>NC_091285.1:421636759-423027179 GCF_032444005.1 Ranitomeya imitator | reverse complement strand
AAGGAGGGGAGTGAGAGTCGAGGTTATGCACTGTGCATGCCCATGGTTCCAAGGCCCGCAGTGGGATTACGTTAGATGAGACTGCGAGGTGGGATCTGGAGCAGCGTGGACGCACAGGCACTGACAGCCTGACACCAAATTATGTCAGAAGACAGGCAGCGCTAATTGGGCATGGCCCAAGGGCTAACAGAACAGCGCAGGCTCCGTGGCAGCTTAAAACAACGCTGAGGAGGCAGCGCACGGCATCAAGGGGATAGGAATGACAGCTGTGCTGTGTCCCATTACGAAGGAAATTCGCACCTCCGGAACGGTTTAACGGTATAAAGGGACACATTTTTAGTGTTTACTTCGGTGTTTGCAAGGAGCATAATTAAAAGAGCAACCTTTTCCTTTTGCATCCTTAGTGCTGCACAACATGGCTCTTTCAGCTACAAACGTCTTGGGGGGGGGGGGGTTAAAGGTTTCCTTTCAACTTGCTCCAATCAGGCTTCGGCCTACACTCTGTTCCTCTGCTCCTCCTGCTGTCCCTGGGCTCTAACACCGCCAGTTGGTGCCTGGAAGTGCTGTGTGCACAGTCAACAGTCGCTCCCTCTGTTATTGGGGTTCAGTAACGTCAGCTGATCCCCAGCTGTGTGTGCGGCAATACCTCCAATCTGCTCCTCCTGCTGTCCCTGGGCTCTAACACCGCCAGTTGGTGCCTGGAAGTGCTGTGTGCACAGTCAACAGTCGCTCCTCTGTTATTGGGGTTCAGTAACGTCAGCTGATCCCCAGCTGTGTGTGCGGCAATACCTCCAATCTGCTCCTCCTGCTGTCCCTGGGCTCTAACACACCGCCAGTTGGTGCCTGGAAGTGCTGTGTGCACAGTCAACAGTCGCTCCTCTGTTATTGGGGTTCAGTAACGTCAGCTGATCCCCAGCTGTGTATCCGGCAACGTGTCATGCGACCGCCACGCTGGCACAACTAAAATGTAAGGGGACCTGTCCCCCCCCCCCCCCTAGGCGTTTGTTACTGAAAGAGCCACCATGTGCAGCACTAATACTGCACAAGGGAAAGGTCGCTCTTGAAATTATGCTCCTTGCAAACGCTGAACTACACACTCATGTAATGTGTCCCCTCCACACCGTCCAACCGTCCCGGAGGTGGGACTTTCCTTTGTAATGTGACGCAGCACAGCCGTCATTGCTACCCCCTTGGCACCGTGCGCTGCCTCCTTAGCGTTGTTTGATTCCGTCATGGACCCTGCGCTGTTATGTTATCCCTTGGCCATGCACAGTTTGCGCTGCCCGTCCTCTGACATCATTTGTTGTCGTCCTGGGCTGCGCCTGTGCGTCCACGCTGCCCGAAATCACACCTCGCAGTGTCGTCTAATGTGATCCCACAGTGGGCCTGGTATCCATGGCCATGCGCAGTGCATATACTAGCCTCTCACTCCCCTTCTTCACGCTTCTTCAGACTAGGCGGCGTCAGCTGATCCCTAATAGCATGCACGGCCGTGACGCCGCACAGTCTGAAGAAGCAGGAAGGAGGTGAGTGAGAGGCGATGATATGCACTGCGCATGCCCATGGATCCCTGGCCCGCAGTGGGACTACATTAGATGACACTGCAAGGTTGGATCTCGGGCAGCTTGGACGCACAGGCACTGCCAGCCTGACACCTACATGATGTCAGAAGACGGGCACCGCTAACTGTGCATGGCCAAGGGATAACATTACAGTGCGGGCTCCGTGACAGAACCAAACAACGTTGAGGAGGTGGTGCCCGGCACCAAGGGGGTTGGAATGACGGCTGTGCTGTGTCACATTACAAAGGAAAGTCCCACTTCCGGGATGGTTTGACGGTGTGAGGGGACACATTATATGAGTGTGTACTTCAGCGTTTGCAAGGAGCATAATTTTCGGAGCCACCATTTTCCATGTGCAGTATTACTGCTGTACAAGATGGCTCTTTCAGCAACCAAATGCCTGGGGGGGGGGGTTAAAGGTTCCCTTTCAACTTGCTCCACTGCAGGCTTCGGCCTACACTCTGCTCCTCTTTGATTCCCTGGGTTTCAACACTGTCAGTTGCCACCTGGAAGTGTTGTCTACACAGAAAAAAACACTAGGTGATGTGTCAGTGGGGTTCAGCACCGCCAGCTGTTCCCCTGCTGTGTAGTCGGCAACGTGTCCAGCACAAGCCACGCTGGCACACACAGAACAAAAGCTGCCACCAGTGCAGGCTTCGGCCTACACTCTGCTCCTCTCCTCCTCCTGCTGACCCTGGCTCAAACACCGCTAGTTTTTGCCCGGAAGTGCTAGCTGCACAGAGAAAAACACCAGCCAATGTGTTAGTGGGGTTCAGCAACGCCAGCTGTTCCCCTGCTGTGTAGCCGGCAACGTGACCTGCAAACGCCATGCAGGCACAGGAACTGAAATTAAAAGGGAACCTGGCCCCCACCCCCCCAGGTGTTTCTATGTATAACAGCCACCTAGTACAGCAGTACTGCTGCATTTGTACAAGGTGGCTGACTTTTTCTCCTTGCCCACGTGGAACTCAACACGTACAAAATGTGTCTCATTGAGACCATTCCACTGTCCCTGAGGTGTGACTTTCCTTTGTAATGATACGCAGCACCCCCCCTTGGTAGCGTTTCCCGTCTTTTGTCATCATGGTTAGCTGGCTGCGCCTGTGCATCCGCCCTGCTAGAAACAACGCCCCTCGTTGTCATATTTATTTTGTCAGCGAGGGTGTGGTTTATGGGCACGAGCAGTGCATATGTTCGCCTGTCTTAACTCATCTCCTTCCGCCTTCTTCAGACTGTGCGGCCTCCTGGCCGTGGTAGGCGATAAGGGATCAGCTGAGGCCGCCCAGTCTGGAGCAGGTGTAAGGACATGTGTAAGCGGCAAACCTATTTACTGCACAAGGCCACGAATCCCAGCCACGCAGTGTGATTTTTTGAAAACACACTGTGGGTCTGGATTCATGTCCATCGCTAACCGCAACGGCCGACATGAAATGAGGTCAGAAGACAGGAAGCGCTCACAGCGCATGGCCAAGGGATCACAATAGCGCAGACTCCTGTACAGCAAATAACAACGCTCAGGAATCTGCGCCCAGTACCTAGGTGCAAATTTTGACACCTGTGCTGCGTCTCGTTAAAAAGACAAGTCACGCCTCCACAAACTGTTTGACAGTATAATGGGCTAAATAGTGTACGTGTTTTAGTCAGCGTGTGCAAGGAGCAAAACAAATAGAGCAACCTTTTACTTGTGCAGCATTAATGCTGCACAAGGTGTGGCTCTTGTACCTTGCAAACACCTGAGGGGGGGGTTAAAGGTAACCTTTGAAATTGGTTCAACTAGGCTTCGGCCTACACTCTGCTCCTCTACTCCTCCTGCTGACCCTGGGCTCAAACCACCGCTAGTTTTTGCCCGGAAATGCTAGCTGCACAGAGAAAAACACCAGCCAATGTGTTAGTGGGGTTCAGCACCGCCAGCTGTTCCCCTGCTGTGTAGTCGGCAACGTGTCCAGCACAAGCCACGCTGGCACAACAGAACAAAAGCTGCCACCAGTGCAGGCTTCGGCCTACACTTTGCTCCTCTCCTCCTCCTGCTGACCCTGGGCTCAAACAACGCCAGTTTCTGCCCGGACATGCTAGCTGCACAGAGAAAAACACCAGCCAATGTGTTAGTGGGGTTCAGCACCGCCTGCTGTTCCCTCCGCTGTGTAGCCGGCATCGTGTCCAGCACAAGCCACGCTGGCACAACCGACCAAAAGCTGCCACCAGTGCAGGCTTCGGCCTACACTTTGCTCCTCTCCTCCTCCTCCTGCTGACCCTGGGCTCTAACACCGCTAGTTTTTGCCCGGACATGCAATCTGCACAGAGAAAAACACCAGTCAATGTGTCAGTGGGGTTCAGCAACGCCACGCCCTGCTGCACCCCTGCTGTGTAGCTTGCAACGTGACCTGCAAACGCCACGCAGGCACATGAACTGAAATTGAAGGGAGCCTGCCCCCCACCCCCCCAGGTGTTTCTATGTATAACAGCCACCTTGTACAGCAGTACTGCTGCATTTGTACAAGGTGGCTGACTTTTTCTCCTTGCACACGTGTGAACTCAACAAGTACAAATGTGTCTCATTACAGACCATTACAATGTCCCTGAGGTGTGACTTTCCTTTTTAATGACACGCAGCACCCCCATTGTTAGCGCTGCCCGTCTCCTGACATCATTGGTTGGCTGGCTGTGCCTGTGCGTCCCCCCTGCCCGACACAACGCCCCCCGTTGTCTCATATATTTTGACTGCGAGGGTGTGATTGATGGGCACGAGCAGTGCATATGTTCCCCTGTTTTCACTCCCCTCCTTCCGCCTTCTTCTGACTGTGCGGCCTCATGGCCGCGGCATGCGATAAGGGATCAGCTGAGGCCGCCCAGTCTGAAGCAGGTGTAAGGACATGTGTGAGCGGCGAACATATTTACTGCACAAGGCCACGAATCCCAGCACCGCAGTGTGACTTTAGGAAAAGCCCACTGTGGGTCTGGGATTTATGGCCATCGTTAACCGCACCGGCCAAACATGAAATGAGGTCATGAGACGGCCTGCACTAACAGGGTATTGCCAAGGGATAACACAAGAGCGCAGTTTCCTGTACTGCAAATAACAACGGTAAGGAATCTGCGCACAGCACCTAGGTGTAAATTTGTACACCTGTGCTGCGTCTCCTTAAAAAGACTAGTAGTCACGCCTCCACTACTGTTTGACAGTATAATGGGCTAAATAGTGTACGTGTTTAATTCAGCGTGTGCAAGGAGCAAAATTAAATAGAGCAACCTTTGACTTGTGCATCATTAATGCTGTTCAAGGTGTGCTCTTGTACCTTGCAACACCTGAGGGGGGGGTTAAAGGTAACCCTTTGAAATTGGTTCAACTAGGCTTCGGCCTACACTCTGCTCCTCTACTCCTCCTGCTGACCCTGGGCTCAAACACCGCTAGTTTTTGCCCCGGAAATGCTAGCTGCACAGAGAAAAACACCAGCCAATGTGTTAGTGGGGTTCAGCACCGCCAGCTGTTCCCCTGCTGTGTAGTCGGCAACGTGTCCAGCACAAGCCACGCTGGCACAACAGAACAAAAGCTGCCACCAGTGCAGGCTTCGGCCTACACTTTGCTCCTCTCCTCCTCCTGCTGACCCTGGGCTCAAACAACGCCAGTTTCTGCCCGGACATGCTAGCTGCACAGAGAAAAACACCAGCCAATGTGTTAGTGGGGTTCAGCACCGCCAGCTGTTCCCCCCGCTGTGTAGCCGGCATCGTGTCCAGCACAAGCCACGCTGGCACAACCGACCAAAAGCTGCCACCAGTGCAGGCTTCGTCCTACACTTTGCTCCTCTCCTCCTCCTCCTGCTGACCTGGGCTCTAACACCGCTAGTTTTTTGCCCGGACATGCAATCTGCACAGAGAAAAACACCAGTCAATGTGGTCAGTGGGGTTCAGCAACGCCAGCTGTTCCCCTGCTGTGTAGCTTGCAAACGTGACCTGCAAACGCCACGCAGGCACATGAACTGAAATTGAAGGGAGCCTGCCCCCCCACCCCCCCAGGTGTT
The DNA here is from genome assembly GCF_032444005.1 of Ranitomeya imitator. Classification (NCBI taxonomy): domain Eukaryota; kingdom Metazoa; phylum Chordata; class Amphibia; order Anura; family Dendrobatidae; genus Ranitomeya; species Ranitomeya imitator. The sequence continues at coordinate 423,021,601 of NC_091285.1, read as the reverse complement.
TCTATGTATAACAGCCACCTTGTACAGCAGTACTGCTGCATTTGTACAAGGTGGCTGACTTTTTCTCCTTGCACACGTGGAACTCAACAAGTACAAAATGTGTCTCATTACAGACCATTACAATGTCCCTGAGGTGTGACTTTCCTTTTTAATGACACGCAGCACCCCCATTGTTAGCGCTGCCCGTCTCCTGACATCATTGGTGGCTGGCTGTGCCTGTGCGTCCCCCCTGCCCCGACACAACGCCCCCCGTTGTCTCATATATTTTGACTGCGAGGGTGTGATTGATGGGCACGAGCAGTGCATATGTTCCCCTGTTTTCACTCTCCCTCCTTCCGCTCTTCTTCTGACTGTGCGGCCTCATGGCCGCAGGCATGCGATAAGGGATCAGCTGAGGCCGCCCCAGTCTGAAGCAGGTGTAAGGACATGTGTGAGCGGCGAACATATTTACTGCACAAGGCCACGAATCCCAGCACCGCAGTGTGACTTTAGGAAAAGCCACTGTGGGTCTGGGATTTATGGCCATCGTTAACCGCACCGGCCAACATGAAATGAGGTCATGAGACGGCCTGCACTAACAGGGTATTGCCAAGGGATAACACAAGAGCGCAGTTTCCTGTACTGCAAATAACAACGGTAAGGAATCTGCGCACAGCACCTAGGTGTAAATTTGTACAACCTGTGCTGCGTCTCCTTAAAAAGACTAGTAGTCACGCCTCCACTACTGTTTGACAGTATAATGGGCTAAATAGTGTACGTGTTTAATTCAGCGTGTGCAAGGAGCAAAATTAAATAGAGCAACCTTTGACTTGTGCATCAATAATGCTGTTCAAGGTGTGGCTCTTGTACCTTGCAACACCTGAGGGGGGGGTTAAAGGTAACCTTTGAAATTGGTTCAACTAGGCTTTGGCCAACACTCTGCTCCTCTACTCCTCCTGCTGACCCTGGGCTCAAACACCGCTAGTTTTTGCCCGGAAATGCTAGCTGCACAGAGAAAAACAGCCAATGTGTTAGTGGGGTTCAGCACCGCCAGCTGTTCCCTGCTGGTGTAGTCGGCAACGTGTCCAGCACAAGCCACGCTGGCACAACAGAACAAAAGCTGCCACCAGTGCAGGCTTCGGCCCTACACTTTGCTCCTCTCCTCCTCCTGCTGACCCTGGGCTCAAACAACGCCAGTTTCTGCCCGGACATGCTAGCTGCACAGAGAAAAACACCAGCCAATGTGTTAGTGGGGTTCAGCACCGCCAGCTGTTCCCCTGCTGTGCAGCTTGCAACGTGACCTGCAAACGCCACGCAGGCACATGAACTGAAATTGAAGGGAGCCTGGCCCCCACCCCCAGGTGTTTCTATGTATAACAGCCACCTTGTACAGCAGTACTTGCTGCATTTGTACAAGGTGGCTGATGTTTTCTCCTTGCCCACGTGGAACTCAACACGTACAAAATGTGTCTCTTTGAGACCATTCCACTGTCCCTGAGGTGTGACTTTCCTTTCTAATGATACGCAGCAACCCCCCTTGGTAGCGCTTCCCGTCTTCTGACATCATTGGTTGGCTACTTGCGCCTGTTCGTCCGCCCTGCCTGAATAAAATGCTCCTCGTTGTCTTAATTATTTTGACTGCGAGGGTGTGATTGATGGGCACGAGCAGTGCATATCTTCGCCTGTCTTAACTCATCTCCTTCCGCCTTCTTCAGACTGTGCAGCCTCATGGCCGCGGCATGCGAGAAGGGATCAGCAGAGGCCGCCCAGTCTGAAGCAGGTGTAAGGACGTGTGTGAGCGGCCAAAATATTTACTGCTCAAGGCCACGAATCCCAGCACCGCAGTGTGGCTTTATGAAAAGACACTGTGGGTCTGGGATTTATGGCCATCGTTAACCCGCACCGGCCAACATGAAATGAGGTCATAAGATGGGCAGCGCTAACAGGGCATTGCCAAGGGATAACACAAGAGCGCAGACTCCTGTACAGCAAATAACAACGCTCAGGAAGCTGCGCCAAAGCACCAAGGCGTTATTTTGGACACCTGTGCTGCGTCTCATCAAAAAACCAAGTCACGCATCCACTACAGTTTGACTGTAGAATGGGGTAAATTGTGTATGTCTTTCATTCAGCGTGTGCAAGTAGACAAATTAATAGAGCAACCTTTCACTTGTGCAGCATTAATACTGCACAAGGTGTGTCTCTTGTACTTTGTAACACCTGAGGGGGGGGTTTAAAGGTTTCCTTTGAAATTGGTTCAAACTAGGCTTCGGCCTACACTCTGCTCCTCTCCTCCTCCTCCTGCTTCAACACGGGCTCTAACATCGCTAGTTTTTGCCCGCAAGTGCTAGCTGCACAGATAAAAACACACGCCATTGTGTTAGTGGGGTTCAGCAACGCCAGCTGTTCCCCCAGTGTGTAGCCGGCAAAGTGTCCTGCAAACGCAACGCAGACACAAAGCTGCCTCCAGTGCAGGCTTCGGCCTACACTCATCTCCCCCTGCTTACCCTTTGCTCCAACACCGCTAGTTGGGGCTCTAGGAAGAGACAATCTTTAATAGGCAAGGCAACGCATCCGGGTTCCCAGCACGCCAGCTGGTTCTCGGCAGTGTTCTTGTCACAGGTACTCCCTCGTGCCAAGCCTGGTTTCAGCACCGTCAGCTGTTTCGGGTTGTGTCAACTTCACTGAGACGCCTATGCTTGCCCCGTCGTGGGGCGGTCGAGTTAGCCAACTCCAGGGTGCCTCCAGTTTAGGAGCTTCCTATGTGGGCTGCGTGAACTGGTAGTCAAGGCTGGTTCTGTAGTGCCAGTAGGCCCAGCTCCCCCCTGTAGGACTGTTGGGGTTCGGTAACTGCGGCTGCCTCGCGGCCTAGCTGTTCTCTCCTCTCCTGTGGGCCTTGGGGTCCACCACCTGGTTCCAGCAACCGTCAGCTGGTTCCGGGCCGAGCCTTTGCTTAGGTGCCTCCTCCTGGGTATCCGAGTTCCGCCAACGCCAGGCGGTCCTTGGTAGTGCTTTTAAGCGCGGGCACCTACAGCTTAGTAACCGGGTTCCAGCACCGTCAGCTGGTCCTCGGTCGTGCCATTGGCTCTTGCACACTGGGGCAACGCATCCGGGTTCCAGCAACCGCCAGCTGGTTCTCGGCAGTGTTCTTGTCACAGGTACTCCCTCGTGCCAAGCCTGTTTCAGCACCGTCAGCTGTTTCCGGGTTGTGTCAACTTCACTGAGACGCCTATGCTTGCCCCGTCGTGGGGCGGTCGAGTTAGCCAACTCCAGGGTGCCTCCAGTTTAGGAGCTTCCTATGTGGGCTGCGTGAACTGGTAGTCAAGGCTGGGTTCTGTAGTGCCAGTAGGCCCAGCTCCCCCTGTAGGACTGTTGGGGTCGGTAACTGCGGCTGCCCTCGCGGCCTAGCTGTTCTCTCCTCTCCTGTGGGCCTTGGGGTCCACCACCTGGTTCCAGCACCGTCAGCTGGTTCCGGGCCGAGCCTTTGGCTTAGGTGCCTCCTCCTGGGTATCCGAGTTCCGCCAACGCCAGGCGGTCCTTGGTAGTGCTTTTAAGCCGCGGGCACCTACAGCTTAGTAACCGGGTTCCAGCACCGTCAGCTGGTCCTCGGTCGTGCCATTGGCTCTTGCACACTGCACACTGGGGCAACGCATCCGGGTTCCAGCACCGCCAGCTGGTTCTCGGCAGTGTTCTTGTCACAGGTACTCCCTCGTGCCAAGCCTGGTTTCAGCACCGTCAGCTGTTTCCGGGTTGTGTCAACTTCACTGAGACGCCTATGCTTGCCCCGTCGTGGGGCGGTCGAGTTAGCCAACTCCAGGGTGCCTCCAGTTTAGGAGCTTCCTATGTGGGCTGCGTGAACTGGTAGTCAAGGCTGGTTCTGTAGTGCCAGTAGGCCCAGCTCCCCCTGTAGGACTGTTGGGGTTCGGTAACTGCGGCTGCCTCGCGGCCTAGCTGTTCTCTCCTCTCCTGTGGGCCTTGGGGTCCACCACCTGGTTCCAGCACCGTCAGCTGGTTCCGGGCCGAGCCTTTGGCTTAGGTGCCTCCTCCTGGGTATCCGAGTTCCGCCAACGCCAGGCGGTCCTTGGTAGTGCTTTTAAGCGCGGGCACCTACAGCTTAGTAACCGGGTTCCAGCACCGTCAGCTGGTCCTCGGTCGTGCCATTGGCTCTTGCACACTGGGGCAACGCATCCGGGTTCCAGCACCGCCAGCTGGTTCTCGGCAGTGTTCTTGTCACAGGTACTCCCTCGTGCCAAGCCTGGTTTCAGCACCGTCAGCTGTTTCCGGGTTGTGTCAACTTCACTGAGACGCCTATGCTTGCCCCGTCGTGGGGCGGTCGAGTTAGCCAACTCCAGGGTGCCTCCAGTTTAGGAGCTTCCTATGTGGGCTGCGTGAACTGGTAGTCAAGGCTGGTTCTGTAGTGCCAGTAGGCCCAGCTCCCCCTGTAGGACTGTTGGGGTTCGGTAACTGCGGCTGCCTCGCGGCCTAGCTGTTCTCTCCTCTCCTGTGGGCCTTCGGGTCCACCACCTGGTTCCAGCACCGTCAGCTGGTTCCGGGCCGAGCCTTTGGCTTAGGTGCCTCCTCCTGGGTATCCGAGTTCCGCCAACGCCAGGCGGTCCTTGGTAGTGCTTTTAAGCGCGGGCACCTACAGCTTAGTAACCGGGTTCCAGCACCGTCAGCTGGTCCTCGGTCGTGCCATTGGCTCTTGCACACTGGGGCAACGCATCCGGGTTCCAGCACCGCCAGCTGGTTCTCGGCAGTGTTCTTGTCACAGGTACTCCCTCGTGCCAAGCCTGGTTTCAGCACCGTCAGCTGTTTCCGGGTTGTGTCAACTTCACTGAGACGCCTATGCTTGCCCCGTCGTGGGGCGGTCGAGTTAGCCAACTCCAGGGTGCCTCCAGTTTAGGAGCTTCCTATGTGGGCTGCGTGAACTGGTAGTCAAGGCTGGTTCTGTAGTGCCAGTAGGCCCAGCTCCCCCTGTAGGACTGTTGGGGTTCGGTAACTGCGGCTGCCTCGCGGCCTAGCTGTTCTCTCCTCTCCTGTGGGCCTTGGGGTCCACCACCTGGTTCCAGCACCGTCAGCTGGTTCCGGGCCGAGCCTTTGGCTTAGGTGCCTCCTCCTGGGTATCCGAGTTCCGCCAACGCCAGGCGGTCCTTGGTAGTGCTTTTAAGCGCGGGCACCTACAGCTTAGTAACCGGGTTCCAGCACCGTCAGCTGGTCCTCGGTCGTGCCATTGGCTCTTGCACACTGGGGCAACGCATCCGGGTTCCAGCACCGCCAGCTGGTTCTCGGCAGTGTTCTTGTCACAGGTACTCCCTCGTGCCAAGCCTGGTTTCAGCACCGTCAGCTGTTTCCGGGTTGTGTCAACTTCACTGAGACGCCTATGCTTGCCCCGTCGTGGGGCGGTCGAGTTAGCCAACTCCAGGGTGCCTCCAGTTTAGGAGCTTCCTATGTGGGCTGCGTGAACTGGTAGTCAAGGCTGGTTCTGTAGTGCCAGTAGGCCCAGCTCCCCCTGTAGGACTGTTGGGGTTCGGTAACTGCGGCTGCCTCGCGGCCTAGCTGTTCTCTCCTCTCCTGTGGGCCTTGGGGTCCACCACCTGGTTCCAGCACCGTCAGCTGGTTCCGGGCCGAGCCTTTGGCTTAGGTGCCTCCTCCTGGGTATCCGAGTTCCGCCAACGCCAGGCGGTCCTTGGTAGTGCTTTTAAGCGCGGGCACCTACAGCTTAGTAACCGGGTTCCAGCACCGTCAGCTGGTCCTCGGTCGTGCCATTGGCTCTTGCACACTGGGGCAACGCATCCGGGTTCCAGCACCGCCAGCTGGTTCTCGGCAGTGTTCTTGTCACAGGTACTCCCTCGTGCCAAGCCTGGTTTCAGCACCGTCAGCTGTTTCCGGGTTGTGTCAACTTCACTGAGACGCCTATGCTTGCCCCGTCGTGGGGCGGTCGAGTTAGCCAACTCCAGGGTGCCTCCAGTTTAGGAGCTTCCTATGTGGGCTGCGTGAACTGGTAGTCAAGGCTGGTTCTGTAGTGCCAGTAGGCCCAGCTCCCCCTGTAGGACTGTTGGGGTTCGGTAACTGCGGCTGCCTCGCGGCCTAGCTGTTCTCTCCTCTCCTGTGGGCCTTCGGGTCCACCACCTGGTTCCAGCACCGTCAGCTGGTTCCGGGCCGAGCCTTTGGCTTAGGTGCCTCCTCCTGGGTATCCGAGTTCCGCCAACGCCAGGCGGTCCTTGGTAGTGCTTTTAAGCGCGGGCACCTACAGCTTAGTAACCGGGTTCCAGCACCGTCAGCTGGTCCTCGGTCGTGCCATTGGCTCTTGCACACTGGGGCAACGCATCCGGGTTCCAGCACCGCCAGCTGGTTCTCGGCAGTGTTCTTGTCACAGGTACTCCCTCGTGCCAAGCCTGGTTTCAGCACCGTCAGCTGTTTCCGGGTTGTGTCAACTTCACTGAGACGCCTATGCTTGCCCCGTCGTGGGGCGGTCGAGTTAGCCAACTCCAGGGTGCCTCCAGTTTAGGAGCTTCCTATGTGGGCTGCGTGAACTGGTAGTCAAGGCTGGTTCTGTAGTGCCAGTAGGCCCAGCTCCCCCTGTAGGACTGTTGGGGTTCGGTAACTGCGGCTGCCTCGCGGCCTAGCTGTTCTCTCCTCTCCTGTGGGCCTTGGGGTCCACCACCTGGTTCCAGCACCGTCAGCTGGTTCCGGGCCGAGCCTTTGGCTTAGGTGCCTCCTCCTGGGTATCCGAGTTCCGCCAACGCCAGGCGGTCCTTGGTAGTGCTTTTAAGCGCGGGCACCTACAGCTTAGTAACCGGGTTCCAGCACCGTCAGCTGGTCCTCGGTCGTGCCATTGGCTCTTGCACACTGGGGCAACGCATCCGGGTTCCAGCACCGCCAGCTGGTTCTCGGCAGTGTTCTTGTCACAGGTACTCCCTCGTGCCAAGCCTGGTTTCAGCACCGTCAGCTGTTTCCGGGTTGTGTCAACTTCACTGAGACGCCTATGCTTGCCCCGTCGTGGGGCGGTCGAGTTAGCCAACTCCAGGGTGCCTCCAGTTTAGGAGCTTCCTATGTGGGCTGCGTGAACTGGTAGTCAAGGCTGGTTCTGTAGTGCCAGTAGGCCCAGCTCCCCCTGTAGGACTGTTGGGGTTCGGTAACTGCGGCTGCCTCGCGGCCTAGCTGTTCTCTCCTCTCCTGTGGGCCTTGGGGTCCACCACCTGGTTCCAGCACCGTCAGCTGGTTCCGGGCCGAGCCTTTGGCTTAGGTGCCTCCTCCTGGGTATCCGAGTTCCGCCAACGCCAGGCGGTCCTTGGTAGTGCTTTTAAGCGCGGGCACCTACAGCTTAGTAACCGGGTTCCAGCACCGTCAGCTGGTCCTCGGTCGTGCCATTGGCTCTTGCACACTGGGGCAACGCATCCGGGTTCCAGCACCGCCAGCTGGTTCTCGGCAGTGTTCTTGTCACAGGTACTCCCTCGTGCCAAGCCTGGTTTCAGCACCGTCAGCTGTTTCCGGGTTGTGTCAACTTCACTGAGACGCCTATGCTTGCCCCGTCGTGGGGCGGTCGAGTTAGCCAACTCCAGGGTGCCTCCAGTTTAGGAGCTTCCTATGTGGGCTGCGTGAACTGGTAGTCAAGGCTGGTTCTGTAGTGCCAGTAGGCCCAGCTCCCCCTGTAGGACTGTTGGGGTTCGGTAACTGCGGCTGCCTCGCGGCCTAGCTGTTCTCTCCTCTCCTGTGGGCCTTCGGGTCCACCACCTGGTTCCAGCACCGTCAGCTGGTTCCGGGCCGAGCCTTTGGCTTAGGTGCCTCCTCCTGGGTATCCGAGTTCCGCCAACGCCAGGCGGTCCTTGGTAGTGCTTTTAAGCGCGGGCACCTACAGCTTAGTAACCGGGTTCCAGCACCGTCAGCTGGTCCTCGGTCGTGCCATTGGCTCTTGCACACTGGGGCAACGCATCCGGGTTCCAGCACCGCCAGCTGGTTCTCGGCAGTGTTCTTGTCACAGGTACTCCCTCGTGCCAAGCCTGGTTTCAGCACCGTCAGCTGTTTCCGGGTTGTGTCAACTTCACTGAGACGCCTATGCTTGCCCCGTCGTGGGGCGGTCGAGTTAGCCAACTCCAGGGTGCCTCCAGTTTAGGAGCTTCCTATGTGGGCTGCGTGAACTGGTAGTCAAGGCTGGTTCTGTAGTGCCAGTAGGCCCAGCTCCCCCTGTAGGACTGTTGGGGTTCGGTAACTGCGGCTGCCTCGCGGCCTAGCTGTTCTCTCCTCTCCTGTGGGCCTTGGGGTCCACCACCTGGTTCCAGCACCGTCAGCTGGTTCCGGGCCGAGCCTTTGGCTTAGGTGCCTCCTCCTGGGTATCCGAGTTCCGCCAACGCCAGGCGGTCCTTGGTAGTGCTTTTAAGCGCGGGCACCTACAGCTTAGTAACCGGGTTCCAGCACCGTCAGCTGGTCCTCGGTCGTGCCATTGGCTCTTGCACACTGGGGCAACGCATCCGGGTTCCAGCACCGCCAGCTGGTTCTCGGCAGTGTTCTTGTCACAGGTACTCCCTCGTGCCAAGCCTGGTTTCAGCACCGTCAGCTGTTTCCGGGTTGTGTCAACTTCACTGAGACGCCTATGCTTGCCCCGTCGTGGGGCGGTCGAGTTAGCCAACTCCAGGGTGCCTCCAGTTTAGGAGCTTCCTATGTGGGCTGCGTGAACTGGTAGTCAAGGCTGGTTCTGTAGTGCCAGTAGGCCCAGCTCCCCCTGTAGGACTGTTGGGGTTCGGTAACTGCGGCTGCCTCGCGGCCTAGCTGTTCTCTCCTCTCCTGTGGGCCTTGGGGTCCACCACCTGGTTCCAGCACCGTCAGCTGGTTCCGGGCCGAGCCTTTGGCTTAGGTGCCTCCTCCTGGGTATCCGAGTTCCGCCAACGCCAGGCGGTCCTTGGTAGTGCTTTTAAGCGCGGGCACCTACAGCTTAGTAACCGGGTTCCAGCACCGTCAGCTGGTCCTCGGTCGTGCCATTGGCTCTTGCACACTGGGGCAACGCATCCGGGTTCCAGCACCGCCAGCTGGTTCTCGGCAGTGTTCTTGTCACAGGTACTCCCTCGTGCCAAGCCTGGTTTCAGCACCGTCAGCTGTTTCCGGGTTGTGTCAACTTCACTGAGACGCCTATGCTTGCCCCGTCGTGGGGCGGTCGAGTTAGCCAACTCCAGGGTGCCTCCAGTTTAGGAGCTTCCTATGTGGGCTGCGTGAACTGGTAGTCAAGGCTGGTTCTGTAGTGCCAGTAGGCCCAGCTCCCCCTGTAGGACTGTTGGGGTTCGGTAACTGCGGCTGCCTCGCGGCCTAGCTGTTCTCTCCTCTCCTGTGGGCCTTCGGGTCCACCACCTGGTTCCAGCACCGTCAGCTGGTTCCGGGCCGAGCCTTTGGCTTAGGTGCCTCCTCCTGGGTATCCGAGTTCCGCCAACGCCAGGCGGTCCTTGGTAGTGCTTTTAAGCGCGGGCACCTACAGCTTAGTAACCGGGTTCCAGCACCGTCAGCTGGTCCTCGGTCGTGCCATTGGCTCTTGCACACTGGGGCAACGCATCCGGGTTCCAGCACCGCCAGCTGGTTCTCGGCAGTGTTCTTGTCACAGGTACTCCCTCGTGCCAAGCCTGGTTTCAGCACCGTCAGCTGTTTCCGGGTTGTGTCAACTTCACTGAGACGCCTATGCTTGCCCCGTCGTGGGGCGGTCGAGTTAGCCAACTCCAGGGTGCCTCCAGTTTAGGAGCTTCCTATGTGGGCTGCGTGAACTGGTAGTCAAGGCTGGTTCTGTAGTGCCAGTAGGCCCAGCTCCCCCTGTAGGACTGTTGGGGTTCGGTAACTGCGGCTGCCTCGCGGCCTAGCTGTTCTCTCCTCTCCTGTGGGCCTTGGGGTCCACCACCTGGTTCCAGCACCGTCAGCTGGTTCCGGGCCGAGCCTTTGGCTTAGGTGCCTCCTCCTGGGTATCCGAGTTCCGCCAACGCCAGGCGGTCCTTGGTAGTGCTTTTAAGCGCGGGCACCTACAGCTTAGTAACCGGGTTCCAGCACCGTCAGCTGGTCCTCGGTCGTGCCATTGGCTCTTGCACACTGGGGCAACGCATCCGGGTTCCAGCACCGCCAGCTGGTTCTCGGCAGTGTTCTTGTCACAGGTACTCCCTCGTGCCAAGCCTGGTTTCAGCACCGTCAGCTGTTTCCGGGTTGTGTCAACTTCACTGAGACGCCTATGCTTGCCCCGTCGTGGGGCGGTCGAGTTAGCCAACTCCAGGGTGCCTCCAGTTTAGGAGCTTCCTATGTGGGCTGCGTGAACTGGTAGTCAAGGCTGGTTCTGTAGTGCCAGTAGGCCCAGCTCCCCCTGTAGGACTGTTGGGGTTCGGTAACTGCGGCTGCCTCGCGGCCTAGCTGTTCTCTCCTCTCCTGTGGGCCTTGGGGTCCACCACCTGGTTCCAGCACCGTCAGCTGGTTCCGGGCCGAGCCTTTGGCTTAGGTGCCTCCTCCTGGGTATCCGAGTTCCGCCAACGCCAGGCGGTCCTTGGTAGTGCTTTTAAGCGCGGGCACCTACAGCTTAGTAACCGGGTTCCAGCACCGTCAGCTGGTCCTCGGTCGTGCCATTGGCTCTTGCACACTGGGGCAACGCATCCGGGTTCCAGCACCGCCAGCTGGTTCTCGGCAGTGTTCTTGTCACAGGTACTCCCTCGTGCCAAGCCTGGTTTCAGCACCGTCAGCTGTTTCCGGGTTGTGTCAACTTCACTGAGACGCCTATGCTTGCCCCGTCGTGGGGCGGTCGAGTTAGCCAACTCCAGGGTGCCTCCAGTTTAGGAGCTTCCTATGTGGGCTGCGTGAACTGGTAGTCAAGGCTGGTTCTGTAGTGCCAGTAGGCCCAGCTCCCCCTGTAGGACTGTTGGGGTTCGGTAACTGCGGCTGCCTCGCGGCCTAGCTGTTCTCTCCTCTCCTGTGGGCCTTGGGGTCCACCACCTGGTTCCAGCACCGTCAGCTGGTTCCGGGCCGAGCCTTTGGCTTAGGTGCCTCCTCCTGGGTATCCGAGTTCCGCCAACGCCAGGCGGTCCTTGGTAGTGCTTTTAAGCGCGGGCACCTACAGCTTAGTAACCGGGTTCCAGCACCGTCAGCTGGTCCTCGGTCGTGCCATTGGCTCTTGCACACTGGGGCAACGCATCCGGGTTCCAGCACCGCCAGCTGGTTCTCGGCAGTGTTCTTGTCACAGGTACTCCCTCGTGCCAAGCCTGGTTTCAGCACCGTCAGCTGTTTCCGGGTTGTGTCAACTTCACTGAGACGCCTATGCTTGCCCCGTCGTGGGGCGGTCGAGTTAGCCAACTCCAGGGTGCCTCCAGTTTAGGAGCTTCCTATGTGGGCTGCGTGAACTGGTAGTCAAGGCTGGTTCTGTAGTGCCAGTAGGCCCAGCTCCCCCTGTAGGACTGTTGGGGTTCGGTAACTGCGGCTGCCTCGCGGCCTAGCTGTTCTCTCCTCTCCTGTGGGCCTTCGGGTCCACCACCTGGTTCCAGCACCGTCAGCTGGTTCTCGGCAGTGTCTTTTGCTCTTGTACCTTCTGCTCCCCATCCTGGTTCCAGTACCGTCAGCTGGTTCCGGGCAGAGCCTTTGGCTTAGGTGCCTCCTTCTGGGTATCCAAGTTCCACCAATGTCAGGTGGTCCTTGGTAGTGCTTTCAGGCACGGGTACCTCCTGCTTAGTAACCGGGTTCCAGTAACGTCAGCTGGTCCTTGGTAGTTCCATTGGCTCTTGGACATTCGGCTACCCATCCGGGTTCCAGTACCGTCAGCTGGTTCTCGGCAGTGTCTTTTGCTCTTGTACCTTCTGCTCCCCATCCTGGTTCCAGTAACGTCATCTGGTTCCGGGCAGAGCCTTTGGCTTAGGTGCCTCCTTCTGGGTATCCGAGTTCCGCCAACGTCAGGCGGTCCTTGGTAGTGCTTTTTAGCACGGGTACCTCCTGCTTAGTAACCGGGTTCCAGTAACGTCAGCTGGTCCTCGGTAGTTCCATAGGCTCTTGAACCTTCGGGTAGCCATCCGAGTTCCAGTTCCATCAGCTGGTTCTTGGCATTTTCTCAGCCTTCTTGTACCTTCTGCTACATTTCCAAGTTGAAGACCCTAACGTCGACAACCCGGAAGACCACCCCGATGACGACGACCCGGAAGACCACCCCGATGACGACGACGACGACGACGGCGGAGACGACGACGGCTGAGACGACGACGGCGGAGATGACGACACTGGAGACGAAGACCCTGGAGACGACAACATGGAAGACCGAGAAGCAGAAGAACAAGAGGCTGCAGAACAAAGAGCAGAAGAACATTAAGCATAAGACTTAATATCAGAGCAAAAGATATTATCTAAATTATATGCAGAAGAAGACTAAGCAGTGTATGGGGGTGAGTCCGTTCCTCCTCGTGGTGCCCCTGGATAAAGCCTGATGCTGCAGGCCAAACTGAACGCGGACAAATGTAACTTTTGTGACTGGCAGAACGGAAGGTGTAATCTTCCAACTTTTATAGATAACAACTACGGGAATGCCTGTCACAAATGAGAATATGATGAAGAAGTAGAATAGGAAGAATAATAACAGTGGAATAAAAAGAATATGTAGAATAGGAAGAATAATAATAGTTGAAGAAAATGAATATGAAGAATGTAATAAAAAAAAAAAATAGGTAGAAGATGAAGAAGAAGATGAATAAGGTGAAGAAGTTGATGTCAAGGATGCTGATGATGATGAAGATGAAAGTGTGGGAAAAGAAAAAAAAAAAAAGAAAAAAAAGAAGGGGAAGGGCGTGGAATAGTGAAACATCAATATCTGACAAAATAAAAAAAATTTACATACTCAATATCTTTTTCAATCCGAACGTCTTTAAAAAAAAAAAAAAAACATGCTATTCTATTTGATTGGACTAATCCTCATTGCCTTTAATGTCTCCGCCACCTCCCCCATACATCCTACATTATTCTTAGTTGTTTTCCTTCAGGTAGAATGAACCTACAAGGAAAGAAAGGGTTTATTTTAATTCCGATATTTTGGTCCCATTGACTTGCATTGGGATCGGGTATCGGTATCGGCGATATCCGATATTTTTTGAATATCGGCCGATCCAAACCGATACCGATACTTTCCGATATCGGAAGGTATCGCTCAACACTATTGGTGACCCTTAATATAGGGTTTTCATTGTTTCTTGGGATTTCACCTAGCATTTCATTTTCCACCGTGAATACCGTGGAGAAGAAGGTGTTTAATATGTTAGCTTTTTCCTCGTCATCTACAACCATTCTTTCCTCACTATTTTTTAAGGGGCCTACATTTTCAGTTTTTATTCTTTTACTATTGATATAGTTGAAGAACAGTTTGGGATTAGTTTTACTCTCCTTAGCAATGTGCTTCTCTGTTTCCTTTTTGGCAGCTTTAATTAGTTTTTTAGATAAAGTATTTTTCTCCCTATAGTTTTTTAGAGCTTCAATGGTGCCATCCTGCTTTAGTAGTGCAAATGCTTTCTTTTTACTGTTAATTGCCTGTCTTACTTCTTTGTTTAGCCACATTGGGTTTTTCCTATTTCTAGTCCTTTTATTCCCACAAGGTATAAACCGCTTACACTGCCTATTTAGGATGTTCTTAAACATTTCCCATTTATTATCTGTATTCTCATTTCTGAGGATATTGTCCCAGTCTACCAGATTAAGGGCATCTCTAAGCTGTTCAAACTTTGCCTTCCTAAAGTTCAGTGTTTTTGTGACTCCCTGACAAGTCCCCCTAGTGAAAGACAGGTGAAACTGCACAATATTGTGGTCGCTATTTCCTAAATGCCCAACCACCTGCAGATTTGTTATTCTGTCAGGTCTATTAGATAGTATTAGGTCTAAAAGTGCTGCTCCTCTGGTTGGATTCTGCATCAATTGTGAAAGATAATTTTTCTTGGTTATTAGCAGAAACCTGTTGCCTTTATGGGTTTCACAGGTTTCTGTTTCCCAGTTAATATCCGGGTAGTTAAAGTCCCCCATAACCAGGACCTCATTATGGGTTGCAGCTTCATCTATCTGCTTTAGAAGTAGACTTTCCATGCTTTCTGTTATATTTGGGGGTTTGTAACAGACCCCAATGAGAATTTTGTTACCATTTTTCCCTCCATGAATTTCAACCCATATGGACTCGACATCCTCATTCCCTTCGCTAATATCCTCCCTTAAAGTGGACTTTAGACAAGACTTTACATAGAGACAAACCCCTCCTCCTCTCCGATTTTTACGATCCTTTCTAAACAGACTGTAACCCTGTAAGTTAACTGCCCAGTCATAGCTTTCATCTAACCATGTCTCGGTTATTCCCACTATGTCAAAGTTACCTGTAGATATTTCTGCTTCTAGTTCTTCCATCTTGTTTGTCAGGCTTCTGGCGTTTGCGAGCATGCAGTTTAGAGGATTTTGTTTTGTTCCAATCTCCTCACTGTGGATTGTTTTAGAAATGTTCTTACCTCCCTTCTGAGTATGTTTTCCTGGGTCGTCTTTGTTCGAGTCTAATGTTTTTCTTCCCGTCCCCTCTTCTTCTAGTTTAACGCCCTCCTGATGAGTGTAGCGAGTCTTCTGGCGAATGTGTGTTTCCCAGGTTTGTTGAGGTGTAGTCCGTCTCTGGCGAGGAGTCCATCATACCAGTAATTCACACCGTGGTCCAGGAATCCAAATCCTTGTTGTCTGCACCATCTTCTTAGCCAGTTGTTTGCATCAAGGATCCTGTTCCATCTCCTGGTGCCATGCCCGTCTACTGGAAGGATAGAAGAAAAAACTACCTGTGCATCCAGTTCCTTTACTTTCTTCCCCAACTCTTCAAAGTCCTTGCAGATTGTCGGTAGGTCCTTCCTTGCCGTGTCATTGGTGCCAACATGTATCAGAAGAAATGGGTGGACGTCCTTGGAGCTGAAGAGCTTTGGTATCCTATCGGTCACATCCTTGATCATCGCACCTGGAAGGCAGCATACTTCTCTTGCAAAATACTTCTCTTTTCTCACCTTCAGGAACCTTAAAGGGCCCTACCAGCTGTTTCCCCATGATTCCGGTCCAAAACATTACTCCTTCACCTCCTTGCTGACGTCACAGCCTTGTTGGGACATGGTGGCCATTCACTACTCCATCCATCTGGACCATTCAGGGTTGCTCGACACTCATCACTAAACAAGACTGTTTGAAAATTAGTCTTCATGTATGTCTGGGCCTACTGCAACAGTTTCTGCTTGTGAACACTGTTTAGGGGTGGCCGAATAGTAGATTTATGTACCACAGCAAGCTTTTGAAGGATCCTACACCTTGAGGTTCGAGGGACTCCAGAGGCACCAGCAGCTTCAAATAACTTTGCTGCTTTGTAATGGTATTTTGGCAGCTGCTCTCTTAATCCAATGAATTTGTCTGGCAGAAACCTTCCTCATTATGCCTTTATCTGCATGACCTCTGTCTGTGCTCTGTTTCAGTCACAAATCTCTTCACAGTATGATGATCACTCTTAAGTTTTCGCGAAATATCAATGTTTTCATACCTTGTCCAATGCATTGTACTATTTAACACTTTTCAGCAGCAGAGAGATCCTTTTTATTTCCCATATTGCGTGAAACCTGTGGCCTGCTTAATAATGTGCAATATCATTTTTAACCCCTTCATGACCCAGCCTATTGTGACCTTAATGATCAGGCCGTTTTTTGCAATTCTGACCAGTGTCCCTTTATGAGGTAATAACTCAGGAACGCTTCAACGGATCCTAGCGGTTCTGAGATTGTTTTTTCGTGACATATTGGACTTCATGTTAGTGGTAAATTTAGGTCCATAAATTCTGCGTTTATTTGTGATAAAAATGGAAATTTGGCGAAAATTTCGCAATTTTCACATTTCAAATTTTTATTCTGTTAAACCAGAAGGTTATGTGACACAAAATAGTTAATAAATAACATTTCCCACATGTATACTTTACATCAGCACAATTTTGGATACAAATTTTTTTTTGCTAGGAAGTTATAAGGGTTAAAATTTGACCAGCGATTTCTCATTTTTACAACGAAATTTACAAAACCATTTTTTTTTTAGGGACAACCTCACATTTGAAGTCAGTTTGAGGGGTCTATATGGCTGAAAATACCCAAAAGTGACACCATTCTAAAAACTGCACCCCTCAAGGTGCACAAAACCACAATCAAGAAATTTATTAACCCTTCAGGTGCTTCACAGCAGCAGAAGCAACATGGAAGGAAAAAATGAACATTTAACTTTTTAGTCACAAAAATGATCTTTTAGCAACAATTTTTTTATTTTCCCAATGGTAAAAGGAGAAACTGAACCACGAAAGTTGTTGTCCAATTTGTCCATAGTACGCTGATACCTCATATGTGGGGGTAAACCACTGTTTGGGCGCACGGCAGGGCTTGGAAGGGAAGGAGCGCCATTTGACTTTTTGAATGATAAATTGGCTCCACTCTTTAGCGGACACCATGTCAGGTTTGGAGAGCCCCCCGTGTGCCTAAAAATTGGAGCTCCCCCACAAGTGACCCCATTTTGGAAACGACCCCCCAAGGAACTTATCTAGATGCCTAGTGAGCACTTTAAACCCTCAGGTGCTTCACAAATTGATCCGTAAAAATGATTAAGTACTTTTTTTTCACAAAAAATTTCTTTTCGCCTCAATCTTTTCATTTTCACATGGGCAATAGGATAAAATGGATCCTAAAATTTGTTGGGCAATTTCTCCCGAGTACGCCGATACCTCATATGTGGGGGTAAACCACTGTTTGGGCACACGGCAGGGCTCGGAAGGGAAGGCGCGCCATTTGACTTTTTGAATGAAAAAATTGGCTCCAATTGTTAGCGGACACCATGTCGCGTTTGGAGAGCCCCTATGTGCCTAAACATTGGAGCTCCCCCACAAGTGACCCCATTTTGGAAACTAGACCCCCCAAGGAACTTATCTAGATGCATATTGAGCACTTTAAACCCCCAGGTGCTTCACAGAAGTTTATAATGCAGAGCCATGAAAATAAAAAATAATTTTTCTTTCCTCAAAAATGATTTTTTAGCCTGGAATTTCCTATTTTGCCAAGGGTAATAGGAGATATTGGACCCCAAATGTTGTCCAGTTTGTCCTGAGTACGCTGATACCCCATATGTGGGGGTAAACCACTGTTTGGCACGCCATTTGGCTTTTTAACCCTTTCAAGTCGCGGCCCTTTTTCGTTTTTGCGTTTTCATTTTTCACTTCCCTCCTTCCCAGAGCCATAACTTTTTTATTTTTCCGTCAATATGGTCATGTGAGGGCTTATTTTTGCGGGACGAGTTGTACTTTTGAACGACACCATTGGTTTTACCATGTCTTTTACTAGAAAACGGGAAAAAAATTCCAAGTGCGGTGAAATTGCAAAAAAAGTACAATCCCACACTTGTTTTTTGTTTGGCTTTTTTGCTAGGTTCATTAAATGCTAAAACTAACCTGCCATTGTGATTCTCTAGGTCATTACGAGTTCATAGACATCTAACATGTCTAGGTTATTTTTTATCCCAGTGGTGAAAAAAAATTCTAAACTTTGCTTAAAAAAAAAAAAAAATGCCATATTCCGATACCCGAAACGTCTCCATTTTTCGTGATCTGGGGTCGGGTGAGGGCTTATTTTTTGCGTGCCGAGCTGACATTTTTAATGATACCATTTCGGTGCAGATACGTTCTTTTGATCGCCCGTTATTGCATTTTAATGCAATGTCACGGCGACCAAAAAAACGTAATTCTGGCATTTCGGATTTTTTTCTCGCTACGCTGTTTAGCGATCAGGTTAATGCTTATTTTTTATTGATAGATCGGGCGATTCTGAGCGCGGCGATACCAAATACGTGTAGGTTTTTTTTTTTATTTTATTTAGGATGGGGCAAAAAAGGGATGATTTAAACTTTTATATTTTTTATATTTTTTTCATATTTTTTAAAACATTTTTTTTTACTTGTGCCATGCTTCAATAGCCTCCATGGGAGGCTAGAAGCTGGCATAGCCTGATCGGCTCTGCTACATAGCAGCGATCATCAGATCGCTGCTATGTAGCTGAAATGCAGGTGTGCTGTGAGCGCCGACCACAAGGGGGGGCTCACAGCAGGCCTGCATCAATAACCATAGAGGTCTCAAGGACCTCTATGGTTACCTTCCTGATGCATCGCCGACCCGTCACATGATCGGCCGGAATGACGACATTTCCGGCCCGGAAGCGCCAGTTAAATGCCGCTGTCTGCTTTTGACTGCGGCATTTAACAGGTTAATAATAGCGGCGGGTGAAATCGCTATTCACCCGCCGCTATTATGCGCACATGTCAGCTGTACAAAACAGCTGACATGTCGCGACTTTGATGTGGGCTCACCGCCGGAGCCCACATCAAAGGGGGTGACACAGCATGCGCAGTAATAGTACGGCGCATGTCGTGAAAGGGTTAAATGGAAAATTAGCTCCAATCATTAGCGGACACCATGTCACGTTTGGAGAGCCCCTGTTTGCCTAAACATTGGAGATCCCCCACAAATGACCCCATTTTGGAAACCAGACCCCTAAAGGAACTAATCTAGATGTGTGGTGAGCACTTTGAACCCCCAAGTGCTTCACAGAAGTTTATAATGCAGAGGCACGAAAATAAAAAAAATAAAATTTCTTTTCTCAAAAATGATTTTTTAGCCCACATTTTTTTATTTTCCCAAGGGTAACAGGAGAAATTTGACCCCAAAAGTTGTTGTCCAGTTTCTCCTGAGTACGCTGATACCCCATATGTGGGGGTAAACCACTATTTGGGCACATGCCGAGGCTCGGAAGTGAAGTAGTGACGTTTTGAAATGCAGACTTTGATGGAATGCTCTGTGGGCGTCACGTTGCGTTTGCAGAGACCCTGATGTGGCTATGTCAAGGTGAAAAGATATATCTTTATACACTTTTTGTACTTTTATATTCTTATGCTGTGAAACAATAAGTTTTCCCCTTTGCTTGCTGATGCAAATGTAACTGTATTTAAGATGGCTGCCAGTATTCACCTTTGCCCTAGTTTCGTTTTTGAGAAGCTAAGTATAATTTCTGCTGAAATGAAACCTGAGTGACGTGGAGAAAGGAGGATCCTCCAGATAACGTCAGAACCAACAAGAAAGACTGAATATTAGACATATATTGCTTAAACCCCGCCTAACACCGCCCATTGCACGCCTTCCTTTCATAGAGTATATAATGCTGTGTATCAGGAAATAAAGTCAGTTGCTGTGACGTTGCTACAACTTGTAGAAGCACGAGCATGCACTGGGATTGAACAAGCACTTTGTCTGACTCATTCTTACCCGGTACCAATGCTCTTAGTCTAATCTGGAATGACTGGTGAAGGAAGGGTATTGTCGTGACGACCCCGACAGCTAAACAGTAGAAACCCCCCACAAGTGACCCCATTTTGGAAACTAGACCCCGAAAGGAACTTATCTAGATATGTGGTGAGCACTTTGAACCCCCAGGTGCTTCACAGAAGTTTATAACGCGGAGCGGTGAAAATAATAAATACGTTTTCTTTCCTCAAAAATAATTTTTTAGCCCAGAATTTTTTATGTGGCGCAGTGGAGGATGCGGGCACTCTTGTGTCTTTGCAGTGAATCACAAAGAGTAAATAATCGTATATCCGCGCTGGAAGTAATCCCTCTTTTATTACCGCTAATATTTAGTGGCACACCCACTATGGTCTACCACATATTGCACGTCCTATATTGAGATTTACCTTATGATACACATTAAACTCTTCCAGATCTTCTAGCGACCACTGAATTGTCAGCAGAACAAATCTGGTTGGAAACAAATATATACTAAGGGATACGGTTCTATTATGAAATATCTATCAACAAAATACATATGCTTTTCAATTATAGCATGTTAAGAACCTTAAACCCTCAGAGGGATTTCATAGAGGTAAAATTTCAATGTCGCTAGAAACTCTTTACCTCTTGTGGCTCAGTTAGCTCCTCCGTTCCTCAGTCTTTTTTCCAATAGTTCCTCATGCAGCAGATCAGGGTATTAGATCTTATTTCTTGGAAGCCGATGTATTCACGGTGAGAGTGCGGGTAGTTAGCACTGCCCCGGCCGGCGGCAGAACTCACCAAAGCCAGCACTTAGTGCCTGCATCCTCCACTGCGCCACCACTGACTCAAGCCTGTATTCCCTGGAGACCGGCTCCTCCTGAACCCATTGCTTACACTGGGCATTGACTTCATAGGGGCTTAATATGCTCTATGACATATTTCATTGCGGTGACACGCCTTACCTGGTTTTCCCATGATGCTTATTTGAAAAGGTGACTATATGATAAAGGCCATTAATTGGCCGAAATGTCTTTAAATTGTCGCTTCACCTATCAGCATCAAATACTCACCTGAAGCATTTTTCTTGTACGTGTGCAGTGATTTCTTTCTGAACTTATGCCTATGGGACCGTTGGTTCCCTTCACTAGCACCGTTTTACAAAAAGTCGAGTGCTAACCATTTTTCTTTCCTATGAAGCGTCGTTCTCAGGGAAAACACTCTATAGCAGAGGTCTCCAATCTTTCTCACCTTGAGGGCCACATTCAAGTCAGTATGCCAAGCTCCAATGTTTCCTGTCTTACCCCCGTTCAGATCTGCTCTTGTCTGCAGGGCTACACACAAAAGTCACCATCTGGGGATCTATTCTTAACCGCTGTTTGCTATACCTGGTGTTAATGCACAGAACTGGCAGACAGCTGCGAGCCACATACCACTGACCCGCAAGCAACATGTGGCTCTCAAGCTAAAGGTTGGGACCCCTGCTCTATAGGTTGCAATACAGAATCAGTGTAAATGCCATGGATTATGTCGTGGGGGTTTTTTTTTTTAAATAATTGGTGAATGAGGGAGTGTTTCTTGTTTTTATTTCTTTACCTTTCTCTTTTCATGTCTTTCAGGTTCCCATTATTGGACATCTCGCTTATCTAGCTAGCATCTTTATATAAGCTTGTTTTGTTTTTTTTTGGCCAAATCGCTTAATCTAACATACAGTCAGGCGTTGACTGGCCCACAGCAGAATCCACTGGTGGGCCCCTGTGCAAGAGTAGGCCATCAACTTCTTATATGATCAGTATTTGGCACTATATACTTGAATCACTATGTACAGACAAATGCAGCATCTTATTGCGGTAATTTAACAATCTACCCAGCTCATTGTTATATATATATTTGTGATTGAGTATAATGTCACATTGGTATGTAGTTGAAAAGTGGGTCCCTGGAGTTGGTAACTGGTGGGCTATTGGCACTGCATACAGTATTTGCAGTATGTAAAAGATCATGTTAAAAACGCATTGTATACGGATGGCATACACCACATATGTGAGGGGAAAAAAAATCACATACTCTGATTGTACTCGCATTACACACAATAAAAAAAACAAATTTCACTCAGACAACTCTCAAGGCTGGTCATGTGACTTCAGCCGAAGGCCCTCAAACACATGTGATAGCTGTTAGCCCTACAACTATTTGGCTGACAGCTATCTCTCCTGGCTATTACATACACAGGAGCACTTCGCCAAGCGTTCTTGTGGTTTCTATTAGAAGATGTCAGACTCCTCTGACAGCAGCGGCTTATCTTCAGAGAGAACCAGAGGATCCTTTCCTCACATAAACTATCGAAGGAGAGTCAAGAGGCTCCCATACACATCAGATTTTAACCTAGTGACTTTAGTCTTATGTGCATGGAAGCGTTAGTGTAACCTGTAGAATCAGGATTCAGAAGAATCTAGATTAGCGTGAACAATGGGCAGCGACTAATAGAATGGTATTTAACAGGGAGAAATGCAAGATTCTATATCTGGGCCAGAAAAACGAAAATTACATCTACAGAATAGGAGGAGTAGAACTAAACAACAGCACGTGTGGAAAAGATTTGGGTATACTAATAGCTCACAGACTTCACATGAGTCAACAGTGTGATGCAGCAGCAAAAAGGCAAACACAGTTCTAGGATGTACTAAGAGAAGCATAGAGTCTAGATCACATGAAGTAATTATCCCCCTCTGACAATCCAGTTCTGGGCATCACGTTTTAAAAAGACATTGAAAAGCTGGAGCAACTTCATAGAAGAGCTACCAGGATGGTGAGCCAACTGCTAAGGCCGGCGTCACACACAGCGTATGAAAATACGGTCCGTATATTACGGCTGTAATACGCTGAAAAGTCCCGAAAATAGTGGTCCGTAGCTCCTCCATAGGCAGGGTGTGTCACCGTTTTTTGCGAATGGCATCCTCCGTATGTAATCCGTATGGCAGCCGTAATGCGTGTTTTTATCGCAGGCTTGCAAAACCGACATACGGCTATACAAGGGATCCATGTGTTAAAAAAAAAAAAACATATACTGTCTATATATATATATATATGTCAGGGAGACACATATAAGTATATATATTATTACTTCATACAGCGCGAGATAGCAGAAAGCCGGTAATTCAATTTACCGGCTTTTGCTTTCTCCTTCCTAAACCCGACATGATATGAGACCTGGTTTACATACAGTAAACCATCTCATATCACAATTTTTTTTGCATATTCCACACTACTAATGTCAGTAGTGTGTCTATGCAAAATTTGGCCTTTCTAGCTAGTAAATTAAAGGGTTAAATGGCGGAAAAAATTGGCGTGGGCTCCCGCACAATTTTCTCCGCCAGAGTAGTAAAGCCAGTGACTGAGGGCAGATATTAATAGCCTGGAGAGGGTCCATGGTTATTGGCTCCCCCCCCCCCCCCCCGGCTAAAAACACCTGCCCCCAGCCACCCCAGAAAAGGCACATCTGGAAGATGCGCCTATTCTGGCACTTGACCACTCTCTTCCCATTCCCGTGTAGCGGTGGGATATGGGGTAATGAAGGGTTAATGCCACCTTGCTATTTTAAGGTGACATTAAGCCTAATTAATAATGGAGAGGCGTCAATTATGACACCTATCCATTATTAATCCAATACTAGTAAAGAGTTAAAAAAAAACACATTATTAAAAATTAATTTATTGAAAAAATCACAAAGGCTGTTGTATTACTTTATTCTACTCTCAATCCACTCACGGAACACCCTCGATCTGTAAATTAAAAAAAAATAATAAACCAACAATATACATACCTTCCGAGGATCTGGCACGTCCAACGATGTAGATCCATCTGAAGGGGTTAAAATATTTTGCAGACACGAGCTCCGCTAATGCAGGATGCTCATTTCTGCAAAACCCCGGCGAATGAAGCTAAATATAGGTCAATGATCTATATTTAGCTTCATTTGCGGTGAGGCGCCCTCTGCTGGCTGTTCCTAGATCGTGGGAACTTTCCTAGAAAGCTCACTTGCTCGAGTTCATATGAGGACAACCAGCAGAGGGCGCCCACTTATGATCTCGAGCCAGGGAGCTTTCTAGGAAAGTTCCCACGATCTAGGAACAGCCAGCAGAGGGCGCCTCACCGCAAATGAAGCTAGATATAGATCATTGACCTATATTTAGCTTCATTCGCCGGGGTTTTTCAGAAATGAGCATCCTGCATTAGCGGAGCTCGTGTCTGCAAAATATTTTAACCCCTTCAGATGGATCTACATCGTTGGACGTGACAGATCCTCGGAAGGTATGTATATTGTTGGTTTATTATTTTTTTTTAATTTACAGATCAAGGGTCTTCAGTGAGTGGATTGAGAGTAGAATAAATTAATACAACAGCATTTGTGATTTTTTTCAATAAATTAATTTTTAATAATGTGTGTGTGGTTTTTTTTTTTTACCCTTTACTAGTATTGGATTAATAATGGATAGGTGTCATAATTGACGCCTCTCCATTATTAATTTTATTGATTAGGCTTAATGTCACCTTACAATAGCAAGGTGGCATTAACCCTTCATTACCCCATATCCCACCGCTACACGGGAATGGGAAGAGAGTGGCCAAGTGCCAGAATAGGCGCATCTTCCAGATGTGCCTTTTCTGGGGTGGCTGGGGGCAGATGTTTTTAGCCAGGGGGGGGGGGGGGGCAATAACCGTGGCTTTTTGCTAGAAAGTTATAAGGGTTAAAATTTGACCAGCGATTTCTCATTTTTACAACGAAATTTACAAAACCATTTTTTTTTTAGGGACAACCTCACATTTGAAGTCAGTTTGAGGGGTCTATATGGCTGAAAATACCCAAAAGTGACACCATTCTAAAAACTGCACCCCTCAAGGTGCACAAAACCACAATCAAGAAATTTATTAACCCTTCAGGTGCTTCACAGCAGCAGAAGCAACATGGAAGGAAAAAATGAACATTTAACTTTTTAGTCACAA
The DNA here is from genome assembly GCF_032444005.1 of Ranitomeya imitator. Lineage (NCBI taxonomy): Eukaryota > Metazoa > Chordata > Amphibia > Anura > Dendrobatidae > Ranitomeya > Ranitomeya imitator. Next base: position 422,997,306 of record NC_091285.1, on the reverse strand, counting down.
AAATGATCTTTTAGCAACAATTTTTTTATTTTCCCAATGGTAAAAGGAGAAACTGAACCACGAAAGTTGTTGTCCAATTTGTCCATAGTACGCTGATACCTCATATGTGGGGGTAAACCACTGTTTGGGCGCACGGCAGGGCTTGGAAGGGAAGGAGCGCCATTTGACTTTTTGAATGATAAATTGGCTCCACTCTTTAGCGGACACTATGTCAGGTTTGGAGAGCCCCCCGTGTGCCTAAAAATTGGAGCTCCCCCACAAGTGACCCCATTTTGGAAACGACCCCCCAAGGAACTTATCTAGATGCCTAGTGAGCACTTTAAACCCTCAGGTGCTTCACAAATTGATCCGTAAAAATGAAAAAGTACTTTTTTTTCACAAAAAATTTCTTTTCGCCTCAATCTTTTCATTTTCACATGGGCAATAGGATAAAATGGATCCTAAAATTTGTTGGGCAATTTCTCCCGAGTACGCCGATACCTCATATGTGGGGGTAAGCCACTGTTTGGGCACACGGCAGGGCTCGGAAGGGAAGGCGCGCCATTTGACTTTTTGAATGGAAAATTAGCTCCAATTGTTAGCGGACACCATGTCGCGTTTGGAGAGCCCCTATGTGCCTAAACATTGGAGCTCCCCCACAAGTGACCCCATTTTGGAAACTAGACCCCCCAAGGAACTTATCTAGATGCATATTGAGCACTTTAAACCCCCAGGTGCTTCACAGAAGTTTATAATGCAGAGCCATGAAAATAAAAAATAATTTTTCTTTCCTCAAAAATGATTTTTTAGCCTGGAATTTCCTATTTTGCCAAGGGTAATAGGAGATATTGGACCCCAAATGTTGTCCAGTTTGTCCTGAGTACGCTGATACCCCATATGTGGGGGTAAACCACTGTTTGGCACACCATTTGGCTTTTTAACCCTTTCAAGTCGCGGCCCTTTTTCGTTTTTGCGTTTTCATTTTTCACTTCCCTCCTTCCCAGAGCCATAACTTTTTTATTTTTCCGTCAATATGGTCATGTGAGGGCTTATTTTTGCGGGACGAGTTGTACTTTTGAACGACACCATTGGTTTTACCATGTCTTTTACTAGAAAACGGGAAAAAAATTCCAAGTGCGGTGAAATTGCAAAAAAAGTACAATCCCACACTTGTTTTTTGTTTGGCTTTTTTGCTAGGTTCATTAAATGCTAAAACTAACCTGCCATTGTGATTCTCTAGGTCATTACGAGTTCATAGACATCTAACATGTCTAGGTTATTTTTTATCCCAGTGGTGAAAAAAAATTCTAAACTTTGCTTAAAAAAAAAAAAAAATGCCATATTCCGATACCCGAAACGTCTCCATTTTTCGTGATCTGGGGTCGGGTGAGGGCTTATTTTTTGCGTGCCGAGCTGACATTTTTAATGATACCATTTCGGTGCAGATACGTTCTTTTGATCGCCCGTTATTGCATTTTAATGCAATGTCACGGCGACCAAAAAAACGTAATTCTGGCATTTCGGATTTTTTTCTCGCTACGCTGTTTAGCGATCAGGTTAATGCTTATTTTTTATTGATAGATCGGGCGATTCTGAGCGCGGCGATACCAAATACGTGTAGGTTTTTTTTTTTATTGTTTTATTTAGGATGGGGCAAAAAAGGGATGATTTAAACTTTTATATTTTTTATATTTTTTTCATATTTTTAAAAACATTTTTTTTTACTTGTGCCATGCTTCAATAGCCTCCATGGGAGGCTAGAAGCTGGCATAGCCTGATCGGCTCTGCTACATAGCAGCGATCATCAGATCGCTGCTATGTAGCTGAAATGCAGGTGTGCTGTGAGCGCCGACCACAAGGGGGCGCTCACAGCAGGCCGGCATCAATAACCATAGAGGTCTCAAGGACCTCTATGGTTACCTTCCTGATGCATCGCCGACCCCGTCACATGATCGGCCGGAATGACGACATTTCCGGCCCGGAAGCGCCAGTTAAATGCCGCTGTCTGCTTTTGACTGCGGCATTTAACAGGTTAATAATAGCGGCGGGTGAAATCGCTATTCACCCGCCGCTATTATGCGCACATGTCAGCTGTACAAAACAGCTGACATGTCGCGACTTTGATGTGGGCTCACCGCCGGAGCCCACATCAAAGGGGGTGACACAGCATGCGCAGTAATAGTACGGCGCATGTCGTGAAAGGGTTAAATGGAAAATTAGCTCCAATCATTAGCGGACACCATGTCACGTTTGGAGAGCCCCTGTTTGCCTAAACATTGGAGATCCCCCACAAATGACCCCATTTTGGAAACCAGACCCCCAAAGGAACTAATCTAGATGTGTGGTGAGCACTTTGAACCCCCAAGTGCTTCACAGAAGTTTATAATGCAGAGGCACGAAAATAAAAAAAATAAAATTTCTTTTCTCAAAAATGATTTTTTAGCCCACATTTTTTTATTTTCCCAAGGGTAACAGGAGAAATTTGACCCCAAAAGATGTTGTCCAGTTTCTCCTGAGTACGCTGATACCCCATATGTGGGGGTAAACCACTATTTGGGCACATGCCGGGGCTCGGAAGTGAAGTAGTGACGTTTTGAAATGCAGACTTTGATGAAATGCTCTGCGGGCGTCACGTTGCGTTTGCAGAGACCCTGATGTGGCTATGTCAAGGTGAAAAGATATATCTTTATACACTTTTTGTACTTTTATATTCTTATGCTGTGAAACAATAAGTTTTCCCCTTTGCTTGCTGATGCAAATGTAACTGTATTTAAGATGGCTGCCAGTATTCACCTTTGCCCTAGTTTCGTTTTTGAGAAGCTAAGTATCATTTCTGCTGAAATGAAACCTGAGTGACGTGGAGAAAGGAGGATCCTCCAGATAACGTCAGAACCAACAAGAAAGACTGAATATTAGACATATATTGCTTAAACCCCGCCTAACACCGCCCATTGCACGCCTTCCTTTCATAGAGTATATAATGCTGTGTATCAGGAAATAAAGTCAGTTGCTGTGACGTTGCTACAACTTGTAGAAGCACGAGCATGCACTGGGATTGAACAAGCACTTTGTCTGACTCATTCTTACCCGGTACCAATGCTCTTAGTCTAATCTGGAATGACTGGTGAAGGAAGGGTATTGTCGTGACGACCCCGACAGCTAAACAGTAGAAACCCCCCACAAGTGACCCCATTTTGGAAACTAGACCCCGAAAGGAACTTATCTAGATATGTGGTGAGCACTTTGAACCCCCAGGTGCTTCACAGAAGTTTATAACGCGGAGCGGTGAAAATAATAAATACGTTTTCTTTCCTCAAAAATAATTTTTTAGCCCAGAATTTTTTATGTGGCGCAGTGGAGGATGCGGGCACTCTTGTGTCTTTGCAGTGAATCACAAAGAGTAAATAATCGTATATCCGCGCTGGAAGTAATCCCTCTTTTATTACCGCTAATATTTAGTGGCACACCCACTATGGTCTACCACATATTGCACGTCCTATATTGAGATTTACCTTATGATACACATTAAACTCTTCCAGATCTTCTAGCGACCACTGAATTGTCAGCAGAACAAATCTGGTTGGAAACAAATATATACTAAGGGATACGGTTCTATTATGAAATATCTATCAACAAAATACATATGCTTTTCAATTATAGCATGTTAAGAACCTTAAACCCTCAGAGGGATTTCATAGAGGTAAAATTTCAATGTCGCTAGAAACTCTTTACCTCTTGTGGCTCAGTTAGCTCCTCCGTTCCTCAGTCTTTTTTCCAATAGTTCCTCATGCAGCAGATCAGGGTATTAGATCTTATTTCTTGGAAGCCGATGTATTCACGGTGAGAGTGCGGGTAGTTAGCACTGCCCCGGCCGGTGGCAGAACTCACCAAAGCCAGCACTTAGTGCCTGCATCCTCCACTGCGCCACCACTGACTCAAGCCTGTATTCCCTGGAGACCGGCTCCTCCTGAACCCATTGCTTACACTGGGCATTGACTTCATAGGGGCTTAATATGCTCTATGACATATTTCATTGCGGTGACACGCCTTACCTGGTTTTCCCATGATGCTTATTTGAAAAGGTGACTATATGATAAAGGCCATTAATTGGCCGAAATGTCTTTAAATTGTCGCTTCACCTATCAGCATCAAATACTCACCTGAAGCATTTTTCTTGTACGTGTGCAGTGATTTCTTTCTGAACTTATGCCTATGGGACCGTTGGTTCCCTTCACTAGCACCGTTTTACAAAAAGTCGAGTGCTAACCATTTTTCTTTCCTATGAAGCGTCGTTCTCAGGGAAAACACTCTATAGCAGAGGTCTCCAATCTTTCTCACCTTGAGGGCCACATTCAAGTCAGTATGCCAAGCTCCAATGTTTCCTGTCTTACCCCTGTTCAGATCTGCTCTTGTCTGCAGGGCTACACACAAAAGTCACCATCTGGGGATCTATTCTTAACCGCTGTTTGCTATACCTGGTGTTAATGCACAGAACTGGCAGACAGCTGCGAGCCACATACCACTGACCCGCAAGCAACATGTGGCTCTCAAGCTAAAGGTTGGGACCCCTGCTCTATAGGTTGCAATACAGAATCAGTGTAAATGCCATGGATTATGTCGTGGGGATTTTTTTTTTTTAAATAATTGGTGAATGAGGGAGTGTTTCTTGTTTTTATTTCTTTACCTTTCTCTTTTCATGTCTTTCAGGTTCCCATTATTGGACATCTCGCTTATCTAGCTAGCATCTTTATATAAGCTTGTTTTGGGTTTTTTTGGCCAAATCGCTTAATCTAACATACAGTCAGGCGTTGACTGGCCCACAGCAGAATCCACTGGTGGGCCCCTGTGCAAGAGTAGGCCATCAACTTCTTATATGATCAGTATTTGGCACTATATACTTGAATCACTATGTACAGACAAATGCAGCATCTTATTGCGGTAATTTAACAATCTACCCAGCTCATTGTTATATATATATTTGTGATTGAGTATAATGTCACATTGGTATGTAGTTGAAAAGTGGGTCCCTGGAGTTGGTAACTGGTGGGCTATTGGCACTGCATACAGTATTTGCAGTATGTAAAAGATCATGTTAAAAACGCATTGTATACGGATGGCATACACCACATATGTGAGGGGGAAAAAAATCACATACTCTGATTGTACTCGCATTACACACAATAAAAAAAACAAATTTCACTCAGACAACTCTCAAGGCTGGTCATGTGACTTCAGCCGAAGGCCCTCAAACACATGTGATAGCTGTTAGCCCTACAACTATTTGGCTGACAGCTATCTCTCCTGGCTATTACATACACAGGAGCACTTCGCCAAGCGTTCTTGTGGTTTCTATTAGAAGATGTCAGACTCCTCTGACAGCAGCGGCTTATCTTCAGAGAGAACCAGAGGATCCTTTCCTCACATAAACTATCGAAGGAGAGTCAAGAGGCTCCCATACACATCAGATTTTAACCTAGTGACTTTAGTCTTATGTGCATGGAAGCGTTAGTGTAACCTGTAGAATCAGGATTCAGAAGAATCTAGATTAGCGTGAACAATGGGCAGCGACTAATAGAATGGTATTTAACAGGGAGAAATGCAAGATTCTACATCTGGGCCAGAAAAACGAAAATTACATCTACAGAATAGGAGGAGTAGAACTAAACAACAGCACGTGTGGAAAAGATTTGGGTATACTAATAGCTCACAGACTTCACATGAGTCAACAGTGTGATGCAGCAGCAAAAAGGCAAACACAGTTCTAGGATGTACTAAGAGAAGCATAGAGTCTAGATCACATGAAGTAATTATCCCCCTCTGACAATCCAGTTCTGGGCATCACGTTTTAAAAAGACATTGAAAAGCTGGAGCAACTTCATAGAAGAGCTACCAGGATGGTGAGCCAACTGCTAAGGCCGGCGTCACACACAGCGTATGAAAATACGGTCCGTATATTACGGCTGTAATACGCTGAAAAGTCCCGAAAATAGTGGTCCGTAGCTCCTCCATAGGCAGGGTGTGTCACCGTTTTTTGCGAATGGCATCCTCCGTATGTAATCCGTATGGCAGCCGTAATGCGTGTTTTTATCGCAGGCTTGCAAAACCGACATACGGCTATACAAGGGATCCATGTGTTAAAAAAAAAAAACATATACTGTCTATATATATATATATATATATGTCAGGGAGACACATATAAGTATATATATTATTACTTCATACAGCGCGAGATAGCAGAAAGCCGGTAATTCAATTACCGGCTTTTGCTTTCTCCTTCCTAAACCCGACATGATATGAGACCTGGTTTACATACAGTAAACCATCTCATATCACAATTTTTTTTGCATATTCCACACTACTAATGTCAGTAGTGTGTCTATGCAAAATTTGGCCTTTCTAGCTAGTAAATTAAAGGGTTAAATGGCGGAAAAAATTGGCGTGGGCTCCCGCACAATTTTCTCCGCCAGAGTAGTAAAGCCAGTGACTGAGGGCAGATATTAATAGCCTGGAGAGGGTCCATGGTTATTGGCTCCCCTCCCCCCCGGCTAAAAACACCTGCCCCCAGCCACCCCAGAAAAGGCACATCTGGAAGATGCGCCTATTCTGGCACTTGACCACTCTCTTCCCATTCCCGTGTAGCGGTGGGATATGGGGTAATGAAGGGTTAATGCCACCTTGCTATTTTAAGGTGACATTAAGCCTAATTAATAATGGAGAGGCGTCAATTATGACACCTATCCATTATTAATCCAATACTAGTAAAGGGTTAAAAAAAAACACACATTATTAAAAATTAATTTATTGAAAAAATCACAAAGGCTGTTGTATTACTTTATTCTACTCTCAATCCACTCACTGAACACCCTCGATCTGTAAATTAAAAAAAAATAATAAACCAACAATATACATACCTTCCGAGGATCTGGCACGTCCAACGATGTAGATCCATCTGAAGGGGTTAAAATATTTTGCAGACACGAGCTCCGCTAATGCAGGATGCTCATTTCTGCAAAACCCCGGCGAATGAAGCTAAATATAGGTCAATGATCTATATTTAGCTTCATTTGTGGTGAGGCGCCCTCTGCTGGCTGTTCCTAGATCGTGGGAACTTTCCTAGAAAGCTCACTTGCTCGAGTTCATATGAGGACAACCAGCAGAGGGCGCCCACTTATGATCTCGAGCCAGGGAGCTTTCTAGGAAAGTTCCCACGATCTAGGAACAGCCAGCAGAGGGCGCCTCACCGCAAATGAAGCTAAATATAGATCATTGACCTATATTTAGCTTCATTCGCCGGGGTTTTGCAGAAATGAGCATCCTGCATTAGCGGAGCTCGTGTCTGCAAAATATTTTAACCCCTTCAGATGGATCTACATCGTTGGACGTGACAGATCCTCGGAAGGTATGTATATTGTTGGTTTATTATTTTTTTTTAATTTACAGATCAAGGGTCTTCAGTGAGTGGATTGAGAGTAGAATAAATTAATACAACAGCATTTGTGATTTTTTTCAATAAATTAATTTTTAATAATGTGTGTTTTTTTTTTTTTTTACCCTTTACTAGTATTGGATTAATAATGGATAGGTGTCATAATTGACGCCTCTCCATTATGAATTTTATTAATTAGGCTTAATGTCACCTTACAATAGCAAGGTGGCATTAACCCTTCATTACCCCATATCCCACCGCTACACGGGAATGGGAAGAGAGTGGCCAAGTGCCAGAATAGGCGCATCTTCCAGATGTGCCTTTTCTGGGGTGGCTGGGGGCAGATGTTTTTAGCCAGGGGGGGGGGCAATAACCGTGGACCCTCTCCACGCTATTAATATCTGCCCTCAGTCACTGGCTTTACTACTCTGGCGGAGAAAATTGTGCGGGAGCCCACGCCAATTTTTTCCGCCATTTAACCCTTTAATTTACTAGCTAGAACGGCCAAATTTTGCATATAAACACTACTGACATTAGTAATGTGGAATATGCAAAAAAAATGGTGATATGAGATGGTTTACTGTATGTAAACCAGGTCTCATATCATGTCGGGTTTAGGAAGGAGAAAGCAAAAGCCGGTAATTGAATTACCGGCTTTTCTCGCTAACAGCGCTGCGTATTCCTCGCAAGTCACACTGCTGGTCCGTGTGTAATCCGTATTTTTGGGGCTTCCATAGACTTTCATTGACGTTTTATTTGCGCAATACGGTGACAAACGCAGCATACTGCGATTTTCTACGGCCGTAGAAAGCCGTATAATACTGATCAGTTTAATACGGCAGATAGGAGCAGGGGCATAGAGAATAATTGTGCCGTATTTTTTGCGAGTTTTACGGACGTAGTTTCTGTGCTCTTACGTCCCTAAAACTCGCAAGTGTGACCCCGGCCTTAGTGTGTGTCCTATGAGTAACCCATGTTATGCCCACAAACGGGCACTGCTCTTTACCACCCCTGTAGGGTATATTACACAGTGCCCCATGTTATACCCACAGATGGGCACTGCTCCTTAACACCCATGTAGGGTATATTACACACTGCCCCATATTATGATGCCCACAGACGGGCACTGCTCCTTACCACCCCTGTAGGGTATGTTAAACAGTGCCCCATATTATGCCCACAGACGGGCACTGCCCCTTACTACCCCTTTAGGGCATATTACACAGTGCCCCATGTTATGCCCACAGACTGGCATTGCTCCTTACCACCCAGGCAGGGTATATTACACAGTGTCCCATGTTATGCCCACTGAGGAGCACTGATGCTTACCACCCCTGTAGGGTATATTGCACAGTGCCCCATGTTATGCCCACAGACGGGCACTGGTACTTACCACCCCTGTAGGGTATATTACACTATTACACAGTGCCCCATGTTATGCCCACAGACGGGCACTGCTACTTACCACCCTTGTAGGGTATATTACACAGTGCTCCATGTTATACCCACAGACGGGCACTGCTCCTTACCACCCCTGTAGGGTATATTACACAGTTGCCCAGGTTATGCCCACAGACGGGCACTGCTTATCACCCCTGTAGGGTATATTACACAGTGCCCCATGTTATGCCCACAGACAGGCACTGCTCCTTACCACCCCTGTAGGGTATATTACACAGTGCCCCATGTTATGCCCACAGTCTGGCATTGCTCCTTACCACCCAAGTAGGGTATGTTACAGTGTTCCATGTTATGCCCGCTGATGGGCACTGATACCACCCCTGTAGGGTATATTGCACAGTGCCCCATCTTATGCCCACAGACAGGCACTGCTCCTTACCACCCCTGTAGGGTATATTACACAGTGCCCCATGTTATGCCCACAGTCTGGCATTGCTCCTTACCACCCAGGTAGGGTATGTTACAGTGTCCCATGTTATGCCCGCTGAGGGGCACTGATACCACCCCTGTAGGATATATTGCACAGTGCTCTTAGTCTAATCTGGAATGACTGGTGAAGGAAGGGTATTGTCGTGACGACCCCGACAGCTAAACAGTAGAAACCCCCCACAAGTGACCCCATTTTGGAAACTAGACCCCGAAAGGAACTTATCTAGATATGTGGTGAGCACTTTGAACCCCCAGGTGCTTCACAGAAGTTTATAACGCGGAGCGGTGAAAATAATAAATACGTTTTCTTTCCTCAAAAATAATTTTTTAGCCCAGAATTTTTTATGTGGCGCAGTGGAGGATGCGGGCACTCTTGTGTCTTTGCAGTGAATCACAAAGAGTAAATAATCGTATATCCGCGCTGGAAGTAATCCCTCTTTTATTACCGCTAATATTTAGTGGCACACCCACTATGGTCTACCACATATTGCACATCCTATATTGAGATTTACCTTATGATACACATTAAACTCTTCCAGATCTTCTAGCGACCACTGAATTGTCAGCAGAACAAATCTGGTTGGAAACAAATATATACTAAGGGATACGGTTCTATTATGAAATATCTATCAACAAAATACATATGCTTTTCAATTATAGCATGTTAAGAACCTTAAACCCTCAGAGGGATTTCATAGAGGTAAAATTTCAATGTCGCTAGAAACTCTTTACCTCTTGTGGCTCAGTTAGCTCCTCCGTTCCTCAGTCTTTTTTCCAATAGTTCCTCATGCAGCAGATCAGGGTATTAGATCTTATTTCTTGGAAGCCGATGTATTCACGGTGAGAGTGCGGGTAGTTAGCACTGCCCCGGCCGGCGGCAGATCTCACCAAAGCCAGCACTTAGTGCCTGCATCCTCCACTGCGCCACCACTGACTCAAGCCTGTATTCCCTGGAGACCGGCTCCTCCTGAACCCATTGCTTACACTGGCCATTGACTTCATAGGGGCTTAATATGCTCTATGACATATTTCATTGCGGTGACACACCTTACCTGGTTTTCCCATGATGCTTATTTGAAAAGGTGACTATATGATAAAGGCCATTAATTGGCCGAAATGTCTTTAAATTGTCGCTTCACCTATCAGCATCAAATACTCACCTGAAGCATTTTTCTTGTACGTGTGCAGTGATTTCTTTCTGAACTTATGCCTATGGGACCGTTGGTTCCCTTCACTAGCACCGTTTTACAAAAAGTCGAGTGCTAACCATTTTTCTTTCCTATGAAGCGTCGTTCTCAGGGAAAACACTCTATAGCAGAGGTCTCCAATCTTTCTCACCTTGAGGGCCACATTCAAGTCAGTATGCCAAGCTCCAATGTTTCCTGTCTTACCCCCGTTCAGATCTGCTCTTGTCTGCAGGGCTACACACAAAAGTCACCATCTGGGGATCTATTCTTAACCGCTGTTTGCTATACCTGGTGTTAATGCACAGAACTGGCAGACAGCTGCGAGCCACATACCACTGACCCGCAAGCAACATGTGGCTCTCAAGCTAAAGGTTGGGACCCCTGCTCTATAGGTTGCAATACAGAATCAGTGTAAATGCCATGGATTATGTCGTGGGGATTTTTTTTTTTAAATAATTGGTGAATGAGGGAGTGTTTCTTGTTTTTATTTCTTTACCTTTCTCTTTTCATGTCTTTCAGGTTCCCATTATTGGACATCTCGCTTATCTAGCTAGCATCTTTATATAAGCTTGTTTTGTTTTTTTTTGGCCAAATCGCTTAATCTAACATACAGTCAGGCGTTGACTGGCCCACAGCAGAATCCACTGGTGGGCCCCTGTGCAAGAGTAGGCCATCAACTTCTTATATGATCAGTATTTGGCACTATATACTTGAATCACTATGTACAGACAAATGCAGCATCTTATTGCGGTAATTTAACAATCTACCCAGCTCATTGTTATATATATATTTGTGATTGAGTATAATGTCACATTGGTATGTAGTTGAAAAGTGGGTCCCTGGAGTTGGTAACTGGTGGGCTATTGGCACTGCATACAGTATTTGCAGTATGTAAAAGAGCATGTTAAAAACGCATTGTATACGGATGGCATACACCACATATGTGAGGGGAAAAAAATCACATACTCTGATTGTACTCGCATTACACACAATAAAAAAAAAACAAATTTCACTCAGACAACTCTCAAGGCTGGTCATGTGACTTCAGCCGAAGGCCCTCAAACACATGTGATAGCTGTTAGCCCTACAACTATTTGGCTGACAGCTATCTCTCCTGGCTATTACATACACAGGAGCACTTCGCCAAGCGTTCTTGTGGTTTCTATTAGAAGATGTCAGACTCCTCTGACAGCAGCGGCTTATCTTCAGAGAAAACCAGAGGATCCTTTCCTCACATAAACTATCGAAGGAGAGTCAAGAGGCTCCCATACACATCAGATTTTAACCTAGCGACTTTAGTCTTATGTGCATGGAAGCGTTAGTGTAACCTGTAGAATCAGGATTCAGAAGAATCTAGATTAGCGTGAACAATGGGCAGCGACTAATAGAATGGTATTTAACAGGGAGAAATGCAAGATTCTACATCTGGGCCAGAAAAACGAAAATGACATCTACAGAATAGGAGGAGTAGAACTAAACAACAGCACGTGTGGAAAAGATTTGGGTATACTAATAGCTCACAGACTTCACATGAGTCAACAGTGTGATGCAGCAGCAAAAAGGCAAACACAGTTCTAGGATGTACTAAGAGAAGCATAGAGTCTAGATCACATGAAGTAATTATCCCCCTCTGACAATCCAGTTCTGGGCATCACGTTTTAAAAAGACATTGAAAAGCTGGAGCAACTTCATAGAAGAGCTACCAGGATGGTGAGCCAACTGCTAACGCCGGCGTCACACACAGCGTATGAAAATACGGTCCGTATATTACGGCTGTAATACGCTGAAAAGTCCCGAAAATAGTGGTTCATAGCTCCTCCATAGGCAGGGTGTGTCACCGTTTTTTGCGAATGGCATCCTCCGTATGTAATCCGTATGGCAGCCGTAATGCGTGTTTTTATCGCAGGCTTGCAAAACCGACATACGGCTATACAAGGGATCCATGTGTTAAAAAAAAAAAACATATACTGTCTATATATATATGTCAGGGAGACACATATAAGTATATATATTATTACTTCATACAGCGCGAGATAGCAGAAAGCCGGTAATTCAATTACCGGCTTTTGCTTTCTCCTTCCTAAACCCGACATGATATGAGACCTGGTTTACATACAGTAAACCATCTCATATCACAATTTTTTTTGCATATTCCACACTACTAATGTCAGTAGTGTGTCTATGCAAAATTTGGCCGTTCTAGCTAGTAAATTAAAGGGTTAAATGGCGGAAAAAATTGGCGTGGGCTCCCGCACAATTTTCTCCGCCAGAGTAGTAAAGCCAGTGACTGAGGGCAGATATTAATAGCCTGGAGAGGGTCCATGGTTATTGGCTCCCCCCCCCCCCTGGCTAAAAACACCTGCCCCCAGCCACCCCAGAAAAGGCACATCTGGAAGATGTGCCTATTCTGGCACTTGACCACTCTCTTCCCATTCCCGTGTAGCGGTGGGATATGGGATAATGAAGGGTTAATGCCACCTTGCTATTTTAAGGTGACATTAAGCCTAATTAATAATGGAGAGGCGTCAATTATGACACCTATCCATTATTAATCCAATACTAGTAAAGGGTTAAAAAAAAAACACATTATTAAAAATTAATTTATTGAAAAAATCACAAAGGCTGTTGTATTACTTTATTCTACTCTCAATCCACTCACGGAACACCCTCGATCTGTAAATTAAAAAAAAATAATAAACCAACAATATACATACCTTCCGAGGATCTGGCACGTCCAACGATGTAGATCCATCTGAAGGGGTTAAAATATTTTGCAGACACGAGCTCCGCTAATGCAGGATGCTCATTTCTGCAAAACCCCGGCGAATGAAGCTAAATATAGGTCAATGATCTATATTTAGCTTCATTTGCGGTGAGGCGCCCTCTGCTGGCTGTTCCTAGATCGTGGGAACTTTCCTAGAAAGCTCACTTGCTCGAGTTCATATGAGGACAACCAGCAGAGGGCGCCCACTTATGATCTCGAGCCAGGGAGCTTTCTAGGAAAGTTCCCACGATCTAGGAACAGCCAGCAGAGGGCGCCTCACCGCAAATGAAGCTAGATATAGATCATTGACCTATATTTAGCTTCATTCGCCGGGGTTTTTCAGAAATGAGCATCCTGCATTAGCGGAGCTCGTGTCTGCAAAATATTTTAACCCCTTCAGATGGATCTACATCGTTGGACGTGACAGATCCTCGGAAGGTATGTATATTGTTGGTTTATTATTTTTTTTTAATTTACAGATCAAGGGTCTTCAGTGAGTGGATTGAGAGTAGAATAAATTAATACAACAGCATTTGTGATTTTTTTCAATAAATTAATTTTTAATAATGTGTGTGTGTTTTTTTTTTTTTACCCTTTACTAGTATTGGATTAATAATGGATAGGTGTCATAATTGACGCCTCTCCATTATGAATTTTATTAATTAGGCTTAATGTCACCTTACAATAGCAAGGTGGCATTAACCCTTCATTACCCCATATCCCACCGCTACACAGGAATGGGAAGAGAGTGGCCAAGTGCCAGAATAGGCGCATCTTCCAGATGTGCCTTTTCTGGGGTGGCTGGGGGCAGATGTTTTTAGCCAGGGGGGGGGCAATAACCGTGGACCCTCTCCAGGCTATTAATATCTGCCCTCAGTCACTGGCTTTACTACTCTGGCGGAGAAAATTGTGCGGGAGCCCAAGCCAATTTTTTCCGCCATTTAACCCTTTAATTTACTAGCTAGAACGGCCAAATTTTGCATATAAACACTACTGACATTAGTAATGTGGAATATGCAAAAAAAATGGTGATATGAGATGGTTTACTGTATGTAAACCAGGTCTCATATCATGTCGGGTTTAGGAAGGAGAAAGCAAAAGCCGGTAATTGAATTACCGGCTTTTCTCGCTAACAGCGCTGCGTATTCCTCGCAAGTCACACTGCTGGTCCGTGTGTAATCCGTATTTTTGGGGCTTCCATAGACTTTCATTGACGTTTTATTTGCGCAATACGGTGACAAACGCAGCATACTGCGATTTTCTACGGCCGTAGAAAGCCGTATAATACTGATCAGTTTAATACGGCAGATAGGAGCAGGGGCATAGAGAATAATTGTGCCGTATTTTTTGCGAGTTTTACGGACGTAGTTTCTGTGCTCTTACGTCCGTAAAACTCGCAAGTGTGACCCCGGCCTTAGTGTGTGTCCTATGAGTAACCCATGTTATGCCCACAAACGGGCACTGCTCCTTACCACCCCTGTAGGGTATATTACACAGTGCCCCATGTTATACCCACAGATGGGCACTGCTCCTTAACACCCATGTAGGGTATATTACACACTGCCCCATATTATGATGCCCACAGACGGGCACTGCTCCTTACCACCCCTGTAGGGTATGTTAAACAGTGCCCCATATTATGCCCACAGACGGGCACTGCCCCTTACTACCCCTTTAGGGCATATTACACAGTGCCCCATGTTATGCCCACAGACTGGCATTGCTCCTTACCACCCAGGCAGGGTATATTACACAGTGTCCCATGTTATGCCCACTGAGGAGCACTGATGCTTACCACCCCTGTAGGGTATATTGCACAGTGCCCCATGTTATGCCCACAGACGGGCACTGGTACTTACCACCCCTGTAGGGTATATTACACTATTACACAGTGCCCCATGTTATGCCCACAGACGGGCACTGCTACTTACCACCCTTGTAGGGTATATTACACAGTGCTCCATGTTATACCCACAGACGGGCACTGCTCCTTACCACCCCTGTAGGGTATATTACACAGTTGCCCAGGTTATGCCCACAGACGGGCACTGCTTATCACCCCTGTAGGGTATATTACACAGTGCCCCATGTTATGCCCACAGACAGGCACTGCTCCTTACCACCCCTGTAGGGTATATTACACAGTGCCCCATGTTATGCCCACAGTCTGGCATTGCTCCTTACCACCCAAGTAGGGTATGTTACAGTGTTCCATGTTATGCCCGCTGATGGCCACTGATACCACCCCTGTAGGGTATATTGCACAGTGCCCCATCTTATGCCCACAGACAGGCACTGCTCCTTACCACCCCTGTAGGGTATATTACACAGTGCCCCATGTTATGCCCACAGTCTGGCATTGCTCCTTACCACCCAGGTAGGGTATGTTACAGTGTCCCATGTTATGCCCGCTGAGGGGCACTGATACCACCCCTGTAGGGTATATTGCACAATGCCCCATGTTGTGCCCACTGAGGGGCACTGCTACTTACCACCCCTGTAGGGTATATTCCATAGTGCCCCATGTTATGTCCACAGACGGGCACTGCTCCTTACCACCCCTGTAGGGTATATTACACAGTACCCCACGTTATGCCCACAGACGGGCACTGCTCCTTACCACCCCTGTAGGGTATATTACACAGTACCCCACGTTATGCCCACAGACGGGTACTGCTCCTTACCACCCCTGTAGGGTATATTACACAGTTGCCCACGTTATGCCCACAGACGGGCACTGCTTCTTTTCACCCCTGTAGGGTATATTACACAGTGCCCCATGTTATGTCCACAGACGGGCACTGCTCCTTACCACCCCTGTAGGGTATATTACACAGTGCCCCATGTTATGCCCACAGACGGGCACTGCTTCTTATCACCCCTGTAGGGTATATTACACAGTGCCCCATGTTATGTCCACAGACGGACGCTGATCCTTACCACCCCTGTAGGGTATATTACACAGTGCCCCATGTTATGCCCACAGAGGGCACTGCTCCTTACCACCCCTGTAGGGTATATTACACAGTGCCCCATGTTATGTCCACAGACGGGCACTGCTCCTTACCACCCATGTAGGGTATATTACACAGTGCCCCATGTTATACCCACAGACAGGCACTGCTTCTTACCACCCTTGTAGGGTATATTACACAGTGCCCCATGTTATGCCCACAGACGGGCACTGCCATGTTATGCCCTCCTATGCTAATCTGTTCCTGGGGCTGTGGGAGAGGGACCTCCTACAGTCAGACAGCCTGTTATCTATGGAGTGCGTCCTTTTATGGACGCGCTACATAGATGACATCCTTATAGTCTGGCAGGGTGACCAGGGGACCTTCTCCGAGTTCGTGGGTGCCTTGAATGTAAATGATAGGAATATCAAATTGACATCCATATCTAATGACTCTAGTGTTGATTTCCTTGACGTTAGGCTAATCAGGGATAAGGCCGATACTGTTCAAACGACAGTGTATAGAAAATCCACTGTCACTAATATGCTTCTTCACGCTTCCTCCTCCCATCCGGCGCATATGGTCCGGGCAGTCCCTGTCGGACAATTTCTGCGGATACGCCGCATCTGCTCCACAAATGTAGAATTTGAAGCTCAGGCGGATACTCTCAAATCCCGTTTCAAGGAACGAGGGTACAGCAATCGCGCGATAAAGAGGGCTTATTTACGTGCTAAGCACAGCAGCAGAGATACACTTCTGTATAAAAGTCAAGATAGGGGTGATACGCCTGATACTATTAGGTTTGTTACAAACTTTAGCTCACGGGCAGGTGCTATACGTACTGCCCTACAGCGTGCCTGGCCTATCCTTAAGACCGACCCTACGTTAGCTAAATTGGTGCCCAACGGACCCTCAATTGCGTACCGTAGAGCCAAGAACTTACGGGACCATTTGGTACGCAGCCATTATACAAGTGTGCCTCCTAGGACATTTTTAAATGATCCGAACAATAGACCTAGAGGTGGCTGTCGTACCTGTGGTAAGTGTATAGCCTGCAAAAACATCATGAGGGCAGATACATTTGTTGATTCGACAGGACACAAGATGTTTGATATTAAGAAATGTATAACATGTACGTCTAAGAATGTTATATATTATGCATCCTGCCCGTGTCCTTTGATTTATGTGGGATTAACCACTCGCCAACTAAAAATTAGAGTGAGAGAGCACGTTCGGGGGATCGAGGCAGCAGCTTTTGAAACAGACACTCTGCTGCTTAAAACGATACCCCGTCATTTTAAACAACATCATAATTGTGACAGCAGTGCTCTTCAGGTTAAAGGTATCGACTTGATCGAAACAAACATTAGGGGCGGGAACATCTCACAACGTTTGGCACAGCTTGAGACGCGGTGGATATGGACGCTTAATAGCGTCCACCCCCACGGGCTGAACGAGAACATGAGCTTTGCATCATTTCTGTGATCGTGACCGGCATATAGAGGATATGGTTTTGTGCATGATCAGGTGCACCTCTATTTTGTTTTTAATACTGTTTTTATTTTTTAGATTTTTTTTCTATTGTTTGTGGATATGTCAGATGATCTTTCGATTGGACCCAAGCCACCTTCTGTCCATCTGGTGATGCCTCAGACGTATCGTATTCCGAAGAAACAGCATCGAATTCCATCTTGGGGGTCTTTATTTATTTTTTGGTGGACACTAATTTAGTCCTGTATAAATATATTGTTATATTGTCTTTTTGTATAGATTTTCTTTTTCCCCCTTTTTGTGATATGTGTATTATTTGTATGCTTTGTGATTTTTTTTTTTTTTTTTTTGTACTCCGTTTATGGTATTAAGGCGTATGCCATCTATGGGTATCAATCCCACAGTTGTGTCATTGTGCCGTCGGTTTCTATGTGTAGTGCCTGTGGTCAGTGATTCTGGAGGTTATGCTAATGCACCCTAGTGGGTTCCATGGGTAGGGCTGGTAGAGCAACTTATACATACAGGCCTGTTGGTGATAACTCACTTGAGGATCGACATTATATATTCACCTGTCCTGCACGTCGGCCTTTTTCAGTTCGGTCAGCGTTCTGTATCTGCAGCTGCGTCGCCTGTACGCATGCGTGCTGGGCGTCTCTGCTCCCGGCGGCCTGCGGCGTCTCTATGCTCGGGCGGTTGCCATGACTCTGGCGGCGCCCTTGCGTGACGTCGCCGCCGCCGTGAGTGGGGATGTCCCGGCAACGCCTGCGTCACTTCCGGCGGATGCCGCTGCAGAGACCGGTGGGCACACATTTAAACCCCGGCACAGAGGCATTCTGACACGCACCCCTGACGAAGGAGCATCGGCTCCGAAACGCGCGTTGGGTAGACGTGCCGGCCACGCATCTGACGTACACCCGCTAACCGCCCAGGACCAGGTAATAGTGACTGGTTTACTATATTGATTGCTGTATTCATGGGTGCATCGGCACCCTCCTGGTTGTGTCCCTGGTGTCAGGATTAGTGTGTTCGGGTATGGCTTTTTTGTAGGTGACTTACCTGATTTACTCCATACTTCACGTGCCCGGTTCTAGTGGGTATCTGGGATGTCTTAGTTATTGAAAGTTCTCTGGGCCTTACTTTTTATAGGTGTCCACTGTGATTTTATGGCATGATAGAGACTGACATATACTCTAGACCCACTTGTTCCAGGGTGCAGTGATTACGCAAATATAGTGTGATTCACACAAACTTCAGCCATTCCGTCATTTTTGGTGTCCTCTACCAATATTTACATCTTTTACATTCATTGTAGAGGGAGTCAGGGCTTGGCCCGCACGTTCTGTTATTTATGGGGGAGTACCTGTATTGTGACCTATTCCGTTTCCCCATCCGTGTTCTATTTATGTCCTACTATGTTTTATATATGTGTATTTAATAAAGAGTTTTTTATTTCGATTATAGCTACCTTTGTTGGTCGTCTCTCTTGTGGTTTCCACATCCTCTCTGTCCTTACCACCCCTGTAGGGTATATTACACAGTGTCCCATGTTATACCCACAGACGGGCACTGCTTCTTACCACCCTTGTAGGGTAAAATTACACAGTGCCCCATGTTATGCCCACAGACGGGCACTGCTCCTTACCACCCCTGTAGGGTATATTACACAGTGTCCCATGTTATACCCACAGACGGGCACTGCTCCTTATCACCCCTGTAGGGTATATTACACAGTGCCCCGTGTTATGCCCACAGACGGGCACTGCTCCTTATCACCCCTGTAGGGCATATTACACAGTGCCCCATGTTATGCCCACAGACGGGCACTGCTTCTTACCACCCCTGTAGGGTATATTACACAGTGCCCCGTGTTATGCCCACAGACGGGCACTGCTTCTTATCACCCATGTAGGGTATATTACACAGTGCCCCATGTTATGCCCACAGGCGGGCACTGCTCCTCACCACCCCTGTAGGATATATTACACAGTGCCCCGTGTTATGCCCACAGACGGGCACTGCTTCTTATCACCCCTGTAGGGCATATTACACAGTGCCCCATGTTATGCCCACAGACGGGCACTGCTTCTTACCACCCCTGTAGGGTATATTACACAGTGCCCCGTGTTATGCCCACAGACGGGCACTGCTTCTTATCACCCATGTAGGGTATATTACACAGTGCCCTGTGTTATGCCCACAGGCGGGCACTGCTCCTCACCACCCCTGTAGGGTATATTACACAGTGCCCCGTGTTATGCCCACAGATGGGCACTGCTTCTTACCACCCCTGTAGGGTATATTACACAGTGCCCCATGTTATGCCCACAGATGGGCACTGCTTCTTACCACCCCTGTAGGGTATATTACACAGTGCCCCGTGTTATGCCCACAGACGGGCACTGCTTCTTATCACCCATGTAGGGTATATTACACAGTGCCCCATGTTATGCCCACAGGCGGGCACTGCTCCTCACCACCCCTGTAGGGTATATTACACAGTGCCCCGTGTTATGCCCACAGAGGGCACTGCTTCTTATCACCCCTGTAGGGCATATTACACAGTGCCCCATGTTATGCCCACAGACGGGCACTGCTTCTTACCACCCCTGTAGGGTATATTACACAGTGCCCCGTGTTATGCCCACAGACGGGCACTGCTTCTTATCACCCCTGTAGGGTATATTACACAGTGCCCCGTGTTATGCCCACAGGCGGGCACTGCTCCTCACCACCCCTGTAGGGTATATTACACAGTGCCCCGTGTTATGCCCACAGATGGGCACTGCTTCTTACCACCCCTGTAGGGTATATTACACAGTGCCCCGTGTTATGCCCACAGATGGGCACTGCTTCTTACCACCCCTGTAGGGTATATTACACAGTGCCCCGTGTTATGCCCACAGACGGGCACTGCTTCTTATCACCCCAGCAGTACTGTGAAATATTTCAGTGATATCGCCACCTAGCGGTGACATCATTCGGCACACACGGCGCCGGAGCTGGCAGGACCAGGGTGGGTCTTCACTATGGTAACACAGCAGGAGGCTCGGTGCTGAGTGGGCTGGAAAGGGGGCACAGCCAGAAATGATGGAGGAGCCCCGGAGCCCGAGAGGTGGCCGTCTGCCCTGGGAATGCTTCTCGGCATGGCTGGATGGTGTGTGCGTCGTTACCTTCGATCTGGAGCTCGGCCAGGCCATGGAGGTAACAGCGGGGTTTACAGCAGCGGGGCAGATGATCGCATTACGTGGGCACCGGTAACCAATGCCAGGCTTGTCTGGCTATAAGACGGGCCTGTCCTGGAGAGCAGCACATAGCATGGAGGAGGGCACTGACTACAGATCTGTGCTGTGCAGGTTGGCTTCACTATAAATAAGCATCTACAGCTGCTGGGGAACCACAAGTACAAGCAAGCCTGGTCAGGATGCATTGCTAGTTACCTCATGACATTTTTTCTTCTCTTGTTTCCAGCTGGTGTATCCCAACAACATCCAGATAACAGAGAAAGAGGTAATGTCCGGACTCCTGACCCAATCCTTATCCGCTGCTCATCCATACATGGGGATGTCTCTACCGCAGGGGGCACAGCTTGTTCTGGTCCGGGGGCCACATTGTTATATTGAGTCGCTCCCAAGGGCCGCAATACATTTTATAGGGGTATTAACCATCTGAGACGTTTCCGGCATATCAGCATTATATGCCATAGATGTCCCATCACTGGGAGTCCAGAAAGGGAACCCGATCCTGTGGGAAGAATTCGGTTCTTGTTTCACCTAGTTAGCCTTCAGGAGAGGGGAAGGTCATGTGTGAATGTGGCTCTCCCCATTGCAATCGTAAATGTAATAAACTGAACTGTATAGGGCCACATACACAGATGGCCTCCTGTAACTTATCACACTATTCAGGAGAACCAAACGGGTCAGAGCAGGTGTGCACCACCAATGGCGGCAGACCATGCGGCCACTATGGGGTCAATGAGTCGGGGGCAGGCTTGGTGCCAGAACCCCACCCCCCACTGCACTGCCAACTATAGCGCCATTGTGGATGCCAATATAGTTGAAAGCATTCAGAGCAACGATGCAGGAAGGAAGCCATCCACTCCCTCCTCCATCATTCTCCCTCAGCGTCTGGGATCTGACATCTCAGCGCAGCAGGCGCAATGACTTATCTATATGGCATCCACTGCGCAGAGATGTCCGGGGCTTCAGATCACATGAGGAGATCGGAGCAGCATGGGACTGAGGGGAGGTGAGTATTTTTCTTTTTTAATCAGTGAGTACATTGTGTGACACATTATACTATATGAAGTGCAGTGGGGGCACATTACACTATATGAAGTGAAATGGGGCCATATTATACTATATGAAGTACAATGGGGTGCATTATACTATATGAAATGCAATGGGGCACATTACACTATGGAGGGCAATGGGGGCCCATTATACTATATGGAGGCAATGGGGGTATATTATACTATATGAAGTGCAATCTGGGCACATTATACTGTATGAAGTTCAATGGGGAAACCTACTATATGGAGGGCAATGAGGGCGCATTATACTATATGGTGGGCAATGAGATCGCATTATACTATATGGAGGGCAATGGGGGTGCATTATACTATATGGTGGGCAATGGGAGCGCATTATATTATATGAAGTACCGGAGCAGCATGGGACTGAGGGGAGGTGAGTATTTTTCTTTTTTAATCAATGAGTACATTGTGTGACACATTATACTATATGAAGTGCAATGGGGCCATATTATACTATATGAAGTACAATGGGGGTGCATTATATTATATGAAGTGCAATGAAGCACATTATACTATATGGAGTTCAATAGGGGCACATTATACTATAAGGATGGCAATGGGTGTGCATTATACTATATGAAGTGCAGTGGGGGAAATCATACTGTATGGAGGGCAGTGGGGGTGCTTTATGCGATATGGAGGGCCATGGGGGTTCATTATACTATATTAAAGGCAATGGGTCACATACTACATGGAGGGGAAGAGGGGCGCATTATACTATATGAAGAGCAATGGGGGTGCATTATACTATATGAAGTGCAATGGTGGTGCATTATATGATATGGAGGTGCATTATACTATATGTAGGGCAATGGGGGCGCATTATACTATATGGAGGGCAATGGGTACACATTATACCACATTGAGGGCAATGTGGAATACATTATACTAAATGTAAGGCAATGTTGAGGCAATTATAATATTTCGAGAGCTAAGCATAATGAACCGATATATAGCCTCCAAATAGTATGATGCCCCCCATAGTCCTCCAAATAGTATAATAGCCCCCACATAGTGTAATGGGCCCCACATAGCCCCCTTCCTAGGCCATTATAGTATATGGAGAGCTATGTGGGGGCCATTATGATCTGGAGGGTTATGTGTGGCTTATTATACTATACTAGATTGTGGCCCGATTCTAACGCATCGGGTATTCTAGAATATGCATGTCCCCATAGTATATGGACAATGATGATTCCAGAATTCGCGGCAGACTGTGCCCGTCGCTGATTGGTCGAGGCAACCTTTATGACATCATCGTCGCCATGGCAACCATTATGACATCTACGTCGATACTGTGCCCGTCACTGAATCAGAGACGCGGGATGTCTACGTCCTTTATGACATCATCGTCGCTGTGCCCGTCGCTGATTGGTCGAGGCCTGGCGGCCTCGACCAATCAGAGACGCGGGATTTCTACGTCGATACTGTGCCTGTCGCTGATTGGTCGAGGCCTGGCGGCCTCGACCAATCAGAGATGCGGGATTTCCAGGACAGACAGACAGACGGAAAAACCCTTAGACAATTATATATATAGATGGAAGGCTATGTGGGGGCCATTATACTATTAGAAGGGCTGTGTTGGGCCCATTTTACTATGTGTGGCCATTATAATATTTGGAGGACTATGATGGGGGTCATCATACTATTTGGAGGGCTATGTATGGGGCTATTATAATATTTGTAGGGCTATGTGGGAGCCTTTATACTTTATGGAGGGCTATGCAGGGGCCTTTATACTGTTTGCAGGGTTATATGGGTGGAATTATACTGTTTGCAGGGCTATATGGGTGCCATTATACTGTTTGCAGGGCTATGTGCTATTATACTGTTTGCAGGGCTATGTGGGGAGTCCATTGTACTGTTTTCCAAGTGTGTTGAAATAGCAAAAAAAGTGCAATTCCACAATTGTTTTAGTTTTTAATTTACCATGTTCACTATATCGTAAACTTGACTTGGCAATATGATTCTTCATAGATTAAGCAGATACCAAACATGTACACACACACACACACACACACACATATATTTATTTTTAAGTGGTGAAAACAAATTCAGAAATATGTAAAGAAAATGTTGGTTTTGTTGCCATATTCCAAGACCCGTAATGTTTTTAATTTCTTGGTATATGGGGGAGTGAGGACTTATTCTTTGCACCCTGAGCAGAACTTTTTAGAACTTTAGGATAGATACGATGTTTTGATCACCTCCTATTGCATTTTATTTTATTGTTGCGGTGGCCAAAAAAATGTAATTCTGACATTTTAACTCTTTTTTCTCATTACACCGTTTACCAATCGGATTAATTTATTTTAGATTTTGACAGGCAAACTTCTGAACACAGCAATGCCAAATATATGTCTTTTTAATATTGTTTATTTTTAAGGGAGCAAAAGAGGGGTGATTTGATCTTTTGTGGGGTTATTTTTCATATTTTTAAAAACATTTTTGTCTCTTTTTACTGTATTTGTTAGTCCCCTTAGGGAACTTGAAGCTGCGGTCTTCAGATCGCTTGTGCCTTACATAGCTGTGCATCAGAACTGCAATGTATAGAGAAAATCACAACCTCCTATGATCGCCAGATAAACGCTGGCTTTCACAGGTGTATCATAATGACAGGAACGAGGGTCTTCATCAGACTCCCCAGCTCTCATGGCAATCCATTGTCTCCCCCGTGAGATGTCATGGATGGGCGCAGAGTATGACGTGCCCTCCTGTTGGCGTGTGTTAAATGCAGCTGTCAAAGATTGCCAGCAGCTGTTAGAGGCAAATGATAGCTGATTAAATCAGCCATCATCTGCTGGGAAAAATGCAGGCTCACAGGGACACAGCATAATTGTATGTTATATGTCGTCAAAGGGTAACATATTAATTGTAATTATTATTTTATATTAATATTTATTGTATGACTTAATATTGAGCAGAATTAAATATGCAGAGATCCCCTATACACTGTAGGAGTCCACAAACAGGCCCCCTTTATACAGTATGAGTTCACACACCGCCCCTCTGTATAAAGTATGATCCCACACACTGTCCCCCTATATACAGTATGAGTACCCAAATAGCCCTCTATATAGAATATGAGACATCACAAAGCCCCATTATATAAAGTATGAACTCCCACACAGTCCCCCTATATACAGTATGATCCCACACATAGCCTCCAATATACAGTATGATCATAGCCCCATATATATAATAAGAGCAGCCAAATAGCATCAATACATACAGCATTAGCCCTCACACAGCTCCTATATATATTATGAACCCCACATAGACCTCTATATTCAGTATGAGCCCCCACACATTCGCCCTATATACAGTATGAGCTCACACACAGCCCTCATGTACAGTGTGAGCTCCCTTACAGCCCCTCATATACAGTATGGTCCCTCACACACAATCAGCTATATACAATATTAGCCCCTCACAGCCTCCTATATTCAATATGACCCCTATATACTGTATGAGCCCACACATAGCCCCCTATATTATTATTATTATTATTATTTATTGTTATAGCGCCATTTATTCCATGGCGCTTTACATGTAAGGAGGGGTATACATAATAAAAACAAGTGCAATAATCTTAAACAATTCAAGTCATAACTGGTACAGGAGGAGAGAGGACCCTGCCTGCGAAGGCTCACAATCTACAAGGGATGGGTGAGGATACAGTAGGTGAGGATAGAGCTGGTCATGCAGCGGTTTGGTCGTTCGGTGGTTACTGCAGGTTGTAGGCTTGTCGGAAGAGGTGGGTCTTCTGGCTCTTTTTGAAGGTTTTGATGGTAGGCGAGAGTCTGATGTGTTGTGGTAGAGTGTTCCAGAGTAGGGGTGATACGCGAGAGAAATCTTGTATACGATTGTGGGAAGAGGAGATAAGAGGGGAGTAGAGAAGGAGATCTTGTGAGGATCGGAGGTTGCGTGTAGGTAAGTACCGGGAGACGAGGTCACAGATGTATGGAGGAGACAGATTGTGGATGGCTTTGTACGTCATGGTTAGGGTTTTGTACCGGAGTCTCTGGGCAATTGGGGAGCCAGTGAAGGGATTGACAGAGGGGAGAAGCTGGGGAATAGCAGGGGGACAGGTGGATTTGTCGGGCAGCAGAGTTTAGAATAGATTGGAGGGGTGCGAGAGTGTTCGAGGGGAGGCTACAGAGTAGGAGGTTGCAGTAGTCAAGGCGAGAGATGATGAGGGCATGGACTAGGGTTTTTGCAGATTCTTGGTTGAGGAATGAACGGATTCGTGAAATATTTTTGAGTTGAAGTCGGCAGGAAGTGGAAAGGGCTTGGATATGTGGTTTGAAGGAGAGATCAGCGTCAAGGATTACCCCGAGGCAGCGAGCTTGTGGGACTGGGGAGAGTGGGCAGCCATTTACTGTAATGGATAGATTCGTTGGGGGGGTCACGTGAGATGGGGGAAAGATGATGAATTCTGTTTTGTCCATGTTAAGTTTCAGAAATCTAGCGGAGAAGAAGGATGAAATAGTGGATAGACATTGAGGGATTCTGGTTAGTAGGGAGGTGATATCTGGTCCAGAGATGCAGATCTGTGTGTCATCAGCATAGAGATGATACTGAAAGCCATGAGATTCTATGAGCTGTCCCCGGCCAAAGGGGTAAATAGAGAAGAGCAGGGGCCCTAGGACTGAACCTTGTGGGACTCCGACAGATAGGGGGCGAGGTGAGGAGGTGGTGTGTGAGTGGGAGACGCTGAATGTCCAGTCTGTTAGGTATGATGAGATCCAGGATAGGGTCAAGTCTGTGATGCCAAGGGATGAGAGGGTCTGTAATAATAGGGAATGGTCCACTGTGTCAAAGGCAGCCGACAGGTCCTGGAGGAGGAGGACAGAGTAGTGTCGCTTGCTCTTGGTGGTTAAGAGGTCATTGGTGACCTTAGGGCAGTTTCAGTGGAGTGGTGTGACCGGAAGCCAGATTGTAAGCGGTCGAAGAGGGAGCAAGTAGAGAGATGGGAGGACAGTTCAAGGTAGACGTGTTGTTCCAGTAGTTTTGAGGCATAGGGGAGAAGTGATATAGGGCGATAGCTAGATACAGAGGATGGGTCAAGAGAGGGCTTTTTGAGGATAAGTGTGATGGAGGCATGTTTAAAGCTTGAGGGGAAAACACCAGTTGTTAGTGATAGGTTGAAGAGATGGGTTAGTGTTGGGATGAAGACTGTGGTGAGGTTTGGGATGAAGTGGGATGGGATCGGGTCAAGTGCATAGGTGGTGAGATGTGATCTTGAGAGTAGAGTGGAGAGTCGATCTTCTGTAATGGTGGAGAAGTTGGTTTTGGAGGTGGAGGGCTGGGAAGTCAGGAGGAAGGGCTCTGGGGGTTATATATATATGCAGTTTGATCCTCTAAATATCCCCTATAAACTGTATGAGACCCCACACAGTCCATCTATATACAGTATGAGCTCCCAAGTAGCCTCCCTATATACAGTATGAGCCCCCACATAGCTCCCAATATACTGTATGAGCCCTACAAAGAACCCTATATACAGTATGAGCCCGCACACAGCCTCCTGTATAAAGTATGAGCCCACACACAGTCCTATACACAGTATGAACCCCCAAATAGCCTCTCTTTGGACTGTATGAGCCTCACATAGTCTTCCTATGTACAGTATGAGGCCCTACATAGACCCCTTATATACAGTATGGGTCTCCACATAGCCCCTTATATACAGTATGAGCCTCCGCATAGCCTCCCTATGTACACTATGAGCCCTTACTTAGCCTGCTGTACCCAGTAAGAGCCCTTAGCCTGCTACATACAGGCACACATCCCATACACATTCTCACATTTCACACAAATAACACACACTAACCTCACTCTGGGTATCTACTCTGGTCTGTGCATTGTGCCCTGATGCTCCAAGCAGCAGACGTGATGTAGGGACATAAACTTATCTGCTTTCTCGGCCTTTATATTCGCTGCTATTTCCATCCTGAGGGTACAGATAGCGGTGAAATCCGGACACCGGGTTGGCAATGATTGCCAAATGGTGCAGTCCGTGGGCCAGTGTTTTCAACCCTACGGCTAACTAAATTCACGAGCCAGACTGTAACAGCCAGGGGGCCGGATGTAGCCCGTGGGCCACACTTTGCCCAGGTCTGCTATACACCACTCTGCTTTTTTCTGATATGGAAGCTACTAGTTTTTGTAGCGCTACTGAATGATTTTAACTGGTGCCAGCCACTGTCCACTAAGTTGTATACGACTCAATGTATTGCTGGGAGCTGCAGCTCTAGCCATTATAAATAGTTAAAATCGATCGGTAGTAAGTGTAGCCCAGGACTTAAAGAGAACTTGTTATGTCCCCAAATGTTATTAACCCTCCGATATAGGGTTAAAGTGCAGTTAAACAGCAATAAAATATTGTCCGGCTGTCATACTGAAAGCATGGTTGGGACACATTCACACCTCCAGTATTTGATCAGTATTTGTAAGCCAATACCCGGAGTGGGTGATAAATACAGAAGTGGTGCATATGTTTCTATTATACTTTTCCTCTAATTGTTCCACTCCTGGTTTTGGCTTACAAATACTGATGTAAAATACTGACCAAGTACTGAACTTGTTAACATGGCCTTACCAGGAGAAAATTATTTTTAATTTCTCTTGGGATGAGCCGGCTTTCAGTCATACAGGCTACAGTCATAGATCACAACATTGTGAGCAGCGGATATAAGCACGCCCTAGCATTTTGATGGACAGCTTGCTGTGCAGCAGCTGTAGCGGCTCCTCTGTGACTGAAAGCCGGAGGCTCCTGGGAGGAATAAAGTTTATATTCTCCCAGTAGCCACACTTTCAGTAAGGCATTTGGGTAACATTGTATTGCTGTTAACCTGCAGATCGTCCCTATATTTTCAGGTTAATAGCATTTGGTGACATGACAGGTTCCTTTTAAGTAGCTATACACAGGCAAGCATGTCTGTGACCAGATGGTTTTGTGGGCCATATTTGGCCCTCGGGCCACAAGTTGTGCACCCCTGCTAGTTTGTGTTTATTTTCCCCAGTGAAAACAGTCATGATCAGTCCAGTTAAAGGGGTTTTCTGGTCTAAAAAGAAAAGTGCTTTACTCACCCTCCTAGCTCTGAGTATCTGCCACAGAGTCCATTGCTGAGTCTACCCCTCTGCTCCTGGTGTCTGTTATCGTCTGCAGCACTAACATCACATTGACAGAGCTGCAGCCAATCAGTGACCTCAGCTCTGTTGACTTGACGTCAGCGCTGCAGACAGTCACAGACATGGGGAGCAGAGGTGGAGACTCAGTGCTGACCCCGGGGAAAGTGAGTAAAATACAGTATTACAGGTTACATTTTCCTATGCTACAGAATTGTAATGTATCTGTAAAAATCACATGCCGCTGTAATGGTCCGGTTTTTTTCTCCCCCCCCTCCCCCCCCCCCCATACGATTGGAGTGAAATTACATCATGCTGAGTACAGCTGAGAAAAAAATACGCAGATCTGCACCGCCTCATTGAATAACAGTGGTGCAAGTGCAATGCGATTTTTTTCTGTCATTGCACTCGTCAAGTTTATACGCAAGTGGGAAGAAGGTCTTAGTGAATGAATAAAAGCCATGAGACTCCCACAGTAAACGTCCTAATGTACATTTAATGCACACACACGTTTTCATCGCTCGTTAGGTTGGTGTGACATTTAATGCTAAATATCTCTCTCTACCTTGTATGTTTCAGAAAACCAGCATCTGTTACCTGTCCTTCCCAGACTCATATTCAGGTAGGCAGAACAGTCACAAACGGGCACAAAAATAATATGTAGTAATGAGCTCTTTAAAACATATTATTTACTTTAGACAATATACAGTCATGGTTGAAAGTGTTGGCATCCTAGAAATTGTTCTGGAAAGTGAAGTAGTTCTCCCAGAAAATGATTACAATTACAGGTTTTGTTATACACATGTTTATTTCCTTTGTGTGTATTGGAACAAACAAAAACAAAGAGAGAGAAAAAGGCAAACTGGACATTATTTCACACAAAACCACAAAAATGGGCTGGACAAAATTGTGGGTAAACATCTTTATTTCAAGCATTTGATGCCTGAATCACGTGTGGGCAATATGAAAATCATACCTGAAAGCAGATTAAAAGTTGGGAAGTTAACTTAATGTTTGCATTGTGTGCGTGGGTTTCAAAAATTAATGAAAGGTTGCGACTCAGGATAGTCTAGATGGTGGATAAGCAGCCCCAATCAAGTAACAAAGAAATTAAAGCTGTCCTGCAGACTCAGACTGCATCAGTGTCAGTGCAAACTATACATCGACATTTGAATGAAATTAAATGCTATGGCAGACCAGGAGGACCCCACTGCACATAAAAAAGCTAGACTGCAGTTTGCCAAAATGTACGTGAATAAGCCAAAATCCTTTTGAGAAAGTGTCTTATGGACAAATGAAACAACAATAGAGCTTTCTGTAAAGCACTAAACTAATAATTGGAGGGGGCACCACAGAAGACAATATATACTGGGATCCCAACCTTGACCTATGAAACGCATGAACATTAGAAAACAAAAAACAGAATAGGACCCCTGGGGTCCCCTGACGAAGCCACCGCCATGTGGCGACACGCGTTGGGCATCTGCTCTCTTTGTGCCTGACTTTGATAGGATCAGGTTATTATACCTGATAGGCCTGGGGTATGGTATAGGCTGGCTTATTAGGTGCACGTGTCTAGTCCATAAAACGGACATGTGCTAATATTGTGATTTTCTCTATTGTCTATTTGTACAGTTGGGTGTTGGTGGACAACTTGGTGTCTAGCTCTGTGCACATTATGTAGTTAACAAACTTGGTTGCATAGACTATTTTCCTTTTGTGCAACTTAGCACTATAACCTAATGACTTGTTACAGTTGTCCCAATTTGATATTTCCCTACCATGCTATTAGAGACCTGGTTACTGTACTAAAGGCCACGAGGTCATCCAACTATACAGTTTGTTTGATATATTCTGTGTACATCTGTTTTTTCTTGTAGTAATTATATCTACATTTACTTGTGGTTACATCTGTAGGGTCCATATGCATGTGGGACATTGCTATTTTTTGTACACCATGAATATGCTGTCCATATAGAAGCCTAAAATATTTAATTACCATCCCCATGAGTCTAGCACAGGTGTTCGCCTTATTATGGGCTTTGTGTAATTAATGTTTTTAATGTTTTAAATGTTATTGTCCTGTGTCACATTGTAATAAAGCTGTGTTTTTTTGGTCAAATCTCTGCGTTTTGGTGATCCCCATTTGTATGGCCTATTCTGTTTTTTTGTTTTCTAGCTTTCTGTAAAGCACATCATTCTAATGTTTACCAAAAACTGAAAAGAAAAAAACACAGTACCTACAGTCAAATATGGTGGAGATTCAAAGATGTTTTGGAGTTGTTTTGCCTCACTGGCACTGGATACATTGGCTTTGTGCAAGGCATCATAAAATCTTAAAATTACCAATGGATTTTGGGTCGTAGTATAGTACTCAGTGTCAGAAAGCTGGGTTTGTGTCCTAGGACATGGGTCTTCCAACAGGACAATGACCCCAAACATACTTCAAGAACCACCGAGAAATAGAAGGAAACAAAGCGTTAAAGAGTTCTGAAGTGGTCAGCAATGAGTCCAGATCTAAATCCCATTGAACACCTGTGGAGAGATCTTAAAATTCCTGTTGGGAGAAAGAACCCTTCAAATATGAGAGACCTGGAGTAATTTGCAAAAGAAGAGTGGTCCAAAATTCTAGTTGAGAGGTGTAAGATGCGTTTTTGATAGTTATAGGAAGCAATTGATTGCAGTTACCGTATTTTACGGATTATAAGATGCACCTCAAATTTTGGGGAGGGAAATAGGAAAAACTTTTTTTTTTTACAAAAATGGTCCTAATCTAATAACAAAGCCACAAAAGAGGACTGAAAATCCTCCAAAAATTAAAAAATACAGATGACAAAGGGGCAGCACCTCTTACCTGCCCAGGTCTCTGAACAAATGTAGTACATGATGCAGCCAGCCCATGTAGAAAAGATGTTGGCAACACCTTTGCAGATATAGAAAAACTGACTGAACAGCAATCTAATCTGAACTGGTGCATAACCAAAAAAGTCATATAGCAAATAGATTAATGGCTGCACTCAAAATTTACTGTGCTAAAGCAAGGAAATGTGCGATACATGAAATGTGAATAGCATAATGGCTTGTGAAATATATGAAAAAACACATGAGATTCTTAGCACAAGATTTGGCCAAAAGTTGTGAGCCCTTCACCATGCTGTGATTTTAATTGCATCCTAACACAGTTGGTTCTGAGCTTCCTATATAAGCAGGCTTTACCACGTTATTAGCCATAGGTAAGTGTTCACACTAGGCAGTCAGCTCAGGTACCCATCCGTTCTGAGATTACCTTGACGTTTGGTGGATGGGCTCACAACTTTTGGCCAAATCTTGTGCTAAGAATCTCATGTGTTTTTTCATATATTTCACAAGCCATTATGCTATTCACATTTCATGTATCGCACATTTCCTTGCTCTAGCACAGAATAATTTTGAGTGCAGCCATTAATCTATTGGCAACACCTTTGCTACATGGGCTGGCTGCATCCTGTAGTGCATTTGTTCAGAGACCTGGCCAGGTAAGCGGTGCTGCCCCTTTTTCAGCTGTATTTTTGCATCTTATCGTCCGCTTTTACAAGGGATGAGGTGAGTATTCGGCTGCTGTGAAGCGTGGTTGCAGGAGGCAGGGTTGCGTTTGCAGGGAGCGGGTGGTGGCGGCGGCAAGAGTGGGGTGATGCGGGCCCCCGGCTGGGAGGAGAGGGTGTTTGGCGATGCGAGGCTGCTGTGGGCCCCAAGCTTTCAGAAAATGTTGGGAGTCCCTGCAATTCTCATCCTCTTCACTGTGGTGGACTCTTGGAAAATGGACGCTGGAGGCGGAGCATGCGCAAATTGAGATCTCAGGATCTCACAAATCCACCGCAGTGAAAAGGATGGTAAGTGCGAGGACACCTGACATTTTCTTAAAGCCTGGGGCCCGCTGCAGCCTCACACCGCACCGCCGAACATCCCTCCTTCCAGTCTGGGTCCCGCAGCATCGCTCCACTCCCACCGCCACCTTCACCGCCAGCTTCCTGAAGTAGCATCCTGGGACCTCGCTGCACCCAGTCCTGGGACTTCCTGCAGACTTCCTGCGATCCTGCCCACCAAATTCGCTTCCCCCCGTTCCACAGTAAGCTACATTCAGATTATAAGACACACACCCATTTCCTCCCCAAATTTGTGGGAAAAAGTGAGTCTTATAATCTGAAAATTACGGTATTTATTCTGAAGGGTGTACCAAATATTAAGTTGAGGGTGCCAACAATTTTGTCAGGCTCATTTTGGGGGTTTCTAATTTGCCTTTTTTTCTCTTTTTTTGTGTGTTCCAATACACACAAAGGAAATAAACATGTGTATAGCAAAACATGTATAATTGCAATAAATTTCCAGGAGAAATATTTCATTTAATTTTTTGGAACAATTTCAAGGGTGCCAACACTTTCAGCCATGACTGTACAATAAAATGTATCAAATTTCGTAGTTTGATGCAGCATGATCTAACATATAATTTAATATGTACCTTGTCATGTGTGTAGGCTAGGGTCTTGGCTGAGGTTATTTATTGTGATTTTATTTGTCAGCATTTTTCTATTTTAATATATTTATTTTGTATGTTATCGGTTACAGAAAGTCACGTGCTTTTGTAGGAATTAATTATTTTATTGTTTTATTTTTGTTTTGTTTTTCACTATAACTGGATCTGCTGTCAAAGCAGTCCTCTGCACACAAAGTTTTTTTTTAGGCAGTCAAAACCATCAAGTTTTCTAGTGTAATCGTACAGTACACGCCCCCAGTGAAAACTGTCTGATAACACCCACTTGAAAAGTTAACTCATTGGGTGCCAAATACTTTGATTGCTAATATCTCTACAACTTAAACGCAATATGTAAAAAAAAAGTCTCATTCTGTTCTGCAGATACTATTATATGCTATGTCCAGTTCAACATGGAAAATTTAGCGAAAGACCCACTAAATGATTCTGTTTGCATGGAACCTTAGTTGGACTAATATCACGTACTTGCCAGGATCAATAAAGACAGCCTTTTCCTCTATTACATACCCTGCTCTCATTTGAGTACTGTGTATGTAAACTATTGAGAAAGGAGAAATTGTAAAATACTGTTGTTGGGTAACTGACCTGCAACTCTGTGATTTCCATGGTATTGTGGTGCTCCAGCATAAGGCCCCTTAATGACTGCCATGAATAAAGCATAATAATGGTTGGTAAGACACAATATGCAATTCTAATATATTAAATATGAAATGCTATATAGATGGCATACATTCGGATGACCATCAATCTAAAATTCTTTGAATGTTATGATATAACCCAATTATAGGAGTCTGCTAGTGGCATGGAAAGAAGTTGTCCAGGCGTCAATGGATGTAAACCCCATATTTTTTCTTATCCAATAGTATTTTGTTAATAACTTCATGTTAGTTTATAGTAGTATGGGTAGAACTATAGATATGGAGATCCTGTTAATTGATATAAATTAATGCCCAATGTGAACCTGTAAGTACATGTACTATATTTTGTGATATTCCCACTGCAGGTTGTCTAGGGGACACACAGTTTACATTTCGCATGCGTCGCTCAGCAGGACATAGAAATTCCCTTCACGAAGATGAGAAATATAATCGAGATGCTCCTGTTACGCTGCAGGTCAGTTCAGTTATTGAATATACAAAGCCAGGATTATTAAGCTTCCATATATAGCATTAGATGTTGGTAAGACTTTGTTAACACTGCTGGCGAGTTATTTTTACCATCGAGATAATGTTGTATTTTATTGAGCAAATTAGCTATGTTCTCCTGTGTAATTTAAAAATGTGAAGAGCTGACACACCCAAGTCTATAGGATGCCTTCAGAATGGTTAGGGAAAATTATAATAGATCACTCATATCTGGAATATAGTCACAGGCACTCTAGAGCAGGGGTGTCAAACTGCATTCCTTGAGGGCCGCAAACCATGCGTGTTTTCAAGATTTCCTTAGCTTTGCACAAGGTGCTGTAATCATTATGTGTGTAGGTGATTAAATTATCACCTGTGCAGTACAAGGAAATCCTGAAAACATGACCTGTCTGCAGCCCTTGAAGAATGCAGTTTGACACCTCTGCTCTAGAGTTACATTTATTTTTATGAAATGAATGCACTGCCATTTACAATAAATCCAGGAAGAAAAAAAAACACACACATATTCACTTGTCACAGCATTGAAATTGCAACATCGGGTAGGAAAATTTGTTAAATTATGGAAAATTCATTATTGTATTTTTAATGATGGGCAAATGATAAGAAAATGGAAATAATATTTTCAAAACATCTCAATTTGTTCAGTAGCAAGTATGAGTGCCACTCACAGAAAAACACAGCTTTCAAAGCAGACAGATGATGTCCCAGATTTGCTCGATGGAAGACAAGTGCGGAGACGCTGGAGGCCGTGGTAGCACCTTTAGGCCATGTTTCCTGGCGTTGTATAGAAAACAACTCCTAGGACACTTTGAAGAAATGGACGTACCTATGGTTCCATGATCAAATCATTGTATTACTGAGCTGTTTGTGGAATGAAAACTAGAGGGGTCTGAGTACCGTACTTTATGCCATACCACACTATAATCCAGAGAATAGGACTGGTGTGACTATCCATATGAAAGCCTCTTTATGATGTTGCCACGTGATATCGTCAGATTCCAAGCATTAGGTGTAACATACCAAGCCAAAGTTGTCCAACGATGTCTACACAAACCATCAGAAGGTGTTTGCACGACATTGGGCTATCCAGACATAGGAGTTCCATTGAACTATCGTGGTGCAAAGCAAGGCGAAGTAGAGGCAAGAATGGACGTCTATCTCTTCGGCGATGAGTACTGGTTTTGTCTTGGATGCAACGATAGCCAGAAATTTGTCAGGAGACAACATTGGTAATGACATGCAGAGACCTGCCATTGGGAACTCCACTCTGTTCTTACTCTTGGATTTATAGTGTGGGTTGGCATAATGTACAGTTGGTGAACCTTGATAGTTTTCGTTCAAGGTACACTGACATCTTAGCCTTACATTAATTTGTTTGATCAACCGCTTTTTAATGCTGCAACACCAGGCTGTATGTGACTCCTGCTATTATGGCTGGTACATGTAGTTTCCTATAATTAAAGTGTTATTCCCTTACTTTTATATTGATGACTTAATCATTGTCAGATTTGTGGGGATTCGACAACTGACATCCCTAATGATCATATGTTGTCAGGTGCCTTAGGCTTGGTATGTGAGCATCCTGCTTGGCAAAACCTGCAACCATGGCTTGCAGACGTGTGCCAGAATATCCTCGGGTATGCACTCCACCGAAGTTGAAGTGGGGGATGACAAATGCAGGGACAGGAGACTTCCTGTTTCTACAGAGAAATAATTAGCTGGGTAGAAAGGCAAAAATGAGCAATTGTAAGTACACAGTGCAACATAATAGGATGATTGCAATATCTTAAGAGGACAAAAACTTTCATGGGAGGAGAAGTGCTTCTTTAAAAGGATTTTCCCATTAACCAAGTTCACTTTAATCAATAGATCTTGGAATAAAAAAAAACTACACAATTGGATGTGCTAAATAATATGTTCCTGTGCTGAGAGAATCTTACACATGTGTCCCTGCTGTGTACTCTGCAATGGCTGTGTCTGACTGTGCAGGGACATAGTCTGATCATACCACAGGTCTTGGGCAGGGGAGGAAGCAAAAGAGTAAACAGACAGGACAGCACGGGATCACAGCTGATTCTTCTTTGAGGTAAAATATTGTTTAAAAACAGGCAGGGAAATGTTTTACCTCACAAAAAGAAACAGCAGCTGCGATCCCATGCTGTCCTGTCTGTATACTCTTTTGCTTCCCCCCCCCCTGCCCAGGAGATGTGGTATGATCAGTCCATGTGCCTGCATGGTCACACACAGCCGTTACACCATTACACAGTACACAGCAGGGACACATTTATAAGATTATCTCAGCACAGGAATATTATTTTACACACATCCAATTATTACACACATCCATTATTATGTATTATTATTCCAAGATCTGTTAATTAAAATGAACGTTGCTCGTGGGACAACCCCTTTAACCCCTTTCTGATATCTGACGTACTATCCCGTCAAGGTGGTATGGGCCCTTATGACCACTGACGGGATAGTACATCATCACCGATCAGCCGCGCTCATGGGGGAGCGCGGCCGATCGGGGCCGGGTGTCAGATGACTATCGCAGTCACCGACCGCTCCTGGCACATTATCCACTGGTATACTGTGATCAAAGTTGATCGCAGCGTTCCGGCGGCACAGGGAAGCATCGCGCAGGGAGGGCGCTCCCTGCGTGCTTCCCTGAGACCCTTGGAGCAACGCAGTCTCCGAGGTCTTCCCTGAGACCCTGACGTAGGGGCTTGCCGGCACCTGCTTTGAGCACCGAGGGCCTTCCCTGAGACCCTCGGCACTCAAAGCAGGCGCCGGCAAGCCTCTACCAGTGCCTGTGTGATCGCTGATCTGACACAGTGCACTGCAAAGTGTCAGATCAGTGATCTGACACTATAGCATAATGTTCCCCCCCCCCCCCCCCCCCGGGGGCAACGTAAAAAAATAAAAAATAAAATATTTCCATGTGTAAAAAACAAACAAAACTAAATAAAGAAAAAAAGAAATATATTGTTCCAATAAATACATGTCTTCATCTAAATAACAAAAAAAAACAATAAAAGTACACGTTTAGTATCACCGTGTCCGTAACAACCCGACCTATAAAACTGTCCCACTAGTTTCAGTGAGCACCGAAAAAAAATAAAAAAATGAGGCAAAAAACTACGCTTTATTATCATACCGCCAAACAAAAAGTGGAATAACACATGATCAAAAAGACGGATATAAATAACCATGATACCACTGAAAACGTCATCTTGTCCCGCAAACAAAAAGCTGCCATACAGCATCATCAACGAAAAAATGAAAAAGTTATAGTCCTCAGAATAAAGCGAGGCAAACATAATTATTTTTTTCTATAAAATAGTTTTTATCGTATAAAAGCGCCAAAACATAAAAAAATTATATAAATGAGGTATCGCTGTAATCGTTCTGACCCGAAGAATAAAACTGCTTTATCAATTTTACCAAACGGGGAACAGTATAAGCACCCCCCCCCCCCCCCCAAAAAAAAAAAAAAGAAATTCATGAATAGCTGGTTTTTGTTCATTCTACCTCACAAAAATCGGAAAAAAAACGATCAAAAAATGTCACGTGCCGGAAAATGTTACCAATATAAACGTCAACTCGTCCCGCAAAAGAAAAGACCTCACATGACTCTGTTGACCAAAATATGGAAAAATTATACCTCTCAAAATGTGGTAGCGCAAAAAATATTTTTTGCAATAAAAACCATCTTTTAGTATGTGACGGCTGCCAATCATAAAAATCCACTAAAAAACCCGCTATAAAAGTAAATAAAAACCCCCTCATCACCCCCTTAGTTAGGGAAAAATAATAACATTTAAAAAATGTATTTATTTCCATTTTTCCATTAGGGTTGGGGCTAAAGTTAGGGTTAGGGTTGGGGCTAAAGTTAGGGTTAGGGTTGGGGCTAACGTTAGGGTTAGGGTTGGGGCTAAAGTTAGGGTTGGGGTTAGGGTTGGGGCTAAAGTTAGGGTGGGGGCTTAAGTTATAGTTGGGGCTAAAGTTAGGGTTAGGGTTGGGGCTAAAGTTAGGGTTGGGGTTAGCGTTGGGGCTAAAGTTAAGGTTAGGGTTGGGGCTAAAGATAGGGTTGGGGCTAACGTTAGAGTTAGGGTTGGGGCTAAAGTTAGGGTTGGGGTTAGGGTTGGGGCTAAAGTTAGGGTGGGGGCTAAAATTAGGGTTGGGGCTAAAGTTAGGGTTAGGGTTGGGGCTAAAGTTAGGGTTGGGGCTAAAGTTAGGGTTGGGGTTAGGGTTGGGGCTAAAGTTAGGGTCGGGGTTAAAGTTAGGGTTGGGGCTAAAGTTAGGGTTAGGGTTGGGGCTATAGTTAGGGTTAGGGTTGGGGCTAAAGTTAGGGTTAGGGTTGGGGCCAAAGTTAGGGTTGGGGCTAAAGTTAGGGTTGGGGTTAGGGTTGGGGCTAAACTTAGGGTGGGGGCTAAAGTTAGGGTTGGGGCTAAAGTTAGGGTTGGGGCTAAACTTAGGGTTGGGGCTAAACTTAGGGTTAGCGTTGGGGCTAAAGTTAGGGTTAGGGTCGGGGCTAAAGTTAGGGTTAGGGTCGGGGCTAAAGTTAGGGTTGGGGCTAAAGTTAGTGTTGGGGCTAAAGTTAGGGTTGGGGCTAAAGTTAGGGTTAAGGTTGGGGCTAAAGTTAGGGTTAGGGTTAAAGTTAGGGTTGGGGCTAAAGTTAGGGTTAGGGTTGGGGCTAAAGTTAGGGTTAGGGTTGGGGCTAAAGTTAGGGTTGGGGCTAAAGTTAGGGTTAGGGTTGGGGCTAATGTTAGGGTTGGGGCTAAACTTAGGGTTGGGGTCGGGGCTAAAGTTAGGGTTGGGGCTAAAGTCAGGGTTGGGGCTAAAGTTAGGGTTGGGGCTATAGTTAGGGTTAGAGTTGGGGCTAAAGTTAGGATTAGGGTTGGGGCTAAAGTTAGGGTTGGGGTTAGCATTGGGGCTAACATTAGAGTTAGGGTTGGGGCTAAAGTTAGGGTTAGGGTTGGGGCTAAAGTTAGGGTGGGGGCTAAAATTAGGGTTGGGGCTAAAGTTAGGGTTGGGGCTAAAGTTAGGGTTGGGGTTAGTGTTGGGGCTAAACTTAGGGTGGGGGCTAAAGTTAGGGTTGAGGCTAAAGTTAGGGTTAGGGTTGGGGCTAAACTTAGGGTTGGGGCTAAACTTAGGGTTAGCGTTGGGGCTAAGGTTAGGGTCGGGGCTAAAGTTAGGGTCGGGGCTAAAGTCAGGGTTGGGGCTAAAGTTAGGGTTGGGGCTAAAGTTAGGGTTAGGGTTGGGGCTAAAGTTAGGGTTAGGGCTAAAGTTAGGGTTGGGGCTAAAGTTAGGGTTAGGGTTGGGGCTAAAGTTAGGATTAGGGTTGGGGCTAAAGTTAGGGTTAGGGTTGGGGCTAAAGTTAGGGTTTAGATTACATTTACGGTTGGGATTAGGGTTGGGATTAGGGTTAGGGATGTGGTTAGGGATATGGTTGAGATTAGGGTTAGAGGTGTGTTTGGGTTAGGGTTTCTGTTAGAATTGGGGGGTTTCCACTGTTTAGGCACATCAGGGGCTCTCCAAACGCGACATGGCGTCCCATCTCAAGTCCAGCCAATTCTGCGTGTAAAAAGTAAAACAGTGCTCCTTCTCTTCCGAGTTCTGCCAATGCGCCCAAACAGTGGTTTACCCCCACATATGGGGTATCAGCGTACTTAGGACAAATTGCACAACACCTTTTGGGGTCCAGTTTCTTCTGTTACCCTTGGGAAAATAAAAAATCGGGGGCAAAGATATATTTTTTGTGAAAAAATATGATTTTTTATTTTTACGGCTCTACATTATAATTTTCTGTAAAGAACTTGGTGGGTCAAAGTGCTCACCACACATCTAGATAAGTTCCTTAGGGGGTCTACTTTCCAAAATGTTGTTACTTGTGGGGGGTTTCAATGTTTAGGCACATCAGGGGCTCTCCAAATGCGACATGGCATTCCATCACAATTCCAGTCAATTTTGCATTGAAAAGTCAAATGGCGCTCCTTCCCTTCCGAGCTCTGCCATGTGCCCAAACAGTGGTTTACCCCCACATATGGGGTATCAGCGTACTCAGGACAAATTGCACAACAATTTTGGGTTCCAATTTCTCCTGTTACCCTTGTAAAATAAAACAAATTAGAGCTGATGTAAAATTTTTGTGAAAAAAAGTTAAATGTTCATTTTTTTTTTAAACATTCCAAAAATTCCTGTCAAACACCTGAAGGGTTAATAAACTTCTTGAATGTGGTTTTGAGTACCTTGAGATGTGCAGTTTTTAGAATGGTGTCACACTTGGGTATTTTCTGTCATATAGACCCCTCAAAGTGACTTCAAATGTGATGTGGTCCCTAAATAAAAATGGTGTAAAAATTTGAAATTGCTGGTCAACTTTTAACCCTTATAACTCCCTAACAAAAAAAAATTTTGGTTCCAAAATAGACATGTGTGAAATGTTACTTATTAAGTATTTTGTGTGACATATCTCTGTGATTTAAGGGCATAAAAATTCAAAGTTGGAAAATTGTGAAATTTTCAAAATTTTTGCCAAATTTCAGTTTTTTTTCACAAATAAACACAGGTAATATCAAAGAAATGTTACCACTATCATGAAGTACAATATGTCATGAGAAAACAATCTCAGAATCATCAGGATCCGTTGAAGCGTTCCAGAGATATAACCTCATAAAGGGACTGTGGTCAGAATTGCAAAAATTGGCCCATTGGTCATTAACGTACAAACCACCCTTGGGGTAAAAGGGTTAATGATGTTAGCACTCAAAAGCACTCAATACAAGTACCTTTTTTCAGTAATAAAGTTTGTAGCTGTCTCTAATTTATTCTAGTGCTTGTTCATTTTTTTTATTCTGACAGCACACAAACCCATAGTATTTCATTGATGCATATACACATCAGTTTTAAAAATGGATCCATGAAATTTAGAGCATTTACTGTTCTTATCAGGGTCAAAATCGGGTATTAATGGGAATCTATCAGCAAGTTTTTGCTATGTAATCTAAGCAGTGAGCTAGGGGTTAAAACACTGAACGCAACCATATGTCACATGTCCGGCTGTGTGGTGGTGTTTACTTAGACTGAAGGTTTTATCATGTCATTTTCTGGACTTCAGAAGCGAAAGCTTCCTGGTCCGACTCCGCCCCCCTCATGTGATAAGCAGCTCACTGTCTATAGACAATGTAAATACAGAGCCTGATGTGGGCGGGGTTAGCTTTTCAGCTCTGCTGTATTTTTAAATATAAAAACTCTGTGTCAGAATGAATGCATCCAACTAACGAAGTGATATATTGTTGGATTCAGGGTATTTTTGTCTACATCATGTTTTCAGATGGGGTAGCATAAACCTGCTGACAGATTACCTTTAAAGTCTATGGGGATCTGTGTAAAAATATAACACACTTTGTACTTTAAAGATCCATCCAAGCTTCATCCATTTTTAACTGTTACATGGTTACGTGCCAATGGATGAAAAAGTTCTGATAAGCCAACCTGCTTCATTGAAGGCTGATGAGACTAGTAGTAAGATCTTCACTTTCTCCATGTATGAACCATGCTCTTTTCTTCTGTCATTACAGAGGGATTCTGCCCATTACTTTGGGTACGTCTATTTTCGACAAGTAAGAGATAGTTCTGTAAAGAGAGGGTATTTTCAGAAGGTAAGGCCTTATTTTTTTGTAGAATGTCAGTTGTCACATAGATCAGGGGTGTCAAACTGCATTCCCCAAAGGCTGCAAACAGGTCATGTTTTCAGGATTTCCTTGTACTGCACAGGTGATAATATAATCACCTACACAAATAATGAGTTGGTGATTAAATTATCACCTGTGCAGTACAAGGAAATCCTGAAAACATGACCTGTTTGCAGCCCTCGAGGAATGCAATTTGACACCCCTGACATAGATGTTAACAACTTGGATATATATTTTAGACAGATAACCACATTTGGGTTACATTTTGTGAAATAAAGCAAATCTGAAGACTTTTTCTTTTTAATGACATGAGTGGTTTATTCAAAACCAATGTGAAAAAGAATTGTCCTAGTGACAGACCTCTTTAAATTAGTTTTTGTTCTATATTCTAGTTTGCATGCCTGGCTTATT
The DNA here is from genome assembly GCF_032444005.1 of Ranitomeya imitator. Taxonomy (NCBI): domain Eukaryota; kingdom Metazoa; phylum Chordata; class Amphibia; order Anura; family Dendrobatidae; genus Ranitomeya; species Ranitomeya imitator. The sequence goes on along the minus strand of NC_091285.1, from coordinate 422,954,385 downwards.
GGCCTAGAGGAGGGCTAATATGGCAGCCATTGAAGTGAACCTGACAGTTATATACATGCTGTCAAAACCATGGGCACCATGATTCTGACACTGGCTCTGTCACGTTAGCCAGGTATGTACTCACTCTGAAATGCTGCGGCGTTTCAGATAAAAACATACCTTTAAAGGCCGACCAGGAACCATGTGGCTCAGAAGACTAGTCCTAGAGGCTGGTTCTCTGTACCTTTGAGTGACAAGTCTTTTCATATACATACAGTACAGACCAAAAGTTTGGACACACCTCATTTAAAGATTTTTCTGTATTTTCATGACTATGAAAATTGTACATTCACACTGAAGGCATCAAAACTATGAATTGACACATGTGGAATTATATACTTAGCAAAAAAGTGGGAAACAACTGAAAATATGTCTTATATTCTAGGTTCTTCAAAGTAGCCATCTTTTGCTTTGATGACAGCTTTGCACACTCTTGGCATTCTCTTGATGAGCTTCAAAAGGTAGTCACCGGGAAAACTTTTGGTCTGTACTGTACATGTAAGGAGAGACCTGTCACTCAGGAGAAGTGGGGTTGGGAGAGGTTGCCAGGGACCAGCCTCTAGGACTAGTCATTTAACACGCATGGTCCCGGGTTGGCTTTTACATGGGTGTTTTCACTATATCTGGCTGAAATGACAGAGCCAGGCTTTGATGCATGCATCTCATGGCTCAGGAACTGTGAATCAGCTGTCTGGTCCCCTTGAAGGCACGTCTCTTACCAGGTGCGGTAGATGCAGCCACATGATCTCTCTTGGTACTAATCATCTTTAATTATATAAGTGAGTGAAAATGAATTGCTCAAATATGTCTGTTGTAGAAAACCAGAAACATCTAAACATTAATTATCCATTAGTTATGAGATATGTTTGAAATTGAGCTCAGGATGACGTTCTTCTGTGACACCGATCCTTCTAAATGGCTGATATATACAGTACTCATCTTTTGGGTTTCATTTACCTATGCAAGTCCATGGCCACTTTTATTTTCATCAGTCCTTTTAACGTTCAATGTTCACTGAATACATATCTGTCTGCTTTCTTTTTAGTCTCTAGTTCTTCTCTCCAGTTTACCTTACACCAATTTGTTTCACACACTCCTGCAACTTATAGCTCCCGAATATTTTAACAAATTGGAGCCGTGTCTGGAAGCTGGTAAGAATGTGAATGGAAAAATCTGAATTAAAAAAATGTTTGTGTCTATGCGAATAGAGCAGTAATAGACAAACGTGACTACTGTACCATTCACTTCTATGGATCTACAACTTGCTGTTAGTAGTCATCATCAGTCATGCCTCAAAATAATGACAATAGGCTACATATCCTTTAGGATTCATGCCTCTCTATTTGACGCAGGATTGATGAATACTAACAGCCCATTGCCATTGATTATTTTCTGTGGCAATAGAAGTACGTTATATCTGATCCTCTATCATCTATGTCAGAATGATTATTCTAACATTATATTTATATACCACACTGACAAAAACACAATTTTGTTTGCTCTAGTTTGTAATCAGATCGATCGATGGCCGTTTCCCGAGCCAGGACTTTCCCTTTCATTGCCTATCATGGGGCTTGTCTTGCAGGTACTTAGTCAAATCACTGCCTATAACGCACTATACTGAATCCCTTCTACTATTAAGTAATTTTAATGTTTGCCTTTAGGAAGACTTTTCACTATAGTGAGAGAAGAGATAATGTGACAAGCTAAACACTGCACACACAGTCAGTGACGCTGGGAACTTCCAGCAGCTTCAGTGCTCTCGCACGTGGAGCAGCTCGTCACACCGCATATGTGGGGAGCCCATAGACAATGCGCAAGCGCGGCTCTCCAATTACAGTACATATCGCACAAGCGCAGGTCCCCCAATAGACACTGCCCAACCGCGGCAACACAATAAACTGCGCAAGTGCAGGATATATAGTGATGTCGGCAAAAACCACGAGACATGATTCAAATTGCATGCGCTGGGACAACCCTGACTGAACGCAATGAGCACACCCACCCCCTATGACTAAACGAGCAGGTAAGCTATAACTATATGTCTTAACGGAATAAACGTGTTGGTGATGCACGTTGTATCGCTAACAACACACTGGGGACACTTTGGAAGCTACAAATGACATTTAAATATTCTTAAGATTTGTGGAGCTCTGTGAAGTCTGTCCTCTGCTATTTGGAATATATGGCACTAGAGGACCCGTGCTCTTCCACTCTGAAGATGCTATTTGCATAGTTCAATTCACAGGCGAGCATTGAATGGCTTTTAAATCTCTTTACGCCGCTTTGGCACTCTCCACAAGAAGAAACTTTGCACCTTAGCCCCCTTGTCAGAGGCATCTCACCCAGGCAAATCAGATCTCCTATTTTGCACTGATGAGGAGCCAAAACTCTGAAACATGTGTTTACAAATGGAGTGTCTGGTTTGACTTCTTATCCTAAGTCATGTGGCAAGGCCCTTTATGGTATGTGCACACGTCAGGATTTCTTGCAGAAATTTTCCTGACAAAAACCGGACATTTCTGCCAGAAATCCGCATGCGTTTTTACCACGATTTTGACGCGTTTTTTATGCGTTTTGGGTGCGTTTTTTGTGCGTTTTTTCCCAAATGCATAGAATTGCGGGAAAAATGCAGAAAATCCGCAAAAATAATTAACATGCTCATTTTTTTTACCGCGATGTGTTTTTTTCGTGGAAAAAAACGCATCCATGTGCACAAAACATGCAGAATGCATTCTAAATGATAGAATGCATAATGTATGCGTTTTTAATGAGTTTTTATAGCGTTTTTAGCGTGAAAAAACGCAGGGAAAAAACCTGAACGTGTGCACATGGCCTTAATATTGAATTTTCGGATTGGTGCTTCCAATAGTTGGCATTAGCGTACCTGTCGTCTTCTTCGCAGAGTATGCCATTTGCATCTCTACAAATAAGACATTTATGACATCCAGTTGACTTATAAAGTTTGTTTTTATGTTTCTCTATTCACTGAACCTCATTATAGTACAATCAGATGTGTCTGTATATTATATTTACTATATATTAACTTTTAGGTTAAAATTCCAAATCAAACTGATCTGATGGAAACTAATGTTATTACTGATCATCCCAAGGTGAGTGACACATAAGCCTTGTAGGGTCACACTTTCTTACTTTATGTGAATATTTCGTCAGGCTTGTATAGTTATTTTTATGTGCAGGAAACTGCACACAGTTTATCTGTGATTGTCTGGGGTTTATAGTACAAACTAAGCACATTGATTTTGTGGTCTTCACCTGTACTCGCTATGTGCCCAAAAGCCACATTGTAAAATAAAAAGACCTTTGCAATACACCCGCATGTGTTTTCTGCTATGCAGTTCCAGCCAACTATACTTAGGTTTTTCTGTCCATCTTGAAGGAAATCTGTCAGCAGGTATTTTCCCTATAAACTGAGAGCAGCATGATGTAGGGGCAGAGATCTGTCACAGAGATCCCAGCGATGTGTCATTTACTGGGCTGCTTGGTGCATATTTGATAGAATTTGTTTTCCTTCCTGTAGATCTAGCAGTAATCAGAGTGCTGAGCTGTGTATTACCCCACCCACACCATTGATTGGCTGCTTCATGAGTACACTGTGCATTGTCAGCAGACTGCCAATCAGTGGTGGGGGCGGGGTTGCACAGATTAGCCTGACGGGCCTGCATGTGATTACTAGGCCGGCAGTGATAATTTCTTGCTGATAAAACACTGCTTGTATTGAAACTACAACACGCAGCCTAGTAAGTGACACACCACTGGAATCAGACTCTTTGCCACTATATCACTATTTTCTCAGGTTAAATAGCAATAACTTGTTGCCAGATTCCCTTTAATGGTCATACCAGCTGTAGCTGATACACATAAATTGATTAATCGTGTAGCGTATATGATCTTATTATATATGTGAGATCTGATATCCTCACCTCATTCTAACTCTGTGAAACATATTCTTGGACACACTACAAATATCACTGATATGATCGTTATTAGTTACAGTAATAATGTTAACCAGTAAGTAAACTTTCATTTTTTTATACTTTTTTTTCACAATGGAAAGTTATGAAATTTAGAAAATCATTTGTCTTCATTTCTGTAAATAAATTGCATGTAAGTGGCTTCCAAACCCCTGTTTTTCCCCCGTCTATTTGCCTGCTTTCATTTATATCGGGGTCTAAGGGGTATCGTTTCTCCTTATGAAGAGTGACATACCATCTCTGGCTTGTCAGGGTAAGGAGGCTTATTCGCCGTGCAATGCTCCTCTGGGAAATATAATATGCAAATTGCCTGTTCTGAGAAAAAGAGGACTTAACTCTATAGCACCACCTGTTGGAAGTAGCGATCCTTCGTGTCTGCGAATTGAGATACTAATTTGGCTTTTATCCTAAGTCATATTGCACGACTCGTTAAAGAGTTGATTGTGACTTGTAGGATCGCTACTTCCAACAGGTGGCGCTATAGAGTTAAGTCGTCTTTTTCTCAGAAGAGGCAATTTGCATTGTACGTTGAATAAGCCTCCTTACCTTGACAAGCCAGAGATGGTATGTCACTGTCCATAAGGAGAAACGATACCCCTTAGACCCCAGTCCAGAGCCTCTCACCTAGCCAAATCAGTTCTCATGCTTCAACTGACGAGGGCCAACAGCCCGAAACACCGTGTCTGCGAATTGAGATACTAATTTGGCTTTTATCCTAAGTCATATTGCACGACTCATTAAAGAGTTGATTGTGACTTGTAGGATCGCTACTTCCAACAGGTGGCGCTATAGAGTTAAGTCCTCTTTTTCTCAGAAGAAGCAATTTGCATATTCATTTCTATCAGAATGTACTGATTTGGAGTACAAATGATGGCAGTGAAAGGATCGGCCCCTGTATCCTCCTGAGTATTGTGCTCATCAGTACAATCTCCTGCAGCAGTTTATCCCTAGAGCTAGGCACAATGCTTAGCTGACCCTTCACTGCCATCATCTGTACTCCAAAGATCTGCAATCACGGCCAAAAGTTTTAAGACTAATACAAATTTTGGTTTTCACAAAGTTTCCTTCTCCCATGTTTTGAAGTCTTTTAGTCTGATGCTTCTCTCGTTACTCAAGTACAGTTATAAGTATTTCATAAGTTTTCACACTTTTATTGAGAAATAGATCAAGGTAATATAAAGCTTCAATATTTACAGAGTTGACTTATTTTTCAAGACTTCTGCAGACTGCCCTGACATGTTGAATATCAACTTCTGGGTCAAGTACTAACTGGTGACAACCCATTCTTGTCTAACGGTGCTTGAAGCTTATCACAATTTCTCTGTTTTTGTTTGTCCACCTACTTTTTGTGGACTGACCACAGGTTCTCAATGGGATTGATATCTGAGGAGTTTCCTGGTCATGGACCCAAAATTTCAATGTTTTGTTCACCAAGTCACTTACAGTAGTTATCACTTTTGCCTTGTGACATGGTCCCCATATGCTGGAGAAAGCTTTGTTCATCACCAACTTGCTCCTAGATGGTTGGCTCCTGGATGTTCCTCTTGGAGGATGTATAGATACTGTTCTTTATTCATGGAAGCGTTCTTAGGTAAAATTGTGCGAGAGCCCATTCCCTTGGATGAAAAGCAACTCCACACATGAATGGTCTCAGGATACTTTACTGTTAACATGACAAAGGACCCATGGTAGCACTCCCCTTTTCTTCTCTGGACAGTCATTCTTCCAGATGTCCCAAGCAGCCTGAAGAGGCATGATCAGAGAAAATAACACAGGAGTTTTAAAGCCACTTACGGTATATTAATTTTAATTTTTTACAGGAATGAAAACTAATCTCCTAATAAAGTGATTTGGAAAGTTTTATAACCATCCATGATGGACAAAATTCCAAAAAAAACAAACAAACAAAAGTTCTAGATTCTCTTTAATAAAAAATTATATTGAGTAAAGTCATTAAAAATTGAGATAATCGGAATGTATATCTACATTCATAGTATTTTTATCCTTTAATCTGTAGCAGGCACCATATCTATTAGGCTAGGTTCACATTGCGTTAGGGCAATCCGTTTAACGGATCCGTTTGTAGGCAGCACTAACACAATCTAACGGACATGTTAACGCACCCATAGACTTACATTAATGTAACGGATCCTAACGCATGTCAAAATCGGCATGCGATAGCAATGGTCCGTTAGTTTGTAACGCACCTTCCAATACGGACTACCGCATGGTGAACGCACAGCGAACGGAAGCGTTCATTCTGCATAGAACTGTATTGCAAACGCAGGCAGACGTGCAGCCACATGCGTTAATGCATGCGTTAATGCGATGGCAAAAATACAAGACAATTTGGGCTCATTTTTAGCACATCCGTTTAATGGATCCGTTAAACGGATTGCCCTAACTCAATGTTAACCTAGCCTTATAGGGTGAGCTCACCAGGGCAACAAGTGAAAGTGTTCTACAGATGGTAACAGCAATTTTTGTTACTTTCCAATATTGCTCGTATTGTCAAAAACCATCCTGTAATCACCTTCCCCCATCTTTTATGCTTCATGTAAGAAGCTAATGTGGGAAATACTTATTATCCACATTAGTAGAGTAAAGCTGCTTGTCATACTAGGTGGACAAAGGGTATGTGCACACGTATCTTTGAGGGCTGCGGATGCATGTGCACTGCGGATTTCGTTTCCCATAGGTTAACATGGTACTGTAAACTCATGGGAAACCGCTGCGGACCCGCAGCAAAATCCGCAGCGTGTGCCCATACCCTTACACTGAGGTGGTAGGAAACCTACAGAAGAAACCCTTGTGCCGTCTCGTTGTCTGTGCACTAAAGCCAGCGGCCATCATTCCTACCTAGTGTCAGATTATCTAAGATGCAGCTCTAGCAAACATTTACAGTGAGAATATGCCTGAAAACAACATAACAGAAAAGTATACAAGTATATTGTATATTTCTGTCTCACCTCAGATACATTGATCATATCTCTACATTATACACAGGATCGGCTTGACCCACCATGCCAAATCTCCAGCATCCATGAGTTGGATCTCTTCAGGTGGGATAAGTCCTTTATAGATATGCATGTGACATAAGTTTTTTTTATGCAAGCTGTTTATATCCAATATTACTCCACTTATTGTCTGTATTACCTAGGTCCCTGCAGTCTGTCCTGATGAACCTCCAGTTGCTGTGGGAGCTGGTTTTGCTAGGAGAACCACTAGTTATTTTGGCACCTTCACCTACCATTTCTTCTGAAATTGTACTCGCATTGACTGGGTAATGGATAACTTGCTCTTATATCGGTTTCATGGGATTAGATGGGAAATAGTGATGAGCGATTATACTCGATACTCGAAATTTCCCGAGCACGCTTGGGTGTCCTCTGAGTATTTTTGAGTGCTCGGAGATTTAGTTTTCTTGCCGCAGCTGAACGATTTACATCTGTTAGCCAGCATAATTACATGCGGGGATTCCCTAGCAACCAGGCAACCCCCACATGTACTTATGCTGGCTAACAGATGTAAATCGTTCAGCTGCGGCAAGAAAAACTAAATCTGCGAGCACTAAAAAATACTTGGAGGATACCCAAGCGTGCTCGGGAAATCTCGAGTAACGAGTATATTCGCTAATCTCTAATGGGAAACTATTGACTAGTAATAGCACTGATGTTACTTCCAGATCAGTGTTTCCCAAACTTCAGTCCTCAGGAACCCCAACAGACCATGTTTTCAGGATTTCCTTAGGCCGGCGTCACACTTGCGAGTTTTACGGACGTAAGAGCGCAGAAACTACGTCCGTAAAACTCGCAAAAAATACGGCAAAATTATTCTCTATGCCCCTGCTCCTATCTGCCGTATTAAACTGATCAGTATTATACGGCTTTCTACGGCCGTAGAAAATCGCAGCATGCTGCGTTTGTCACCGTATTGCGCAAATAAAACGTCAATGAAAGTCTATGGAAGCCCCAAAAATACGGATTACACACGGACCAGCAGTGTGACTTGCGAGGAATATGCAGCGCTGTTAGAGAGAAAAGCCGGCAATTCAGTGCGGTGTACAGTAAAATCACACTGACAGCTTAGAATAGAATAGGTAGAATAAATGTGTACACATAGAATAGGTATATATATATATATATATATATATATATATATATATATATATATATATGTCAGTGAGACACATATATGTATATATATTAATATTTTATCCAGCGCGATATAGCAGAAAGCCGGTAATTCAATTACCGGCTTTTGCTTTCTCCTTCCTAAAACCCGACATGATATGAGACCTGGTTTACATACAGTAAACCATCTCATATCCCCATTTTTTTTGCATATTCCACACTACTAATGTTAGTAGTGTGTATATGCAAAATTTGGCCGTTCTAGCTAGTAAATTAAGGAGTTAAATGGCGGAAAAAATTGGCGTGGGCTCCCGCCCAATTTTCTCCGCCAGAGTAGTAAAGCCAGTGACTGAGGGCAGATATTAATAGCCTGGAGAGGGTCCACGGTTATTGGCCCCCCCCTGGCTAAAAACATCTGCCCCCAGCCACCCCAGAAAAGGCACATCTGGAAGATGCGCCTATTCTGGCACTTGGCCACTCTCTTCCGATTCCCGTGTAGCGGTGGGATATGGGGTAATGAAGGGTTAATGCCACCTTGCTATTGTAAGGTGACATTAAGCCAAATTAATAATGGAGAGGCGTCAATTATGACACCTATCCATTATTAATCCAATACTAGTAAAGGGTTAAAAAAAAAACACACACACATTATTAAAAATGAATTTAATGAAAAAAACACAAAGGTTGTTGTATTAATTTATTCTACTCTCAATCCACTCACTGAAGACGCTCGATCTGTAAATCAAAATAAAAATAATAAACCAAGAATATACATACCTTCCGAGGATCTGTAAGGTCCAACGATGTAAATCCATCTGAAGGGGTTAAAATATTTTGCAGGCAGGAGTTCTGTTAATGCAGCGCTACTCCTGCCTGCAAAACCCCAGCGAATGAAGGTAAAGTAGGTCAATGACCTATATTTAGCTTCATTTGCGGTGAGGCGCCCTCTGCTGGCTGTTTCTAGATCGTGGGAACTTTCCTAGAAAGCTCCCTGGCTCGAGATCATAAGAGGGCGCCCTCTGCTGGTTGTCCTCATATGAACTCGAGCCTGGGAGCTTTCTAGGAAAGTTCCCACGATCTAGGAACAGCCAGCAGAGGGCGCCTCACCGCAAATGAAGCTAAATATAGATCATTGACCTACTTCACCTTCATTCGCTGGGGTTTTGCAGGCAGGAGTAGCGCTGCATTAACAGAACTCCTGCCTGCAAAATATTTTAACCCCTTCAGATGGATTTACATCGTTGGACCTTACAGATCCTCGGAAGGTATGTATATTCTTGGTTTATTTTTATTTTTTTGATTTACAGATTGAGCGTCTTCAGTGAGTGGATTGAGAGTAGAATAAATTAATACAACAACCTTTGTGTTTTTTTCATTAAATTAATTTTTAATAATGTGTGTGTGTTTTTTTTAACCCTTTACTAGTATTGGATTAATAATGGATAGGTGTCATAATTGACGCCTCTCCATTATTAATTTGGCTTAATGTCACCTTACAATAGCAAGGTGGCATTAACCCTTCATTACCCCATATCCCACCGCTGCACGGGAATGGGAAGAGAGTGGCCAAGTGCCAGAATAGGTGCATCTTCCAGATGTGCCTTTTCTGGGGTGGCTGGGGGCAGGTGTTTTTAGCCAGGGGGGGCCAATAACCGTGGACCCTCTCCAGGCTATTAATATCTGCCCCCAGTCACTGGCTTTACTACTCTGGCGGAGAAAATTGTGCGGGAGCCCACGCCAATTTTTACCGCCATTTAACCCCTTAATTTACTAGCTAGAACGGCCAAATTTTGCATATACACACTACTAACATTAGTAGTGTGGAATATGCAAAAAATGGGGATATGAGATGGTTTACTGTATGTAAACCAGGTCTCATATCATGTCGGGTTTTAGGAAGGAGAAAGCAAAAGCCGGTAATTGAATTAATGGCTTTCTGCTATATCGCGCTGGATGAAATATTAATATATATACATATATGTGTCTACTGACATATATATATATATATATATAGACAGTATATATGGTTTTTGTTTTTTTTTTACACATGGATCCCTTGTATAGCCGTATGTCGGTTTTGCAAGCCTGCGATAAAAACACGCATTACGGCTGCCATACGGATTACATACGGAGGATGCCATGCGCAAAAAACGGTGACACACCCTGCCTACGGAGGAGCTATGGACCATTATTTTCGGGACTTTTCAGCGTATTACGGCCGTAATATACGGACCGTATTTTCATACGCTGTGTGTGACGCCGGCCTTAGTGTTACACAGTGGAGAGAACCTGTGGCCGGTTCTGATGCCTTGATAATAATTTTATCACATTTGTAATACTAAGGAAATCACAATCTATTGGGGGCCATGAGGGCAGGAGTTTGGGAAATGCTGTTCTAGATGCACAAGACCCCTTTACAGTTCTCTATTCTACGAACTAGAGTATATAAAGCCTTGGATAAGTGTAAGACTGTGTAGTGCTAAGAAATATATTAAAGGCACAATACCATGTTTTGGCACTCCTGCTGTCCGGTGAGCACTGCCCTGCCTTCGCTAGTTACCCGGCACAGATTCAAAACCTCATTCTAATGTGGAAAAATCTGTCCCTTAGGCCGGGGTCACACTACAGCGTAATACGGACAAGTGATAAGCGATAAAAAAAAATCGCATAGCACTCGGACCAATGTTAATCTATGGGGCAGCTCACATCATCCGTTTTTTTCTCATCCGTATTACATTTGCGAGTGAAATTGCAGCATGCTGCGATTGTCCGCGTATCTCAGCTGAGAAACGCCAATGCAAGTCTATGGGTGCGAGAAAAAAATGGCACAGCACACGGCCCATCAGTGTGACTTGCGAGAATTTCTCAGGCATTGGGGAGGTGACAGGAAATTGGCACAGCCATTATTTGCTCATTTTGCAAGTGTGTGAGAAAGTGTCACCATACGGATGACACACGGATACTTTTTTGAGAAATAAACGCATCCTGGCATTGCACACGGATCACCATACGGAGAACACTTGTGCGATTCTCAGCAGACAAAATCGGACAGATTTTTTTATACATTGTGTGTGACTCCAGCCTTAAGTATGTTAGGGACCATAAAATTCGCAGAATGCTCGTTGTTTTGTCGTAAAGCAGCCACTATGGATTATGGGTTTTGCCCTCTGCAAAGCATAGGATGAAATCCACAGCCAAATCCTTGACCAAATCTGCATTTAAAGGGACTCTGTCACCTGAATTTGGAGGGAACAATCTTCAGCCATAGAGGCGGGGTTTTCGGGTGTTTGATTCACCCTTTCCTTACCCGCTGGCTACATGCTGGCTGCAATATTGGATTGAAGTTCATTCTCTGTCCTCTGTAGTACATGCCTGCACAAGGCAAGATTGCAGACACACGAAAGAGGGCATTATGATGAAGTATTGTTCTTCATTAAGGGCCTTCTTTCTCGCCCCTACTGAGTATTCGATTAGGACATGAGCACAATGCTCAGGCAGTTTAATGCTTTTTTTCTTCCCTTGCTTTATTCAGTTTGTTTTTGTATTTTCAGATGCATTTCTCCATTAAAGTTTTGCTCTGATTTCCGTCCATATTTCACTGTTCACGACAGCGAATTCAAAGAATACACGACAAGAACCCAAGCCCCGTAAGTGAAGATAGATTCTACTTTCTTCATTATTAGGAATCTGAAAAACAATTCTAAATGATAAATATGGCTTTCTCGTTCTTCTTCTCTTAAGCCCTAGCTTGTTACTTGGAGTAACCAATCCGTTCTTCATCAAGACTTTGCAGCACTGGCCCCACATCCTTCGTGTTGGAGAACCTCGAGTGTCTGGTAAGGAAACAGCAGTGAGGATGGAGCTTGTGTGGCATGTTAGAGAGCGTCCTGAGAGGTAAACTATCACCTACATAAAGCTGTAGGATGTGGGCATATTCCATAGGGCAGGTGCAGACGAGTGTATTTGCTGTCCGAGTGCGATCCGACAAAACATTGGCTCACACTCGGACCGATGTTAGTCTACGTGGCCGATCACTTGACCGATCTTGGCCTTGGACAGAGAGAAGAAAATCGCTGCATGCCCGAGCTTATCCAATATACGGATCTCACTTGGCCATGCAAGTAATTGAAACATCGGACTGCCCTCGGATGACATCTGAGTGCAAACCGATTTCTGTGGCCTCACAGAATGGAGAGGATGGAGACATTTTTTTATTCTCCATCTTCTCCTCTTCTGAGAGATTTGGAGCATACTGTGATCACACTCTGATGAAACAATGCCAGGTTTCAACTTCTAGTGATGATGCATCAGAGGTGAGGTCCCTGGTACACACTCTGAAAATGGGGATTATTTTTCCCTGCAGGCGATTTACCGAAACAAGTGAAATTAAAGAAGGTAACAAAGTTGAAGACACTGGATACGAAATTGGGTAAAGTTGACTATTTTAGTTTTGTATTCAACCTTACAACTTCACACAGTATAATAAGGAGATCTGACTGTATCATGCCATGAACCAAACTGCAGCCTGTATATACTATGTACGTAGAAAATGTGCTGTTGGCGTGGGTAGACGTGCACCTAACCATGCTTGAGTAAGAATTCCTTTTTTTTGTGATAAAAGCGTATAATTAGTATATAAGAAAAGTACGTACTAATCTAATATATGTATCGGACAAAAGGCTATAGTGTAATAGAACATGTGGACCACAGAGATTGTTATTTATATTGCACACAGAAGTAGACCACAGTAAACTATATGGATTTTTTACAGAACTGGATTTTTTGTTCTCTCTGTAGGCATGTACACGTCCTATAAGCCGTTCCTCCACAAGGACAAGGCCCTTATTAAACAGTTATTAAAGGTAACTACAGCAATACACAGTAATGTGCGACGGAGTAAGCTGATGGTTTTGTATTTGGAACTTCGTTTTCTTATGTTAGGTCTTTGGCAGTTCTCAACTAACACACAACTATCCACACTTACTGTTATTGCCATTTTCTTACATTTTTAAGGCGATGTGCACATTTTGCTATTTTTATCTTTTTATTTTACGCATTATTATCGTAAAACTTGAAGGATTTCCTAGTACCAGCAAAGTTAATGAGATTCCTGAAGTCTCATTCACATGTTGCTTACTTTTTTTTTTGTAAATCTCCATTTCTACGGCAGCTTTCACCCATACTAATAAATGGGGAAAAAATCCGCAACAAAAACATGGGAAAACGCACATATTTATTCAGTGTTTTTCCTGCCAACACATCAGGATTTGCAGCAGAATTTTCTTCTGTCGATCCGGAATGTGTGCACCTACCCAAACTTGTAGTTATCGCTGATGTTTTTTGCACCAATTTCATTAAAAGGGTGCACGCGATTCATGAATTTTGCACAAAGCCCAAAAATGTTTGTTTTTTCTTCCTACAGCTGTTTTTGTGACTCTTTAGCACCAAAAGTCATACTTTTAGCAAAATGGTGCAAAAAATGCAGCAAAATGACTGGTGTGCATAAAATTACTCCAGGGGTAGTAAGGGGGACTGTTATGACCTGGTGGTCAGGACAATAATGGACCTGGTGGTTAAGAGCACACGGAATGACCTGATAGTTACTGATAATATAGGACGAGCTCTGAGACGTGGGAACTCTGCTGACCGCAATCCCTAATCCTATCACACACACTAGAAATAGCCGTGGAGCGCTCCTGACGCTCCCTGGGCGCCTCGTCACAGCCTAAGGAACTAGCTAGCCCTAAAGATAGAAAAATAAAGCCTACCTTGCCTCAGAGAAATTCCCCAAAGGAACAGGCAGCCCCCCACATATAATGACTGTGAGTAAAGATGAAAATTACAAACACAGAGATTAAATAGATTTAGCAAAGTGAGGCCCGACTTACTGAACAGACAGAGGATAGGAAAGGCAGCTTTGCGGTCAGCACAAAAAACTACAAAAAGACCATGCAGAGGGCGCAAAAAGACCCTCCGCACCGACTCACGGTGCGGAGGCGCTCCCTCTGCGTCCCAGAGCTTCCAGCAAGCAATAAAGATTATTATTAAGACAACAATCAAAATAGCAAGCCGGACAGAAAAATAGCAAACCAGAGAAAAACAAGCAGTAACTTAGCTTCTGCTGGGAAGACAAGTCACAAGAACGATCCAGGAGTGAACTAGACCAATACTGGAACATTGACAGGTGGCATGGAGCAAAGATCTAAGTGGAGTTAAATAGAGCAGCCAGCTAACGAATTAACCTCGTCACCTGTGGAAGGAACCTCAGAAGCCGCAGCCCCACTCACAACTACCAGAGGAAGCCCATGGACAGAACCAGCCGAAGTACCATTCATGACCACAGGAGGGAGCTTGACAACAGAATTCACAACAGTACCCCCCCCCTTGAGGAGGGGTCACCGAACCCTCACCAGAGCCCCCAGGCCGACCAGGACGAGCCAAATGAAAGGCACGAACCAGATCAGCAGCATGAACATCGGAGGCAAAGACCCAGGAATTATCTTCCTGACCATAACCCTTCCACTTGACCAGGTACTGGAGTTTCCGTCTCGAAATACGAGAATCCAAAATCTTCTCCACCACATACTCCAACTCCCCCTCAACCAACACCGGGGCAGGAGGATCAACGGATGGAACCACAGGCGCCACGTATCTCCGCAACAATGACTTATGGAATAGATTATGGATGGCAAAAGAAGCTGGAAGGGTCAAACGAAACGACACAGGATTGAGAACCTCAGAAATCTTGTACGGACCAATGAAACGAGGCTTAAACTTAGGAGAGGAAACCTTCATAGGAACATAACGAGACGACAACCAAACCAAATCCCCAACACGAAGACGGGGACCCACACAGCGCCGGCGGTTAGCGAAACGTTGAGCCTTCTCCTGGGACAATGTCAAATTGTCCACCACATGAGTCCAAATCTGCTGCAACCTATCCACCACAGTATCTACACCAGGACAGTCCGAAGACTCAACCTGCCCTGAAGAGAAACGAGGATGGAAACCAGAATTGCAGAAAAACGACAAAACCAAAGTAGCCGAGCTGGCCCGATTATTAAGGGCGAACTCAGCCAAAGGCAAAAAGGACACCCAATCATCCTGATCAGCAGAAACAAAGCATCTCAGATATGTTTCCAAAGTCTGATTAGTTCGTTCAGTTTGGCCATTTGTCTGAGGATGGAAAGCCGAGGAAAAAGACAAATCAATGCCCATCCTAGCACAAAAGGCTCGCCAAAACCTCGAAACAAACTGGGAACCTCTGTCCGAAACGATGTTCTCCGGAATGCCATGTAAACGAACCACATGCTGGAAAAACAATGGCACCAAATCAGAGGAGGAAGGCAATTTAGACAAGGGTACCAAATGGACCATCTTAGAGAAGCGATCACAAACCACCCAAATGACCGACATCTTTTGAGAGACAGGGAGATCCGAAATAAAATCCATAGAGATATGCGTCCAGGGCCTCTTCGGGACCAGCAAGGGCAAAAGCAACCCACTGGCACGAGAACAGCAGGGCTTAGCCCGAGCACAAGTCCCACAGGACTGCACAAAAGAACGCATATCCCGCGACAAAGACGGCCACCAAAAGGATCTAGCCACCAAATCTCTGGCACCAAAGATTCCCGGATGACCAGCCAACACTGAACAATGAACCTCAGAGATAACTCTACTAGTCCATTTATCAGGGACAAACAGTTTCTCTGCTGGGCAACGGTCAGGTCTAACAGCCTGAAATTTTTGCAGCACCCGCCGCAAATCAGGGGAGATGGCAGACAAAATTACCCCCTCTTTGAGAATACCCGCCGGCTCAGGAACACCCGGAGAGTCGGGCACAAAACTCCTTGACAGGGCATCAGCCTTCACATTCTTAGAGCCTAGAAGGTACGAAACCACAAAATCAAAACGGGAGAAAAATAGCGACCAACGAGCCTGTCTAGGATTCAACCGTTTGGCAGACTCGAGATAAGTCAAATTCTTGTGATCCGTCAAGACCACCACGCGATGCTTGGCTCCTTCAAGCCAATGACGCCACTCCTCGAATGCCCACTTCATGGCCAACAACTCTCGATTGCCAACATCATAATTGCGCTCAGCAGGCGAAAACTTTCTAGAAAAGAAGGCACATGGTTTCATCACCGAGCCATCAGAACTTCTTTGCGACAAAACAGCCCCTGCTCCAATCTCAGAAGCATCAACCTCGACCTGAAACGGAAGCGAAACATCTGGCTGGCACAACACAGGGGCAGAAGAAAAACGACGCTTCAACTCCTGAAAAGCTTCCACAGCCGCAGAAGACCAATTGACCACATCAGCGCCCTTCTTGGTCAAATCAGTCAACGGTTTAGCAACACTAGAAAAATTACTGATGAAGCGACGATAAAAATTAGCAAAGCCCAGGAACTTTTGCAGACTCTTCACAGATGTCGGCTGAGTCCAATCATAAATGGCCTGGACTTTAACAGGGTCCATCTCGATAGTAGAAGGGGAAAAAATGAAACCCAAAAATGAAACCTTCTGAACTCCAAAGAGACACTTTGACCCCTTCACAAACAAAGAATTCGCACGAAGGACCTGGAACACCATTCTGACCTGCTTCACGTGAGACTCCCAATCATCCGAGAAGACCAAAATATCATCCAAATATACAATCAGGAATTTATCCAGGTACTCTCGGAAGATGTCATGCATAAAGGACTGAAATACTGATGGAGCATTGGAAAGCCCGAATGGCATAACCAGGTACTCAAAATGGCCCTCGGGCGTATTAAATGCTGTTTTCCATTCATCGCCCTGTTTAATACGCACAAGATTATACGCACCACGAAGATCTATATTGGTGAACCAACTAGCCCCCTTAATCCGAGCAAATAAATCAGACAGCAGCGGCAAAGGGTGCTGAAATTTGACTGTGATCTTATTAAGAAGGCGGTAATCAATACAAGGTCTCAAAGAACCATCCTTCTTGACCACAAAAAAGAACCCTGCTCCCAATGGTGACGACGACGGGCGAATATGACCCTTCTCCAAGGATTCCTTTACATAACTCCGCATAGCGGCGTGCTCTGGCACAGATAAATTGAACAGTCGGCCCTTAGGAAACTTACTACCAGGAATCAAATCGATATCACAATCGCAATCCCTATGAGGAGGTAGGGCACTGGATTTGGGCTCATCAAATACATCCCGGAAATCCGACAAAAACTCCAGGACTTCAGAAGGGGTGGATGACGAAATAGACAAAAATGGAACATCACCATGTACTCCCTGACAACCCCAGCTGGACACAGACATAGATTTCCAATCCAATACTGGATTATGGACCTGTAGCCATGGCAACCCCAAAACGACCATATCATGCAGATTATGCAACACCAAAAAGCGAATATCCTCCTGATGTGCAGGAGCCATGCACATGGTCAATTGAGTCCAGTACTGAGGCTTATTCTTGGCCAAAGGCGTAGCATCAATTCCTCTTAATGGAATAGGATACTGCAAGGGCTCCAAGAAAAAACCACAGCGCCTAGCAAACTCCAAGTCCATCAAATTCAGGGCAGCGCCTGAATCCACAAATGCCATAACAGAATAGGATGACAAAGAGCAGATCAGAGTAACGGACAAAAGAAATTTCGACTGTACCGTACCAATGGTGGCAGACCTAGCGAACCGCTTAGTGCGCTTAGGACAATCGGAGATAGCATGAGTGGAATCACCACAGTAAAAACACATCCCATTCCGACGTCTGTGTTCTTGCCGTTCAGCTCTGGTCAAAGTCCTATCACATTGCATAGGCTCAGGTCTATGCTCAGATAATACCGCCAAATGGTGCACAGCTTTACGCTCACGTAAGCGTCGATCGATCTGAATGGCCAAAGACATAAACTCATTCAGACCAGCAGGCATGGGAAATCCCACCATGAAATCCTTAAGGGCTTCAGAGAGACCCTTTCTGAAAATTGCTGCCAGGGCACATTCATTCCACTGAGTGAGTACAGACCACTTCCTAAACTTCTGACAATATATCTCTACCTCATCCTGACCCTGACACAGAGCCAGCAAGATTTTCTCTGCCTGATCCACTGAATTTGGTTCATCATAAAGCAATCCGAGCGCCAGAAAAAACGCATCAACATCACGCAATGCCGGATTTCCTGGCACAAGGGAAAATGCCCAGTCTTGAGGGTCGCCACGTAACAAAGAAATAATGGTTTTCACTTGTTGAACAGGGGCACCTGAGGAGCGAGGTTTCAAAGCAAGAAACAATTTACAATTATTTTTGAAATTCAGAAACTTAGATCTATCCCCAAAAAACAAATCAGGAATAGGAATCCTAGGCTCTAACATTGGATTCTGAACAACAAAATCTTGAATATTTTGTACCCTTGCAGTGAGATTATCCATACAAGAGGACAGACCTTGAATGTCCATATCTACACCTGTATCCTGAACCACCCAGAGGTAAAGGGGAAAAGAGAGACAAAACACACTGCAAAGAAAAAAAAATGGTCTCAGAACTTCTCTTATCCCTCTATTGAGATTCATTAGTACTTTGGGCCACCTGTACTGTTATGACCTGGTGGTCAGGACAATAATGGACCTGGTGGTTAAGAGCACACGGAATGACCTGATAGTTACTGATAATATAGGACGAGCTCTGAGACGTGGGAACTCTGCTGACCGCAATCCCTAATCCTATCACACACACTAGAAATAGCCGTGGAGCGCTCCTGACGCTCCCTAGGCACCTCGTCACAGCCTAAGGAACTAGCTAGCCCTAAAGATAGAAAAATAAAGCCTACCTTGCCTCAGAGAAATTCCCCAAAGGAACAGGCAGCCCCCCACAAATAATGTCTGTGAGTAAAGATGAAAATTACAAACACAGAGATGAAATAGATTTAGCAAAGTGAGGCCCGACTTACTGAACAGACAGAGGATAGGAAAGGCAGCTTTGCGGTCAGCACAAAAAACTACAAAAAGACCACGCAGAGGGCGCAAAAAGACCCTCCGCACCGACTCACGGTGCGGAGGCGCTCCCTCTGCGTCCCAGAGCTTCCAGCAAGCAAGACAACAATCAAAATAGCAAGCCGGACAGAAAAATAGCAAACCAGAGAAAAACAAGCAGTAACTTAGCTTCTGCTGGGAAGACAGGTCACAAGAACGATCCAGGAGTGAACTAGACCAATACTGGAACATTGACAGGTGGCATGGAGCAAAGATCTAAGTGGAGTTAAATAGAGCAGCCAGCTAACGAATTAACCTCGTCACCTGTGGAAGGAACCTCAGAAGCCGCAGCCCCACTCACAACTACCAGAGGAAGCCCATGGACAGAACCAGCCGAAGTACCATTCATGACCACAGGAGGGAGCTTGACAACAGAATTCACAACAGGGGACTGAAGTGAGATTGCACCGAATTTTGCAAGTCACATTTTCTGAATCAGTCTAAAACATCTGGAAAAGCCATATTGAGATAAAAATCAGAAAACTACAGTAAGTAAATCAAAAACATCTTTTTAAAAGGTGTAAATCGTTTGAAGAATTTGTAGCAAATCACAAAGTCACTAATTGAGAGGCTTTAGCACCAAAAAACTGGTGGAAATTCAATGGCGAATCGAGACCTATTTCTTTGGAATGTGGGAAGATGTCGGAGTACCCAGAGGAAACCCACTTAAATATATACAATTCTTTATTTGGAAAGTCATAGCTGGGGATCTGAAGGACATTTTCATTAGTAGGATTTGTGATTTTTTTTCTGCAATACCCCAAATGGGATCCTACCCACTTAGTGGGTAAGTTAGTGTAAGGCACTAACCGTCAAAAGCAATATCCATTCTTACATGGAGGACTCCCCTGCCTCTCCCCTACCTCCTCTCCTTCATTTGATTTTCCCCACCCTACTTTTTCTATCTGTCTCTATACATCAATGTTATAATTTAAGATCTATAGGTGTGTACACATTGGGTTAGACTCCTTCCTTATAAAAAAGTAGGAAAATGAAGACAAACTTGTGGAATGAAAGATTGTAACTTCTACTATGATTAATCTTAACATGTACTATGTGACGACCTAATAAAAGAACTTTTGCTAACATTCTATTGGAAAAACACACACACCCTGTTATGTAGTTTTACATTATTGTTTATTTGTGTTATATAACCCAATAAAAAATGTTTAAAAGAAAAGAAAAGAACACCAAAAGTTGCAAAATGTTAGTGGGGCCCTTGCATTGTGCAAATTTTTTGCAACATTTCAAAGCTTTTACAACAGAATCCTGGCATAAAATGAATGCTTTGATGAAATGTAGGTTCCTGGTTAAAAAATTTCATATCGATGTTAAAATCATTAATCTTCACTTTTTCAGGGTCTACAGAAGAAACTCCCTTCTTCTGCACTCAGCCTATTGCTGCGAAAACACTTGTTTGATTTAACCCAGAGCTTTATTCTTCCCTTGGTAAGAAACATTATCTTATTCTATGCTCAGAAATGGGGAATGAGGCAGCATGTCTATTGAAATTAACCCTTTTATTTTTCGGCATGAACCAATAAGCTTCACTGGATGTGCTACCTCACTCCCCATATTTGTTGTCTGCTGGATAAAGTCCACAGGTTCCTGTACCCCCCTATTAAATCTTCCGTGCTGCAGCTGTTCCAGTTTTCTATTTTTATGTGGGTTTTTCTTTGAGTCTTGTAATCTCTTTCAGGAGCGTTATATGGGAAGCTTAATGCCACATCATAGCGCCATTACTCCCTGGAAGGTAAGTCACTAAGCTATTTAATATATACAGTACTAACAAAGAGAATATTTATTGGTTTTCTTAGTTTTTTTTAATCAAATTAAACCTATGTATAAGTATGATAATGGCGATACCAAATATGTATACTATTTCTATTGGCTTAAAAAATTCAGAACTTTTTATCTTTCCACTAATGGAGCTATGTGTAGGCCTTGTTTTTTGCGTGCTGTGGTGGTGCTTTTATTTATACCATTTTGGGGTACAAAATGTTTTGATATTGGTTTACTACATTTTTCTTTTGCATTGATGTAGTGACTGAAAAAAAAAATCACAATTTTCCCCCTTTACAGCATATACCGATTGGGCTAATTAAATTTATATTTTAATTGATTTGACATTTACAGATGAAAATATGTATATTTTTTCTTTTTTTTTTATTCACTGGAGAAAAGAGGGGTGATTCTAATTTTTTTTTTTTTACTTTTATTTGTTAGTCCTAGGGACCTTGAACCTTCAATTGTTTGATAGGCACCCAAAAAACGCCTGGGCCAAATTGTGGTACTTAAATGCTGTTGTTAGTGATTGACAGCGGCACTTAAAAGGTTAACAGCGGCAATCAGTGTTAGTGCTGCCGCTCTTAAAGGCAGATGCCAGCCAAGTAATATGGCTTGCATCTGCCCAGTGTAGAGCAGGCTCAGTTTTTGAGCTTGCTTCATACACCCTGACATGCTTTTTGACAAATAGTACAATAGAGTTGTCGTGCCCCCAGTGAATGAAGCGAGGTGCTGGTAGAAGGGGGTGGTGAGCCCCTGGGACATCGATTTAATGCTGCTAGCCAGCCTGAGTACATGTGGGGGTTGCCTGGTTGCTAGGGAATCCCCACATGTATTCAAGCTGTCTATCAGCTGTAAATCATGCAGCTGAGTCAACGAAAACTAAATCTCCGAGCAGTTACAAATATTCGAAGATCACCGTTTATACTCGCTCATCACTAGTTGTGAGTAGTGATGAGCAAATTTGATCTGGTTAGGGCTTATTTGGCTGTGTGACAGTCACGACACATGCATGGAGAATCCAACAAACAGGCTCTCCATACATGTGTTGTGACTGTCACAAAGCTGCGACACATGCATCTGCAGAGCTGAACAGCTGATCAGCCGGCGCGATCCTGGAAGCCGGGTTCCCTCTGCAGCTTATTTGGTAAGCGCTATAGCTTGCCGAATAAGCCCTGACACGATCAAATTCGCTCATCTCTAGTTTTGAGTGTGACCTATAGATGTTTCGACCCGATGCTGGGTCTTTTTCACAGAGTCGCTATTACAGTTGTGGCCAAAAGTATTGACACCCCTACAATTATGTCAGATAATACTCAGTTTCTTCCTGAAAATGATTGCAAACACAAATTCTTTGGTATTATTATCTTCATTTAATTTGCCTTAAATGAAAAAAACACAAAAAGAATTGTCCTAAAGCCAAATTGGATATAATTCCACACCAAACATAAAAAAGGGGGTGGACAAAAGTATTGGCACTGTTCGAAAAATCATGTGATGCTTCTCCAATTTGTGTAATTAACAGCACCTGTAACTTACCTGTGGCACCTAACAGGTGTTGGCAATAACTAAATCACACGTGCAGCCAGTTGACATGGATAAAAGTTGGCTCAACCTCAGTCCTGTGTCCTAGTGTGTACCACATTGAGCATGGAGAAAAGAAAGAAGACCAAAGAACTGTCTGAGGACTTGAGAAACCAAATTGTGAGGAAGCATGAGCAATCTCAAGGCTACAAGTCCATCTCCAAAGACCTGAATGTTCCTGTGTCTACCGTGCGCAGTGTCATCAAGAAGTTTAAAGCCCATGGCACTGTGGCTAACCTCCCTAGATGTGGACGGAAAAGAAAAATTGACAAGAGATTTCAACGCAAGATTGTGTGGATGTTGGATAAAGAACCTCGACTAATATCCAAACAAGTTCAAGCTGCCCTGCAGTCCGAGGGTACAACAGTGTCCATTTTTGGAGTTTTGTGTGAAATGTTCAATGTTTTGCTTTTTGCTTCATTCTCTTTTGTGTTTTTTCATTTAAGACAAATTAAATGAAGATAATAATACCAAAGAATTTGAGTTTGCAATCATTTTCTGGAAGAAACTGAGTATTATCTGACAGAATTGCAGGGGTGTCAATACTTTTGGCCACAACTGTATATTGCTGAGCTTGATAAAAGGTGTTGATGGTTCCTGGAGGGGTGGAAATGGAGGGGCTTCTCCTGTAAAAATATAAAAATATGCTGTGCTGTGCGCATCCGCGCCTCTAGAGTGCAAGACCCGGGTCCGGGTTGAAACGTCTATAGGTCGCACTCGCAACCCTTCCTCTAAACCTAAACTGAATTTGTGTGTATGCTGAAATAAAAACAGTAAGAACTTGCATTCAACTTGAGAGTGCGGTGAATTTACTTTACTCGGTATGTTACATAAATTCCATGTGACGTTGAGTCTCTTGTCATGGCCAAGCCGTGAGACGGGATAGTCAAGGAGTCCGGGGTCAAAAGCCAGGAGGGTACATCATAACAGAAGTCAGAGACAAAGGCTTAGTCAGGTATCGTTTCCGAAGTCAGAAGATCCAGAGCAGAAGGGGTTAAACAGACGGATGGTTGGAATGAGATCCATGGTCAGGAAACAAAAGATCTACAAACAGAATGCAAGGCAGAGAGACAAACCACGCAGTAGCTGAATGTGCAGCCCAGTTAAGTAGCCTGGTGATCACCTGGGACAATGAACACCTGGAAACAGCTAGTCTCAGATTGGACGGCCGAGCTGTCAATCAATACACTGACAGCTCAGCACGCCCCTGCATCAGACTAGATTACTGTGCTGTCAAAGTACTGACAGATTGAGCATGCCCTTATAACCCAGTTGGACGGCTGAGCGGTCAGTAACTGCATCCCAGACACACTGAGGGGTGGAAGCGTGACACTCCAATCATCAGGAGATAACTTGATGAAAATGTATATGAAAGCCTGTGTTGTAAAACAGTCTGATTCTAATGACGCCTTATGTATTGTTATGAATTGTTAATACTGTTAGGCAGGGCCTCATCTGCCACAAGTCTAGATGATCATTTGAGTGATCTGAGATATCTCTTAGGGGGTGGCAAAATGGTACCATATGATGTACTGAAATGCAGGTGATGGGGGTGATGCAATTCTGACATTGCTTTTTTAGGTTTTATTTTTACTGCGTTCATTGAGTGGCAAAAATGATGAGGATTTTTAAGGTCAGTATATCTTCAGCAATACCAAACATGTATTTTTTTATCAGTTTACGGCTTAAAAACAGTTTTTTTAAGCCATTTTATTGGTACCTTTTTTTAACTAATTTTATTGAAGATTATACGACATAACAAGGTTATGTCATAGAACAAAAGAACAGACATTTCTTATTGCTCATTAATACTGTTTGGCAACATGAACCTTGCCTTTATC
Organism: Ranitomeya imitator; assembly: GCF_032444005.1. NCBI lineage: Eukaryota > Metazoa > Chordata > Amphibia > Anura > Dendrobatidae > Ranitomeya > Ranitomeya imitator. The sequence continues at coordinate 422,930,001 of NC_091285.1, read as the reverse complement.
ATACCATGGATCTACTATCCTAACCAAAACCATGAGACACCCATGTCAGGAACCAAATATCACATACTTTAATCATCAGAGAATACTCCTGACTAATGGGAGTCAAGGGGAAATCAAAGCAAGGTTTCCATACCTTATAAAATGTTTGAGGACAGTGTCTATTTTTATATACCACCCTCTCATAGGAAGCTGCAGTATTTACCATATTAACTCAGTGTGAAATCCACGGGGGTCTTCTATCTATGTACCATATTGATATAACTATAGTCAGAAGATTCTATGTCTTACATTTGATAATCTGTCTCTGTATGCACAGAATCCCCCACAGGTACGGCCATTTCAGCAAGAAGAGCTAATGAAGATGTTAGAGCATACAGGTCCACAGTATAGCTCCACAATAAAGGGGGACTGGATTGGACTGTACAGGTGAGCTAGGTAGATTTTAAGAAAACCAAATGGAGATCCAAATAAGTTATGGGTCCTTCCCCAAAAATCAAGTTACACCCTATTCAGAGGATAGGAGGCAACTTGCTGATTGCTGGGAGTCTTACCGCTGGGACCCTTAGGCCCCTTTCACACATCAGTTTTTTGCCGTCAGTCACAATCCGTTGACTCGACGGATCGACTGAACTGTCGCAGATTGTGAAAAACTGATTCGTTTTTCACCGGATCCGACTAGCGGATCTGGCTAATTAGATCCTAAAAAAATCTGAGCATGCTTAGTTTAAAAAAAACAAAATCCATCGCTGGATTCCGTCATTTGACGGATCCGGCGCCCATAGGCTTCCATTCTAGCAAAAGACGGATGGCGACGGATCCGTAGCTGTCTGTTTTTTCGACGGACACACAAAACATTACTTTGTCCGTTGTCTCCGGCCGCCGGACAAACAATTTTCGAAGAATCCGGTGAATGACGGATGAAACGTGAGGCCATCTGTCGCTAATACAAGTCTATGAGAAAAAAAACGGATCCGGCAGCATCAGTTGCCGGATCCGTTTTTTTCAAAATTCGACGGATTGCGACTGATAGCAAAAAACTGATGTGTGAAAGGGGCCTATAGTGATCGGGGTTCTGTAACCCCAAGAAAGGCGCTATGCAACCCTGTCTTTGCTGATTTTGCAGCATTCTCTGGGTGTGGAATTTCTTCTGACATTTTAACTTTCCTAACGGGCTTAAAAGAAAAGAAATTATCTGTATTTGTTATTGCAGAAAAGTAAATTTATTTCTATAAACATAACTTTTATCATACGTGGACATGTTTTACAACCGTAAATAAATGGTCACATTTTCAAAGGCTCTGTTCACATTTCATTAGTTAATTCTGTTCTAGCACTTTTTTTTGGATTCTAAAAATGGAAATAAAATGTTTCAGTACAGGATCCATTCATATGAATGAGAACAGAAGTGTCATAAAATGGCTTCCATTTGCCTAATTTCCAGGTGCTATCCATTATTATTATTTTTTTTTACAGGATACAAATATGTAGTCTGCATAACTTTTTTGTCTGGCCAAAAAAATAAATAGCGATTTGTTCCATTTTTTTCAAACATTTAAACCTCTGGGAAATGGATCATAACGGATGGCCATCTGTTATATCATCCATTAACGTACCTGTTTTTAACTCTACGAATACCCAGAGCACTAGAGGTGTACAAGAATCCCCCTCGTAAAAATGGATCCATACAAAATAGGAAAAAAAAGCTGCCGAGCAAAAGCCAATGTCTGTTTTTAAACTGATTTTTATTTTTTTTAAGACAAATTTGTTTATTAATAATTTCCATTTTGCAACCATTTGTAATGAATCCAGTTTTTTTAAATACTGGATCCATTAAAGGGATAACTGGACGTGTGAACACAGCTTGACATAGAAGATGATATATATGATGTATGTCTGTCCAAACTGGAGAGTAAAGTCTAGCCACCATTTGCCTGCTAATACTCCAGGCTTAGGCGGGGGAAATATCCTGTATTATGCTTGATTCTCTCTGCTCTCACAATTATTCTAGACGGTTCTTGAAGTCTCCTCATTTTGATGGCTGGTATCGGCATAAACAGAAAGAGATGAGAGAAAGACTGGAAACGGCACATCTCAAAGTCATCTGTGAAGCAGTAAGTGTTTCTAAAAATGTACATTTTTGGATCTGAAGATCCCACTAATGTACGTTAAATGCAGTTCTGACCAGATATCCGTCGACTATAAATGACCTGACAAAGAGATCACTACCCACAACAATACATTTACAGGCCAGATTCCAAGATTCAGTTGAACATCAGTTTTATTACCAGATAGAAAGCCAGATTAGGTGAACTTCAAGTGCACTGCTGATTCATCATAGAATAAATTAAGTAGAAAAAGTTTATTTGTCAATGCGTTACAGAGTCAAATAAATGCAAATAAATTAATTAGAAGTGGTTTGTCAACGTGTTTCAGAATCCAATCGGACTCCTTCAGGACAACCACATGTAGAAGAGTTTTATATGTGGTTGTCCTGAGGAAGGAGTCAGATTTGACTCTGAAACGCGCTGACAAATAAACCACTTCTACTTAATTTATTCTCTGATTCGTTCCTGAATGACCAGCGCACTTGAAGTCCACCTACTCTGGCTTTCTATTACATATAAATGTGTGGATGTTGCAGTAGCTGACAGCTAGGCAATGATAGTGGTTGTGTCACACACAACCCCTACAGGTAAACAGCTTTCAATTAAGGCTACTTTCACACTAGCGTCGTGCACTGCACGTCGCAATGCGTCGTTTAGGAGAAAAAAACGCATCCTGCAAAATTGCTTGCAGGATGCGTCTTTTCTCCATTGACTAACATTAGCGACGCTTTGCCACACGTTGAAATCGTCGTGCGACGGTTGCGCCGTGTTGTGGCGGACCGTCGGCTGCAAAAAATGTGACATGTAACATTTTTTGCTGTGTTGTCTCCGCCATTTCCGACCGCACATGTGCGGCCGGAACTCCGTCCCCACCTCCCCGCAACTCACAATGGGGCAGCGGATGCGCTGGAAAAATGCATCCTCTACCCCAGTTGTGCGGCGCTTGCACAGTATGCGTCGGTACGTCGGGCCGACGCAGCGCGACGGCCCCGTACTGACACTAATGTGAAAGTAGCCTAAATCTCCAGCCTCAATACCTAGATGAGACCCTATTGCGCTTTATATCCTTTTATAGTTTTATTATCAGCTGAGACAATGAAAATATTCAAGTAACCCTGATCATGGGTCATATTGGTAGTCAGTGGCCACCGACCACAGTCCTGCAAACCTCCTATTGCCGTTATCCCCGGCAGCTCAGAGAAGGTGCGGAGGATGGTAATAAATAAATAGGAGGAAGTCCACAGGGCTTTGGTAAGCAGCCATAGACTGCCAGTGTGACTCCTGGACCAAGTGACTGGAGTAACAGAAGTTGAACATATTTGCATTTGATTTTCTAGTATGTGGGCGCTGAGTATTCCTAGTCTGTGGAGGGTAGATGCACAAAGTGCCTGTGCAGCGCTCCGGCCTGTAGCGCTAGCACACACTCGCCACAATAGGTGTATCTAAGTCGCTGAAACAGAGTGACGTCTAGATCTATAGATTCTGGATCACAGACTATTCCCCAGTGAGTGACTTGGATGCTCCTATTGTGTCAAGTGTGTGCTAGGGCTGCCGGCTGGAGCGCTGCACAGGCACTTCGTACATCTACCATCCACAGACCAGGAACACCCATCATCCACATGCTAGGAAATCGACGGGCAAATATATTTAACTTCTATTTCTCTGTCCACTGGAAACAGGATTACCAACATATCTGAGTACTTGTACAAGCTGAACACCTGTCAGATTTAGGTAGGACATTTATCTGCATACCCACCTAAATTATACATGCAGAATTAATTCCAGGAGTACTGTTCCATTTGATTTTAAGTGCATTTTAGCGCAGTTTTGCCTTTTCAAATTTGAATTTTTTAAATTCTAAAATATACAGAATTTACACCTTTACCTTATGTTATAAGATTTTATAAGGGGGTCACTTGTGGTAAACAATAAGAAGCACATATATAATAAAACTGCTTAAGTAATAAAAATACGGTATTATAAATGTATGTGCCGTGTAGATGACTTGTGATACTTTGTGCATTTATCACAGAATATAACAGCATGGATTAAGAACAAATCAGAGGTGGAGATTGTGGATCTGGTACTGAAACTGAGAGACAAACTGGTATTGTATCTAAAAATTCCATAAATCAGTTAACGTCAGAATTTATACTTTCTTTTCGGTTGCATATCTTAGTATTACTGACATCCCAAATCCTTTATTCATTCAAACATCTTCTTACTGGATCCATTTCTGGCTTTGTCTCATAATTGCATAAACTTCTTAGTGCCTTGTTTGTCTGAGGAGACAATTCTTGATCTTTAAAGGGAACCTGTCAGCAGGATTGTGCACAGTAACTACAGACAGTGTCAGGTCGGCACCGTTATACTGATTAAAATGATACCTTGGTTGATGAAATCCGTGTTATGGTTGTTTCGTAATCTTTATTTTCAGTTAATGATATTCTCGTACTCCGGGGCGGCCTGTAGTGGGCTTCATGTGGTGCTCTGCTTAGCTATTCATAATGCAGTCTGTTGACAGGTCACTGATCCCTCACTGACCTGTCCCCAGTTTACATAATGAATATCATATACCATATTTTTCGGACTATAAGACACACTCCTTTCCCAAAAATTTTTTGGGGAAAATGGGGATGCATCTTATAATGAGGATATACCTTACCGGTACTGTTGCTGCAGACGCAGGCTGGGATGAGAGGGTATCCGGCTGTGCTGTGGGTGTCCGGTCCTACTGCGGGTGTCTCGGGTGCTGCGGGGGCTCTGCCGACATTTTGTGAAAGGCCAGAGCCCCCGCAGTTCCATGGTTTCCTCTGTGGTGGACTCCGGGAAAATGGCCTCCAGGGGGTGGCGCACGCGCAGATGGAGATCTCGGAACCAAGATCTCGGGAGATGAGATTTCAGCGCAGAGATCTCATCTCCTGAGATCTTGGTGCCAAGACCTCCATCTGCACATGCACCGCCCCACGGCGGCCATTTTCCCAGAGTCCACCGCACAGGAAACCATGGAACTGCGGGGGCTCTGGCCTTTCACAAAATTTCGGCAGAGCCTCCGCAGCTCCGGCCCCCCGCAGTAGCACCAGACACTCGCAGCGGCGTGCCGCAAATCGGAACACCCCCTCATCCCAGCATCATCCCACTCCTGCCTCCTCCAACAGCGAACCTGGGACCCTGCTTCACCGCAGCCACCAACCCCGGTAAGTAATAAGGCGCATGGATTATAAGAAGCACCACCAAAAAAATGTATTTGCTATTTTTCTCCACAAAATTTGGGGTGCGTCTTATAATCTGGAGCATCAGAAAAATATGGTATACATATTGAAAAAAATAAACATTTTACAGGCAGGTTCCGACAGTGGCACTTGTGCTGCCGCGTGATCGCATGTGTAATGTACATATAATTATTAAGGTTGAATTTCTCCTGATATCAAAAAAAATAATAATCCATTTGAAAATGGCGCCCGCCGTGCCTGTGCAGTAGCAGCTATTGGTGTATATAGAGGTGATCCGATAGCGGCTATTGCGCCGGGGGCGCCACCTTGGAGAAGGATTTTTTTTATTGTCTAGCAAGATGGCGCCGCCTGCGCAGTAGCAGCTATCGGATCACCTCTATATACACCAATAGCTGCTACTGCACAGGCACCGTTTTCAAATGTGTGTGTGTGTGTATATATATATATATATATATATATATTTTTTTTAATATTAGGATAACCTCAACCATTATATTTTTATTATTATTATACATTTTTATAGCGCAATTTATTCCATGGCGCTTCACATGTGAATACGGGACAAATATAGACAAATACATTAAATATGAGCAAAAAACAAGGCACACTGGGACAAAAGGAGGGAGGACCCTGTCCGCGAGGGCTCACAGTCTGCAGGGGATGGGTGAGGATACACTAGGAGAGGGTAGGGCTGGTTGTGCGGCGGTTCCGTAGGTTGAGGATCATTGCAGGCTGTAGGCTTGTCGGAAGAGGTGAGTCTTCAGGTTCTTTTTGAAGGTTTCTATGGTAGGCGAGAGTCTGATATGTTGGGGTAGAGAGTTCCAGAGTATGGGGGAAGCACGGGAGAAGTCTTGGATGCGGTTGTGGGAAGAAGAGATAAGAGGGGAGTAGAGAAGGAGATCTTGAGAGGATCGGAGGTTGCGTGTAGGTAGGTACATTACACCTGCGATTATACTGCAGCTCAGGTACCACGGCAGGCGTTTTTTTATGTATATATCATATTCATTATGTAAACTAGGGGGCAGGTCAGTGAGGTGTCAGAGACTTGTCATAAGTCATCAGTAAGAACATGTAATCAGAGCACCACATGCAGACTTCCCTTCCAGGCCCGCCCCGGAGCACGAGCATATCATTAACCCCTTCATGACCCAGCCTATTTTGACCTTAACCCCTTCATGACCCAGCCTATTTTGACCTTAAAGACCTTGCCGTTTTTTGCAATTCTGACCAGTGTCCCTTTATGAGGTAATAACTCAGGAACGCTTCAACGGATCCTAGCGGTTCTGAGATTGTTTTTCTCTATCGCCTTTCATTGGGGGACACAGGAACCATGGGTGTATGCTGCTGCCACTAGGAGGCTGACACTATGCAAATAAAAAAGTTAGCTCCTCCTCTGCAGTGTACACCCTACCGACAGGAAGTAGGATATTCAGTTTAGCTTAGTGTCAGTAGGAGGTGGACACGGGTCTTTCATTAGACCCTTATCTACCTCAATGTGCGTCGTTTCTTTTCAGGTTTCCGGAGGGATACAGGGTGAACAGTCACACCTGTACTCCCACAATACGGACTATGAGTACGGCGTGTACTGCCACCCCGTATCCTCATAGATCCCTCTCCAGGACCAAGATCCTAGCACACAAGCGTGCTCAGAAGTCCGGTCCTGGCTCCGTCCCCCACCCACTCGCCCACCAGAGCCTGTCGGTTGGAGGAGACGAGGTCGTCCACCAGCTCCCTGGACGTCTGATATCTTCCCCGGATTGAGGTTAGTCAGAACGGCGTGGGATATTTTAGGTGAGTATTCCACATACCCCCCCCATGCTGTTCCGCCTGAGAGCCTCCACTAATCCGGGGTGGTCACTGGAGCAGTCCTAGTTCAGTGCTGCGCAATTTTTCCCCAGGCTGCCTTGGCCAGGTTGGCGCCTTATTGGCCCCACGCGTGGCAGCCACGCTACTTTGGTGGCCGCATCTCTGAGCCTGGCTTATAGGTAACCACGCTGCCTTTTTCCTGCCGCACTGTGTTCTGACGCTGCGCCGCGGCCGTGCAGCCAGCCGCGCCATTTCCTCCCCCGGCGCTGCCCCCTTTCTGGCAGCCGCACCGGCTTCCTCCTGCAGCCGCACTTCTTTTCTATCACAGCGTGGCTGCCTTGCAGGCAGCCGCGCCGCTTTCTTGTGGCCGCACTTTCTCTTCCGCAGCGGCGGCCTTGCAGGCAACAGCGCCGCCTTCTCCTGCGGCCGCGCTGCGCCTGTATTTGCAAGGTCACCGCACCGTTTTTTCCCGACGACCGCGTCCCTCCCCGGCGGCCGCCGACCCCAATTTTAGGCCCCGGCTTCTTCTGGGGCCTACTTCCGGCGCCGCGTCTCCTCACTTCCTTTCCCTCAGGCGGGTTTTTCTCCCGCCCGGCTTTCATCGGCGAGCTCCGCCCCCGGCGCCATCTTGGTGCACCTGGCCTGGCGGTTAGCCCCGCCCACTTTTTCCTGCGCCCCTGAAAGGGTTTTTTCGGCATCAGGACCACCTGGCGCTGGCTCCTCAAAGCGCATAGCCTGGCGTCCTCATCCCTTGCGGTTCAGCATTGCAGCCGATCCCGGACAGAAGAGTGTCCCAGAAGTCTGCTCTGTCTGCCTGCACCCCTGCGTTAAGGACCATCGACATCATGGAGTGCAGTTTTCCATCCATCACCTGTTGTGAGTAGCTCTGATGCAGACTGACTCTCTCCTCTGCTTTCCTGTCCCCTAACCTTCTGGCTTCTTCAGGGGTTCCTTCGCCATGTCTAATCTTAAGGGAAGTCGCTTTTGTCCTCCCTCTTCTGGCTTAGTCTAACACTTTGCGTGTTCACCTTAGGCCCACCGCAGCGTCTGCCGTGAGTACCTCTGCACCGTAGACTGATACTCTCCCCTTCTGATTTTTTTCCTCGGACCCGTTCGGTCTAAATTTAAGGGAGGTCGCTTCCGACCTCCTACCTTTTCTCAGGCAGGCCTGCAGCAACCCACATTATGCTGACCGCCCAGGACCCCCCCCTGCTGCTCCGCCTCAGAGCAAAGTCCCCATCCTCTCTGTCTCTATCAGTAGCGGATCTCACACGGGTGTCCCAGATCCTTGTGTCCGTGCCTGATCGGTTGCCCCTGCAGACTTCTGTAGTAGCCAGCGCGTCGCAAGAAGCTCCGTCCAAGTCTTCTAATACAGGCCGCGAAAGATCCAGACAGGAACGCCGGTCTGAGTTCTCTTCTTGGTCCATTTCGCCCCACGGTCCTTCTCTGTGGTCGACTTCCCCCTGGTCTTTCCCCCCGGAGTCAGGCGAGGCTTTCTCTGATGCGCCTTCAGAGGATAATTTGGGTCCGGATTCAAACCAAATCGCTAACATGAGGGATATGGTTCAAAGCCTCATTGGAGCGACCAATCAGACCTGTGGCATCAAAGATTCCTCTACGAAACCTGCAGATCAGGCGGTTTCGTTTAGACGGTCTAAACTACCTCCCAAGGTATTTGCTCCTCATCCTGAATTCGAGGAGCGTCTGGCCAGAGAAAGAGCGAATTCGACCAGACGTTCTCAAGGAGACAAGCGTCTTGGAGTCTCATGTCTCTTTCCTCCGGATCTCATTGCCAACCAGAATGAGAGGCGTTAGAGAACGACCTCTCCCCCTGTGGATCCGTCGGCTGCTAGACTTGCCACCAACACAGTCCTTACGCTGTCCGGTGGGGCGGCTCTGAAAGATTCCATCGATATGATCATGGAATCCTTCGTGAAGTCGGCTTTCGAAACTGCCGCATCATCCCAATGCCCGGCTTTGGCTTCCACTTGGGTTTCGAAGTCTGTATCCGAGGGGCTAAACAACTCCATTGGGGCATTCAAGCTGGAGCTCCATCAGGCCGGCTGGCGGAACTTGCCACCCAGATTACTCACGCCGGGGAATAATTTGGTCCCTGGACGTCGCGTCTTCTGCCGCATAGGCGCCCAGTAATGTTGTTGCCAGCCGTCGCACCGTTTTGGCTCAAGAGTCATCAAAGAAGTCCCTTACGAGCCTGCCTTTTAAAGGTTCATGTCCTTTCAGTTCCAAGCTGGACCAAATTATTAAGGACGCCACTGGCGGCACCAGTCCCCTTCTCCAGACCTCGCCTACTTCCCCTTAGGCGGCTACTTCGGTCTTTTCGACCTTTTTCGTAAGTTTTGCGGCATCAGATCCTTCTTCGCATCAGCAGAGGCCACAGGCACGTTAAGAGAGAAGGTATTCTTCGACTCACTCTTTCCTGGTGTGCCCGCTACTCCTAAGGTGGATTCTCCAGGTCCTGGACTGGAAGTTCCACCTAGGCATGACCCACGACTAGACCCCAGCCCGTTTCTCAGGCTGGGCAACCGTCTTCTGTTCCTCAGGGACGTCTGGGTCTCCTCAGTAGAGGATGCATGGGCCAGGGCACTTGTATCCTCTAGATACAAAATCTTAATTTCACGGTCCTGGGATCGTTGTCTTCGAATCCCAACCTCCAAGAGACCCCGCTCTGGTCCCGGGTTTCTTTAGAGCCATTGTTTCCCTCCTTAAATCCGGGGTAATCGTTCCCGTCCCAGAACAGGAACGGTTCAACAGTTCACAGGCTTCTCTTCGAATCTTTTTGTACTGACAGAGGACGACAAGGTTCGTCCTAGTCCGGATCTCAATTTGCTGAACAGGAAGTTTCGTCAGAGACACTTCAGGATGATATTACCTCGTTCAGTAATCGCTTCCATGGAGGCTCAGGAATTTCGGCTTCAGGCTCCCGAAAGTCTATCCACCTTTCCCGACATTCTAGCCGTTACAGGTGGCTCGTCAATAGGAAGAAGTTCCGTCTTGTTAAGCGCCTCGTATCTCCGGGCATGTTCTTCGACACTTGTCGGACCAGAGTCTTCCTTCCCGAAGACAGGATATCCCTCCTTTGTCAGGAAGTTCGCTTGCTCCTGGGTTTTCAGCTCCCCTCCTTTCCGATGGGCCTTAAAGGCCCTAAGGAGGTTAGTTGCAACATCGGAAGCAATTTTACCTTCGCCGTTTCATTCAAGACTTCTTCAGCAGGCTATTCTATCACAGGGGACATGTCTGTCTTCTCCCTGCATCGTCCGATCCGGTTTTTCTGGGTCAAACGGTTCCTCGACTGGTGGCCGAGGTCACTTCTCTTATGCCAGAGTGGATCCTTCACAGCATATCCTTCCTTCCAGTTCCCTGGCAGGTGGTGACGACGGACGCCGGCCCGCTCGGCGGAAGCGCGGGGCTTTGCCTCCTGTTCTTTCAGGGTTGTTGGTCGGCGCAGGAGTCCTCTTTGCCGATCAATGTCCTCGAGTTCAGGATCATCTTTCTGTCTTTCCTTCACTGGGTAAGGATTCTCAGCAGCCTGCCAATTCGAATCCAGACAATGACACACCAGTGGCATGTCTACCACCAGGGGTGGACTTGGCGTTCTCTGGCCTCGGCCGAGATTCCAGGATCCTCCTTTGAACAGAGGCAACGGTCCTGGTGAGCTCTGCAGTGCATGTCCCCGGCGTGGACATTTAGGCCGCGAGGGCCTCGCGGCAGGGGAATGGCCCTTCAGGAGGTTTCCTATCGGATTTCTCTTCCATGGGGGACTCCAGTGGTGGACCTCATGGCGTCCTGATTGAACAGGAAGGCCCCTCGGGTCGGCCCAGGGTCCCGTGATCCTCTCGCAGTGGTGTCACTCTGGCCATTCCTTGGTTGCAGTTCGTGCTCCCCTATCGGTTCCCACGCCTTCCCTTGCTTTCCAAGCTGTCGAAAAAAGATCAAGGCTGGATGGGTGCCGGTCATTCTGATCGTCCTAGATTGGCCCAGGAGATCTTGATTTGCAGACATCGTCAATCTTCTCGCGGACACCCCGGGTGCCTTCCCAACGGACCCGATCTACTGTCTCAGGGTCCATTCTGCCACCCGAATTATCGGTCGCTCAGTTTAACGGCGTGGCTGTGGACTCCACAGTTCTAAGAGCGTCCGGTCTTTCGGCCCAAATGGGTCACTCTATAATCCAGGCTGGGAAGCCTTCGTCTTCTTCCAGGATCTACTATCGTACCTGGAAGGCTTACTTTCGTTGATGCGGGTCCAACCTCTTTTCACCTATGTCCTTTTTCCCTGCCTTCCATTTGGTTTTCCTTCAGGCAGGACTGGATTCGGGCTTTGCTCTCAGTTCCCTAAAGGGCCAGGTTCCTGCGCTCTTCTTCCCTTTTAAGAAGACGTTATCTTCTCAGCCACAGGTTGACCTTACTTCAAGTAGTAGCCCACGCGGTCCCTCCGTACAGGGCCTCTGTGGATTCATGGGGTTTAAAGGTTGTGTTGGTTGTTCTTAGGGGTTCTCCCCTTTGAGCCTATCAGGGAGTTTTCCCTGTCAGTTCTATCTCGGAAGGTGGCTTTTCTCAGGTCTATCCCTTCGTTCCGCCGCGTTTTTGAGTTGGCGGCCATTTCTTGCCGACCTTCTTTCTTGATTTTCCACCAGGACAAGGTGGTCCCAGGCCTCCACCTTCCTTCCTTTTTCGAGGTGGTTTTCATCTTTCCACCTCAACGAGGACATCGTTCTACCTTCCTTTTGTCCAGCTCCGACTCATCCTCTGGAGCGATCGTTGAACAGGCTGGGCCTCGTCAGGGCAGTGAGGATCTCCCTGGCTAACACGGCTGCTTTCTGAAAGATGGATTCTCTTTTCGCCATCCCTGATGGCGTGCGTAGAGGTCTGCTGGCTTCCAAGGCGACTATTGCTCGCTCTATCAGAACGGCTATTTTGGAAGCTTACCGGGTCAAGAACAAGAGTGCCCCCTCCTGAGAAAGGCTCACTCTACCCGGGCAGTCGGCGCTTCCAGTGCGGTACGTCATGGGGCCTTCGCCGACGACTTTGCAAAGCGGCTACCTGGTCTTCCATCTACACGTTTCGCCGAACTACGGCGGACTCCAGCCTGGGCAGAAGGATCCTGCAGGCGGCAGTGGTGAGTCCTCGGACTTGATGGAAGTCTGTTTTTTCCCACCCCAGGGACTGCTTTGGGACGTCCCATGGTTCCTGTGTCCCCCAATGAAAGGCGATAGAGAAAACAGGATTTTTGGTTGCTTACCGTAAAATCTGTTTCTCGGAGCCTTCATTGGGGGACACAGCACCCTCCCAGGTTGAACAGCTCTGTTTACCGTTTACGTTTGAGTTCTTTGAACACTCTTTGAGTGTTTGAAACTGTTAATCTATGGAGCGCCATGGAATTTGTTGGCGCTATGTAGATAAAGTTTATTATTATTATATTATTATTCTTTCTCTTTTACACGTTGCTTCTCCTACTGCTTTCTCACTAACTGAATATCCTACTTCCTGTCGGTAGGGTGTACACTGCAGAGGAGGAGCTAACTTTTTTATTTGCATAGTGTCAGCCTCCTAGTGGCAGCAGCATACACCCATGGTTCCTGTGTCCCCCAATGAAGGCTCCGAGAAACAGATTTTACGGTAAGCAGCCAAAAATCCTGTTTTTCGTGACATAATGGGCTTCATGTTAGTGGTAAATTTAGGTCAATAAATTCTGCGTTTATTTGTGATATAAACGGAAATTTGACAAAAATTTTGAAAATTTCGCAATTTTCACATTTTGAATTTTTATTCTGTTAAACCAGAGAGATATGTGACACAAAATAGTTAATAAATAACATTTCCCACATGTTTACTTTACATCAGCACAATTTTGGAAACAAAATTTTTTTTGTTAGGAAGTTATAAGGGTTAAAATTTGACCAGCGATTTCTCATTTTTACAACGAAATTTACAAAACCATTTTTTTAGGGACCACCTCACATTTGAAGTCAGTTTGAGGGGTCTATATGGCTGAAAATACCCAAAAGTGACACCATTCTAAAAACTGCACCCCTCAAGGTACTCAAAACTACATTCAAGAAGTTTATTAACCCTTCAGGTGCTTCACAGCAGCATAAGCAACATGGAAGGAAAAAATGAACATTTAACTTTTTAGTCACAAAAATTATCTTTTAGCAACAATTTTTTTATTTTCCCAATGGTAAAAGGAGAAACTGAACCACGAAAGTTGTTGTCCAATTTGTCCTGAGTACGCTGATACCTCATATGTGGGGGTAAACCACTGTTTGGGCGCACGGCAGGGCTTGGAAGGGAAGGAGCGCCATTTGACTTTTTGAATCAAAAATTGGCTCCACTCTTTAGCGGACACCATGTCACGTTTGGAGAGCACCCGTGTGCCTAAAAATTGGAGCTCCCCCACAAGTGACCCCATTTTGGAAACTAGACGCCCCAAGGAACTTATCTAGATGCATAGTGAGCACTTTGAACCCCCAGGTGCTTCACAAATTGATCCGTAAAAATGAAAAAGTACTTTTTTTTCACAAAAAAATTCTTTTAGCCTCAATTTTTTCATTTTCACATGGGCAACAGGATAAAATGGATCCTAAAATGTGTTGGGCAATTTCTCCTGAGTACGCCGATACCTCATATGTGGGGATAAACCACTGTTTGGGCACATGGTAAGGCTCGGAAGGGAAGGAGCGCCATTTGACTTTTTGAATGAAAAATTATTTCCATCGTTAGCGGACACCATGTCGCGTTTGGAGAGCTCCTGTGTGCCTAAACATTGGCACTCCCCCACAAGTGACCCCATTTTGGAAACTAGACCCCCCAAGGAACTTATTTAGATGCCTAGTGAGCACTTTAAACCCTCAGGTGCTTCACAAATTGATCTGTAAAAATGAAAAAGTACGTTTTTTTCACAAAAAAAATCTTTTCGCCTCAATTTTTTCATTTTCACATGGGCAGTAGGATAAAATGGATCATAAAATTTGTTGGGCAATTTCTCCCGAGTACGCCGATACCTCATATGTGGGGGTAAACCACTGTTTGGGCACACGGCAGGGCTCGGAAGGGAAGGCGCACCATTTGACTTTTTGAATGGAAAATTAGCTCCAATTGTTAGCGGACACCATGTCACGTTTGGAGAGCCCCTGTGTGCCTAAACATTGGAGATCCCCCAGAAATGACCCCATTTTGGAAACTAGACCCCCAAAGGAACTAATCTAGATGTGTGGTGAGGACTTTGAACCCCCAAGTGCTTCACAGAAGTTTATAACGCAGAGCCATGAAAATAAAAAAAAAAAATTATTTTCTCAAAAATGATCTTTTAGCCTGCAATTTTTTATTTTACAAAGGGTAACAGGAGAAATTTGACCCCAAAAGTTGTTGTCCAGTTTCTCCTGAGTACGCTGATACCCCATATGTGGGGGTAAACCACTGTTTGGGCACATGCCGGGGCTCGGAAGTGAAGTAGTGACATTTTGAAATGCAGACTTTGATGGAATGCTCTGTGGGCGTCACGTTGCGTTTGCAGAGCCCCTGATGTGGCTTAACAGTAGAAACCCCCCACAAGTGACCCCATTTTGGAAACTAGACCCCGAAAGGAACTTATCTAGATGTGTGGTGAGCACTTTGAACCCCCAAGTGCTTCATAGAAGTTTATAATGCAGAGCCGTGAAAATAATAAATACGTTTTCTTTCCTCAAAAATAATTATTTAGCCCAGAATTTTTTATTTTCCCAAGGGTAACAGGAGAAATTGGATCCCAAAAGTTGTTGTCCAGTTTCTCCTGAGTACGCTGATACCCCATATGTGGGGGTAAACCACTGTTTGGGCACATGCCGAGGCTCGGAAGTGAAGTAGTGACGTTTTGAAATGCAGACTTTGATGGAATGCTCTGTGGGCGTCACGTTGCGTTTGCAGAGCCCCTGATGTGGCTTAACAGTAGAAACCCCCCACAAGTGACCCCATTTTGGAAACTAGACCCCGAAAGGAACTTATCTAGATGTGTGGTGAGCACTTTGAACCCCCAAGTGCTTCATAGAAGTTTATAATGCAGAGCCGTGAAAATAATAAATACGTTTTCTTTCCTCAAAAATAATTATTTAGCCCAGAATTTTTTATTTTCCCAAGGGTTACAGGAGAAATTGGACCCCAAAAGTTGTTGTCCAGTTTCTCCTGAGTACGCTGATACCCCATGTGTGGGGGTAAACCACTGTTTGGGCGCACGTCGGGGCTCAGAAGGGAAGTAGTGACTTTTGAAATGCAGACTTTGATGGAATGGTCTGCGGGCGTCACATTGCGTTTGCAGAGCCCCTGGTGTGCCTAAACAGTAGAAACACCCCACAAGTGACCCCATTTTATAAACTAGACCCCCCAAGGAACTTATCTAGATATGTGGTGAGCACTTTGAACCCCCAAGTGCTTCACAGACGTTTACAACGCAGAGCCGTGAAAATAAAAAATCATTTTTCTTTCCTCAAAAATGATGTTTTAGCAAGCATTTCTTTATTTTCACAAGGGTAACAGGAGAAATTGGACCCCAGTAATTGTTGCGCAGTTTGTCCTGAGTATGCTGGTACCCCATATGTGGGGGTAAACCACTGTTTGGGTGCACGTCGGGGCTCGGAAGTGAGGGAGCACCATTTGACTTTTTGAATACAAGATTGGCTGGAATCAATGGTGGCGCCATGTTGCGTTTGGAGACCCCCTGATGTGCCTAAACAGTGGAAACCCCTCAATTCTAACTCCAACACACCCCTAACCCTTATCCCAACTGTAGCCGTAACCCTAATCACAACCCTAACCCCAACACACCCGTAACCCCAACACACCCCTAACCCTAACCACAACCCTAATTCCAACCCAACCCTAACCCTAAGGCCATGTGCCCACGTTGCGGATTTGTATGAGTTTTTTCAGCACCATTTTTGAAAAATCCGCGGGTAAAAGGCACTGCGTTTTACCTGCGGATTTACCGCGGATTTCCAGTGTTTTTTGTCCGGATTTCACCTGCGGATTCCTATTGAGGAACAGGTGTAAAACGCTGCGGAATCCGCACAAAGAATTGACATGCTGCGGAAAATACAACGCAGCGTTCCCGCGTGGTATTTTCCGCACCATGGGCACAGCGGATTTGGCTTTCCATATGTTTACATGGTACTGTAAACCTGATGGAACTCTGCTGCGGATCCGCAGCGGCCAATCCGCACCGTGTGCACATAGCCTAATTCTAAAGGTATGTGCACACGCTGCGGAAAACGCTGCGGATCCGCAGCAGTTTCCCATGAGTTTACAGTTCAATGCAAACCTATGGAAAACAAAAATCGCTGTACACATGCTGCAGAAAAACTGCACGGAAACGCAGCGGTTTACATTCTGCAGCATGTCACTTCTTTCTGCGGATTCCGCAGCGGTTTTACAACTGCTCAAATAGAAAATCGCTGTTGTAAAACCGCATTGAAATGCGCAGAAAAAACATGGTAAATCCGCCATAAATCCGCAGCGGTTTAGCACTGCGGATTTATCAAATCCTCTGCGGAAAAATCCGCAGAGGACCAGAAAACGTGTGCACATACCGAAACCCTAACCCTACCCCTAACCCTACCCCTACCCCTAGTTCTTACCCCAACCTTAGTGGGGAAAAAAAAAATTATTTTTTTTATTGTCCCTACCTATGGGGGTGACAAAGGGGGGGGGGGTGATTTACTTTTTTTTTTTATTTTGATCACTGAGATATAACCTATCTCAGTGATCAAAATTCACTCTGGAACGAATCTGCCGGCCGGCAGATTCGGCGGGCGCACTGCACATGCGCCCGCCATTTTGGAAGATGGCGGCGCCCAGGAAAGAAGACGGACGGTCCCCGGGAGGCCAGGTAAGTATAAGGGGGGGGAGATCAGGGCACGGGGGGGGGGGGTGGGCGTCGGAGCACGGGGGGGTGGATCGGAACACGGGGGGGTGGATTGGAGCACGGAGTGGGGGACCGAGGGGAGCGGACCACAGATCGGGGGGCTGGGGGGGCCATCGGAGGGGTGGGGTGGGTGCACATTAGTGTGTCCAGCCATGGCCGATGATATTGCAGCATCGGCCATGGCTGGATTGTAATATTTCACCATTTTTTTAGGTGAAATATTACAAATCGCTCTGATTGGCAGTTTCACTTTCAACAGCCAATCAGAGCGATCGTAGCCACGAGGGGGTGAAGCCACCCCCCCTGGGCTAAACTACCACTCCCCCTGTTCCTGCAGATCGGGTGAAATGGGAGTTAACCCTTTCACCCGATCTGCAGGGACGCGATCTTTCCATGACGCATATGCTGCGTCATGGGTCGGAATGGCACCGACTTTCATGACGCAGCGTATGCGTCAAAGGTCGGGAAGGGGTTAAAGACCTTGCCGTTTTTTGCAATTCTGACCAGTGTCCCTTTATGAGGTAATAACTCAGGAACGCTTCAACGGATCCTAGCGGTTCTGAGATTGTTTTTTCGTGACATATTGGGCTTCATGTTAGTGGTAAATTTAGGTCAATAAATTCTGTGTTTACTTGTGATAAAAACGGAAATTTGGCGAAAATTTTGAAAATTTCGCAATTTTCACATTTTGAATTTTTTTTCTGTTAAACCAGAGAGATATGTGACACAAAATAGTTAATAAATAACATTTCCCACATGTTTACTTTACATCAGCACAATTTTGGAAACAAACATTTTTTTTGTTAGGAAGTTATAAGGGTTAAAATTTGACCAGCGATTTGTCATTTTTACAACGAAATTTACAAAACCATTTTTTTTAGGGACCACCTCACATTTGAAGTCAGTTTGAGGGGTCTATATGGCTGAAAATACCCAAAAGTGACACCATTCTAAAAACTGCACCCCTCAAGGTACTCAAAACCACATTCAAGAAGTTTATTAACCCTTCAGGTGCTTCACAGCAGCAGAAGCAACATGGAAGGAAAAAATGAACATTTAACTTTTTAGTCACAAAAATTATCTTTTAGCAACAATTTTTTAATTTTCCCAATGGTAAAAGGAGAAACTGAACCACGAAAGTTGTTGTCCAATTTGTCCTGAGTACGCTGATACCTCATATGTGGGGGTAAACCACTGTTTGGGCGCACGGCAGGGCTTGGAAGGGAAGGAGCGCCATTTGACTTTTTGAATCAAAAATTGGCTCCACTCTTTAGCGGACACCATGTCACGTTTGGAGAGCCCCCGTGTGCCTAAAAATTGGAGCTCCCCCACAAGTGACCCCATTTTGGAAACTAGACGCCCCAAGGAACTTATCTAGATGCATAGTGAGCACTTTGAACCCCCAGGTGCTTCACAAATTGATCCGTAAAAATGAAAAAGTACTTTTTTTTCACAAAAAAATTCTTTTAGCCTCAATTTTTTCATTTTCACATGGGCAACAGGATAAAATAGATCCTAAAATGTGTTGGGCAATTTCTCCTGAGTACACCAATACCTCACATGTGGGGGTAAACCACTGTTTGGGCACATGGTAAGGCTCGGAAGGGAAGGAGCGCCATTTGACTTTTTGAATGAAAAATTATTTCCATCGTTAGCGGACACCATGTCGCGTTTGGATAGCTCCTGTGTGCCTAAACATTGGCGCTCCCCCACAAGTGACCCCATTTTGGAAACTAGACCCCCCAAGGAACTTATTTAGATGCCTAGTGAGCACTTTAAACCCTCAGGTGCTTCACAAATTGATCTGTAAAAATGAAAAAGTACTTTTTTTTCACAAAAAAATTCTTTTCGCCTCAATTTTTTCATTTTCACATGGGCAGTAGGATAAAATGGATCATAAAATTTGTTGGGCAATTTCTCCCGAGTACGTCGATACCTCATATGTGGGGGTAAACCACTGTTTGGGCACTCGGCAGGGCTCGGAAGGGAAGGCGCGCCATTTGACTTTTTGAATGGAAAATTAGCTCCAATTGTTAGCGGACACCATGTCGCGTTTGGAGAGCCCCTGTGTGCCTAAACATTGGAGCTCCCCCACAAGTGACCCCATTTTGGAAACTAGACCCCCCAAGGAACTTATCTAGATGCATATTGAGCACTTTAAACCCCCAGGTGCTTCACAGAAGTTTATAACGCAGAGCCATGAAAATAAAAAATAATTTTTCTTTCCTCAAAAATGATTTTTTAGCCTGGAATTTCCTATTTTGCCAAGGATAATAGGAGAAATTGGACCCGAAATATTGTTGTCCAGTTTGTCCTGAGTACGCTGATACCCCATATGTGGGGGTAAACCACTGTTTGGGCACACGGCAGGGCTCGGAAGGGATGGCACGCCATTTGGCTTTTTAAATGGAAAATTAGCTCCAATCATTAGCGGACACCATGTCACGTTTGGAGAGCCCCTGTGTGGCTAAACATTGGAGATCCCCCAGAAATGACACCATTTTGGAAACTAGACCCCCAAAGGAACTAATCTAGATGTGTGGTGAGGACTTTGAACCCCCAAGTGCTTCACAGAAGTTTATAACGCAGAGCCATGAAAATAAAAAAAAAAAATTATTTTCTCAAAAATGATCTTTTAGCCTGCAATTTTTTATTTTCCCAAGGGTAACAGGAGAAATTTGACCCCAAAAGTTGTTGTCCAGTTTCTCCTGAGTACGCTGATACCCCATATGTGGGGGTAAATCACTGTTTGGGCACATGCCGGGGCTCGGAAGTGAAGTAGTGACGTTTTGAAATGCAGACTTTGATGGAATGCTCTGTGGGCGTCACGTTGCGTTTGCAGAGCCCCTGATGTGGCTTAACAGTAGAAACCCCCCACAAGTGACCCCATTTTGGAAACTAGACCCCAAAAGGAACTTATCTAGATGTGTGGTGAGCACTTTGAACCCCCAAGTGCTTCATAGAAGTTTATAATGCAGAGCCGTGAAAATAATAAATACGTTTTCTTTCCTCAAAAATAATTATTTAGCCCAGAATTTTTTATTTTCCCAAGGGTTACAGGAGAAATTGGACCCCAAAAGTTGTTGTCCAGTTTCTCCTGAGTACGCTGATATCCCATGAGTGGGGGTAAACCACTGTTTGGGCACACGTCGGGGCTCAGAAGGGAAGTAGTGACTTTTGAAATGCAGACTTTGATGGAATGGTCTGCGGGTGTCACGTTGCGTTTGCAGAGCCCCTGGTGTGCCTAAACAGTAGAAACCCCCACAAGTTACCCCATTTTAGAAACTAGACCCCCCAAGGAACTTATCTAGATATGTGGTGAGCACTTTGAACCCCCAAGTGCTTCACAGACGTTTACAACGCAGAGCCGTGAAAATAAAAAATCATTTTTCTTTCCTCAAAAATTATGTTTTAGCAAGCATTTTTTTAGATTCACAAGGGTAACAGGAGAAATTGGACCCCAGTAATTGTTGCGCAGTTTGTCCTGAGTATGCTGGTACCCCATATGTGGGGGTAAACCACTGTTTGGGCACACGTCAGGGCTCGGAAGTGAGGGAGCACCATTTGACTTTTTGAATACGAGATTGGCTGGAATCAATGGTGGCGCCATGTTGCGTTTGGAGACCCCTGATGTGCCTAAACAGTGGAAACCCCTCAATTCTACCTCCAACACTAACTCCAACACACCCCTATCCCTAATCCCAACTGTAGCCATAACCCTAATCACAACCCTAACCACAACCCTAATTCCAACCCTAAGGCTATGTGCCCACGTTGCGGATTCGTGTGAGATATTTCCGCACCATTTTTGAAAAATCCGCGGGTAAAAGGCACTGCGTTTTACCTGCGGATTTTCCGCGGATTTCCAGTGTTTTTTGTGCGGATTTCACCTGCGGATTCCTATTGAGGAACAGGTGTAAAACGCTGCGGAATCCGCACAAAGAATTGACATGCTGCGGAAAATACAACGCAGCGTTTCCGCGCGGTATTTTCCGCACCATGGGCACAGCGGATTTGGTTTTTCATATGTTTACATGGTACTGTAAACCTGATGGAACACTGCTGCGAATCCGCAGCGGCCAATCCGCAGCCAAATCCGCACCGTGTGCACATAGCCTAATTCTAAAGGTATGTGCATGCGCTGCGGAAAACGCTGCGGATCCGCAGCAGTTTCCCATGAGTTTACAGTTCAATGTAAACCTACGGGAAACAAAAATCGCTATGCTGCGGAAAAACTGCACGGAAACGCAGCGGTTTACATTCCGCAGCATGTCACTTCTTTGTGCGGATTCCGCAGCGGTTTTACAACTGCTCCAATAGAAAATCGCAGTTGTAAAACCGCAGTGAAATGCGCAGAAAAAAACGCGGTAAATCCACCATAAATCCGCAGCGGTTTAGCACTGCGGATTTATCAAATCCGCAGCGGAAAAATCCGCTGAGGACCAGAATACGTGTGCACATACCGAAACCCTAGCCCTAACCCTAACCCTAGCCCTAACCCTACCCCTATTCTAACATTAGTGGAAAAAAAAAAATTTCTTTATTTTTTTATTGTCCCTACCTATGGGGGTGACAAAGGGGGGGGGGGGGTCATTTATTATTTTTTTTATTTTGATCACTGAGATATAATCTATCTCAGTGATCAAAATGCACTTTGGAACGAATCTGCCGGCCGGCAGATTCGGCGGGCACACTGCGCATGCGCCCGCCATTTTGGAAGATGGCGGCGCCCAGGGAGAAGACGGACGGGACCCCGGCTGGATCGGTAAGTATGATGGGGTTGGGGGGGGACCACGGTGGGGGATCGGAGCACGGGGGGGGGAATCGGAGCGCGGGAGGGGTGGAACGGAGCACGGGGGGCGTGGAACGGAGCACGGGGGGGCTGGAACGGAGCACGCGGGGGTGGAACGGAGCACCGGGGGGGGGTGGATCGGAGTGCAGGGGGGGTGATTGGAGCACGGGGGGGTGATTGGAGCACGGGGGGAGCGGACAAGAGCACGGGGGGGAGCGGAGCACAGGACGGAGGGGAGCCGGAGCAGTGTACCGGCCAGATCGGGGGGCTGGGGGGGGGCGATCGGTGGGGTGGGGTGGGGGCACATTAGTATTTCCAGCCATGGCCGATGATATTTCAGCATCGGCCATGGCTGGATTGTAATATTTCACCCGTTATAATAGGTGAAATATTACAAATCGCTCTGATTGGCAGTTTCACTTTCAACAGCCAATCAGAGCGATCGTAGCCACGAGGGGGTGAAGCCACCCCCCCTGGGCTAAACTACCACTCCCCCTGTCCCTGCAGATCGGGTGAAATGGGAGTTAACCCTTTCACCGGATCTGCAGGGACGCGATCTTTGCATGACGCCGCATAGGCGTCATGGGTCGGATTGGCACCGACTTTCATGACGCCTACGTGGCGTCATGGGTCGGGAAGGGGTTAACTCAGAGCTGAAAATAAAGATTAAACAACAACCACAAGATGGATTTCATCAACCCAGGTACCATTGTAAGGCCGGGATCACACTTGTGCAATGTGAGAAACTCGCTCGAGTCTCTTGCATCGATATCCGGCACTGCCGCTGGCACTCGGACCGGAGTGTTCGGCTGCATGTATTTCTATACAGCTGAATGCTCTGGTCCCCAGTGCCGGAGATTGATGCGAGAGATTCGCGCCGGTCTAATCAAGTATAACGGCGCCGACCTGACCGTGTCTGCAGGTTACTGTGCACAATCCTGCTGACGGGTTCACTTTAAAAAATAGCTGTTTGTCTTTATCTCTGTGTATCCATATTACAATGCCGAGGTCTAACGAAGAATAGCCTTCTGCAAACTTCAACCAAACTTTTGGAGCGCATCGAAAATATCCCTAAAGATACATATTGTAATAGAATAAAAATGACCAATGGACTTCACAATAATAATAATATACTTATTTCTGTACATAGACTAGTAATTTCTGTGTCCCTTTGTTTTCATTACATTGATTATAGTGCTCAAATTCTATTGTGAAATAAAATAATCTGTTGCTATGACATACCTGTTACAGTAAGGAGATCCATACTCATAAATATACTAGTAGGTACACAAAGAGTTACTAAACTTTTCATCCTGCGGTAAAAACTATAAGACCGATTTGTTTGTTGGGTCGGTACGATTACAGCGATACCAGATTTATATAGTTTTTATGATTTGCTATTTTTAAACACTAAAAACAATATTTTAGCAAAATGAATTTGTTTTTGCATCATCCTATTCTGAGAGCGGTAACTTTTTTATTTTTTGCGCCATATTAGTGCTTGTTTTTTGCAGGATCTTTTGGCGTTTTCATTTGTATCATATGTTTTTACATAGGACTTTTAGATCCCTTTTTATAAACTTTTTTGTGAGTCACTATGATGAAAAAAGCAACATTTTTTGGCTGTTTTTTTATGACATTCGCCAAATGGCAATACCAATTATGTGTACTTTTTATGTTTATTATTGCTGTATCAGAAAGGCTTCATTTTGAGTGCCGATCCAGGCACAAATTGCTGTAGTCACTCTAACTACATCTTGATGAGTCCCAATAATGTGTCATAACTACATTGTCAGGATTCCGCGATTTTCGCGCTGGAGTGGTTGTCTTCTAGATTCTGTTCCTGCTTTTCTTAGTTTTCTTTTGAAAGAAGCTAGTTGACATGTGAGCTTAATTATACAATTCTCCTATGGAGCGGTCACATGACAATTTCTCCAGCAATCAGCAGAATCCTTACAGTGTGCATGTTGCATTCCCAAAAAATTATTCCTGGATCCTTCAAGAGGCTATTTGGGAATGTACTGTACTTCCACCCACTATTATATTGATGTCCTAATTATTAGTTGTATTACAACTACATGTCCTTAATCACTTGCAAATAACATTAATAGAATTAATAGAATATACCGGATTACTCACCGGTAATGCTCTTTTATAGAGCCCACGACAGCACCCACGAGAGAGGGGATCCGCCCCTAGGAACAGGAAACCTACAGAGAGATAAAAGGGGCGGCCCCCCCTCGCTCCTCAGTTGTTTTACAGAGAATAGGAGGAACCGCCGCCAGGTTTTAGTTAACAGGTTCAGGTATATACATATATACATATTTACAACCTCATACTACATCTTTCTAATATTTACACCTCACCAAAAAAGCACCACGTGCAACTATACAAAGAAAAGGGAGGGATGTGAATGGGTGCTGTCGTGGGCTCTATAAAAGAGCATTACCGGTGAGTAATCCGGTATTTTCCATTCGCCACGACAGCACCCACGAGAGAATTTCAGAGACTATAAATTGGGTGGGTTAACTGAGTCAAGAATCGAAACCCCAAAGGTAAGATCAGAAGCCGCGGATAGGTCCAATCTATAGTGCCTATAGAAGGTGCCCGGTGAAGCCCAAGTTGCGGCGTTACATATAAGTTCTATTGGCACGTTCGCCCTTTCTGCCCAGGAAGTTGATACGGCCCTTGTGGAATGAGCCCCCACATGCATTGGAGGATCTCTTCCTTTGGTTCTGTAAGCCAAGGTTATAGCTTCTCTGATCCAACGAGATAATGTTCCCTTCGTGACTCTGGATCCTTTGGTTCTACCCTGAAAAGACACAAACAGGGCCCTACTCTTCCTCCAGTCCCTAGTTCTCTCTAAATAGGCTAGAATAGTCCTCTTTACGTCTAGGGTATGAAGTCTTACTTCCTCTGGAGATGAGTGGTCCTTATAAAAAGTAGGTAATACGATCTCCTGGGATCTATGAAAACTAGTGGCCACCTTAGGTAGGTAACATGGATCTGTTTTCAAAATTATTCTGTCAGGTGTTATAGATAGGTATGGAGGATCGATTGACAACGCCTGCAGATCACTCACTCTTCTAGCTGATACCAAAGCTACTAATAATATTGCTTTCAATGATATGTTCTTTAACGAGGCTGCATGAATAGGCTCAAACGGGCTTTGTGTCAATGCATCTAGAACCAAAGATAGATCCCACTGGGGCACCTGTGGGATATTTATTGGTTTTGATCGTTCACATGCAGATATAAAACGGGATATCCATCTATCACCTGCGATATCATAACTGAAGAGGGCTCCTAATGCTGAGACCTGAACTTTCAAAGTATTAACTGAAAGTCCCAATTCTAGTCCTTTTTGCAAAAACTCCAGTATTGAAAATATAGGCACCTCTGAAGAAATTTGTGTAGTGTGAAACTGAAGAAATTTTTTCCAGACTCTAACATAAATTTTGGTGGTAGAAGGCTTTCTACTCTTCATAAGGGTATCTATTAATCCACTAGAAAACCCTCTCCTGCTTAGTAATTGCCTCTCAAATTCCAGGCAGTTAAGTTCATGCCCTTCACCTGAGGATGGAAAAACGGACCTTGAGACAGCATGTTGTCGGCCAGAGGCAGAATCCACGGATCTGTCACCGACATGGCTCTGAGCCATGAAAACCATGGCCTCTAGGGCCAAAAGGGGGCTATTAGCAGAACTCTTGCCCCTTCCTTGCTTATCTTCCTTATCACCATGGGCAATAGATTCCATGGTGGAAATGCGTATGCCAGGTCGAATGTCCATGGTACCTGAAGGACATCTAATATGTCTGGATTGTCCAGCCTGCACAGGGAGGCAAACATCCTGACCTGTCGATTGGATCTTGTTGAGAACAAGTCTATTTGAGGTATGCCCCATCGAGTTGTTATCATTCTGAAAATCTTCCTGTTGAGCATCCATTGCCCCTGATGAAGAGTATGACGACTGAGAAAATCGGCCTGAAAGTTGTCTACCCCTCTTATGTGTACCGCTGACAAGGACAACAGATGACCTTCGGCTAGCCTTATGATGTCTGACGCCACCTCCATAAGAGTGTCTGACCGTGTACCTCCTTGACGGTTTAGATAGGCCACCGCAGAGGTGTTGTCGGAGAGGACCCTTGTGTGAGAGCCTCGCAGCTGAGGAAGAAAGTGGAGCAGGGAATAATATACAGCTCTCAATTCTTTTACATTAGAAGAATTACTATACTCCGATCTGGACCAGAGACCCTGGACCATCTGATCCCGAAAATGTGCTCCCCAACATTAGGACTAGCATCTGTGGTAACTATATTTGAAGGAGTGATTACCCACAGGACTCCCTTTGACAGATTTCCCCAATCTAACCACCAAGTGAGGGAGTGTACCACTTCTGACGGAAGAAAAACTATCTGATCTAGACATCCCTGATTTTCAATACTCTCCTGTAATATAAATCTTTGCAGCTGCCTGGAATGAAACTGAGCCCACTCAACTGCAGGAATACAAGAAGTTAAAGACCCCAGCAATGACATGGCACTTCTCAAAGTCATACTACGCCTATTGATTGCTAAGTTCACTTTATCAATTATGGAGGTCTTTTTACTATCTGGCAGGCAACATATTTGCTCAACTGAATCTTAAAGGAGGCCAAGGAACTTCTGACATGTAACAGGCCGGAGTCTGGATTTCTCCCAATTAATAATCCAACCAAGAGATTGCAATGAAAAGGCTACCTCTTCCAATCTCTGTTCACACTGTAGGGAGTCCTTTCCTACTATTAGTAGATCATCTAGATACGGGATGACTAGTGTGTCTTTTAACCGCAAAAAAGACATTACTTCCAACAACAATTTCGTGAACACCCTCGGAGCCATAGATAGGCCAAAGGGCATTGCCCTGTACTGCAGATGACAAACCTGACCATCTATTACAACAGCTACTCTAAGAAACTGCTGGTGTAACCGGTGTATAGGCAGATGGTAGTAAGCATCCTTAAGATCCAGTACCACCATGTAACAGTTGGGAAATAAATTTTTAATGGCTGACCGAATGGACTCCATTTTAAAGGCTTTAGGTCTTATGTAGGTGTTTAACTTCCTCAAATTAAATATAGTCCTAAAGGACCCATCAGGCTTAGTTATCAGAAATAAGGGAGAATAAAAGCCCTTTCCTATTTCAGATGGTGGAACTTTTATTAATACTTGTTTGGACAAAAGAGATTTGATTTCAGTTTCCAGCGCTTCTTGCTGCAGCCTGGATTTTAGGGAGGTAAGAAGAAAAGAATCCGGAGGTATTCGGATGAGGTCTAAGGTGAGACCTGACGAAATTAAATTTAAGGCCCATGTATTGGCCGTTATCTCTTTCCACTGTCCAACAAATTGCAGCAATCTACCGCCCACCGGTGGAATAGGGTTCACGGAACTTATCCGCTGGTTTGAAGGGGCGCTTGTTGAACAAATTGCCCTTCTGCCTGAACTCCCTGTTACTCCAGCGGTCTTTAAAGCCTCCTTTCCTTCCAAATGGTGGCTTCCTGAACGCCCTTCTGTAGGAAGGAATAAAGGGATTAGGAAACCCCTTCTTCCTTTCGCCCGCCTTAGTGAGAATGTCATCCAGGACAGCTCCAAAGAGGTACTCACCCTGGCAGGGAATGGCACACAACTTAGCTCTGGATTGGGCGTCTCCCTTCCAGTTCTTTAGCCACAATGCTCGACGGGCCGTATTTGAGAGATTAGCTGATCTCGCTGCCAGGCGGAGAGAGTCTATTGAGGCATCAGATATAAATGCCGCAGCCCCCTTGATCAAAGGAATGGAGGCTCGCAACTTCTCCCTGGACACGCCACTTCTGATGTTCTGATCTAGCTGCTCTAGCCAGACCAACATGGATCTACTAGTACATGTAGCGGAGATTGCAGGTTTAAATGCAGTCACACAGGCTTCCCATGATTTTTTGAGAAGCGCATCAGATTTTCTGTCCATTGGGTCGGACAAAGAACCCGCATCTTCTACCGGTAAAGCGGAACGGCGAGCGGTAGATGCTACAGCCGCATCAACCTTCGGTACCTTAGTCCAGGTGGCCAAGTCCTCGTCATCAAAGGGGTAGCGTCTCTTACAGGACACCGGCACAAACCCCTTTTGACCCTTACCCCATTCTTTTTTGACCAGGTCCTTTATAGCCTGGTTCACTGGAAACACCTGGCCCTTTCGCTGAGAAAGACCCGCGAACATCACCTCCTGCTGAGTTTGAGGCTCTTTTAACTCAGAAACCCCCATAGTACTCCTTACGGATTTAACTAAGTTATTTATGCCATCAGTAGGAAAGCAGACATAGTCCTCTTCATCTGATGAACCTGATAACTGAGAGACATCTGACTCGACCTCCCCACTCTCTGCCGACGTGTCAGCTTTAGGCGAGGATGCTCTGCTAACTCTCCTCTCCATATTTACAGACGGACTGCCTCGTAAACTCTGAAGCTCCTCCCGAATCATAAGACGTATCTCATTCATTTTAACGGACTCTTCCTGCCGCAGGGTGCCATCTATACAAGCTTGGCACAATTTTTTGCTATAAGCATCAGGTAAGGGCTCAGTACATATTGCACACTGCATGTGCTTGGTCTTTCCAGTCCTCTTCCCCTACAAACACATAAGGAGAGGAGACCAGCATAAGCTTTCATAAAGCTAAATAAACACTCACCCCGCAGTATCTGTATATACCGGGTCTCGGCTCTTTTGTTCGGCCTGGGGTGTGCCACGGGACGACCTCCTCCCTGACTTGTCAGTGGAGTCGCTCACTTTTCCACTGGGTACAATTAACTCCTCCATAGGGCGCTCAGAAATCTCCTCATGGGACGACATGTCGTCTCCTTCCAAACGCACTTCCTACACAGCTGAGCTGTAATTTATAGCGCCAGTTCACTCCTTCCCCCTCCCTCCTTTTTTTTTTTTTTTTTTACCCTTGCCGTAGTGTAGTTCAGGAGGGGGGAGGATCGCTTCCTAATATTCAATATGGCGGCACCCCCGGAAGCGAAAGCGCGACCCCGGAGTACAGGGAGCGCCGCACGCGCCGGCGTCCCCGCAGCTTGCCGGCCGCTTTCTCATTAAGCGCCGACCTTCCCTGTCAGGTTACACTGCCCTCGGAGCCTCGGGAGCGCCGCTGCACCGCACATGCGCCGGCATCCCTGTCAATTGCCGGCCGCTCTCGCAAGGCAGCACCGTCCCGGAAGTGACACTGTGCCCTCAGAGCCCTGGGAGCGCCACCGCACTGCGCATGTGCTGGCGTCCCTGATACTTGCCGGCCGCTTTCACCGCCATCAAGGGAACGGAGAAGCGTCGCCGATTTGCCAGGCAGCACACGAATCAGAGGCCCCTTACCTGAGGTACTTTCCTTGGTCACCATCTACAACGATGCCCCAGCAGGGACATTGTTACTCTATGCTGTAGCAGATGAGGGGGGAACCAGCAGGAACCCCCGACTCTGCCATCCGTCCTGGAGCCCCTGTCTCTCAGCAGAGACGGACAGGCGGCATTCAGGCGGACTCTTTCCTCTTCTGTACTCCATAGAGTCTTCTCTGTGGGTTCCCTTCTAGGAACAGGAAACCAACTGAGGAGCGAGGGGGGGCCGCCCCTTTTATCTCTCTGTAGGTTTCCTGTTCCTAGGGGCGGATCCCCTCTCTCGTGGGTGCTGTCGTGGCGAATGGAAAATCTTAATTATAATAATAATACTCAAAAATAAGACTTTATGCATTTAAACAAAGTATTTTTTAGCTCACCGTAGAGATGGAAGTATTAGGCCGGGATCACACATACGCGAGATACGGCCGAGTCTCGCAAGTGAAAACCCTCCTCTGGCGCCGGCACTCCAGATCGGAACGTGCAGCTCCATGTATTGCTCTGCTGCTGCACGCTCCGCTCCGGAGTGCCGGCCCCAGAGGAGGGTTTTCACCTGCGAGACTCGGCTGTATTTTGCGTATGTGTGATCCCGACCTTATTCTCGGTGTATGATGAGTCTAGGAGAGGTCAAGTTTCAACCTTTCAGTAGCTCTGCAACTTGTGTTCACGGTCTTGCTTTCCAGGTTCGGGCTCACAGACAACACCTTCCCATCAGCCCTGCTTCACTGAACAGACTGAAACTTCATATTGATGAAGTCATTGGCTCGCTTCCTGAAGACCTGCAGAGCATTTTGCATCCCCATTAACGAACGCCACAGCATCCAGTAATATGCCAGTCATCAGTGAACATCTTTCTGCTCCATTACGATCCTACACCTGTACAGACATCAGGAAGCCGACTTATTAGGACTTCATTTGGAGAAATCTCCCCAGCATACTTTAGTGAGAGCAAGTGTTATTCTCATTGGCACAATACAATATAGCACACTACGTAGCGCTGAGAATTATATGGGATATGCACTCATGACAAGCACAACCCAACTCCTGATAAATGAATGTGGAACATTAGTCTGCTGATCAAAGCAGGAGGTGTCAGCTCACCCTGTGATAAGATGATGGACAGCAAGTCCAGAGAAGTAGACAAGTGTTTCAGGCTGGTACGGCCCTTAGGGCTCATTCACACTTGCATATAAAATAGACGAGTGCAATCTGATAAAAAAAAATCGGATTGCACATGGACCAATGTTATCCATGAGGCAGTGCAAATCGGCTATTTTTTTCTCACCTGTATTCGATGTGGGGGAAAAAAAAAAATCAGTGTGCGGCATGTGGACTCATAAATCGCACAAAACTCGCTAATGCAAGTCTATGGGTGTAAGAAAAAAATATACAGCCCACAGACCATCCATATGACATCTGTATTTTACGCACACATCTCAGAAGAACCAGGAAATCAGCCAAACACAGGAGAAAAAAAACTACCGTATATAAAGATATAGATTATAGAAAGATTTTAGATATATAATAGATATCCTGCAGATATATAATTTCATAACCCAACTACATATTTTAAAATTGCACCCTTTAGTGCCTTTCACATGGAGTTTATTCTACAGTGTTTTATACTTATGTAACTAAAAAATAATGAGGGGTCCCTCTTATTTTATGAAGCCAGCAAAGGTAAAGCAGACAGCTGTGAGCTTATATTATGATGCTGTGAAAATTCCTGGTTATTGGCCTTTCCCAGCCTAAAAATACAAGCCCACAGCTGCCTCAGAAGTTGAGCATCACATTAGATGCTCCAAGACTGGCTCTTTGCCTTTGCTCTTCCCGATTAGCCTGGTGCGTTGGCAATCGGGCTAATGGGACTTGGGGTTTATGTCAGCTGTGAACTGTCCAAAAACACAGCTGACATAAAGCCCTGGTACTGGTAATGGAGAGGTGTCAATCAGCCACCCCCATTACTAAGCCAGTTCTAAAAAGAAAAAAACACACAAAAATAATTTAAAAAAAAACACCGCCCAATGTGTTTTATTACAAAAGAAAAACCCATGCAAGTCCGATGTAGACCAGGGAATCAGACGTAGCCCACAAATGGAAACCTCAAACACAGAGAAATAAAAACAAGACACTGTCCGCCGTTCACCAATTTTATAAAAAAAAATATATATTTAAAAAAAAGTGCCACGCAGGTCCGACGTAGTTCAGTTTCAGGATTCCATTTGTGGGCTACATCAGTTATCATGGACTACGTCAGACCTGCATGGTTTGTTCGTTTTTTGTTTTAAAATAAATTAGTGAACCAGGGAAAAATAATAAAGCAATCATATATCTTTATATATGATTGCTTTATTATTTTAGTCAACTATTTTTTATGTTTACATTGAGTATTATAGTATGTAAAAGAGGATGTTAAAAACCAATTGCATACTGATTGTATACGTACAATAATTGCACACACTTGACAAAAGGTAAATCATACGGATTCCGCCTGTTCAATTTTTCCGGATGAGAATGGAACCATTTTTTTTTTATACAATAGTGTGAGTGAACCCTTCGTCTCAGGGCTCATACCCGTTTGAGAGAAAAAATTACCTATTCTATTTAAAATTTACTGTACGTAATCTATCTCCTCTATCCTGTCGGCTCCTGCAGTGAATTTACAGAACCAGGCAAATAATTACCGGCTTTTCTTCTATCTGTAATATAGATTCTTTATACACATACATATTTATACATACACTAGATTGTGGCCCGATTCTAACGCATCGGGTATTCTAGAATATGCATGTCCCCGTAGTATATGGACAATGATGATTCCAGAATTCGCGGCAGACTGTGCCCGTTGCTGATTGGTCGAGGCAACCTTTATGACATCATCATCGCCATGACAACCATTATGACATCTACGTCGATACTGTGCCCGTCGCTGAATCAGAAACCTGGGATTTCTACGTCCTTTATGACATCATCGTCGCTGTGCCCGTTGCTGATTGGTCGAGGCATGGCGGCCTCGACCAATCAGAGACGCGGGATTTCCAAGACAGACAGACAGACGGAAAAACCCTTAGACAATTATATATATACTAGATTGTGGCCCGATTCTAACGCATCGGGTATTCTAGATTATGCATGTCCCCGTAGTATATGGACAATGATGATTCCAGAATTCGCGGCAGACTGTGCCCGTTGCTGATTGGTCGAGGCAACCTTTATGACATCATCGTCGCCATGGCAACCATTATGACATCATCGTCGCTGTGCCCGTTGCTGATTAGTCGAGGCAACCTTCATGACATAATTGTCGCCATGGCAACCATTATGACATCATCGTCGCTGTTCCCGTCGCTGATTGGTCGAGGCAACCTTTATGACATCATCGTCGCCATGGCAACCATTATGACATCATCGTCGCTGTGCCCGTTGCTGATTGGTCGAGGCAACCTTTATGACATTATCATCGCCATGGCAACCATTATGACATCTATGTCGATACTGTGCCCGTCGCTGAATCAGAAACGTGAGATGTCTATGTCCTTTATGACATCATCGTCGCTGTGCCCGTTGCTGATTGGTCGAGGCCTGGCGGCCTCGACCACTCAGACGCGGGATTTCTATGTCCTTTATGACATCATCGTCGCTGTGCCCGTTGCTGATTGGTCGAGGCAACCTTTATGACATCATCATCGCCATGGCAACCATTATGACATCTACGTCGATACTGTGCCCGTCGCTGAATCAGAAACGTGAGATGTCTATGTCCTTTATGACATCATCGTCGCTGTGCCCGTTGCTGATTGGTCGAGGCAACCTTTATGACATCATCATCGCCATGGCAACCATTATGACATCTACGTCGATACTGTGCCCGTCGCTGAATCAGAAACGTGAGATGTCTATGTCCTTTATGACATCATCGTCGCTGTGCCCGTTGCTGATTGGTCGAGGCAACCTTTATGACATCATCATCGCCATGGCAACCATTATGACATCTACGTCGATACTGTGCCCGTCGCTGAATCAGAAACGTGAGATGTCTATGTCCTTTATGACATCATCGTCGCTGTGCCCGTTGCTGATTGGTCAAGGCCTGGCGGCCTCGACCAATCAGAGACGCGGGATTTCTACGTCGATGCTGTGCCGGTCTCTGATTGGTCGAGGCCGCCAGGGATTTCCAGGACAGACAGACAGACGGAAATACCCTTAGACAATTATATATATATAGATAGATAATATATATATATATATATATATATATATATATATGTCATTGACATGTATATATATGTATTCTATGTGTATATATCTATTCTGTCTTTTCCATTATAACCTGTCAGTGTGATTTTACAGTAGCCGCAAATGAATTGCCGACTTTTCAAAGGACACCGGTGCGTAAAAATTGGACAGCACTCGCATGGTGCGAGTGCTGTGCGTTTTTTTCTCGCACCCATTGACTTGCATTGGCGAGTCTCGTCCGAGATACGCAGCTAATCGCAGCATGCTGCGATTTTTTTCTCAGTCCAATTTCGGCTGAGAAAAAAAATCGCAGAGGAGATGTAACCCATAGAATAACATTGGTCAGAGTGCAATCCGATTTTTTCCTCAGACTGCACTCGTCTTTTTCTCGCACAAATGGGTATGAGCCCTAAGACAAAGTCATGACCCAAGATCCATACCAGCCTGAAACGTGTGACGTAGAGATACTCCTACTTCAGCGCTTTATGACCTTCTACCAAGAAGAATTATTTTATATATTGATGCCGACTTATCTTCCTCTCTGGATTATTCTGCTGATCCTTCCATAAAGACACAGGCAGAATTGTTCAAAGTCTGAGTAATCTTTGTGCCACATTTTCCTTTCATTTTAAATATTATGATCAAAACATCAACCGTGCCCCAAACCGTTTTGAGATCTTTGAGGACCTCATGGATAGTAAGTAACCCTAGTGTGGACCTACTGCACCACAGACTAGGCTTACCCTGGAGGGGCATAGCTAAGTGACTGCATGGTATTTACTAGGGCCTCTGATGGTGATGATAGGCTAGGGTAGCAGGTAGTCACCAGGTACCAATTCAGGGCAGTCTCTGTGTCTGCAGCAGCTGACCGGAGGGTCACAGGTACGAGATACAGGGGGACAGGCTATATGATCTTCACTGTATGGGAGGCAGAAAAGAAATTTCAAGGCTTTTTTTTCCTTGTCAATGCTCTGGCTGCTCTCTAGGACCTTAAACGTTATTTCAGAACAGTGTGCTTAAATTTCATGATGCAATGTCAGTATAGATCTGTATGCAGTCACAGGTTCATAAACAAAGAGTATAGTATAGAGAAGAGTATAAATGAACAGTGAATAAAAAGTGATAAATGCACCCCTATATAGGAAAAATCATAAAGGAATCTGTAAGAATAATCCAGCAACTCAAGCTGTTTATATTATTTGATCTCTGAACGATAATGTCAGCCACACATTTACTGACGCAATACTATAGCAGTATTGTGAACACCAAGTATTTATAATGGGTCATAAAGAGAATGTATCATCAGAAAAGTACCTTTCCAGAAATTACATTTTTAGATTTCTTTAATTCCTTTTTTTGCGGAGCTAGCTATAAAGAGGAGCAAAATTCAGTTTTCATGCTGCCCAATTGATAACACACAGTGGGCTTAAAATTAGGGCCCAATTAAAATTTTGTGTGTTTTTAAGTCACTTTTTTTGTCTTTTGATATTTGTTGTCGTTTATTTTTCGCCAAATTCTTCAAAATGGCCCATATGGTTCATGAATTTTGTGCAAAATAAAACATGCTGCATATTTTTGTCTTTTACCTTGGCGATCATAAAAAGAAAAAAGCAAACACAAAATAGACTTAAATAAAATATGCAAACTAAAAGAATGATTTGGCTCAAAATGAAAACAAAAGGCTAAAAGAGGCACAAATGCAATAATGAATTGGGCCCTTACTATATTCTGGAGCTCGAGATCAGAGGTGATACTGATCCGAAAGTTGCTGCAGGTCCCATTTCCAGCCCCAATTAACAGCTGCTGTCCTCATGTAAGTTTTCTATTAGCTATAAACCTGCAGCATAAAAACAATAAATACATACCGTAGGTATCTGAGATTTCATACAGTGTAAACACGCAAAAGAAAAATCCATGCACCCTTTAATGCAGGAAATTTCATAAAAATGGTCTTTATTCTACACGTGTAAATATCAATGTATTATTTCTTCTGTTTGTCATATACAGGAGAGTCAGTAACCCTCATATGTACATTTTACTATTCCCCCCCATAAAAGCATTTACATTTTCATGGAGGCACGCACTACCAGTGCTAAACTGGCACAATGGTACATTCGTCAAACAGGACAGCCATGCTCTGGAGTTTGCCTATTTAGAATTGTCCATCATGTTTGGCTTTACTGGTGTGTGTTTTTAATGCATAAGAAATACATCTTTAGATTTACAGTTTACATTGTTTCATAAAGCTTTAAAAAAATGTTTACTTGCAATTGTAATGTTATTCTGTTAATAATGTTACTATGTGCTGTGTAGTCCTGTATTGTATGCATGGAAACTGAACATTTCGTCCTTTTAAAATAAAAAAAAATCCCCCAAAATTTGCAATACTTACCGTAAGTGATTTATTTGGTGTTGTACTTTACTTTTTGTGATAATTTAACCCCTTTACCCCCAAGGGTGGTTTGCACGTTAATGACCAGGCCAATTTTTACAATTCTGACCACTGTCCCTTTATGAGGTTATAACTCTGGAACGCTTCAACGGATCCCAGTGAGTCTGACATTGTTTTCTCGTGACATATTGTACCTCATGACAGTGGTAAAAATTCTTTGGTAGTACCTGCGTTTATTTGTGAAAAAAACGGAAATTTGGCGAAAATTATGAAAATTTCGCAATTTTCCAACTTTTCCAAATTCCACTGAATTTTTATGCAATTAAATCACAGAGATATGTCACACAAAATACTTAATAAGTAACATTTCTCACATGTCTACTTTACATCAGCACAATTTTGGAACCAACATTTTTTTTTGTTAGGGAGTTATAAGGGTTAAAAGTTGACCAGCAATTTCTCATTTTTACAACACCATTTTTTTTTTTTTAGGGACCACATCTCATTTTAAGTCATTTTGATGGGTCTATATGATAGAAAATACCCAAGTGTGACACCATTCTAAAAACTGCACCCCTCATGGTGCTCAAAACCATATTCAAGAAGTTTATTAACCCTTCTGGTGCTTCACAGGAATTTTTGGAATGTTTAAATAAAAATGAATATTTAACTTTTTTTCACAAAAAATTTACTTCAGCTCCAATTTGTTTTATTTTACCAAGGGTAACAGGAGAAAATGGACCCCAAAAGTTGTACAATTTGTCCTGAGTACACCGATACCCCATATGTGGGGGTAAACCACTGTTTGGGCGCATGACAGAGCTCGGAAGCGAAGGAGCGCCATTTGACTTTTCAATGCAAAATTGACTGGAATCGAGATGGGACACCATGTTGCGTTTGGAGAGCCCCTGATGTGCCTAAGCATTGAAACCCCCCACAAGTGACACCATTTTGGAAAGTTGACCCCCTAAGGAACTTATCTAGAGGTGTGGTGAGCTCTTTGACCCACCAAGTGCTTCACAGAAGTTTATAATGCAGAACCGTAAAAATAAAAAAATCATATTTTTTCACAAAAATTATCTTTTCGCCCCCAATTTTTTATTTTCCCAAGGGTAAGAGAAGAAATTGTACCCCAAAAGTTGTTGTACAATTTGTCCTGAGTACACTGATACCCCATATGTGGGGGTAAACCAGTGTTTGGGCGCATGGGAGAGCTCGGAAGGGAAGGAGCGCCGTTTGACTTTTCAATGCAAAATTGACAGGAATTGAGATGGGACGCCATGTTGCGTTTGGAGAGCCACTGATGTGCCTAAACATTGAAACCCCCCACAAGTGACACCATTTTGGAAAGTAGACCCCCCTAAGGAACTTATCTAGATGTGTTTTGAGTGCTTTGACCCACCAAAGGCTTCACAGAAGTTTATAATGCAGAGCCGTAAAAATAAAACAAAAATTTTTTCCCACAAAAATTATTTTTTTAGCCCCCAGTTTTGTATTTTCCCGAGAGTAACAGCAGAAATTGGACCCCAAAATTTGGTGCCCAATTTGTCCTGAGTGCGATTATACACAATATGTGGGGGGAACCACCGTTTGGGCGCATGGGAGGGCTCGGAAGGGAAGGAGCGCCATTTGGAATGCAGACTTAGATGGAATGGTCTGCAGGTGTCACATTACGTTTGCAGAGCCTCTAATGTACCTAAACAGTAGAAACTCCCCACAAGTGACACCATTTTGGAAAGTAGACCCCCTAAGGAACTTATCTAGATGTGTGGTGAGCGCTTTGACCCACCAAGAGCTTCACAGAAGTTTATAATGCAGAGCCGTAAAAATAAAACAAAATTTTTTTCCCACAAAAATTATTTTTTTAGCCCCCAGTTTTGTATTTCCCCTAGGGTAACAGGAGAAATTGGACCCCAAAATTTGTTGTCCAATTTGTCCTGAGTGCGCTGATACCCCATAAGTGGGGGGAACCACTGTTTGGGCGCATGGGAGGGCTCGGAAGGGAAGGAGCTCCATTTGGAATGCAGACTTAGATGGAATAGTCTGCAGGCGTCACATTGCGTTTGCAGAGCCCCTAATGTACCTAAACAGTAGAAACCCCCACACAAGTGACACCATATTGGAAACTAGACCCCCCAGGGAACTCATCTAGATGTCTTGTGAGAACTTCTAACCCCCAAGTGTTTCACTACAGTTTATAACGCAGAGCCGTGAAAATAAAAAATCTTTTTTTCCCACAAAAATTATTTTTTAGCCCCCAGTTTTGTATTTTCCCAAGGGTAACAGGAGAAATTGGACCCCAAAAGTTGTTGTCCTATTTGTCATGAGTACTCTGATACCCCATATGTTGGGGTAAACCCCTGTTTGGGCACACGGGAGAGCTCGGAAGGGAAGGAGCACTGTTTTACTTTTTCAACGCAGAATTGGCTGGAATTGAGATCGGACGCCATGTCGTGTTTGGAGAGCCCCTGATGTGCCTAAACAGTGGAAAGCCCCCAATTATAACTGAAACCCTAATCCAAACACACCCCTAACCCCAATTCCAACGGTAACCCTAACCACACCTCTAACCCTGACACACCCCTAACCCTAAATCCCAACCCTATTCCCAACTGTAAATGTAATCTTAACCCTAACTTTAGCCCCAACCCTAGCCCTAACCCTAACCCTAGCCCTAATGGAAAAATGGAAACAAATACATTTTTTTAATTTTTCCCTAACTAAGGGGGTGATGAAGGGGGGTTTGATTTACTTTTATAGCGAGTTTTTTAGCGGATTTTTATGATTGGCAGCCGTCACACACTGAAAGACGCTTTTTATTGCAAAAAATATTTTTTTGTGTTACCACTTTTTGAGAGCTATAATTTTTCCATATTTTGGTCCACAGAGTCATGTGAGGTCTTGTTTTTTGCGGGGCGAGTTGACGTTTTTATTGGTAACATTGTCGGGCACGTGACACTTTTTGATCGCTTTTTATTCCGATTTTTGTGAGGAAGAATGACCAAAAACCAGCTATTCATGAATTTCTTTTGGGGGAGGCGTTTATACCGTTCCGCGTTTGGTAAAATTGATAAAACAATTTTATTCTTCGGGTCAGTACGATTACAGCGATACCTCATTTATATAATTTTTTTATGTTTTGGCGCTTTTATACGATAAAAACTATTTTACAGAAAAAATAATTTTTGCATCGTTTTATTCTCAGGACTATAACTTTTTTATTTTTTTGCTGATGATGCTGTATGGCGGCTCGTTTTTTGCGGGACAAGATGATGTTTTCAGCGGTACCATGGTTATTTATATCTGTCTTTTTGATCGC
The DNA here is from genome assembly GCF_032444005.1 of Ranitomeya imitator. Taxonomy (NCBI): domain Eukaryota; kingdom Metazoa; phylum Chordata; class Amphibia; order Anura; family Dendrobatidae; genus Ranitomeya; species Ranitomeya imitator. The sequence continues at coordinate 422,890,811 of NC_091285.1, read as the reverse complement.
GTGTTATTCCACTTTTTGTTCGGCGGTATGATAATAAAGCGTTGTTTTTTGCCTCGTTTTTTTTTTTTCTTCTTACAGTGTTTACTGAAGGTGTTAACTAGTGGGCCAGTTTTATAGGTCGGGTCGTTACGGACGCGGCGATACTAAGTATGTGTACTTTTATTTATTTTTTTTTATTTAGATGAAGAAATGTATTTATGGGAATAATATTTTTTTTCACTATTTAGGAATATTTTTTTTAATTTTTTACACATTTGGAAATTTTTTTTTTAACTTTTTTATTTTGTCCCAGGGGGGACATCACAGATCGATGATCTGACAGTTTGCACAGCACTCTGTCAGATCACCGATCTGACATGCAGCACTGCAGGCTTCACAGTGCCTGCTCTGAGCAGGCTCTGTGAAGCCACCTCCCTCCCTGCAGGACCCGGATCCGCGGCCATCTTGGATCCGGGGCTGGAGCAAGCAGGGAGGTGAGGAGACCCTCGCAGCAACGCGATCATAACACGTTGCTGCGGGCGGCTCAGGGAAGCCCGCAGGGAGCCCCCTCCCTGCGCGATGCTTCCCTGTACCGCCGGCACATCGCGATCATCTTTGATCGGGGTGTGCCGGGGGTTAATATGCCGGGGGCGGTCCGTGACCACTCCTGGCACATAGTGCCGGATGTCAGCTGCGATAGGCATCTGACACCCGGCTGCGATCGGCGGCGCTCCCCCCGTGAGCGCTGCCGATCGCATATGACGTACTATCTTGTCGGTGGTCATAGGGGCCCACCCCACCTCGACGGGATAGTACGTCTAATGTCAGAAAGGGGTTAATGTGAAAAACAACATGTTCATATTGAATATTCCACTGCCTTATAAAGATATAGATGTCTTTGGGTGCTAAATGATTACTTTTTGTCGCCATTTTTTGACAAGTTTAATTAAAAGGTTTGGATAATTTGGTTTTGCATGTATCCCACTGCAGAATGATTAAACAGTGAAATCAGTCAGTGATCTCATCTGATAGGGATTGTAATTAGTGATGAGCGAGTGTACTCGTTGCTCGGGTTTTCCTTAGCACGCTCGGGTGATCTCTGAGTATTTATGACTGCTCGGAGATTAAGTTTTCATCGCCTCAGCAGCATGATTTACAGCTATTAGCCAGCTTGAATACATGTGGGGATTCCCTAGCAACCAGGAAACCCCCACATGTACTTAGCCTGGGTAACAGCTGTAAATTATTCAGCTGCCGTGATGAAAACTAAATCTCCGAACACTAACAAATACTCGGAGGACACCCGAGCGTTCGCAGGAAAACCCGAGCAACGAGTACACTCGCTCATCACTAATTGTAATCTTTCTTCTCATGAACAAACTAAGCTGATCGATGACCAAATGGATCAGCTTAGGAGATGGTTCTTGATAGGCTTGTGAACTTGCACAAGGAATAATGATTTAAAATTGGTGATCTTCAAGTGGCTTGGACAGAGGGTGTTTTAGTAATATTGTAGCAAAATAGTGATATGATGGATAGAGCTAGATGTTGGGCTAAATTAAATTACAGTCAATACTGTTGAACTGGACCAATAGAATATTAATGCTATTGAATTAAGACTTTGGAGTGGACTAGTCAAAGCCCTGACCTTAAGCCGGAAGAGATGCTGTTGCTTTACTTTAAAAAGGCAGTTCATGCTCGGAAACCCTCCAACATGGTTGAATTACAACAAATTTTTCAAAGATGAGCGGGCCAAAAATTCCTCCAGAGCGTTGTAAGTAAAAAAGTGCATTTTGTGTTTACTTGTATTATCTCTGTCTAATATTTAAATTTGTTTGATGATCTGAAACATTTAAGTATGACAAACAAGAAAAAGAATAGAAAATCAGAAAAGGGCAAACACTTTTTCACACCACTGTTTATATTTTTGGGGGGATTCCATAAAAATCACACTTCTCACACTATCTGTAATGCACGTGGTAGTGGAACTACTGTGCCGTGGACTGAGGAGAGCCTGGAGGGGTGACTAGGCAAACATCTGACTCTTTGCTAGAGTCTCTGATGGTGTGATTAGACTTGGCTCCAGATGCATGCCAGGTGCTTTCCAAGTCAGACTTTGAACACACAGCAGCTGACTCCAAAAGGGGTAGAAAGCCAGTGAAGCCAGCAATGGATGGCACAGCAGGCTCTGGGCAGGTACTGGCAAACACGGCTGGTAAACAGGTGGACATGGCCAGTGCTGGCAGGCACGGCTGGAAAACAGGATGATATGGCATGTGCTTGCGGACACGGCTGGTATACAGGCAAGCACAGCAGGTGCTGGAAGGCACGGCAGATATGGATAGTATACAAGCAGGCATGGCAGGTGCTGGCAGACACAGCTGGCATACAGACAGGCATGGCATATTCTGGCTGACATTGCTGTTATACAAGCACAGGGGACCTGACAACTAGCAGACAAACTGACAGAACACGCTGCTCAGGCACCTCCCAAGAGGTGGAGGTGCCTTAAATAATAATTGTCTTTTAGCTATTGATTGGGGACACTTTAGGACAATGCATGTTGTCTCTTTAAGAGACCGGGATTGCATGTGCACGCACCTTAATCACAGTGCCCAGGGATCTAGCAAAAGTGCATGGAGACGGCAGCAGCAGGAAGATTCGCGTGAGTGGTGAGTCGGCGTCCCTGCTGGGGGAGAAGAGGATGGGAATCGCACAGGGATGCCGGCGCTACACTATCGATAAGAATCTCTCAAGGTTTGAATTAATTAAGCAAAGATGACTAGCATGACACCCTAAAAATAATGTGCTTCTATGCCAGCAGTTGAGCACACTTTTTTCTCTTAAATAATGTCATATAAAACTAGTTGTAATCTTTGAAAAAAAATAGTATGTAAATATATAGCTGTGTGTGCATAAATGCTGTCAAATGCAAAACAGTGGTCAAAGAGGTTGCCCGGTCAAAGAATAAAAGCCTACTGTCACTTTGTGACTGCACAGTCTCACGATTTCCCTGTATTCCCCATGCACTTGGGTGGTCATGTAACTACGTGTATGTGATTTACATACTTGCAGTCACATACTGACTAGACTCTCCTCTACTTCTCAATGTTCTAGTGGAGGAAAGTCTAGTTCGCATGAGACCTCAAGTATGCAAATTGCTTCCAACCGCACAGGAAATACAGGGGAATCATGAAAGCGTACACATGGCACCCCATTATGATTTGGCAGTCTGCCATCAAGTGACAGCTGTCTTTTCTTTTACACTGGACAACTTTATCAACTAGTGTGCAGCTCATGTATATAGACATAGTGATCTCGCCATGGTGTGCCAAAAGAGAAAGGCATAATAATGTTTTAGGATTATCAAACTGTAGCTGTATTCTGAAGCGAACCATAAATATGAGATATTTGCAGACCATAAGCAGATGCCGTCAAATTTGCCAAGATGTGCTGATTGCATGATGTGTGTGGTAGGTATAAAAATAGGATTAACTCCAGAAGTTACTAAAGCTAGTTCAGCCTATGATCTGTGGTTAAATAGTCAATGTATGGTCAGCTTAAAGCCCCACATACATAAGAGAGCTGTTGGCCAGCCATCTTTCCCAATTCCTCCATACACAGGAGAACTCCTATCCTTCCAATGAACAAGCCACTGCCCGACTCCTTTGGAGCTTATCTAACCAATAACAAAATGATCGACAGTCTGAAATCTGACATCCTTAGCTCTTCCAACATCGTCAGTTGGGAGAAGTCGTTAAGCGGCCATGTACGGACTGCAGGCCGAGCTCACTGGTATCGGCAGGTTAGGCCAAAATGAGTCTGTGTGGTTGCGTTATGAGTTATTAAAGGTATTATACTTAGGCTAAGGTGTAGAATATTGCTGATAGTTTTGCCCATACAGTATACTAACCCATAACTTCTTGTAGATTGATATAAAACATAGATTACATAGTTAATAGAGTTTAATAGCAATAAACATGGTTTCTACTCTGGTACGGTGTTTACAAAGGATTTCTCTAATATTCTTTAGTGTCATCTATTATTTATGGTCCCAAGATAGAATGCCACATAGCTCAGGAAACGTCAAAATCACTTATAATATTATTGTCATTGACAACACTTTTTACAACACTCCCTTATGTAATACTTTAGATCACCTTTTAGTCGCTGCCCACCACCTACTCCCATCCTGTGCCCTAAGGGCTGCATTTCTTTCTTCTGGGGAGAAATGCAGGACTGTCAGAAGTGCGCTCAATGTACGTTGTCTACCCAGGGGATCTGGAAGAGTCAAGAACCCTAGCAAGACGTTTTTCAGATATTCCATATTTGCTCCTTCCCTGCTTCGGTCGCGCATAGCCTTATCGACCTGCTCGCGTAAAGTCTGAGACTCCTCATGGTTCTCTGCTAACCGTTCCTGCATGCTTTGTAGTTCTGCCTCTAGTTCATGTTTCCTGCGCCGCAGGTTCCCAATCTCTGCTTCTTTTCGAGACAGCTGATCTACATATACAAGAAAAGCTGAGGAGTTGTTCGGAGGAAGTTCTATCCCATTCTCTAGGGGGTCTGGAAAAGGTGGGCATATGGTGGGTATCTTAGTTTCTCTCAACCTTTCTAGTTCTTGCTCCTTTTCATTAAGCACAGCCAAGACACGTTCTCTGTGTTGCCTTAACTCTTCCTCCATTCGTGCCATATTCTCACGACTTTCTTTGCGCACTTGGTCAAGCTCTTGCCTGTGAGCCTGAGCTAATAGCATAAGTTCCTTGCGTGCAGTCTCCATTTCCGCCTTGTGTTTATTCTCTGCTTCCTCAGAAGAACATCTAAGGTTGACGTACTTTTCTTTCAATTCTGCCAACCTCTGCTTGCCAGCTTCCAGCTCTCCTTCGCGTGCCCCTTTGGTTCTCAGCACTCCCTGAGCTCGAGCTTTGTATCGCTCAAACTCTTCTTTTACCTGCTGAAGCTCCTGCTGGTAAAACAGAGCAGATCCACGCTGCTCTGCACTCTCATCCACGTCCTCACCCACTGATGATTTCATAACAAATGCTTCAGGTGGAGGATGAACTGAGGTGGCCATTGCAATGGTTTTGTTCTCTGTTTCTAGTTGTAAAAGGCGCTCTCGCAGTTTACGAATAGCAACATGGTCCCTCTGTTTCGATGTCTCAGCTGCTCCCAAGAGCTCAGATAGCTCAGATACTTGGGACTCAAGAGAGCGTATCCTTTCCTCTTCTTGAAGGAACCTCTGCTGATTATGCTGATCCTCCTCCAGCCTCTGAAACAAATTTTAAATGATAATGTAAGGAAAAATAAATGGACTTATAAGCTACGAATGAGAGCTATATTACGCCATTTCAATGCACTTTAGAAGACACAGATTTACCATCTGATTGAAAACAGTTTATCTTTCCCCATCTAAAAAAAAAACAAAAACATACACATCAGATGGGTGTTGGCCACACAATTTTCAGCCAACAGCTATCTCCCAAGTTCCCAAGCAGAACATTCCTATGTTCTCCATGAGAGGGTTACACCCAGAATTGTCTGGCAGCAGCTTATATCTTGGAGAACCAAAGGATTAGGTGCTGAAAAGTCATCAGACCGAGTCTTTCCCTTCCCCCAATCTCATCTGTCGGGAGAGTATGAAGGCCCCCAAATACATTGAATGGCTAGCCGATTATCTGCGGGTCCTTCCAACTTTTATGTAATGTGTACGGGATGCCTTGGTGCAAAATTTACACACCGAAAACAAAAAAATTGATAAAGAAGCCTAACACATACCCCTAAATCCAACAGACGCTAAATATATATAATACCGCGTCCACATAAATACATAGTTTGCACATGTTCTACGCTATATATACAGAAAAAAGCATATGAGAAAAATGCGTATTATGAACAGATCTTTATTGAAATAGAAAAGTACTAAAAACCATAGAAAAACATACAATTTAAAAAGTCTGGTAGCCAACAAAATGCTCAAAATGTGAGCCAAACAAATATATGCGGCACCCCTCCTGGATGAACAGCATTACAAGCGAATAGTAATCCACATATCAGTGTATTCATAGGACTGACAAACATCCAAATTGTGAGTTAAAGTTGTGGCACCATCTCCTGGACACCAGCAAGGACTGATATCTCCGTGTGAGTATATTGACATACACTGTTCTTATGGTTATGGGCATTACTAGGTAGGAGGAGTTAGATATGCCACTATGGCTTGATGTCCCTGATAGATTACCCGAGGTATTGCTCTTTAACTCACAACTTGGATGTTTGTCAGTCCTATGAATACACTGATATGTGGATTACTGGATTACTATTCGCTTGTAATGCTGTTCATCCAGGAGGGGTGCCGCATATATTTGTTTGGCTCACATTTTGAGCATTTTGTTGGCTACCAGACTTTTTAAATTGTATGTTTTTCTATGGTTTTTAGTACTTTTCTATTTCAATAAACATCTGTTCGTAATACGCATTTTTCTCATATGCTTTTTTCTGAAAACAAAAAATTGTGCTTTCTACCAGAAAATAAATGGAGCTTACCTGAATACTGGACACAATCTTTTTAACACTCTTTAATAAAGCAGCTTTAAATAATTAAGTTGCAAACCTTTTTTTTTTGTTAATTTGTGAAGGTAATCTTAGGAAGAGTTACTACATCAATCCTTCCACTGTCACCAGCTGTGAGGCAAATGGTAATCTAGCTTAGAAGTAACAGTCATAAGTATCACATAGGTCCTTGGCAGTAAAAGTATTAACTGAGAACACTGAGGAGGCAGGTGTACTGAACGTGAATATCCATGTCAGAATGCCTGAATAAGCCTAATATTGAAATGTGAATTGGATACGTTGCTGGACTCATATAATGGATATTTCAGTGTTAGGCAAGAAAACTTTAGAAATAAGCATTATGCCTTGGATCGCCAAAGTAAGTACACCAACCTCACCAGGTCTATTAAATAGTATAAGCAGTTTGTATAGTGAAATCTGGTGACCGATCCGTTAGATTCTGGATGACATACTGAGGTTCGGAAATCATACAGGAATATATAACCCATGCACTTATTGTTTGTGACTTCTACTATAGACTAACTAGGCATTATGAAGCTGGTCTTCCATTTTATAAGCAAATAAAGTTTAATCATTGTTAATGTGGAAGTTATGCAAATATCTAATATGCTTTGTGCTGTAAGTGTTGCCTACAGCAGCCTGTGTGATCTCTTCTCTCCTTTTCATCCAGGTTGGGCCCACTTTTTCCATAACGCCTACCTTATGTCTTTCCTCTTGTAGCAGGGCTTCCAGCTCTCTCTTCACTGCACAAAGCTCTCCCTGCAGCTCCTGAACCATAGGGTCAGGCTCTTTTCTCTGCCTCCTTGCCTCAGAAAGGTCCTTTTTTAATTCTTCAATTTCCCTGCGCAGCCTTTTGCTTTGTTCCTCTGCTACCTCAGCTCTAACAACCAGTTCAGATCTTCCCGCCAATTCTTGCCTCGCTTCCTCCAGCCGCAGCTCTACCTCTTGCCTCTGGTCACGCTCTCCTTGCACTAGACGCTGTAATTCCTTCAACATGGCTGCGTGATCTGCCTGCTCTTGTGCGCGGTCATTTTGGTGACTGATCAGTTTCGCCCTGTTCTCTGCTATCTGAGCTTGTAGTCCCTGAATCTCCACTCGTAAGTGGTCGTGTTCTTCCTCCATTCTCTGTGCCATTTCCTCCATCTCCTGTCTTGCCTTTCTCTTGTCTGCTTGGTAGGAGGCTTCCATGCGAGACTTCTCTTGTGTTACTGTGGCCAAAGCACTGACGGAAGAAAAAAAAAAGAAAAAAATATATATATTATAACCACAATGTTCTTCAATATAACATATGGGATGTAATCTTTTATCCCACAGAGACTATGCTATAGGAAACCTCCCAAGGTGTTTTTCCTGAAAGGTCTTCTTTGACGCCTCCTTTTTGTCTTTATTCAGAGCAGTGATGTGTCGTTCAGCCTGACACATGACGGTACACATTACCCACAATCATGGCTTGTTCTGCAGTTGACCGCAGCCTGTTTTTGCAGCTTCTTTATGTCATGTACAGGAGTGTGGAGGGAGCTATGACTGTAATAAAGAAGCTGTGAAATTAGCAGGCATGGATCCTGAGTGTAAAGACGAAGGTGAGGGCTGGTACAGCTCAGCTAGAGTGTCTAAAAGCTTGGCAGGTGCTGACCACGCGCCCTGGTCTCGGACAGCATGGACGGAGATGTTATCGGAGGCTAGCTGTCAGTAGGTCAGTGCCCCCTTTGTCACAGATGCACCCTGATCTGTGACAAAGGGGGCACTGAGGAGCCGATCCATCATCACATACATAGCAGGTACCGTCAGCGTTACAAACAACTTTATGGATGTTAGCTTTATAGTTTATGAAGGCATGTCATTCAAATAATTTCTATCTCCCTGGAGTAACCCTTTACACAGTTTGTATGCGTGAAGTCTACTGTATCAATCAGTTTTCTCCACAGGGTCCCGTTTCATCCAGGTGGAGAATAAATGGAGAAATGATATATCGTCTGCACCCTCTTTCAAAGATGCTTAAAAGAAAGTGGGACCAGAAAACTATTTTAAGACTCCCTCTAACATGATAACGTTTTCACTCCCTTTTATAATGTCTGTAATATTAGTTTTAAAACAAAATATAAATGGGTGGACAAGGTGGTAAATGAGTGTAATAACTGCAATGGACAGGTCACCTAGTTAGAGTGGCGAGCTGGTTTTTAAGCTGCACCGTCCTTCTGTCTGTATCTGCCACAGTAGAGGGACCACCATCTCCGCTGGCTGTGCTGACCCCACTTTCTGAGCCGCTCGCCTCTTCCACACCACCATGGTGCTGAGCAGGTTCCAGTCTTTCATCTTCACTGGTCTCTCCGCCTCTAGCACTGGGCAGGCTGCCTGCGGTGTCCACACTATCCTCGCTGTGTGTGGAGTGCTGGTCGTCATGTGGCTCCTCGACCTCCGAGGAAAGTGTTGCAGGCTCCTGAGAAGTGGACAAGACATGAAGGCTGGCCTCCAGAGCCTCTTTTTCTTTTGAGAGACTCTTGTATGCTCGCACAACATCTTTTAGCCGAGCCTGATACTGAAGCAGCTGCTTCCTCTGAGTTTCCACCAATTCTTGTAGTTCTTTCTTATTGGGGCCACCTCCGAAATTCATACCCAGCTTCTCCATGGTTGCAACTCAAGTCTTCACCCTGCAAGGAATAAAAAAAAAAAAAAAATCAAAACATAAGATCACAAATCCTACTTGCAGGACAATATCCGATCCCAGTGGATTGTTGTTTTTTTTTCTTTGTACTTTTTTTTTTTGCAAAAAAATGTAAAGGCCGCAAACACTTAACCAATCAACTATCAGTAAGTGACTATAGCCCTGCACAAGTAATCGGGAGCCACATAGTTGGGACAGATTCCATTGGACAGAATACAAAAATAGGATTTAAATGGAAGCTGACCACAGTATTGGGGCTGCAGAGAAACGTAAGGCACATTTGTGTGTTTTTGTAATAATGCATACCTGGGGAATACAACATTGCATCTAAAATACCTTCCAAAGTATCCATTGGAGGTTTCGTCACCAGGCAACAGTCCTCCGATCTCAGCAGCACCCCCTGCTATCCAGGCTGAAAGGGGTTGTCCACTACTGAACCACCCAACGTAAAGGGAACCTGTCATGTGAAAAAATGCAATTTAATGGGTGATATAAGGTTAATCTGCAGGTTAATATTGATGTCAAACTATGCGGCTGCCACACTGAAAGCCTGGCTGCTGGTAGAAAATTAACTTTATTCCTCCTTGCACCCTTTGGCTTTCAGTCACTACTCAGTACATAGTGAGTGACGGCTGTAAGAACGCCCCGACACTGACTGACAGCCAGCTCAGTAGTGAGTACTATTTGTACTGAGTGGTGACTGAAGCCGCGTCGCCCCTATGACTGAAAGCCTGAGGCTCCCAGTAGCCATGCTTTCAGTGTGGCGGCCACACAGCTGCAGATTAACCCCATATCTGCAGGTTAGTAGCGTTTTTTGGACATGACGGGTTCCCTTTAATCAATTCAGTGCCCCACAGGAAAAAAAAAACAATCTATATTCTCCTCCCACAGCAGCGCCGTTCTTGTAACGTTAGCACTGCTTTCCCTGTTGGGTATGGCGTTGTTGTCCACCGATTGGCTGCAGCTCATCAATATTCTATTAGATCAAAAGTCCCATCTGACAAAATAGAAAAGGCTGCAGTGATCACATAAAGAAATGTCAAGTCACCCAACAGCAGTGATGGCATTACTGGAATGGTGCCGCTGCGGGAGGGGAGTATACATTGTTTTTAATTTTTGTGGGCCACTGGATTGATTAAAAATAATCAGCGAGTAGGTTTTTACTATATAATCTGAAGACAGTAGGAGATAACGGCTGAGACACAGAATTCAACAAGGAGTCACTTATCAAGCTATGTGCTGTTTACTTACAATGAAGGTTTCATCACTAGGGCATTATCATTGCTGTGACTAGCTGCTATATGGCAAATTGTTTGACCACGTCCCCTCCCCTAGATGGAAATATTTGCCCCAAAAATCATAACACACTTCCCTGCTGAAAATATGGACCACCAGACATGTCTAATGATGCATTTACAAGTGGTGATTTGTGCTCATCAATACACCATTAACAAACACTGATTGACTATACACAAGTTGCTCAGCACTCAATTACCAGCCTGTTTACAACAAACAATAATGATGGATAATCACTGGGATACCTAAGATACACATTTCTTATAGCAGTGACAACAGATTAAAGGGACATAATGCCGACAGGTTCTCTTTCAGAAAAGAATACAAAAGAATACACAGACAATAACAAAATGTAAGAGTTAGGAAGAATCAAACTGGTTCAAGTTGTTCTCCAGGTATATAAATATTCATATGATCAGATGTTTGTAATATATTATTCACTTGTTCCACAAACACCGAGCTCTGAGCATACAGCCGGGAGGGATGTCACGCGTGTACACGTCCCATTATTAACACCTCGGGGTGATCCTCGACTCTGCCCTCTCTTTCAAGTCACATATCCAAGCCCTTGCCTCCTCCTGCCGTCTCAAATTCAAAAACATTTCCCGAATCTGCGCATTCCTTGAACGCAGCACCACAAAAACACTAGTGCACGCCCTTATCATCTCCCGCCTCGACTACTGCAACCTCCTACTATCTGGCATTGCCTCTAGCACTCTGGCACCATTCCAATCCATCCTTCTCTGCTGCCCGCCTAATCCACCTGTCTCCCCACTATTCCCCAGCCTCTCCCCTATGTCAGGCCCTTCACTGGCTTCCTATTGCCCAGAGACTCCAGTTCAAAACCCTCACAATGACATACAAAGCCATCCACAACCTGTCTCCTCCATACATCTCGGACATGGTCTCCCGTTTCTTTTTTTTTTTTTTTTTTTTATCAGATACTTTTTTATTACGAAAAACAATTATAACATATATGACATCAAGCTATTCACATATAATCATATATTTTTTATAAATGCACCCCCCCCCCTTTGAGACCCCTTCAGTACCTTCCTCATTCCTCTTCCGATAAACTTTCCCCAATCCATATCACATTGTACAGTATGAACCTCATCTATAACATTATGCATCCTCCTCACAATTCTAATTCCATTCTATCCATGGCTGCCATATCTTTTGATATACATCGAGTTTATTTCTCTTAGTATATATACTTTTTTCCAATAGAATTATATGATCCGCCTGCGTAAGAAAGTATCGTCTAGTCGGAGGCTCCTCTCTGTTCCAGAACCGAGCTATCAATTTCCTTGCTATTAATAACAATCTAGCAATCGCCAGTTTAACCATAGATACCACTGCTCTTTCTTCCACATAACCTAATATACAGACCAAAGGGTCTCTGGGAATGACACACCTATATATCAATTCAATCCGATTCGATACAACTGTCCAGAAGGCAGACAATCCAGGGCAGTGCCACAGCATGTGTAACATGTCTGCCCGTTCCTGCGAACATCGTGGACACTCGGAATCAGACCTCAAACCCATCTTGAACAGTCTATCGGGAGTTCTGTAAGCAATATGAATTACATATAATTGAGACATCCTCCCAGGTTCGCTCATAGAGATCTTAGGCACATATTCTAAAATAGATTCCCATCTATCATCATTTATCTCTCCCAATTCAGCTTCCCATTTCCCTCTAGACTTGATGGGATGTTTGACTAGAAAGGTGAATAATAAATCTATACACTTCTGAAATTGCCCCCCTTGTCCCGCTGTTCTCCAAAATGGAAGCCAGCGTGATATCAATCTGGATCTCAATAAGTTTTCTCCAACATTGCGACTGATACGCATGCTGAATTCTTTTATAATAATATAAATTTAAATGTGATAACTGGAATTCTGTTTGTAACTCCACGAATGACTTAAGTCTCCCTTGACCCAGTAGCTGACCCATCCTTCTAATTCCTGCCTCTCTCCAGGGCCCAAATCCTTCCATTTGCTTAAATTCTTGTAAATTTATATTATCCCATATAGGAGAATATTTGGTAAGGCCTGTGACACCCCTAATCTGTTTAACTTTTTCCCATACCTTATGAATTAGGAGAACAGTATGAAATTGAGACCCCAGTTTTAAAAAGCACCCCCCTTCTAAGCTCTCATCCAGCGGCCATTTTCCAATCAGATATCTCAAACTATTGGGCAATTGTCCTTTTCCCGTCTCCTCCCCCCATCCTCTAATATGTTGGCATTGTGCTGATAAAAAATATACCCAAGGGTTAGGGAGCGCTGGTCTCCCGGTACTTACCTAAACGCAACCTCTGATCCTATCAAGACCTCCTTCTCTACTCCCCTCTCATCTCTTCTTCCCACAACCGCATCCATGACTTCTCCCGTGCTGCCCCCATACTCTGGAACTCTACCCCAACACATCAGAATCTCACCTACCACAGAAACCTTCAAAAAGAACCTGAAGACTCACCTCTTCCGACAAGCCTACAGCCTGCAATGATCCCCAGTCTACTGAACCGCCGCACATCCAGCTCTACCCTCTCCTAGTGTATCCTCACCCACCCTCTGCAGACTGTGAGCCCTCGCCGGCAGGGTCCTCCCTCCTTATGTACCTGTGTGCCTTGTTTTTTGCTCACGTTTAATGTATTTGTCTATATTTGCCCCCTTTTCACATGTAAAGCGCCATGGAAGAAATGGCGCCATAAAAAATGTATAATAATAATAATTAACACCGGAGCCAGATGCCGTGTGTAGTGGCATATAACAAGCATTACCACTCACCCTCCCTGCATTGTTCACCAAACACTAAGGATGACGGTGATGCTGCAGCGGGCCCAACACTACCACAACTTAAAAACACATAATACCCAAACCTTCACACACTATTTACTCCAGTGGTAGCAGTGGCTTTTTGAGAGAAGCAATTGTAGGATGACAGGTATGCACAGTAATTACTAGTGATAGCGGGGTCCTGTGACGAGAGTAGATAAATGAATATATATATATTCTTTATTTTTATATAGCGCTAACATATTCCGCAGCACTTTACAGTTTTTCACACATTATCATTGCTGTCCCCAATGGGGCTCACAATTTAAATTCCCTATCAGTATGTCTTTGGATGGAATGTGGGAGGAAACTGGAGAACCCGGAGGAAACCCACGCAAACACGGAGAGAACATACAAACTCTTTGCAGATGTTGTCCTTGGTGGGGTTTGAACCCAGGACTCCAGCGCTGCAAGGCTGCTGTGCTAACCACCAAGCCACCGTGCTGTATGTATATATATATATATATATATATGTTTCTGCCTTGAAATGAGGTTTATTGTTCTAACAAAAAATTTGCAATCTGCATTCAAACAAAATTTGACAAGTGCATAAGTATGGGCACCCTTATCATTTTCTTGTTTTAAATACTCCTACCTACTTTTTAATGACTTACTAAAGCACTTTTTTTTGGTTTTCTAACCTCATTGAATTTGAACTTCATAGCAAGGTGTATGCAATCATGAGAGCTACTTAAAGTGGCCACTTGCAAGTTGTTCTACTGTTTGAATCTCCTCTGAAGAGTGGCATCATGGGCTCCTCAAAACAACTGTCTAATGATCTGAAAACAAAGATTATTCAACATAGTTGTTCAGGTGAAGGATACAAAAAGCTGTCTCAGAGATTTAACCTGTCAATTTCCACTGTGGGGAACATAGTAAGGAAATGGAAGAACACAGGTACAGTTCTTGTTAAGGCCAGAAGTGGCAGGCCAACAAAAACATCAGAAAGGCAGAGAGGAAGAATGGTGAGATCAGTTAAGAACAATCCTCAGACTACCTCCAGAGAGCTGCAGCATCAACTTGCTGCAGATGGTGTCACTGTGCATCGGTCAAGTATACAACACACTTTGCACAAGGAGAAGCTGTATGGGAGAGTGATGCGAAAGAAGCCGTTTCTGCAAGCACGCCACAAACATAGCCAGCTGAGGTATGCAAAAGCACATTTGGAGAAGCCAATTTCTTTTTGGAAGAAGGTCCTGTGGACTGATGAAACCAAGATTGAGTTGTTTGGTCAAAATAGGCGTTATGCATGGCGGCCAAAAAACACAGCATTCCAAGAAAAACACTTGCTACCCACAGTAAAATGTGTTGGAGGTTCCATCATGCTTTGGGGCTGTGTGGCCAATGCCGGCATCGGGAATCTTGTTAAAGTTGAGGGACGCATGGATTCCTCTCAGTATCAGCAGATTCTTGTCAATAATGTTCATGAATCAGTGACAAAGTTGAAGTTACGCAGGGGATGGATCTTTCAGCAAGACAATGATCCAAAACACCGCTCCAAATCTACTCAGGCATTCATGCAGAGGAACAATTACACTGTTCTGGAACGGCCATCCCAGTCCCCAGACCGGAATATCATTGAACATCTGTGGGATCATGTGAAGAGGGCTGTCCATGCTCGGCGACCATCAAACTTAACTGAACTGGAATTGTTTTGTAAAGAGGAATGGTCAAAAATACCTTCATCCAGGATCCAGGAACTCATTAAAAGCTACAGGAAGCGACTAGAGGCTGTTATTTTTGCAAAAGGAGGATCTACTAAATATTAATGTCACTTTTCTGGTGGGGTGCCCATACTTATTCACCTGTCAAATTTTGCTTGAATGCAGATTGCACATTTTCTGTTAGAACAATAAACCTCATTTCAAGGCAGAAACATTACTGTGTCCAACAGTTATTAGATATATGAAACTGAAACAGCTGTTGCATAAAAACAAATTTTTATAAAACATTAAGCTTAAGATTAATAGGGGTGCCCAAACTTTTTCTTATACGTGTGTGTGTGTGTGTGTGTGTGTGTGTGTGTGTGTGTATATATATAATTTTTTTTTTTTTTAACATCAATGTTAGGTAGATGAAAAGTAGATATACAGATTAATTACATGATTGATAGACAAAGATATACAAGATAGATCAATGATAATCTGTTCATAAAAGACATGTATACAGATAGATGAGTGACATGTAGACAAATGACACGTATACAGATAGATGAGTGACATGTATACAGATGAGTGACATGTATACGGATAGATGAGTGACATGTACACGGATAGATGAGTGACATGTACACGGATAGATGAGTGACATGTACACGGATAGATGAGTGACATGTACACGGATAGATGAGTGACATGTACACGGATAGATGAGTGACATGTACACGGATAGATGAGTGACATGTACACAGATAGATGAGTGACATGTACACAGATAGATGAGTGACATGTACACAGATAGATGAGTGACATGTACACAGATAGATGAGTGACATGTACACAGATAGATGAGTGACATGTACACAGATAGATGAGTGACATGTACACAGATAGATGAGTGACATGTACACAGATAGATGAGTGACATGTATAAAGAGAGGAGTGACATGTACACAGATAGATGAGTGACATGTACACAGATAGATGAGTGACATGTACACAGATAGATGAGTGACATGTACACAGAGAGATGAGTGACATGTACACAGATAGAGGAGTGACATGTACAGATAGATGAGTGACATGTACACAGATAGATGAGTGACATGCACACAGATAGATGAGTGACATGTACAGATAGATGAGTGACATGTATACAGAGAGGAGTGACATGTACACAGAGAGATGAGTGACATGTACACAGATAGATGAGTGACATGTACACAGAGAGATGAGTGACATGTACACAGATAGATGAGTGACATGTACACAGATAGATGAGTGACATGTACACAGATAGATGAGTGACATGTACACAGATAGATGAGTGACATGTACACAGAGAGATGAGTGACATGTACACAGATAGAGGAGTGACATGTACAGATAGATGAGTGACATGTACACAGATAGAGGAGTGACATGTACAGATAGATGAGTGACATGTACACAGATAGATGAGTGACATGCACACAGATAGATGAGTGACATGCACACAGATAGATGAGTGACATGTATACAGAGAGGAGTGACATGTACACAGAGAGATGAGTGACATGTACACAGATAGATGAGTGACATGTACACAGAGAGATGAGTGACATGTACACAGATAGATGAGTGACATGTACACAGATAGATGAGTGACATGTACACAGAGAGATGAGTGACATGTACACAGAGAGATGAGTGACATGTACACAGATAGATGAGTGACATGTACACAGATAGATGAGTGACATGTACACAGATAGATGAGTGACATGTACACAGAGAGATGAGTGACATGTACACAGAGAGATGAGTGACATGTACACAGATAGATGAGTGACATGTATACAGATAGATGAGTGACATGTACAGATAGATGAGTGACATGTATACGGATAGATGAGTGACATGTACACAGATAGATGAGTGACATGTACACAGAGAGATGAGTGACATGTACACAGATAGATGAGTGACATGTATACGGATAGATGAGTGACATGTACAGATAGATGAGTGACATGTACACGGATAGATGAGTGACATGTATACGGATAGATGAGTGACATGTACACGGATAGATGAGTGACATGTATACGGATAGATGAGTGACATGTACACAGATAGATGAGTGACATGTATACGGATAGATGAGTGACATGTACACAGATGGATGAGTGACATGCAGATACATTCCATGTACACAGATAGATATGACTGGCAGATAATCTGTCGCTAGGTGCTCTCTATGGCAGGGGGCTGGTTGCACCGAGCAGACTTCCCGCAGTGATCACTACCCTCCCCGGTGCCAGGCCGGAGAAGCACACTGCCCACACCACGTGACCACAGCCCCGCACCCCGATACTTACCTCCCAGGTCTCCCATAAGCCGGTAAGCACCCGGAAGGTGCGACTGACGTGTCCGCTCCCCAGCTGGTCAACCGTGCCTACCCGGATCCATCTCCGGTATGTACATTACTTCCGGTTACTTCACAGACGGGTGTACAAATATGTCGGACGGCGCTGCTTCCTGTACGCAAGATACCCGGGATGACAAGTCCTGTCCTTCTGGGGGCTGCTTCCCGGGTCACGTGATGTGGCAGCGATCGCCATAGTGCAGTTGGGGGAGGGGACCTTTTATGGGGTCTAGCTCCAATGATGGATGCCCTGAGGAGTCACCCGTCCCCTAATTGTGACTCCGACCTCCGTACTTATTTGGAAACTAGAACGATTTGATTTTGATCAGTGTTTTATTAGTGCAATTTCAGCCATTTTTAGTCAGTGTAGTGGTGTTTCCAATCTTTTCTCACCCCATTAGGCCGTGTTCAGACGCTCACATTCAGAGTCCGTATACAGACCATAATAAACTGACCGAGGGTCTCCTGACCCGAGCTTGTACCTTCATAGAACGAGGCTGAAGTTGGTTTCTTATTCGTTCAGTTTCTTATTCGGCAATTTTTTCTTTTCTGTTTTTTGTAGGTTTAACAACTTAAAATAATCATCACAATAATAAAAGACAATGCAGTGAGGTGCCCTGATGTGAATACACTTAAAAACGGCAACAAACACAATACAGCTGGCACAAAAATGGGCATCAAAGTGGGCACCAAAGAGTGCTGAAGAAAGGGTTAAATGCCTTTGGGCCACTGATTTCACACTGCAGACATATAGAACAGGGCGCCCCACATCCAAACCAGTTATTTCCAGCCTGGCCCAAATGGGTTCTGGGCATCAGAACTGGCATCAAAGTGGGCAGACAGTCAATTTTTGCCATTTGAATAAGTAACTGATGTTTTTAAGGGGTTAAATGCCTTTGGGCCACTGATCTGATGCACAAAATACACAGACAGTGATGCCCTGCATCAAATCCAGGTTCCTCCAGCCTGGCCCAAATGGGTTCTGTGCACCAGAACTGGCATTAAAGTGGGCAAACAGCCCATTTTCTCAGATTTGAATAAGTAACTGATGTTTTTAAGGGGTTAAATGCCTTTGGGCCACTGATCTGACACTTAAAATACACAGAGAGCGATGCCCTGCATCAAACCCAGGTCCCTTCAGCCTGGCCCAAATGAGTTCTGGGCACCAGAACTGGCATCAAAGTGGGCAAACAGCCCATTTTCTTAGATTTGAATAAGTAACTGATGTTTTTAAGGGGTTAAATGCCTTTGGGCAACTGATCTGACACTTAAAATACACACATAGTGATGCCATGCATCAAATGCAGGTTCATCCAGCCTGGCCCAAATGGGTTCTGGGCACCAGAACTGGCATCAAAGTGGGCAAACAGCCCATTTTCACACATTTGAATAAGTAATTGATGTTTTTAAGGGGTTAAATGCCTTTGGGCCACTGATCTGACACTTAAAATACACAGATAGTGATACCATGCATCAAACCAAGGTCCCTTCAGCCTGGCCCAAATGGGTTCTGGGCACCAGAACTGACATCAAAGTGGGCAAACAGCCCATTTTCACAGATTTGAATAAGTAACTGATGTTTTTAAGGGGTTTAATGCCTTTGGGCCACTGATACGACACTTAAAATACACAGAAAGTGATGCCCTGCATCAAACCCAGGTCCCGTCAGCCTGGCCCAAATGGGTTCTGGGCACCAGAACGGGCATCAAAGTGGGCAAACAGCCCATTTTCACAGATTTGAAAAAGTAACTGATGTTTTTAAGGGGTTAAATGCCTTTGGGCCACTGATCTGACACTTAAAAAACACAGAGAGCGATGCCCTGCAAGCAACCCAGGTCCCTCCAGCCTGGCCCAAATGGCTTCTGGGCACCAGAACTGGTATCAAAGTGGGCAAACAGCCCATTTTCACAGATTTGAATAAGAAACCAATGTTTTTAAGGGGTTAAATGCCTTTGGGCCACTGATACGACACTTAAAATACACAGACAGTGATGCCCTGCATCAAACCCAGGTCCCTCCAGCCTGGCCCAAATGGGTTCTGGGCACCAGAACTGGCATCAAAGTGGGCAAACAGCCCATTTTCACAGATTTGAATAAGAAACTGATGTTTTTAAGGGGTTAAATGCCTTTGGGCCAGTGATACGACACCTAAAATTCACAGACAGTGATGCCCTGCATCAAACCCAGGTCCCTCCAGCCTGGCCCAAATGGGTTCTGGGCACCAGAACTGGCATCAAAGTGGGCAAACAGCCCATTTTCACAGATTTGAATAAGTGATGTTTTTAAGAGGTTAAATGCCTTTGGGCCACTGATCTGACACTTAAAATACACAGACAGTGATGCCCTGCATCAAACCCAGGTCCCAAAAGCCTGGCCCAAATGGGTTCTGGGCACCAGAACTGGCATCAAAGTGGGCAAACAGCCCATCTTCACAGATTTGAATAAGTAACTGATGTTTGTAAGAGGTTAAATGCCTTTGGGCCACTGATACCACAGTGCATACATACAGAACATGGAGCCTCATATCAAAAACAAGTCCCTTCAGCCTGGCCCAAATGGGTTCTGGGCACCAGAACTGGCATCAAAGTGGGCAAACAGCCCATTTTCACAGATTTGAATAAGTAACTGATGTTTGCAAGAGGTTAAATGCCTTTGGGCCACTGATACCACAGTGCATACATACAGAACATGGAGCCTCATATCAAAAACAAGTCCCTTCAGCTTGGCCCAAATGGGTTCTGGGCACCAGAACTGGCATCAAAGAGGGCAAACAGCCCATTTTCACAGATTTGAATAAGAAACTGATGTTTTTAAGGGGTTAAATGCCTTTGGGCCAGTGATACGACACCTAAAATTCACAGACAGTGATGCCCAGCATCAAACCCAGGTCCCTCCAGCCTGGCCCAAATGGGTTCTGGGCACCAGAACTGGCATCAAAGTGGGCAAACAGCCCATTTTCACAGATTTGAATAAGTGATGTTTTTAAGAGGTTAAATGCCTTTGGGCCACTGATCTGACACTTAAAATACACAGAGAGTGATGCCCTGCATCAAACCCAGGTCCCTCCAGCCTGGCCCAAATGGCTTCTGGGCACCAGAACTGGTATCAAAGTGGGCAAACAGCCCATTTTCACAGATTTGAATAAGAAACCGATGTTTTTAAGGGGTTAAATGCCTTTGGGCCACTGATACGACACTTAAAATACACAGACAGTGATGCCCTGCATCAAACCCAGGTCCCTCCAGCCTGGCCCAAATGGGTTCTGGGCACCAGAACTGGCATCAAAGTGGGCAAACAGCCCATTTTCACAGATTTGAATAAGAAACTGATGTTTTTAAGGGGTTAAATGCCTTTGGGCCAGTGATACGACACCTAAAATTCACAGACAGTGATGCCCTGCATCAAACCCAGGTCCCTCCAGCCTGGCCCAAATGGGTTCTGGGCACCAGAACTGGCATCAAAGTGGGCAAACAGCCCATTTTCACAGATTTGAATAAGTGATGTTTTTAAGAGGTTAAATGCCTTTGGGCCACTGATCTGACACTTAAAATACACAGTGATGCCCTGCATCAAACCCAGGTCCCAAAAGCCTGGCCCAAATGGGTTCTGGGCACCAGAACCGGCATCAAAGTGGGCAAACAGCCCATCTTCACAGATCTGAATAAGTAACTGATGTTTGTAAGAGGTTAAATGCCTTTGGGCCACTGATACCACAGTGCATACATACAGAACATGGAGCCTCATATCAAAAACAAGTCCCTTCAGCCTGGCCCAAATGGGTTCTGGGCACCAGAACTGGCATCAAAGTTGGCAAACAGCCCATTTTCACAGATTTGAATAAGTAACTGATGTTTGCAAGAGGTTAAATGCCTTTGGGCCACTGATACCACAGTGCATACATACAGAACATGGAGCCTCATATCAAAAACAAGTCCCTTCAGCCTGGCCCAAATGGGTTCTGGGCACCAGAACTGGCATCAAAGAAGGCAAACAGCCCATTTTCACAGATTTGAATAAGTAACTGATGTTTTTAAGGGGTTAAATGCTTTTGGGCCACTGATCTGACACTTAAAATACACAGATAGTGATGCCATGCATCAAATGCAGGTTTATCCAGCCTGGCCCAAATGGGTTCTGGGCACCAGAACTGGCATTAAAGAGGGCTAACATCCCATTTTTCACAGATTTGAATAAGTAACTGATGTTTTTAAGGGGTTAAATGCCTTTGGGCCAGTGATCTGACACTTAAAATACACAGACAGTGATGCCCTGCATCAAACCCAGGTCCCAAAAGCCTGGCCCAAATGGGTTCTGGGCACCAGAACTGGCATCAAAGTGGACAAACAGCCCATTTTCACTGATTTGAATAAGTAACTGATGTTTGTAAGAGGTTAAATGCCTTTGGGCCACTGATCTGACACTTAAAATACACAGAAAGTGATGCCCTGCATCAAACCCAGGTCCCTTCAGCCTGGCCCAAATGGGTTCTGGGCACCAGAACTGGCATCAAAGTGGGCAAACAGCCCATTTTCACAGATTTGAATAAGTAACTGATGTTTCTAAGGGGTTAAATGCCTTTGGGCCACTGATACGACACTTAAAATACACAGAGAGTGATGCCCTGCATCAAACCCAGGTCCCTCCAGCCTGGCCCAAATGGGTTCTGGGCACCAGAACTGGCATCAAAGTGGGCAAACAGCCCATTTTCACAGATTTGAATAAGTAACTGATGTTTTTAAGAGGTTAAATGCCTTTGGGCCACTGATCTGACACTTAAAATACACAGACAGTGATGCCCTGCATCAAACCCAGGTCCCTGCAGCCTGGCCCAAATGGGTTCTGGGCACCAGAACTGGCATCAAATTGGGCAAACAGCCCATTATCACATATTTGAATTAGTAACTGATGTTTTTAAGGGGTTAAATGCCTTTGGGCCCCTCATGTAGTACTGAAATGTTTTTTTTTTACTCTGTTTGTAAAAAATTTTTACAGCATGCTTTTTAATATTTTTGAAAGTATGCAAAAAAGGACCCATGCTAGGCAAATGCAAAACCGCGAAAAATGCTGTCCACTGCAAGAGTTGGGCCTCAGGATGCATTGGTTGTCGTGATTGCATAACTCTGTGTACGCAACCTCATCTTCATCCTCCTCCTCTGCTGAGCTAGTTAGCTGCATGCCTCGGGGTTTACAACATGTGTGAGCTACTACCTCATCGTCATCCTCTCTGTTCTCCCATTCCTCACCCTGAGAGGCACCCTCCTCCTCTTACTGCCTTGACAGCACAGTACAGTCTGTGGACGCCTCAAATATCTGAGTCTTGTCACAAATGGATCACCTTCACCCAATGGATTTAACGTCTGTTCAAGAGGGTTTGGTTTATGCTCTGAATAAAATTTGTCAGGCCATAGATCTAAGTGTGAAAATATTTGCCCATTGGTTCAGATTATTAATTAAACTTGACTCTGTGAATGTTTAGAGCAGCCATATGATACCTATGGAATATAGTGTGTGAACAGCTCTGCAGAATCGTCCATCTGTGGTTCCCCACAGTCAGTTGGGAGCTTGGAGAGTTGTGATGTTGGGGAAAAAAAGTTTATTTCGAATGTCACCACTGAGGACTATACTGTGTGTGATGTTAAAGTGGAGGAAGAAGAGCAGGGGCCACTTGATGCAGCGGTTGCCATATACTGGAGCACATGTTCTTTCTGGCTCTCATCTACAAAGCGTACCATTGTACGGCTGGCAAAGAAAGTGAGAGGAGCTACCCATCCAGTAACAGAAGTAGTAAAAATTCTGTTGAAATTATGAATGAAGCAAAACCAACCGCCTTCTCAGCCCTCATATCATACCTGTCTCACAACCCTAAACAGCTATTCAGTCATTTCAATTCTTTTCTGCGTTCACCAGTTCCCCCTCACTTTCCTCTCATCTGAATACTTTGCCTCCCCACCTGTGAACGTGACACAATAACGTTCCACCTCATTCCAAACTTTACCACAGTCTTCAACACAAGCCTAACCCACCTCTTCAACCTGTCACTAATAACTAGTGTCTTCTCTCCTGATTGACACATATCTCAATCACACCCATCCTCAAAAAGCACACCCTTGACCCATCCTCTGTGATCACCTATTGCCCCATATTTCTCCCCTAGGCCACGAAACTACTGGAGCATGTTCATTTTAAACTAATCCCACCTCTCCACTTCCTCCCTCTTTGACCAAGTACAATCTGGCTTCAGACCGCACCATTCCACTGCAACTGCCCTGACTAAAGTCATCAACAACCTACTAAGACTACGTTCACATTTGCGTTGTGTGCTGCGTCGGCGACGCAACACACAACGCATGCAAAAATGCATGCAAAACACAGCAAAACGCTGCGTTTTGTGACGCATGCATTCATTTTTATAGCGCAAAAAAAGATCAGTTACTTATTCAAATGTGTGAAAATGGGCTGTTTGCCCACTTTGATGCCAGTTCTGGTGCCCAGAACCAATTTGGGCCAGGCTGAAGGGACTTGTTTTTGATATGAGGCTCCATGTTCTGTATGTATGCACTGTGGTATCAGTGGCCCAAAGGCATTTAACCCCTTAAAAAGATCAGTTACTTATTAAAATCTGTGAAAATGGGCTGTTTGCCTACTTTGATGCCAGTTCTGGTGCCCAGAACCCATTTGGGCCAGGCTGAAGGGACCTGGGTTTGATGCAGGGCATCACTTTCTGTGTATTTTAAGTGTCAGATCAGTGGCCCAAAGGCATTTAACCCCTTAAAAACATCAGTTACTTATTCACATCTGTGAAAATGGGCTGTTTGCCCACTTTGATGCCAGTTCTGGTGCCCAGAACCCATTTGGGCCAGGCTGGAGGGACCTGGGTTTGATGCAGGACATCACTGTCTGTGAATTTTATGTGTCGTATCAGTGGCCCAAAGGCATTTAACCCCTTAAAAACATCAGTTACTTATTCAAATGTGTGAAAATGGGCTGTTTGCCCACTTTGATGCCAGTTCTGGTGCCCAGAACCCATTTGGGCCAGGCTGAAGGGACTTGTTTTTGATATGAGGCTCCATGTTCTGTATGTATGCACTGTGGTATCAGTGGCCCAAAGGCATTTAACCCCTTAAAAAGATCAGTTACTTATTCAAATCTGTGAAAATGGGCTGTTTGCCTACTTTGATGCCAGTTCTGGTGCCCAGAACCCATTTGGGCCAGGCTGAAGGGACCACGAGGCTGAAGTTGGTTTCTTATTCGTTCAGTTTCTTATTCGGAGCTGAAGTTGGTTTCTTATTTGGCAATTTTTTCTTTTCTGTTTTTTATAGGTTTAACAACAAAAAAGAAATATCACAATAATAAAAGACAATGCAGTGAGGTGCCCTGATGTGAATACGCCTAAAAACGGCTACAAAAACAATAAAACTGGCACAAAAATGGGCATCAAAGTGGGCACCAAAGAGCTCTGAAGAAAGGGTTAAATGCCTTTGGTCCACTGATCTCACACTGCAGACATATAGAACAGGGCCCCTCACATCAATACCAGTTATCTCCAGCCTGGCCCAAAAGGGTTCTGGGCATCAGAACTGGCATCAAAGTGGGCAAACAGTCAATTTTGGCCATTTCAATAAGTAACTGATGTTTTTAAGGAGTTAACTGACTTTGGGCCACTGATCTGATACATAAAATACACAGATAGTGATGCCCTGCAACAAACCCAGGTCCCTCCAGCCTGGCCCAAATGGGTTCTGGGCACCAGAACTGGCATCAAAGTGGGCAAACAGCCCATTTTCACACATTTGAATAAGTAACTTATGTTTTTAAGGGGTTAAATGCCTTTGGGCCACTGATGTGACACTTAAAATACACAGATAGTGATGCCCTACATCAAACCCAGGTCCCTCCAGCTTGGTCAAAATGGGTTCTGGGCACCGGAACTGGCATCAAAGTGGGTAAACGGCCCATTTTCGCAGATTTGAATAAGTAACTGATGTTTTTAAGGGGTTAAATGCCTTTGGGCCACTGATCTGACACTTAAAATACACAGATAGTGATGCCCTACATCAATCCCAGGTCCCTCCAGCTTGGTCTAAATGGGTTCTGGGCACCAGAACTGGCATCAAAGTGGGGAAAAGGCCCATTTTCTTAGATTTGAAAAAGTAACTGATGTTTTTAAGGGGTTAAAAGACTTTGGGCCAATGATACCACAGTGCATACATATAGAACAGGGAGCCCCACATTAAAAACAGGTCCATCCAGCCTGGCCCAAATGGGTTCTGCTTTTAAGGGGTTAAAGGGAACCTGTCACCAGTTTTTTTGCCTATCAACTAAAAATATCATCTAATAGAGTGTGAGCTATACCTTCCTCAACTACTTGTGAAACCCCCGACTCCCCATGAATCCCCCATAAGAACCTTTTATATTGCTCCTGCGCTGTATGGAAATATCCTCGGTCCGATGGGCGTTGGTTCTGGCCCCTCTCCCCACCCCAAATCGGCGTGCTGTACGCATTCCGTTCTGTGAATAGCGTTGTTCGCGTACAGGTCCCGCGTGTGTGCCTTCAAATTGCCTCCTGCGCAGTATGCTTTGCCCAACTGCGGGCAAAGCCGAAAAGCATTAGTACGCATGGACGAAGCATTTCAGTGCGAAACACGCGTTGGGTGTGCTGGGTTCCCCTCGGTACGTCCTCTTGGTTGGTAACTATACCTTTATTATACTTTTCAGCCGGGTGTATGTATGTAACAGTTCACTACTCAGTGACTATTGTTCCCTTGATTGTCTGAGTTTACCATTTAAATCATGTTAATTCACTTGTTTATGGCTAATCTTTAGCTTTGTGTATTTCTCCACTAATATAATCACTTTTCACCTTATATGTACCTTTGTGTCTAGAAGGTGGTTAATCACTGGTTTATTGTTTAATTTTAATTAATTAATTAATTTAATTAATTATTTTTGTATTTTTTACATATGTCTCTGTTTAGATAAGGTGGTAACTATTGGGAATGTGCATCAGGCTAAGGGCTTGTTTTCACTTGCGAGGAACACGTCTGTGTCTCGCATGTGGAAACGAAGCTCTGGTGCCGGCACTCCGGAGCTTGCGGCTGCATAGCAACACATGCAGCCGCACGCTCCGCTCTGGAGTGTCGGCGCCAGAGCTTCGTTTCCACATGCGAGACACGGACGTGTTTCTCGCAAGTGAAAACAGGCCCTTGGATGATATTTTTTGTTGATAGGCAAAAAAACTGGTGACAGGGTCCCTTTAACCCCTTAAAAACAACCCATTTGGGCCAGGCTGGATGGACCTGTTTTTGATGTGGGGCATCACTATCTGTGTATTTTAAGTGTCAGATCAGTGGCCCAAAGGCATTTAACCCCTTAAAAACATCAGTTACTTATTCAATGTGTGAAAATGGGCTGTTTGCCCACTTTGATGCCAGTTCTGGTGCCCAGAAACCAATTGGGCCAGGCTGGAGGGACCTGGGTTTGATGCAGGGCATCACTATCTGTGTATTTTAAGTGTCAGATCAGTGGCCCAAAGGAATTTAACCCCTTAAAACCATCAGTTACTTATTCAAATCTGTGAAAATGGACTGTTTGCCTACTTTGACGCCTGTTCTGGTGCCCAGAACCCATTTGGGCCAGGCTGGAGGGACCGGGGTTTGTTGCAGGGCATCAATATCTGTGTATTTTAAGTGTCAGATCTGTGTCCTAAAGGCATTTAACCCTTTAAAAACATCAGTTACTTATTCAAATGTGTGAAAATGGGCTGTTTGCCCACTTTAATGCCAGTTCTGGTGGCCAGAACCCATTTGGGCCAGGCTGGAGGGACCTGGGTTTGATGCAGGGCATCAATATCTGTGTATTGTAAGGGTCAGATCAGTGGCCCAAAGGCATTTAACCCCTTAAAAACATCAGTTACATATTCAAATCTGTGAAAATGGGCAGTTTTCCCACTTTTATGCCAGTTCTGGTGCCCAGAACCCATTTGGGTCAGGCTGGAGGGACCTGGGTTTGATGCATGGCATCACTCTCTGTGTATTTTAAGTGTCAGATCAGTGTTATGATCCGGTGACCTTGGAGCTGCATGAGAACTTTCACTGGAGAAAGTGGCCACTATACTGACCGCAAACCTGAACTTAACACCGCAACTAGAAGTAGCCGTGGAGTGTACCTAACACGCCTAGACACCTCGTCACAGCCGGAGGACTAAATACCCCTAAAGATGGAAATCGAGGCAGCTGATAAGTCAGGGCAGACTTAAAACATTTGAGGAGTTGCAGGAAGAATTTCAGTTGCCACGGTCTGAATTGTTCCAGTATAATCGTATATCTCATGCTTATCAGGCACAGAATAAAAGGGGAGCCATAGTGGTACAGATTGATCGACTATATCCTTAAAGGGAACCTGTCACCCCGTTTTTTCAGATTGAGCTATAAATACTGTTAAATAGGGCCTGCGCTGTGTGTTACTATAGTGTATGTAGTGTACCCTGATTCCCCATGTATGCTGAGAAATACATTACCAAAGTCGCCGTTTTCGCCTGTCAATCAGGCTGGTCAGGTCGGGTGGGCGATGCAAACTCGGCTTTGGGAAAATGGCCGCCGCGATCTCTTGTGCGCACGCGCGGTATCCCGCGGCCATTTTCCTGAAGCCCCGTGCAGCACAGCACTCCATCTGCGCACGCGCGGCCCCAGGAAGATGGCCGCCCCCACCGATGAAAGGGATGACAACGCAGATTGCGCGCTGTGTCTTCACGTGGGCGCAGGGAATTCGGAAATTGGACATGCGCACACCACTACGCCACCAACGGAAAGCTGGGGAAGAAAAGAGCGCTGTGAACACGCCCACCCGACCTGACCAGCCTGATTGACAGGCGAAAACGGCGACTTTGGTAATGTATTTCTCAGCATACATGGGGAATCAGGGTACACTACATACACTATAGTAACACACAGCGCAGGCCCTATTTAACAGTATTTATAGCTCAATCTGAAAAAACGGGGTGACAGGTTCCCTTTAAGAATAGCTGCACGAAGGGGGCGATTTCAGAAATATATGGGTTTCTACTTTTTTCTTTCCTGGAAAAATATCCCATCCGAGCCAAAGGGAAATGGGAAGCTGAATTGGGAATAATTGACAATGATAGATGGGAGTCGGTCCTAGAATATGTGCCCAAGATATCAATGAGTGAACCTGGCAGGCTATCACAGTTATTCGTAATCCATAGGGCCTATAGAATCCCTGACAGGTTGTTCAAGGCTGGGCTTAGGCAAAACTCGGACTGCCCTCGGTGCTCACAATCCCAGGCGGGGATATTGCATATGATGTGGCAGTGCCCTAGACTGTCCTCCTTCTGGATAGTTGCTTTAAATCGTATTGAACTGGTGTATGGATGTTCTGTCCCTAGGGTTCCACTGACTTGCATATTGGGATATGTGGAGGAAATTGTTACGGACAACATGTTTAAAATAGCTATTGCACGATTGTTATTCATTGCTAGGAAATTGATCGCCAAATTTTGGATTAGAGAGGAACCTCCAACAAGAAGAGACTTTCTTAAGCAAGCGGAGCATATACTTACTTTGGAGAAAAGTATCTACACCAAAAGGAATAAGCTGGACATCTTCCACAAGCTGTGGCAACCGTGGATGGACTTGAATTAGGATGATAAATGAGAATATAGGGAACCTAGTATTCAATGGAAAATAACGGATGTTTATTCAAATGTTTGTATGATGATGGGAAGTGGGGTGGCTCTGGCTGAGGTCTCTGGGGTTGGGCGGGGTGGGGAGGCTCTTGGTCGGGGGGAAAAAGTTATCTGTAAATGTTTAATGAAACATTGTCATGAGAAATATTGTGATTGTTTATTCTTTGCGGATAATAAAAATCTATCTGATAAAAAAAAAAAAAAGATGGAAATCGGAATACTGTCTTGCCTCAGAGAAAATCCCCAAAGGATAGACAGCCCCCCACAAATATTGGCGGTGAGTCGGAGAGGAAAAAACATACACAGGCAGATAAAACAGGATTTAGCACAGGAGGCCACTCTAGCTAGATAGGACAGGATAGGACAGAGTTCTGTGCGGTCAGTATTAAAACCCTTCAAAAAATCCACAGCAGAATATACAAAAAACTTCCTACATCTAACTAAAGATGTAGGAGCGTATATCTGCAACTCCAGTGAAACCAACCAGACTGAGAAAACACAAACACAGTCTAATCTGGACAAAAGAAAAACAAACGAACAGTACTGAAAATAAGCACACTGCATGTGTGCCACAGGAAAAGAAACAGACACTTATCTTTGCTGAACTGGCAGATAAGCAGGAGAGGCCAGGCAGAGATCCAACACTTCCAGAGAAACATTGACAACTGGCAAGGGCTAAAGGATCCTGCACACCTAAATATCCCATTCAGAATTGTAATTTTCCGATACACCTGGCCAGGACTGTGAGTCAGAGACAACTGCATTCCCACCAACAACCACTGGAGGGAACCCAAGAGCAGAATTCACAACAGTACCCCCCCTTGAGGAGGGGTCACCGAACCCTCACCAGGGCCCCCAGGACGATCAGGACGAGCCAGATGAAAGGCACGGACCAAATCAGCAGCATGGACATCAGAGGCAAAAACCCAAGAATTATCCTCCTGGCCATAACCCTTCCATTTGACCAGGTACTGAAGCTTCCGCCTCGAAAAACGGGAATCCAAAATCTTCTCAACAACATATTCCAACTCCCCATCAACCAACACAGGGGCCGGACGATCAGCAGAGGGAACAACGGGCTCCACATATTTCCGCAACAAAGATCTATGGAAGACATTATGGATAGCAAAAGAGGCCGGAAGCGTCAGTCGAAAAGACAGCGGATTAATAACCTCAGAAATCCTATAAGGACCAATAAACCTCGGTTTAAACTTAGGAGAAGAAACCTTCATAGGAACATGACGGGAAGACAACCAGACCAGATCCCCAACCCGAAGCCGGAAACCAACACACCGACGACGATTAGCAAAACATTGAGCCTCCTCTTGAAACAACACCAACTTGTCCACCACATGAGCCCAAATCTGCTGCAACCTGTCCACCACAGAATCCACACCAGGACAGTCAGAAGGCTCAACCTGCCCAGAAGAAAAACGAGGATGAAAACCAAAATTACAAAAGAAAGGCAAAACCAAGGTAGCAGAACTAGCCCGATTATTAAGGGCAAACTCGGCCAATGGCAAGAAGGCCACCCAATCATCCTGATCAGCAGACACAAAGCATCTCAAATAAGTCTCCAAGGTCTGATTAGTACGCTCAGTCTGGCCATTTGTCTGAGGATGAAATGCAGAAGAAAAAGGCAAATCAATGCCCAGCCTAGCACAAAAGGCCCGCCAAAACCTAGAAACAAACTGGGAACCTCTGTCGGAAACAGTATTCTCCGGAATACCATGCAAACGAACCACATGCTGAAAGAACAACAGAACCAAATCAGAAGAGGAAGGCAATTTAGGTAAGGGCACCAAATGAACCATCTTAGAGAACCGGTCACAAACAACCAAGATAACAGACATTTTCTGGGAGACCGGAAGATCAGAAATAAAATCCATCGAAATATGCGTCCAGGGCCTCTCAGGGACTGGCAATGGCAAAAGCAACCCACTAGCACGGGAGCAACAAGGCTTGGCCCGCGCACAAGTCCCACAGGACTGCACAAAAGAACGCACATCACGTGACAATGAAGGCCACTAAAAGGACCTACCAACCAAATCTCTGGTACTAAAAATGCCAGGATGACCGGTCAACACGGAACAGTGAACCTCAGAAATCACTCTACTAGTCCATCTGTCAGGAACAAACAATTTCCCCACAGGACAGCGGTCAGGTTTGTCAACCTGAAATTCCTGAAGAACCCGTCGTAAATCAGGGGAAATGGCAGAAAGGACCACACCCTCTTTCAGAATACCGACCGGCTCTAAGACTTCAGGAGAATCAGGCAAAAAACTCCTAGAGAGGGCATCAGCCTTAATATTCTTAGAACCCGGAAGGTACGAGACCACGAAATCAAAACGGGAAAAAAACAAGGACCATCGAGCCTGTCTAGGATTCAGCCGTTTAGCAGACTCGAGGTAAATCAAATTCTTATGATCGGTCAAGACTACAATACGGTGCTTAGCTCCCTCAAGCCAATGTCGCCACTCCTCTTAATCCTAGCAAACAAATTGGAAAGCAAAGGTAACGGGTATTGAAACTTGACCGTGATTTTATTCAAGAGGCGATAATCTATACAGGGTCTCAAGGAACCATCTTTTTTAGCAACAAAAAAGAACCCCGCTCCCAACGGTGAAGAAGATGGCCGAATATGCCCTTTCTCCAAAGACTCCTTAATATAGCTCCGCATGGCGGTATGTTCATGCACAGACAGGTTGAAAAGTCGACCCTTAGGAAACTTACAGCCTGGAATCAAGTCAATAGCACAATCGCAGTCCCTGTGCGGTGGAAGGAAACTGGACTTGGGCTCATCGAATACATCCTGAAAATCAGACAAAATCTCTGTAATCTTAGAAGGTGAAGAAGAGGAGATTGACATCAAAGGAACATCATTATGAACTCCCTGACAACCCCAACTAGTCACAGACATGGACTTCCAGTCCAACACAGGATTATGTACCTGCAACTATGGAAAAGCCAGCACGATAACATCATGCAGGTTATGCAACACCAGAAATCGACAATCTTCCTGATGGGCTGGCGCCATGCGCATGGTTACCTGTGTCCAAAACTGGGGCTTATTTCTAGCCAAGGGTGTAGCATCAATGCCCCTCAAAGGAATAGGGTTCTGCAAAGGCTGCAAGGGAAAACCACAACGCTTGGCAAACTCAAAATCCATTAAATTCAAGGCGGCGCCTGAATCCACAAACGCCATGACAGAAAATGATGACAAGGAGCAGATCAAGGACACAGATAACAGAAATTTAGGTTGTACAGTACTGATGGTAATTGAACTGGCGATCCTCTTTGTCCGCTTAGGGCAGACAGAAATGACATGAGAAGCGTCGCCACAATAATAACACAACCTATTTTGACGTCTGAAACCTTGTCGTTCCGTTCTAGGCAGAATTCTATCACATTGCATAGGCTCAGAAATTTGCTCTGAGGATAACGCCACAGCGCGCACAGTTCTGCGCTCCCGCAGGCGTCGGTCAATCTGAATGGCCAGAGACATAGAATCACTCAGACCGGAAGGCGTGGGAAACCCCACCATAACATCTTTAACGGATTCAGAAAGCCCCGTTCTGAAAATTGCCGCCAAAGCATCATTATTCCATTTAGTCAATACAGACCATTTTCTGAATTTCTGACAATACAATTCTGCCGCCTCTTGACCCTGAGACAGGGCTAACAAGGTATTCTCAGCTTGATCCACAGAATTAGGTTCATCATATAATAGTCCTAAAGCCTGAAAAAAGGAGTCAATATTAAGCAAAGCCGGATTCCCAGATTCCAGAGAAAACGCCCAATCCTGCGGGTCGCCACGCAGCAGGGAGATTACGATTTTTACCTGCTGAATGGAATCACCAGAGGATCGAGGTCTCAGGTCAAAAAACAGTTTACAGTTGTTTTTAAAACTCAAAAATTTAGACCTGTCACCAGAAAACAAATCAGGAGTAGGAATCTTCGGTTCTAAAGCAGGAGTCTGAACAATATAATCAGAAATACCTTGCACCCTAGCAGCAAGCTGGTCTACACGAGAAGCTAATTCCTGAACATTAATGCTTGCATCAGGCTCCTCAGCCACCCAGATATTAAGAGGGAAGAGAACACAAAACAGACTGGAGAAAAAAAAATGGCTCAAGAGCTTCCTTCCCTTCTTCTGAGATGCATTTAACTCATTGTTGGCCAGTTGTACTGTTATGATCCGGTGACCTTGGAGCTCAGGGCCGCCATCAGGGCATTACAGGCATCACTGCCGTATGGGGCCCGGTGATGAGGAGCAAAAAGGGGGGCCCGAGCGAGCACGCTGGCAGCCGGTCCGGTCCGCGCTCTGCTCGGGCCCCCCCTGACATTTTTATTCAGGCTGCGGCTGCCAGTGCCACTGTGCTGTGCCTGTCTGTAAATGAGCCTTGTACCTTTAAGGCGGCCGGGCCCGCGGTGCATCATGGGCCCGCCCGCCGCAAGTTAGTGACGTCACACGCTGCCCTGCTCCACTTCCTCATTCCGGGACCAGAGCAGAGCAGCGTGCGGCGGTGTGACACCACGTGGATGGCGGAGGGAGCAGAGAAGAGGCAGTGGGGGACCACCGGACGACGAGGGACCCGGCGGAGGAGAAGAGGCAGGCGGCAGTGGGGGACCGGCGGAGGAGAAGAGGCAAGCACCGGCGGCAGCGGGGGACCGGCAGAGGAGAAGAGGCAAGCGCCGGCGGCAGCGGGGGACCGGCGGAGGAGAAGAGGCAAGCACCGGCGGCAGCGGGGGACCGGCAGAGGAGAAGAGGCAAGCGCCGGCGGCAGCGGGGGACCGGCGGAGGAGAAGAGGCAAGCACCGGCGGCAGCGGGGGACTGGCGGTCGGCGGAGGACCAGTCAGACGGCGGAAGAGAAGAGGCAGGCGGGGGAGGGGGCAGTAAAGCTGGACACAGGGGGGGCAGAAAGCTGGACACAGGGGGGGCAGAAAGCTGGACACGGGGGGCAGAAAGCTGGACACGGGGGGCAGAAAGCTGGACACAGGGGGGGGCAGAAAGCTGGACACGGGGGGGGCAGAAAGCTGGACACGGGGGGGCAGAAAGCTGGACACAGGGGGGGCAGAAAGCTGGACACAGGGGGGTCAGAAAGCTGGACACGGGGGGGGGGCAGAAAGCTGGACACAGGGGGGGGCAGAAAGCTGGACACAGGGGGGGGCAGAAAGCTGGACACAGGGGGGGCAGAAAGCTGGACACAGGAGGGGGCAGAAAGCTGGACAGAGGGGGGGCAGAGTGCTGGACAGAGATGGGGCAGAGTGCTGGACAGAGATGGGGCAGAGTGCTGGGCAGAGATGGGGCAGAGTGCTGGGCAGAGATGGGGCAGAGTGCTGGGCAGAGTGCTGGGCAGAGATGGGGCAGAGTGCTGGGCAGAGATGGGGCAGAGTGCTGGGCAGAGATGGGGCAGAGTGCTGGGCAGAGATGGGGCAAAGTGCTGGGCAGAGATGGGGCAGAGTGCTGGGCAGAGATGGGGCAGAGTGCTGGGCAGAGATGGGGCAGAGTGCTGGGCAGAGATGGGGCAGAGATGGGGCAGAGTGCTGGGCAGAGATGGGACAGAGTGCTGGGCAGAGATGGGGCAGAGTGCTGGGCAGAGTGTTGTGAATTCTGTGGCAGAGCTCCCTCCTGTGGTCACAAGTGGTACTTCGGCTGATTCTCTCTGTGAGCTTCTGTTGGTGGAGGGAAGTGGCACTGCGGCTTCTGAGTTTCCTCCCTCAGGTGATCTGGTGAGGTCGTTAGGTGCTTCTCTACTTAACTCCACCTAATGCTTTGATCCTGGCTTCCTGTCAATGTTCCAGTGTTGGACTTGCTTTTCCCTGGATCATTCCTGTGGCCTGCTGCTCTGCATAGCTAAGTTCTTCTTTTCTATCCTCGATCTGTTAAGAAAGTCGGGCCTCACTTTGCTGAATCTATTTCATCTCTACGTTTGTCTTTTCATCTTAACTCACAGTCATTATATGTGGGGGGCTGCCTTTTCCTTTGGGGTATTTCTCTGAGGCAAGGTAGGCTTATTTTCTATCTTCAGGCTAGTTAGTTTCTCAGGCTGTGCCGAGTTGCATAGGCAGAGTTAGGCGCAATCCACGGCTGCCTCTAGTGTTGTTTGGAGAGGATTAGGGATTGCGGTCTGCAGAGTTCCCACGTCTCAGAGCTCGTTCTATGATTTTGGGTTATTGTCAGATCACTGAATGTGCTCTGACCGCTATGTCCATTGTAGTACTGAATTGCCTTTCATAACAGCAGAGATGGGGCAGAGTGCTGGACAGAGATGGGGCAGAGTTCTGGACAGAGATGGGGCAGAGTGCTGGACAGAGATGGGGCAGTGTGCTGGACAGAGATGGGGCAGAGTGCTGGACACAGATGGGGCAGAGTGCTGGACACAGATGGGGCAGGATGGATACGATGGAGACAGATGGGGCAGAATGGATACTCATGAGGGCAGGATGAGAGAACATATGGCTGGAGCCTGGAATGAGACACACGGGGGCTAGGATGGCGAATATTACCATAGGGGCTAATTAAGGGATATTATTATTGCAGTTATGTATTTATTTTATTTTTTGAGTATACTGTTTTAAATGGGGGGGCGGTCCTGTTACTGTGTAGAGTGATACTATGTTGCCTTCTTCATGTGGTGTAATGTAGAAGTTGGGAAAATTAAGTAATGTGTTCTACAAGCGGAACTCGAGATAACTGTTTTATTTCCTGCACCTGCAGAGACGAGTCCTGGCTGGATGAAGTGATGGCGGTCTGTGCTGGATGAAAGATGAAGGACTTCACCTAGAGACGTCACTGGTGAGTCAGTGTTACCTATACACTGGCACAATACACTGTATACTATATACAGAGGTCCTGTGTACAATGTCACCAGTGATCACTGTATTACCTATACATTATATACAGAGCTCCTGTGTGTAATGTCACCGGTGATCACTGTATTACCTGTACACAGACACTGCTTACTAATTACAGATCTCCTGTGCATAATGGCACTGCTGGTGATAGTATTGTGGGTTTTTTTTTTATTACTGATCAGTATTGTAGTATTCAGTCATTGGTGGTAATATGTGGTCTGGTCATGGTGTAGCGGTATTTGTTCCTTGTATTTTATATTATTCGATCACTGTGGTGGTAATATGTCATCTGGTCATAGTGCTGTGGTATTTGTTCCTTGTATGTAGTATTATAGGTCATTTTAAAAATTGAAAAATAAATAAAAATATACCTACCGTATATACTCGAGTATAAGCCGAGATTTTCAGCCCAAAATTTTGGGCTGAAAGTGCCCCTCTCGGCTTATACTCGAGTCAAGGTGGGTGGCAGGGTCGGCGGGTGAGGGGGTGAGGGCGCTGAGGTATACTTACCTAGTCCCAGCGATCCTCGCGCTGTCCCTGCCGTCCCACGGTCTTCTGTGCTGCAGCTTCTTCCTCTCTTCAGCAGTCACGTGGGACCGCTCATTACAGAAATGAATAAGCGGCTCCACCTCCCATAGGGGTGGAGCCGCCTATTCATTCCTCTAATCAGCGGTGCCGGTGACCGCTGATAGAGAATGAAGCTGCGGCACCGAAGACCAGGCAGAGGGACAGCGCGAGGATCGCCAGGACTAGGTAAGTATAGCATATTCACCTGTCCGCGTTCCAGCCGCCGAGCGTCGCTCCATCTTCCCGGCCGGCGCCTCCATCTTCCCGGCGTCTGCGCTCTGACTGTTCAGGTCAGAGGGCGCGATGACGCATATAGTGTGCGCGGCGCCCTCTGCCTGATCAGTCAGAGCAGAGACGCCGGGAAGATGGAGGCGCCGGAACGAGACGCCGGGAGCTGCAATCAAAGGAGGTGAGTATGTGTTGTTTTTTTTTTATTGCAGCAGCAGCAGCGGCGGCGGCAGAGATTTATGTGGAGCATCTATGGGGCACAGTGAACGGTGCAGAGCACCATATATGGCACATCTATGGGGCACAATGAACGGTGCAGAGCACCGTATATGGCACATCTATGGGGCACAGTGAACGGTGCAGAGCACCGTATATGGCACATCTATGGGGCACAATGAACGGTGCAGAGCACCGTATATGGCACATCTATGGGGCACAGTGAACGGTGCAGGGCACCGTATATGGCACATCTATGGGGCACAGTGAACGGTGCAGAGCACCGTATATGGCACATCTATGGGGCACAGTGAACGGTGCAGGGCACCGTGTATGGCACATCTATGGGGCACAGTGAACGGTGCAGAGCACCGTATATGGCACATCTATGGGGCACAATGAACGGTGCAGAGCACCGTATATGGCACATCTATGGGGCACAATGAACGGTGCAGAGCACCGTATATGGCACAGCTATGGGGCACAGTGAACGGTGCAGAGCACCGTATATGGCACATCTATGGGGCACAGTGAACGGTGCAGGGCACCGTATATGGCACATCTATGGGGCACAGTGAACGGTGCAGGGCACCGTATATGGCACATCTATGGGGCACAGTGAACGGTGCAGAGCACCGTATATGGCACATCTATGGGGCACAATGAACGGTGCAGAGCACCGTATATGGCACATCTATGGGGCACAATGAACGGTGAAGAGCACCGTATATGGCACAGCTATGGGGAAATATGAACGGTGCAGAGCACTGTATGGCACAGCTATGGGGAAATAATGATCTATTTTTATTTTTGAAATTCACCGGTAAATGCTGCATTTCCACCCTAGGCTTATACTCGAGTCAATAAGTTTTCCCAGTTTTTTGTGGCAAAATTAGGGGGATCGGCTTATACTCGGGTCGGCTTATACTCGAGTATATACGGTAAATTGTATTGCATATTTTAACAAATATTTAATAGGTTACAGCAGAGTAGGGCCCGGCCAAAAGTGTCTACCGTGTTATGGTGGCGGCTTAAAAAATCTTTTTGGCCAAAACAAAAGCTGCCGGCTATATGTGTGATCTGGTGATGGGAACTGTCAATGTGTGATAGGTGAGAAGTGGAGATTTTCCAAGAGAGAGCGGTGGGACTGTGGACAGTTCGTGGGGTGGAGCCTGGAGGCGGGGCTGGGGTGGAGCCTGGGCGGAGTTTCAAGGGGGCCCCGAAAATTTTGCCAGTATGGGGCCCCAAAATTTCTAGTGGCAGCCCTGTTGGAGCTGCATAAGAACTTTCACTGGAGAAAGTGGCCATTATACTGACCGCAAACCTGAACTTAACACCGCTACTAGAAGTAGCCGTGGAGTGTACCTAACACACCTAGACACCTCGTCACAGCCGGAGGACTAAATACCCCTAAAGATGGAAATCGGGATACTGTCTTGCCTCAGAGAAAATCCCCAAAGGATAGACAGCCCCCCACAAATATTGGCGGTGAGTCGGAGAGGAAAAAACATACACAGGCAGAAAAAACAGGATTTAGCAAAGGAGGCCACTCTAGCTAGATAGGACAGGATAGGACAGAGTTCTGTGCGGTCAGTATTAAAAC
Organism: Ranitomeya imitator; assembly: GCF_032444005.1. Taxonomy (NCBI): domain Eukaryota; kingdom Metazoa; phylum Chordata; class Amphibia; order Anura; family Dendrobatidae; genus Ranitomeya; species Ranitomeya imitator. Next base: position 422,852,221 of record NC_091285.1, on the reverse strand, counting down.
TCTTCAAAAAATCCACAGCAGAATATACAAAAAACTTCCTACATCTAACTAAAGATGTAGGAGCGTATATCTGCAACTCCAGTGAAACCAACCAGACTGAGAAAACACAAACACAGTCTAATCTGGACAAAAGAAAAACAAACGAACAGTACTGAAAATAAGCACACTGCATGTGTGCCACAGGAAAAGAAACAGACACTTAGGCTTGGTTCCCATTACGTTAATGGGAAAGCGCTAACGGACAGCGTTGCACGGCGAAATTAGCGCCGTGCAACGCGTCTGTTAGCGCGCCCATTCACGGCAATGGGAACGCGCAGCTAGCGCGTGCCATGTTCGGCACGCGCTAGCGACGCGCCGGTGTTTCCTGGCACGCCGCGGACGCTGCTTGCAGCGTCCGAGGCGCGTCCGCGGTCCGTTCCCCGCTCTCGCAGATCGGGGATCTGCGAGAGCGGGGACGTTACCGCGACCCCGGGACGCGGCCCCATTAAAAACATTGCGTTAGTGCAACCCGCTAGCGCTAGCGCTAAACGGGTTGCAGTAACGCAATATGAACCTAGCCTTATCTTTGCTGAACTGGCAGATAAGCAGGAGAGGCCAGGCAGAGATCCAACACTTCCAGAGAAACATTGACAACTGGCAAGGGCTAAAGGATCCTGCACACCTAAATATCCCAGTCAGAATTGTAATTATCCGATACACCTGGCCAGGACTGTGAGTCAGAGACAACTGCATTCCCACCAACAACCACTGGAGGGAACCCAAGAGCAGAATTCACAACAGATCAGTGGCGTAAAGGCATTTAACCCCTTAAAAACGTCAGTTACTTAGTCAAAACTGGCACCAAAATGGGCTGTTTGCCCACTTTGATGCCAGTTCTGATGCTCAGAGCCCATTTGGGCAGACTAGAGAGACCTGGGTTTGATGCGGGGCATCACTATCTGTGTATTTTAAGTGTCAGATCAGTGGCCCAAAGGCAGTTAACCCCTTATAAACATCAGTTACTTATTCAAATGTGTGAAAATGGGCTGTTTGCCCACTTTGATGCCAGTTCTGATGCCCAGAACCCATTTGGGCCAGGCTGGATGGACCTGGTTTTGATGTGGGGCTCTCTGTTCTATATGTATGCACTGTGGTATCAGTGGCCCAAAGGCATTTATTTGACCCCTTAAAAACATCAGTTACTTATTCAAATCTGTGAAAATGGGTTGTTTGCCCACTTTGATGCCAGTTCTGGTGCCCAGAACCCATTTGGGCCAGGCTGGAGGGACCTGGGTTTGATGCAGGGCATCACTATCTGTGTATTATTAGTATCAGATCAGTGGCCCAAAGGCATTTAACCCCTTAAAAACATCAGTTACTTATTCATATCTGTGAAAATAGGGATTTTTGTGTACTCACCGTAAAATCCTTTTCTCCGAGCCATTCATTGGGGGACACAGACCATGGGTGTATGCTGCTGCCACCAGGAGGCTGACACTAAGTAATACAAAGAAAAAGTTAGCTCCTCCCCTGCAGTATACACCCTCCTGCTGGCTCCCAGCTAACCAGTTCGGTGCAAAAGCAGTAGGAGATCAATAACGACATATAAGCGTAAAGCATGTCACATTATATATAAGAGTATAACATATCAAAAGATAAAAACAAAGCATAAGCTAATAACAGGGTGGGAGCTGTGTCCCCCAATGAATGGCTCGGAGAAAAGGATTTTACGGTGAGTACACAAAAATCCCTATTTCTCCTTCGCCTCATTGGGGGACACAGACCATGGGACGTCCCAAAGCAGTCCCTGGGTGGGGACAACATCACCTCAGGCCGTGTAGCCGCTACTTACAAGTGCGCCACCGCGGCCTGCAATGTCCACCTGCCCAGACTCACATCTGTGGAAGTGAGTGAATTATAGTGCTTCAAGAATGCAAGCGGCCTGGAGGAATTCGCAAGCTTGCGGTCGTGCTTGCCGACGTCTGGCGCCTAGAGCCCTCAGACAGGGAGATAGGCTGACATCTAGCGCGAAAGGACTCCTGGATGGAGAAAAGAATCCACCAGGCTAACATGGCCGAAGAAAAACGGCTAAACCCTTCCTGCGACCGTCAGGAAGCCTACTTACCATCGAAAAACCCGACTAAAGTGTCCAACCTTTGGAAGGACGTCGTCCTCGATACGTACCCACTCGGAGCACTCGCTTCTTCCAGATTATGGAGAACCCATTCCGCTTTGTGGACTAGAGCCGAAGGAGATGAGAGGACGATGCCCCTGCAACAGTGGAGATATAATACCCCTTGGCAACGAGGGAAGGGGATGGCTAGAGGGCAACCTTGCCTTGATGGTAATAAGGAAAAAAGATAAAGAACAGAGCGTCGAGATCTGAAGACTCATCAGGAGGACAAGAACGCAGAGAAAGAAGGGGAGAGACCCTCCCTGATAGAAAAGTCTATCCGGATCAAAAAAGGAGTCCACTGTAAGATGCCCAGGACCATTAAGGTTCCACGGATTTAACGGTACGCGGTAGGGAAGAACTACAGGTTGAGGCTCCCTGCGAGAAAGACCATATTTCCAGCTTGACGCAATAAGCCGGAAAAATACTAGTACCGCAAGCGAGAAAAAACCTGACATGGTCAGTGCGGGTCTCCCGGGATCACTGGGGCCCTACCCGCTTCCGAAAAGATTTCAGACGTAGTGGAAGAGGGGTTATGGAAATTGGTACCATGGAAGAATAGAGCATGCACTGCGATGGACTTGGATCGCGAGGCCAAACCATGAACTGGAGTACATTGGCGTTCAGCTTGGACGCCACCCGACCTACATCTGGAGTACTCCAGTGAAGGCAGATCCGATGGAAGACTTCCGAGTGAAGTTCCCACTCACTTGAGGAGGAACCCTGACGGCTGAATATGTCTGCCGCCCAGTGTTCTACTCCAGGGGTATGTACTGTTGAGATCACCGAATGATAGATCTCGGCCCATCAGAGAGTGCGAGGTACCTTAGCCATGGCGCTTGACTGTGGGTACTTGCTAGATGGTTAACTTGTGGCACAGCCGAGGCATTATCCAACTGAAGACCCGCTAGAAGGCAGAGGACCTGCTGAAGGAATAGCCGTACCGTTCGGATCTACAGAGAGATGATCGGGAGAAGAAAACTGGCAATGGTATTTCCTAATAGCCATTGGGCCAGGAGAAGGCTCTGGATGAGGAAGGAGCTCAGAGATTACCCTTTGAGAGCCTGATTGACTTGCAGAAAACGAGCGCAGCGAAGGAAACTGCTTCCGTTGACGTCCTTTCCCTCAGAACCCTCCTAGCGAATTGAATGAACTGAGGGAATGAGAGATCAAGTGCGCAAGCTCCCTGTAGAAGGGCCACGACCTAGACTCGGGAGAGAATAACCAACCTTCTTGGGCAGGATCATCCTCAAAGAGGATCTGCTGGGCTGAGAATGAGGGAAAAAAACTTGTCTAAGTTTAGCTGCTAGCCCAATAGAGAGGTAATTGCAAGTGATATAGACGACTCAGCGTAGTCCTAGGAGAGTGGCTACAAAGTCGACCAAATAGGGCAGGACGACCATGCTTCTAAGGTGCAAGAAGCACATGACAACCGTTATGACCCTTGCGACCACTATGGTGTGGTAGCCAGGCCGAAGGGCCAGGTCGTGAAAATGCTGTTCGCGAATGGAAAGGCGAAGAGATTATAGTAGAGAGGAGAAATAGGTATGTGAGGGTAAGAATCCCGAATGTCGATGGATGCCAGAAAAAAAAACAAACACGTTTTTCTGTTGAAGTAATGGCTGAGCGGAGGAACTACATCCGAAAAAAGAAAAGGCCCTGTCGGAGGTTGTTAGAAGTTTGGGGTCCAGGAATGGAGATACTTTTCATTCCCTCCATTTTGGAACCAAGATCCCTTAGATCTAGACTGTCCTGGCCAATGCTTCCACTGCTGGTTGAGTCTGAAGAAGATACGATCCATTGCTAGTCTCCCGCTCAGAAGATTTGATAGGCCAGCTATACTGTGGAACGAAGTAGATCAGGTCTGGGACCCGGAGACTTTCATTCCCTCCCTTTGGTCAAGCAACCCATGTGGCGGCTAAGGAAGGGTAGAGCGCTGAACCCGAAACCACAAGACGGAACGAACTAGATTTGCTATCCGACCGTCTGTGGAATCTTAAATGATGATACACCGGCCAGGATACTGATAAACACACAGGGCCTGCCAGATGATATTATCAGACCACAGACAATGTATAGTTCAAAAGATATATATTTTATTTATACAAAAAGGAAGAAAGGTGCCTCTGTACAGCCGAGGGTAAAACCTGGTGGACAGGGCTGAATGTCCGGCAATAGGCCTGGCTGCAGAAGAGGATACTGAAGGTGAAACTCCAGTGCTCGTCTGATAAGGGAGGGGGGAGATCGGTGCCCTTGAAGGGGCCCGTCGCCCCTAAAATCAGCTCAGGCAGTGGCTTCCCACGTCGCAGGAGAGGATACGGAGAGGTGAAACTCCCGTGCTCGCCTGTTGATGGTTCGAGGAGATCGGAACATGAAAGAATCCGTCGCCCCATTCGACCGTAGTAAAAAGTAAAAAACGGTAAAAAAGAGTTCTTTGGGTCTGAATAGCAGACCCGTTCATGTGCCTCCTACAGACACTAAGCAAGAACTGGTTAGCTGGGAGCCAGCAGGAGGGTGTATACTGCAGGGGAGGAGATCACTTTTTTTTTGTATCACTTAGTGTCTGCCTCCTGGTGGCAGCAGCATACACCCACGGTCTGTGTCCCCCAATGAGGCGAAGGAGAAATGGGCCGTTTGCCCACTTTGATGTCAGTTCTGGTGCCCAGAAACCATTTGGGCCAGGCAGGAGGGACCTTGGTTTGATGCATGGCATCACTATCTGTGTATTTTAACCCCTTCATGACCCAGCCTATTTTGACCTTAAAGACCTTGCCGTTTTTTGCAATTCTGACCAGTGTCCCTTCATGAGGTAATAACTCAGGAACGCTTCAATGGATCCTAGCGGTTCTGAGATTGTTTTTTCGTGACATATTGGGCTTCATGTTAGTGGTAAATTTAGGTCAATAAATTCTGTGTTTATTTGTGATAAAAACGGAAATTTGGCGAAAATTTTGAAAATTTCGCAATTTTCACATTTTGAATTTTTATTCTGTTAAACCAGAGAGTTATGTGACACAAAATAGTTAATAAATAACATTTCCCACACGTCTACTTTACATCAGCACAATTTTGGAAACAAAATTTTTTTTTGCTAGGAAGTTATAAGGGTTAAAATTTGACCAGCGATTTCTCATTTTTACAACGAAATTTACAAAACCATTTTTTTTAGGGACCACCTCACATTTGAAGTCAGTTTGAGGGGTCTATATGGCTGAAAATACCCAAAAGTGACACCATTCTAAAAACTGCACCCCTCAAGGTGCACAAAACCACATTCAAGAAGTTTATTAACCCTTCAGGTGCTTCACAGCAGCAGAAGCAACATGGAAGGAAAAAATGAACATTTAACTTTTTAGTCACAAAAATGATTTTTCAGCAACAATTTTTTTATTTTCCCAATGGTAAAAGGAGAAACTGAACCACGTACGTTGTTGTCCAATTTGTCCTGAGTACGCTGATACCTCATATGTGGGGGTAAACCACTGTTTGGGCGCACGGCAGGGCTTGGAAGGGAAGGAGCGCCATTTGACTTTTTGAATGAAAAATTGGCTGCACTCTTTAGCGGACACCGTGTCACATTTGGAGAGCCCCCGTGTGCCTAAAAATTGGAGCTCCCCCACAAGTGACCCCATTTTGGAAACTAGACGCCCCAAGGAACTTATCTAGATGCATAGTGAGCCCTTTAAACCCCCAGGTGCTTCACAAATTGATCCGTAAAAATGAAAAAGTACTTTTTTTTCACAAAAAAATTCTTTTAGCCTCAATTTTTTCATTTTCACATGGACAACAGGATAAAATGGATCCTAAAATTTGTTTGGCAATTTCTCCTGAGTACACCGATACTTCACATGTGGGGGTAAACCACTGTTTGGGCACATGGTAAGGCTCGGAAGGGAAGGAGCGCCATTTGACTTTTTGAATGAAAAATTATCTCCATCGATAGCGGACACCATGTCGCGTTTGGAGAGACCCTGTGTGCTTAAACATTGGAGCTCCCCCACAAGTGACCCCATTTTGGAAACTGGACCCCCCAAGGAACTTATCTAGATGCCTAGTGAGCACTTTAAACCCTCAGGTGCTTCACAAATTGATCCGTAAAAATGAAAAAGTACTTTTTTTTCACAAAAAATTTATTTTCGCCTCAATTTTTTCATTTTCACATGGGCAATAGGATAAAATGGATCCTAAAATTTGTTGAGCAATTTCTCCCGAGTACGCCGATACCTCATATGTGGGGGTAAACCACTGTTTGGGCACACGGCAGGGCTCGGAAGGGAAGGCGCGCCTTTTAACTTTTTGAATGGAAAATTAGCTCCAATTGTTAGCGGACACCATGTCGCATTTGGAGAGCCCCTGTGTGCCTATGCAATGGAGCTCCCCCACAAGTGACCCCATTTTGGAAACTAGACCCCCCAAGGAACTTATCTAGATGCATACTGAGCACTTTAAACCCCCAGGTGCTTCACAGAAGTTTATAATGCAGAGCCATGAAAATAAAAAATAATTTTTCTTTTCTCAAAAATGATTTTTTAGCCTGGAATTTCCTATTTTGCCAATGGTAATAGGAGAAATTGGACCACAAATGTTGTTGTCCAGTTTGTCCTGAGTATGCAGATACCCCATATGTGGGGGTAAACCACTGTTTGGGCGCACGGCAGGGCTCAGAAGGGAAGGCACGCCATTTGGCTTTTTAAATGGAAAATTATCTCCAATCATTAGCGGACACCATGTCGCGTTTGGAGAGCCCCTGTGTGCCTAAACATTGGAGATCCCCCACAAATTACCCCATTTTGGAAACTAGACCCCCAAAGGAACTAATCTAGATGTGTAGTGAGCACTTTGAACCCTCAAGTGCTTCACAGAAGTTTATAACGCAGAGCCATGAAAATAAAAAAAAAAAATTATTTTCTCAAAAATGAATTTTAGCCCGCAATTTTTTATTTTCCCAAGGGTAACAGGAGAAATTTGACCCCAAAAGTTGTTGTCCAGTTTCTCCTGAGTACGCTGATACCCCATATGTGGGGGTAAACCACTGTTTAGGCACATGCTGGGGCTCGGAAGTGAAGTAGTGACGTTTTGAAATGCAGACTTTGATGGAATGCTCTGCGGGCGTCACGTTGCGTTTGCAGAGCCCCTGATGTGGCTAAACAGTAGAAACCCCCCACAAGTGACCCCATTTTGGAAACTAGACCCCGAAAGGAACTTATCTAGATGTGAGGTGAGCACTTTGAACCCCCAAGTGCTTCACAGAAGTTCATAACACAGAGCAGTGAAAATAATAAATACGTTTTCTTTCCTCAAAAATAATTTTTTAGCCCAGAATTTTTTATTTTACCAAGGGTTACAGGAGAAATTGGACCACAAAAGTTGTTGTCCAGTTTCTCCTGAGTACGCTGATACCCCATGTGTGGGGGTAAACCACTGTTTGGGCACACGTGGGGGCTCAGAAGGGAAGTAGTGACTTTTGAAATGCAGACTTTGATGGAATGGTCTGCGGGCGTCACATTGCGTTTGCAGAGCCCCTGGTGTGCCTAAACAGTAGAAACCCCCCACAAGTGACCCCATTTTGGAAACTAGACCCCCAAAGGAACTTATCTAGATGTGTGGTGAGCACTTTCAACCCCCAAGTGCTTTACAGAAGTTTATAACGCAGAGCCGTGAAAATAATAAATACGTTTTCTTTCCTCAAAAATAATTTTTTAGCCCAGAATTTTTTATTTTCCCAAGGGTTACAGGAGAAATTGGACCGCAAAAGTTGTTGTCCAGTTTCTCCTGAGTATGCTGATGCCCCATGTGTGGGGGTAAACCACTGTTTGGGCACACGTGGGGGCTCAGAAGGGAAGTAGTGACTTTTGAAATGCAGACTTTGATGGAATGGTCTGCGGGCGTCACGTTGCGTTTGCAGAGCCCCTGGTGTGCCTAAACAGTAGAAACCCCCCACAAGTGACCCCATTTTGGAAACTAGACCCCCCAAGGAACTTATCTAGATATGTGGTGAGCACTTTGAACCCCCAAGTGCTTCACAGACGTTTACAACGCAGAGCCGTGAAAATAAAAAATCATTTTTCTTTCCTCAAAAATGATGTTTTAGCAAGCAATTTTTTATTTTCTCAAGGGTAACAGGAGAAATTGGACCCCAGTAATTGTTGCGCAGTTTGTCCTGAGTATGCTGGTACCCCATATGTGGGGGTAAACCACTGTTTGGGCACACGTCGGGGTTCGGAAGTGAGGGAGCACCATTTGAATTTTTGAATACAAGATTGGCTGGAATCAATGGTGGCGCCATGTTGCGTTTGGAGACCCCCTGAAGTGCCTAAACAGTGGAAACCCCTCAATTCTACCTCCAACACACCCCTAACCCTTATCCCAACTGTAGCCGTAACCCTAATCACAACCCTAACCCCAACACACCCCTAACCACAACCCTAACCCCAACACACCCCTAACCCTAACCACAACCCTAATTCCAACCCAACTCTAAGGCTATGTGCCAACGTTGCGGATTCGTATGAGATTTTTCAGCATCATTTTTGAAAAATTCGCGGGTAAAAGGCACTGCGTTTTACCTGCGGATTTTCCGCGGATTTCCAGTGTTTTTTGTGCGGATTTCACCTGTGGATTCCTATTGAGGAACAGGTGTAAAACGCTGCGGAATCCGCACAAAGAATTGGCATGCTGCGGAAAATACAACGCAGCGTTCCCGCGCGGTATTTTCTGCACCATGGGCACAGCGGATTTGGTTTTCCATATGTTTACATGGTACTGTAAACCCGATGGAACACTGCTGCGAATCCGCAGCGGCCAATCCGCACCGTGTGCACATAGCCTAATTCTAAAGGTATGTGCACACGCTGCGGAAAACGCTGCGGATCCGCAGCAGTTTCCCATGAGTGTACAGTTCAATGTGAACCTATGGGAACCAAAAATCGCTGTACACATGCTGCGGAAAAACTGCACGGAAACGCAGCGGTTTACATTCTGCAGCATGTCACTTCTTTCTGCGGATTCCGCAGCGGTTTTAGAACTGCTCCAATAGAAAATCGCAGTTGTAAAACCGCAGTGAAATGCGCAGAAAAACCGCGGTAAATCCACGATAAATCGGCAGCGGTTTAGCACTGTGGATTTTTCAAATCCGCTGCGGAAAAATCCGCATAGGACCAGAATACGTGTGCACATACCGAAACCCTAACCCTAGCCCTAACCCTACCCCTAACCCTAGCCCTAACCCTACCCCTAACCCTAGCCCTAACCCTACCCCTAACCCTACCCCTAACCCTAACCCTACCCCTAACCCTAACCCTACCCCTAACCCTACCCCTAACCATAACCCTAGTTCTTACCCCAACCTTAGTGAAAAAAAAAAAAATTCTTTATTTTTTTTATTGTCCCTATCTATGGGGGTGACAAAGGGGGGGGTCATTTACTATTTTTTTTATTTTGATCACTGAGATAGGATATATCTCAGTGATCAAAATTCACTCTGGAACGAATCTGCCGGCCGGCAGATTCGGCGGGCGCACTGCACATGCGCCCGCCATTTTGGAAGATGGCGGCGCCCAGGAAAGAAGACGGACGGACCTCGGGCGGCCAGGTAAGTATAAGGGGGGGGAGATCAGGGCACGGGGGGGGGGGCGTCGGAGCACGGGGGGGTGGATCGGATCATGGGGGGGGGTGGATCGGAACACGGGAGGGAGGATTGGAGCACGGGGAAGGATTGGAGCACGGGGTGAGGGATCGCTGTGCGGGGGGGGGTGGATCGGAGCACGGGGGGGGGTCGCTGTGTGCGGGGGGGGGATCGGAGTGCGGGGGGGTTTGATTGCAGCACAGGGGGTGTGATTGGTGCACGGGGAAGCGGACAGGAGGACGGGGGAGCGGAGCACAGGACGGAGGGGAGCGGACCACAGATCGGGGGGCTGGGGGGGCGATCGGAGGGGTGGGGTGGGTGCACATAAGTGTTTCCAGCCATGGCCGATGATATTGCAGCATCGGCCATGGCTGGATTGTAATATTTCACCAGTTTTTTAGGTGAAATATTACAAATCGCTCTGATTGGCAGTTTCACTTTCAACAGCCAATCAGAGCGATCGTAGCCACGAGGGGGTGAAGCCACCCCCCCTGGGCTAAACTACCACTCCCCCTGTCCCTGCAGATCGGGTGAAATGGGAGTTAACCCTTTCACCCGGCCTGCAGGGACGCGATCTTTCCATGACGCATATGCTGCGTCATGGGTCGGAATGGCACCGACTTTCATGACGCAGCGTATGCGTCAAAGGTCGGGAAGGGGTTAAGTGTCAGATCAGTGACCCAAAGGCATTTAACCCCTTAAAAACATCAGATACTTATTCAAATCTGTGAAAATGGGCTGTTTGCCTACTTTGATGCCAGTTCTGGTGCCCAGAACCCATTTGGGCCAGGCTGGAGGGACCTGGGGTTGATGCATGGCATCACTAGCTGTGTATTTTAAGTGTCAGATCAGTGGCACAAAGGCATTTAATCCCTTAAAAACATCAGTTACTTATTCAAATCTGTGAAAATGGGCTGTTTGTCCACATTGGTGCCAGTTCTGATGCCCAAAGCCCATTTGGGCAGACTAGAGGGACCTGGGTTTCATGCAGGGCATCACTATCTGTGTATTTTAAGTGTCAGATCAGTGGTCCAAAGGCATTTAACCCCTTAAAAACATCAGTTACTTATTCAAATGCGTGAAAATGGGTTGTTTGCCCACTTTGATGCCAGTTCTGATGCCCAGAACCCTTTTGGGCCAGGCTGGAGATAACTGGTTTTGATGTGGGGCGCCCTGTTCTATATGTCTATAGTGTGAGATCAGTGGCGTAAAGGCATTTAACCCTTTCTTCAGCGCTTTGGTGCCCACTTTGATGCCCATTTTTGTGCCAGTTTTATTGTTTTTGTAGCTCTTTTTAAGCGCATTCACATAAGGGCACCTCACTGCATTGTCTTTTATTATTGTGATGCTTATTTTTTGTTGTTAAACCTATAAAAAGCAGAAAAGAAAAAACTGCCTAATAAGAAACTGAACGAAACCAACTTCAGCCTCGTCACATGCACAGGGGGGCTAGACCCCCGAGATCCGGCCTTTGTCACCTCAGAATCATGTAACAGTACACATTATTGCAGTAGTCCACAGCGGCTCAGGAGTGTCCAATAGGAACGTCCCAGACAAGAGGGCGTGGCTGTAGTGGCTCCTCCCACCCATGCCTCTCCATACATTGCTCCACAAATCTCCCGCCAATCCAGCACGCGCTGAGCCCTCAGCCGCGGCCTCTCTGTCATTGCGCGCCCCCGTGTGGACGTGGCGCTCTCCAACCAACCGGGAAACGTGGCCCGCCCCTCTCCAGCAGCTCACCAATGAGCAGAGACAATGGAGGTAACGTTGGCGCAGGAAGCCACGCCCACCAGGGAGAGCAGCTGCTTCCGGTGTCGGCGAGTGAGGGCAGGACGGGCGGAGCAGGGAGAACAGTGCAGGTAACGGGACTGGGGCTGCTGATAGCGGCAGGAGCTGGAGGACGGAGTATTGTCTCCGGTTATCACTCATTGCTCTCTCTAGGTGTGAGAAGTTTTCTGCCCATAATTGTAATGGACGCTGCATTAGGGCCACCTGCAGACACTGACCAGGGAAGCCCCCCTTATATCCCATATACACTGGTGCGGCTCATACAGGGGTCTGTGGTGGGAGAAGTGCTCACCTGCCCCCGATAATTCATGGATCAGTGGGGATTGGCCGCCTGATCCCTGCACTGATTGGCTGAGCGAGGACATTTATCCCTGTAGAATAGAGCAACAGTGCGCACTCTTCACCACTGTGCTCCATTCACTCCCTATGGGGCTGCGGAGCGACATGTCCAGCTTTTTACTAACAGCCCCAATGTAGTGCAGTGCCACGCCGTCCCAACAGGGATACGGCTGCCTATCGCCTTTCTTGTGGATGGGTGATAACTTGGCTCCCGCTGTCATTTCCTTTAAAGGGACTCTGCACAGAATGACTGATCAAACCAAGTACGGGCACTCGGTGCTTCATGGCGGAGCCATATATAGATATCCCCACCTGCTTTGGTTTGATCAATCATACTGTGCTGACAGAGTCCCTTTTAAAGCCCCCAAACCTTTTGGCTGCCCCTGACAATTATGTCCAGGGGCATTCTGGTATTGCAGTCACCTGATGCTTTTGTTTCCGGAAGCGAGAACCCACTGTCAGATGATTCTAGTAACAGCGCTCTCAGAGAACACAGGAATGCCCCAGGGAACAGAGCATTCGCATGTACAGGAGAAAGCTGTCCGCTGAACAATAGTTGTAAAGTGCTCTAGATGTGGACTCCGCTATGTCAGTGATAAATCGGACTCTGATCCCGGGTGGTCGTGGCACACACAACCTACTGCATACAGTACATGTAAATGGCTGTAGAGCGAAGGAGCTTCTCAGCTCTGGCCAGTAGTGTAGGGGTCTGATCAGCCTGACCGAAGACTCAGTAAGATGGCAAACTGGTAGTCTCTGACAGAGGGTTATAGCAGTCATGGGCTAATGCAAGATGTTAGTGGGAAAAACATGAGGAAAGTTCTGTTCATTGGTTTGGGATATGACACTTATTTTACCTCCTAATCCAGGGGTGTCAAACTGCATTCCTTGAGGGCTGCAAACAGGTCATGTTTTCAGGATTTCCTTGTACTGCACAGGTGATAATTTAATCACCTACACAAATAATGAGTTGGTGATTAAATTATCACCTGTGCAGTACAAGAAAATCCTGAAAACTTGACCTGTTTGCAGCCCTCGAGGAATGCAGTTTGACACTCCTGTCCTAACCTATGCACATAAGGGTGTGTGTGGTTTTACGTGCCCCTGGTGCTGGTTGCCTGTGAAGGAAAGAATAGTTATGTGTCTACTTCCAGGAATCCCGCACGATGGTGCTATTCCAAGATCGGCAGTCTGAACATTGTCCAGATTTGTGCCCTGAATGCATTTTGGAACAAGAGTTAGGCCAGGTTCACATTGGTTAAAGCGGCCCGTTCACCGCATAGCATTGACTGGCTGCGTTAACACTATAGCATACACGGCATCGCATTATGCTATACCGCTATCGCAGATGATTCATCTGTGTTAGCAGTGACGGAGCCTCAGACGCTGCATCCGAGGCTCCGTTACTGAATGACAGCACATCGCTAGCACATGCAGATTATGGCATGCGTTGACGATGCACCCAATAATAGGGGTTAATGGCAGCGTTAACGGACTGCCATAATGCAATGTGAACCCAGCCTTACTTGTGACTGTACATATAGCATCAGGGTGAGGGCTCTTAAGTCTGGGCCACTATGGTCTGAAATTATCTAATAGAAAATTAGCACTCGGCGTATACAAAGTTGTGATTCCAGTTTGTCTTTATCATATGAACAAGTTTACCACATTTCAGCTGATGCTACAAGATCTCTATCGTGTTATTGCATTCAGAGCCTCCAGCATTTGCTGCTTTGCTTCGATGTCCATTTCTAAAGAATGCTAACTTTACTTTAAGTTGACTTGTTTGTTTCCTAGGTCAAGAAGCAATGGCAAAATCTTACCTTCTCTTATGCCTTGGCCTTTGGGCCCTTTGTGCACTTTCCAAACCTACAGAAAAGAAAGATCGCATTCATCATGACCCTCAACTTAGTGATAAGTTACATGATGATGCACAGAACTTTGACTATGACCATGATGCTTTTCTTGGGGCTGAGGAAGCCAAAACTTTTGACCAGTTGACAGCAGAGGAGAGCAAAGAAAGGCTGGGGTATGACCGCTGACTCTCCTGGTTATGTGTTTGTGTGTACATACTCTGTGCGTGTGTTGAATATTTTAATTACCGTATATAAAAACTTTTAAAATGACTAGTCCAGGTTTCCCATTGTTGTTCTAAAGCAAATATTTATGTCCTCAAGTTGTTGTATCCACATAAAAATGAACCAATACCACCACAAAATTCAAGACATCTTGCAGGTCTATCTTATCTGCTTTATAAAACTTCTTACAATCTTTTTACTGGTTTGTGCTTCTTACAGCCTCTATTGGTGATTTTCATCCTTTTTATTATCTTTCTCCTGCTGTGTTTATAAATTCCCCTAAAATAAAAGTTGACCTTTTTAGATTTGAGCTAAAAACATAACATGAACTTGCCTTATTCAGCTTATAAGTGAGATCTTAATGGGAACCTATTAGTTGCCCTATCCCACCTAAACTGCCTCCATATCTTTGCTCCAGGCTATTTCTGCATTCTAGCAACCCCCTTCTTGTGGTCTCGCAATCTGTATATACTTTCAAAATCAAGTTTTATTCTGCTTCACACTATGCAAATGTCTCAAGACTAGTCTGGCTCTGATTTCCCTGGGACTAGTCCTGCCTCCAATTTTGTATTATGCCCCTTTGTGCATGATTTATATAATCTGCAAGAACGTCACCAGCTGCTCCTTACAAATCTCACATATGGGCGCTACATTTTTCCCACCACCAAACCGGGCATTTGCAGGGCACCGACTGGCTTCATTATGAGGGAGGCAGAACACTGTACTCAACTTGCATGGTGCCTTCAGTGACATCGCTCTTGCAAATTAAAGGGAACCTGTAACCCCGAAAATCGCGGGTGAGGTAATCCCACCGGCATCAGGGGCTTATCTGCAGCATTCTGTAATGCTGTAGATAAGCCCCTGATGTTACCTGAAATAGGAGAAAAAGACGTTAGATTATACTCACCCAGGGGCGGTCCCGCTGCTGGTCAGGTCGGATGGGCATCTCCGGTCCGCTGCGGCGCCTCCTATCTTCTTTCCATGACGTCCTCTTCTAATCTTCAGCCACGGCACCGGCGCAGGCGTACTTTGCTCTGCCCTGTTGAGGGCAGACAAAGTACTGCAGTGCGCAGGCGCCGGGCCTCTGACCTTTCTGGCTCCTGCGCACTGCAGTACTATCCTCTGCCCTCAAGAGGGCATAGCAAAGTACGCCTGCGCCGGAGCCGTGGCTGAAGATCAGAAGAGGACGTCATGGAAAGAAGATAGGAGGCGCCGGAGCGGACCGGAGACGCCCATCCGACCTGACCAGCAGCGGGACCGCCCCTGGGTAAGTATAATCTAACGTCTTTTTCTCCTTTTTCAGGTAACATCGGGGGCTTATCTACAGCATTACAGAATGCTGCAGATAAGCCCCTGATGCCGGTGGGATTACCTCACCCACGATTTTCGGGGTGACAGGTTCCCTTTAAGTAAATCACTCCAAGGGGAGTGGTTAAAGTATGGGGGCAGAACTAATCCAGGGAGCACCTGTCCTGGCTAGTCTTGAAATATTTGCATAGTGCAAATGCATAATAAAGCTTGATTTTTTGGAAGGATATAGAGATCACAAAGAAAATGCAGGAATATCACACATGGTGGCTGTTAGAGGTAATAGGGCTACTGACACGTTCCCTTTAAATTGTATATGAAGTGCAAATTGCCTCTTAAGAGAAACAGAGGATTTGAACTCTATAGCGCCACCTGTTGGAAGTAGCCAATCCTACAAGTCACGGTCAACCCTTTAACAAATTGAGATACTGATTTGGCTTTTATCCGAAGTCATATTACAAGACTCGTTAAAGGGTTGATTGACAAGCCAGAGCTGGTATGTCACTCTCAACATGGAGAAACCTTACCCCTTAGACCTCCGACCTATAGGAAGGAAATGTTTATTATTATTATTATTATTATTATTATTATACTTCTGGCTACTGATATTTTATATACTTTTGACTAATTGTAATGCTTCATAGTAATTTTTGATTTTTTGGAGTATTCAAGTTAAAATCACTCTTGTACTAAACTAGCCAACTACTAATTTAGTATGCATGTATTAATATTGAGAAAATAAACACTACTGTATACTGAGTAATGATATGAATACATATGGATCAGCTCTTCTCCTATGCTTCATATCGTGACCTTAACTACTATTCTATCTACACGACCCTGATTACCTTCTAATGTTTTCTCTCTTTTGTTACTGGGTGCTATCATGGCCCCACAGAAAGATTGTGGGTAAGATAGATGCAGACAAGGATGGTCTTGTAACAGTCGAGGAACTAAGGGATTGGATAAAATTTGCACAGAAGAGGTGGATTTATGAGGATGTAGAACGGCAATGGAAGGGTCATGATCTCAATGGTGACAACCTGGTATCGTGGGAAGAATATAAAAATGCCACCTATGGTTACATTCTCGGTAGGTGCTTGTCGTCAGTGCGTCACCTTTATTCATTGCATTTTGTCTTTGTAGAATGATTGTAAGTAAAATAGACTTGGATAATGATGGGTTTGTGACGGAGGGGGAGCTGACAGCATGGATCAAGAAGGCTCAAAGGAGATATGTGTACGACAACGTGGAGCGACAATGGCAGGAGTTTGACATGAACCAGGACGGACTCATATCATGGGAAGAGTACAGAAATGTCACCTATGGCACTTACCTGGGTAAGGGATAAGGCGAGTGATAGTGGATGGGTATAGTGCCTGGGCTGACAAAATAAAATAGTCCAAATGTAAAACAGTTCTTTATATTGTGCTATTGACCCTTTTTATTGTGATTTTATTTTTTATTTTATTTTTATGCCTCATCATAAACTTTCCATTCTCCATAGACAGGAGTGTTACAGTGGTATGAGGGGGTCCTAACATATTTTGTATAGGTTATTACACCTTGGTGTTCATGACTTTAAATTGCAAACTAATGTCTTATTAAATACTTTGAGCTCAACCTTGAAATATTTTAAATTAAAGGGGCAGTATACATGAAAGTCTAAAACCGCAATAGTCATTTAATGACTGGGAAAAAAAGCCACCTGTGGCTGAAGAAAACAAAATAATTGCCCCTCCAAACTTCAGTATTACAGGTGGGGGTGAAAATGAAGGCATACAGTGTGTTATTTTTTGCATTAATCGAAGATAGGTAGACGATGCCTGGTTGAATGGCCACAATGATGACCAGACCTTACCCAGATGGCCTCTCTTTTGGGATGTTATGACAGATTAGGCATATTCAAGAAAACCATGCACATTTGATGACCTGATTATAATTTAAAATGTATATTAAAGGGGTTTTCCACTACTAGGACAACCCCCTTCTCGATCTAAATGTTTGATCCTGATAATGTCGAAATGAAGGGGAAGTTAGTGCTGCAGCTGATCTGATTTCCTCTTCATGTTCAATCCGTAAGAAGGCGGGGACAGTAACGCCAGCGCTGATTGAGTGTCAGGCGCCACATGGCGTTCAATCGCATGAGAGCCCGAGGACAGCAAGTGCGGACACTACTAAAACACTGCCGGCATGGGAGGTGAGTATAAGCGTTTTTGTGTGTGTGTGTGTGTGTGTGTGTTTTTTTTTTTTTTTTTTATTATTATTTTATCGGGGCCAAGCATTTAGATTGAGAAATCGTTGTCCTGATAGTGCACATACCCCTTTTAAATCACTTTCTTTTTTTTATGTACTCTTTTCAGCATCTTTTTGCTTTCGGTGAATGACCCTATGATTTGCAGCTTGAGGGATGGAATACATTTTACTTTGCAGCATATTGTTTGGGTAGTAAATCCCAACTTGGACTTCATGTTACTAATTGTAACATGCTACCCTTTCATGTTAGGTAATTTTTAAACTTTGTTAAAGGAACACTAAGCTAATAAAATAAAAACTGCAAAAATAAATCAAAGGCATTTTTCTCCAAAAACCTCTGGAAAAGAGGGTTTTTTGGTACTTACCGTAAAATCTCTTTCTTGGAGCCTTCATTGGGGGATACAGACAACCGTGGGTGTATGCTGCTGCTAGGAGGCTGACACTATGCAAAAACGAAAAAAGAGTAGCTCCTCCCTGACAGTATACACCCACTGACAGGCACCAAACCTCTCAGTTGGTGTAAAAAGCAGTAGGAGAAGCGACATAACTCAGAACGTATAAGTACCAACTCAACTGGGGCACCAGGCCCCAAACATGGTACCAGAACAAACAAGTAGGGAGGGTGCTGTGTCCCCCAATGAAGGCTCCAAGAAAGAGATTTTACGGTAAGTACCAAAAATCCCTCTTTATCCCTTCATTGGGGGACACAGACAACCGTGGGACGTCCAAAACAGTCCCAGAACAGGGTGGGTAGAAAAAAACTAAGAGAATGGCTCGGCCAGTGCGCATCCGCCGCCTGTAGCACCTTCCTACCAAAACCTGCATCAGACGAGGCTTGGGTATGAACCCTATAGAATCTCGTAAAAGTGTGCAAAGACGTCCAGGTTGCGGTCTTGCAAACCTGCAAGGCGGAGGCCTGGTGACGAAAGAAGCTCCGACAGCTCTGGTGGAGTGGGCTTGCACCCCCGGAGGGGGCCGTGTCTCATGAACACAGTAGGATTCCGATATCGCTGAGTGAATCCAACGCGAGATCGTGGATTTTAACGCTTGAAGGCCTTTCCAACGACCCTTCGAAACAACAAGGAGAGAATCGGATTGATGGAAAGGGGCAGTTCTAGAAAGATAGACCCAAATGGCCCTGACCACGTCCCAAATTGTGAAGAGACCTCTCCAGGGGATGAACCGGGGAAGGACAAAATGAGGAGAGGATGATGTCCTCATTGATGTGGAAAGCAGAGACCACCTTGGGAAGAAACTCAGGGACCGGTCTAAGAACGACCTTATCCTGATGAAGAATCAGAAACGGGAAACGGCAGGATAGGGCTGTCAACTCGGAGACCCTCCTAATAGATGTGATCACAAGGTGGAAGGCCACCTTCCAAGAAAGAAGGGAAAATGACACGTCCTGAAGAGGTTCGAAGGGAGCGGCTTGAAGAGCACCGAGAACCAGATTAAGGTTCCAACAGGGAACGGAATGGAGGGGCAAGATGCGCAACTCCTTGTAGAAAGGTCTTTACCTGTGAAATGGAAGACAAGTCCCTTTGGAAAAGAATGGACAAAGCAGAGACTTTACCTTTTAGGGTACTGAGGGGACAAACCCGAGTCGAGACCTGGCTGAAAGAAGCCACGGAAGTCCGGAAGGGAAAGAGACATTGGAAAGACTTCATTTGTTTCGCACCACGTAAAGAAAGCCTTCCAGTATATGGTAAAATGCGAGAGGACGCCGGCTTTCTGGCACTGATCATGGTCTGTATGACCTGTGGAAAAAGGCTGGACTCCTTTAGGACCGCGGCCTCAACAGCCATGCCTTTAAATTGAGAAACTGAACTCTGGTGGAAGAGAGGGCCCTGCGAGAGAAGGTCTGGCTGATCTGGGAGATTCCAAGGGGTATCCGCGAGCATGTTTACTAGCTCGGCATACCAAGGACGCCTTGGCCAGTCTGGCACTATCAGGATAACAGGAATCCCCTCTAACTTTATCTTTTTTACTACCTTTGGGATCAAGGAAAGAGGGGGGGGAGAACAGGTAGGGAAATTGAAACTGGGACCACGGTATTACCAGAGTGTCATGGCCGATGGCCAGATGGTCCCGGGATCTGGCGACAAACTGAGGCACCTTGTGGTTCATCCGAGACGCCATAAGGTCTACATCCGGAGTGCCCCAGCACAGACAAATTTGATCAAAGACTGCGGGATGGAGACCACTCGCCTGCTGCCAGACCTTGGCGGCTGAGGAAATCGGCTGCCCAATTTTCGACCCCTGGAATGTGAATGGCTGATATGGCCGGAACGTGACGTTCTGCCCACCGAAGAATCTTTTCTGAGTCCGCCATTACTTGACTGCTGCGAGTCCCGCCCTGGTGGTTCAAGTACGCCACGGCCGTGACATTTTCTGATTGAATCCGGACGGGTAGGCCCGTCAGGAGAGACTGCCAGTGGAGTAGGGCAAGGAAGATTGCTCTGATCTCCAGGGGGTTGATGAGAAGAAGAGCCTCCTGGGTGGACCAGCGACCCTGCGCTGTGTGATGTCGGAAGACTGCTCCCCATCCGAGCAAACTGGCATCAGTGGTGATGACCTGCCACTGAAGGGGAAGAAAGGATCTTCCTCTCAGGACTGAAGAGGACAGAGTCCACCAGGTTAGAAACTGACGAACTTGGAGAGGAAGGCGAATGGGACGGTCCAGGGCATTCGTGGACCTGTTCCAGGAGGATAGAAGAAACAGCTGGAGAGGGTGCGTGTGGAACTGGGCGAAGGGTATAGCCTCCATGGAGGCAACCATCTTTCCCAGGAGACTCCCATGCAGAACCGAAGTGAGCGGGGAGCTGGGTGTTTCAGAGAACGGACCGCTTTGAGGAGAACGGTGAATTCGTCTTTCGTGAGAAAAACCCGAGCCAAGTTAGTGTCGAACTGCATGCCCAGGAAGGACAGGTGCTGGGAAGGAATCAGAGAGGACTTGTCTCGGTTGATAATCCATCCGAGACGAGTCAGTGTCCAGAGAGATTTGGAGACTTCGAGCACAGTCTCGATGAGATGACCCTTTGATCAACAGATCGTCCAGGTAGGGGATAATTAGAATCCCCTTGGAACGAAGAATGGCCATGGCCGCCGCCATGATCTTTGTGAAAACCCTGGGGACAGACGCCAGGCCGAAAAGGAAGGGCTCTGAATTGGTAGTCATTGTCTTTGATTGCAAACCGAAGGAATTTCTGATGCCGTACGCATCTTGAATGTCCACCGAGCAGAGAAACTCCTTGGGTTCCATGGCGGCGATCACTGACCGCAGGGATTCCATCCTAAAGTGG
Organism: Ranitomeya imitator; assembly: GCF_032444005.1. Classification (NCBI taxonomy): domain Eukaryota; kingdom Metazoa; phylum Chordata; class Amphibia; order Anura; family Dendrobatidae; genus Ranitomeya; species Ranitomeya imitator. Next base: position 422,831,374 of record NC_091285.1, on the reverse strand, counting down.
TGGGGTCGGACGGAGAGAACAGTCCTTCTTCGGGACTACAAAGAGGTTCGAGTAGAACCCGGAAAACCGCTCGTTGGAAGGAACGGAGACAACTACTCCGGCGGCAACCAGGGACGCCACGGCCTGAAGCAAACCGGGTAATTGGGACGATTGTTTGGGTGAATGAGAGAGAAAATTTTTTTTTTTTTTTTTTTTTTTTCCGAGAGGGAGGAAAACTTGATTTTGTAGCCGGAGGTAATGATCTCTCTGACCCAGGCGTGGCTGATCACCGACAACCAGATGTCCTTGAAGAAAAGACTGCCTCCCACACTGGAAAGACTCCCAGGTGGGGGTGACCCGTCACTTTGAACGGTATCTGTTGGAACAGGACCCAGAGGACCTGGAAGGTTGACCCCTGGGCCTCCAACTGGGGGCTTGCTTGTAAGAAGGCTTTCTGCGTTAGCCCAAGGCCGCGGGGTGCTCTTGTTGTGATGAGGAGTCTGAGGCTGCAAATGGGCGAAAGGGATGAAAAGGCCGAGGGCCTTTTCTGTTGAAAAAGCGTTTTGGCTTGGACTGAGTAAGGGATGTGCTTTTGCCTCCAGTTGTCTGAAATAATCTGGTCCAACTGAGCTCTAAAAAGCCTGGAACCCTGAAAGGCTAAGTTGGTGAGGGACTTCTTAGAAGTAGTATCAGCATTCCATGCCTTCAGCCAAAGAATGCGGCGAATAGCGACGATGTTGCTACTCGCCCTGGCCGCACAGGCTGCTGTATCCAAGGATGCAGTGAGAAGATATTTGCCAGCGTGGTTAATCTGGTCTGCAAGTTCGGCTAGCTCATCTGGAGAAGCTGAAGCCAAAATGCCCCGGCGAAGAATTTTGGCCCAGGCAGAGACCGCCTTCACCACCCAGGTGGAGGCAAAACTGGGACAGAGGGAAGCGCCCGTTGCCTCGAAGTCTGATTTGGCTAGTGCCTCAATTTGTCTGTCCATTGTGTCCTTAAGAGATGCACCATCCGGTAAGGACAGAACCGTCTTAGAAGAAAGACGAGAGACCAGCGGGTCCACTTTGGAGGGACTCTGCCCACTTAGAAAGAAGATCGGCACTAAAAGGATATAGAACGTCCAGATGTTTTCTGCCTGAAAAACGCTTTTCAGGATGCTCCCAGTGCTTAGACAGGGTAGACTCAAACTCCTCGTGGTTAAGAAAGGAGCGAGAGGGACGTTTGACCCGCTTAAAGGAAACCAAAGGATCCTGGGGAGGAGCCTCCTCCTGTTTTAGTTTGAGAGATAGCCGAGATGAGACTATCCACGATAGCCTGCATACTAGAATTCTGGTCTGAATCGGAGTCAGACCCGGACTGGGAATCCACATCAGACCCAAGGTCCTCCTCTGAAGAGGGGAATTGGGAAGAGGAGAGCAGCTTGAGTGCTGCAGAGGGACCAGGAGAGCTGGACGAAGAGCCAGACAGTCCTCTTTCTATAACGGCTAGCTGGTTTGTCTCTCTGAGGGTCGTTATCAGGTGCATGCGAATTGCCATGAGACCTTTGGAGCACTGGTGGCTGCAGATAGTTGTGGAAGTCGTTCAAACGCCTGGACCAGAGACTGGGAAACATTAGTCAAGTCAGATACTGACTGGGACATAGCAACGGTCCACTCTGGGGGGAGGGGGAGAGCACTCCTCCTGAGAGTCGGAAGCTTCCTGTGGTGCAGACATGGTAGGAGGACTGGCGGAAAGGCAACAATCGGCCTACTGACCACTTTTACTTGCAGCGAGCGCAGGCGTAATGAGTTATGGTAAGTTTGGAGAGGGAGGCTCCAAAAGAGTTGGACAAAAGGAGATTCTAAAATTGCTATACTAATAACAGGCTTAGGTGATCCTGTAGCGGTATAAGGGAGATACCGAGGAGAGGAGCAGAGATGGCGCCGAAAAACAAGCCTACCGTACCGCAGATAGCAGAGTTATCCTTGTCCCCCAATACCACGATCCCTCTGTGCATGGAGTTGCAGAAGCAGGAGTCTCTGCGGTGAAGAGGAGGAGCGTGCCTAAAGATTGACCGCTGAGGTGAGTGAGCCAAAGCTCCTGATAGGGCCGCGCAATAAAGTGGGCGTGCCACATTTGAAAGAGCGGTCTTGAGTGGAGGAAAAAGAGCGCTGAGAAAGCGTGCCCGAGGCGGGGGGCGTGGCCAACTGGGGCGGCGAAAGTGAAAGTAAGATGTCGGGAAGAAAGGGAACCGGAGGAGCGCAGGTACACCCAGTAATGTTAGAATACTGTTGCGGGGACCGGGAGGAGTCTATAAGGGAACAAACTCCCCGGGCGCTGCGGAGTTAAAGGACGATGATCCATTACCTTCCTTGTAATCCGGCTCCACATGATATGAGGATCGTCCAGGGACCCATGATAGAGAGGGTCGCCGGATCAAGAATCCTTCATCCAGAAGACAGCATCAACCCCTATAGCGCAGGGGGAAGGTCACTGCCGGTGACCACCGTCTTCCTCTCAGCCCTCTCCGAGGAGAGGGGTGAGGGGGACAATTTTGGCTAGGACCACCACCAATTAGACCCTGGAGCACCTGTAAGGGTGACTGGATAATGTCCTGCCGGCGGTCTGAGAGTTGCGATGTGGGCGACACCACACTGCTCGCTCAGCCGCCTCTCCTGGGAAGGCAGAGTGAGAATAACACCCTGTTTCCCTGAATTGCTGTATCTGAAATACAAAAAGAGAATGCTAATAAAAACCATAAAACCTGTAAGAGAACAAAGGTTAGCAACGGATCTGACAATCCAGGTCCACCTCCTAGAGACACTAAGCACAAACTGAGGTGCTTGGTGCCTGTCAGTGGGTGTATACTGTCAGTGAGGAGCTACTCTTTTTCCTTTTTTGCATAGTGTCAGCCTCCTAGCAGCAGCATACACCCACGGTTGTCTGTGTCCCCCAATGAAGCGATAGAGAAATCGGCCATAGCCTGTGTTTCTCTCTACTTAGTTTCTTGCTGGAGTAGAAGCCTCCTGATGTGCCTCCCCATTGGTCAGCCTCCAGTTGAAAATAGAAAATATTAGCAAAAGATTAACCACCTGTACAGATTTTCTTCAACACTGATTTGTTTCGGCAACATGCAGAAAATCCTACGACTTATCTGCTTTTATTTGTTTTTCTACTATTCTACTGGTTAAAATATATAATTATGTTCCCTTTAGACTCAGTCTTGCAGCTTTTTTCTTAATTTTGCAGATGATCCAGATCCTGACAACAGTTTTAACTATAAGCAGATGATGGTTCGAGATGAGCGCCGCTTTAAAATGGCTGATAAAGATGGTGATCTGATTGCTACAAAAGAGGAATTCACAGCATTCCTTCACCCTGAAGAGTATGACTACATGAAAGATATTGTTGTACTGGTCAGTACTAGCATGCCGTTAATAAAAAATGGTTCATTACTATTGTTTGAATGAAACTTGGTAAACTTAAGGGGCTTTTCCATATTGTTTTTTTTTTTTTTAATATACCGGTAACCTATCCTTAAAGTGAACCTTACCAACTTAGACTGCACGTATCAGATAGTGACTATAGGATGCTGCGTCGTTTCAGAGATAAACTTAGTTTAATAGCTGCTGGGTACCGAGTCGTGCTGTAGACTAATCGGACAGGTGGATTCCTGGCAGCTTCTTCCCACCCACTGCCCTGGATTAGTCTCTGCCTATACGTGTGATGTCTGATACAGCATGTACGGTATCAGCTGTCAGGTTCACTTTAAAATAGTTAATGTCCGATTGTTAGGATCAGACACCCGTTGCGCCACCAATGAGCTGTTAGCAGCAACCAGATGTAAACAGTGTAAGGAGAGGAACTGTTTAGTGGCCGCTCCTGGGTATGAATCTGACACCTCCTCTACCCACCTATCTGAAATTCATAACCGATTCAATGGTTAGGTCTTCCATATAATACAAAACCCCCTGTAATGGGGTTCTGAGCGTCATATCCTTAACTGAAGCTGGCCAATGAGACTGATTGCCGTAGGTGTGACTTTTTTTCAGGCAGATATAACCTGAAGCCCCGTGTGACTGCTGCATTTTGGAAAAAGTCTGAAACTGCATTGTTGTTTTTCAAAACTGTAAACTGTGGCTTATTCTCCCACTCTAACCCCAATTGATTCTGCTCCAGTGGTCTGTTGGGACCAGAAGCTCTGATGTCTTGTTTTTCGGACATCCTCATTGCTGAGGCTTGTGATTGGAACAGCACATCATCAGATGTATCTCTGATCATACTCCATTCCATTCATGTGACTGTTGCAACCAGTGTTCCGTATTGGTGACTGAATAACGATCTCATCATTGCTTCATTTCCTGCTGCAAAACACAGGAGTGAACTACCCTGGATCCATGGAGTTGAGTTTGGATGAATGTCAAAAACTGACATGTGCATGACAAAGTGGGTTAAAAATATATTTTTTTTTTTGTCTGATAAAAATACATGCAATTTTTTTTTTTTCATATGGCTATCTAAACTCAGCCTTTAGTATTTACATTATAGACACTCCTTTCTGATTGCTTTCTGCTGTCTTTTTACCATGAGCATTTTTTATTTTAATCTTACAGGAAACAATGGAAGATATTGACAAAAATGGAGATGGTGTGATTGACTTGGACGAATACATAGGTGAGCAGTCTATGCAGTGAACGCATAACGTGATCTGTGTGAGCAGGAAAAATGAACTTCGGCGCATACTTTTGTCTCTCTAAATGCTTTGTAGTCACAAATTTTTTTTTCTGTAAAACTTACATAAAATTGCTTTTGTCTAATAAATTGTTTCACTTCCTGTAAATTGCAGGTGATATGTACAGTCATGATGGTGATGCCGATGAGCCAGAGTGGGTGAAAACCGAGAGGGAACAGTTTGTGGAGTTCAGAGATAAGAACCGTGATGGTAAAATGGACAAAGAAGAAACGAAAGATTGGATTCTCCCATCGGACTACGACCATGCTGAAGCTGAAGCTCGCCACCTTGTTTATGAATCTGATCAAAACAAGGTCATGTTAAATTGTGGGTGTGGGAACTAGAGTAAAGAAATAGGCTTCTGGACCCCATAACCTGGTATAGAAAAATATAACCTGTCCAAGTACTGACTGGTCCTTTGAAAATATATTTTCCTAGGTTATGGGGTCCGCAGGCATGTCTCTTTACCGTAGTGCAGCAAACATGTTGTAAACTGTAGGTAGAGCAAAAAACAGATTCTCACTGATTTAGTACTTCTAGGTACCTGAGCATGATCATATACAAGGTTAGAAAAAAATCTTTGTTCAGTAGTTTGACTTTCTGCTCCACTGTAGAAACTGCTTAACCACTTAGTGACCGAGCAAATTTTGTACTTAACGATCGGGCCAATTTTTACAATTCTGATCATTTTATGAAGTTATAGCTCTGGAACGCTTCAACAGATCCCACTGATTCTGAGATTTGTTTTTTTCGTGACATATTGTACTTCATGTTAGTGGAAAAATTTCTCGATGTGACCTGCGTTTATTTATAGAAAAAAACAAACAAAACAAAATGGAAATTTGGCAAAAATGTTGAAAATTTTGCCATTTTCAAACTTTTAATTTTTGTGATTTTAAAGCGTGTCGCACAAAATAGTTAATAATAACATTTCTCACATGTCAACAGCATGTCTCACAGCACAATTTTGGAAACTTTTTTTTTTTTTGTTAGGACATTATAAGGGTTAAAAGTTGACCAGCGATTTCTCATTTTTCCCCAAAAAATGTACAAAACCTTTTTTTATTTTTTTTATGGGGACCACCTCACATTCGAAGTGAGTTTGGGGTGTCAGAAAATACCCAAAAGTGATACCATTCTAAAAACAGCACCCCCTCAAGGTGCTCAAAATCACACTCAAGAAGTTTATTAACCCATCAAGTGCTTCACGAGTACTAAAGCAATGTTGAAGGAAAAACTGGACATTTTGTTTTTCACTAAAAATTTACTTTAGACCCAAACTTTTTTTATTTTCACAAGGGTAACAGGAGATAATGGACAAAATTTGTTGTGCAATTTGTGCTGAGTACACCGCTACCCTGTATGCGGGAGAAAGCCACTGTTTGGGTGCGTGGTAGAGCTCAGAAGGGAGGGAGCACTGTTTGACGTTTTGAACGCAAAATTGGCTGGAATCAATGGCGGGCGCCATGGCGTGTTTTGGAGACCCCCTGATGTACCTAACAGTGGAAACCCCCCAATTCTAACTCCAACCGTAACCCTAGCCCCAACTCCAGCCCTAATGGAAAAAAGTCCTTTTTTTTTAATTTTATTATTTTTACCTAACTTAAGGAGGTGATAAAGGGGGGTTTGATTTACTATTTTTTTTAATTTTATTTAGATCACTGTGATAGGGTCTATCACAGTGATCAAAATTAACCAATAGGAAAAATCTCCTATTGTTGTCGGGTACCATCCGGCAGATCTTGGCGAGATCACTGCACATGCGCCTGCCGGTGCATGGAGCCGGAGGGTCTGGGTATACTGAAGGTATGGGGGGGTGACTGGGGGACCCCATTTCTCTCTCCTCTCCTCTGCTATGCTAGATCATATCAGAGGAGAGAGAAATGAATGGGAAAGTGGATTTTTTTTTTTTTTTTTGCGATAGCGGTTATTCCACTGGGGGCGCTATACCCTTATTTCTCAGCACTGTTGAGAAGCGGCGCTGAGGAATAAGTACCCCTAACTGCTCCCGTGCTGCTGTATGAAACGTGATGCTGGCACTCAATCAGCGCTGGTGTCACTGTCCCTGCCTTCATACGAATTGGGCATGAAGAGGAAGCCCAGGGATCTGCTGCAGCCCGGATTCCTCTCCATGTTCGATTTGTCCGAAGGCAGAGACAGTAACATCAGTGCTGATTGTGCGCCGGGGTCAGAATACCACATGAGAGCCCTGGGGACCACGAGTGCCGACACAAGAGGTATGTATAGGTTTTATTATTGGGGCCAAACATTTTGATCAAGAAGCGGTTCTCCTAGTAGTGGACAGTCCCTTTAATCACATACTATATACTGACTGTCCACTCTAATAATTGTCAGATGTATTCAATCCAAAATGTAATCTTTTCATAAAAATGCTACAGTTTAGCCCATCTCCACTTACTCTGACTTGTATTTACCTTACAGGATGGAAAACTGACAAGAGAAGAGATTGTGGATAAATACGACTTATTCGTGGGTAGCCAGGCTACAGATTTTGGAGAGGCACTGGTCAGGCATGATGAATTCTAAAGATGAGTGATTCATCCTTCTCTACAGCGATCAGGGGAACCTCGCCCTTATGTAGGGCTTCAGCGGGTGGAGAAAGAACATAGCTCGGAACAAAAGTAATTTATTGTAAACTGCTGACTTTCTGAAACAAGAAGGAGGAAAGGACACGTGCAAACAAAACTCGTCTTCTGAGGCCACATAGACGTTACATCCTAAACTCTGCCTCTTATTAACACTATTTTTTTTTTTTTTTTTTACCTTTGGAATTAATGTTATTGTTTAAGGCGCATACATTTTCAATATCATTTGTTCTTGATGCCACATGTTATGTTCATCATTGAAACTTATGGAAATCTATTTGTTATAATCCCCTCCTGTCTTTGTTGATATGGCACTTTTCTTTTTATACAACGTTTGCAAAATAACTTGCTAAAGATCCGATTGATGCTGGATTATCCTAGTTATTAGGACCAGTGCTGTCTGTGAATTGTGAAAAAGACTTTCTATAACAGTCCAAACAAAACCTAACGCCTTATTTGTGATTTAGTATTGTATGCTTGCTCAAAGTATTATGTGCATTTTTAATCCTTTTCATAAAGGTCACTTTGCTGCCTTTTTTTATACAAATATTGTATTACTGAATGGCCTAATGGTTTACAACCCCAGCACAAATTCAGTATTGGCTCCTAATTCATTTCATTTATACTGTTTTTTCCTTTTTAGACGCTAGGTTATTGTACTTGGCTAATAAACAGTGAGTCCAGTATCCACACAAGATTTTGCAGGGAAATTTAAACAATTTTTCTTACATTTATGCATATTTTTTTTATAAGTCACCTTATATAAAATAGATTTAGTTAACCACAGTGATTCCAGTGTTATTTTAGAGGGCTATAAATGTACATTTTTATTGTGAGATATTTTTGTTATAATTATCTATGGATTGCTTAAAATAGATACAATGGAAAGCAACCGGACATCAACTTAAATGAAATGTTTTCACCGGTTTCAGCCATAAACGCAGTAAGATGCATAAGAACATGTGGATTTTTATTTTTTCATTTAGTAGTAATCCCTGTTTTTACTTAGTTTTTAGTTATTGTTTCTCCTTGATGCATATGTTCTTTGCAAAACGCTTTTTAAAGAAGCACTGCCAACAATTCTTTTCCCTAATTTGGTCTAAGTACATCAATATAGTTACCGATCACCATCTTGCCCGCCTTCCAGCTCCGTTCTGATCATCTTCTAGGTCATATGTGCTACTCTTCTTTGCCGGCTCAGACAGACCTTTGTGCGTAGCTGTGCTACTTTCTTAGTGTAAGGGTATGTGCACACGTTCAGGATTTCTTGCAGAAATTTCCTGACAAAAAAACGGACATTTCTGCCAGAAATCCGTATGCATTTTTTTATGTGTGTTTTTCCCAATGCATTAAATAGCGGGAAAACGCGAAAAATCCGCAAAATTAATGAACATGCTGCTTTTTTTTTTTTTTACCGCGATGCGGTTTTTTTTTTTTTTTTTTTTTTCACGAAAAAAAAAACGCATCATGTGCACAGAAATTGCAGAATGCATTCTAAATGATAGGATGCATATGTATGCGTTTTTTATGCGTTTTTATCGCGAAAACGCAAAAAAAAAAAAGTGAAAAAACCTGAACGTGTGCACATACCCTAAATCTATGGAGTCTCGTTCGGAGTCTCCAATTATTTACATTGTGAAACATCTGGGCCACACACAAAACCGTATGTGTGATCCAAGGTATCGGAATTTAAGTTGTGACCATATTGATGCTGGATAGCAGGGCAGACCACAATCTCAAAGTATGTTTATGCACCTAAACAACGTTGCATAGTTAAATAAGATTAAAAAAATAGTTGGGAGTGCTTCTTTAACTGAATGAGCATGTCTTTGATGAGATTACTTTTTGTGATATTGATGTAGGAATGCTGCCTACTTGTTAATTCTAGAATTACACACACAGTTTTTATGCAGTTTTTGTCTTTAGTAAGAATTGGAATTAACAGAAAGGAAACACAAATCCTGACTTTGGCTCCAGAAACTTTATCAAAAGTTTAATTTGAGTCCAACCCAAACATATTTATGAGAAAGGTTTTCATGTTTTGCCCATATCAAAGTAGGATGTTATGCAATCCTTTCCACCAGTCACTACAGATGGCCATACACATCAGAACACCCTAGCGACCACTCTCTTGTATCCTGCCCACCATATACAATATATGCAGACTCAGTCTGGCTGAGAATTCATATTTAAAGTGGAGTGAACTGCTAGGGGACGCCTCTAGTTGGGGGGATTAACTCCACTGAGGGGTTAAAAAAAGGGATCGGACATTCAAATTCAATGTACCTGTTCCTTCTTTACCAGGTCATCTGTCATGGAAGAGTTGGAGGCGCTCATACCTATTAGATGAATGCCCACCCATGCCAAAATTGCTGGATTTGGTCTGCATTATTTTGTGTATGGCCAGCTTTGCTTTAAGGCTGCTTTCACACATCCGGTTTTTGGTTTCAGGCTAAATCCGGCAAATTTGCAAAAAAAGGATCCGGTGTAAATTGTGAAAAACTGATGCACTGGATCCGTTTTTTAGCTGGATCCGGCTCTCTGTACTGCGCATGGGTGAGAGAGAGAGATTCCATGCCAGAAACAAAAACAAAGCTTCTGGGCATGCTCAATGTATAAAAAATGGATTCAGTCGCCGGATACGTTCATTCACACATCCGTTCCATGCGTTTATTGCCGGATCCGTCCCTTCAGGCTTTTTTGCCGGACACAAAAAACGTTGCAGGAGACGTTTTTTGTGTCCGGCAAAAAAGCCTGAAGGGACGGATCCGGCACAAAACGGATGAAACGCATGTCCTTCAGGCACAATCCGGCGCTAATACAACTGTATGGGGAAAAAACGGATCCGGCGTAAGAAAAAAACGGATCTGGATTGTGCCTGAAACTGCCGGATTGTGCCTGAAAGAAAAAACCTGATATGTGAAAGCAGCCTAATTGTTCATTGTCACTGCTTTAACACCCTCACACCCATTTTGTCAAGCTGCAGTATTTTCATGGGTGCTGCACGAACTTAACACCATTGAGCTCTTCACAGGATTTGCAATTAAAAGGCATTTGAAATAGTTGTTTTTGTTGTTCTTTACAATTTCTCTTCATGTTCCATCCTATGACACACGTTGCAGGATTTTCCCTGTAATACAATGCTGTGATGATGAAATCTGAGGTAAACAGTTTGCCAAAGTGGGACGTGTGAACTGCTGGGCTTAGTAGTGTTTAGTAGCACTGGAAGAGATTAAGTTGAAGGGTAAAGGTGTTCTCAGAGAATGGACAAAAGAAATAACTAAAGCAGAATGTCATTGTAAATAAATTCCAAAATACATTTAATTAGCAAATCACAATGGTTTTGTCTAGAGAAGTAATCACTATAGAATTAAAATGGCTGCCTCCTTGTTGCACCAACAGAAACCTGTCCTGGAATGTTAGGACAGAAGCCAGTGAGCATGTGCAGTAGGAAGCTCCGCTGCTGTGACCTGGTGATATTGTTATTCAGAAATGCAGGGAACACAAGTGTGAGCGGCCTCTTCTTACCTCGGCACCTCTGGTATCTCCAGCATTAATGGAGCAACATCCTAACATTCTAGGACAGGATTCAGTGAAACAAGATGACGGCCATTTTAATTCCATAGCGATTACCTACCTAATCAATAACTGTTGTGATTTGCTAATTAAATGTATTTAGGAATTTATAATGACCTTAACCTTCAGTTAGATTTTTGTAAGCGCGGAGAGTCCTTTTAAAAACTTAAGCTACTTTCACATTTCCGTCTTTTGTGTCACGTCGCAATCCATTGATTTTGCAAAAAAATTTTGCAGGATCCTGCATTTTCCCATAGACTTGTATTGCCAACGGATCGCGACGTATGGCCACACGTTGCATCCGCCGTGCACTGGATTACGTCAGGTTTGGGCGGACCGTCGTCACAGAAAAACGTTTAAGGGAACGTTTTTCTGTACGTCGCATCCAGTTTTCCCGTCTGCACATGCCCGGCAGGAAATGTCTCTCTCTGACTCTTTCCTGCCCGGCAACGCAGACGGAAATGTGAAAGCAAACACTTCCGTCGGTACGTTGCGCCGCGCCGATGCTTCATGACGGGCGACTACCGACGGAAGTGTGAAAGAAGCCTTACTGATATCCGCCAGATATGTACGGTGCAATTTAGTATAAGGTGTGTGGAGTGGGCTCATGGGATGAGCCAGCACCATACCTGGCAGATAGTGGCTTTGTTACAGCCAGGACCTGCCCCTAAAAACCATGGGTGGTTCTATCTCTGATAGCGCCATTAACAGCTTGCCAGCATGGAGGCGGTATTCTATGCGCCTATCACTCTTGATGTGACTAAGGGTCACTGACAGGTTGGTCTATCAGTTGAGGGTCTGTTGAAGACCCCTGTGCTTGTCATTACAGAGTGCTGTTGAAAGACTGGTTTTTTACTATATACAGATATACTACGGAATTGCTGCATATAGCACAAGCTTGTTTTCCATCTTTCCTCCCTTCTCTGGCTCAATAAAGCCAGAGCTGTCACTCACTGAGGGAAAATAAGTTGATGGGAAGATGTATATAAATATCTGTCCTTGCCATGATGCACTGAGCTCCTGTACTTGGTTTGAATCGTCATTTTGTGCTGATAAACTCTCTTTCTTTATCGCCTCTCATTGGGGGACACCGGAACCATGAGTGTATGCTGCTGCCACCAGGAGGCTGACACTATGCAAATAAAAAAGTTAGCTGCTCCTCTGCAGTGTACACCCCACCGACTGGCATTATACTCTTCAGTTTAGCTTAGTGTCAGTAGGAGGTGGACACGGGTCTTTCATTAGACCCTTATCTACCTCAATGTGCGTCGTTTCTTTTCAGGTTTTCCAGGAGGGATACAGGGTGAACAGTCACACCTGTATTCCCACCAGCGGACTATGAGTACGGTGTGTACTGCCACCCCGTATCCTCATAGATCCCTCTCCAGGACCAAGAGCCTAGCACACAAGCGTGCTCAGAAGTCCGCTCCTGGCTCCGTCCACCACCCACTCGCCCACCAGAGCCTGTCGGTCGAAGGAGACGAGGACGTCCATCACCAGCTCCTATGGACATCTGATACCTTCCCAAGGTTAGTAGCAGACGACGTGGGATTTTACTAGGTGAGAATTCCTAAAGGGGTTCCCAGGATTCAGTGCGGGGTCATCGCTGCATTTGCAGCACTTTCCCCGTTCCCTGCGTGGTGGTTCTGTCTGGCGCGGCAGATTTTTTCTGCCAGCCGCTCTACCTTTCCTCCTACAGCCAGCACCTTGCCCCACCGCATTCCTCCGGTGGTCGCCGTTCTTCCTTCAGGCCCCGGCTTCTCCCGGGGCCTGCTTGCGGCACACTCCTGCCTGCAGCTTCTTTCCCTCGGCGGTCGCCGGCTCCTGATTTAGGCCCCGGCGTAACACCTGCCCGCGACAGCGCTCCCACCCCTTCTATGCGGCGGCCTCACAGGCTGCCGCGCCGCTCACCTCCACAGCCAGCCAGCACCGTTGCTTCCGGCGGTCGCCGGCTCCTAATTTAGGCCCCAGTTTTTCCGGGGTCTACTCCGGCGACACTTCACCGGCGGCAGCGCACTCTCTCTTTCATGCGGCGGCTGCCACGCCGCTCTAGCCGGGCAGCGTCTGCGCCGCAGGGGTTTTTCCCGGCGGTCACGGCTTCTAATTTAGGCCCCGGCTTTTCCCGGGGCCTGCTTCTGGTGCCGCGTTCCGCCCACTTCCTTTTCATCGGGCGGGCTTTCTCCCGCCCGACAATCTGTGCCCTGCTTTCCCCACCGGCGCCATCTCGGCTGGCTCCACCCCTTCCTCCATGCTGCTGCTGGACACTCAGGGCAGGAGTTTTTCTGCATCGGGCCGCGCACCTTCGCCGGAGAACTCTGCAGAGCGATCTTTTCTAGGGGCACAGCACACCATCTGCGCCGGAGATCCACAGCATCTTCCTCCAGGCCTGCAGCAACCTGGTATCCGTGTTTTTCATCTGGCGTGAGTAGCTCTGCACTGCAGACTGACACCCCCCTCTGCCCCACTGTCCCCTAACCCGCTGGCATTTTCTTCAGGGACCTCTTCAAAATGTCTAACTCTAAAGGGGGCCGCTATCGTCCTACTTCTTCCTCTTCTGCCTTAGTCAAGTCCTTTGCATGTTCGTCCTGTAACAGCAAACTTCCCTCAGGTCAGTCCTCTCTGCTCTGTCAGGCCTGCAGCAACCCGATTGTTCCCACTGCCCAGGATCCCCCGGCCGATCCACCCGAGAGTGATACCCCCATCCCAGGCTCTCTGTCACAATCAGTGGCCGATCTAACTCGGGCGTCTCAAACTTTGGTGTCCGTGCTGGATCGGCTACCCCTGCAGACCCCCGCAGTAGCCAGCGGGTCGCAGGAAGCTCCGTCCGAGCCCTCCATTGCTAGCCGCAAAAGGTCCAGACAGGAGTGCCGGTCTGAGTCCTCTTCTTGCTCCTTCTCGCCACTCGGTCCTCCTCTGCGGTCGGCATCCTCCCGATCCTCCTCCCCTGAGTCAGGGGAGGCGTTCTCTGATGCGCCCTCGGAGGATATTTCGGAGCTGGATTCAAACCAATGGTTCAGAATCTCAGTGGAGCGATAAATCTAACCTGTGGCATCAAGGAGTCCTCTATGGAACCCGCAGATCAGGCGGTTTTGTTTAGACGGGCTAAACCACCTTCCAAGTTTTTCGCTCCTCACCTGGAATTCGAGGAGATTATGACCAGAGAAAGAGAGAACCCGAGGTGGTTCTTCCAGTCCTGGACCTGGAGGACCTACCCTGGGAGTAGCGAGGACGCCTGGAAGCAGTGGGCATAAAGGATACCGCCTTCTTCTCTTGACGTGCTTGTGGCCTCTGTTGCTGCTGGGAGGAGTTTGATGCCGTGATGCGACGAAAAGACCGACATTGACGTCTAGGAGGGGGGCGACGAGGCTTGGCCTGGGGAAGAAGGGAGCTTGTGCCCCCTGTAGCGTCCTTAAAGGGACACTGTCACCTGAATTTGGAGGGAACAATCTTCAGCCATGGAGGCGGGGTTTTTGGGTGTTTGATTTACCCTTTCCTTACCCACTGGCTGCATGCTTGCTGCAATATTGGATTGAAGTTCATTCTCTGTCCTCCGTAGTACACGCCTGCGCAAGGCAATCTTGCCTTGCACAGGCGTGTCTTATGGAGGACAGAGAATTAACTTCAATCCAATATTGCAGCCAGCATGCAGCCAGCGGGTAAGGAAAGGGTGAATCAAACACCCAAAAACCCCGCCTCCATGGCTGAAGATTGTTCCCTCCAAATTCAGGTGACAGTGTCCCTTTAATGATTTGGTCCAGCTTAGAACCAAAAAGATGAGACCCCTGAAAAGGCAGGCTGGTAAGGGACTTTTTAGAGGACAAATCCGCCTGCCAGGCCTTAAGCCAAACGGTCAGGCGGATGGCAATCGCATTGCTGGACGCCTGAGCCGCACAAGAAGTGGCATCCAGAGAGGCGGAGACCAAATATTCACGTGCGTGAGAAATCTGGTTGTCAAGTTCCGCCAGCTGTCCGAAAGTAACCCCGTCCAGAATGCCCTGACGGAGCTGTTTGGCCAATTTGGATATGGATTTTGAAACCCAAGTGGAAGCAAAGGTCGGGCAAAGACTAGCTGAGGTCGCTTCAAAGGCTGACTTCGTGAAAGATTCTATGACTCTATCGTTAGAATCCTTCAGAGATGCTCCACCGGACAGTGGGAGGACCGTATTGGTGGATAGTCTGGAAACCGGAAGATCCACCGAAGGAGAAGCCGTCCAATTAGCGGTGAGCTCCGGAGAAAAGGGATATAAAATGCCAAGTCGCTTTCCTCTCTGAAAGCATCTGGTTGGCCTGACTCGGCTAGTCAACAACCCACCTCCCCGGCTGGGCGGCCGTCTCCTCTTCAGGGACGTCTGGATCTCCTCAGTAGAGGACGCATGGGTCAGGGAACTTGTATCCTCGGGATACAAGATAGAGTTCGTTTCACGACCCCGGGATCGTTTTTTCGAATCCCGACCTCCAAGAGATCCCGCTCTAGTTCCGGGTTTCTTCGCAGCCATCACTTCTCTCCTCAAAGCCGGGGTAATTGTTCCCGTCCCAGAAAAAGAGCGGTTCACATGTTTCTATTCCAACCTTTTTGTGGTACCAAAAAAAGACGGCAGGTTGCGTTCCATTCTGGACCTCAAATTGCTGAACAGGAGAGTTCGTCTAAAGCACTTCAGGATGGAATCCCTTCGTTCAGTAAATGCTTCCATGGAGGCTCAGGAATTTCTGTGTTCCATAGATATTCAGGACACGTACCTCCACGTTGTGATATTCCCGGGACATCACCGATACCTGCGCTTTGCATTGTTTCAGGAACATTTTCAGTTCGTCGCCCTGCCGTTCGGTCTTGCAACCGCCCCAAGAGTTTTCACGAAGATCATGGCAGCGCTGTTGGCCATCTTGAGGGTCAGAGGCCTGGTTCTGTTTCCATACCTCGACGACATCCTCATCAAGGCTCCGTCCTTTTCTCAGGCCCACAAAAGCATGTCCATCGTTCTCGACACCCTAGCCCGTTTCAGGTGGCTGGTCAACCGGAAGAAGTCCTGCCTTATTCCTTCTCAGTGCATCATCTTTCTGGGCATTCTCTTCGACACTCGTCAGACCAAGGTCTTTTTCCCGAAGACAAGAGATCTATCCTTCGTCGGAACATACGTGTGCTCCAGGGCCTTCGTCTCCCTCCCGATCGGCCATGAAGGTTTTGGGGAGGATGGTAGCAACATTGGAAGCGATTCCCTTTGCCCAATTTCACTCGCGACCTCTTCAGCAAGCCATCCTGTCTCAGTGGAACAGGTCTGTCTTCTCACTGGACCGCCCGATCCGACTCTCTCCCCGGGTCAAACGGTCTCTCAACTGGTGGCTCACATCACCTCTCGTCTCCCAGGGCAGGTCCTTCCTTCCAGTTCACTGACAGGTGGTGACAACGGACGCCAGCCTGCTCAGCTGGGGTGCGGTGTTTCGCCACCTGGCTGTACAGGGCCGCTGGTCGGCGCAGGAGGCAACCTTGCCAATTAATGTCCTCGAGATCCGGGCCATTTTTCTGTCCCTTCGTCACTGGGAAAGGATTCTCAGGGGTCTTCCAATCCGAATCCAGACTGACAATGCCATGGCGGTGGCATATGTCAACCATCAAGGGGGGGGACTCGGAGCTCCTTGGCCGAGGTATCCAAGATCCTCCTCTGGGCAGAGGCAACGGTTCCAGTGATATCCACGGTGCATATCCCCGCAGTGGACAATTGGGCCGCCAACTTCCTCAGCCGCGAGGGCCTCGTGGCAGGGAAATGGTCCTTGCATCCGGAGGTCTTCCATCAGATTTGTCTTCGATGGGGGACTCCGGATGTGGATCTCACGGCGTCTCGAATGAACAGGAAGGTTCCGCAGTTCATCTCCAGGTCTCGCGATCCTCTCGCAGTGGGCGTCGACGCTCTGGCCATTCCTTGGTCACAGTTCATGCTGCCCTACCTGTTCCCACCCCTTCCATTACTTCCCAAACTGTTGAAGAAGATCAAAGCGGAAGGGGTGCTGGTCATTCTGATCGCCCCGGAGAGCTTGGTTCACGGAGCTCGTCAATCTTCTCGCGGACGCTCCCTGGCACCTTCCAGACAGGCCCGATCTGCTGTCTCAGGGTCCGATCTGCCACCCGAATTCTCTGTCTCTCAGTTTAACTGGGTGGCTGTTGAGACCGCAGTTCTAAGAGCGTCCGGCCTTTCGGACCGGGTGATTCACACTATGATTCGGGCTCGGAAGCCTTCATCTTCCAGGATCTACTATCGTACCTGGAAGGCTTACTTCCGTTGGTGCGAGTCCAACCGCGTTTCATCTATGTCCTTTTCCCTGCCTTCCATTTTGGCCTTCCTTCAGGCAGGACTGGATTCGGGCCTGGCTCTTAGTTCCCTGAAGGGCCAGGTCTCTGCGCTTTCCATCCTTTTTCAGAAGACTTTAGCTTCCCGACCACAGGTTAAGACCTTTCTTCAAGGAGTGGCCCACGCTGTTCCTCCATAGAGGGGCCTCTGTGGATTCATGGGATTTAAACTTGGTACTGGACGTTCTGAGGGTTTCCCCCTTTAAGCCCCTCAGGACTGACAGGGAAATCTCCCTATCTTGGAAGGTGGCCTTTCTTGTGGCCATCACTTCTATCCGCCGCGTTTCCGAGTTGGCGACCCTATCTTGACGTCCTCCATTCTTGGTCATCCACCAAGACAAGGTTGTCCTCAGTCCTCCGCCTTCCTTCCTTCCTAAGGTGGTTTCCACCTTCCACCTCAACGAGGACATCGTTCTACCTTCCATTTGTTCAGCTCCGACTCATCCTCTGGAGCGATCGTTGAACAAGCTGGACCTCGTCAGGGCAGTGAGGAACTACCTGGATAGAACGTCCACTTTCCGGAAGAAGGATTCTCTTTTCGTCATTCCTGATGGCCCGCGCAGAGGCCAACCGGCTTCTAAGGCGACTTGCTCGCTGGATCAGAACGGCAATTCTGGAGGCTTACCAGGTTAAGAACAGAGTGCTAATGGAAGTCTGTTTTTCCCGCCCTAGGGACTGCTTTGGGACGTCCCATGGTTCCTGTGTCCCCCAATGAGAGGCGATAAAGAAAACAGGATTTTTGGTTGCTTACCGTAAAATCTGTTTCTTGGAGCCTCCATTGGGGGACACAGCTCCCTCCCAATGTTTCTCAGTTTCTGTTGTTCTATGTTCTATGACTAGCATACACTCATGGTTCCTGTGTCCCCAATGGAGGCTCCAAGAAACAGATTTTACGGTAAGCAACCAAAAATCCTGTTTTATTATGCCAGAATATGGTGCACCAAAAACCTGTGTTCATGTCTTGGGCTGGCAATATGGACACACCGATGCAGTCATTTTTTTTTTCACAAACACAGGAGACTAGTCCCCTATACACTGTGTTCCAAATTATTATGCAAATGATATTTTTCTCAGATTTTCCTAAATGGTTGGTGCAAATGACAGTCAGTCTAATAAAAGTCATCACCCGTTAGATTATACATCGAATTTTATTGAAGAAACCTCCCAATGATAGTATAATCTCCAAAATAAATAAAAACTCCAAATGCAATGTTCCAAATTATTAGGCACAGTAGAATTTCTATACATTTGATATATTTTAAAGAACTGAAAATGCTCATTTGTGGAATTTGCAGCATTAGGAGGTCACATTCACTGAACAAAAAAGCTATTTAACTCCAAAGCCTCCTAACAGGCCAAGTTACATGTTAACATAGGAACCCTTCTTTGATATCACCTTCACAATTCTTGCATCCATTAAACTTGTGAGTTTTTGGAGAGTTTCTGCTTGTATTTCTTTGCATGAAGTCAGAATAGCTTCACAGAGCTGCTGTTTTGATGTGAACTGCCTCCCACCCTCATAGATCTTTTGCTTGATGATACTCCAAAGATTTTCTGTACGGATGAGGTCAGGTGAAGATGGTGGCCACACCATGAGTTTATCTCCTTTTATGCCCATAGCAGCCAATGACTCAGAGGTATTCTTTGCAGCATGAGATGGTGCATTGTCATGCATGAAGATGACTTTGCTCCTGAAGGCATGTTTCTGCTTTTTAGACCATGGAAGAAAGTTGTCAGTCAGAAACTTTACATACTTTGCAGAGGTCATTTTCACACCTGCAGGAACCTTAAAGGGCCCTACCAGGTGTTTCCCCATGATTCTGGCCCAAAATCATGACTCCACCTCCATGCTGACGTCGCAGCCTTGTTGGGACATTGTGGCCTCCACCAACCATCCACTACTCCATCCATCTGGACCATCCAGGGTTGCTCGACACTCACCAGTAAACAAGACTGTTTGAAAATTAGTCTTCATGTATGTCTGGGCCCACTGCAACTGTTTCCGCTTGTGAACACTTGTTCAGGGGTGGCCGAATAGTAGGTTTATGAACCAAAGCAAGCCTTTGAAGGATCCTACACCTTGAGATTCGAGGGACTTCATAGGCACCAGCAGATTCAGATATCTGTTTGCTGGTTTGTAATGGCTTTTTAGCAACTGGTCTCTTAATCCGATGAACTTTCCTGGCAGAAACCTTCCTCATTATGCCTTTATCAGCACGAACACGTCTGTGCTCAGATTCAGCCACAAATCTCTTAACAGTACGATGATCACGCTTAATTTTTTGGGAAATATCTCATGTTTTCATCCCTTGACCAAGGAATTACACTAGTTGATGCTTTTCAGCAGCAGAGAGATCCTTTTTCTTTCCCATGTTACTTAAAAATTGAGGCCTGCTTAATAATGTGGAACATCATTTTTAAGTAGTTTTCCTGTAATTAGAATCACCTGGAAAACTAATTATCACATGTGTTTAAGATTTATTTCAGTGATCCATTGAGCCCTGACACACAATAACGTCCGAGTTTATTTGAAAAACAAAAAAATTAAATCTTTATGAAACTTAAATCCAATTTGCACAATTATTTGGAACACAGTGTATTTACCGGCAGGAGTCTTTGAATCTGTGGAAACCTTGCTTTCTGGTTTAGAATAACGCAAAGGCCCCTTTCAGGTGTCCTTCATGATCTTTGTCTATTTTTCACTGATTGCTAGGGGAAGCTTGAGACGTCTCCATCAATTTATTTTGCATATGGTAAAAACGGACTAAATACTGATGAAAATGTCTATTTTCACGTATGAGAAACAAAAGGTAATCTATTGTTGCAGACTTGCACTGAGGCCTCATATAAAGTTGTCCCACTTTATACAGCTTGCTTCAGGACATCATATGTGACATTATACTCACTGTACTGTGATATGTAATATATAATACGAGCTCAAACATTGATGACCTGCCTCAGCATTAAATGGATTTGGTTGTCATCGGCCTTCAGCAGCTCTCCTGTTCCATTATTGCTCATTGGTTCCATGTGTAACAAGTGATAGTTGGGTGAAAAGTAACCATAATTATTTAACAAAAAGTAGAGTATCAGGATGTGTTCTTATATTTGGCTACAACAGATTTTATAAATACCTCGGACTGATAATACAGAGAGCTGTTATGTGTGCTGCCAAGCATGGGTCTGTTAGTTCACCACTTGTGTGGTCATACTGCAGGTCACCGCTGATAAGGGCAGAGAGGGCTTCAGTGAGATCCCAGAAGTTGAACCCCCCAACAATTAAAGTGGTGACCTATCCTAGCAGTATGCCTTCACTTTGTAAGATGGGAATAACTTTGTTTTTTTTACCTATCATTTCTGTATGGATAAACAATGTGAATATAACATTACAGAGTAAATTGTTCTGCTATAATTATAGACCATACATTTTTCTTTTTATTAATGTGCAGTTCTAGAATATGAATTTTAGTGCATTAATAATGCTCAGCGAGGTAGAACATTGGGCAATGTGAATAGAAAATGCTTGGAAAAACAGAAACATTTCAGCTGCAGTTCCATTTGGAGCTTCATCAGTTTGTGACGGGTGCGGACTGTGGACACATGCATCAGTCTTCTGCATTTCTAGCATATTCTGGACATTAACTTCCCGATGGGCTGACTTGGCTCTGAGACACTGTGGATATCTCAGTTTTTTGACTGGAACTGGAAACTGAAGAATCATCAGTCATAGGTCTCCCGCATATTGTCTCCATGATGCATCCCCGAAACTGAAACAATAAAACTATCTTTGAGATTCGGATATATGTCATTCATCTACAAGAATAAAATGGTATTGTCATTCTCATTCAAGCGCATTTAATGAATGTGTATAATTTATCTGCTAAAAGCTTTCTATTAATCTCTCCTGACTATTGTAGTAGCTGCTGTGCCAGATTAAAAGTTCCTGTCCTCCGAGTCAAGGCCACACTTGCCATACTATTGGCTGGTATGCTATATTTTGTGCTTAATCATACTCATTACCTGCTTGTTCATGAAGGAATATATGACGGGGTTGTAGACACAAGCACTCTTGGAGAAAAAAGCTGGGATTGTTACAAAACGCAGGTCGAGCCCATGGTTTCGGTTAGTCACCATGTACATGGCCATAGCCGCGTAAGGAACATAACACAGACAGAAGGATCCGATCATAACTATCACCATACGAGACACCTCTCTTTCAGCCTTCTGGGTGGTTGCAGATTCCTGCTGTTGTGCCGCAACCTAGAAGGAAAAAAAAAACATTGTAAAAACAAAAAAGAGCCTACAGAAAGGGTAGAAGTAAACAGAAGGGCACATTTATTAATTTATTGTAAGGAACAAACATATCAGCCTCTCAAAATTACTTTAAGTATCTTTGTGAGCCTGCTAAAAAACATGACAATTAGGGCGATCAATGAGTGGAGCAAGCTGCCACGAGAGATAGTGAGTTCTCCTTCAATTTAAGTCTTCAAACAGGCTGAACAGACATCTGTCTGAGATGGTTCAGCGACTCCTGCATTGAGCAGGGGGTTGGACATGATGACCCTGGAGGTCCCTTCCAACTCTAGCATTCTATGTAAGGCAGTGTTCACGCCACATGCTTGTCGCTGAGCACTTTGTTCCCTGCTTGTGTTACTGAAGAAGCAGAACAAGTTAAAGGAGTTATCGCACCAACAATATTTATTAACCATCTAAAGAAGAGGTGATGAATGTAGGATCACTTGGCAGTTAGACGGCTGGGTCCCTCACCGATCCAGAGAACGGAGTCCATGTTTGCATGAATGGTGCGCTACATGACCATCACTTCAGTCACCATATATGGATCTATAGACACATAGAAGTGAATGGAGTGCTGCTCATGCATGTGCACTACTGCTATATTCATATAGGTGACATAAAACGTCCGTTCTTGGAATCAGTGGGACCACTGGTCTGACCCAAAACAAAAATGTAAAGAAATGATACCTTCCCTGATCGCCAGCAGGTCCCATGCCAGAGCTCATCTGCATCACACACTGGGAATGCTCACACAGTAAATCACTGGCCAAGGGAAGTCTTCGAGCAGGTTAGCTTCCATTCCTTCCATATTAAATAGAAGAATATAGAATTTGGACCACATTTTTAGGCCTCGGTATATTGAATATCTTTAGCATAGAAACTGTCTGTTTCAACCATTCAGCCTGTCTGGAGACCCCAAAATGTCTGTAACAGTCTGTCAAGAAGCTCTATTGCTATCGTGGAGAGTGGAATGGGGGCATGCCTGCCTAATGCCAGATTTGGAGGGGGTGAACAGGTAAGATGGATGTCCATTCACCAATCTGGGAGAACCTAACTGGAAACCTGGCTTGCAAATTGAGGAAAACACATTCTTTTAGAGTAGACCAGTTCATATTTAAAGAGAACTTGTCACTAGAGTTGAGCGACTTTTACTTTTTTTGGATCGAGTCGGGTTTCGCGAAACCCAACTTTGTCAAAAGTCAGTTCGGGTGAAATCGGCCGATTATTGCGAAAAGTCGGGGACCGACTGAAACACGAAACCAAATGCAAGTCAATGGGGAATCAAAATCGGCAGTGAGTGGAGGACAGGAAAACACCTACAGTGCCCATTTTAATGCCAAAAACATCAATTCTTATTACTTAAGCTTGTCAATCTTAATTTACTTTATAATAATAGTTAGCCATTGAAAACTGGGGGTCATTTGGCTAAAGTTGGGGGGTAGGGCTGGCTCAAGATTTTGGTGGGCCCAGGAAACGAGGAATACGTCACGGCGGTGGAGCAGGGAGAGGTAAGTATTTCAACTTTGCAAGTGCTGTGATCCTGAGCAAGCAGGGGGGCCCACTCGTTGGCACTGGCACAGGGCCCCTCATAGTACGGCGGTGTGTTTGACGGCGGGTGGCGCCTCCCACTGGCAGAGACACTTTTGCGTACTATGAGGGGCCCTGTGCCAGTGACGTCGCCAACGGATATGCCCCCCTCACCTGATGAAGGAACCTGCACTTTCATCTGCACATTCCTCTTTGTCCCCGTGTAAGGTGGTATAGTATGCGGGAAGGGGAACCTGACTTTCAGCAGGGTCAGATTCTGGCTGTGTAGAGTGCAAGGGGAATCTAGTGGTCTGGGTCAATGTACCAGCAGACTCATCTAGTAGTGCCTGGGCAATGGGCAGGATGAGGAGGAAACACAGATATAGGCCCAAATAATAAAGTAGGCTAAATGCAGTTCAAAATTGGTAACAGGACTAAACAGGCAGCATTGCTTTGTTCAGTGGAGGAAAACTGTAATGAGTGGCGTAGACACAGTTAGTAGGCCCAAATAATAAAGTAGGCTAAATGCAGTTTAAAATTGGTAACAGGACTAAACAGGCGGCATTGCTTTGTTCAGTAGAGCAAAACTGTAATGAGTGGCAGACATAGTTAGTAGGCCCAAATAATAAAGTGGGCTAAATGTCTGCCAAAAATTTGTTCATAAATAAACAGGCGACAGTGCTTTGCTCAGTGTCGGAAAATTGTAATGAGTAGCAGACTAAGTTAGTAGGCCCAAATAATAAAGTGGGCTAAATGTCTGCCAAAAAATTGTTCATAAATAAACAGTTGGCATAGCTAGGTACAGGGGTGGGCTCCTCTGCTGAGTAGCAGACAGTGGTAGTAGGCGCAAAGTATTAACTGGTCTAAATGGAGGCCAGGGCCCCTGTATATTTTAACTATCATCTATCATTTCAACAAATTTGTCTTGGCAGTGCCTTTGAAGGATTTAACAGCACAGACTACACAGTGGTGGGGCAGGGAGAGGTAAGTATTGCAAGTGGTAGAGCACTGTTCAAGCTGGGGGGGGAACACTCTCGTGGGCTGCGGTACTGGCACAGGGCCCCTCATATTACGACGGTGTGTCTGACATTGGTTGTGCACCACCACCGTCAGAGACACTTCATTGTACTATGAGGGACCCTGTGCCAGTGCCGTCGCCCAAGAGTGGGACCACCCACCTGTCCAGGCAAACGGCACTTGCACGGGTGCTTGCGCCAAGTGGTGACCACAGCCCTGTGGGGGGAGTCAACCCATTTAGGGAGGTATAAAAATGGCCTATGGTGGACATTCAGCAGCTGCAAATGGAGGAATTGGAGAAGTCAGTAAGAGGAGGCCAAAAGCAAGACATTTTTGAGGCAAGCTACGTGTCAGCAGGGGAACGTGGGGCAAAATAATTTGAAATCCATGATTGGTTCATTTTAATGAAGGTTAGATCATCAACATTCTGGGTAGCCAGACGTGTCCTTTTTTCGGTCAGTATTGAACCAGCAGCACTGAAGACTCTTTCTGATAGCACACTAGTAGCAGGGCAAGCGAGCTCCTGTAATGCATATTCTGCCAATTCAGGCCAGGTGTCGATTTTAGATGCCCAGTAATCAAAGGGGAATGACCTGTGAGGGAGAACATCGATAAGGGAGGAAAAGTAGTTCGTAACCATACTGGACAAATGCTGTCTCCTGTCACTTTGAATCGATGCAGCACTACCTGTCGTGTCAGCAGTCATTGCGAAATCACTCCACAACCCGGTCATAAATGCGGGGGTCCCTTTTTAGAATACGCAAGGCATACTCAGCCATGTGGGCCAATGTTCCAGGTGTCAATTAACTGCTTGTGCTGGGTTGAGGAGCACTTTCTTGCAAATCAACATCACTTGTGTCCCACAAAAACCCTGTACCTGACCTTGCAACGCCACCAGTTTCTATTGCCCCATGAGAAGCATCCTCCTCCCATAAATATTCATCCCCATCATCCTCCTCCTCTTCGTCCGCGACCTCGTCCAGGAGAGTTCCCTGAGCAGACAATGGCTGACTGTCATCAAGGCTTCCCTCCTCCTCGGCTGCAGATGCCAGCTCCTTAATGTGCGTCAAACTTTGCATCAGCAGACGCATTAGTGGGATGCGCATGCTTATGATGGCGTCATCTGCACTTACCAGCCGTGTGCATTCCTCAAAACACTGAAGGACTTGAAAGAGGTCTTGTAGCTTCGACCACTACACACCAGACAACTCCATGTCTGCCATCTAAGTGCCTGCCCATGTATGTGTATCCTCCCACAAATTAATTACAGCACGCCTCTGTTCGCACAGCCTCTGAACCATGTGCAGTGTGGAGTTCCACCTTGTTGCAATGTCGATTATTAGGCGGTGCTGGGGAAGATTCAGCGATCGCTGATGGTTCAGCATACGTCTGGAGTGTATGGGCAACCGGCGGATGTGCGAGCAAAGTCTTCGCACCTTCAGGAGCAGGGCTGGTAACTCCGGATAATTTTTGAGGAAGCACTGCACCACCAGGTTCAAGGTGTGAGCCAGGCAAGATATGTGTTTAAGTTCTGAAAGGGCTATGTGTTGTGAATTCTGTTGTCGAACTCCCTCCTGTGGTCGTGAATGGTACTTCGGCGAGTTCTGTCTAATGGCTCCCTCTGGTGGCTATGAGTGAAGCTGCTGCTTCTGAGGTTCTTTACACAGGTGACGTGGTTTATCCTTTGGTTGGCTTCTCTATTTAACTCCACTCAGATCGTTACTCCATGCCAGCTGTCAATGTTTTAGCATTGGTTCAGTTCGCTCCTGGATCTGCCTGGTGACCTGTCTTCTCCTGCAGAAGCTAAGTTCCTTATTGTTATTTTTGCTCATTGTTTCTTTGTCCAGCTGGTTATCCTGATTTTATCTTGCTAGCTGGAAGCTCTGGGATGCAGAGTGGCCCCCCCCCCGCACCGTGAGTCGGTGCGGAGGTCTTTTTTGCACACTCTGCGTGGTCTTTTGTAGGTTTTTGTGCTGACCGCAAAGATTCCTTCCTATCCTCTGTCTATTTAGTAGGTCTGGCCTCTCTTTGCTGAAACCTATTTCATTTCTGCGTTTGTGACTTTCATCTTTTCTCACAGTCATTATATGTGGGGGGCTGCCTATTCCTTTGGGGAATTTCTCTGAGGCAAGGTAGGCTTTATTTTCTATCTCTAGGGCTAGCTAGCTCTGAGGCTGTGACGAGGTGCCTAGGGAGCGTCAGGAGCGCTCCACGGCTATTTTTAGTGTGTGTGATAGGATTAGGGCTTGCAGTCAGCAGAGCTCCCACATCCCAGAGCTCGTCCTGTATGAGTTTAACTATCAGGTCGGGTGCTCCTAACCACCAGGTCATAACAGTACAGCTGGCCCAAAGTATTAATGCATCTCAATAGAGGGATAAGAGGACTTCTGAGACCATTTTTTTTATTTTGCACTGTGTTTTGTCTTTCTTTTCCCCTAGACCTTTGGGTGGTTCAGGACACAGGTGTAGAGATGGACATTCAGGGTCTATCCTCTTGTGTGGATCATCTCACTGCAAGGGTACAAAACATTCAAGATTTTGTGGTTCAGAATCCTATGTTAGAGCCTAGAATTCCTATTCCTGATTTATTTTCTGGGGATAGATCTAGATTCTTGAATTTCAAAAATAATTGTAAACTGTTTCTAGCTTTGAAACCCCGCTCCTCTGGTGACCCCGTGCAACAAGTAAAAATCATTATTTCTTTGTTGCGTGGTGACCCTCAAGACTGGGCCTTTTCTCTTGCGCCAGGAGATCCTGCATTGCGAGATGTAGATGCGTTTTTTCTGGACCTTGGATTGCTTTATGATGAACCAAATTCACTGGATCAGGCAGAGAAAATCTTGCTGGCTTTGTGTCAGGGTCAGGATGAAGCGGAGGTGTACTGTCAGAAGTTTAGAAAGTGGTCTGTGCTTACTCAGTGGAATGAATGTGCCCTGGCTGCAATTTTCAGAAAGGGTCTTTCTGAAGCCCTTAGGGATGTCATGGTGGGATTTCCCACGCCTGCTGGTCTTTATGAGTCTATGTCCTTGGCCATTCAGATCGATCGACGCATGCGTGAGCGCAAAGCTGTGCACCATCTGGCGGTATTCTCTGAGCATAGGCCTGAGCCTATGCAATGTGATAGGACTTTGACTAGAGCTGAACGGCAAGAACACAGACGTCGGAATGGGCTGTGTTTTTACTGTGGTGAATCCACTCATGCTATCTCCGATTGTCCTAAGCGCACTAAGCGGTTCACTAGGTCTGCCACCATTGGTACGGTACAGTCTAAATTTCTTTTGTCCGTTACTCTGATTTGCTCTCTGTTGTCCTATTCTGTAATGGCATTTGTGGATTCAGGCGCTGCCCTGAATTTGATGGACTTGGAGTTTGCCAGGCGCTGTGGTTTTTTCTTGGAGCCCTTGCAGTATCCTATTCCATTGAGAGGAATTGATGCTACGCCTTTGGCCAAGAATAAGCCTCAGTACTGGACTCAATTGACCATGTGCATGGCTCCTGCACATCAGGAGGATATTCGCTTTTTGGTGTTGCATAATCTGCATGATGTGGTCGTTTTGGGGTTGCCATGGCTACAGGTCCATAATCCAGTGTTGGATTGGAAATCTATGTCTGTGTCCAGCTGGGGTTGTCAGGGGGTACATGGTGATGTTCCATTGCTGTCAATTTCGCCTTCCACTCCTTCTGAAGTCCCTGAGTTTTTATCAGATTACCGGGATGTATTTGAAGAGCCCAAATCTGGTGCCCTACCTCCTCATAGGGATTGCGACTGTGCTATTAATTTGATTCCTGGTAGTAAGTTTAATAAGGGCCGTCT
Source organism: Ranitomeya imitator (assembly GCF_032444005.1). NCBI lineage: Eukaryota > Metazoa > Chordata > Amphibia > Anura > Dendrobatidae > Ranitomeya > Ranitomeya imitator. The sequence continues at coordinate 422,803,508 of NC_091285.1, read as the reverse complement.
GTTTAATTTATCTGTGCCAGAGCACGCCGCTATGCGGAGTTATATAAAGGAATCCTTGGAGAAGGGTCATATTCGTCCGTAGTCGTCACCATTGGGAGCAGGGTTCTTTTTTGTGGCCAAGAAGGATGGTTCTTTGAGACTTTATATTGATTACCGCCTTCTTAATAAGATCACAGTCAAATTTCAGTATCCTTTGCCGCTGCTGTCTGATTTATTTGCTCGGATTAAGGGGGCTAGTTGGTTCACTAAGATAGATCTTCAAGGGGCGTATAATCTTGTGCGAATTAAACAGGGTGATGAATGGAAAACAGCATTTAATACGCCCGAGGGCCATTTTGAGTACCTGGTTATGCCATTCGGGCTTTCTAATGCTCCATCTGTGTTTCAGTCCTTTATGCATGACATCTTCCGAGAGTACCTGGATAGATTTGTGATTGTATATTTGGATGACATTTTGGTCTTTTCGGATGATTGGGAGTCTCATGTGAAGCAGGTCAGAATGGTGTTCCAGGTCCTTCGTGCGAATTCCTTGTTTGTGAAGGGGTCAAAGTGTCTCTTTGGAGTTCAGAAGGTTTCATTTTTGGGTTTCATTTTTTCCCCTTCTACTATCGAGATGGACCCTGTTAAAGTTCAGGCCATTTACGATTGGACTCAGCCGACATCTGTGAAGAGCTTGCAGAAGTTCCTGGGCTTTGCTAATTTTTATTGTCGCTTCATCGCTAACTTTTCCAGTATTGCTAAACCGTTGACTGATTTGACCAAGAAATGTGCTTATGTGGTCAATTGGTCCTCTGCGGCTGTAGCGGCTTTTCAGGAGTTGAAGCGTCGTTTTGCTTCTGCCCCTGTGTTGTGCCAGCCAGATGTTTCGCTCCCTTTTCAGGTGGAGGTTGATGCTTCTGAAATTGGAGCAGGGGCTGTTTTGTCGCAAAGAAGTTCTGATGGCTCGGTGATGAAACCCTGTGCCTTCTTTTCTAGAAAATTCTCGCCTGCTGAGCGCAATTATGATGTGGGCAATCGGGAGTTGTTGGCCATGAAGTGGGCATTCGAGGAGTGGCGACATTGGCTTGAAGGAGCTAAACATCGCGTGGTGGTCTTGACGGATCACAAGAATTTGACTTATCTCGAGTCTGCCAAACGGTTGAATCCTAGACAGGCTCGATGGTCGCTCTTTTTCTCCCGTTTTGATTTTGTGGTTTCATACCTTCCGGGATCTAAGAATGTGAAGGCTGATGCCCTGTCAAGGAGTTTTGTGCCTGACTCTCCGGGTGTTCCGGAGCCGGCGGGTATTCTGAAAGAAGGGGTAATTTTGTCTGCCATTTCCCCTGATTTGCGGCGTGTGCTGCAAAAGTTTCAGGCTGATAGACCTGACCGTTGTCCTACGGAGAAACTGTTTGTCCCTGATAGATGGACTGGTAGAGTTATATCGGAGATTCATTGTTCAGTATTGGCTGGTCATCCTGGAATCTTTGGTACCAGAGATTTGGTGGCTAGATCTTTTTGGTGGCCTTCTTTGTCACGGGATGTGCGTTCTTTTGTGCAGTCCTGTGGGATTTGTGCTCGGGCTAAGCCCTGCTGTTCTCGTGCCAGTGGGTTGCTTTTGCCCTTGCCGATTCCGAAGAGGCCCTGGACACATATTTCCATGGATTTTATTTCTGATCTCCCTGTTTCTCAAAAGATGTCGGTCATTTGGGTGGTTTGTGATCGCTTCTCTAAGATGGTCCATTTGGTACCCTTATCTAAACTGCCTTCCTCCTCTGATTTGGTGCCATTGTTTTTCCAGCATGTGGTTCGTTTGCATGGCATTCCGGAGAACATCGTCTCGGACAGAGGTTCCCAGTTTGTTTCAAGGTTTTGGCGGTCCTTTTGCGCTAAGATGGGCATTGATTTGTCTTTTTCTTCGGCTTTCCATCCTCAGACTAATGGCCAAACCGAACGAACTAATCAGACTTTGGAGATACAGTGGGGCAAAAAAGTATTTAGTCAGTCAGCAATAGTGCAAGTTCCACCACTTAAAAAGATGAGAGGCGTCTGTAATTTACATCATAGGTAGACCTCAACTATGAGAGACAAACTGAGAAAAAAAAATCCAGAAAATCACATTGTCTGTTTTTTTAACAATTTATTTGCATATTATGGTGGAAAATAAGTATTTGGTCAGAAACAAACAATCAAGATTTCTGGCTCTCACAGACCTGTAACTTCTTCTTTAAGAGTCTCCTCTTTCCTCCACTCATTACCTGTAGTAATGGCACCTGTTTAAACTTGTTATCAGTATAAAAAGACACCTGTGCACACCCTCAAACAGTCTGGCTCCAAACTCCATTATGGTGAAGACCAAAGAGCTGTCAAAGGACACCAGAAACAAAATTGTAGCCCTGCACCAGGCTGGGAAGACTGAATCTGCAATAGCCAACCAGCTTGGAGTGAAGAAATCAACAGTGGGAGCAATAATTAGAAAATGGAAGACATACAAGACCACTGATAATCTCCCTCGATCTGGGGCTCCACGCAAAATCCCACCCTGTGGGGTCAGAATGATCACAAGAACGGTGAGCAAAAATCCCAGAACCACGCGGGGGGACCTAGTGAATGAACTGCAGAGAGCTGGGACCAATGTAACAAGGCCTACCATAAGTAACACACTACGCCACCATGGACTCAGATCCTGCAGTGCCAGACGTGTCCCACTGCTTAAGCCAGTACATGTCCGGGCCCGTCTGAAGTTTGCTAGAGGGCATTTGGATGATCCAGAGGAGTTTTGGGAGAATTTCCTATGGTCTGATGAAACCAAACTGGAACTGTTTGGTAGAAACACAACTTGTCGTGTTTGGAGGAAAAAGAATACTGAGTTGCATCCACCAAACACCATACCTACTGTAAAGCATGGTGATGGAAACATCATGCTTTGGGGCTGTTTCTCTGCAAAGGGGCCAGGACGACTGATCCGGGTACATGAAAGAATGAATGGGGCCATGTATCGTGAGATTTTGAGTGCAAACCTCCTTCCATCAGCAAGGGCATTGAAGATGAAACGTGGCTGGGTCTTTCAACATGACAATGATCCAAAGCACACCGCCAGGGCAACGAAGGAGTGGCTTCGTAAGAAGCATTTCAAGGTCCTGGAGTGGCCTAGCCAGTCTCCAGATCTCAACCCTATAGAAAACCTTTGGAGGGAGTTGAAAGTCCGTGTTGCCAAGCGAAAAGCCAAAAACATCACTGCTCTAGAGGAGATCTGCATGGAGGAATGGGCCAACATACCAACAACAGTGTGTGGCAACCTTGTGAAGACTTACAGAAAACGTTTGACCTCTGTCATTGCCAACAAAGGATATATTACAAAGTATTGAGATGAAATTTTGTTTCTGACCAAATACTTATTTTCCACCATATTATGCAAATAAATTGTTAAAAAAACAGACAATGTGATTTTCTGGATTTTTTTTTCTCAGTTTGTCTCCCATAGTTGAGGTCTACCTATGATGTAAATTACAGACGCCTCTCATCTTTTTAAGTGGTGGAACTTGCACTATTGCTGACTGACTAAATACTTTTTTGCCCCACTGTATATCTGAGATGCTTTGTTTCTGCTGATCAGGATGATTGGGTGTCCTTCTTGCCTTTGGCTGAGCTCGCCCTTAATAATCGGGCCAGCTCGGCTACTTTAGTTTCTCCTTTTTTCTGCAATTCTGGTTTCCATCCTCGTTCCTCTTCAGGGCAGGTTGAGCGTTCGGACTGTTCTGGTGTGGATGCGGTGGTGGACAGGTTGCAGCAGATTTGGACTCATGTGGTGGACAATTTGACATTGTCCCAGGAGAAGGCTCAACGTTTCGCTAACCGCCGGCGTTGTGTTGGTCCCCGACTTCGTGTTGGGGATTTGGTTTGGTTGTCATCTCGTCACGTTCATATGAAGGTTTCCTCTCCTAAGTTTAAGCCTCGTTTCATTGGACCATATAAGATTTCTGAGGTTCTTAATCCTGTGTCATTTCGTTTGGACCTTCCAGCTTCTTTTGCCATCCATAATGTGTTCCATAGGTCGTTGTTGCGGAGATACGTGGCGCCTATGGTTACCTCCGTTGATCCTCCTGCCCCGGTGTTGGTCGAGGGGGAGTTGGAGTATGTGGTGGAGAAGATTTTGGATTCTCGTGTTTCGAGACGGAAACTCCAGTACCTGGTCAAGTGGAAGGGTTATGGTCAAGAAGATAATTCCTGGGTTTTTGCCTCTGATGTTCATGCTGCCGATCTTGTTCGTGCCTTTCATTTGGCTCATCCTGATCGGCCTGGGGGCTCTGGTGAGGGTTCGGTGACCCCTCCTCAAGGGGGGGGTACTGTTGTGAATTCTGTTGTCGAACTCCCTCCTGTGGTCGTGAATGGTACTTCGGCGAGTTCTGTCTATGGGCTCCCTCTGGTGGCTATGAGTGAAGCTGCTGCTTCTGAGGTTCCTTACACAGGTGACGTGGTTTATCCTTTGGTTGGCTTCTCTATTTAACTCCACTCAGATCGTTACTCCATGCCAGCTGTCAATGTTTTAGCATTGGTTCAGTTCGCTCCTGGATCTGCCTGGTGACCTGTCTTCTCCTGCAGAAGCTAAGTTCCTTATTGTTATTTTTGCTCATTGTTTCCTTGTCCAGCTGGTTATCCTGATTTTGTCTTGCTAGCTGGAAGCTTTGGGATGCAGAGTGGCCCCCCCCCCGTGAGTCGGTGCGGAGGTCTTTTTTGCACACTCTGCGTGGTCTTTTGTAGGTTTTTGTGCTGACCGCAAAGATTCCTTCCTATCCTCTGTCTATTTAGTAAGTCTGGCCTCTCTTTGCTGAAACCTATTTCATTTCTGCGTTTGTGACTTTCATCTTTTCTCACAGTCATTATATGTGGGGGCTGCCTATTCCTTTGGGGAATTTCTCTGAGGCAAGGTAGGCTTTATTTTCTATCTCTAGGGCTAGCTAGCTCTGAGGCTGTGACGAGGCGCCTAGGGAGCATCAGGAGCGCTCCACAGCTATTTTTTGTGTGTGTGATAGGATTAGGGCTTGCGGTCAGCAGAGCTCCCACATCCCAGAGCTCGTCCTGTATGAGTTTAACTATCAGGTCTAGCAGACATTCAGCACAGTGACAGCCAGCATGAATACAATTGATGTCAGAGCCGCCCAGGACAGGAGCAGAGGAACTGTCATCGACTCCCTGCCCTGCCAGTCTCTCCAGCAGAACACAGGCCACTTCCAGCCTGTGCCCTGTTGGAGAAGGCACATGCAGGGGATGTCATCGCGCCATCCAGCATCCACTGCTGTACAGGAAGCAAGAGCAGACAGCGGCCGTGGTGTACGGAAAGCCGGGATTAGGTGAGTATAAGCTTTTTTTTATACATATTTTGCCAATTAATGTGGACATAAGAGTAGGTGGCTATGGAGGACATATGTGGAGCTGGCTATGTGGAACATACGAGGGGCTCGTTATGGGGGACATACAGTACAGACCAAAAGTTTGGACACATCTTCTCATTTAAAGATTTTTCTGTATTTTCATGACTATGAAAATTGTACATTCACACTGAAGACATCAAAACTATGAATTAACACGTGGAATTATATACTTAACAAAAAAGTGTGAAACAACTGAAATTATGTCTTATATTCTAGGTTCTTCAAAGTAGCCACCTTTTGCTTTGATGACTGCTTTGCACACTCTTGGCATTCTCTTGATGAGCTTCAAGAGGTAGTCAGTGGGAATGGTCTTCCAATAATCTTGAAGCAGTTCCCAGGGATGCTTAGCACTTGTTGGCCCTTTTGCTTTCACTCTGCGGTCCAGCTCACCCCAAACCATCTCGATTGGGTACAGGTCTGGTGACTGTGGAGGCCAGGTCATCTGGCGTAGCACCCCATCACTTCTTGGTCAAATAGCCCTTACACAGCCTGAAGGTGTGTTTGGGGTCATTGTCCTGTTGAAAAATAAATGATGGTCCAACTAAACGCAAACCAGATGGACTAGCATGCCGCTGCAAGATGCTGTGGTAGCCATGCTGGTTCAGTATGCCTTCAATTTTGAATAAATCCCCAACAGTGTCACCAGCAAAGCACCACCACACCATCACACCTCCTCCTCCATGCTTCATGGTGGGAACCAGGCATGTAGAGTCCATCCGTTCACCTTTTCTGTGTCGCACAAAGACACGGTGGTTGGAACCAAAGATCTCAAATTTGGACTCATCAGACCAAAGCACAGATTTCCACTGGTCTAATGTCCATTCCTTGTATTCTTTAGCCCAAACAAATCTCTTCTGATTGTTGCCTGTCCTTAGCAGTGGTTTTCTAGCAGCTATTTTACCATGAAGGCCTGCTGCACAAAGTCTCCTCTTAACAGTTGTTGTAGAGATGTGTCTGCTGCTAGAACTCTGTGTGGCATTGACCTGGTCTCTAATATGAGCTGCTGTTAACCTGCGATTTCTGAGGCTGGTGACTCGGATAAACTTATTCTCAGACGCAGAGGTGACTCTTGGTCTTCCTTTCCTGTGGCGGTCCTCATGTGAGCCAGTTTCTTTGTAGTGCTTGATGGTTTTTGCCACTGCACTTCGGGACACTTTCAAAGTTTTCCCAATTTTTTGGACTGACTGACCTTATTTTCTTAAAGTAATGATGGCCACTCGTTTTTCTTTACTTAGCTGCTTTTTTCTTGCCGTAATACAAATTCTAACAGTGTATTCAGTAGGACTATCAGCTGTGTATCCACCAGACTTCTGCACTACACAACTGATGGTCCCAACCCCATTTATAAGGCAAGAAATCCCACTTATTAAACCTGACAGGGCACACCTGTGAAGTGAAAACCATTCTCGGTGACTACCTCTTGAAGCTCATCAAGAGAATGCCAAGAGTGTGCAAAGCAGTCATCAAAGCAAAAGGTGGCTACTTTGAAGAACCTAGAATATAAGACATAATTTCAGTTGTTTCACACTTTTTTGTTAGTATATAATTCCACATGTGTTAATACATAGTTTTGATGCCTTCAGTGTGAATGTACAATTTTCATAGTCATGAACATGCAGAACAATCTTTAAATGAGAAGATGTGTCCAAACTTTTGGTCTGTACTGTATGTGGGACATAATAGGGACTGTCTATGTGAGACATAAGAGGGGCTGACTATGGGGGATATAAGAGGGGCTGACTATGGGGCATATAAGAGGAGCTGGTTATGTGGGACATAAGAGGTGCTAGTTATGTGGAACATATGTGGGACTGTGGGAAACGTTATACCTGGGCTATGGGAACATCATACTATATAGAATATGTGGCAGGCAACATTGTGTAGGGGACTGTGGGGAGAATTATTCTGTATAGGGGGCTGTGGGGGATTGCATTCTGTATATTGGGGCTGTGCTGGACATCTGGTTACAATCTGGTTTCCGCTCTTTACACTCTACTGAAACTGCCCTCACTAAAATCTCTAATGATCTAATAACAGCTAAGTCCAAAGGTCATTGCTCTCTGCTGATTCTCCTGGATCTATCTGCCGAATTTGATACTGTGGATCACCAGCTCCTTCTCACCATGCTCCGCTCTATAGGCCTCAAGGACGCAGCCCTCTCCTGGTTCTCCTCCTACCTCTCTGACCGCTCCTTCACTATATCTTTTGCTGGCTCCTCTTCCTCTCCTCGTCCCCTTACTATCGGGGTTCCGCAGGGCTCAGTCCTGGGCCCCGTCCTCTTCTCTCTATACACTGCCCCTACTGGACAAACAATCAGCAGATTTGGGTTCCAGTACCATCTCTATGCTGACGACACCCAATTATACACTTCTTCCCCCTACATCACCCCTACCCTAATTCAAAATACCAAGGATTGTCTGTCTGCTGTCTCTAACATCATGTCCTCCCTCTATCTGAAACTAAATCTCTCCAAAACTGAACTACTTGTGTTTCTCCCTTCTACTAACCTCACTCTACCCAACATCGAAATTACCCTGGAGGGTTCAACCATAACTCCCAAGCAGCATGCCCGCTGTCTTGGGGTGATATTCGACACCGAGCTTTCCTTTACTCCCTATATCCGATCACTCACTTGCTCCTGTCACCTGCATCTTAAACACATCTCCAGAATCCAACCTTTTCTCACCTTTGAAACTGCTAAGACTCTTACTGTCGCTCTTATTCATTCTCGTCTGGACTACTTCAACTCTCTTCTGATCGGTCTCCCTCTTTCCAAACTTTCTCCTCTCCAATCCATCTTGAATGCGGCAGCCAGGGTCATATTTCTGTCCAGCCGCTTCACCGATGCCTCCATCTTGTGCCAGTCATTACACTGGCTACCCATTCGCAGGGTCCAGTATAAACTCATCTCTCTCACCCACAAAGCTCTCCACAGTACTGCACCGCCTTATATCTCCTCTCTCATCTCTGTCTATTGTCCCACACGTGCCCTCCGTTCTACAAATGACCTTAGACTAACATCCCCCGTAATCCGAACCTCGCACCTCCATCTCCAAGACTTCTCTCGTGCTGCGCCAGCTCTCTGGAACGCACTTCCCCAGACGATCAGACTGATACCTAGCCCCGACCTATTCAAGCGCGCTTTAAAAACCCATCTCTTCAAACAAGCCTACCACATCAACTACTCAGTAAACTAACTTTGTCCTGTTCCCTCCTTCCAAATATTATCTGCATGTGAATCTGCACCCTACTATTCATCTGTCTCCACAACCTCCATGCACACAATAACTGCACTTCATACTTGACTATTGCACTTAAACACACGGGCTGATGACCGGATCATGCAGCTTTATATGAAAATCCCTATTAATTATAATTGCCAGACCTGAAATAACAAGCACTTTTCACCTATTGTGTCCCCCCATTTCCTTGTAGATTGTAAGCTTGCGAGCAGGGACCTCTCCTCTAATGTCACTGTTTAAATTGTCTTAACTTGTACTAAATTTATTGTCTGTACATGTCCCCGCTTAATTGTAAAGTGCTGCGGAATATGTTGGCCCTTTATAAATAAAAATTATTATTATTATTTTTATTATGTGCAGGCTGTAGTCAATGATTGGGCCACTTGTCAGCTGCAGCCATTACTATTTCTTCAGAGCAAATGAATACCCTATCAGAATATTGATAAGCTGCAGCCAAATATTGATAAGCTGATATTTTAATTGGGGTCCCAAATTGATTAATCAGGGGTTGTCAATTAGTGCACGACCACTTTAAAGTTGAAATGGATCCAGGATTTGACCATTTGAACTATGGTATACATTGTCAGTGTGAAGGGTAACATAAGGAAGTAGAGGAAAGATAACAGCTTTTGCAAAAGTTGTCCATTTTAATGTCAAAATACATAATAAGCCAGTGCAACATTTCCTGTGTACAAAAACATTGTCCAACAAAACAGGGCTCGTCCGGGATTTGAACCCGGGACCTCTCGCACCCTAAGCGAGAATCATACCCCTAGACCAACGAGCCTTATATAGGATTTTGTGCATGGAATATTCCTACAGTTGAAATATGTGGTCACCACATTAACACTTGACAGTCCAAGATTTTTTTTTGTCCTTTCTAAGACAGAAGTTGATACTTTATACACAATCAGACACGTCTTCCACCAGTTGCAAAATGCAACTAAACAGTCTAGCATAGGTATCATAACTAATATGGTTATATAAAGCTAAAACAACTTTTTCTTTACACTTACCATTTTTATTTTTTTTTTTAAAGCATCAACTAGAGATGAATGGATCGATCGGCTAGACGCGAGGCTCGTGAACCTCTTACCTGATTTACTTATTTGTACTATAACCTATGTGCATTTGTAAAATCATGCTTTTATTGACCAATGCATTTAAAGTAAAAATTGGATAATTTAACAAAGACTAGCATTTTGTACGACATTCCTAATGAAGTACTCTGGAGCGAGATGAGACAAATTCATGAAGAGCCCTACACGTCTTAAGAATTTGGAGCATCTTTCAGCTCCTGTGTGCGCCATCGGAAGAAATACACTAGAGTACGTTTCCACTTCATTAGTTTTAGGCGCGCCCTCAAAACATATTTGTTCAGAGTGGCCTATCACGTTCCCTGATAAAAGTCATTTTATGTTTGTGTGTGTGTAGCCCATTCACTATTTCCATCTACCCCCACCCCCTGAAGATGGCTGGACCATCACTGTAAATACATCATTGTAATTACACAACTGTACTTTGTGTCTCCCCACCTCATTGTAGATTGTAAGCTCTCATTTTGCTTTAATTATTGTATTGCAAGGCCGGGATCACACACAGCGAGATACGGCCAAGTCTCGCAGGTAAAAACCAAGCTCTGGCTCCGACACTCCAGAGCGCAGCGTGCGGCTCCATGTATTGCTATGCGGCCGCAAGCTCTGCTCCGGAGTGCTGGCGCCAGAGCTTGGTTTTAACCTGCGAGACTCGGCCGTATCTCACTGTGTGTGATCCCGGCCTTCATGTTGTTACTTATGACTTGCATTTGAAACTCTTAGGCCAGGGTCACACCTAAAATATCAAAATACGGTCCGTTTTTCATGGCAGAGATACGCAGAAAAGTTCCTGAACAGTGATCCGTATTCAATGCGAGGATGCGATTTTTTCTCCAAAAATTATCCGTATGGCATCCGTACAGGAAGATTTTCTCACCGGCTTGCAAAATGGACATAGAATGGATCCATGGGATCAAATATTCGTGAAAGCCTATATACAGTCTATATATATATATATATATATATATATATATATATATATATACACACACACACAGTCATATATATATATATATATATATACACAGTATATATATATATATATATGTCAGTGAGACATATATCTATATATATTTATATTTAATACAGAGCTAGATTGCTTAAAAGCCGGTAATTCAATTGCCGGCTTTTGCTATCTCCTTATCAAATCCGACAGGATATGAGACATGGTTTACATACAGTAGACCATAACATATCCGTTATTTTTTTTCATATTCCTCACTAATAATGTTAGTAGTTTGTGTGTGTAAAATTTGAGAGCTCTAGGTGTTAAAATTAAGGGTTAAATCACGGAAAAAACTGGCGTGGGCTCTCTTGCAATTTTCTCTGCCAGAGTGGTAAAGCCAGCGACTGAGGGCAGATATTAATAGCCTGGAGAGGGACCATGGTTATTGCCCACAACCCCCCCTCCCCCCCCCCCCCCCCGTCTAAAAACGTCTGCCCCCAGTCACCCCAGAAAAGGCACATCTGGAAGATGCGCCTATTCTGACACTTAGCCTCTCTCTTCCCAATGCCCTGTAGCGATGGGATATGGGGTAATAAGGGGTTAATGTCATGACATAATGACATTAACCCCTTAACCCCCCCCCCCCCCCAGGGTGGTTTCCACGTTAATGACCGGGCCAATTTTTACAATTCTGACCACTATCCCTTTATGAGATTATAACTCTGGAAAGCTTCAACGGATCCTCATGATTCTGAGATTGTTTTCTCGTCACATATTGTACTTCATGATAGTGGTAACATTTCTTTGATATTACCTGCGTTTATTTGTGCAAAAAATGGAAATTTGGTAAAATGTTGCAATTTTCCAACTTTGAATTTTTATACCCTTAAATCACAGAGATATGTCACACAAAATACTTAATAAATAACATTTCCCACATGTCTACTTTACATCAGCACAATTTTGGAGCCACATTTTTTATTGTTAGGGAGTTATAAGGGTTAAAAGTTGACCAGCAATTTCTCATTTTTACAACACCATTGTTTTTTAGGGACCACATCACATTTGAAGTCACTTTGAGGGGTCTATATGATAGAAAATACCCAAGTGTGACACCATTCTAAAAACTGCACCCCTCAAGGTGCTCAAAACCACATTCAAGAAGTTTATTAACCCTTCAGGTGTTTCACAGGAATTTTTGGAATGTTTAAAAAAAAAATGAACATTTACCTTTTTTCACAAAAAAATGTACATCAGCTCCAATTTGTTTTATTGTACCAAGGGTAACAGGAGAAATTGGACCCCAAAAGTTGTTGTACAATTTGTCCTAAGTATGCTGATACCCCATATGTGGGGGTAAACCACTGTTTGGGCGCATGGCAGAGCTCGGAAGGGAAAGAGCGCCGTTTGACTTTTCAATGCAAAATTGACTGGAATTGAGATAGGACGCCATGTCGCGTTTGAGGAGCCCCTGATGTGCCTAAACAGTGGAAACCCCCCACAATTGACACCATTTTGGAAAGTAGACCCCCTAAGGAACTTATCTAGATGTGTTGTGAGAACTTTGAACCCCCAAGTGTTTCACTACAGTTTATAACGCAGAGCAGTGAAAAAAAAAAAAAAATTTCCACAAAAATGATTTTTTAGCCCCCAAATTTTTATTTTCCCAAGGGTAACAAGAGAAATTGGATCCCAAACGTTGGTGTCCAATTTGTCCTGAGTACTCCTAACCCTAATCCCAACCCTAACCATAACCCTAACCACACCCCTAACCCCAACACACCCCTAACCCTAATCCCAACCCTAACCACACCCCTAACTTCAAAGCACTCCTAACCCTAATCCCAACCATAACCCTAACCACACCCCTAACCCTGACACACCCCTAACCCTAATCCCAACCCTAATCCCAACCATAAATGTAATCCAAACACTAACCCTAACTTTAGCCCCAACCCTAACTGTAGCCAAAACCCTAACTGTAGCCCCAACCCTAACCCTAATGAGAAAATGGAAATAAATACTTTTTTTTTTTTTTTCCCTAACTAAGGGGGTGATGAAGGGGGTTTGATTTACTATTTATAGCGGGTTTTTAGCGGATTTTTATGATTGGCAGCTGTCACACACTAAAAGACGCTTTTTATTGCAAAAAAAATAGTTTTTGCGTCTCCACATTTTGAGAGCTATAATTTTTCTATGTTTTGGTCCACAGAGTCATGTGAGGTCTTGTTTTTGCGGGACGAGTTGATGTTTTTATTGGTACCATTTTCGGGCACGTGACATTTTTTGATCGCTTTTTATTTCGATTTTTGTGAGGCAGAATGACCAAAAACCAGCTATTCATGACTTTCTTTTGGTGGGGCATTTATACCTTTCCACGTTTGGTAAAATTGATAAAGCAGTTTTATTCTTCGGGTCAGTACGATTACAGCGATACCTCATTTATATATTTTTTATGTTTTGGCGCTTTTATGCAATAAAAACTATTTTATATAAAAAATAATTATTTTTGCATCGCTTTATTCTGAGACCTATAACTATAACTTTTTTATTTTATTTTTTTGCTGATGATGCTGTATGGCAGCTCGTTTTTTGCGGGACAAGATGACGCTTTCAGTGGTACCATGTTTATTTATATCGGTCTTTTTGATCGTGTGTTATTCCACTTTTTGTACAGCGGTATGATAATAAAGCATTGTTTTTTGCCTCGTTTTTTTGTTTGTTTGTTTTTTACGGTGTTCACTGAAGGGGTTAACTAATGGGACAGTTTTATAGGTCTCCGGAGCCACCGGCTTCTTTGCAGCTCTACACCAGGGACCTGGAAACTCAAGCGCCAGCCCACATTGCGACTCCTCGCCTTACCTCCGCGCCTCCCTGCCCAGGCACTTTCCCGGATATGGTGAGTTGTGATAAAGATAATTCTGATGAAGGTCTTGTGATTAGACCGAAAACGTTTAAATCTCTAAACTGGATGCACAAATAAACGAAATGTTCAACTTTTCAGTATTTTGTGATTACTATTTGACGGGCTGGAAACCTGACTTGTGCACCACCAACGAGTACCTTGAGTGCCGTGTGTATTTTTTTTATTGGAACAATATACCGTATATATATTTTTTTATTTATTTAGGATTTTTTTTTTACACATGATATTTTTTTTGTTTACTTTGGCTGGCTGCTGGCTGTAAAAACTGGGGAATTAATGGAATACAGCTTCGTTGACTTGCGTTGCCTTCATAGAAGCTGCGCCCCCTGGTGGCATAAACTCATATGAACTCTAGCGTAGGAATTTTTCTGAATATTTTCTCACGCTAGAGTTCATATGAGTTTATGCCACCAGGGGGCGCAGCTTCTATGATTGCACCACAAGTAAACGAAGCTGCATTCCATTCATTCCCCAGTTTTTACAGCCAGGGGCGGCTGCATTAGCAGGCTCCTGGTTGTAACTGTATTTAACACCTTCAGATGGTTTTACAGCGTGGGACATGACTGTACAGCGGGCAGGTATGGGATATTGTTGCTTTTTTATTTTCCTTTTTTTTCAGAAGACGAGTGTCGTCAGTTGGATTGAGCGTACAATAAAGATATTAAAACCCCATGTGTTTATTTATTTCATTAAAATACTTTATTCATAATGTGTGTGGGTGTATTTTTAACCCTTTATTACTATTGGATTAATAATGGATAGATGTCTTAGGCTGGTTTCACACTTGCGTTTTTGTCTGCTGCGTTTTCTTTCAAAAAAACGCATGCGTTTTTTTTTCCTATATTTAACATTGAAAACGCATGCGTTTTTTGTGTAATGCGTTTGGTCGCGTTTTGCAACGCATGCGTTTTTTTTACTGCATGCGTTTTTTTTCTAAAATGCTACTTGTAGTATTTTTAGAAGCGTTTTTTGGACCAAAAAAAAACGCATGCGTTTTCATGCGTTTTTTTTGTGTCAAAAAATGCATTGGAGTCAATGGGGACGCATGCGTTTTTTGGTGCATGCGTTTTTTGGTGCATGCGTTTTTTGCGTTAAAAAACGCATGCTTTTTTTATTAAAAACACTGAAAACACACTAATATGCCACCACCCAACGTAAAGGTGATAAAGGGATCCTAACCCTACCCCTAACCCTAACCCTAACCCTACCCCTAACCCTAACCCTAAGGGATCCTAACCCTACCCCTAACCCTAACCCTAACCCTACCCCTACCCCTAACCCTAAGAGATCCTAACCCTACCCCTAACCCTACCCCTAACCCTAACCCCTTTATGGTTAGGGGTAGGGTTAGGGGTAGGGTTAGGATCCCTTAGGGTTAGGGGTAGGGTTAGGGTTAGGGTTAGGGGTAGGGTTAGGGTTAGGGGTAGGGTTAGGGGTAGGGTTAGGATCCCTTAGGGTTAGGGTTAGGGGTAGGGTTAGGGTTAGGGGTAGGGTTAGGGTTAGGATCTCTTTAGGGTTAGGGTTATGATCCCTACCCCTAACCCTACCCCTACCCCTAACCCTAACTATTTCTGTTTATAGTGGGTTTTTTACTTTTTTTTAATGATTGGCAGCTGTCACACATTTCTCAGCATGCGTTTAAAAAACGCAAACGCATGAAAAAACGCATGTAAACGCGGTAAAACGCCGCGTTTTTTACACCACATGAAAAAACGCATGCGTCAAAAAAACGCAGCGTTTGCATGCGTTTACATGCGTTTTTTCACCATGCGTTTTTTTGCGTTTTTTACCGCAAAAACGCACCCAAAAAAACGCAAATGTGAAACCAGCCTTATTGACATCCCTCCATTATTAACCAGGCTTAATGTCACCTTACATTAGCCCATACCCCACCACCACTCGGGAGTGGGAAGAGAGTGGCTAAGTGCCAGAATAGGTGCATCTTACAGATGTGCCTTTTCTGGGGTGGTTGGGGGCAGATGTTTTTAGCCGAGGGGGGCAATAACCATGGACCCTCTCCAGGTTATTAATATCTGCCCTCAGTCACTGGCTTTCCCACTCTGGTGGAGAAAATCGCTCGGGAGCCCACGCCAGTTTTTTCCATGATTTAACCCTTTATTTTAACACCTAAAGCTCCCAAATTTTACACACACAAACTACTAATATTATTAGTGAGGAATATGTAAAAACTAGATGGTGGCCCGATTATAACACATCGGGTATTCTAGAATATGCATGTCCACGTAGTATATTACACAGCCCACGTAGTATATTGCCCAGCCACATAGTATATTGCCCAACCACGTAGTATATTGCCCAGCCACGTAGTATATTGTCCAGTCACGTAGTATATTGCCCAGCCATGTAGTATATTGCCCAACCACGTAGTATATTGCCCAGTCGCGTAGTATATTGCCCAGTGATGTATTATATTGCCCAGCCACGTAGCATATTGCCGAGTTACGTAGTATATTGCCCAGCCACGTAGTATATTGCCCAGCCACATAGTATATTGCCCAGTGACGTAGTATATTGCCCAGTGACGTAGTATATTGCCCAGTGACGTAGTTTATTGCCCAGCCACGTAGTATATTGCCCAGTTACGTACTAAACAAAAACCACAAAGCCTATCACGGGTTAATGGCTGAGAGCACAAGAATGTCGCTCCCCCACTAATCTTATCCACACCAATATGGCTGGCAGGGAAACTTCAAAAGACATATACCACAAAAAGCCGGAGTAAGGAAATCCCAAAACACATGTTCAAAAACATACATTTTTATTTACCAATAAATAGCAATAATTTGAAACATCAAATGCTATAATAGCACATATAGAGCAGGAGAAGATACAAAAGAAAACCCGCAGGTTTAGACTCCCCTGTACCGCTGGCATACCTGCGGGTTTTCTTTCGTATCTTCTCCTGCTCTATATGTGCTTTTATAGCATTTGATGTTTCAAATTATTGCTATTTATTGGTAAATAAAAATTTATATGTTTTTGAACATGTGTTTTGGGATTTCCTTACTCCGGCTTTTTGTGGTATATGCCCAGTTAGGTAGTATATTGCCCAGTGACGTAGTATACAGCACAGAGCCACGTAGTATATTGCCCAGCCACGTAGTATATTGCCCAGTTACGTAGTATATTGCCCAGTGACGTAGTATACAGCACAGAGCCAGGTAGTATATTGCCCAGCCAAGTATGTCACAGGTTAAAAAATAAACATATACTCACCTTCCGAGGGAGCCCTTGTAGTCATGTTGCCTGTGTACGGTGCACTCGGCAGCTTCCGGTCCCAGGGTTCGTAGCGCAGGACCCGTGATGACGTTGCGGTGACATGACCGTGACGTCATGGCAGGTCCTTCTCGCGCAGGCGCGCAGGACCTGTGATGAGGTAGCGGTCACATGACCGAGACGTCATGGCAGGTCCTTGTCGCATACCATCCTTGCCACCGGAACCTGCCGCTTGCATGGAGCGGTTACCGGAGCGTCGCGAGGAGCGGGAAAGGCGGCGGAAGGTGAGTATATAATGATTTATTTTTTTTTAATTATTTTTAACATTGGATCCTTTTACTATTGACGCTGCATAGGCAGCATCAATAGTAAAAAGTTGGGGACACATAGGGTTAATAGCGGCGGTAACGGAGTGAGTTACCCGCGGTATAACGCGGTCCGTTACCGCTGGCATTAACCCTGTGTGAGCGGTGACTGCGGGGAGTATGGAGCGGCCGCCGGGCACTGACTGCAGGGGAGTAGGGAGGGACTAATCGGACTGTGGCCGTCACTGATTGGTCGCGGCAGCCATGACAGGCAGCTGGTGAGACCAATCAGCGTCTTGGATTCCATGACAGACAGCGGCCGCGACCAATGAATATACATGACAGACAGAAAGACAGAAGGCCAGACTGTATGTAAACCATGTCTCATATCCTGTTGGGTTTGATAAGGAGATAGCAAAAGCTGGCAATTGAATTACAGGCTTTTAAGCTATCTAGCTAAATATAAATACATATATATGTGTGTCAAAGGCATATATATATATATATATATATATACTAGCTATTGAACCCGTTCTACGCCCGGGTGGCGAGCATTTATATTGGTATATTGTCTCCATCATGGTATGTGCTGCTCCATCCTGCGTCCCCATCCTGTCATGCGCTGCTCCATCCTGCGTCCCCATCCTGTCATGTGCTGCTCCATCCTGCGTCCCCATCCTGTCATGCGCTGCTCCATCCTGCGTCCCCATCCTGTCATGTGCTGCTCCATCCTGCGTCCCCATCCTGTCATGCGCTGCTCCCATCCTGCGTCCCCATCCTGTGATGCGCTGCTCCCATCCTGTGATGCGCTGCTCCCATCCTGCGTCCCCATCCTGTCATGTGCTGCTCCATCCTGCGTCCCCATCCTGTCATGCGCTGCTCCATCATGCGTCCCCATCCTGTCATGCGCTGCTCCATCCTGCGTCCCCATCCTTATGTGCTGCTGCATCCTGCGTCCCCATCCTTATGTGCTGCTGCATCCTGCGTCCCCATCCTTATGTGCTGCTGCATCCTGCGTCCCCATCCTTATGTGCTGCTGCATCCTGCGTCCCCATCCTTATGTGCTGCTCCATCCTGCGTCCCCATCCTTATGTGCTGCTCCCATCCTGCGTCCCCATCCTTATGTGCTGCTCCATCCTGCGTCCCCATCCTTATGTGCTGCTGCATCCTGCGTCCCCATCCTTATGTGCTGCTGCATCCTGCGTCCCCATCCTTATGTGCTGCTGCATCCTGCGTCCCCATCCTTATGTGCTGCTGCATCCTGCGTCCCCATCCTTATGTGCTGCTCCATCCTGCGTCCCCATCCTTATGTACTGCTGCATCCTGCGTCCCCATCCTTATGTGCTGCTGCATCCTGAGTCCCCATCCTTATGTTCATGCTGCATCCTGCGTCCCCATCCTTATGTGCTGCTGCATCCTGCGTCCCCATCCTTATGTGCTGCTGCATCCTGCGTCCCCATCCTTATGTGCTGCTCCATCCTGCGTCCCCATCCTTATGTGCTGCTGCATCCTGCGTCCCCATCCTTACGTACTGCTGCATCCTGCGTCCCCATCCTTATGTACTGCTGCATCCTGCGTCCCCATCCTTATGTTCATGCTGCATCCTGCGTCCCCATCCTTATGTTCATGCTGCGTCCTGCGTCCCCATCCTTATGTGCTGCTCCATCCTGCGTCCCCATCCTTATGTGCTGCTCCATCCTGCGTCCCCATCCTTATGTGCTGCTGCATCCTGCGTCTCCATCCTTATGTGCTGCTCCCATCCTGCGTCCCCATCCTTATGTTCATGCTGCATCCTGCGTCCCCATCCTTATGTGCTGCTGCATCCTGCGTCCCCATCCTTATGTGCTGCTCCCATCCTGCGTCCCCATCCTTATGTTCATGCTGCATCTTGCGTCCCCATCCTTATGTGCTGCTGCATCCTGCGTCCCCATCCTTATGTTCATGCTGCATCCTGCGTCCCCATCCTTATGTTCATGCTCCATCCTGCGTCCCCATCCTTATGTTCATGCTCATCCTGCGTCCCCATACTGTTATGTGCTGCTCCATCCTGCGTCCCCATCCTTATGTGCTGCTCCATCCTGCGTCCCCATCCTTATGTGCTGCTCCATCCTGCGTCCCCATCCTTATGTCCTGCTCCATCCTGCGTCCCCATACTGTTATGTGCTGCTCCATCCTGCGTCCCCATCCTTATGTGCTGCTGCATCCTGCGTCCCCATCCTTATGTGCTGCTCCATCCTGCGTCCCCATCCTTATGTCCTGCTCCATCCTGCGTCCCCATACTGTTATGTGCTGCTCCATCCTGCGTCCCCATCCTTATGTGCTGCTGCATCCTGCGTCCCCATCCTTATGTGCTGCTCCATCCTGTGTCCCCATCCTTATGTGCTGCTCCATCCTGTGTCCCCATCCTTATGTGCTGCTGCATCCTGCGTCCCCATCCTTATGTGCTGCTCCATCCTGTGTCCCCATCCTTATGTGCTGCTCCATCCTGCGTCCCCATCCTTATGTGCTGCTCCATCCTGCATCCCCATCCTTATGTGCTGCTCCATCCTGCGTCCCCATACTGCCTCTGACCCGCTCGGCGCCGAGCGCTGGGGGGCCTGAGCAGGCGGGGACACCGGCGCGCTGTGGGGGTCAGGTGCCGGTATCGCCGCCAGCTCAGGCCCCCCCAGCACTTACTATACTCACCTGTCCGGCGTTCCATCGCTGAGCGCCGCCATCTTCCCGGTCTCCTGGCTGTGACTGTTCAGTCAGAGGGGGGCGCCGGCGCGCATTAAGCGCGTCATCGCGCCCTCTGAACTGAAGGCCACAGACCGAAGACCGGGAAGATGGCGCCGCTCAGCGATGGAACGGGGACAGGTGAATATAGGCCGATACTCACCCTCCTGGCGGTCCCTGCTTCTGCGGTGGAGATCGCGGTGTGTGTTCAGTGTGAACGCACACCGCGATCTCCCGGGAGCGTCGCTCTGTGAGGCCCAGACAGCGCCGGCGCTTGCGCTTGCGCAGTCTATAGAGGCTTCGAACAGAGTGACGCTCCCAGCGTTATATTATAGATATATACTAGATTGTGGCCCGATTCTAACGCATCGGGTATTCTAGAATATGCATGTCCCCGTAGTATATGGACAATGATGATTCCAGAATTCGCGGCAGACTGTGCCCGTCGCTGATTGGTCGAGGCAACCTTTATGACATCATCGTCGCCATGGCAACCATTATGACATCTACGTCGATACTGTGCCCGTCGCTGAATCAGAAACGTGAGATGTCTACGTTCTTTATGACATCATCGTCGCTGTGCCCGTTGCTGATTGGTCGAGGCCTGGTGGCCTCGACCAATCAGAGACGCGGGATTTCTGCGTCGATGCTGTGCCGGTCTCTGATTGGTCGAGGCCTGGCGGCCTCGACCAATCAGGGAGGCGGGATTTCCAGGACAGACAGACAGACAGACAGACGGAAAACCCTTAGACAATTAGATATATAGATATATATATATACATACAGTACCTATTCTATGTGTAGACAGTTATTCTATCTATTCTATTCTAACCTGTCAGTGTGATTTTACTGTACACCGCACTGAATTACCGGCTTTTCTACAGGACACCAGTGCGTATTTCTTGCAAGTCACACGCATGGTCCGTGTGTAATCCGTATTTTTCTCACCCCCATAGAATTTCATTGGCAGATTTTTTGCGCAATACGCTGACAAATGCAGCACGCTACGATTTTCTCAACTCGTAAAATATGGCCAAGAAATATAGGGCTGATGTAAGCTGCCACATAGAGAAGCATTGGTCCGAATGCAATGCATTGTTTTTGTGCCTCTCCCTCGTCTGTATTTCTCTCTAGTGTGACACCGGCCTTAAACTGTAAAGCGCTGCGGAATATGTTGGCGCTATATAAATAGAGATTATTATTATTTTTCATTCATACTTTACGCCATGCTTGTACATTTTATGCATTATTCATTTGTCATTTACATCCCTCCTAGCTAAGCTCTGCTCACTTTTCAGAATTGGCATAAAACAAGTGGCACAATCTTTGCTCAACTACAAGTTGCACAACAATGTTGCACCGTTTCACGGTCAAATTCTGTTTGATGAATCAGTGACAAAATCCCCTGGTTCATCAAAGCTGGTGTGAACAACGCTGATCTTGATGAGGGATCGTGTAGGAGACTGACACCTTTAACTAATCTGGTGCATCTGATAAGTGGCAAGGGCATCATCCCAAATCTTACTCCAGTCGATGATTGGAGTAAGATTTCTGGCATAAGGAATGTCACAATTTTCCATGAATTAGACAAGCTCCATCCCACTCTAGGTCCACATCTTTTGGTGAAGTTGGGCTAACCTGGTGAGAAAACGCCAAAAGTTACAAGATTTTTGTACAGCTTCGAGTTACACAAAAATTTAGCTTCTTATCAAAGTGTTTTACGACAGAATTCTGTAGAAAACACTTTGATGAATGGATGAAAAAATGGACCCAAGAATGGAATATCTGAAAATCGTCTGAGTTTTCTGGATAAAAATTGGACAATTTTTCATAAGCTCATCTGAACTTGGCCTTAGTGCAGTTACTTTTGTCTCTAGGAATAATAGTTCCTCTCATGTCAGCAGTGATTCGGTAGTTGCGTTGTTACAGCTACTGTATCCTCAGATCAATAGGAGTAATTCCATCTCCATCTTTCAGCTTTTTTATCACAAGGCCAAAACACCAGGGTTGCAAATTAGTGACCCTCCGAAACAGTGACACAATCCATCTCCAGTATAGTTCCATGAGTAATAAACTTACCGCCCGAAGTGCTCCCAGGAGCCGCGCATATGAGTAGCAGATAATGGTCAGGGGAATAACGAAACAGAAGATGAATATAAACCATGTGTAGTATTCACTGCGATATTTAGTGCCCACTGTGTACCAGTCTGGACCACATGAACACTGTAAACCCTCTGGCATATACCTGGTGGGAAAGAGAAGGAGAATAAACAATAATAAATAACACAATTTAAATAAAAAATAGAGATAAAAAAGAAAACAAGTAAATAATGGGTGAGAGAGAGTTTTCTATCGGTTCAAGTTCGGGTACAGTACTGGAAGCCAAACTTTGGACTAAAGTTCGTGGAACCCGGCGAACCCAAATTTTGACTTGTCTGCTCATCCATACTCCTGTGTTCTTATTTTTGGCAATTTTGGTGTTTTTCTTTAGTGCTTAATTTTTCCTTTAATTTGTGCCTTTTTACCCTCTATTTATAGTGCTTTGGCACAAAGCACTATATTGTTATTTATCTGTGTCAGCCTGTTTTTTATGGTCGCTAAAGTGGGTGGGTTTTGAGGTTTCTGAACGCTTTTGGCTTATTCTTCAACTGTGACTTTTTAAAAAATCTGAAAATGTTTGCACAAAAGTTCTCCAGTCACACCCCTGGAGTCAGTGTAGGTATATCTGTTTTTACTGCTAATTTTGCAACATTTTAGTGGAACACGTTAAACCCAGAAATAAAGGCCCGAATTCATCCTCTGCGTTTTTCTCTAAGTCACTTTCTTTTTTTGTATTGTGATATTACTTGCCATTTATTGAGCCAAATTCTTTAAAATGTTGCACCAAGGTTCACGAATTTTGCGCAAAGCAAAGATAAAAATGTTCTTTATTTTTGTCCTTAATCTTTTTAGCTTAAAAAATCTTACATTGCGCTAATGGCAAAAAAATTGTGCCAGAATAACTGAGGCACATAGAGTCGCTGCAGTACGAGGCTGGAGAACATAGGCGACAATTTTTTTGATACTTTTCAATAGGTTGTAAATTGATGAATTAGACAAAAACATCTTCTTGGCAGGAAAGAAGCTGCGTCAATAACGCAGGCTTAGGTGCGTTTTTGGTGCGTTTTTTGTTGCGTATTTGGTGCGTGTTTTTGGTGCGTTTTTTTTTCTCTTTGTTCATGCTAATTTCCTTGGATTTTCAGCAGGAAAAACGCAGCAAATAATGATACCTGCGTTTTTTCTGCGTTTTTTTCAACACCCATTCAAGTCAATGGGTGAAAAAACGCACCAAAAATGCTGAAAGAAGTGACATGCTCTATGTTCAAAAAATGCAGCAGAGCACAAAATACTGATCACAAAAAAAAACAATGTATGTGCATGAGATTTCTGAAATCTCATAGGCTTTGCTGGTACTGTAAAAAGCAGCTGAAAATTAGCATAAAAAACGCAGCAAAAACGCCCTGTGTGAACTTACCCTAAAAAATGCTGATTGAAAGAAGAATTAGGCTCTGTGCACAAGATGCGGATTTTGCTGCGGATCCGCAGTGGATCTGCAGCTGCGGGTCCGCAGAAGTTTCCCATGAGTTTACAGTACAATGTAAACATATGGGAAACCGAAAACGCTGTGCCCATGCTGCAGAAAGAATTGCACGGAAAGGCAACGGTTTACATTCCGCAGCATGTCACTTCTTTCTGCGGAATCCACAGCGGTTTTACATCTGCTCCATAATAGAAAACCGCAGGTGTAAAACTGCAGTGGAATCCGCACAAAAAACGTGGTAAATCTGCGGTAAAACGCAATGTTTTTGCCCTGTGGATTTATCAAATCCGCTGCGTATCCGCAGTGGACCATTCTACGTGTGCACATACCCTTAAAGGAAACCTGTCATGTAAAAAATGTTATTAACCTGCAGCTGTGGGTTTAATCTGCAGGTTAATAGTGATCTAAAGCTGCGTGGCCGCCGCACTGACAGATCTGCTGCCGGGGTGGAAATCTGTTTTTTCCTCCCATCAGGCTCCGGCTTTCAGTCATAGAGGTGTGGCTTCAGTCAGCGCTTACTACATAGTGAGCATCGGCTGTTGCCGTGCCCCGGCACTGACTGACAGCCAGCTCAGCAATGCATCAGTAAACAACAGGCTGTCAGTCAGTGCCGGGGCGCGGTTACAGCCGCCGCACACTATGTTCTGAGTGCTGACTGAAGCCACACCTCTATGACTGAAAGCGGAGCCTGCTAGGTGAAATAAAGTTAATTTATATCTGGTAGCGGGGCTCTCAGTGTGGGGCCGCAAGGCTTCAGACTGCTAGTAACCTGCAGAGTAACCCTAAATCTGCAGGTTAATCGCATTTTTGTAATAACAGGTTCCCTTCAAATTAAAAATACAAAAGACATACAAAAAAATGCAAATGCAATAATGAATCAGGGCCCCAAGAACATTTTTTATTTTGATCAAAATTCATTTTGCAGTTTTGGAGAATTTGATGTAAAAACAGTCAACAAATATGACGAGACAAAAAGAAAGAAAAAAAGTGACTTAAAAAACCCCACAAACCCATTTCAGCTCTGAAATCTGCAGAAAAAATGGAAAGAATACAGCTCAGAGTGAGAACATGGGCTGTATAACTTCTCCCTGCAACACAAAACATTTATGATTGGTAATCTGAGCAGTTCATTAACCCCTTTTTCACTTATTTGTATAAAAAGCAAAACATAAAAAAACTAGGCACTGCTGAGATTCGAACTCAGGATCTCCTGTTTACTAGACAGGCGCTTTAACCAACTAAGCCACAGCGCCGCACGGTCTCTGCCCTCTCCTCCTCTGTACTAGACACACAGTGAGTCTCAGCGTCAGCTGCTGAGTGCCCGGGAATAAGCACCGCTTACCTGCTCCAGCCGAAGAACGGGGGTACAGACACCCCGAAACCAATGAGCCAGGTGACCAGGACCACCGCCAGCGCGTGTTTGGAGCTGAAGCAAAAGTTTCCCATTGGTTTGCAGATAACAAAGTATCTTTCGAAGGCCAGAAACGCCAGGGACCAGCCGGTGACCAAACCTGAGGAGACGAGCAATGGGGTGAGTGACCAAACCTGAGGAGACGAGCAATGACTGGGGTGAGTGACCAAACCTGAGGAGACGAGCAATGACTGGGGTGAGTGACCAAACCTGAGGAGACGAGCAATGGGGTGATCAAACCTGAGGAGACGACTCGAGCAATGACTGGGGTGAGTGACCAAACCTGAGGAGACGAGCAATGGGGTGAGTGACCAAACCTGAGGAGACGAGCAATGACTGGGGTGAGTGACCAAACCTGAGGAGACGAGCAATGGGGTGAGTGACCAAACCTGAGGAGACGAGCAATGGGGTGAGTGACCAAACCTGAGGAGACGAGCAATGACTGGGGTGAGTGACCAAACCTGAGGAGACGAGCATTGGGGTGAGTGACCAAACCTGAGGAGACGAGCAATGACTGGGGTGAGTGACCAAACCTGAGGAGACGAGCAATGGGGTGAGTGACCAAACCTGAGGAGACGCGCAATGAATGGGGTGAGTGACCAAACCTGAGGAGCTCAGGAGACGAGCAATGACTGGGGTGAGTGACCAAACCTGAGGAGACGAGCAATGGGGTGAGTGACCAAACCTGAGGAGACGCGCAATGACTGGGGTGAGTGACCAAACCTGAGGAGACGAGCAATGGGGTGAGTGACCAAACCTGAGGAGACGAGCAATGAATGGGGTGAGCTACAAGTGCTGCACCGGCGCTGCATGAAATCCCGGCGGGAAAACATGAGGGAACATATTTTGCTATGTGAAAAACATTTATTTCTGTTATTACTCAATTTTTTAGCAAATTGAGGGAAAATAAAACCCAAAGCAAAATCAGGTCTTGTGAGATTCCATGCAATGTTTCATACAAGAAAATCCTTCCTAAAAAATCATGCGGCCAATGGTGTGAAAACCGCGGAAAACATGCACCCAATTGTGTAAACGCGCGATCTGCGTCGTTTTATGGCAGGGAGGGCGCCATTATGGGTTCATGTTACAAGGTTATGGGGGCGCAGTCCTTACAGGCACATATGTACAACACAGGTTTTTTGTGACTTTTTTTTTTTTTGCAGCTCGTGTGCTCCAAAAATCTCCTCAGATATTGCCGCAAAAACACTTGAAGGACTTTTTCTCATCATTTCAATGTCAATCCACTGTGGTGTATGAGTTTAGTTTTTTTAGCATTTTTTTTTCCTTTTCAGGCTTTAAAGAAAAGTTCCGGAGGAAATAAAAGAAGTTCATGTCCATTCTTTGAGGTGGATTCATCCTGGAATCCGCTTCAAACTTGACAAATCGAGTCAAAAAAGGCTGTAGAAAGGACACTTCAGGGGAAAAATGTTTTTTGAAAAAACCTCTTTGAAATTGCCTTAAGGCGTTTTCTTTTTCAGGTGGAGAACACTCCAAAAAAGATCATAATGCTCAGCAATGTCAAAACGATATTGCTGTGCACATGGCTTGGAAACCCTGAAGAAGATAAAAGAAGTACCAGTCATCTCATGCCCACTCTCGGAGTATGGCCGGGGGGTCACACTTGCGAGTGTAATGCGAGAACTTTCGCGAGTCTCTCGCATTGCACTCGCGAGTGTGACCCCGGCCTAAAGGCAAAGCCGCAGGAAGAGCAAAGGTTTTGCCTAGAAAAACTCAGCGGTCGCGCCAGCGTTTAAAAACAGCTTGTGCACATAGCTTACAACCTCTTGAAAAAGCATTCTGCAAAAACTCCTCGAAAAAGGAGCATTTCCTAAAGGGATTTCTGCTTGGAAAACTAGCCATTTTTCAGCACCTGAAAATAAACGCTGTGTGAACATAGCCTTAGGGTATATTTTCACAATACTTTTTTTCCGGCATGTTTGGTGGGACTCTGCTCCAAAAAATGCCAGAAAAAGCGCTCACAAAACGCTGAAAATAATCTGTGTATTCATTGCTTTGTAAAAGACTTGCTGTACCTATGTTCAGGCTTTTGACCATGTTTTTGGTTCAAGTCTTTCCACCTAAAAAAAAAAGACGCCCGAAGAACGATAACGAAAAAGCTAAAAGAGAATAAAATGCCAAAGACAAGAAGCCATTTCTAGAGAATCTTCCACTTAAAAAGTGGACATTTTAGACTGGTGGAAAAACAAGCTTTGTGAACATAGCCTTAGGTTTCTAGTTGAGGTTAACGGTGCTCGATATGCAGATATTCTGTGGGCTTTTAAGTGGTTTTCATGTCTAGGAAGAGCTGGTATTGGTTGTGTGATGCCTGAAGAGGATTGTGTAGGCCTCTACCAGAGCTGGCGACTGTGTGCCACATGGCTCTTAAGACACTGGGGGTTCTAGGGCTGCGGTTGTATACAATACAATAAGGCTTTTGATGTGATTGCTGGTAGCCATAACCAAATCTCATATCTCTCCTAGATCACTCGCCACGCTGGCCTTATTTGGTACCAATAATCCCACCTTCCATGACCTACATCTGCTCTCTGCAACTTCTAACAATATTGATAATCAGGCGAAAGAAACTGAGACAAATTGTAAAAACTGTGCCAATGTCTATGGAAGCACGGCCTTACCTGAGAGAGTGCCAACGAACCCCTCAATGGAACAGGCAGTCTTGCCGAAGACAAAATACCCTTTGCAGCTGGAAACAAACACAGTAAATATGGAGAAGATACAGATGAGGAGCCCGGCCACCGAGATGTTCACCAGGATGTAGTTGAGCGGCTGCCGCAGTTTCTTGTATTTTACGGTTACCACCAATACAACCGAGTTTAAAGGTGTGCCAAAGATGAACACCACACCCATAAAAATGGCCTGTAAGTTAAATGCCCATCTTGGTGCAATATGATATTGAGGGCCATCCCAGGGACTAATATCAGATATATTCTTAAAGAGGTAGAATTCGTCGTCCCCCAACATCCCACCCTGTCCGTGTTTTCACTATTCTCCTGAAGTTGTCCTTTTTGCGCTGCTTTATAGGCAGTATTCTCTGTCCAATCCTTTTAAGTTCTCATCTGGATCAGCCAATAATCCTGCTCACCCTCAAGGATTTATGGATATTGTGTTCTTAGCAAGATGTAGAAGTACAAGTAATGCCTGTCGGGAGACAGATTAGGATTGGGAGCCAATAATGGGAGTAGAATTTACCGACCATGGCTACTCCAGTCTTTGGAATACAACTTAGGAATCACACCTTTATAGGAACCATTGTTATATGCAGTGTGCATACAACAGACATAATTATGCTCGTTACATCAATATAATAACCCCTTCCATGGCCAAAGCAATAGTTTGGTGTTTGTTTTTCAGATTTTTATTTCACAGTCTAAACATCTCATGATTATTAGGGGGCTGTATGGAAGAGGGTCCTGGCAGTACACCATCATGCATGCACTGTAATATACATTTATACTACAGTAAGGGATACTTAGTAATGTGCCACTGCCTGATTTCAAATACATTTAAAATAATTATGTGCTTTTTATACGTCATATTTGTAAAGGAAGCTGCCACTGTCACCAATACACAGTAGGTTCCACAAACAGATTATCTGTATCCGGTGTACAACTATTTCTTTGCAGTAAGTCTTGGTATCCATGGAGATGTGATGCTTTGTGGGCTGTGTTCTATTGACGTTGCAACAGTATCTGTGATATCTGACAGCTTCTTAATTCATTGCCGATGTAGGGAGCGTGAACGCTCAGTGGAGACTTGACACTATGGAAAGGACAGGATCACCACCTGCTGATGTGAGTGGCTCGTTGGTCTAGGGGTATGATTCTCGCTTTGGGTGCGAGAGGTCCCGGGTTCAAATCCCGGACGAGCCCAGTTTTTATTTTGCGATTTAGTATTAATTAATTATTAATCACTGTATAATACGGATCACTAAAATACGGCTGATAGGAGCTGGGGCATAGAGAAGCATTGTACCGTATGCAATCCGTATTTTCAGCACCTCTCTTACGTCCGTAAAACACGCTAGTGTGAGGCCAGCCTAAGAGGTATGGTATAGGACAAAAAAATGTCATGCACAAAAATGCAAACATGGATCATATAAGGAAAAGATGTGCAAACAAGACCATGTGTAGAAATAAAATACAAAAGTTTATTAAATAATGAATAACAAAACGTTTAAAAAAAAAAGTTGACCTGGTTGCACACCTTTGCTTGGGTAAGTATTGCTTTACAACCCTAAAGCTATGTGCACACGTAGTCTGGATCCACTGTGGATTTTTCCGCAGCGGATACCAGCAGATTTGATAAATCCGCAGTTGAAAACCGCTGCTGATTTACCGCGGTTTTCCTGCGGTTTCCACTGCGGATTTACAACTGCGGTTTTCCATAAGGGCAGTTGTAAATCCGCTGCGGAAAACGCACAAAAGAAGTGACATGCTGCGGATTGTAAACCGCAGTTTTTATTTTGCGATTTAGTATTAATTAATTATTAATCACCTGCAATAATCATCTAAAGTTTTCTAATTAGATCCAGGATTTGACCATTTGAATTATGGTATACATAATCAGTGTGAAGGGTAACATAAGTATAGGAAAGATAACAGCGTTTGCAAAAGTTGTCCATTATAATGTCAAAATACATAATAAGCCTGTGCAACATTTCCTGTGTACAAAAACATTGTCCAACAAAACAGGGCTCGTCCGGGATTTGAACCCGGGACCTCTCGCACCCAAAGCGAGAATCATACCCCTAGACCAACGAGCCAACTTCTCTAACAGCAACATTGCAGCGGCAGATATCGATGCGTAATGCAGAGCTGGTGCTCTATGTATATGACAGTGATGTCTGCTAAGCAAACACCTCCCACACAACACAACCTGCATCATCCAGTACATTTCATGTTCATAGGTCTAATGGCTGAGATTGCAAACAAGCGATTCATGTTCTACAGTATACTCAAGCATTAAACACAAGTATGAAAGAATGTTTTTTTTCCCCAAAAACTTATTTATATAGAATACCTAATACATTATAATACAGCATACAATTAAAAAAAAACATGGAAAAAAGGCTGTAGTGCATGTGTAATAATTTTCAATTTTAAGTACTTTTCAGTGACTTGCTTCGGATTTCTCAAAAATGTTGTGACCTTTGCCATTATCATTACCGTTTATCTAATTCATGGTAAGCTCTTAATGAATCCAGCGCCTACGGCAGGCACTCACATCCAAAGTGGTATAGACAATACTGGAATTGATGAATCGGGGCTTTGTCTTTTGGTATTTATTAACGTTTTTACACCAAATTCTTCAAAATGGGGCATACAGTCATAAATTTGGCACAAAATCCCCAAATTATTTTTTTTCTTTCACCTATACTGTCACTTGTTTTTATGACTTTTTAGCACTAAAAATAACAAATTGCGTAAAAAGCCGCAATGCGCCAAACATAAAAAATACTCCAGATACCTTACTCCAGGTAGGGACAAGAGATGTGCCCTGAAAAATGCCTCATTTCATAAAAGTCGCATGAATCTTGTCTAACGGTATGTGCACACGATTAATAAACGCTGCGGGTTGGACACTGCGTAGTTGTGTAGCGTCCAACCCTCAGTGGCCAGATGTTACAGCATAATGGATGGAATTTCAAGAAATGCCCCCTATGTGTCCAGAGACGTCCGCGGCTCACCCGCGGAGAGGGACACATGTCACTTCTCTCCAGAATGCAACATGTCAACTTATCTTGCGGAGACGCGACCCTCCGCAAGAGAAATGTCACCCTTACAATGTATTGGGCTTGGTGACTCCGCACGGTTCAGTGATAACATGCGGAATCACCTGTGTTCCATAGCCGGCAGCACTTTGGAACGCAGCGGACATGTGCTACATCCAAAGCACTGCCACTTCTGGATCGTCTGCACACACCCTAAAACATTTGGATAAGTAAAACTGACAAGGAAAAATGAAAGCAAAGAAAAAGAAAGGCAACTTATAGGGCCCAATGTTTTGCACCTTTTTTTTGTTTACACAAAGTCCATCTTTACATTTGCACCTTTTTTTAACTCTATTTTATATCTGGTCGTCTGGGTTTTTTTCTAGTTTGCCACTGTGGGCATGGTTTACAAAACGTCACAATATTTGTCCCAGAGGACTTCAGTCCCCCCTGGAGTAGAAATAAAATATAAAAGTTTATTAAATAATGAATAATAAAATATTTAAAAACAAAAGTTGACCAGCTGAACCTATGAAACGGTGCACAACAAAGTCAAAATGCTTGGGATACAATATGTAATAATAGTACCTCTATATATAAATGCAGCACAGAGGACAACATAACAAATGGTGGATCAGCTTATGTGTATTGGTACTTGAATTGGTATAACACAATAAGTACTAAATACCAACAAAAAGCCTGAAGGTAAGGTGCAAATTATAGTCCTTGCATGTGCTAAATGGTTAGGTATAGTAAAGTGTAAATGCAGATAGAGGTAGCAAGGCTATGTGCGGATTTTGCTGCGAACCGCAGCGTTTGCCCTGCGTTTACAGTTCAATGTAAACGTATGGGAAAAAAAAAAACGCTGTGCACATGCTGCGGAAAAAAACGCGCGGAAACGCAGCGGTTTACAATCCGCAGCATGTCACTTCTTTTGTGCGTTTTACGCAGCGGATTTACAACTGCCTTTATGGAAAACCACAGTTGCAAATCCGCAGTGGAAACCGTAGGAAAACCGCGGTAAATCCGCAGCGGTTTTCATCTGCGGATTTATCAAATCTGCTGGTATCCGCTGCACGACATTTTTTTGTCCTATACCATACCTCTTAGGCTGGCCTCACACTAGCGTGTTTTACGGACGTAAGAGAGGTGCTGAAAATACGGATTGCATACGGTACAATGCTTCTCTATGCCCCAGCTCCTATCAGCCGTATTTTACTGATCCGTATCATACGGTGTTCTACGGCCGTAGAAAAACACAGCATGCTGCCTTTGTCACCGTATTGCGCAAAAAATACGCCAATGAAAGTCTATGGGGGCCAGAAAAATACGGATTACACACGGACCAACAGTGTCACTTGCGAGAAATACGCAGCGGTGTTTTAGCGAAAAGCCGACAATTCAGTGCAGTGTACAGTAAAATCACACTGACTGGTTAGAATGGAATAGCTAAAATAAATGTCTACACATAGTATAGGGATATATATATATATATATATATATATATATATATATATATATATGTCAGTGAGACACATATATGTATATATATTAAGATTTCATACAGCGTTAGATAGCTTAAAAGCCGGTAATTCAATTGCCGGCTTTTCCTATCTCCTTTCCAAACCCGACATGATATGATATGCGCAGACACGTAGTATATTGCCCAGCCACGTAGTATGTTGCCCAGTGACGTAGTGTATTGCGCAGCCACGTAGTATATTATCCAGTTACGTAGTATATTGCCCAGCCACATAGTATATTGCGCAGCCACGTAGTATATTGCCCAGCCACATAGTATATTGCGCAGCCACGTAGTATATTGCCTAGTTACGTAGTATATTGCGCAGTGACGTAGTATATTGCGCAGCCTCGTAGTATATTGCCCAGTTACGTAGTATATTAGTAACATAGTAACATAGTTAGTAAGGCCGAAAAAAGACATTTGTCCATCCAGTTCAGCCTATATTCCATCATAATAAATACCCAGATCTACGTCCTTCTACAGAACCTAATAATTGTATGATACAATATTGTTCTGCTCCAGGAAGACATCCAGGCCTCTCTTGAACCCCTCGACTGAGTTCGCCATCACCACCTCCTCAGGCAAGCAATTCCAGATTCTCACTGCCCTAACAGTAAAGAATCCTCTTCTATGTTGGTGGAAAAACCTTCTCTCCTCCAGACGCAAAGAATGCCCCTTTGTGCCCGTCACCTTCCTTGGTATAAACAGATCCTCAGCGAGATATTTGTATTGTCCCCTTATATACTTATACATGGTTATTAGATCGCCCCTCAGTCGTCTTTTTTCTAGACTAAATAATCCTAATTTCGCTAATCTATCTGGGTATTGTAGTTCTCCCATCCCCTTTATTAATTTTGTTGCCCTCCTTTGTACTCTCTCTAGTTCCATTATATCCTTCCTGAGCACCGGTATTGCCCAGTGACGTAGTATATTGCCCAGTGACGTAGTATACAGCACAGAGCCACGTAGTATATTGCACAGCGACGTAGTATACAGCACAGAGCCACGTAGTATATTGCACAGCGACGTAGTATACAGCACAGAGCATATTGCCCAGTCACGTAGTATATTGGCCAGTCATGTAGTATATTGGCCAGTCACGTAGTATATTGCCCAGTTACGTAGTATATTGCCCAGTTACGTAGTATATTGCCCAGTGACGTAGTATACAGCACAGAGCCACATAGTATATTGGCCAGTCACGTAGTATATTACCCAGGTACATAGTATATTGCCCAGCCACGTTTTTCACAGATTTAAAAAAAAAACAAAAAAACATATACTCACCTTTCCGAGGGCCCGTTGTAGTCCACGGCAGCTTCCGGTCCCAGGGTTGGTATGAGCGCAGGACCTGTGATGATGTCGCGGTCACATGACCGTGACGTCATGGCTGGTCTTTGTAGCGCAGGCGCGCAGGGCCTGTGATGACGTCGCGGTCATGGCAGGTCCTTGTCGCGCAGGCGCGCAGGGCCTGTGATGACATCGCGGTCACATGACCGTGACGTCATGGCAGGTGCTTCTGCCACCGGAACCTGCAACGGAAGATGGCGGCTGGTGCGGGCTACAACGGAGGGTGAGTATAGCAGGTTTTTGTTTTTTTTTTATTATTTTTAACATTACATTTTTTACTATTGATGCCGCATAGGCAGCGTCAATAGTAAAAAGTTGGGGACACACAGGGTTAATAGCGACCTTAACGGAGTGCGTTACCCGCGGCATAACGCGGTCTGTTACCGCCGGCATTAACCCTGTGTTAGTGGTGACCGGAGGGGAGTATGTGGGCGACAGGCACTGACTGTGGGGAGCAAGGAGCGGCCATTTTTTTCCGGACTGTGCCCGTTGCTGATTGGTCGCGGCAGCCATGACAGGCAGCTGCCGAGACCAATCAGCGAATGAATAACCGTGACAGAAATAAGGACAGACAGACAGAAAGACGGAAGTGACCCTTAGACAATTATATAGTAGATATATAGATAGTATATATGTTTTTACGATTTTTTGAGCAGATGGATCCATTGTATGTCCGTATGTCGGTTTTGCAAGCCTGCGAGAAAATCGTGCAGTACGGATGCCATACGGAGGATGCCATGTGCAAAATACGCTGACACACCCTGCCTACGGATGAGATACGGACCACTATTTTGGGGACTTTTCTGCGTATAAGGGCTTGTTTTCACTTGCGAGGAACACGTCCGTGTCTCGCATGTGGAAACAAAGCTCTGGTGCCGGCACTCCGGAGCGGAGCGTGCGGCTGCATGTGTTGCTATGCGGCCGCACGCTCCGCTCCACAGTGTCGGCACCAGAGCTTCGTTTCCACATGCGAGACACGGACGTGTTCCTCTTAAGTGAAAACAAGCCCTTACGGCCGTAAATTACGGACCGTATTTTTATACGCTGAGTGTGAGACCGGCCTTAGGCTGCCGTCACACTAGCAGTACTTGGTCAGTATTTCACATCAATATTTGTAAGCCAAAACCAGGAGTGGGTGATAAATGCAGAAGTGGTGATATGTCTTTATTATACTTTTCCTCTAATTGTTCCACTCCTGGTTTTGGCTTACAAATACTGATGTAAAATACTAACCAAATACTGCTAGTGTGACGGCAGCCTTAGGTACACTTGAAATCACTGTTGGTGTCCAACCTAGGTTCTATCACTGCTATGAGGCCTATTCTGAAAAAAGGGCCTGTGGTGAGAGGAAAGAGGGATAGCGCTAAAGTCTTCTTCCTCTCCCAACCCCACCATCTCTGCAGTTTCCTGACATGCACCATTGCCTCCTGAGATGCCCCAAGGCATGCTCCGGTAGAAGCAGCAAATGTGTTTAGTTTGGCCTATCAGCTAGGGTTTTGGTTTGGGGGGTCACTGTTAGACAACTTCAACACATGTTGGGATTGCGTAACAAACTGGCAAAATTTTCAGGGGCCCCTTGAAACTCCGCCCAGGCTCCACCCTAGCCCTGCCTCCACCCCTCGAACCTTCCAGAGTCCCACCACCCTCTCGTGGAAAAATTACACTTCTGCACCATGACCTCACCAATTAGATTATGTGCACATGATCAGGAATGGCTCAGTGTTTGTTCAGGATTCGACGCAGGTAAAATCTGCTCCAAATCTGCATCTGAGGTCACTGGCAGGTCAGCTGCTTTTTTACTTGCGTTTTTCATTACATGCGGTTTTTTGTCACTTGATATAAAGCTAATTGAAAGTTGGCTTCTGGGAAGGAAAACAAAAGTGATTTCCTGTTTGCAGATATATATTGGGTATGTTCCCATGGTCAGTAAATGCTGCAGGTTGGACCCTGCGTACATCCGCAGCATCCAACTTGCAGCGTCCAGCTGTTACAGGATGGATTTCAAGAAATCCCATGGCCACTATGCATGCACCGATGCCCACTGCTCCCCTGCAGAGACAGACATGCGGTAAGTCTTTCCAGACCGCAATGTGGCACCCCTAGGGGTATTTGCCACAAAAATAGTTACTGACAGTAAGTACAAATACTAAAATAGCAAGACTGCACTACCACCTCCGGCCAGAAGGGGGAGCTCCAGAGACTCCCCTTGATCCATTCTGGTCTGAGAGAAGAAATGGCAGTTGGGCTAAGGAGCTGAAAGTGAGAGGTCATACAATTGAATCTCTAACAGCCCTGTGACTGTTACCAGGCCTAAATCACCGGCCTGAGGAGAAGAGGGATAGAGAAAAAGGACATTGTGAGAACCGGGTAGCATTAACCCCTTCATGACCCAGCCTATTTTGACCTTAAAGACCTTGCCGTTTTTTGCAATTCTGACCAGTGTCCCTTCATGAGGTAATAACTCAGGAACGCTTCAATGGATCCTAGCGGTTCTGAGATTGTTTTTTCGTGACATATTGGGCTTCATGTTAGTGGTAAATTTAGGTCAATAAATTCTGTGTTTATTTGTGATAAAAACGGAAATTTGGCGAAAATTTTGAAAATTTCGCAATTTTCACATTTTGAATTTTTATTCTGTTAAACCAGAGAGTTATGTGACACAAAATAGTTAATAAATAACATTTCCCACACGTCTACTTTACATCAGCACAATTTTGGAAACAAAATTTTTTTTTGCTAGGAAGTTATAAGGGTTAAAATTTGACCAGCGATTTCTCATTTTTACAACGAAATTTACAAAACCATTTTTTTTAGGGACCACCTCACATTTGAAGTCAGTTTGAGGGGTCTATATGGCTGAAAATACCCAAAAGTGACACCATTCTAAAAACTGCACCCCTCAAGGTGCACAAAACCACATTCAAGAAGTTTATTAACCCTTCAGGTGCTTCACAGCAGCAGAAGCAACATGGAAGGAAAAAATGAACATTTAACTTTTTAGTCACAAAAATGATTTTTCAGCAACAATTTTTTTATTTTCCCAATGGTAAAAGGAGAAACTGAACCACGTACGTTGTTGTCCAATTTGTCCTGAGTACGCTGATACCTCATATGTGGGGGTAAACCACTGTTTGGGCGCACGGCAGGGCTTGGAAGGGAAGGAGCGCCATTTGACTTTTTGAATGAAAAATTGGCTGCACTCTTTAGCGGACACCATGTCACATTTGGAGAGCCCCCGTGTGCCTAAAAATTGGAGCTCCCCCACAAGTGACCCCATTTTGGAAACTAGACGCCCCAAGGAACTTATCTAGATGCATAGTGAGCCCTTTAAACCCCCAGGTGCTTCACAAATTGATCCGTAAAAATGAAAAAGTACTTTTTTTTCACAAAAAAATTCTTTTAGCCTCAATTTTTTCATTTTCACATGGACAACAGGATAAAATGGATCCTAAAATTTGTTTGGCAATTTCTCCTGAGTACACCGATACTTTACATGTGGGGGTAAACCACTGTTTGGGCACATGGTAAGGCTCGGAAGGGAAGGAGCGCCATTTGACTTTTTGAATGAAAAATTATCT
Source organism: Ranitomeya imitator (assembly GCF_032444005.1). Taxonomy (NCBI): domain Eukaryota; kingdom Metazoa; phylum Chordata; class Amphibia; order Anura; family Dendrobatidae; genus Ranitomeya; species Ranitomeya imitator. The sequence goes on along the minus strand of NC_091285.1, from coordinate 422,766,457 downwards.
CCATCGTTAGCGGACACCATGTCGCGTTTGGAGAGACCCTGTGTGCTTAAACATTGGAGCTCCCCCACAAGTGACCCCATTTTGGAAACTGGACCCCCCAAGGAACTTATCTAGATGCCTAGTGAGCACTTTAAACCCTCAGGTGCTTCACAAATTGATCCGTAAAAATGAAAAAGTACTTTTTTTTCACAAAAAATTTATTTTCGCCTCAATTTTTTCATTTTCACATGGGCAATAGGATAAAATGGATCCTAAAATTTGTTGAGCAATTTCTCCCGAGTACGCCGATACCTCATATGTGGGGGTAAACCACTGTTTGGGCACACGGCAGGGCTCGGAAGGGAAGGCGCGCCTTTTAACTTTTTGAATGGAAAATTAGCTCCAATTGTTAGCGGACACCATGTCGCATTTGGAGAGCCCCTGTGTGCCTATGCAATGGAGCTCCCCCACAAGTGACCCCATTTTGGAAACTAGACCCCCCAAGGAACTTATCTAGATGCATACTGAGCACTTTAAACCCCCAGGTGCTTCACAGAAGTTTATAATGCAGAGCCATGAAAATAAAAAATAATTTTTCTTTTCTCAAAAATGATTTTTTAGCCTGGAATTTCCTATTTTGCCAATGGTAATAGGAGAAATTGGACCACAAATGTTGTTGTCCAGTTTGTCCTGAGTATGCAGATACCCCATATGTGGGGGTAAACCACTGTTTGGGCGCACGGCAGGGCTCAGAAGGGAAGGCACGCCATTTGGCTTTTTAAATGGAAAATTATCTCCAATCATTAGCGGACACCATGTCGCGTTTGGAGAGCCCCTGTGTGCCTAAACATTGGAGATCCCCCACAAATTACCCCATTTTGGAAACTAGACCCCCAAAGGAACTAATCTAGATGTGTAGTGAGCACTTTGAACCCTCAAGTGCTTCACAGAAGTTTATAACGCAGAGCCATGAAAATAAAAAAAAAAAATTATTTTCTCAAAAATGAATTTTAGCCCGCAATTTTTTATTTTCCCAAGGGTAACAGGAGAAATTTGACCCCAAAAGTTGTTGTCCAGTTTCTCCTGAGTACGCTGATACCCCATATGTGGGGGTAAACCACTGTTTAGGCACATGCTGGGGCTCGGAAGTGAAGTAGTGACGTTTTGAAATGCAGACTTTGATGGAATGCTCTGTGGGCGTCACGTTGCGTTTGCAGAGCCCCTGATGTGGCTAAACAGTAGAAACCCCCCACAAGTGACCCCATTTTGGAAACTAGACCCCGAAAGGAACTTATCTAGATGTGAGGTGAGCACTTTCAACCCCCAAGTGCTTTACAGAAGTTTATAACGCAGAGCCGTGAAAATAATAAATACGTTTTCTTTCCTCAAAAATAATTTTTTAGCCCAGAATTTTTTATTTTCCCAAGGGTTACAGGAGAAATTGGACCACAAAAGTTGTTGTCCAGTTTCTCCTGAGTACGCTGATGCCCCATGTGTGGGGGGTAAACCACTGTTTGGGCACACGTGGGGGCTCAGAAGGGAAGTAGTGACTTTTGAAATGCAGACTTTGATGGAATGGTCTGCGGGCGTCACGTTGCGTTTGCAGAGCCCCTGGTGTGCCTAAACAGTAGAAACCCCCCACAAGTGACCCCATTTTGGAAACTAGACCCCCCAAGGAACTTATCTAGATATGTGGTGAGCACTTTGAACCCCCAAGTGCTTCACAGACGTTTACAACGCAGAGCCGTGAAAATAAAAAATCATTTTTCTTTCCTCAAAAATGATGTTTTAGCAAGCAATTTTTTATTTTCTCAAGGGTAACAGGAGAAATTGGACCCCAGTAATTGTTGCGCAGTTTGTCCTGAGTATGCTGGTACCCCATATGTGGGGGTAAACCACTGTTTGGGCACACGTCGGGGTTCGGAAGTGAGGGAGCACCATTTGAATTTTTGAATACAAGATTGGCTGGAATCAATGGTGGCGCCATGTTGCGTTTGGAGACCCCCTGAAGTGCCTAAACAGTGGAAACCCCTCAATTCTACCTCCAACACACCCCTAACCCTTATCCCAACTGTAGCCGTAACCCTAATCACAACCCTAACCCCAACACACCCCTAACCACAACCCTAACCCCAACACACCCCTAACCCTAACCACAACCCTAATTCCAACCCAACTCTAAGGCTATGTGCCAACGTTGCGGATTCGTATGAGATTTTTCAGCATCATTTTTGAAAAATCCGCGGGTAAAAGGCACTGCGTTTTACCTGTGGATTTACCGTGGATTTCCAGTGTTTTTTGTGCGGATTTCACCTGTGGATTCCTATTGAGGAACAGGTGTAAAACGCTGCGGAATCCGCACAAAGAATTGGCATGCTGCGGAAAATACAACGCAGCGTTCCCGCTCGGTATTTTCTGCACCATGGGCACAGCGGATTTGGTTTTCCATATGTTTACATGGTACTGTAAACCTGATGGAACACTGCTGCGGATCCGCAGCGGCCAATCCGCACCGTGTGCACATAGCCTAATTCTAAAGGTATGTGCACACGCTGCGGAAAACGCTGCGGATCCGCTGCAGTTTCCCATGAGTTTACAGTTCAATGTGAACCTATGGGAACCAAAAATCGCTGTACACATGCTGCAGAAAAACTGCACGGAAACGCAGCGGTTTACATTCCGCAGCATGTCACTTCTTTCTGCGGATTCCGCAGCGGTTTTACAACTGCTCCAATAGAAAATCGCAGTTGTAAAACCACAGTGAAATGCGCAGAAAAACCGCGGTAAATCCACGATAAATCGGCAGCGGTTTAGCACTGTGGATTTTTCAAATCCGCTGCGGAAAAATCCGCATAGGACCAGAATACGTGTGCACATACCGAAACCCTAACCCTAGCCCTAACCCTACCCCTACCCCTACCCCTAACCCTAACCCTAGCCCTAACCCTACCCCTAACCCTAACCCTACCCCTAACCCTAACCCTACCCCTAACCCTACCCCTAACCCTAACCCTAGTTCTTACCCCAACCTTAGTGAAAAAAAAAAATTCTTTATTTTTTTTTATTGTCCCTATCTATGGGGGTGACAAAGGGGGGGGGGGGGTCATTTACTATTTTTTTTATTTTGATCACTGAGAGAGGTTATATCTCAGTGATCAAAATTCACTCTGGAACGAATCTGCCGGCCGGCAGATTCGGCGGGCGCACTGCACATGCGCCCGCCATTTTGGAAGATGGCGGCGCCCAGGAAAGAAGACGGACGGACCTCGGGCGGCCAGGTAAGTATAAGGGGGGGGAGATCAGGGCACGGGGGGGGCGTCGGAGCACGGGGGGGGGTGGATCGGATCATGGGGGGGTGGATCGGATCATGGGGGGGGGGGTGGATCGGAACACGGGAGGGAGGATTGGAGCACGGGGAAGGATTGGAGCACGGGGTGAGGGATCGCTGTGCGGGGGGGTGGATCGGAGCACGGGGGGGTCGCTGTGTGCGGGGGGGGATCGGAGTGCGGGGGGGTTTGATTGGAGCGCGGGGGGTGTGATTGGTGCACGGGGAAGCGGACAGGAGGACGGGGGAGCGGAGCACAGGACGGAGGGGAGCGGACCACAGATCGGGGGGCTGGGGGGGCGATCGGAGGGGTGGGGTGGGTGCACATAAGTGTTTCCAGCCATGGCCGATGATATTGCAGCATCGGCCATGGCTGGATTGTAATATTTCACCAGTTTTTTTAGGTGAAATATTACAAATCGCTCTGATTGGCAGTTTCACTTTCAACAGCCAATCAGAGCGATCGTAGCCACGAGGGGGTGAAGCCACCCCCCCTGGGCTAAACTACCACTCCCCCTGTCCCTGCAGATCGGGTGAAATGGGAGTTAACCCTTTCACCCGGCCTGCAGGGACGCGATCTTTCCATGACGCATATGCTGCGTCATGGGTCGGAATGGCACCGACTTTCATGACGCAGCGTATGCGTCAAAGGTCGGGAAGGGGTTAATCACTACCCAGAACAGGCGCAAAGACGGATACCGGATCCGTGGCTGTATTCATTATATATAATACAGCAACCGGAAAAACGTGAGGTGATATCAGCTTCACTAGGGCCGGACGCAGCAACAGACACAGAGTTCAGCGGTACTCCCAGAGGGGGTAAACCGATAAAAGGACTCGGGTTGCCCGTCGAACCAGGACCCGGAGGGGACAGATTGGGCCGGCAGCCAGTTCACATACAGCAGCAGGGCCACACAGAAATTGCGCACAATAAGAGGCGAAGACCCCGGCAGGGTCAAAGTAACTCAGAGTTCCCATACAGACTCCGGTGACAGGACTGGTTGTAAATCCTTTTATGTTAAAGTAAACTGGTTAAACGTTTCAGTGCCTCAGTCTTTCATTTGGACAATAGCCATCTATCCAGGATCGGGATCGTCACCGCTGGGAGAACCTGCTGCTGATCAAGTAAGTGCCTGTCCCCTCATGATACCCCTTACACTGTGCATTGCCTGAGGCCACAGCACCGGGTCAAGCCACCCGTGACATCCCCCTCAAGAGACAGACTCCATTGGTCCGGTGCTGGGTATCCCGGTCTCCTGGGCGTCACAATTGGCGTCACGAACAGGATCTAGCCAGCCCGTATACCGGGTATTGTGTGCCGTGATTGGAGCCCAAAACTGTGAAAACTGGGATGAAAAATCTTGAAAATTGACTTTATTAAAGAAAAATCCATTCCCCATTGAAAACTATTGAAAGTGACTTTTCCCCATTGGTTATAATGGAGTAAAGATGGCCGCCATCCCCTGAGGTAATCACTTCATAACCGTTAGGCACGAGACTGTTAATTGAGCTACGCCATCACCTGAGCCCCAGTCTAACTGAAAAACTTCAGAATCCGCCATTACAGAGCGCGGTGGGTGGGAGCAGCAGGGGGCGTGTCATTGTGGGCGGCACCAAGCTGAGCGCTCTGACATCAGAGCAAGGGGAAAATCGATCCTGCTGCACAGCGGAACGAATCTACACTATCCCGACGGAAGCGGAGGACCGGAAGGGTCCGGATTAACTAAGGGGGCACAGTATGTCGCAGCACGGAGACGCCGCAGCACCCGGCAACGCTAATGCAGCTAAAAGACAGAGTGTCAATAGAGAGTCCGGCAGCGAAGCGGTGCAAGGAGTGGCGCCCATCATGCCGGTGCTGATGCCATATACCCCGGGTGGCCCATGGCTTCCAATGTATGAAGGTGAGCCTAATACCCTTGACGATTTCAGAGAAAAGATGCTGGCCCATTTTGACATGTTCCCTGTGGGTGAAGTTCAGCGTGTTAGTCTCCTGATGATGCAGTTAAGTGGCCATGCTAAGCGAGAAGTCACAGCATGGGCAGCTGATCTAAAAGGCACTGTTGAACACATATTTGCTGGATTAAAAGCTACATTTGAAACCACGGCCAGCAGCAAAGCTAAAATACGATTCTTTAATTGCAAACAAAAAGCTAATGAGGGCGTGAGAGACTTTGCCTTAAACCTGCAGGAAGCCCTTAAATCACTTACACTGGCTGAACCCATTTTTAACACCGGAGCGGATAAACTGCTAAGAGATCAATTTATTGAGGGACTCTACACCCCTTCTCACCGAGGGCATGTGAGCATGCTTGTTTTTAAGAACCCTGAATTGACATTTGCCCAATTAAAGGAGAGCGCTATACGTCTCCAGCTGGCAGAGGCACCTCGGGATCAGGATCCTGCGCAACCCATGGCAGAGGCACCTCAACAACAGGGAGTGCCAGTGACATCAGCTATGTCTGGGGCCATTGCTAAGCCCCTGGGGCCCAGTACTAATGAGGCTCTTCTACAAAAGCTTGACTCTTTAGCTGATGTTGTTGCTTCAATGGCTAAAACCATGCAGGAGATGAGAGGACACAAGATGGAGTTGGCAAACTGTAGAGAGGATGTTCCATGGATGAGACCCCGGAGATACCCGACATGGAGAGGACGACCCCGCGACCGCTACCAACCGGATGGACAGCCCATTTGCCGCCGTTGCCAGCAGCCGGGCCACTTTGCACGAGATTGTGATTTAAACGGGAATCCCCTGGGAATGCGGGCCGCTTCGCAGGAATGAACTTTCAAGGCCCAACACCCTGGCACGACAGGTACATCGGAGGACGACCCATTATCCCTATCGTGCTGGACGGAATTCCCCTCAACGCTTTGCTGGACACAGGTTCCCAGATTTCATCTATACCGTATATCCTTTATAAGAGGTACTGGGCTGATGCAGATATTGATAAAGGGCCCTCTGATGTTGAACTAGATATATGGGCCAGTAATGGTAAGTTGGTACCGAAACTAGGATTCAGGGAGATGACCATAAAGATTGGTAAAGTAGAACTGAAGAAACAGGGTATAATTGTTGTTGATGTTGACCGGCGGAACTGTGAACCAACTGTATTGATAGGAATGAATGTGTTAGAGAACTGCTTTTCCGAAGTCATTTCTGTCTTACAGCAAATTGCTGAAACTGCCCAATCCTGCCAGCAGAGAGTTCTCCGGAGGGAAATAAAAGTATTGATGTTAAGGCAACAGGTAGAAGTTGCAGGTGGAGAAATCGGCAGTGTGAGGGTAAGTGATCCAACGTCTATTGTAATCCCACCAAAAACAGAAATGCTGGTATGGTGTAGAGCAGCCATTGGTACTAAGGGACGAGATTATCAAGCCTTAATAGAACCAGTGTACACCGACAGCAGGCCCACTATATTCACAGCACGAGGGATAGTCGAGGTACACCGGGGACGAGTGCCGGTACGACTTTTGAACTGTGGAGAGGAAGAGGTCACTTTGCCAAGGTATGCTACAATGGCAAAGCTATATACTGTTGACAACAATGCCATCACAACCATTGAGCCCTTAGAACCAACCTGTCAGGTGGAAGGCAATGGCTCAGATGGAGAAATGGAGGATTGGTGCCAACAGCTACACGTGGGCATAAATTCAACACCTACCCATCAAAAACAAGGGGTGTATAGGCTAGTGACGGAATATGAACAAGTCTTCAGTAAACACCCATTGGACTTCGGACGGATAGAAGGGGTAGAACACACAATCCCCACAGGTGACCATCCCCCAATAAAAGAAAGATATAGACCCATACCGCCCGCTCACTATCAATGTGCAAAAGATATGCTGAGGGAAATGAAACAGGCCGGGGTAATAAGAGACAGCTGTAGCCCCTGGGCGGCCCCTCTAGTGATTGTCAAAAAAAAGGACGGAACCATGAGAATGTGCGTAGACTACCGGAAGATTAATAACATCACCCATAAAGACGCCTACCCCTTGCCTAGGATAGAAGAGTCCTTAACTGCTTTGAAATCTGCTAATTATTTTTCCACCTTAGACTTAACAAGCGGGTATTGGCAAGTCCCTGTGGCTGAGAGAGATAAGGAAAAGACGGCATTCACCACACCAATGGGTCTATGTGAATTTAATCGCATGCCGTTCGGACTCTGCAACGCATCCGGTATCTTCCAGCGGCTGATGGAATGCTGCCTCGGACACAAGAACTTCGAGACCGTCCTCCTGTACCTAGATGATGTGATCGTCTACTCAAAGACTTACGAACAACACTTAATAGACCTGGCAGAAGTGTTCGAAGCCTTATCCAGGTATGGCATGAAAGTCAAGCCATCCAAATGTCACCTTCTCAAGCCAAAGGTACAGTACCTGGGACACATCGTGAGTTCGGAGGGAGTAGCACCAGATCCCGAGAAAATAAGCGCCATAAGGGATTGGCCAAGACCTACCAGCGCAAAAGAAGTGAGACAATTCCTGGGATTGGTGGGTTACTATCGCAGATTTATAAAAGGATTTACCAAGTTGGCAGCACCCTTGCAAGACACCTTGGTAGGGCAGACGAAGAAACCTTCAAACCGAAACCCTCCTTTTCAGTGGAACGACGAAAGGGAAGACTCCTTTGAACAACTAAAGAAGGCACTAACTGGAGAAGAGGTTCTGGCATACCCAGATTACCATCAACCTTTCATCCTCTACACCGATGCCAGTAATGTGGGACTAGGAGCGGTGCTGTCACAAAAGCAAGAAGGTCGGGAGAAAGTCATCGCCTTTGCAAGTAGAAAGCTCCGGCCTACTGAAAGAAATTCAGAAAATTACAGCTCCTTCAAATTGGAACTACTGGCAGTAGTTTGGGCTGTGACGGAGCGTTTCAAACACTATCTGGCCGCTGCAGAATTTATTGTCTATACTGACAACAATCCGTTGACCCACCTGGACACAGCCAAATTAGGTGCGTTAGAACAGCGATGGATAGCCCGGTTATCTAATTACAACTTCATAATCAAGTATCGAGCAGGTCGCAAGAATGGAAATGCCGATGCCCTATCCCGGATGCCACGCTTGAGAGATGTAGAAGAGGAAACGGGGGAGCTTGAAGAAATTGAACTACCAGCCTTCCATCGTCCCAAGGCAAAACATCATCAGTCAAGTACCTATCAGAAACAACAAGAGGTGAATTTTAATCCGTTAGCACACCATAGATGGGCTGACACCCAAGACAGCAATCCGGCTGTGAAGTTGGTGAAGGAACTGTTGACTGAGCAAACTGCATATCCCGATGAGGATGCCCCAGAAGAGACGCATCAACTCTGGAAAGAGAGAGGCAAAATGTTCCTGTATCAAGGGAAGCTCTGTAGAAGATACACCAATCCGAAAACACATGAATTGGTTTGGCAGATTATTGTGCCTAAACAAGATGTGAAGATGGTCCTCGAAGCTTACCATAATGGTGCTGGTCACTTCGGTTGGAAAAAGTTAGAAGTACTTCTAAGAGAAAGATTTTATTGGGTCAGGATGAGAAAATCAATCGAACAGTGGTGCAGAAATTGTGGCCCGTGCAACCTCAGAAGAAACGATCAAAAGAACCAAAGAGCACCACTGCAGCCCATAATCACCAAACAACCACTTGAACTTGTAGCCATGGACCACGTGAAGTTGACACCAAGCCGGTCCGGCTATGTCTATGCCTTGACCATCGTGGACCATTATTCACGTTTCTTGGTAGTAGTACCCGTAAAAGATCTGACAGCAAAAACAGCAGCCAAAGCGTTCCAAACGTACTTTTGTAGACCCCATGGATATCCGGAACAGGTTCTCACCGACCAAGGTACAGCCTTTGAATCAGAGATCTTCAGAGAATTCTGTAATATGTATGGTTGCAAAAAGATCCGGACGACGGCCTATCATCCACAAACAAACGGCTTATGCGAGAAGATGAACCATATTGTAATAGACCTACTAAAGACTTTACCTGAGACAGAAAGGAATCAATGGCCAGAGAAATTGCCTGACTTGGTGGATCTGTATAATCATGTCCCGGTGAGCTCCACCAACTGCACCCCAGCTTACCTTATGCGTGCAAGACCCGGCCAATTACCAATCGATCTAGAAATGGGAATTCTGAAACCAGACGCAGAAGTTCAAGACTCCAATTGGGATATCATACGGCAAAAGCAGTATCGCCAAGTGCAAGAGAGTGTGGAAAGAAGCCTTCAGCAAACTAGAGAAAGACAAGAGCGAACTTTCAACCAGAATGCTCTAGCGACCCCATTAAGACCGGGTGACCAAGTGCTCAAGAGAAATCGTCGAACCAATAAACTGGACAATCAGTGGGAAGCCGTACCCTACACAGTTTTACCAACAAGAGTGGATAATCCTAAAATGTGTCTCATTAGCAAAAACGGAGGCTTAACATCTGTACTAGTGTCAAGAGACAATCTTAAATTGTGTCCGGAAGCATTGAAAGAGCCAGACGTTGTCCAGCCAGAACCAGAAGTTATTCAACCCATACAGGTTCAACCAGTAAAGGAAAAAGAAGAGGAAGTGTATCACACCTGTATAGGAGACTTTCCCAAAACCCTACTAACATACCATGGTGCAGTAGTGGTTCCCATGGTGGCCTTTTACCCAACACCGAACCCAATACCAGAAGTCCCAAGACAGGAAGAGGCTGACCCCGTACTACAGGAGGTTCCAGGCCAGGAAGAACAGATTCCTGGTCAGAGTAATCCCATTCACGGTGGACTTGCCAACTCCATAGTCGTGGAATTATCTTTAGCAGAGCGGGCAGATACTACATCCGCAGTAGACAGTAGTACACCACATGAAGAGACAGCGCTATTACGTAGATCACAGCGTAGTACCCAGGGTCAATTACCGGCCAGGTATGCAGATTACCAACTATAAAGCTCATAATGTGAATTGTATATATGTTATGCCGTATATAGTTAAACAGAAAATGTAGTATAGTCATTGTTATCAGTCTGCAACGTTTAAGCCCAGTGCCTACAGAGACTTGTCTGTATGAACTTATTGCATATTCTTGAACTTTTTATCAGCCCGAAGGCACTAAATCAAAGCTCCGGAAAGACTGCTTTTTGAACTTTGCTTTTTGCTCTTTTTGAACTTTCTTTAGACTTTATATTGATAACTCCGTTGGAAAAATGGAACTAAATTCCTAGACACTAAGTACAGTGCCTTTCCTAATACCTTCAAGGATAGAACTGTATTAATGGACGCTATTTGAAGTGACTTTTTTACAGAACTCTATTTTTGTTTCCTTGAGTGGTTTTTGTAACTTTTCATTTTTAAGACTCTGTACATATTAATTGTTATTTCAAAATGTTATTGTCCCACAGTCCCGGAGTACTGTTCTTAACTAAGGGGGAATGTGGCACCCCTAGGGGTATTTGCCACAAAAATAGTTACTGACAGTAAGTACAAATACTAAAATAGCAAGACTGCACTACCACCTCCGGCCAGAAGGGGGAGCTCCAGAGACTCCCCTTGATCCATTCTGGTCTGAGAGAAGAAATGGCAGTTGGGCTAAGGAGCTGAAAGTGAGAGGTCATACAATTGAATCTCTAACAGCCCTGTGACTGTTACCAGGCCTAAATCACCGGCCTGAGGAGAAGAGGGATAGAGAAAAAGGACATTGTGAGAACCGGGTAGCATTAATCACTACCCAGAACAGGCGCAAAGACGGATACCGGATCCGTGGCTGTATTCATTATATATAATACAGCAACCGGAAAAACGTGAGGTGATATCAGCTTCACTAGGGCCGGACGCAGCAACAGACACAGAGTTCAGCGGTACTCCCAGAGGGGGTAAACCGATAAAAGGACTCGGGTTGCCCGTCGAACCAGGACCCGGAGGGGACAGATTGGGCCGGCAGCCAGTTCACATACAGCAGCAGGGCCACACAGAAATTGCGCACAATAAGAGGCGAAGACCCCGGCAGGGTCAAAGTAACTCAGAGTTCCCATACAGACTCCGGTGACAGGACTGGTTGTAAATCCTTTTATGTTAAAGTAAACTGGTTAAACGTTTCAGTGCCTCAGTCTTTCATTTGGACAATAGCCATCTATCCAGGATCGGGATCGTCACCGCTGGGAGAACCTGCTGCTGATCAAGTAAGTGCCTGTCCCTTCATGATACCCCTTACACTGTGCATTGCCTGAGGCCACAGCACCGGGTCAAGCCACCCGTGACATCCCCCTCAAGAGACAGACTCCATTGGTCCGGTGCTGGGTATCCCGGTCTCCTGGGCGTCACAGCAGCATGTCAATTTATGCGTAAATTACCTATAGACTTTCATTAGATGTGTTAAAACTGCATTATCGTCCTAATCACATGCGTATTAAGTGTGGGAACGCAGCTTACTACACGTGTGTACTAATTTAAATAATGGTGAATCTTGTGACACAGCCAGAAGTACATGACACCGGAAGTGGAGGAAAGCACAGAGAGGACCCCTCTTTTTTTAAGAAATAAATATAAAAAAAAAAATAGTGTGGGTTCCCCCTATATATGTTAACCAGCCAGAGTAAAGCAGACTACTGGGACTGGTATTTCAGGCTGGTAAGGATCCAATATCCATGAACCTTACCAGCCTGATAATACCAAGCCATAGCAGTCTGCTTACTTTGGATGGTTAGCAAAAATAGTGGGATCCCCTCCAAAAAAACAAAATAGAGTGGGGTCCCCCTATTTTTGTTAAGCAGCTAAGGAAAAGCAGACAGCTGTGGCCTGGTATTCTCAGGCTGGCGAGGTCCATGGATTTTGGCCCTCACCAGCCTAAAAGTAGCAGCCCACCGCCGCCTCATAATTGGCACATCCAAAGATGCGTCAGTTGTGGCACTTTACCCGGCTCTTCCCACTTGGCCTGTAGCGGTGGCAAGTGGGGTAATATTTGTGGGGCTGATGTCACCTTAGTATTGTTGTCAGGTGACATCAAACCCACGGCTTAGTAATGGAGAAGCGTCTATAAGACACCTATCCATTACTAATCCTATAGTTACATGGTAAATAAAGACACAGTCAGAAGAAAGTCTTTTGACTGAATATTCTTACCTGTCCGCCGAGAAGATATACATACTGTCCCACGACGAGTCCAGCTCTGCTACATCTGGATGCCTTTGGCTGAACAGTGGCAATATGCTCCCATTCAGCCTGAGATCCAGAACACAGCTGAGCTTGAAGCTGAGGACCGTTGATAACTCATCATGAGAACTGCAGTGTAGTTGTACTTTCCGTATAAAACAAGGTACACTGTTGTGAACAGGTAATTCAGAACCACAATGGACCTTGAAGTTCAGAGCACACAAAGTGACCTGACAATTACCCAAAAACATAGGACGAGCTCTGAGACGTGGGAACTCTGCTGACCGCAATCCCTAATCCTATCCAACCACACTAGAGGTAGCCGTGGAGCGCTCCTGACCAGACCTATGCGCCTCGAGCACAGCCTGAGAAACTAGCTAGCCCTAAGAAAGAAAAATAAGCCTAGCTTGCCTCAGAGAAATACCCCAAAGGAAAAGGCAGCCCCCCACATATAATGACTGTGAGTTGAGATGAAAATACAAACGCAGAGATGAAATAGATTTAGCAAAGTGAGGCCCAACTTACTGAACAGACCGAAGATAGGAAAGATTGCTTTGCGGTCAACACAAAACCCTACAAACAACCACGCAGAGGGGGCAAAAAGACCCTCAGCACCGACTAACGGTACGGAGGTGCTCCCTCTGCGTCCCAGAGCTTCCAGCAAGCAAGAAAAACCAATATAGCAAGCTGGACAGAAAAAATAGCAAACAAAAAATAACACAAGCAAAACTTAGCTTATGCAGGATAGACAGGCCACAGGAACAATCCAGGAGAAAGCAAGACCAATACTAGAACATTGACTGGAGGCCAGGATCAAAGCACTAGGTGGAGTTAAATAGAGCAGCACCTAACAACTTAACCTCATCACCTGAGGAAGGAAACTCAGAAGCCGCAGTACCACTCTCATCCACCAAAGGAAGCTCATAGACAGAACCAGCCGAAGTACCACTCACGACCACAGGAGGGAGCTTGGCCACAGAATTCCCAACAGTACACCTTTATTTAAATTAATACACATGCGTAGTAAGCTGTGTTCCCGCACTTTATATGCATGTGACTAGAAAGATAATGCGGTTTTACCACATCTAATGAAAGTGAATGGGTAATTTACACAGCGGAGACTGAGCATCTCCGCTACATAAATTGACATGCTGCGGTCTGGAAAGATGCGCCGCATGTCCATCTCCGCAGGGAAGCCGGAGGCGTCTTTGCACGCATAGTGAAGATGGGATTTCTTGAAATCCCATCCACTATGCTGTAACATCTGGCCGCTGTGGGTTGGATGCTGCGGATGGATGCATCGTCCAACCCGCAGCGTTTACTGACGGTGGGAACATACCCTCACACATTGACAGTTCCCATCACCAGATCACATACACAGCCAGCAGCTTTTGTTTTGGCCAAAAGGTTTTTTAATCCGCCACCACAACAAGGTAGACTCTTTTGGCCAGACCCCACTCTACTCTAACTTATTAAACATTTGTTAAAATAACCAATACAATTTTAGGTATATTTTCATTTATTTTTCAATTTTTAAAATGACCAATAATATCTCATACAAGGAACAAATACCACCATGCCATGACCAGACCACATATTACTACCACATACTAGCACATACAAGAAACAAATAACGCCACACCATGACCAAATCACATATTGCCATCACAAGGTGACCAATAATACTACATACAAGGAACAAATAACACCACGCCATGACCAGACTACATATTACCATCACAGTGACCGAATAATAGCACATACAAGGAACAAATACCGCCATACCATGAGCAGATCACATATTACCACCACATAGTGACCGAATACTACAATACTGATCATTAATAATAAAAAAAAACCACAATACTAATGCCATTATAAACAGGAGATTTGTACTTGGTATACAGTGTCCATGTACAGGTAATACAGTGATCACCAGTGACATTATACACAGGAGCTATGTATATAGTGTCAGTGTACAGGTAATACAGGGATCCCCAATGACATTATACACAGGAGCTCTGTATTTTAGTGTCAGTGTACAGATAATACAGTGATCACCAGTGATATTATGCACAGGAGCTCTGTATATAGTGTCATAGTACAGGTAATACCATGATCACTAGTGAAATTGTACAAAGGAGCATGGGTGGACATCCATGTGGCTGCACCAGGGCCCGGAGGTGGAGGGGGGCCCCTGCAGGGTGGCTAATAATGAGGTCAATCTGGCCCTCATGTGCAGCAGGCACGGAAAGAGCCTACAAGAGAAAATAGCAGCAGATCTGCAGTGATCTGTTCTGCTCCCTGCCTGCACTTCCTCTCACACAAACAGCAGCGCCGCTGGATGACGTCATCATTCAGCGGCCGGTTGTGACAGAGAGAGGAAGGCAAACTTCAAAAAACTGACCGTCACATCCAAATATAGACTAAGGCTACGTTCACACTAGCGTTATGCTAGTTTGCATCGGGTTTGCGTCAGGCGACGCAGCGGCGACGCATGCATCATACGCCCCTATATTTAACATGGGGGACGCATGCGTTTTTGTTTGTTGCGTTGTGCAACGCATGCGTCTTTTTTGCCGCAAGCGTCGGACCAAGAAAACGCAACAAGTTGCATTTTTCTTGCGTCCAAATTTCGGCAAAAAATGACGCATGCGTCGCAAAACGCAGCGTTTTTGCGTGCGTTTTTGCGTGCGTTGTGCGTTGCGTCGCCGAAGCAGCAGCGCACAACGCTAATGTGAACGTAGCCTAAGTGTCAACAGGTGCTGAACCTAGAGTCACCAATTCGTATACAGTCAAATAAATTAGGCAGCACACTGCGGCGCCAAAACATGCAAGCATGAAAATTGAACTTCATTACTGCACTAGAAATATGAAAAAACGTCTTCATCTGAATGAATCAATCCCATTCAGATGAAGACGTTTATTCTCAGCGAGGAAAGGAAAGTCTAGGACCTGGTATACGAGAGATGCCTTAATGAGGCTACTAGGTACACATGAATTGGCCAATTTATGCGCTAAACGCTCTCATTTTTTCATATTTCTAGTGCAGTAATACAGTTCAATTTTCATGTTTGCATGTTTTGGCGCCGCAGTGTGCTGGCTTATTTATTTGATTGATTGATTGAGAGGAAGGCGAGGGTGATGCTGCGGCAGAGCGTGTGGAGAGGTGCTGTGTGTGTGTGTAAGTGCTGCGGGGAACGTGCAGAGAGGTGAATGGTGCTGTCTGTGTGTGTTGGGGGAGGAGAGGTCAATGATGGGGCTGATGGGGAGAATGCAATGATGGGGCTGATGGGGAGAAGGCAATGATGGGGTGATGGAGAGGGCAATGATAGGGATGGTGGGGAGGAGGAAATGATGGAAGTGGTAGAATGGGCAATGATGGGGTGGTGTGGGAGGAGGAAATGATGGATGTGGTGGAAAGGGCAATGATGGGGGGTAGAGGAAATGATGGAGGTGGTGGAATGGGCAAGGATGGTGGTGGTGAAAAGGACAATGATGGTCGTGGAGGGGGGAGGAAATGATGGAGGTGGTGGAATAGGCAAGGATGGTGATGGTGGAAAGGACAATGATGGTGGTGGTGGAAAGGGCAATGATGGGGAGGGGATGGTGGGGGAGGAGGAAATGATGGATGTGGTGGAAAGGGCAATGATGGGGATGGTGGGGGAGGAGGAAGTGATGGAGGTGGTGGAATGGGCAATGATGGGGTGCTGGGGGAAAAGACAATGATGGAGGTGGGGGAGAAGGCAATGATGGTGGTAGTGGAGAAGGCTTTGATGGAGGTGGTGGAAAGGGCAATGATGGGGGTGATGGAGAGGGCAATGATGGGGTGGTAGAGAAAACAATGATGGAGGTGGTAGAAAGAACAATGATGGGATGGTGGGGGAGAATGAAATGACAGTGGTGGTGGAAAGGACAATGAAGGTGGTGGTGGAAAGGGCAATAATGGGGTGGTGGGGGAGGAGGAAATGATGGATGCGGTGGAAAGGGCAATGATGGGGTGGTGGGGGAAAAGCAATGATGGAGGTGGTGGAAAGAACAATGATGGGGTGGTGGGGGAGAATGCAATGGTGGTGGTGGTGAAGGCAATGATGTAGGTATTGAAGAGGGCAATGATGGGGTGTGAGAGAGGACAATAGGACAATGATGGGTGTGGGGGATTGGCATTGGAAGGGGGACTTACAATGGACTTAGGAACAGAGGGAGGTGGAGGAAGATATTAGTATCGCTTATTATGTCTAACATAGTCCCTTAGTATACAGTGTACGTACTTATTATGTATAACCCAGTCCCTTAGTATATAGTGTACTCACTAACTATATATAACACCATCCTTAGTTTATGGTGCCGTCTCTTATTATATAGCTTCCTCTGCTGTTATGTACAGTACTGTCTCTTACATAGTATGCAGGAGAAGGAGGTCTGGGAGCTTCAATGGGATCCAAATGCAGCAAAAAATGGGTAGAGCCAAATCAGAAGGTAGGTGGGTGCTCGCAAGGCTAGTGAGCACAGCCAAAAAGGAAAAATAGAGAGGATAGTGGCACACCACTGATGAAAAAAATCAAAAAACCTTTATTCAGGCATAGCAAGCCATATTATAAACATGAAAAGCCTTACACGTTTCAGGTGCATGCAGCACCCTTAGGCCGAAGTCACACTACCGTATAATATGGACGAGTGCTATGTGATAAAAAATTCGCATAGCACTCGGTCCAGTATTCTTCTATGGGGCAGCTCACATCACCGTGCGCGAGTGAAATCGCAGCATGCTGCGATTGTCACCGACACTCAGCCGAGTGCAACCAACATATTTCATTTTGCACGACAAACAACAGATGCAGTAAATTACATATTGTGTGTCACACACACACATAATCTTCTGTGAAAAACTATTAGTTCTTTTTCAGGTTTTTTGTCGTGCAAAATGCAATATGTTGGTTGCACAGCACGAAAAATTAAGAAACGCATAGCAGAACATTTAACCAACATTCAAAACAAAAATGCAGCTTACTCCGGTGCCTCAAATATTTTGTGAATATTCACCAAGGAGATGTCACACATTTTGTTTTTAATGCATTTGAAAAGATTTGTAATCCTCTTCTGGGTGGAAACAAACAGAAACTATTGACTTGAAGGGAGGCATTCTGGATTGAACTCAAGAAATGATTTATTTTATTTTTATTGACATGTGTTGTTGTTTTTTCATTCGCTGCTGTGTTTGTATCCACACCTTCTGCAAATTAATCATTTGTCATCTGTAATTGGTTGTTCATTAACATTTATTCTGGCTGTGATTTTAATTGTATATCCTATGACTAAGGGTGCTGCATGCACCCGTAACGCATAAGGCTTTTCACGTTTTTAATATGGCTTGCTATGCCTGAATAAAGTTTTTTTTTTTTTTCATTTTTTCATCCTGTCTCTTACATAGGTGTATTCTTGTTAATTTTGCTATTCACAGCTCCCTCTTTTATTACATAGTCCCCTCTATAAAATCACTGCTGATGGAGGAGCCGGTGACCAGACGACCAGTCCATCAGCTCCTCCATTATAAAAGAAGCTTTCCCATGCTCCATCAGCCATCATTGCATTATACAGATATCAAAACAGGACGGTATGTAATAAAAAAACCAGGCTCTTTATAATCCAATATGTAAGGGACGGTACTGTACAAAACAAGAGAGGGCACTGTATAATAAGTGACGGCAATATACATAATAAAGGGGACTATGTAATATATATACATGTATGTGTGTGTGGCTATATATATAATATATATATGTAATAGCTTTGTCATCATAAAAGGATTGGGGCCCAGACACATTTCTTGCACAGGGGCCCCAAGCTGTCAGTGTCCGCCCCTGCAAAGGAGCTCTGTATATAGTATACAGTATATTGTGTACATGTACAGGTAACACACTGACTCACAGGTAATGTCTCTAGTTGAAGTTCTTCATCTTCCCTTTTCTTCTTCATCCAGTTCAGACCATCACTTCTTCCAGCCAGGACTCCTCTCTGCAGAAAATAACAGTTATCTAGAGCACATTCCCCATCTTCTATACTACGCCAGATAAAGAAAAAAGCAACCGTGTCACCCTGCACAGTAACAGGACCTCTCCTCCCCCACACTAAAAACAGTATCCTCAAAAATAATATCCATTGATTAACCCCTATAGTAATAATATCCCACATTTTGGACCCCACATGTCCACCCATTCAGCCTCATCATACTGAACCCATATCTCTCCATATTGCCCTCATAGTCATCCATAATAGTATAATGCATCCCATAGTCATATATAGTAGTATAAAGCAGCCCCATAGCGGTATAATGCAGCCCCATAGTGGCATAATGCATCCCCTAGGGGTATAATGTGCCCCATAGTATAATGCACCTCCATAGTGTAATGCAGCCCCATAGCAGTATGATGCACCCCCATTGTATAATGCAGCCCCACAGTAGTATAATGCACCCCCATAGTATAATGCAGCCCCATAGTGGTATAATGCACCCCCATAGTGTATAATGGAGACCCTAGGTGTATAATGCATCTCCATAGCAGTATAATGCAGCCCCATAGTATAATGCACCTCATGGTATAATGCACCCCATAGCAGTATAATGCACCCCATAGTGTAATGCAGTACCATAGCAGTATAATGCACCCCATAGTATAATGCACCCTGTGATGCAGCGATCACTAATGGGTTGGGGAATACTCGCTTGGCAGCGATAAAACACACAGCAGGACTGTATTTTCTTCAAAAATTCATCTGGGTTTATTACACCAAAAGCCCCAGTGGCACAAACACAAAATAACAGCCTTCAGATTTGGCAAAACAAAGTAACAGTGTTCATAACATGGTTCTACTCCATCAGGACTGTGACCATACTTGGTATAGTCCAATATTCAGGCTCACTCTGGAGCCAAACACACACACAGTCTGGATTACCTGCTTGACAGTGTTGCAGGTTTTCACCGGCTGGCATCTCATGGGTCCTGACCTCCGGAAAAGCTGCCTTACGGGGATCACCAACTTGCCTGGCAGGCACACATCAGTCAGTTCCAGACCCACCGAAGGATGGTAGCTTCCCCAACATAGTAGCCGTCTCCGTCTCTGCAGATCCATGGGCTCACCTCGTGCTCTTCAGAGATCTGGTCCACACACAGGACCTCCCAACACAGAGGCCACACAGGATCACTGCCTCACCTCGTGCTCTTTAGGGATCCGGTCCACACTCTGGAACCTCCCAACACCCAGGCCTTTCCTCTAACAGGACCTTACAGCGAAGAACCATTCAGGTCCATACACTCAGAACCATGTGACCCACACCCTGCTCACATTATGAAGCTGTAACCACCCCCATAGGTGGGCGGTGCATGTGTGGTTAGTCAGACCTGCCCAGCTCTCCAAGTAATCCAGCAAGCCTTCCTTTAAAACTAAGCAAATACTTGTGGGACTAGAGGTCCCAGAACAACATTACTGGCTTACAGCGCAGACTTGCTCTGCGACACATACCGGCCATTCAAAATAATGCCAGTCCCTATCTCACCAATACAATCACGCCTCCAAGCGTATCCTGAGGAGCCCATAGAGCGCCCCCTAGCTGTGGCAGGGGTCACTGCCTTACAACCCCCATAGTAGTTTAATGCACCCATAGTATAATGCAGCCCCATAGCAGTATAATACAACCCAATAGTGTAATGCACCTCATAGTAGAATGCACCCCAATAGCAGTATAATGCAGCTCCATAGCAGTATAATGCAGCCCCATAGTATCATGCAGTCCCACAATATCATGTAGTACATAGTAGTATAATGCACCCCCATAAAGTATAATGCAGCCCCATAGTGTATAATGCAGCCCCATAGTATAATGCATCCCCATAGTGTATAATGGTGCCCCCTAGGTGTATAATGCAACCCCATAGTAGTATAATGCACCCCATAGTAGTATAATGCAGCCCCATAGTATAATACAACCCCATAGCAGTATAACGCACCCCCTGTTATGATCTGGTGGCCTAGGAGCAGCATGAGACGGACTCTGGAGAAGGTGGTCCCTTTACTGACCGCAAACACTGAACCTAGCAGCGCAACTAGAAGTAGCCGTGAGGGGTACCTAACACTCCCTAGACCCCTCGACACAGCCTAAGAACTAACTACCCCTAAAGACAGAAACAGGAAACCTATCTTGCGTCAGAGAAAATCCCCAAAGGATAGATAGCCCCCCACAAATATTGACAGTGAGAGGAGAGGAAAATAACGTACGCAGACATGAAATCAGAATTTAGCATAGGAGGCCATACTAGCTAAAAATAAAGAATAGAACAGAGTACTATGCGGTCAGTATAAAACACTAGAAAATATCCACCACAGAAAATACAAATCACCACATCTGACTAAAGACATGGAGGGTATATCTGCATCTCCAGAGACACAGCTTGGATAACACAACAGAGGATTATCGATCCAACTACAAGAAGAGCAATCAGTACCAGACAAGCTTGTTGAAGAAATCCTTTGAGCCCACCCAACCAACCGGAAAAGAATGATGTGTCTACTCCAGCATTAGTTTTTAATTCTGCTGCTAACCCTTTTATCTTTTTAAGGGCTATCATGGTCTTTCCATTTACCCCAGAGTTCTGAGGGATATAGGTACAACACTCCTCTCCCACCATCCCACAGACTCCTCCTTTCTCAGCTAAGATCATATCAAGGGCTAGTCGGTTTTGGAGGGTCATTCTAGTGTTAGGGCCCAATTCCTCAACTATACCCTGGAAAGCATCACAGGTAAAATTGACAAACCTTTGTTCACTGTAATATATATAATTGATCCAATCAACATTTTTATTAATCTGCACTTGTGGGATTATGGAAACAAAGCCAGCATAGATCTGGTTCTGGGCTTTAAATTGGTCAGGCACTCCCCCTTGGCACTCCAATAGCATCAATATACACTAATGGATCTTCTTCATAACTCATGTGGAGCTGATCAAGACTTCTCCTCTTTCTGGTATATTCATCAGGTATCTCTGGATCCCAAGGTAAAATCTTGAACTGCATAGCTAGTTTAACAAGGGTACATTGACCTGTCCAGGCATTAGGCAACCTAGGACGGAGCTTACCATCTCCACATAACCAATAAATATTGTACATATACTGTGTATGATTAGCTAGCAAATCAGTATCTAGGGAACTGTTCTCTTTGCAGAAACCTGTCTCGAAGACCCATACTTGTGTACCTGTAGTGTCGTGGGAATTATAGCAGGTATAATTATCAGCTAATACGGTTATCCCTCCTGGGACCTTTAGTTTGGGTTCTTCATGAATTAGTGGGACATAATCTGAGCAATCAGTGGACTTTAGACCCTTCAACAGATTCATAACACAGGCAGTGGTATTGTCATCAGGGAAAAAAAAACAATGCATGTGTGTATAGATGTGTATTCACAAGCAATACATCCTACAGAGATATTCTGGACTCTTACATTGTATCTTACCCATTCTAACCATAAATTTTTCCTTGGGGCTGCTTGTGTTTCTATAGAGAAGACTTCTTGCCAACTGAGACCTGGAATGGGGATCACTTCGTTAACTATATTTTGCAAACGCTCACCTAGGCCTGTCTTAACTGTACTGGTAACGGGGGCCTTGGTTGGTCTGAGGCTAATATCCTGGAGCTGTATATGGCCTAAATTCCCATAGTATCCGCTACTAAATACATTATGAAAATATCTTCCCAGTACAATTGTTATCTCTGGTAACACATATATAATACTGGATGATTCCCTCTACCATCCGTTGAGTCTCGAGGCACTTGACTACATTGCAGAAATCAAATCGCCAGATATTTACCGGGGCCATTAGGTTTACCCAGAGAATGGTGGCACCGGAATTCTTATTTACAATAGGGGCCGAAAAGGTAGCGGTGAGGATGGCCCCCAGCCCCAGGACCAAAAACAACAGCAACATCTCCCTTCAATCACTGCTGTGACTAAGCGCTGGTTCGGTCTCTTTTACAGTGTGAAGCGTGGATCCAGGTGCTCTTTCCTTCAAGTTTTACTGCAGTGGGGGTAATGAGGAGGACCTGGTAGGGACCGTCATACAAGGGTTCTAGTCCGTGCATTCTGACATAGCTTTTCACGACCATAAAACAACCAGGCTTCAAGTTGTGATAAGTGTCGGTTTCTGCTGAATCTGGAAGGGAAGAAGAAACTAAAGCATGGGTGTTAGCAACATTTTTACTAAGCTGAATAACATATTGAACAGCACGGTCAGTTTCTTCTGACAACTACTGAGACTGAAAATTTGCAACTGAGAACCTAGCACCAAACAATATTTCATTAGGGGACAGGCCATGTTTTGCAATAGGGGTAGTACGAATACATAAGAGCCCTGGCCATGGAGCCGTAGTCTCCTGCATCATTTTGGTCAATTTTCCCTTCAGTGTGCCGTTCAGCCTCTTAACTTTCCCACTAGATTGTGGATGGTACGGAGTATGGAGGGCTACAGTGGATCCAAGCACTGTCAGAACCTCCTGATACACATGAGAAGAAAAGGCTGGGTCTTGTGTTATGGCTGGCAATCAGGCAACACAGCGTGCAGTAATCAGCGCACATACAGAGATCTGGCAATAACCAAAAACAATAGGACGAGCTCTGAGACGTGGAATCTCTGTAGACTGCAGTACCTGATCTATCCTCACACAACTATAAGCAGCAGTGGATTGCGCCTAACAACTACCTATGCAACTCGGCACTGCCTGAGGAGCTGACTAGCCTGAAGATAGAAATACAAGCCTGACTTACCTCAGAGAAATACCCCAAAGGAATAGGCAGCCCCCCACATATAATGACTGTTAGCAAGATGAAAAGACAAACGTAGGAATGAAATAGATTCAGCAAAGTGAGGCCCGATATTCTAGACAGAGCGAGGATAGCAAAGAGAACTATGCAGTCTACAAAAAACCCTAAAACGAAAACCACGCAAAGGGGCAAAAAGACCCACCGTGCCGAACTAACAGCACGGCGGTGCACCCCTCTGCTTCTCAGAGCTTCCAGCAAAAGACAATAGCAAGCTGGACAGAAAAAACAGAAAACA
Source organism: Ranitomeya imitator (assembly GCF_032444005.1). Classification (NCBI taxonomy): domain Eukaryota; kingdom Metazoa; phylum Chordata; class Amphibia; order Anura; family Dendrobatidae; genus Ranitomeya; species Ranitomeya imitator. Next base: position 422,742,936 of record NC_091285.1, on the reverse strand, counting down.
AACTAGAAGCACTTATCTAGCAGAGCAGCAGGCCCAAGGAAAGATGCAGTAGCTCAGATCCAACACTGGAACATTGACAAGGAGCAAGGAAGACAGACTCAGGTGGAGCTAAATAGCAAGGCAGCCAACGAGCTCACCAAAACACCTGATGGAGGAAGCCCAGAGACTGCAATACCACTTGTGACCACAGAAGTGAACTCAGCCACAGAATTCACAACAGTACCCCCCCCTTGAGGAGGGGTCACCGAACCCTCACCAGAACCCCCAGGCCGACCAGGATGAGCCACATGAAAGGCACGAACAAGATCTGGGGCATGGACATCAGAGGCAAAAACCCAGGAATTATCTTCCTGAGCATAACCCTTCCATTTGACCAGATACTGGAGTTTCCGTCTAGAGACACGAGAATCCAAAATCTTCTCCACAATATACTCCAATTCCCCCTCCACCAAAACAGGGGCAGGAGGCTCCACAGATGGAACCATAGGTGCCACGTATCTCCTCAACAACGACCTATGGAATACATTATGTATGGAAAAGGAGTCTGGGAGGGTCAGACGAAAAGACACCGGATTGAGAATCTCAGAAATCCTATACGGACCAATAAAACGAGGTTTAAATTTAGGAGAGGAAACCTTCATAGGAATATGACGAGAAGATAACCAAACCAAATCCCCAACACGAAGTCGGGGTCCCACACGGCGTCTGCGATTAGCGAAAAGCTGAGCCTTCTCCTGGGACAAGGTCAAATTGTCCACTACCTGAGTCCAGATCTGCTGCAACCTGTCCACCACAGAATCCACACCAGGACAGTCCGAAGACTCAACCTGTCCTGAAGAGAAACGAGGATGGAACCCAGAATTGCAGAAAAATGGAGAGACCAAGGTAGCCGAGCTGGCCCGATTATTAAGGGCGAACTCAGCCAACGGCAAAAATGACACCCAATCATCCTGGTCAGCGGAAACAAAACATCTCAGATATGTTTCCAAGGTCTGATTGGTTCGTTCGGTCTGGCCATTAGTCTGAGGATGGAAGGCCGAGGAGAAAGATAGGTCAATGCCCATCCTACCACAAAAGGCTCGCCAGAACCTCGAGACAAACTGGGAACCTCTGTCAGAAACAATATTCTCAGGAATGCCATGTAAACGAACCACATGCTGGAAGAACAAAGGCACCAAATCAGAGGAGGAAGGCAATTTAACCAAGGGCACCAGATGGACCATTTTAGAAAAGCGATCACAGACCACCCAAATGACCGACATTTTTTGAGAAACGGGAAGGTCAGAAATGAAATCCATCGAAATATGTGTCCAAGGCCTCTTCGGGACCGGCAAGGGCAAAAGCAACCCACTGGCACGTGAACAGCAGGGCTTAGCCCTAGCACAAATTCCACAGGACTGCACAAAAGCACGCACATCCCGTGACAGAGATGGCCACCAGAAGGATCTAGCAACCAACTCCCTGGTACCAAAGATTCCTGGATGACCGGCCAGCACCGAACAATGAAGTTCAGAGATAACTTTACTAGTCCACCTATCAGGGACGAACAGTTTCTCGGCCGGACAACGATCAGGTTTATTAGCCTGAAATTTCTGCAACACTCTCCGCAAATCAGGGGAGATGGCAGACACAATGACTCCTTCCTTGAGGATACTCGCCGGCTCAGATAACCCCGGAGAGTCGGGCACAAAACTCCTAGACAGAGCATCCGCCTTCACATTTTTAGAGCCCGGAAGGTATGAAATCACAAAATCAAAACGAGCAAAAAATAACGACCAACGGGCCTGTCTAGGATTCAAGCGCTTGGCAGACTCGAGATAAGTCAAGTTCTTATGATCAGTCAATACCACCACGCGATGCTTAGCACCCTCAAGCCAATGACGCCACTCCTCGAATGCCCACTTCATGGCCAGCAACTCTCGGTTGCCCACATCATAATTACGCTCAGCAGCAGAAAATTTCCTGGAAAAGAAAGCACATGGTTTGAACACTGAGCAACCAGAACCTCTCTGTGACAAAACCGCCCCTGCACCAATCTCAGAAGCATCAACCTCGACCTGGAACGGAAGAGAAACATCAGGTTGACACAACACAGGGGCACAGCAAAAACGACGCTTCAACTCCTGAAAAGCTTCCACGGCAGCAGAAGACCAATTAACCAAATCAGCACCCTTCTTGGTCAAATCGGTCAATGGTCTGGCAATGCTAGAAAAATTACAGATGAAGCGACGATAAAAATTAGCAAAGCCCAGGAATTTCTGCAGACTTTTTAGAGATGTCGGCTGAGTCCAATCCTGGATGGCCTGAACCTTAACCGGATCCATCTCGATAGTAGAAGGGGAAAAGATGAACCCCAAAAATGAAACTTTCTGCACACCGAAGAGACACTTTGATCCCTTCACGAACAAGGAATTAGCACGCAGTACCTGGAAAACCATTCTGACTTGCTTCACATGAGACTCCCAATCATCTGAGAAGATCAAAATGTCATCCAAGTAAACAATCAAGAATTTATCCAGATACTCACGGAAAATGTCATGCATAAAAGACTGAAAAACAGATGGAGCATTGGCAAGTCCGAACGGCATCACCAGATACTCAAAATGACCCTCGGGCGTATTAAATGCCGTTTTCCATTCATCTCCCTGCCTGATTCTCACCAGATTATACGCACCACGAAGATCAATCTTAGTAAACCAACTAGCCCCCTTAATCCGAGCAAACAAGTCAGAAATCAATGGCAAGGGATACTGAAACTTAACAGTGATCTTATTAAGAAGGCGGTAATCAATACACGGTCTTAGCGAACCATCCTTCTTGGCTACAAAAAAAAACCCTGCTCCCAATGGTGACGACGATGGGCGAATATGTCCCTTCTCCAGGGACTCCTTCACATAACTGCGCATAGCGGTGTGTTCAGGTACGGACAAATTAAATAAACGACCCTTAGGGAATTTACTACCAGGAATCAAATCGATAGCACAATCACAATTCCTATGCGGAGGTAGGGCATCAGACTTGGACTCTTCAAATACATCCTGAAAGTCCGACAAGAACTCTGGGATGTCAGAAGGAATGGATGACGAAATAGACAAAAATGGAACATCACCATGTACTCCCTGACAACCCCAGCTGGTTACCGACATAGAGTTCCAATCCAATACTGGATTATGGGTTTGTAGCCATGGCAACCCCAACACGACCACATCATGCAAATTATGCAGTACCAGAAAGCGAATAACTTCCTGATGTGCAGGAGCCATGCACATGGTCAGCTGGGCCCAGTACTGAGGCTTATTCTTGGCCAAAGGTGTAGCATCAATTCCTCTCAACGGAATAGGACACCGCAAAGGCTCCAAGAAAAATCCACAACGTTTAGCATAATCCAAATCCATCAGATTCAGGGCAGCGCCTGAATCCACAAACGCCATGACAGAATACGATGACAAAGAGCACATTAAGGTAATGGACAAAAGGAATTTGGACTGTACAGTACCAATAACGGCAGAGCTATCGAACCGCCTAGTGCGTTTAGGACAATTAGAAATAGCATGAGTAGAATCACCACAATAGAAACACAGTCTGTTCAGACGTCTGTGTTCTTGCCGTTCTACTTTAGTCATAGTCCTGTCGCACTGCATAGGCTCAGGTTTACTCTCAGGCAGTACCGCCAGATGGTGCACAGATTTACGCTCGCGCAAGCGACGACCGATCTGAATGGCCAAGGACATAGACTCATTCAAACCAGCAGGCATAGGAAATCCCACCATTACATCCTTAAGAGCTTCAGAGAGACCCTTTCTGAACAAAGCCGCTAGTGCAGATTCATTCCACAGAGTGAGTACTGACCATTTCCTAAATTTCTGACAATATACTTCTACATCATCCTGACCCTGGCATAAAGCCAGCAGATTTTTCTCAGCCTGATCCACTGAATTAGGCTCATCGTAAAGCAATCCGAGCGCCAGGAAAAATGCATCAACATTACTCAATGCAGAATCTCCTGGTGCAAGAGAAAACGCCCAGTCCTGTGGGTCGCCGCGCAAAAAAGAAATAATAATCAAAACCTGTTGAATAGGATTACCAGAAGAATGAGGTTTCAAGGCCAAAAATAGCTTACAATTATTTCTGAAGCTCAGGAACTTAGTTCTGTCACCAAAAAACAAATCAGGAATCGGAATTCTTGGTTCTAGCATCGATTTCTGATCAATAGTATCTTGAATCTTTTGTACATTTACAACGAGATTATCCATTGAGGAGCACAGAGCCTGAATATCCATGTCCACAGCTGTGTCCTGAAGCACTCTAATGTCTAGGGGAAAAAAAAGACTGAAGACAGAGCTAAGAAAAAAAAATGATGTCAGGATTTCTTTTTTCCCTCTATTGGGAATCATTGGTGGGGCTCCTTGTACTGTTATGGCTGGCAATCAGGCAACACAGCGTGCAGTAATCAGCGCACATACAGAGATCTGGCAATAACCAAAAACAATAGGACGAGCTCTGAGACGTGGAATCTCTGTAGACTGCAGTACCTGATCTATCCTCACACAACTATAAGCAGCAGTGGATTGCGCCTAACAACTACCTATGCAACTCGGCACTGCCTGAGGAGCTGACTAGCCTGAAGATAGAAATACAAGCCTGACTTACCTCAGAGAAATACCCCAAAGGAATAGGCAGCCCCCCACATATAATGACTGTTAGCAAGATGAAAAGACAAACGTAGGAATGAAATAGATTCAGCAAAGTGAGGCCCGATATTCTAGACAGAGCGAGGATAGCAAAGAGAACTATGCAGTCTACAAAAAACCCTAAAACGAAAACCACGCAAAGGGGCAAAAAGACCCACCGTGCCGAACTAACAGCACGGCGGTGCACCCCTCTGCTTCTCAGAGCTTCCAGCAAAAGACAATAGCAAGCTGGACAGAAAAAACAGAAAACAAACTAGAAGCACTTATCTAGCAGAGCAGCAGGCCCAAGGAAAGATGCAGTAGCTCAGATCCAACACTGGAACATTGACAAGGAGCAAGGAAGACAGACTCAGGTGGAGCTAAATAGCAAGGCAGCCAACGAGCTCACCAAAACACCTGATGGAGGAAGCCCAGAGACTGCAATACCACTTGTGACCACAGAAGTGAACTCAGCCACAGAATTCACAACAGTCTTGGTCACTTTCAACAACTTCTGGAACACCATATCTGCATTTGACTTCCATCACCAGTTTTTTTGCTGTGGTCTTTGCAGTCACGTTGGTAACGGGGAATGCTTCTGGCCAACTGGAGAACATGTCGACAACCACCAGACAATATTCATACCTTCCAGACTTAGGCAACGTGATATGGTCCACCTGGAGCCTTTGGAAAGGATAGTCGGGCTTAACAAGGTACTTTGGGGGTACACGTTGAAGTTGACCGGGATTGCAGGTCTGACAGATATTACATGCACGGTTGAGTGCTGTCAGGACTGTAGAAATACCTGGAGTCCAGTAGAATTTTTGTACCAGGGCTAGGGCCTGTTTTTCCCTCGATGTGTGGGCCCATGTGCCCACGTGGCAATAGCAGGGTACATCCGCTTAGGGAAACACACAAGTTGGTCCTTTTTCCAGAGACCATTGTCCATACGTGCTCCATCAGCTTTCCACTGCTTCACTTCTTCCTTTGGAGATATTCTCTGCATCATCATTAAGCGGTCTCGTGGGGTCCGACAGAAAACCTCAGTCTGTCGTGGATCATCAGGTTCCTGTAGAGTCAGTGTTTCTTGTAACTGTTTACGCTGAGAGCGTGTGGTCACCATAGTTGGTATGGTCAGTTCAACGGGTAGGAGAGCAGCAGCTTTTGCTTGCATATCCGCAAAGGTGTTACCAACAGTTTGTGGACTGTTCCTAGGACCGTGCTCCTTAACTTTGGTAATGGCCACCTGAGTAGGTAATTTGATTGAGTCCATGAGGGTTTTAACAGCTTCAGCATTCTTCACTGGAGTCCCGGCAGTAGTAACAAATCCTCGATTAGCCCATAGGGCTCCGAAATCATGAGCAATACCAAATGCATACTGTGAGTTCGTGTATATATTAGCCCGCCTGTCCTTGGCCAGAACACATGCAGTAGACAGATCCTGAAGTTCTACTTCTTGTGCTGACTGTGAGGGAGAGAGTGCAGCTCCGTGCACTACAGTATCTTCCGTAGTAACAGCGTATCCAGTGTGGAATCTGCCAAAATCATCAGCATATCTTGAACCGTCTTTCAGGGCATTGTAGAGAGGTAGCATTATGCGGGATGCGTCCGGTATCCACTGACAACAATAAGTACATAGTCCAATAAAACACTGGAGTTCAGTCTCATATTTTGGGAATGGAGGGGAGCTGACGGCTATTTTTATTTCTTCTCTGAGGTGTCTGGCACCCTGAAGGAGACAGTGACCCAAAAATATCACTTGACCAAGGCACAACCGAAGTTTCGAGGCCGAAACCCGACAGTTCAGATCTGCCAGATACTTGAGAAGGCTAACAGTGGCAACAATGGCTTCCTGCTCTGTCTGTGCACACAACAAAAGATTACCCACATACTGAAGCAGCGTGACATAAGGATATTGTAACTGCCAGGGTTAAAAACACTCGCCCATATTTTTTTGCAAACTGATTGGGAAAGGGCGTGTAAGATACACATCTCATTATGTTCATCTGCATAGGGGTTATATAACATAAATACCATTTGACCATCATCTTGGAATTATACTCTGGAGCGGAACTGTGATAATAAATCTGCCCCCAGTAAATTTACCAGACATGAAGGAGAGATTACGAACTGAGCAGTAACTTCAGGGAAGGGTCCCACAGGGATGGGTTTTGTGAGAATATATTTATTGGGTCTGCCATCTACTCTAATTAAAACAAGCTCTTGATCTGAGAATTAACATAGCGAGGGAGATTCCCAGACATAGGGTTAAAATGGATATTGGAGTATAAGACTGGATTTGTGTAAGGGAGGGGGGTTGGAGCTGGAGCCTGGGCCACTGTTAAGGAAGGGAGCTGTGTCCTTGAAGCTGCTGGGGCTAGAGAGCGAGTAAAGATCGCTGCAGCTGCTGATTTAACCCTTGATCTCACTGTTGATGCAGAGCGGGTTAAGTTCTTCTGAAAACTTTGTACTACTTTTTTTTTTTTTTTTCAATGCATCGTCCGGAATGGAAGTCTCAGTATCGTGTCTCATTGACATTATTGCCTCTTTCAATTCAGATTTAAGGCCGGACATCAAAGCTACTGCAAAAAGGTGTGAATGGGCTTTATTATACAGTGAAAACCCCAAATCTTGAAACACTACCATAAGACGCCCATAGAACTTCTCGGCAGTCTAGGATATATTGGTGCCTTGGGGTTAAGGGGCACAGGGCTTACAGTCGGGAGAATATTTCCTGGGGAGGGACCATATTACCTAACAGGGAGCCCCCCCCCCTGTACCAAATTTCTTATTGTTTGCTTTCCCAACACATTAATCTCAGTCACTTTCTCAGTTCCATCCTGCACCACAAACATCCAGTTTTTTTTGTCATAGTAATACACAACTTTCCTTTTTTCAACGTAACAAAAACAGATCCGAATTCACTTTCTCTGTTAATCCTTAATTTGCTATATATCAACCACTCAACTTGAAACAGATGAATCTTTTACCAATCTTTCAATTACACTGATAACCAAACAATCTATTACAAGTTTCTTTCTAAAACAAGACACCATATTTCACTTTAAACTTACAATAATTCTTTCTACTTCAATACAATATTGTACTATTGCACATACTACAGAAGGATAGAAAATTCCGAGAGGACGCAGTGACTTGCCCCCTCCATACCAGAAACACAGAACAGATAAGAACATCACAGCATTCCTCAACAAAGAAAGAAGAAAAACAATAGCGCAGCTGTTTGACTCCCTCCTCCCATCGGGTGTCCTACACACAGTAACAGAATACAGCAGTTCTCAGACTCAATTAATTTCTACAAAACCTTCACACAATTCATATGCCAGAACACCTTAGAAAAACCAATAATTGAGGTATTTTATAACCAAACACGGGCTCTGCATCCTCTGATCCTCCCTCTCCATCAACCTCTTTCCATCCCTCGTTCTTTAAGCCTCGCACAACTCGCAGATGAGCTTGCGCTTGTTCTAAAAATCCTTTATCTTTCAACATGCCCTTTTTGTTCTCTATGAGATTGTGCCATGTAGACAGTCTCCCTGACGAGGGCAATCCTACATGCTTGTACAACCTCTCAACATTCTTGACTGCCTTCTTGCCCTCCCGTGACTCTACTATTGTCTTGACTTCCACAGCATCCTCATCTAACTTGTGGGGCACGGATTTCTTCTGCTCTAAGAGACGCAACATGACTCACAGAATACTACGCCCTGCTGCAGCTCAGGATCGCTGACAGCGACAACAACACTGTGTCCCTAAAAAACACGGAACCTCTCGCTCAACGTATTATGAATAAAGAGCCTCGCGCTCGATATCCTGTCCCTAACCTGAACACCAGTGATTACAGTCTGCCCTGTCACGATATTCTAAACAGTCGGGAGGCGGTCTCCTAGTGAGAGCCCTCCACAGAAATACAGGTGGTCCCCTCTCGGGACGTCTTATGTTATGACCTGGTGGTTAGGAGCACCCGGAATGACCTGATAGTTAAACCTCATACAGGACGAGCTCTGGGATGTGGGAGCTCTGCTGACCGCAAGCCCTAATCCTATCACACACACTAGAAATAGCCGTGGAGCACTCCTGACCAGACCTAGGCGCCTCGTCACAGCCTAAGAACTATCTAGCCCTAGAGATAGAAAATAAAGCCTACCTTGCCTCAGAGAAATTCCCCAAAGGTAAAGGAAGCCCCCCACATATATTGACTGTGAGTAAAGATGAAAGTCACAAACGCAGAAATGAAACAGGTTTCAGCAAAGGGAGGCCAGACTTACTAAATAGACAGAGGATAGGAAAGGTAACTTTGCGATCAGCACAAAAACCTACAAAAGACCACGCAGCGCATCCCAGAGCTTCCAGCTAGCAAGACAAAATCATAAAAACCAGCTGGACAAGAAAACAGTGAACAACTAATGACTATCAGGAACTTAGCTTCTGCAGGAGAAGGCAGGTAACCAGAGAGATCCAGGAGCGAACTGAACCAATGCAAAAACATTGACAGCTGGCATGGAGTAACGATCTGAGAGGAGTTAAATAGAGCAGCCAACCAAAGGATAAACCACGTCACCTGTGTAAGGAACCTCAGAAGCCGCAGCTTCACTCATAGCCACCAGAGGGAGCCCATAGACAGAACTCGCCAAAGTACCATTCACGACCACAGGAGGGAGTTCGACAACGGAATTCACAACAGTACCCCCCCCCTTGAGGAGGGGTCACTGAACCCTCACCAGAGCCCCCAGGCCGATCAGGATGAGCCAAATGAAAGGCACGAACAAGATCGGCAGCACGAACATCAGAGGCAAAAACCCAGGAATTATCTTCCTGACCATAACCCTTCCACTTGACCAGGTACTGGAGTTTCCGTCTCGAAACACGAGAATCCAAAATCTTCACCACATACTCCAACTCCCCATCGACCAACACCGGGGCAGGAGGATCAACGGAGGGAACCATAGGCGCCATGTATCTCCGCAACAACGACCTATGGAACACATTATGGATGGCAAAAGAAGCTGGAAGGTCCAAACAAAATGACATAGGATTAAGAACTTCAGAAATCTTATATGGCCCAATGAAACGAGGCTTAAACTTAGGAGAGGAAACCTTCATAGGAACGTGACGAGATGACAACCAAACCAAATCCCCAACACGAAGTCGGGGACCAACACAACGCCGGCGGTTAGCGAAACGTTGAGCCTTCTCCTGGGACAATGTCAAATTGTCCACCACATGAGTCCAAATCTGCTGCAACCTGTCCACCACCGCATCCACACCAGGACAGTCCGAAGGCTTAACCTGCCCTGAAGAGAAACGAGGATGGAAACCAGAATTACAGAAAAAAGGAGAAACTAAAGTAGCCGAGCTGGCCCGATTATTAAGGGCGAACTCAGCCAAAGGCAAGAAGGACACCCAATCATCCTGATCAGCAGAAACAAAGCATCTCAGATATGTCTCCAAAGTCTGATTAGTTTGTTCGGTTTGGCCATTAGTCTGAGGATGGAAAGCCGAAGAAAAAGACAAATCAATGCCCATCTTAGCACAAAAGGACCGCCAAAACCTCGAAACAAACTGGGAACCTCTGTCCGAGACGATGTTCTCTGGAATGCCATGCAAACGAACCACATGCTGGAAAAACAATGGCACCAAATCAGAGGAGGAAGGCAATTTAGATAAGGGTACCAAATGGACCATCTTAGAGAAGCGATCACAAACCACCCAAATGACCGACATCTTTTGAGAAACAGGGAGATCAGAAATAAAATCCATGGAAATATATGTCCAGGGCCTCTTTGGCAAGGGCAAAAGCAACCCACTGGCACGAGAACAGCAGGGCTTAGCCCGAGCACAAGTCCCACAGGACTGCACAAAAGAACGCACATCCCGTGACAAAGAAGGCCACCAAAATGATCTAGCCACCAAATCTCTGGTACCAAAGATTCCAGGATGACCAGCCAACACTGAACAATGAATCTCAGAGATAACTCTACTAGTCCATCTATCAGGGACAGTTTCTCCGTAGGACAACGGTCAGGTCTATCAGCCTGAAACTTTTGCAGCACACGCCGCAAATCAGGTGAAATGGCAGACAAAATTACCCCTTCTTTAAGAATACCCGCCGGCTCCGGAACACCCGGAGAGTTAGGCACAAAACTCCTTGACAGGGCATCAGCCTTCACATTCTTAGATCCCGGAAGGTATGAAACCACAAAATCAAAACGGGAGAAAAAGAGCGACCATCGAGCCTGTCTAGGATTCAACCGTTTGGCAGACTCGAGATAAGTCAAATTCTTGTGATCCGTCAAGACCACCACATGATGTTTAGCTCCTTCAAGCCAATGTCGCCACTCCTCGAATGCCCACTTCATGGCCAACAACTCCCGATTGCCCACATCATAATTGCGCTCAGCAGGCGAGAATTTTCTAGAAAAGAAGGCACAGGGTTTCATCACCGAGCCATCAGAACTTCTTTGTGATAAAACAGCCCCTGCTCCAATTTCAGAAGCATCAACCTCAACCTGAAAAGGGAGCGAAACATCTGGCTGGCACAACACAGGGGCAGAAGCAAAACGTCACTTCAACTCCTGAAAAGCCTCTACAGCCGCAGAGGACCAATTGACCACATCAGCACCTTTCTTGGTCAAATCAGTCAACGGTTTAGCAATACTGGAAAAATTAGCGATGAAGCGACGATAAAAATTAGCAAAGCCCAGGAACTTCTGCAAGCTCTTCACAGATGTCGGCTGAGTCCAATCGTAAATGGCCTGAACTTTAACAGGGTCCATCTTGATAGTAGAAGGGGAAAAAATGAAACCCAAAAATGAAACCTTCTGAAGTCCAAAGAGACACTTTGACCCCTTCACAAACAAGGAATTCGCACGAAGGACCTGGAACACCATTCTGACCTGCTTCACATGAGACTCCCAATCATCCGAAAAGACCAAAATGTCATCCAAATATACAATCATGAATCTATCCAGGTACTCTCGGAAGATGTCATGCATAAAGGACTGAAACACAGATGGAGCATTAGAAAGCCCGAATGGCATAACCAGGTACTCAAAATGGCCCTCGGGCGTATTAAATGCCGTTTTCCCTGTTTAATTTGCACAAGATTATACGCACCACGAAGATCTATCTTGGTGAACCAACTAGCCCCCTTAATCCGAGCAAATAAATCAGACAGCAGCGGCAAAGGATACTGAAATTTGACTGTGATCTTATTAAGAAGGCGGTAATCAATACAAGGTCTCAAAGAACCATCCTTCTTGGCCACAAAAAAGAACCCTGCTCCCAATGGTGACGACGACGGACGAATATGACCCTTCTCCAAGGATTCCTTTATATAACTCCGCATAGCGGCGTGCTCTGGCACAGATAAATTAAACAGACGGCCCTTAGGAAACTTACTACCAGGAATCAAATTAATAGCACAGTCGCAATCCCTATGAGGAGGTAGGGCACCAGATTTGGGCTCTTCAAATACATCCCGGTAATCTGATAAAAACTCAGGGACTTCAGAAGGAGTGGAAGGCGAAATTGACAGCAATGGAACATCACCATGTACCCCCTGACAACCTCAGCTGGACACAGACATAGATTTCCAATCCAACACTGGATTATGGACCTGTAGCCATGGCAACCCCAAAACGACCACATCATGCAGATTATGCAACACCAAAAAGCGAATATCCTCCTGATGTGCAGGAGCCATGCACATGGTCAATTGAGTCCAGTACTGAGGCTTAGTCTTGGCCAAAGGCGTAGCATCAATTCCTCTCAATGGAATCGGATACTGCAAGGGCTCCAAGAAAAAACCACAGCGCCTGGCAAACTCCAAGTCCATCAAATTCAGGGCAGCGCCTGAATCCACAAATGCCATTACAGAATAGGACGACAGAGAGCAAATCAGAGTAACGGACAAAAGAAATTTAGACTGTACCGTACCAATGGTGGCAGACCTAGCGAACCGCTTAGTGCGCTTAGGACAATCGGAGATAGCATGAGTGGATTCACCACAGTAAAAACACAGCCCATTCCGACGTCTGTGTTCTTGCCGTTCAGCTCTGGTCAAAGTCCTATCACACTGCATAGGCTCAGGCCTATGCTCAGAGAATATCGCCAGATGGTGCACAGCTTTGCACTCACGCATGCGCCGATCGATCTGAATGGCCAAAGACATAGACTCATTCAGACCAGCAGGCGTGGGAAATCCCACCATGACATCCTTAAGGGCTTCAGAAAGACCCTTTCTGAAAATTGCCGCCAGGGCACATTCATTCCACTGAGTAAGCACAGACCACTTTCTAAACTTCTGACAGTACACCTCCGCTTCATCCTGACCCTGACACAAAGCCAGCAAGATTTTCTCTGCCTGATCCTGTTGAGAATTCTGTTGTCGAGCTCCCTCCTGTGGTCGTGAATGGTACTTCGGCGAGTTCTGTCTATGGGCTCCCTCTGGTGGCTATGAGTGAAGCTGCGGCTTCTGAGGTTCCTTACACAGGTGACGTGGTTTATCCTGTGGTTGGCTGCTCTATTTAACTCCTCTCAGATCGTTACTCCAGGCCAGCTGTCAATGTTTTTGCATTCGTTCAGTTCGCTCCTGGATCTCTCTGGTGACCTGCCTTCTCCTACGATACGATACGATACGATACACTTTATTGATCCCGTTGGAAATTATGGTATCACAGCAGCACAACTTAAATCAAATCATAAAAATCATAAAATAATTACATAGTTGACATGACAGTGGAGTTGACAGAAGAACATTATACATTATACCTTAGAATAGGAGATACACAACGAGTGAACTGAAATGTAGAGAAATAAGTAGACATTCACCTTGGTGGTTTAACCCTAATGTTATTGTTGTACATTCCCATGGCAGTTGGCACAAACGATTTCCTATATTTTTCCTTCTTATTTACACCTGAGAAGTATTAGCCGGTTACTGAAGGTGCTCTTCTGTCTCATGAATAGCTCATATAGTGGATGTGCATTATTGTTCATAATTGCCATACACTTTGGTAACGTTCACATTAGCGTTTCCCGTTTTGCGTCGTGTTTGCGTCGGACGACGCAGCGGTGACGCATGCGTCATGCGCCCCTATATTTAACATGGGGGACGCATGCGTCTTTTTGTGCTGCGTTGTGCGACGCATGCGTTTTTTTTGCCGCAAGCGTCGGACCAAGAAAACGCAACAAGTTGCATTTTTCTTGCGTCCAAATTTCGGCAAAATACGACGCATGCATCGCAAAACGCAGCGTTTTTGCATGCGTTTTGCTGCGTTTTTGCGTGCGTTGTGTCGCCGACGCAGCGGCGCACAACGCTAGTGTGAACGTAGCCTTTCTCAGGGTTCTTTTCTCCACTACCTCCCCAAAAGAGTCCATATTGCAGCCCACAGCAGAACTTGCCTTCTTAATAATCTTATTCAGCTTATTAGCATCAGAGGCCCGCACACTACTACCCCAGCATGTGATTGCAAAAAAGATGGCACTTGCCACCACAGACTGGTAGAACATTTCTAACATTTTGCTGCACACATTAAAAGACCTCAATTTCCTTAGGAAATACAATCTGCTCATCCCCTTCTTGTAGACAAACTCTGAGTGGCATCTCCAGTCCAGTTTGCTATCCAAATGGACCCCCAAATATTTGTAACTCTCCACCTGCTCTACCTCCTGACCAGCAATAGTGATCGGTAAGCATTCCATCTTTATCCTGCTATAGTTGGCCACCAACTCCTTAGTTTTCTTAACATTTAGTTGTAGATAGTTACCATTGCACCAATCCATGAAATTCGACACCACCCTTCTATATTCCTCATCCCCCTGATCTCCCCTAATGCATCCCACAACCACGGAGTCATCCGAAAATTTTTGAAGGTGGCAAAGTTCAGATTTATACTGAAAGTCTGAAGTATACAGTCTGAATAGAAAGGGCGCAAGCACCGTTCCCTGGGGGGCACCTACACTGCTCAATAATCTGCTTGACACCACTGCTCCCATCTGTACAAACTGTGGCCGATCTGATAGGTAGTCAGTTATCCAATTTCTCATCCCCTCCTCAACCTTCATATCAGTCATCTTTTTGTGTAGTAAAAGTGGCTGCAGGGAGTTAAATGCACTCGAGAAATCGAAGAACATCGCTCCCACTGTGGAAGAGGATAGGAAAGGTAACTTTGCGATCAGCACAAAAACCTACAAAAGACCACGCAGAGTGTGCAAAAAAGACCTCAGCACCGACTCACGGTGCGGAGGGGCCACTCTGCATCCCAGAGCTTCCAGCTAGCAAGACAAAATCATAAAAACCAGCTGGACAAGAAAACAGTGAACAACTAATGACTATCAGGAACTTAGCTTCTGCAGGAGAAGGCAGGTAACCAGAGAGATCCAGGAGCGAACTGAACCAATGCAAAAACATTGACAGCTGGCATGGAGTAACGATCTGAGAGGAGTTAAATAGAGCAGCCAACCAAAGAATAAACCACGTCACCTGTGTAAGGAACCTCAGAAGCAGCAGCTTCACTCATAGCCACCAGAGGGAGCCCATAGACAGAACTCGCCGAAGTACCATTCACGACCACAGGAGGGAGTTCGACAACAGAATTCACAACAGTCTTAATTACCTAGTTGGTACAATATCACAGAGGCTGCGTCTCCTATCCCTTTCTCTAAGCCGCCCCCAATCCACAAACTTCTCAATCTTTCACTCTATTTCGCTACTAGACAATAGTCACGAGTAGGGTGGTTGAATGGAGTACAATGACCGGTGGAGGAGGTGTGGTGTACACAAGGACGCGCAGAATGCGACGTCACTCAGTTGCTGGTTCGAAGCGTGGCACGGGATCGCGCTCGGTCTCACCACTCGACCAGTCACCCCTCGGACCCAAGGAGACCACAGACAAACCAATAACAGCTGAAACACTAGCAAGTGTGACACATACATAGTATGTGATCTCCACTTACCGTGTTTAGAGGGTGATCAGTCCTTGAGGTCAGCCACTACGGGTGTCGTCCACGGACGTCCAGGCATGGGTCCAGAGGGTCTCGGATCGCGGGCCACGCCCCACGTTGTTGGGCACCAAATTGTCAGGGTCGTCACGACAATATCCTTCCTTCACCAGTAATTCCAAATTAGATTATGTGAGCATTGGTACAGGATAAGAATGAGTCAGACAAAGGCTGGTTAAAACTCAGTGCATGCTCGTGTGTCTACAAGGTGTAGCAACGTCACAGCAACTGAACTCTTTATTTCCTATACACAACATTATATGGTCCATTGGGGGAAGGTGTGCAGAGGGCGGGGTTAGGTGGGGTTTAAGCAATATGACTAGTATTCAGTCTTTCTGGTTGGTCCTGACGTCATCTGATGGATCCTCCTTTCTCCATGTCACTTTAAGTTTCGACTTCAACAGAAAAGATACTTAGTTTCTGGAATGTGAAACTTGCTTCTTTAGCAGAAGCAGATCTAGGGCAAAGGTGAATACTGGCAGCCATGTTAAATACAGTTACATTTGCATTAGCAAGCAAAGGGAAAAAACTTATTGTTTCACAGCATAAGAATATAAAAGTACAAAAGTGTATAAAGATATATATTTTCACCTTGACAATGCCACCAGACAATAGCTCTTTGACAGGACATACACTTAGTGGCGTACCACCAATGGTGGCAGTCCGAGCGGCCACTATGGGGCCCGTGAGTCGGGGGTAGTGGGCACCAAGCTCTCCATTGCCTGTCATTGTTCTTTCAACTGTATCAGCTTCCTGATCCTAGATGCCAATACAGTTGAAAACAATGATGGGATAGGGAGCCATCAGCTGACACTCTCTGTTCATCATTCCCCCCTCTGAGCTCTGTGACATCTCAGGGCAGAGGTCACGATGACGTCATTATACCATGCCCTCTGTGCTGAAGAGTGCAGAGAGTCAAAAAATGCGCTGCAGAGACCAGAGTTGCTCGGAACGTGGAGAGGTGAGTATTTATTTATTTTTAATGTGGGCCCCATAATACTGTAAGGAGGACTACATGAGACCTATAATAATGTATATAGGACTACATGAGACCGATGAACACATAAAGCACATAAAACTGTCTGGCTGAATATGTGAGGCATATTATACTGTATGGATGGCTATGTGGGGGCCATTATACTAAATGAAGGGCTATGTGGAGGCCATTATACTATTTGGAGGGCTATGTTTGGGGCCATTATATTATTTGGACGGCTTGTAGGACCATTATAGAGTGTGGATCGTTAAGTTGGGGCCATCATACTGAGTGGAGGTAGGTGGGGGCCATTATATGGTATGGAGGCTCATTATACTGTATCAAGGGCTGTGTGGCAATCACAGGTGGGGCATCATACTGTGTAGGGGTCACCATACTTTGCCACTGTATATACAGTATATATAAATATAGATAGATATACAGAAAGAATGATAAATAGAGAGAAACAGATAGATAGATATAAATATGTGATTGAGATATATAATTAGTACAGTGCTTTGCCTGTTTAGCTTACTGTACATGTGTTTTATTAATAAATAAATTATTCTCTGAAAAAAATGGCATGGGGTCCCCCAAATTTTATTAACCAGCAGAGGGAAAGAGGACAGCTGGGTGCAGATGTTTATAGCCGTGAAAGGAGGTAATACCCATTGAGCTTCTCAGGCTATTAATATCAGCTCACAGCTGTATACTAAGCTTTTACTGGTTATTAAAATGGGGTCCCCTATAATTATTAACCAGCAAAGGCTAGGCAGCTGTGGGCTGCTTTAAACGTTTTTGGTAATTTAGAGTCAACAAAGTAGTCTGTGTCATTTGTTCAAATAAGAGGACTTTGTTCTGGATGTTACTTTTTTTTCACAATTTGACTATGGGGTTAGTAATGGGGACACCTTTCCATTACTAACCCCTGGGCTTGATGTCATCTGACAATACAAAGGTGACATCAACCCTAATACTATCATCCCACTTGTCTCCACACCAGGGCAAGTGTGAAGAGCGAGGCTTATGGATTTGACATTTCTGGGGCAGCGGAGAGCTGATGTTTGCAGTCTGGGATGGGGCCAATATCCATGGCTGCTTTCTAGGCTATTAATATCAGCCCGCAGCTGTCGTCCTAGCTTTTGCTGGTTATTAATTACTGTATATACTCAAGTATTAGCCGACCCGAGTATAAACCGAGACCCCTAATTTTGACACAAAAAACTGGGAAAACTTAATGACTTGAGTATAAGCCTAGGGTGGAAAATGCAGCAACTACCGGTAAATTTCCAAATAAAAATAGGTACCAATAAAATTAAAATTAATTGAGATATCAGTAGGTTAAGTGTTTTTGAATATCCATATTGAATCAGGAGCCCCATATAATGCTCCATATAGTTCATGATGGGTCCCATAAGATGCTGGATACAAAACACCCCCAATATAATGCTCCATAAAGTTTATGATGGGCTTCATAAGATGCTCCATATTAAAATATACCCCATATAACGCTGCACAAAGGTTAATAATGGCCCCATAAGATGCTCCATAGAGACATTTGCCCCATATAATGCTGCACAAATGTTGATTATGGCCCCATAAGATGCTCCATAAAGATATTTGCCCCATATAATGCTGCATAAAAGTTGATTATTGTCCCATAAGATGCTCCATAGGAAATTTGCCCCATATAATTCTGCATAAAAGTTGATTATTGCCCCATAAGATGCTCCATAGGAAATTTGCCCCTTGTAATGCTGCATAAAAGATTATTGCCCCATAAGATGCTCCATGGAAACATTTGGCCCTTATAATGCTGCATAAAAGTTGATTATTGCACCATAAGATGCTCCATAGGAAATTTGCCCCATATAATGCTGCATCAAAGTAGATTATGGCCCCATAAAATGCAGTTTATGCTGATATTATTAACTGTACATTATATCTGCTGCTGCTGCAATTAAAAAAAAATGACATACTCACCTCTCATCGCTGCCCGCTGCTCCTCCACAGTGACTATTCAGGCAGAGGGCGGAGCGCACACTAACACGTCATCGCGCCCTCTGACCTGAACGTCACAGACAGAGGACGCGGAAGACAGAGCCCGGTGGTGGAACGAGGAGAGGTGAATATCGCGCAATGCCCCCGTTATACTCAGCTGCTCCTGGCGCGGTCCCTGCACATCCCTGGTTCTCCGGGTGCTGACAACTTCTTCCTGTGTTGAGCGGTCGCCTGTACCGCTCATTACAGTAATGATTATGCGGCTCCACCCCTATGGGAGTGGAGCCACGTCCATATTCATTACTGTAATGAGCGGTACCACGTGACCGCTCAACACAGGAAGAAGTTGTCAGCGCCCGGAGAACCAGGGACGTGCAGGGACCGCGCCAGGAGCAGGTGAGTATTATTAGACAGCTGTCATTCCCCCTCCCCTGCCGACCCCTGGGAATGACTCGAGTATAAGCCGAGAGGGGCAATTTTAGCCTAAAAAAATGGGCTGAAATTCTCTGCTTATACTCAAGTAAATACGGTATATGGGGACCCCATGTCATTTTTTTTCGGGGGGGGGGGGGGAGTCATTTTAATAATCGGTAAAAGCTAAGTATAGTGCTGTTTAGCATTTTTTTAAATCTAATACTGGAGATACTAGGAGTGCCGAGGTGAGAAAAGGCTGCTCACACTGCTGTCCACCCCATATTTCTGATCTAATACTGCGGGTATCAAGTGTGCTGATGTAAGAAGAGGCCACTCATATTGCAGTCCACCCTACCTTTCTGATCAAAAACTGGAAATACAAGGGATGTTGAGGTAAGAGGCTGCTCACACTGCTGTCCACCCATTTTTTTTTATATAATACTAGAGATACCCGGAATGCTGAGGTAAGAAAAGGTTGCTTGAACTGCTGTCCACCCTATCTTTCTGATCTAATAATATACAGTGGGGAAAAAAGTATTTAGTCAGTGACCAATTGTGCAAGTTCTTCCACTTAAAAAGATGAAAGAGGCCTGTGATCGATATCATAGGTAGACCACAACTATGAGAGTCAAAATGAGAAAACAAATCCAGAAAATCTCCTTGTCTGATTTTGCAAGATTAATTTTACAAAATATGGTGAAAAATAAGTATTTGGTCACCTAAAACATGCAAGATTTCTGGCTCTCACAGACCTGTAACTTCTTCTTTAAGAGGCTCCTCTGTCCCCCACTCATTCCCTGTAGTAATGGCACCTGTTTGAACTTGTTATCAGTATAAAAGACACCTATCCCCAACCTCAAACAGTCACGCTCCAAACTCCACCATGGTGAAGACCAAAGAGAAATCGAAGGACACAGAAACAAAATTGTAGCCCTGCACCAGGCTGGGAAGACTGAATTTGCAATAGGCAAGCAGCTTGGTGTGATGAAATCAAGTGTGGGAGCAATAATAGGAAAATGGAAGACATACAAGACCACTGATAATCTCCCTCGATCTGGGGCTCCACGCAAGATCTCACCCCGTGGGGTCAGAATGATCACAAGAACGGTGAGCAAAAATCCCAGACCCACACTGGGGGACTTATTGAATGACCTCCATAGAGCTGGGACCACCGTAACAAAGGCTACCATCAGTAACACACTACACCGCCAGGGACTCAGATCCTGCAGTGCCAGACGTGTCCCCATGCTTAAGCCAGTAGATGTCTGGCCCGTCTGATGTTTGCAAGAGAGCATGTGGATTATCCAGAATAGTATTGGAAGAATGTCATATAGTCTGATAAAACTAAAATAGAACTGTATGGTAGAAACAAAACTTGCTGTGTTGCATCCAAATGCTGAGTTGCATCCAAAGAACACCATACCTACTGTGAAGCAAAGCGACCAGAATGACTGATCCATGTATATGAAAGAATGAATGGGGCCATGTATCGTGAGATTTTAAGGGCAAACCTCCTTCCATCAGCAATGGCACTGAAGATGAAATGTGGATGGGTCTTTCAGCATGATAATGATCTCAAGCACACCGCCAGGGCAATGAAGGAGTGGCTTCATAAGAAGTATATGAAGGTCCTGGAGTGGACTAGCCAGTCTCCAGATCTCAACCCCATAGAAAACCTTTGGAGGGAGTTGAAAGTCCATGTTGCCCAGCGACAGACCCAAAACACCACTGCTCTAGAGTAGATCTGCATTGAGGAATGGACCAACATACCACCAACAGCGTGTGCCAACCTTGTGAAGACTTACAGAAAATATTTGACTTCTGTCATGGTCAACAAAGGATATATAGCAAAATATTGAGATGAACTTTTGTTAATGACCAAATACTTATTTTCCACCATAATTTGCAAAATAAATCTTGCCAAATTAGACAAGGTGATTTTCTGGTTTTGTTTTCTCATTTTGACTCCCATAGTTGTGGTCTACCTATGATGTCAATTACAGGCCTCGCTCATCTTTTTAAGTGGGAGAACTTGCACAATTGGTCGCTGACTACATTTTTTTTTCCCCTGCTGAGGTTATAAGAGGCCACTCACACTGTTGTACAGCATGTCTTTCAGTGTACAAAGTGGCTGCTTT
This sequence comes from Ranitomeya imitator, assembly GCF_032444005.1. Lineage (NCBI taxonomy): Eukaryota > Metazoa > Chordata > Amphibia > Anura > Dendrobatidae > Ranitomeya > Ranitomeya imitator. Next base: position 422,721,712 of record NC_091285.1, on the reverse strand, counting down.
GACATGGTGAAATAAATTGTTAGTACATGATATAGGTTATCTCCAGGTCACAGAAGTGGAGCTTACGGACATCTGTCCTATTAATATTCCATTAGAGATTTAACAAGTGTAACAAGGCAGTGACCATTTTGATTTACTACAGTAATTTCTTCTCTGGACAAAACAAGTGTGATTTTCTAATTATAGGTTTTAGGAATTCACATATAATGATATTTTCCTTCTATTATAGGAGAACCCCATTAAAAATAAGATCCTAAGGTCTATTGTCCCAAACCATGAAATCAGGGCCGAAGACAAGGTATTTTGGTGCACTAGGCTGATGGCGCCCACCATCACCTCCACCCTAATGAATACTCAGCAACTAAGTAAAGGAATGAGTCAGAGACTAAAGGTACCTTCACACTGAACAACTTAACAACGATATCGCTAGCGATCCGTGATGTTGCAGCGTCCTGGATAGCGATATCGTTGTGCTTGACACGCCTCAGCGATCTGGATCCTGCTGTGACATCGTTGGTCAGAGCAGAAAGGCCAGAACTTTATTTCGTCGCTGGATCTCCCGCAGACATCGCTGAATCGGCGTGTGTGATGCCGATTCAGCGATGTCTTCACTGGTAACCAGGGTAAACATCGGGTTACTAAGCGCAGGGCCGCGCTTAGTAACCCGATGTTTACCCTGGTTACCATTGTAAATGTAAAAAAAACCAAACAGTACATACTTACATTCCGGTGTCTGTCCCCTCGCCGTCAGCTTCCCGCACTGACTGTGAGCGCCGGCCGGCCGTAAAGCAGAGCGGTGACGTCACTGCTGTGCTTTACGGCCGGCCGGCGCTCACAGTCAGTGCGGGAAGCTGACGGCGAGGGGACAGATACCGGAATGTAAGTATGTATTGTTTTTTTTACATTTACAATGGTAACCAGGGTAAACATCGGGTTACTAAGCGCGGCCCTGCGCTTAGTAACCCGATGTTTACCCTGGTTACCAGGGGACTTCGGCATCGTTGGTCGCTGGAGAGCTGTCTGTATGACAGCTCTCCAGCAACCACACAGCGACGAAACAGCGATGCTGCAGCGATCGGCATCGTTGCCTATATCTCTGCAGCGTCGCTTAATGTGACGGTACCTTAAGTTAAAAGGATCCCTAAAGTACATCAACTTCCTTTTTCCCCCAAAATACCAGTAAAAGTAAAAAAAAAGTGATGTACTTTTGGAGTGAGGCTCAACAGGGAGTGAGGCTGGTTGGTTTCAATTAAAGTGTCCATCATTTGGCAGATACCCTAATAGAAACTAAACTAATAATAAGCATGATTGTTTTCAAAGAAGCACTTCTCCTCCCATCAAAATGTGTATTCTCTTAATATATTTCAATCATGATATTATATAGCACTGTGTACTTACAATTGCTCATCTCCACACTGTATCCCCCCCACACTGTTCTCCTACATGGTATAATAGTGACCACAGCCATTCAGACAGTACAACGTCCCCCTAATATACACTATGATGTCCCCCACAGCCCCCCATATACAGTATGATTTTCTCCACAGCACCTTATACAGGATGATTCCCTCCCACAGCCTCCTATGCAATGATGCCCCCACATATTCAATATAGTATGATGAACCCATAGTCCAGGTATAACATCCCCCACAGCTCTCAGTATAATGTCCCCCACAGCTCCCAGTATATTGTTCACCACAGTCTCTGAAATAATATGATGTCCCCCACAGCCCCTTTGTTATAGGTCCCACAGGCATCCCCTTCGTATGTCCCCACAGCCAGCATGACTTATGTCCCCTCACCCAGACTGTCTTATGTTCCCCACAGCCAGCATATCTTAGGTTCCCCATTGCCAACCTCAAATATGTCCTCCATAACAATTCCCACATACAGTATGTCCCCCATAGCCAGCCCCTCTTATGTCCCCCATTGATTGGCAAAAAAAGCTTATACTCGCCTAATCTCAGCTCCCTGTACACCATGACTGCCATTTCCTCTTGCTCCCTATACAGCAGTAGATGCTGGATGGCGCGATGATGTCACCATGCTGTGCCATCCGACATCCCCTGTGTGCGCTTTCTCCATCAGGGCGCAGGGAGGAAGTGGCCTGCGTTTTGCAGGAGATCTCAGCAGGGCAGGAAGCTAACGACGACTCCTCTGCTCCTGTCCCGCTGCGGATCTGACATCAATTGTATTCATGCCGGCTGTCACTGTGCTGAATCTCTGCTACCAGAGGAAGGTGCTGTTAGGCCGCAGACATTCAGTCATGGCACTTTTTTCCCTCCCAAGTGCGCCCCCCTCCAGGATGCAGGAGGCAGTGCCATAGGCGGGTGCCTACTCTGCCTAGCCTTCATCCCGGCCTTACGTGGAATGAACACAATGCACATATGGCTGTACAGTAAAAATCTTAATTTTGTTTTCATTGGTTCGGCATTAGAGGAGGTGGACAGTTTTATAACAATGCATCAGATGTGCCTCACTTTATTCCAAAAGCAATCCTGATTTCTATAATCTTCAGCTTTCTGCTATAAACCGTGCTAACACAGTAGCTTGAAGGCTGACCTGTCAGCAAATGGAGATATTTTAAATCCTCTTAATGTGACCTTTCTCACAAAGTGCTGCCCTCATTTCCTATAACATTATCCTGCATTATCAGTTAGCAGCGGGGAAGAGCACACTTCAGAAATACCTCAAGACAAATTGTCCAATTTCTTCTGATGTGTGATTTATGATAACTGAGTAAGTAATATTGTACCATATGAACCAATTCTGGGCAAAAACAGGATGTAGATGGTGGTACTAAGTTTATTGTAGACCATTCTGATTTTTGTCCAGTAAGATACTTAGGAAGACTTTGCGTTAATTAATCCTGCTCTGCAAAGCTGGATAATCCTTTAGTTGCTTGTTATCTTGTTATCTATCATTACATGTGTACCCTATGTATGGCACTATGGGAACCCGAGTTCAGTTTAGGTTCATTGCTTTATTTATTTATTTTTTGCTTAAGAAGCACTTCCTCCAAGATATGTTTCAAATATTTCTATGGAGAAAACACAATTGTTGTTTGTAACTGTGTACACTACTATATTATGTCCAAATATGAAGAAAATGAAGAGCACTCACCGTCCTTGTGATAGTTTTACCACATTAGCAGTTTGATTCTTGCCAGAAGGTAAGTATGGGACCTTCACACCCCACTGACTCCTGCACTATGGGACTCCTGAAGAAGAAGTTATGTGAACTTCGAAACGCGTTGAGAGACTCTTCCCGAGTTAAAACATTAGTATTGTTGTTTCTAAATGATTATGAACTTAATTCTTTGCATTATTTCAGGTCTGAAAGCACAGCTTTGTTTTGTTTTTTAATTTTGACAATTTTTCTTTGTCAGAAAAAAATACAAAATGTATTGCTTGGAAATTCGGAGACATGTTGTCAGAAGTTTATAGACTAAAAGAACAATTTACAGTTTACTCAAAAATATACCTATAAATAGAAAACTCAGACAAACTGAACATTTTGCAGTGCTCTTAATTTTTGCCAGAGCTGTATATATAGACTTACAGCTGATTTTCTGACTTATTATGCATGGTTTATGAGGTAACATCATATGCGGAAGCACATTACATACTTTATCATCACTGTCCCCATTGGGGTTCACAATCTAAATAACTTATCAGTATGTCTTTGGGAGGAAACCCACACAAACACAGGGAGAACAAAGAACCCAGCATGAACCCAGCACTCTAAAGCAACAGTGCTAACCACTCAGCCACTATGCTGCCCTTTCCTGATTGAGTCGTCTACTTTTCCCTCCTTTTCCATCTGCCCAGACCATCACTAGAACTTCTTCAGCCAAAACTCACCTGCAGAGTTTGCAACAAAGACACATTTGACTTCTCAAATCTCCAGCACCATCCCCATCTATTACCAACCCACACAAATTCCTTACCCTACTGATACCCCAATTCTCGGCCTGCAGCTTCTGTATTTAAACATGTTGTGTGGGACAAAAACAGTTCTCCTGTTAGTGCCCTACATACAAATGCTCACCACTGTGCCCATCCCAAGGTAAAATGGCTCTTTCGTTTCCTCTAAAATTGCCCCCTAGAAAATGTTAATACACCCACAGCTTCCCTAGGCACAGCTTGATGTGCATACAGCTCCTCTATGTACAGTGTAATGTCCCCACAGCTCCTCTATAACCAGTATGATGGGCCCACAGCTTCTCTATACACAATACGATGGTCTAACAGCTCTTGTATACACAGTATTATGAGCCTGTCACTCCACTATACACAATATAATGTCTTCTCAGCTTCATATACACAGCATGTTGGTTCACAAAGACCCCCCCCCCCCCCACACACACACACAGAAAGATATCTCGTCTGCTCTCCATACACAGTGAGATTGTCCCTCAGTTCCCCTATGTACAGTATTATGCCTTCTCAACCTCCTATACACAGTATGATGTCCCCCACTGCTTCTCTATACACAGTATGAAGTCCACATTGGTCCCCTAAACAGAGTATGATGTATTAAAGCCCATAAGAACAGTATAATGCTCCCTACACTGTGTGATGGCCCCAAGAATAGTCTTCACACAGTATATTGCTCCCAAAGCCCCATATACACAATACAATCACCCTATACACAGTTTGATGCCCCAACACTAGTCCTCACACACCTCACACAGAATAATACCCCAAATATCCCCTATACACAGTATAATGCCCCTAAAGCCCCCCATAAACAGGATAGACTCACAGTAGTCCCCTCCATGTATGATGGGACTCAGAGTAGTCCCCACAATGTATGGTGGCCCCCATCGAAGTCCAACCTTTGTTTGATGTCCCCCCACAGTAGTCCCACATTGTATGTTAGCACCCCTGCTTGATAGACCCTTCAGTAGCCCCCACACTGTATGATGGCACCCCCAGTAGTTTCCACACAGTATGATGGCCTCCACCTGCAAGGTGTCTCCCAGCCAATAACTGGGAGGTATTTTGTATAAAAGGAACCCTCCCCAATTGAGAGGTGCCTGAGCAACCCCTATAGTTTAGTTGTGTTGGTTTGTACAACTGTATGTTTCCAGGTCCCCCGTCCTTAGTCTGTTAAAGTTTTCCTGTGCTCCTGTTAGTCTAGTATAGTTTGTCCATGTTCCTGTGACCTCTTTGGCGGTATTTTAATCCTGAAACCTCATCTGTGGTTCCTATACCCAGCCTCCTGGTCCTGGTGTGGCCAATCCTGTGTCCATTGGCCTTGGTCCTAGAGCGGTCAGCTTCAGAACTGTTTCCGGATATCTACGTGTGTGAACAAGAACCTAGAATGTAAGTCCGCAAGGACAGGGTCCTCTGCCCTCTGTACCAGTCTGTCATTGTAAATTTGTTTACTGTAAACGATATCTATAACTCTGTATGTAACCCCTTTCTCATGTACAGCACCATAGAATTAATGGTGCTATATAAATAGATAATAATATTAATAATAATAATAATAATAATAATCTTCAACATCCATGTTGTACGTAATGCTAATAGTCTCTAGACTCTCTTATAATACTGAAGGGTTTTTTGACATATGATAATGTAAATATATAAACTCTTCCAAGATAAGAATGGTTATCTTCACCTCTGAAGAATAGCCAAATGTTCAATAAAGTGCATAAGTGCTTTAATGTAAAGAATAGAACTCCACCAGGCGCGGATTATAATAGCGTCAATCTGGGCGGTAGCCCAGGGCCCAGTGGTGTGGGGGGGGCCCTGGGCTACCGCTCAGATTGCCCGCTGCCATCAGGGCATTACTGCCCTGACTGGCGTATTGGCCTGGTGGGCAGAGGGGGCCCACATCGGGCCCCATCTCATCTGCTCACTGGGCCCCTATCGGCACTGCGGCAGCTTCACCTATTGACGTGCGGGCGCGCGCCCGCACGTCAATAGTTAACAACAGCCGCCAGCCAATTGGAGGCTAGCAGCTGAAGTCGGCCGCAGGTGCAGCGCACACGTTGCCAGCGTCTGACGTCATTGTCAGTCGCCGGCGAGTCCGCGCTGCTGGAGGGAGCTCGCCGCTGGAGCGCCGGTCAGGTGAGGAGAACTCGCTTTTTTTTTTTTTGCAAACGGCAATCCGGGGGACCCGGGGCAATATGCTGGGCACACTGGGGCAGATTGCTGGACACACTGGGGCAGATTGCTGGACACACTGGGGCAGATTGCTGGACACACTGGGGCAGATTGCTGGACACACTGGGGGCAATGCTGGAGACAGTGGGGAAGATTGCTGGACACACTGGGGGCAATGCTGGACACACTGGGGCAGATTGCTGGACACACTGGGGGCAATATGCTGGAGTCAGACACTGGGGCAGATTGCTGGACACACTGAGGGCAATGCTGGAGACACTGGGGTAGATTACTGGACACACTGGGGCAATTTGCTGGACACACTGGGGCAGAATGCTGGACACACTGGGGGCAATAAGCTGGAGACACTGGGGGCAACATGCTGGACACACTGGGGCAGAATGCTGGACACACTGGGGGCAATAAGCTTGGAGACACTGGGGCAATATGATGGAGACAGTGGGGGCACATGCTGGACACACTGGGGGCAGGATGCTGGACACACTGGGGGCAGGATGCTGGACACACTGGGGGCAGGATGCTGGACACATTGGGGGCAGGATGCTGGGCACATTGGGGGCAGGATGCTGGACACTGGGGGCAGAGATGCTGGACACTGGGGGCAGAGATGCTGGACACTGGGGGCTGAGATGCTGGAGACAGTGGGGCAGATTGCTGGACACACTGGGGGCAATGCTGGACACACTGGGGCAGATTGCTGGGCACACTGGGGGCAATGCTGGAGACACTGGGGCAGATTGCTGGACACACTGGGGGCAATATGCTGGAGTCAGACACTGGGGCAGATTGCTGGACACACTGAGGGCAATGCTGGAGACACTGGGGCAGATTACTGGACACACTGGGGCAATTTGCTGGACACACTGGGGCAGATTGCTCGACACACTGGGGGCAATAAGCTGGAGACACTGGGGGCAACATGCTGGACACACTGGGGCAGAATGCTGGACACACTGGGGCAATAAGCTTGGAGACACTGGGGCAATATGATGGAGACACTGGGGGCAACATGCTGGACACATTGGGGGCAGGATGCTGGACACATTGGGGGCAGAGATGCTGGACACTGGGGGCAGAGATGCTGGACACTGGGGGCAGAGATGCTGGACACTGGGGGCAGAGATGCTGGAGACAGTGGGGCAGATTGCTGGACACACGGGGCAATGCTGGACACACTGGGGCAGATTGCTGGGCACACTGGGGGCAATGCTGGAGACACTGGGGCAGATTGCTGGACACACTGGGGGCAATATGCTGGAGTCAGACACTGGGGCAGATTGCTGGACACACTGAGGGCAATGCTGGAGACACTGGGGCAGATTACTGGACACACTGGGGCAATATGCTGGACACACTGGGGCAGATTGCTCGACACACTGGGGGCAATAAGCTGGAGACACTGGGGGCAACATGCTGGACACACTGGGTCAAAATGCTGGACACACTGGGGCAATATGATGGAGACACTGGGGGCAACATGCTGGACATTTTGGGGGCAAAATGCTGGACACACTGGGGGCAGGATGCTGGACACACTGGGGGCAGGATGCTGGACACACTGGGGGCAGGATGCTGGACACATTGGGGGCAGGATGCTGGACACATTGGGGACAGAGATGCTTGACACTGGGGGCAGAGATGCTGGACACTGGGGGCAGAGATGCTGGACACTGGGGGCAGAGATGCTGGACACTGGGGGCAGAGATGCTGGACACTGGGGGCAGAGATGCTGGACACTGGGGGCAGAGATGCTGGACACACTGGGGGCAGGATGCTGGACACATTGGGGGCAGGATGCTGGACACATTGGGGTAGGATGCTGGACACATTGGGGGCAGAGATGCTGGACACTGGGGGCAGAGATGCTGGACACTGGGGGCAGAGATGCTGGACACTGGGGGCAGAGATGCTGGACACTGGGGGCAGAGATGCTGGACACACTGGGGGCAGGACTGGAGACATGGGCAGAATGTAGATACGGGGCATGATTGGAGACACGGGGCAGAATGAAAGACATGGGGCAGGATTGGAGACAGATTGTGCAGGATCATGGGGCAGGATGGATACGATGGAGACTGATGGGGCAGGATGGGTAGATCATATGGGGCAGGATGGATACTCATGAGGGCAGGATGGGAGAACATATGGCTGGAGCCAGGAATGAGATACATGGGGCCAGGATGGGGGATATTATTATTACCAGAGGGGCTAATTAATGGGATATTATTACTGCAGTGATGTATTTATTTTACACTGTTTTAAATGAGGGGGCAGTCCTGTTACTGTGTAGAGTGACACTATGTCGCCTATTTTTCTTCATGTGGTGTAATGTAGAAGTTGGGAAAAATTAAGTAATGTGTTCTACAAGCGGAGCTCGAGATAACTGTGTTATTTCCTGCAGAGATGAGTCCTGGCTGGATGAAGTGATGGCGGTCTGTGTTGGATGAAAGATGAAGGACTTCACCTAAAAACGTCATTGGTGAGTCAGTGTTACCTATACACTCACACTATACACTATATACTGAACTGAAGGGTAAATTGACTAGATCAATGGATGTTTGACAGGTTATATTTTCACACAGCAACTATTTTTCTGGAATAATCTGGTTCAGGTATATGATGACCCCGTCGCATGACCACGTCACGACCCCATCACATGACCCCGTCATATGACCAGGGGGCCCACAGTGCCTGAACAGCCCGGGGCCCTGGCTACCATTAATCCACCCCTGAGCTCCACTCCTATACTTGCACTACCCCTTATAGTGCTCAAGGGTTTTTAACATGTGATAATGCAAGTATATAAACCCTTTAAAAAATAAAGATAACCATCTTCACCTTTGGCTATTATGGCATGCTCCTATTTATGGTCCCCTGATGAGCCCTGATAACAGGAGGGGGCGAAACGTATAGGGACAAGGGTCTACTGGCTACTCTGGCTATCTTAACCAGATAAGTGATCTACTATGATCTTTTTCTGCATTATGCGTGACAAATGAACAACCTATGATCTTTAAATGAAAGCTTGGTTATTGGTGTATGCTACACCTCTAGAATTCTATATGAATGGTGTTCAATGAACTCTTTATCACCTTCTAGAAAAAAATTTTGTGTGTACCCTAGCTCCTTTTTGAGGGTGCATGATGCACTATATCTGAAATCTTGCTTCTATACAACCCTGTGCAGGGTACTTAATGTATTGTCTAGGATATAATAAGAAATTTTGGTTTTTGGTTATTGTTTTGGTACCTTTTTAAGGGTGCTTTATGTATTGTTTATTATATAATAAGAAACCTTGTCCCAAAGGGAGTTACTTATGCATTTTATTGAACATCTGGCCATGGCTCAAAGGTGAAGACATATAAACATAAGGATGAATGACCTCGGGGAGATCAAGGGTGAAGACAACCATCTTTATTTTGAAAGGGTTTATATACTTACATTATCACATGTTAAAAACCCTTGAGCCCTATAAGGGGTAATGCAAGTACAGGTGTGGAGCTCTATTATTCACACTAAAACACTGATGCACTTTACTGAACATTTGGTTATGCTTTAGAGGTGAAGATAACCATTTTTATCTTGGAAGGGTTAATATGGTTACATTATCATATGTCAAAAAACCCTTCAGTATTATAAGAGAGTCTAGAGACTATTAGCGAGATCATAGATACTTTGTTTCATTTGTGTGCATGTTGGGTAGTATTGGTACGGGTTTAGTAATAGGGGCGTCACATTGAATTTTAGGGTGCCAACCTCCGCTGTCAGGCAGGCTATCAGCTTATTAGGGCATTTATAGGGGCAGCATGAGGACTGTATCATTACACTGTCCACTGTTCCCTGGAAATATTCCCTTGATCTAATCCTTTGGGAGGTGCGATTTGCATTTGTTAAGAATTAAGAATTTTTCTAGGGAATTTTTTTTAATTCTATTGTATTAAAAGTTAAATTTTAAGGGTTGTTTTTCTTTTTGGCTTTGATCTTAATCACACCCATTACAATTGTTTTTGGTTGAATATCATAAGGACTCAGACCCTTTCCTCAGACACTCATATTTAAGTCATATGCTGTCCATTTCCTCGTGATCCTCCATGAGATGGTTCTACTAATTCATTGGAGTCCATGTGCTTAAAGGGAACCTGTCACCTGAATTTGGCGGGACTGGTTTTGGGTCATATGGGCGGAGTTTTTGGGTGTTTGATTCACCCTTTCCTTATCCGCTGGCTGCATGATGGCCGCAATATTGGATTGAAGTTCATTCTCTGTCCTCCGTAGTACACGCCTGCGCAAGGCAATCTTGCCTTGTGCAGGCGTGTACTACGGAGGACAGAGAATGAACTTCAATCCAATATTTCAGCCAGCATGCAGCCAGCGGGTAAGGAAAGGGTGAATCAAACACCCGAAAACTCCGCCCATATGACCCAAAACCAGTCCCGCCAAATTCAGGTGACAGGTTCCCTTTAACCCCTTCATGACCCAGCCTATTTTGACCTTAATGACCTGGCCGTTTTTTTGCAATTCTGACCAGTGTCCCTTTATGAGGTAATAACTCAGGAACGCTTCAATGGATCCTAGCGGTTCTGAGATTGTTTTTTCGTGACATATTGGGCTTCATGTTAGTGGTAAATTTAGGTCAATAAATTCTGCGTTTATTTGTGATAAAAACGGAAATTTGGCGAAAATTTTGAAAATTTCGCAATTTTCACATTTTGAATTTTTATTCTGTTAAACCAGAGAGTTATGTGACACAAAATAGTTAATAAATAACATTTCCCACATGTCTACTTTACACCAGCACAATTTTGGAAACAAAATTTTTTTTTGCTAGGAAGTTATAAGAGTTAAAATTTGACCAGCGATTTCTCATTTTTACAACGAAATTTACAAAACCATTTTTTTTAGGGACCACCTCACATTTGAAGTCAGTTTGAGGGGTCTATATGGCTGAAAATACCCAAAAGTGACACCATTCTAAAAAATGCACCCCTCAAGGTGCTCAAAACTACATTCAAGAAGTTTTTTAACCCTTCAGGTGCTTCACAGCAGCAGAAGCAACATGGAAGGAAAAAATGAACATTTAACTTTTTAGTCACAAAAATTATCTTTTAGCAACATTTTTTTTATTTTCCCAATGGTACAAGGAGAAACTGAACCACGAAAGTTGTTGTCCAATTTGTCCTGAGTACGCTGATACCTCATATGTGGGGGTAAACCACTGTTTGGGCGCACGGCAGGGCTTGGAAGGGAAGGAGCGCCATTTGACTTTTTGAATGAAAAATTGGCTCCACTCTTTAGCGGACACCATGTCACGTTTGGAGAGCCCCCGTGTGCCTAAAAATTGGAGCTCCCCCACACGTGACCCCATTTTGGAAACTAGACGCCCCAAGGAACTTATCTAGATGCATAGTGAGAACTTTGAACCCCCGGGGGCTTCACAAATTGATCCGTAAAAATGAAAAAGTACTTTTTTTTCACAAAAAAATTCTTTTAGCCTCAATTTTTTTCATTTTCACATGGGCAACAGGATAAAATGGATCCTAAAATTTGTTGGGCAATTTCTCATGAGTACACCGATACCTCACATGTGGGGGTAAACCACTGTTTGGGCACATGGTAAGGTTCGGAAGGGAAGGAGCGCCATTTGACTTTTTGAATGAAAAATTATCTCCATCGTTAGCGGACACCATGTCGTGTTTGGAGAGCCCCCGTGTGCCTAAACATTGGAGCTCCCCCACAAATGACCCCATTTTGGAAACTAGACCCCCCAAGGAACTTATCTAGATGCATATTGAGCACTTTAAACCCTCAGGTGCTTCACAAATTGATCTGTAAAAATGAAAAAGTACTTTTTTTTTCACAAAAAAATTCTTTTCGCCTCAGTTTTTCATTTTCACATGGGCAATAGGATAAAATGAATCCTAAAATTTGTTGGGCAATTTCTCCCGAGTACGCCGATACCTCATATGTGGGGGTAAACCACTGTTTGGGCACACGGCAGGGCTCGGAAGGGAAGGCGCGCCATTTGACTTTTTGAATGGAAAATTAGCTCCAATTGTTAGCGGACACCATGTCGCGTTTAGAGAGCCCCTGTGTGCCTATGCATTGGAGCTCCCCCACAAGTGACCCCATTTTGGAAACTAGACCCCCCAAGGAACTTATCTAGATGCATATTGAGCACTTTAAACCCCCAGGTGCTTCACAGAAGTTGATAATGCAGAGCCATGAAAATAAAAAATAATTTTTCTTTCCTCAAAAATGATTTTTAGCCTGGAATTTCCTATTTTGCCAAGGGTAATAGGAGAAATTGGACCGCAAATGTTGTTGTCCAGTTTGTCCTGAGTATGCTGATACCCCATATGTGGGGGTAAACCACTGTTTGGGCGCACGGCAGGGCTCGGAAGGGAAGGCACGCCAATTGGCTTTTTAAATGGAAAATTAGCTCCAATCATTAGCGGACACCATGTCACGTTTGGAGAGCCCCTGTGTGCCTAAACATTGGAGATCCCCCACATATGACCCCATTTTGGAAACTAGACCCCCAAAGGAACTAATCTAGATGTGTGGTGAGGACTTTGAACTTCCAAGTGCTTCACAGAAGTTTATAACGCAGAGCCATGAAAATAAAATAAAAATTTTATTTTCTCTAAAATGATTTTTTAGCCTGCAATTTATTATTTTCCCAAGGGTAACAGGAGAAATTTGACCCCAAAAGTTGTTGTACAGTTTCTCCTGAGTACGCTGATACCCCATATGTGGGGGTAAACCACAGTTTGGGCACATGTCGGGGCTCGGAAGTCAAGTAGTGACATTTTGAAATGCAGACTTTGATGGAATGCTCTGCGGGCGTTACGTTGCGTTTGCAGAGCCCCTGATGTGGCTAAACAGTAGAAACCCCCCACAAGTGACCCCATTTTAGAAACTAGACCCCGAAAGGAACTTATCTAGATATGAGGTGAGCACTTTGAACCCCCAAGTGCTTCACAGAAGTTTATAACACAGAGCAGTGAAAATAATAAATACGTTTTCTTTCCTCAAAAATAATTTTTTAGCCCAGAATTTTTTATTTTCCCAAGGGTTACAGGAGAAATTGGACCCCAAAAGTTGTTGTCCAGTTTCTCCTGAGTACGCTGATACCCCATATGTGGGGGTAAACCACTGTTTGGGCACACGTCGGGGCTCAGAAGGGAAGTAGTGACTTTTGAAATGCAGACTTTGATGGAATGGTCTGCGGGCGTCACGTTGCGTTTGCAGAGCCCCTGGTGTGCCTAAACAGTAGAAACCCCCCACAAGTGACCCCATTTTGGAAACTAGACCCCCCAAGGAACTTATCTAGATATGTGGTGAGCACTTTGAACCCCCAAGTGCTTCACAGACGTTTACAACGCAGAGCCGTGAAAATAAAAAATCATTTTTCTTTCCTCAAAAATGATGTTTTAGCAAGCAATTTTTTATTTTCTCAAGGGTTACAGGAGAAATTGGACCCCAGTAATTGTTGCCCAGTTTGTCCTGAGTACGCTGATACCCCATATGTGGGGGTAAACCACTGTTTGGGCACATGTCGGGGCTCGGAAGTCAAGTAGTGACGTTTTGAAATGCAGACTTTGATGGAATGGTCTGCGGGCGTCACGTTGCGTTTGCAGAGCCCCTGGTGTGCCTAAACAGTAGAAACCCCCCACAAGTGACCCCATTTTGGAAACTAGACCCCCCAAGGAACTTATCTAGATATGTGGTGAGCACTTTGAACCCCCAAGTGCTTCACAGACGTTTACAACGCAGAGCCGTGAAAATAAAAAATAATTTTTCTTTCCTCAAAAATGATGTTTTAGCAAGCAATTTTTTATTTTCTCAAGGGTAACAGGAGAAATTGGACCCCAGTAATTGTTGCCCAGTTTGTCCTGAGTACGCTGATACCCCATATGTGGGGGTAAACCACTGTTTGGGCACATGTCGGGGCTCGGAAGTCAAGTAGTGACGTTTTGAAATGCAGACTTTGATGGAATGGTCTGCGGGCGTCACGTTGCGTTTGCAGAGCCCCTGGTGTGCCTAAACAGTAGAAACCCCCCACAAGTGACCCCATTTTGGAAACTAGACCCCCCAAGGAACTTATCTAGATATGTGGTGAGCACTTTGAACCCCCAAGTGCTTCACAGACGTTTACAACGCAGAGCCGTGAAAATAAAAAATCATTTTTCTTTCCTCAAAAATGATGTTTTAGCAAGCAATTTTTTATTTTCTCAAGGGTAACAGGAGAAATTGGACCCCAGTAATTGTTGCCCAGTTTGTCCTGAGTACACTGATACCCCATATGTGGGGGTAAACCACTGTTTGGGCACACGTCGGGGCTCGGAAGGGAAGGAGCACCATTTGACTTTTTGAATAAAAGATTGGCTGGAATCAATGGTGGCGCCATGTTGCGTTTGGAGACCCCCTGATGTGCCTAAACAGTGGAAACCCCTCAATTCTAACGCCAACACACCCCTAACCCTTATCCCAACTGTAGCCGTAACCCTAACCACAACCCTAACCGCAACACACCCCTAACCACAACCCTAACCCCAACACACCAATAACCCTAACCACAACCCTAATTCCAACCCAACCCTAACCCTAAGGCTATGTACCCACGTTGCGGATTCGTGTGAGATTTTTCCGCACCATTTTTGAAAAATCCGCGGGTAAAAGGCACTGCGTTTTACCTGCGGATTTACTGCGGATTTCACCTGCGGATTCCTATTGAGGAATAGGTGTAAAACGCTGCGGAATCCGCACAAAGAATTGACATGCTGCGGAAAATACAACGCAGCGTTTCCGTGCGGTATTTTCCGCACCATGGGCACAGCGGATTTGGTTTTCCATAGGTTTACATGGTACTGTAAACCTGATGGAACACTGCTGCGGATCCGCAGCGGCCAATCCGCTGCGGATCCGCAGCCAAATCCGCACCGTGTGCACATAGCCTAATTCTAAAGGTATGTGCACACGCTTCGGAAAACGCTGCGGATGCGCAGCAGTTTCCCATGAGTTTACATTTCAATGTAAACCTATGGGAAACAAAAATCGCTGTACACATGCACGGAAACGCAGCGGTTTACATTCCGCAGCATGTCACTTCTTTCTGCGGATTCCACAGCGGTTTTACAACTGCTCCAATAGAAAATCGCAGTTGTAAAACCGCAGTGAAATGCGCAGAAAAACCGCGGTAAATCTGCCATAAATCCGCAGCGGTTTAGCACTGCGGATTTATCAAATCCGCTGCGGAAAAATCCGCAGAGGACCAGAATACGTGTGCACATACCGAAACCCTAACCCTAACCCTAACCCTACCCCTAACCCTACCCCTACCCCTAACCCTAGTTCTAACTCCAACCTTAGTGAAAAAAAAAAAAAATCTTTATTTTATTATTGTCCCTATCTATGGGTGACAAATGGGGGGGGTCATTTACTGTTTTTTTATTTTGACCACTGTGATAGATTATATCACAGTGATCAAAATTCACATTGGAACGAATCTGCCGGCCGTCAGATTCGGCGGGCGCACTGCGCATGCGCCCGCCATTTTGGAACATGGCGGCGCCCGGGGAAGAAGACGGACGGACCCCGCCAGGATCGGTAAGTATAAAGGGGGGAGATCAGGGCACAGGGGGGGGAGATCAGGGCACGGGGGGGCGTCGGAGCACGGGGGGGGAGGGATCGGAGCATGGGGGAGAGTGATCGGTGTGCGGGCGGGTGGATCGGTGTGCAGGGGGGGTGGATCGGTGTGCAGGGGGGGTGGATCGGAGCACGGGGGGGATCGGAGTGCGGGGGGGTTTGATTGGAGCACGGGGGGTGTGATTGGAGCACGGGGGGAGCGGACAGGAGGACGGGGGAGCGGAGCACAGGACGGAGGGGAGCGGGCCACAGATCGGGGGGCTGGGGGGGCGATCGGTGGGGTGGGGTGGGGGCACATTAGTATTTCCAGCCATGGCCGATGATATTGCAGCATCGGCCATGGCTGGATTGTAATATTTCACCATTTTTTTAGGTGAAATATTACAAATCGCTCTGATTGGCAGTTTCACTTTCAACAGCCAATCAGAGCGATCGTAGCCACGAGGGGGTGAAGCCACCCCCCCTGGGCTAAACTACCACTCCCCCTGTCCCTGCAGATCGGGTGAAATGGGAGTTAACCCTTTCACCCGATCTGCAGGGACGCGATCTTTCTGTGACACAGCATATGCGTCACAGGTCGGATTGGCACCGACTTTCATGACGCATACGCTGTGTCACAGGTCGGGAAGGGGTTAATTAAACTGATAGGACTTGATTTGGAAAGGCACACATCTGTCTATGTAAGACCTCACAGCTCAAAGTGCATGTCACACCAAATGAGAATCATGAGGTCAAAGCAACTGGGCAAGGAGCTCAGAGACAGAATTGTGGCAAGGCACAGATCTGGCCAAGGTTACAACAGAATTTTTGCAGTACTCAAGGTTCCTAAGAGCACAGTGGCCTCCATAATGCTTAAATGGAAGAAGTTTGGGACCACCTGAAGTGGGAGAAGAACCTTGGTGAGACAGGTAAAGAAGAACCCCAAGATCACTGTGGCTGAGCTCCAGAGATGCAGTAGGGAGATGGGAGAAAGTTCCACAAAGTCAGTGGAATCACTGCAGCTCTCCATGAGTCGGGCCTTTATAGCAGAGTGGCCCGACGGAAGCCTCTCCTCAGTGCAAGTGTCACGATCCATGTTTGGCTCTGGCCTCTCAGATAAAAACTTTTTTCCTTTCAAGCTATCGGGGGTTAATGCAGTTTTCCCCCGGTGGCCGCTGGTGTAATTATATGGCTGCCTAGTTTGCCTATGCAGGTGGTGACCACTCCCACCTTCCTTTAACCCCTTTACCCCCAAGGGTGGTTTGCACGTTAATGACCGGGCCAATTTTTACAATTCTGACCACTGTCCCTTTATGAGGTTATAACTCTGGAACGCTTCAAAGGATCCCAGTGATTCTGACATTGTTTTCTCGTGACATATTGTACTTCATGACAATGGTAAAAATTATTTGATAGTACTTGCGTTTATTTGTGAAAAAAACAGAAATTTGGCGAAAATTATGAAAATTTCGCAATTTTCCAACTTTGAATTTTTATGCAATTAAATCACAGAGATATGTCACACAAAATACTTAATAAGTAACATTTCCCACATGTCTACTTTACATCAGCACAATTTTGGAACCAAAATTTTTTTTTTTGTTAGGGAGTTATAAGGGTTAAAAGTTGACCAGCAATTTATCATTTCTACAACACCATTTTTTTTTAGGGACCACATCTCATTTGAAGTCATTTTGAGGGGTCTATATGATAGAAAATACCCAAGTGTGACACCATTCTAAAAACTGCACCCCTCAAGGTGCTCAAAACCATATTCAAGAAGTTTATTAACCCTTCTGGTACTTAACAGGAATTTTTTGAATGTTTAAATAAAAATGAACATTTAACTTTTTTTCACAAAAAAATGTAATTCAGCTCCAAATTGTTTTATTTTACCAAGGGTAACAGGAGAAAATGGACCCCAAACATTGTTGTACAATTTGTCCTGAGTACGCCGATACCCCAAATGTGGGGGTAAACCACTGTTTGGGCGCATGGCAGAGCTCGGAAGCGAAGGAGCGCCATTTGACTTTTCAATGCAAAATTGACTGGAATTGAGATGGGACGCCATGTTTCATTTGGAGAGCACCTGATGTGCCTAAACATTGAAACCCCCCACAAGTGACACCATTTTGGAAAGTAGACCCCCTAAGGAACTTATCTAGAGGTGTGGTGAGCACTTTGACCCACCAAGTGCTTCACAGAAGTTTATAATGTAGAACTGTAAAAATAAAAAATAATTTTTTTCACAAAAATTATCTTTTCGCCCCCAATTTTTTATTTTCCCAAGGGTAAGAGAAGAAATTGGACCCCAAAAGTTGTTGTATAATTTGTCCTGAGTACGCTGATACCCCATATGTGGGGGTAAACCACTGTTTGGGCGGATGGGAGAGCTCGGAAAGGAAGGAGCGCCGTTTGACTTTTCAATGCAAAATTTACAGGAATTGAGATGGGACGCCATGTTGCGTTTGGAGAGCCACTGATGTGCCTAAACATTGAAACCCCCCACAAGTGATACCATTTTGGAAAGTAGACCCCCTAAGAAACTTATCTAGAGGTGTGGTGAGCACTTTGACCCACCAAGTGCTTCACAGAAGTTTATAATGCAGAGCCGTAAAAATAAAGCAAACATTTTTTCCCACAAAAATTATTTTTTTAGCCCCCAGTTTTGTATTTTCCCGAGGGTAACAGGAGAAATTGGACCCCAAAAGTTGTTGCCCAATTTGTCCTGAGTGCGATGATACACCATATGTGGGGGGAACCACTGTTTGGGCGCATGGGAGGGCTCGGAAGGGAAGGAGCTCCATTTGGAATGCAGACTTAGATGGAATGGTCTGCAGATGTCACATTGCATTTGCAGAGCCCCTAATGTACCTAAACCGTAGAAACCCCCCACAAGTGACACCATTCTGGAAACTAGACCCCCTAAGGAACTCATCTAGATGTGTTGTGAGAGCTTTGAACCCCCAAGTGTTTCACTACAGTTTGTAACGCAGAGCCGTGAAGATTTAAAAAAAAAAAACTTTCCCCCCCAAAATGATTTTTTAGCCCCCAGTTTTGTATTTTCCCGAGGGTTAGAGGAGAAATTCGACCCCAAAAGTTGTTGTCCAATTTGTCCTGAGTACGCTGACACCCCATATGTTGGGGGGAACCACCGTTTGGGCGCATGGGAGGGCTCGGAAGGGAAGGAGTGCCATTTGGAATGCAGACTTAGATGGAATGGTCTGCAGGCGTCACATTGCGTTTGCAGAACCCCTAATGTACCTAAACAGTAGAAACCCCCCACAAGTGACACCATATTGGAAACTAGACCCCCCAGGGAACTTATCTATATGTGTTGTGAGAACTTTGAACCCCCAAGTGTTTCACTACAGTTTATAACGCAGAGCCGTGAAAATAAAAAATCTTTTTTTTCCCCACAAAAATAATTTTTTAGCCCCCAGTTTTGTATTTTCCCAAGGGTAACAGGAGAAATTGGACCCCAAAAGTTGTCCTATTTGTCCTGAGTACGCTGATACCCCATATGTTGGGGTAAACCCCTGTTTGGGCACACGGGAGAGCTCGGAAGGGAAGAAGCACTGTTTTACTTTTTCAACGCAGAATTGGCTGGAATTGAGATCGGACGCCATGTCGCGTTTGGAGAGCCCCTGATGTGCCTATACAGTGGAAACCCCCAATTATAACTGAAACCCTAATCCAAACACACCCCTAACCCTAATCCCAACAGTAACCCTAACCACACCTCTAATCCTGACACACCCCTAACCCTAATCCCAACCCTATTCCCAACTGTAAATGTAATCTAAACCCTAACTGTAACTTTAGCCCCAACCCTAACCCTAACTTTAGCCCCAACCCAAACTGTAGCCCTAACCCTAGCCCTAACCCTAGCCCTAACCCTAACCCTAGCCCTAACCCTAGCCCTAACCCTAGCCCTAACCCTAGCCCTAACCCTAGCCCTAACCCTAACTCTAGCCCTAGCCCTAACCCTAACTGAAAGACGCTTTTTATTGCAAAAAATATTTTTGCGTTACCACATTTTGAGAGCTATAATTTTTCCATATTTTGGTCCACAGAGTCATGTGAGGTCTTGTTTTTTGCGGGACGAGTTGATGTTTTTATTGGTAACATTTTTGGGCACGTGACTTTTTTTATCGCTTTTTATTTTTGTGAGGCAGAATGACCAAAAATCAGCTATTCATGAATTTCTTTTGGGGGAGGCGTTTATACCGTTCCGCGTTTGGTAAAATTGATAAAGCAGTTTTATTCTTCGGGTCAGTACGATTACAGCGACACCTCATTTATATCATTTTTTTATGTTTTGGCGCTTTTATACGATAAAAACTATTTTATAGAAAAAATAATTATTTTTGCATCGCTTTATTCTCAGGACTATAACTTTTCTATTTTTTTGCTGATGATGCTGTATGGCGGCTCGATTTTGCGGGACAAGATGACGTTTTCAGCGGTACCATGGTTATTTATATCCGTCTTTTTGATCGCGTGTTATTCCACTTTTTGTTCAGCAGTATGATAATAAAGCGTTGTTTTACGCCTCGTTTTTTTTTTTCTCTTACGGTGTTTAATGAAGGGGTTAACTATTGGGCCAGTTTTATAGGTCGGGCCGTTACGGACGCGTCGATACTAAATATATGTACTTTTATTGTTTGTTTTTTTTTATTTAGATAAAGAAATGTATTTATGGGAATAATATTTTTATTTTTTTTTCATTATTTAGGAATATTTTTTTTTTATTTATTTATTTTTTTTTTTACACATTTGGAAAAATTTTTTTTAACTTTTTTACTTTGTCCCAGGACATCACAGATCGGGGATCTGACAGTTTGCACAGCACTCTGTCAGATCACCAATCTGACTTACAGTGCTGCAGGCTTCACAGTGCCTGCTCTGAGCAGGCGCTGTGAAGCCACCTCCCTCCCTGCAGGACCCGGATGCCGCGGCCATCTTGGATCCGGGCCTGGAGCAGGGAGGGAGGTATGCAGACCTTCGCAGCAACGCGATCACATCGCGTTGCTGCGGGGGGCTCAGGGAAGCCCGCAGGGAGCCCCCTCCCTGCGCGATGCTTCCCTGCACCGCCAGCACATCGCGATCATGTTTGATCGCGGTGTGCCGGGGGTTAATGTGCCGGGGGCGGTCCATGGCCGCTCCTGGCACATAGTGCCGGATGTCAGCTGCGATAGGCAGCTGACACCCGGACGCGATCGGCGGCGCTCCCCCCCGTGAGCGCCACCGATCGCGCTGGACGCACTATCCCATCGGTGGTCATAGGGGCCCACCCCACCTCGACGGGATAGTACGTCCGATGTCAGAAAGGGGTTAAAAGGTCACCTGATGCATCAGCTGACTGTTGGTTATACAGGTCCTTTTGGAGACCAACCTAGCTGGAGAAGGAGCTTGCTGAGTGCTGTGGTTCTTCAGCTGAATACTGATATCTGGTGCCTTACTCTGCTGTGTGGTGCATTGCAACATAGAAAGCTTAAGGTACCGTCACACTGAACGATATCGCTAGCGATCTGGCGCTGTGCTTCTCTGCACTGGCTGTGAGCGCCGGCCAGCCGGAAAGCACAGCGTTGACGTCACCACTCAGCTTTCCGGCCGCTGTGCTCACAGTCAGTGCAGGAAAGCAGAGCGCCGGAGGACAGACAGCGGAAAGTAAGTATGTAGTGTTTGTTTTTTTTACTTTTACGATGGTAACCAGGGTAAACATCGGGTTACTAAGCGCGGCCCTGCGCTTAGTAACCCGATGTTTACCCTGGTTACCGGCATCGTTGGTCGCTGGACAGCTGTCTGTGTGACAGCTCTCCAGCGACCAAACAGCGACGCTGCAGCGATCGACATCGTTGTCGGTATCGCTGCAGCATCGCTGAGTGTGAAGGTACCTTAAGTGTGGTGTTTATTGTTGCCTTGTCCCTTTGTTGTCTGTAACTTTCCCTGTGTTGTATTAGTGTATTGGTGGGACCAGTGCTCTCACCTTCCAGTTTCCTACTTAGGGATAAGAGCAGGGCAAGTGAGGGATTAGGTATCCTGCTCAGTGACTGGTTGAAAGACCCCGTATAGGGACGCTAGTAAGAACAGGGCACATCCTCAGGTGAGTGCAGGAGGGGTTCATTCCCCACTCCCTACCAACAGGGTCCACCGTTGTTAAAGTGTCCCCGATGTACCCTTGTGTGTTTCACCATTTTGTGACCGTCCCCTCATCGGGTCGGGTCACGCCAGGACAGTCACTTAGTGACATTGTAACCAACCATCCCATTTTTTTCTGGTGAGCCATGGCTCAAATGCAGGCCTTTGCCCAACTGCTTCAGAACCTCACCGAGGAGTTTAAGATGCTGCGAGGTGAGGTGGTGCAGCAACTACAGCAGTTTGAGGGGTTTTGGGTATCGGCCCAGGTGCAGGATCAAACAGAACCCAAAATATCTCTTCCTGACAGGTTCTCTGGAGGGAGAGATACATTTTTGGTTTTTCAGGAAGCCTGTAAATTGTACTGCAGGTTCCTCCCCTGTTCGTCAGGGAGTGAGGAACAGCCTGTGGGGATTATAATCTCCCTTCTTAAGGGTGATCGCCAATTCTGGGCTTTCTCCCTGCTAGTTCTCCACATTTATGGTCGGTGGACGAGTTTTTTGCGGCATTGGCGCTCGTGTATGGGGATCCAGATGGCGTCTCCCTGGCGGAATCCCAACTGCGTAAAATCAAGCAAGGGGGTCTGCCGGCTGAGGAATACTGCTCAGAGTCCAGGAAGTGGCCCAACTGACACACAGTGGAATTACCCTGCCCTTAGGAGCCATTTTAGGCAGGGTCTGTCTCCAAGGTTGCAAGATACTCTTCTGCAGTATGCCGCCCCCAGGTCGTTGGAGGCAGCCATGTCCATTGCCATCCGGGTAGATAGACGCTTGAGGGAGAGATACACCAAATGTGCCTCTGGTAGTCCTTGCTAGGGAGGGGGACACACCTGAGCAGGCGGACAAACCCATTCAGTAGTGAAGAGTTGGTTTCAAAATGGGGTTGCCTGCGGTTCGCCGTGGTGTGGGGGCATGTTTTTACTGTGGGCAGACTGGTCATTTCATCGGTGTCTGCCCAGCTTGCGCCAAAATACCTGTACCACCTAAGAAGCCGCGTCCCCCTGGTCGTGTGGAGGGATTCGCCAAGGAAGTGTATATTTCATCCATTTTTACTCAACCTTCACCACATGCTAACCCTGAGTGTCGGAGCCCCCTTAGGAGGGTCATGGGAGGGTGGGGGTTCCCTCTGAGCATTGTGGGGGTGTGAGTGTGGTGACACAGGAGGACGCCTCTGTTGTCAATTCCTCAAAGAATTCACCGTCTTGTGGCAAACGTATGCATAGAAATAAACGTTCAGATCCGGACCTGTGTGTATGAGCACGTATGGGTGTCCACCAAAAAAATCAGGTGGAAGTGTGCAACTGGGAACTGGATTTCCAGGGTGATTGGTCCATATCGGGTGTCAGCCATTCTCAGCCCAGGGACTTTTCAGTTGGAGTTACCCCCAGTTATGCATGTACACAACTCGTTCCCCAGGTCGGTGCTCTGGAGATTTGTGGCGCCTCCAGAGCCTACGTTGTTGGCATTTTCTTCAGGCCATGTTTGCCATAAACTTGAGGGTTAGGTGACTGCCGAGGTGAACTCTGGTGGATCGAGACATCCTCACCATAGGTTGTTGACTGGTGAAGTCCAGTGTTGAGGGTCCAGAGGCCCCTCATTGAAAGGGGTGTACTGTCAAGATCCATGTTTGGATCTGGCATCTCAGATTAACTTCCACTCCCACCTTCCTTTTAAAGGTCACCTGATGCATCAGCTGACTGTTGTTTACACAGGTCCTTTTCGAGACCAACCTAGCTGGAGAAGAAGCTTGCTGAGTGCTATGGTTCTTCAGCTGAATACTGATATCTGGTACCTTACTCTGCTGTGCGGTGTATTGCAGCATAGAAAGCTAAGTGTGGTGTTTATTGTTGCTTTGTCCCTTTGTTGTCTGTAACTTCCCCTGTGTTGCATTAGTGCAGCGGTGGGACCAATGCTCTCACCTGCCAGTTCCCTACTTAAGGATAAGAGCAGGGGAAGTGAGGGGTTAGGTATCCTGCTCGCTGACAGGTTGAAAGAACCCATATAGGGACGCTAGTAAGAGCAGGACACATCCTCAGGTGAGTGCAGGAGGTGTCCATTCCCTACCAACAGGGCCCACCGTTGTGAAAGTGTCCCTGGTGTATCCTTGTGTGTTTTGTCATTTTGTGTCACGCCAGGACAGTCACTTCGTGACAGCAAGACATATGAAAACCCGCATAGACTTTGCTAAAAAAAAACAAATGAAGGACTCCCAGACTACGAGAAATTAGATTCTCTGGTCTGATGAGACGAAGATAGACCTTTTTGGTGACAATTCTAAGCGGTATGTGTGGAGAAAACCAGTCGCTGCTCATCACCTGCCGAATGCAATCCCAACAGTGAAACATGGAGGTGGCAGCATCATGCTATGGGGGTGTTTTTCAGCTGCAGGGACAGGACGACTGGTTGTCATTGAAGGAAATATGAATGCAGCCAAGTACAGAGGTATTCTGGCTGAAAACCTCTTCCAGAGTGCTTTGGACCTCAGACTTGGCTGATGGTTCACTTTCAAACAAGACAATGACCTTAAACACACAGCTAAAATAACAAAGGAGTGGCTTCAGAACAACTCTGATCATTCTTGACTGGTCCAGCTAGAGCCCTGACCTAAACCCAATTGAGCACCTCTGGAGAGACCTGAAAATGGCTGTTCAACAATGTTCACCATCCAACCTGATGGAAGAGGATCTGCAAGGAAGAATGGCAGGGGATCCCCAAATCCAGGTGCAAAAAACTTGTTGCATCATTCCCAAGAAGACTCATGGCTAGCTCAAAAGGCTGCTCCTACTCAAAACTGAGCAAAGGGTCTGAATACTTATGACTATGTGATATTTCAGTTTTTCTTTTTTAATAAAGTTGCACAAATTACTACATTTCTGTTATTTTTCAGCCAAGATGGGGTGCAGAGTGTACATTAATGAGACAAAAATGAACTTTTTTAAATTTACCAAATGACAGCAATGAAAAAAGAGTGGAAAATTTAAAGGGTTATGAATACTTTCCTTTCCCACTGTAAAGTCCGTCAGTTTCCGTTTCCTGGCTGTCAGTGACCTCTGTCACATCTCCCGGTGTCAGCAAACCTGACCCCTGGGATTGACAGCTGCAGTAGCAGTGATTGCCTAGATTGGCACCTTGTGGTTACCAGCAGCTCAGTTTGTCTCCACCATCTGGAGCTCCTGCGATAGAAGGTGCGGCTAATGGTGCTGTGCACAAATGTTCTATCAGGGCTGTGCTCTCCCGCCCGCCGGATGGTCGCTGTTTTGCTGCTCGCTTCTTCCCCAGATACAACATTTGTACACAGCACCATTAGCTGCACCTTCTATCTACCAGCCCTACTCAGGTAATAAATATTCCTTAGAGGCATATTTTCAGTCCTCTTGTTTTGGTGATAGATTGACATATAGATTGTGTATGTATCATACACCTTCATGTATTGGATTTTGGCAGCCACTATTCTGAGGGAATAATCAATCCATTTGTATATTTACTTTTGGCATTAAACTTATCCTTATTTTGATAGATTCCCTTTTATCCATTAGCCTTTTACTTTGATTCATTATACCATTGTCTATTGAATTTTATTTATGATACCCAGTAGCATAGCTACCGGGGGGGCTGCCTTCTATTACAAGGTCTGCCTATAGGGTTGCTGCCTTATACTACAGGATCTGCCTATGGGGTGCTGCCTTAAACTACAGGATATGCCTATGGGGGTGCTGCCTTATATTACACGGTCTGCCTATGGGGGTGCTGCCTTATATTACAGGGTCTGCCTATAGGGATGCAGCCTTATACTACAGGATCTGCCTATGGGGATGCTGCCTTATATTACAAGGTCTGCCTATAGGGATGCTGCCTTATACTACAGGGTCTGCCTATAGGGATGCTGCCTTATATTACAGGGTATACCTATAGGGGTGCTGCCTTATACTACAGGATCTGCCTATGTGATGCTGCCTTATATTACAGGGTCTGCCAATAGGGGTGCTGCCTTATACTACAGGGTCTGCCTATAGGGGTGCTGCCTCATACTACAGGGTCTGCCTATGGGGGTGCTGCCTTATATTACAGGGTCTGCCTATGGGGTGCTGTCTTATATTACAGGGTCTGTCTATGGGGGTGCTGCTTTATACTACAGGGTCTGCCTATGGGGTCTGCCTTGGGCTATAGAGTCTGCCTACGGGTGCTGCCTTGTGCAATAGAGTCTGCCTATAGGGGATGCATTATGCAGTATAGAGTTTGCCTATGGGGGCTGCCTTGTGCTATAGAGTCTGCCTATGGGGGATGCATTATACAATATATAGTAGGCCTATGGGGAGTATGGGGAGTGCATTGTACTATATGGAGGCTATCTAGTGGGCCATCGTACAGGGTGGGGATTACAGTAAAGGGGTCATCATACAATGTTGGAGCCATCAAACAGTTTGGAGGCTACTAAGGGGTCAGTATACTGTGTGGGTGGTACTATACAGTGAGGGGGCATTATACTGTGTATAAGAGAGCATCATGCTGTGTATAGGGGATCTGTACAGGGGGGCAGACTTGGGACATTATTAAATGTAAAGTGGGCACCTATTGTTATAGGGGAACTCAGGTTACTGTCACTATCAAAGGGGCACAAAGGGCATTATTACTTTCTAGGGGGCAAAATGTGGGCACTGTTTTCTAGGGCACTTGCGCCCGGCATTACTATATTATAGAGGGTTGCTTTAGAATTTAGAAGGCCAGAGAACCACACAGCAGGTGCAGTAATAGGGACACATACGGCAGCTGCGGCTCAGTATTGGGATATCAGCAGGATAAGGGGTTTTTGCAGGTTGGGAAGAGATGGTAATGGCTGGAATATGAGAAGTGAAATGTGTCTGTTGTATTCTCTGCAGACGAGTCCTGGCTGGAAGAAGTTGTTAATGCCAAAACCATGCATTCTTCTTAATGAAGCTTGTCAATCTTAATTTCCCTTATAATAATAGTTAAGGTAAGGTAAGTATTTAAACTTTGCAAGTGCTGTGATCCTGAGCAAGCGGGGGGGGCCCACTCGTTGGCATTGGCACTGGCACAGGGCCCCTCAAAGTACGGCGGTGTGTTTGCACGGCGGGGGCGCCTCCCACCAGCAGCGACACTTTTGCGTACTATGAGGGGCCCTGTGCCAGTGACGTCGCCAACGAGTATTCCCCCCCACACACCTGATGAAGCAACCTGCACTTTCATCTGCACCTTCCTCTTTGTCCCCGTGTAAGGTGGTATGGTATGCGGGAAGAGGAACCTGACTTTCAGCAGGGTCACAATCTTGCTGTGTAGCGTGCACGGGGAATGTTGCGTTATGGGTCAATGTACCAGCAGACTCATCTATCACTGGCTGGGCAATGGGCAGGATGAGGAGGAAGCACAGATATAGGCCCAAAGAATAAAGTGGTTTAAATGCATTTCAAAATTGGTAAGAGGACTAACCAGGGGGCATTGCTTTGTTCAGTGGAGGACAACTGTAATGAGAGGCTGACACAGAGAGTAGGCCCAAATCAGTAATTAGTCTAAATGCAGTTCGAAATTGGCAACAGTAGTAAACAGGCGGCACAGCTTTGTTCAGTGGAGGAGAACAGCAAGGAGCGGCAGACACCAATAGTAGGCCCCAACCCAACTAGTAGGCCAAATGCAGTCTAACATTAACAACTACTTAACGAGAGCCTGAAAATGGAATTTCAGGACAGGAAACCAGGAGAACAGCAAGGAGCGGCAGACACTGTTAGTAGGCCCCAACCCAACTAGTAGGCCAAATGCAGTTGTTCCATTTAACAACTATTTAACAAGAGCCTCAAGATTGAAGCAATGGAGAGGCAACCTGGGGAACACCTTGGAGTGGAACACACCGTCTCTACACCCCTGACCCAACTTGTAGGCCGCATGCAGTGTTGTTTTCAACAACTACTAAACGAGAGCCAGAAGATTGAAGCAATGGAGAGGCAACCTGGAGAACACCTTGGAGCGGCAGACACTGGTAGTAGGCCCCAACCCAAGTACTAGCCCCACTGCAGTTAGATTTACAAAAAAATACTAAACGAGAGCCTGAAGATCAAAGCTCAGAAAAGGCAACCCGGAGAAAACCTTGGAGCGGCAGACACTGGTAGTAGGCCCCAACCCAAGTACTAGCCCCACTGCAATTAGATTTAAAAAACTACTAAACGAGAGCCTGAAGATCAAAGCTCAGAAAAGGCAACCTGGAGAACACCTTGGAGCGGCAGACACTGGTAGTAGGCCCCAACCCAAGTACTAGCCCCACTGCAGTTAGATTTACAAAAAAATACTAAACGAGAGCCTGAAGATCAAAGCTCAGAAAAGGCAACCCGGAGAAAACCTTGGAGCGGCAGACACTGGTAGTAGGCCCCAACCCAAGTACTAGCCCCACTGCAGTTAGATTTACAAAAAAATACTAAACGAGAGCCTGAAGATCAAAGCTCAGAAAAGGCAACCCAGAGAACACCTTGGAGCGGCAGAAACTGGTAGTGGGCCCCAACCCAACTACTAGCCCCACTGCAGTTAGATTTAAAAAAAACTACTAAACGAGAGCCTGAAGATCAAAGCTCAGAAAAGGCAACCCGGAGAACACCTTGGAGCGGCAGACACTGGTAGTAGGCTTTAAACCCAAAATTTTGGTCAATGGAGTTTATAAAATGTTCCAGGGGTACACAGGCAGCATTGGTGTGGTAAGCGGAGGACAATTTCTATTTGGGACTGCAGACAGACTTAGTAGGCTGTCCCCTGTGGACCATGCATCCACAACATTAACCCAGTGCGCCGTAATGGACATGTAACCTTTCGTGGACATGCCTACTGGTCCATGCATCTGTTGTCAGGTGCACCTTTCTACAATTAGATAGCCTGAGAGCATGGACAATGCGGATTTTTACATAATGGTGGAGGGCTGGGATGGCTTTTCTCCCAAAAGAAGTGACGACTGGGTAGCTCTTACCGTGGTACAGCGTAGTCCATCTGGGCTTTATAATTATAAATTAAAGAAAAAAAGTAGGCTGTATGCACTTTGAAATAGGTTCCAGGGGTACACGGGCGGCAGTGGACTGGTCACTGGAGGACTAGTGGAAGGAGGGACCGCAGACAGGCGTAGTAGGCCTAACATTATAAAATTGGGCTGTAGGCACTTTAAAATAGGTTCCAGGGGTACACGGGCAGCAGTGGTCTGGTCAGTGGAGGAGTAGTAGAAAGAAAGGACCGCAGACAGGCTTCGAAGGCCTAACATAAAAAAATTGGGCTGTAGGCACTTTATAATTGGTTCCAGGGGTACACGGGCAGCATTGGTCTGGTCAGTGGAGTAGTAGTAGAAAGAAGGGACCGCAGACAGGCTTCAAAGGCCTAACATAAAAAAAATTGGGCTGTAGGCACTTTATAATTGTTTCCAGGGGTACACGGGCAGCAGTAGACAGGTCAGTGGAGGCCTAGTAGAAGGAGGGACCGCAGACAGGCTTCGAAGGCCTAACATAAAAAAATTGGGCTGTAGGCACTTTATAATTGGTTCCAGGGGTACACGGGCAGCAGTAGACAGGTCAGTGGAGTAGTAGTAGAAAGAAGGGACCGCAGACAGGCTTCGAAGGCCTAACATAACAAAAATTGGGCTGTAGGCACTTTATAATTGGTTCCAGGGGTACACGGGCAGCATTGGTCTGGTCAGTGGAGTAGTAGTAGAAAGAAGGGACCGCAGACAGGCTTCGAAGGCCTAACATAAAAAAAATTGGGCTGTAGGCACTTTATAATTGGTTCCAGGGGTACACGGGCAGCAGTAGACAGGTCAGTGGAGGCCTAGTGGAAGGAGGGACCGCAGACAGGCTTCGAAGGCCTAACATAAAAAAAATTGGGCTGTAGGCACTTTATAATTGGTTCCAGGGGTACACGGGCAGCAATAGACAGGTCAGTGGAGGCCTAGTGGAAGGAGGGACCGCAGACAGGCTTCGAAGGCCTAACATAAAAAAAATTGGGCTGTAGGCACTTTATAATTGGTTCCAGGGGTACACGGGCAGCAGTAGACAGGTCAGTGGAGGCCTAGTGGAAGGAGGGACCGCAGACAGGCTTCGAAGGCCTAACATAAAAAAATTGGGCTGTAGGCACTTTTAAATAGGTTCCAGGGGTACACGGGCAGCAGTGGTCTTGTCAGTGGAGGAGTAGTAGAAAGAACGGACGGCAGACAGGCTTCGAAGGCCTAACATAATAAAATTGGGCTGTAGGCACTTTATAATTGGTTCCAGGGGTACACGGGCAGCAGTAGACAGGTCAGTGGAGGCCTAGTGGAAGGAGGGACCGCAGACAGGCTTCGAAGGCCTAACATAAAAAAAATTGGGCTGTAGGCACTTTATAATTGGTTCCAGGGGTACACGGGCAGCATTGGTGTTGTCAGCGGAGGCCGATTGTAATGAGTGTCTGCCAGTTAGTAGTCCCAAACAATAAATACATGTTAATCTCTCGCATGACAACAAATCGAAACCACCAAAGGGTGCAATCATTCGGTACTGGGGTGGGCTCCTCTGCGGAGTTTCAGACCTAGTAATTTGGCGCAAAGTATTTACTTGGGTAAATATAGGACACTGCCCCGGACTATGTTAAGTACCATCATACATGTCAATACAATGGTATTGTCAGTGGCTGGAATTTAAGGATGTCAGCGCATAGACTAAACATTGGTGGAACTGTGAGAGATAATTGTGCAAGTGGTTTAGCAATGTTTGAGCTGGGGGTTGCTTTAGAATTTAGAAGGCCAGAGAACCACACAGCAGGTGCAGTAATAGGGACACATACGGCAGCTGCGGCTCAGTATTGGGATATCAGCAGGATAAGGGGTTTTTGCAGGTTGGGAACAGATGGTAATGGCTGGAATATGAGAAGTGAAATGTGTCTGTTGTATTCTCTGCAGACGAGTCCTGGCTGGAAGAAGTTGTGTCGGTCTGGGCCAGATGGAAAAGACGGGAAAAGTGAACAATTCCATCAGAAAGAATGTCAGCAATAAGTCACCATCTATAACTGTGTTCTGTAGGACTGGTATCTACCACTGACCATATGGCGGTAATATCTATGTTGGTCTTTATATAGAGATTATCTTTAGTAACAGCGCGGTCATCTGCTGAGGGTCTCCTCCACTATTAGTGGGCGTCACCGAGTTGTAATCAAGGTTACCTGGTTAGGGGCCCACTCAGAAGCTTCGCACCTCCCCCAAACCAAAACCCTAGCTACGCCTCTGAACCACATATGTTATTATTTAATTGTTTATATATAGTGGCTTCTTCATAACTAACATATTGATATTTTATGGTTTGTTCTGAAACCCTTATATATTGATGTGCTTTGATATCATCTTGTGTCTCACCTGCTTCATGGAGGTTCAGCCCTGTCTGCTTTTAATATTTTCTTACCATTTTAAACTGGTTATTAATAAAAATTCAATTTTTTTTACTTCATTTTTTGTTAGAATCGCTTCTGGTCTAGTGTCAAAGGTGCCACAATAGACATTTGTTGATACAAGTACTAACTCTAGAATAAAAAAAAATAAACATCATATACTCACTTAACTCCACCGACAGACTCATTTGCTGGGTATCCATATTCAGGACACAGCCCTGCTCGGCCCTTATTCAAATTGAAGTCACTTTGACACATGGTTAGGTTTTAAAACCAGAAGTTAGGACCACCCCAATGTGGGTATATGTTGATGCTGGTGGGATGACTTTTACGCTTTTTTTTTTTTTAAATAAAAAATATGCTATCTATATGCACTATTGCTTTTACTTACAGCAGAGTATATATTGATTTTGTTTCTGTCTTATGTTTTGCCTGTTTAAAGGCCAGTGTGAACATGCTTCTATTTTGCATGCATACCAACTAATACTCCAGTTCATTTTCTTTGGTTAAGTTTCAGGTTTCTGCATTTAGTTCAGGGAAGAGTGTGGCCTCCCTTTCTTTGAGCTAGATATTACATTTAGGCCATGTGCACACGTTGCGGATTTGCCTCAGTAATTTTTGTTGCGGATTCTGCATCTCCTGGCAGAAAACGCAGGTGCGGATTTGACATGTTTTTTGTGCGGATTTGCTGCGGATTTTGTGCGGATTTGCTGCGTTTTTTACCCCTACAGACTTCTATAATGGAATGGGTACAAAAACGCTGCAGATGTGTAAAAAAGAAGTGACATGCTACTTCTTCTAATCCGCAGCGTTTCCGCACGGAATTTTCCGCACCATTAGCACAGCATTTTTTTTTCATTGATTTACATTGTACTGTAAATCACTTGCGGATCTGCAGACTTTCTGCACCGCAAAAACGCTACGGATCCGCAGGAAATCCGCAAGGTGTGCACATACACTTATATA
Organism: Ranitomeya imitator; assembly: GCF_032444005.1. NCBI lineage: Eukaryota > Metazoa > Chordata > Amphibia > Anura > Dendrobatidae > Ranitomeya > Ranitomeya imitator. The sequence continues at coordinate 422,689,449 of NC_091285.1, read as the reverse complement.
GCTTCCCATTTGCAGAGTATCCATATTCAAGATCCGGTTCTGCTTGGCCCTTATTCACATCACTTATTGACATCACTTTGACACATGGTAAGGTTTTAATACTAGAGGTTAGAACCATCCCAATTTGGATATACCTTGACACTGGTGGGATGGCTTTTATGCTTTTTTATAATTTTTTTTTTAATCAAAAATGGTGTTTACTGAGCACCTTATTTCAGGGTATATATTAATTTTGTTTCTATCTTAGGTTTTGTCTGTTTAATGGCCAGTGTGAACATGCTCCAATTCCTTATACTTCAGTTCAATTTTTCGGGTTGAGATATAAATCACGCATATTATAGAGTCAGGTGCGTAACAATCGTGGTTGCAGAGGGTATGACCGCGACCAGGGCTATGTGGGAGGGTGGCCCGCCGATGCCAATTTCACCTGGATGTACGTCGTCGGATGCATATTTAGCTGAAATGCATTGCGGAGCAGAGACCCGTCAGGTCCCTGCGTTGGAATACATGCTGCCGGCGAATCAGGGGTTTGCTGACGTCGACATGCCAGTGACAGGCGGCGATGGCAGTGACGTCATGCGCTGCCAGTACCAGCACGCCGAAATCAGCTACCGGCTCCTGTGCTGGCTAGGGTTGAGCGACCTTGACTTTTTTAGAGTCGAGTCGGGTTTCGCAAAACCCGACTATCTCAATAGTCGGGTCGAGTGAAATTGACCGATTATGACGTAAAGTCGGGATCGACCGAAACACGAAACCCAATGCAAGTCAATGGGGCAGCATAGTCGGCAGTGAGTGGGGGCCAGGAAAACACCTAGAGTGCCCATTTTAATGCCAAAACCATGCATTCTTCTTAATGAAGCTTGTCAATCTTAATTTCCCTTATAATAATAGTTAAGGGAAGGTAAGTATTTAAACTTTGCAAGTGCTGTGATCCTGAGCAAGCAGGGGGGGGCCCACTCGTTGGCATTGGCACTGGCACAGGGCCCCTCAAAGTACGGCGGTGTGTTTGCACGGCGGGGGCGCCTCCCACCGGCAGCGACACTTTTGCGTACTATGAGGGGCCCTGTGCCAGTGACGTCGCCAACGAGTATTCCCCCCCACACACCTGATGAAGCAACCTGCACTTTCATCTGCACCTTCCTCTTTGTCCCCGTGTAAGGTGGTATGGTATGCGGGAAGAGGAACCTGACTTTCAGCAGGGTCACAATCTTGCTGTGTAGCGTGCACGGGGAATGTTGCTTTATGGGTCAATGTACCAGCAGACTCATCTATCACTGGCTGGGCAATGGGCAGGATGAGGAGGAAGCACAGATATAGGCCCAAAGAATAAAGTGGTTTAAATGCATTTCAAAATTGGTAAGAGGACTAACCAGGGGGCATTGCTTTGTTCAGTGGAGGACAACTGTAATGAGAGGCTGACACAGAGAGTAGGCCCAAATCAGTAATTAGTCTAAATGCAGTTCGAAATTGGCAACAGTAGTAAACAGGCGGCACAGCTTTGTTCAGTGGAGGAGAACAGCAAGGAGCGGCAGACACCAATAGTAGGCCCCAACCCAACTAGTAGGCCAAATGCAGTCTAACATTAACAACTACTTAACGAGAGCCTGAAAATGGAATTTCAGGACAGGAAACCAGGAGAACAGCAAGGAGCGGCAGACACTGTTAGTAGGCCCCAACCCAACTAGTAGGCCAAATGCAGTTGTTCCATTTAACAACTATTTAACAAGAGCCTCAAGATTGAAGCAATGGAGAGGCAACCTGGGGAACACCTTGGAGTGGAACACACCGTCTCTACACCCCTGACCCAACTTGTAGGCCGCATGCAGTGTTGTTTTCAACAACTACTAAACGAGAGCCAGAAGATTGAAGCAATGGAGAGGCAACCTGGAGAACACCTTGGAGCGGCAGACACTGGTAGTAGGCCCCAACCCAAGTACTAGCCCCACTGCAGTTAGATTTACAAAAAAATACTAAACGAGAGCCTGAAGATCAAAGCTCAGAAAAGGCAACCCGGAGAAAACCTTGGAGCGGCAGACACTGGTAGTAGGCCCCAACCCAAGTACTAGCCCCACTGCAATTAGATTTAAAAAACTACTAAACGAGAGCCTGAAGATCAAAGCTCAGAAAAGGCAACCTGGAGAACATCTTGGAGCGGCAGACACTGGTAGTAGGCCCCAACCCAAGTACTAGCCCCACTGCAGTTAGATTTACAAAAAAATACTAAACGAGAGCCTGAAGATCAAAGCTCAGAAAAGGCAACCCGGAGAAAACCTTGGAGCGGCAGACACTGGTAGTAGGCCCCAACCCAAGTACTAGCCCCACTGCAGTTAGATTTACAAAAAAATACTAAACGAGAGCCTGAAGATCAAAGCTCAGAAAAGGCAACCCAGAGAACACCTTGGAGCGGCAGAAACTGGTAGTGGGCCCCAACCCAACTACTAGCCCCACTGCAGTTAGATTTAAAAAAAAACTACTAAACGAGAGCCTGAAGATCAAAGCTCAGAAAAGGCAACCCGGAGAACACCTTGGAGCGGCAGACACTGGTAGTAGGCTTTAAACCTAAAATTTTGGTCAATGGAGTTTATAAAATGTTCCAGGGGTACACAGGCAGCATTGGTGTGGTAAGCGGAGGACAATTTCTATTTGGGACTGCAGACAGACTTAGTAGGCTGTCCCCTGTGGACCATGCATCCACAACATTAACCCAGTGCGCCGTAATGGACATGTAACCTTTCGTGGACATGCCTACTGGTCCATGCATCTGTTGTCAGGTGCACCTTTCTACTATTAGATAGCCTGAGAGCATGGACAATGCGGATTTTTACATAATGGTGGAGGGCTGGGATGGCTTTTCTCCCAAAAGAAGTGACGACTGGGTAGCTCTTACCGTGGTACAGCGTAGTCCATCTGGGCTTTATAATTATAAATTAAAGAAAAAAAGTAGGCTGTATGCACTTTGAAATAGGTTCCAGGGGTACACGGGCGGCAGTGGACTGGTCACTGGAGGACTAGTGGAAGGAGGGACCGCAGACAGGCGTAGTAGGCCTAACATTATAAAATTGGGCTGTAGGCACTTTAAAATAGGTTCCAGGGGTACACGGGCAGCAGTGGTCTGGTCAGTGGAGGAGTAGTAGAAAGAAAGGACCGCAGACAGGCTTCGAAGGCCTAACATAAAAAAATTGGGCTGTAGGCACTTTATAATTGGTTCCAGGGGTACACGGGCAGCATTGGTCTGGTCAGTGGAGTAGTAGTAGAAAGAAGGGACCGCAGACAGGCTTCGAAGGCCTAACATAAAAAAAATTGGGCTGTAGGCACTTTATAATTGGTTCCAGGGGTACACGGGTAGCAGTAGACAGGTCAGTGGAGGCCTAGTGGAAGGAGGGACCGCAGACAGGCTTCGAAGGCCTAACATAAAAAAAATTGGGCTGTAGGCACTTTATAATTGGTTCCAGGGGTACACGGGCAGCAGTAGACAGGTCAGTGGAGTAGTAGTAGAAAGAAGGGACTGCAGACAGGCTTCGAAGGCCTAACATAACAAAAATTGGGCTGTAGGCACTTTATAATTGGTTCCAGGGGTACACGGGCAGCATTGGTCTGGTCAGTGGAGTAGTAGTAGAAAGAAGGGACCGCAGACAGGCTTCGAAGGCCTAACATAAAAAAAATTGGGCTGTAGGCACTTTATAATTGGTTCCAGGGGTACACGGGCAGCAGTAGACAGGTCAGTGGAGGCCTAGTGGAAGGAGGGACCGCAGACAGGCTTCGAAGGCCTAACATAAAAAAAATTGGGCTGTAGGCACTTTATAATTGGTTCCAGGGGTACACGGGCAGCATTGGTGTTGTCAGCGGAGGCCGATTGTAATGAGTGTCTGCCAGTTAGTAGTCCCAAACAATAAATACATGTTAATCTCTCGCATGACAACAAATCGAAACCACCAAAGGGTGCAATCATTCGGTACTGGGGTGGGCTCCTCTGCGGAGTTTCAGACCTAGTAATTTGGCACAAAGTATTTACTTGGGTAAATATAGGACACTGCCCCAGACTATGTTAAGTACCATCATACATGTCAATACAATGGTATTGTCAGTGGCTGGAATTTAAGGATGTCAGCGCATAGACTAAACATTGGTGGAACTGTGAGAGATAATTGTGCAAGTGGTTTAGCAATGTTTGAGCTGGGGGTGGGGGAACTCTCTTGTGGCCGGCGGTACAGGCCCAGGGCCCCTCATGTTACAACAGTGTGTCTGACGTTTGGTGCGCACCACCACCGCCAGAGACACTTTATTGTACTATGAGGGACCCAGTGGCAGTGCCGTCGACCAAAAGCGGGCACACCCACCTCTTCAGACAAACAGCACTCTCACGGGTGCTGGCGCCAAGTGGCGATACCACGGCCCCGTGTGGGGAGTTTGGCCATTTAGGGAGGTGTAAACATGTTGTATGCTGGACAATCAGGTGCTGCAAATTACGAGATTGGAAAAGTCATTCAGAATAGTCCACAGGCAAGACCTTTTCATAGGAAAGCTAGGTGTCGGATGGGCAAGGTGGGGCAAAAGATTTCGAAATCCAGTTGTGGTTCATTTTAATGAAGGTTACATCATCTACATTTTGGGTAGCCAGACGAGTCCTTTTTTCGGTTAATATTGAACCTGCAGCACTGAATACTCTTTCTGATAGGACACTAGCTGCCGGGCAAGCAAGCTCCTGCAAGGCATATTCTGCCAATTCTGGCCAGGTGTCTAATTTGGATGCCCAGTAATCAAATGGGAATGACGGTTGAGGGAGAACGTCGATAAGGGATGAAAAATAGTAACCATACTGGACAAATGTTGTCTCCTGTCACTTTGAATTGATGCTGCAGTACCTGTCCTGTCTGCGGTCATAGCAAAATCACTCTACAACCTGGTCAGAAAACCCCTCTGTCCAACGCCACTTCTGATTTCTGCCCCTCTAACACCTCTGGTCTGTTGGCCTCTGCAGCTCGTGTGAGAACGATCACGGGCGCTGTGTGCTGGGAATGCCTGAAGCAAATGGTCAACAAGAGTTGATTGTTTGGTTGCTAATATTAGTTCCAAGTTCTCATGTGGCATTATATTTTGCAATTTGCCTTTATAGCGAGGATCAAGGAGGCAGGCCAACCAGTAATCGTCATTGTTCATCATTTTAGTAATGCGTGTGTCCCTTTTGAGGATACGTAAGGCATAATCCGCCATGTGGGCCAAAGTTCCAGTTGTCAAATCTGCGGTTGTGCTTGGTTGAGGGGCAGTTTCAGGCAAATCTACGTCACTTGTGTCCCTCAAAAAAACAGAACCCGGCCTTGCCACGCCACCAATTACCAGTGGCCTCGGAAAAGCTTCCTCATTAAAAATATAATCATCCCCATCATCCTCCTCGTCCTCCTCCTCCTCTTCGCCCGATACCTCGTCCTGTACACTGCCCTGGCCAGACAATGGCTGACTGTCATCAAGGCTTTCCTCTTCCTCTGCTGCAGACGCCTGATCCTTTATGTGCGTCAAACTTTGCATCAGCAGACGCATTAGGGGGATGCTCATGCTTATTATGGCGTTGTCTGCACTAACCAGCCGTGTGCATTCCTCAAAACACTGAAGGACTTGACACATGTCTTGTATCTTCGACCACTGCACACCTGACAACTCCATGTCTGCCATCCTACTGCCTGCCCGTGTATGTGTATCCTCCCACAAAAACATAACAGCCCGCCTCTGTTCGCACAGTCTCTGAAGCATGTGCAGTGTTGAGTTCCACCTTGTTGCAACGTCTATGATTAGGCGATGCTGGGGAAGGTTCAAAGACCGCTGATAGGTCTGCATACGGCTGGAGTGTACGGGCGAACGGCGGATATGCGAGCAAAGTCCGCGCACTTTGAGGAGCAGGTCGGATAACCCCGGATAACTTTTCAGGAAGCACTGCACCACCAGGTTTAAGGTGTGAGCCAGGCAAGGAATGTGTTTCAGGTGGGAAAGGGAGATGGCAGCCATGAAATTCCTTCCGTTATCACTCACTACCTTGCCTGCCTCAAGATCTACAGTGCCCAGCCACGACTGCGTTTCTTTCTGCAAGAACTCGGACAGAACTTCCGCGGTGTGTCTGTTGTCGCCCAAACACTTCATAGCCAATACAGTCTGCTGACGCTTGCCAGTAGCTGCCCCATAATGGGAGACCTGGTGTGCAACAGTGGCAGCTGCGGATGGAGTGGTTGTGCGACTGCGGTCTGTGGACGAGCTCTCGCTTCTGCAGGAGGACGAGGAGGAGGAGGAGGGGGTGCGAACGACTACAGCCAACTGTTTCCTAGACCATGGACTAGGCAGAACTGTCCCAAAATTGCTGTCCCCTGTGGACCCTGCATCCACAACATTCACCCAGTGTGCCGTGATGGACACGTAACGTCCCTGGCCATGCCTACTGGTCCATGCATCTGTTGTCAGGTGCACCTTTGTGCTCACAGATTGCCTGAGTGCATGGACGATGCGCTCTTTAACATGCTGGTGGAGGGCTGGGATGGCTTTTCTGGAAAAGAAGTGTCGACTGGGTAGCTCGTAGCGTGGTACAGCGTAGTCCATCAGGGCTTTGAAAGCTTCTCTTTCAACTAACCGGTAGGGCATCATCTCTAACGAGATTAGTCTAGCTATGTGGGCGTTCAAACCCTGTGTACGCGGATGCGAGGCTAAGTACTTCCTTTTTCTAACCATAGTCTCATGTAGGGTGAGCTGGACTGGAGAGCTGGAGATCGTGGAACTAGCGGGGGTGCCGGTGGACATGGCAGACTGAGAGACGGTGGGAGATGGTATTGTTGCCGCCGGTGCCCTAGATGCAGTGTTTCCTACTATGAAACTGGTGATTCCCTGACCCTGACTGCTTTGGCCTGGCAAAGAAACCTGCACAGATACTGCAGGTGGTGCGGAAAATGGTGGCCCTACACTGCCGGAAGGGATGTTGCGTTGCTGACTAGCTTCATTGGCCGAGGGTGCTACAACCTTAAGGGACGTTTAGTAGTTAGTCCAGGCTTGCAAATGCATGGTGGTTAAATGTCTATGCATGCAACTTGTATTGCGACTTTTCAGATTCTGACCTCTGCTTAAGGTAGTTGAACATTTTTGACAGATGACTTTGCGCTGATCAATTGGATGTTGTTTAAAAAAATGCCAGACTGCACTCTTCCTAGCATCGGATACCTTTTCAGGCATTGCAGACTGAGATTTAACCGGATGGCCACGCTGTCCTCCAACAGGTTTTGACTTTGCCACACGTTTTGGGCCAGATATGGGCCTGGCAGATGGAACCTGTTGCGATGTTGATGCCTGCTGCGGCCCCTCCTCCTCCGCTTCAGAACTACTGCCGCCTGCACCCTGTTCCCCCAATGGCTGCCAATCGGGGTCAACAACTGGGTCATCTATAACCTCCTCTTCTAGCTCGTGCGCAACTCCGTCTGTGTCACCGTGTAAGTCGGTGGTAGAGCGTTCGTGACAGGGCAACAAAGTCTCATCAGGGTCTGATTCTGGATCAGTACCCTGCGAGGGCAATGTTGTGGTCCAAGTCAAAGGACCAGCATAGTAGTCTGGCTGTGGCTGTGCATCAGTGCACTCCATGTCAGATTCAACTTGTAATGGGCATGGCCTGTTAACTGCTTCACTTTCTAAGCCAGGGACGGTATGTGTAAAGAGCTCCATGGAGTAACCCGTTGTGTCGCCTGCTGCATCCTTCTCTGTTGTTGTTTTTGCTGAAGAGGACAAGGAAGCGACTTGTCCATGACCGTGAACATCCACTAACTACGCGCTGCTTTTACATTTACCAGTTTCAAAAGAGGAGGCAAAAGAGCTAGAGGCTGAGTCAGCAAGGTAAGCCAAAACTTGCTCTTGCTGCTCCGGCTTTAAAAGCGGTTTTCCTACTCCCAGAAAAGGGAGCGTTCGAGGCCTTGTGTAGCCAGACGACGAACCTGGCTCCACAGCTCCAGACTTAGGTGCAATATTTTTTTTCCCATGACCACCTGATGCTCCACCACTACCACTACCCTCATTACCAGCTGACAATGAACGCCCCCGGCCACGACCTCTTCCACCAGACTTCCTCATTGTTTTAAAAACGTAACCAAACTAACGGTATTTGTTGCTGTCAAACAACTTACACGGTGAGCTATAACTTCAGTATGATTTAGATACCCCTTTACAGGTGGGTGAGACCGCAAGGAAAAGCAGGCACAATGTTACAGACTCTGTTTTTGGTGGCACCAAATGAGAGAGATGACACACACGCAGGACTGTCACTCAAGCACAAATGTCAATATTAATCTCCCACTGTTTGTTTTTATTTTTTCAGGGAGAATTTAGAAACCCCCCCCAAAAAAATGATTTTTTCAGGAAGAATTTAGAAAACAAATAAAAAAAAGTGATTTTTTCAGAGAGAATTTAGAAACCAAATAAAAAAACAGAAACAAATAGGCTTTCTATGGCCCACTATCTGAGAGAGAGATGGCACACCCAGGAGTCAGGACTGGCACACAAGCAGAAAGGCCAATATTAATCTCCCACTGTTTTTTTTTAATTTTTTCAGGGAGAATTTAGAAACCCCCCCCCCAAAAAAAATGATTTTTTAAGGAAGAATTTAGAAAACAAATTAAAAAAAGTGATTTTTTTTCAGAGAGAATTTAGAAACCAAATTAAAAAAACAAAACAAATAGGCTTTCTATGGCCCACTATCTGAGAGAGAGATGGCACACCCAGGAGTCAGGACTGGCACACAAGCAGAAAGGCCAATATTAATCTCCCACTGTTTTTTTTATTTTTTCAGGGAGAATTTAGAAACCCAAAAAAAAAAAAATATGAATTTTTAAGGAAGAATTTAGAAAACAAATAAAAAAAAAGTGATTTTTTCAGAGAGAATTTAGAAACCAAATAAAAACAAAAAACAAATAGGCTTTCTATGGCCCACTATCTGAGAGAGAGATGGCACACCCAGGAGTCAGGACTGGCACACAAGCAGAAAGGCCAATATTAATCTCCCACTGTTTTTTTTTATTTTTTCAGGGAGTATTTAGAAACCCAAAAAAAAAAAGATTTTTTAAGGAAGAATTTAGAAAACAAATTAAAAAAAGTGATTTTTTTCAGAGAGAATTTAGAAACCAAATAAAAAAACAAAAAACAAATAGGCTTTCTATGGCCCACTATTTGAGAGAGAGATGGCACGCTCAGGACTGGCACACAAGCCCAAAGGGCAATATTAATCTCCCACTGTTTTTTTTTTTTCAGGGAGAATTTATAAAACCAATGAAAAAATAATAAATAGGCTTTCTATGGCCCACTATTTGACAGAGAGATGGCACGCTCAGGACTGGCACACAAGCCCAAAGGGCAATATTAATCTCCCACTGTTTTTTTTTTTTCAGGGAGAATTTATAAAACCAATGAAAAAAAAATAAATAGGCTTTCTATGGCCCACTATTTGAGAGAGAGATGGCACGCTCAGGACTGGCACACAAGCCCAAAGGGCAATATTAATCTCCCACTGTTTTTTTTTTTTCAGGGAGAATTTATAAAACCAATGAAAAAATAATAAATAGGCTTTCTATGGCCCACTATTTGACAGAGAGATGGCACGCTCAGGACTGGCACACAAGCCCAAAGGGCAATATTAATCTCCCACTGTTTTTTTTTTTTCAGGGAGAATTTATAAAACCAATGAAAAAAAAATAAATAGGCTTTCTATGGCCCACTATTTGAGAGAGAGATGGCACGCTCAGGACTGGCACACAAGCCCAAAGGGCAATATTAATCTCCCACTTTTTTTTTCAGGGAGAATTTATAAAACCAATGAAAAAATAATAAATAGGCTTTCTATGGGCCACTATTTGAGAGAGAGATGGCACGCTCAGGACTGGCACACAAGCCCAAAGGGCAATATTAATCTCCCACTGTTTTTTTTTTTTTCAGGGAGAATTTATAAAACCAATGAAAAAAAAAAAAATAGGCTTTCTATGGGCCACTATTTGAGAGAGAGATGGCACGCTCAGGACTGGCACACAAGCCCAAAGGGCAATACTAATCTCCCACTGTTTTTTTTTTCAGGGAGAATTTATAAAACCAATGAAAAAAAAATAGGCTTTCTATGGCCCACTATTTGAGAGAGAGATGGCACGCTCAGGACTGGCACACAAGCCCAAAGGGCAATATTAATCTCCCACTGTTTTTTTTCTTTCAGGGAGAATTTATAAAACCAATGAAAAAATAATAAATAGGCTTTCTATGGCCCACTATTTGACAGAGAGATGGCACGCTCAGGACTGGCACACAAGCCCAAAGGGCAATATTAATCTCCCACTGTTTTTTTTCTTTCAGGGAGAATTTATAAAACCAATGAAAAAATAATAAATAGGCTTTCTATGGCCCACTATTTGACAGAGAGATGGCACGCTCAGGACTGGCACACAAGCCCAAAGGGCAATATTAATCTCCCACTGTTTTTTTTTTTTCAGGGAGAATTTATAAAACCAATGAAAAAATAATAAATAGGCTTTCTATGGGCCACTATTTGAGAGAGAGATGGCACGCTCAGGACTGGCACACAAGCCCAAAGGGCAATATTAATCTCCCACTGTTTTTTTTTTTCAGGGAGAATTTATAAAACCAATGAAAAAAAAAAAATAGGCTTTCTATGGGCCACTATTTGAGAGAGAGATGGCACGCTCAGGACTGGCACACAAGCCCAAAGGGCAATACTAATCTCCCACTGTTTTTTTTTTTTCAGGGAGAATTTATAAAACCAATAAAAAAAAAATAGGCTTTCTATGGCCCACTATTTGACAGAGAGATGGCATGCTCAGGACTGGCACACAAGCCCAAAGGGCAATATTAATCTCCCACTGTTTTTTTTTTTTTCAGGGAGAATTTATAAAACCAATAAAAAAAAAAAATATAGGCTTTCTATGGCCCACTATTTGAGAGAGAGATGGCACGCTCAGGACTGGCACACAAGTCCAAAGGGCAATATTAATCTCCCACTGTTTTTTTTTTTTCAGGGAGAATTTATAAAACCAATGAAAAAATAATAAATAGGCTTTCTATGGGCCACTATTTGAGAGAGAGACGGCACGCTCAGGACTGGCACACAAGCCCAAAGGGCAATATTAATCTCCCACTGTTTTTTTTTTTTTTCAGGGAGAATTTATAAAACCAATGAAAAAAAAAAAAATAGGCTTTCTATGGGCCACTATTTGAGAGAGAGATGGCACGCTCAGGACTGGCACACAAGCCCAAAGGGCAATACTAATCTCCCACTGTTTTTTTTTTCAGGGAGAATTTATAAAACCAATGAAAAAAAAAAATAGGCTTTCTATGGCCCACTATTTGAGAGAGAGATGGCACGCTCAGGACTGGCACACAAGCCCAAAGGGCAATATTAATCTCCCACTGTTTTTTTTCTTTCAGGGAGAATTTATAAAACCAATGAAAAAATAATAAATAGGCTTTCTATGGCCCACTATTTGACAGAGAGATGGCACGCTCAGGACTGGCACACAAGCCCAAAGGGCAATATTAATCTCCCACTGTTTTTTTTTTTTTCAGGGAGAATTTATAAAACCAATGAAAAAATAATAAATAGGCTTTCTATGGGCCACTATTTGAGAGAGAGATGGCACGCTCAGGACTGGCACACAAGCCCAAAGGGCAATATTAATCTCCCACTGTTTTTTTTTTTTTTCAGGGAGAATTTATAAAACCAATGAAAAAAAAAAAAATAGGCTTTCTATGGCCCACTATTTGAGAGAGAGATGGCACGCTCAGGACTGGCACACAAGTCCAAAGGGCAATATTAATCTCCCACTGTTTTTTTTTTTTCAGGGAGAATTTATAAAACCAATGAAAAAATAATAAATAGGCTTTCTATGGGCCACTATTTGAGAGAGAGATGGCACGCTCAGGACTGGCACACAAGCCCAAAGGGCAATATTAATCTCCCACTGTTTTTTTTTTTTTTCAGGGAGAATTTATAAAACCAATGAAAAAAAAAAAATAGGCTTTCTATGGGCCACTATTTGAGAGAGAGATGGCACGCTCAGGACTGGCACACAAGCCCAAAGGGCAATACTAATCTCCCACTGTTTTTTTTTTCAGGGAGAATTTATAAAACCAATGAAAAAAAAAATAGGCTTTCTATGGCCCACTATTTGAGAGAGAGATGGCACGCTCAGGACTGGCACACAAGCCCAAAGGGCAATATTAATCTCCCACTGTTTTTTTTCTTTCAGGGAGAATTTATAAAACCAATGAAAAAATAATAAATAGGCTTTCTATGGCCCACTATTTGACAGAGAGATGGCACGCTCAGGACTGGCACACAAGCCCAAAGGGCAATATTAATCTCCCACTGTTTTTTTTTTTTTCAGGGAGAATTTATAAAACCAATGAAAAAATAATAAATAGGCTTTCTATGGGCCACTATTTGAGAGAGAGATGGCACGCTCAGGACTGGCACACAAGCCCAAAGGGCAATATTAATCTCCCACTGTTTTTTTTTTTTTTCAGGGAGAATTTATAAAACCAATGAAAAAAAAAAAAATAGGCTTTCTATGGGCCACTATTTGAGAGAGAGATGGCACGCTCAGGACTGGCACACAAGCCCAAAGGGCAATACTAATCTCCCACTGTTTTTTTTTTCAGGGAGAATTTATAAAACCAATAAAAAAAAAATAGGCTTTCTATGGCCCACTATTTGACAGAGAGATGGCACGCTCAGGACTGGCACACAAGCCCAAAGGGCAATATTAATCTCCCACTGTTTTTTTTTTTTTCAGGGAGAATTTATAAAACCAATAAAAAAAAAATATATAGGCTTTCTATGGCCCACTATTTGAGAGAGAGATGGCACGCTCAGGACTGGCACACAAGTCCAAAGGCCAATATTAATCTCCCACTGTTTTTTTTTCCAGGGAGAATTTAGAAACCCCACAAAAAAAAAACAGAAAAAAAAATTAGGCTTTCTATGGCCCACTATGTGAGATGGCACACACAGGGATGGCACTCGAGCAGAAATGCCAATCTTAATCTCCCACAGCTTTTTTTTTAGGGAGAATTAAAAAAAACAAAAAAAAAAAACACAGGGACTGTCCTACAATTACTATCTCCCTGCAGTAATCTCAGCCAGGTATGGCAGGCAGCAATAAGGAGTGGACTGCTGCACAAATTAAATAAAAAGTGTGGACAAACAAACAGGATAGCTGTGCAGAAAGGAAGGAACAACAGGATTTGTGCTTTGAAAAAAGCAGTTGGTTTGCACAGCGGCGTACACACAGCAATGCAGCTATCAGGGAGCCTTCTAGGGCAGCCCAATGAGCTACAGCGCTGAGGAAAAAAAAAAGTAGCTTCCACTGTCCCTGCAAACAAAGGTGGTGTTGGACAGTGGAAATCGCTACAGCACAAGCGGTTTGGTGGTTAATGGACCCTGCCTAACGCTATCCCTGCTTCTGAAGAAGCGGCAGCAACCTCTCCCTAGGCTCAGATCAGCAGCAGTAAGATGGCGGTCGGCGGGAACGCCCCTTTATAGCCCCTGTGACGCCGCAGACAGCAAGCCAATCACTGCAATGCCCTTCTCTAAGATGGTGGGGACCAGGACCTATGTCATCACGCTGCCCACACTCTGCGTCCACCTTCATTGGCTGAGAAATGGCGCTTTTCGCGTCATTGAAATGCGACTTTGGGGCGAAAGTCGCGTACCGCATGGCCGACCCCGCACAGGGGTCGGGTCGGGTTTCATGAAACCCGACTTTGCCAGAAGTCGGCGACTTTTGAAAATGAACGATCCGTTTTGCTCAACCCTAGTGCTGGCTACAGAAGAGAACGCAGCATGTCGTGGGAGCAGGGGAAGGTGAAAGTAATCATTTGTTTCTATTTAAAATTTACTGGAAAAGATCAAACGGGGCCCAGGATGGAGAACGTTATACCAGCATGAGATATTATCTCAGAATTGGGGACATCATGCCAGCATGGGAGACATTATACCAGAATGGAGGATATTATTCCAGAATTGGGACATTATGGGAGGATGGGGACATTATACCAGAATTGGGACATTATGGCAAGATGGATGACATTGCTCTAGAATGGAGACATTGTGCCAGGATTGGGGATGTAAGGCCTCATTCAGAGATCCGTGATTTTCCTTATATGTAAAAACACTGATATAAGGAATTATATTGAACAGACGTTGATCAGAATTTGATCAGAAAGTGGTCCGGACATCTGAATAAAGCCTAAATGTTAATATTTAGTATTCACAGAACAAATGAACTTGTGGCTGCCACTCACTTTTTGTTGATTAGTTAAGCATCCGAAGGTTAGGAGACAGAAGACAGCGCTGATAGGGTGCAGGGCTCACGTGACGTAAACACCTCGCGTGTGCCGACACCACTGGAACATCACTGACACAGGAGGTGAGTTTAAGGGTTTTCATTTTAATGAGGGAAAACACTCAGATTGATAAGGGGTTATCTTAGTAATGGACAACCCCTTTAAACTGTCCACCTAGGCAAAGTGAAAACTATCTGTGGACTTATTAGGGTACCTTCACACTGAAACGACGCTGCAGCGATACGACAACGATGCCAATCGCTGCAGCGTCGCTGTTTGGTCGCTGGAGAGCTGTCACACAGACAGCTCTCCAGCTACCAACGATCCCGAAGTCCCCTGGTAACCAGGGTAAGCATCGGGTTACTAAGCACAGGGCTGCGCTTAGTAACCCGATGTTTACCCTGGTTACCAGCGTAAACGTAAAAAAACAAACATTACATACTTACAGTACATTCCGTGACTGTCCTCCGGCGCTGTGCTTTCCTCTGCACTGTCAGCGCCGGTCAGCCGGAAAGCAGAGCGGTGACGTCACCGCTGTGCTTTCTGGCTGACCGGCGCTGACACAGGATACAGGAGGAGTGCAGAGAAGCAGAGCGCCGGGGACAGAATGCTGAAGGTAAGTATGTAATGTTTGTTTTTTTTACGTTTACGCTGGTAACCAGGGTAAACATCGGGTTACTAAGCGCGGCCCTGCGCTTAGTAACCCGATGTTTACCCTGGTTACCAGTGAAGACATCGCTGAATCGGCGTCACACACGCCGATTCAGCGATGTCAGCGGGAGATCCAGCGACGAAAGAAAGTTTCAGACGATCTGCTACGACGTACGATTCTCAGCGAGGTCCCTGATCGCAGTAGCGTGTCAGACACAGCGAGATCGTAACGATATCGCTGGAACGTCACGGATCGTGCCGTCCTAGCGATCAAAGTGCCACTGTGTGACGGTACCCTTAGTCTACAGTAAACATCAGGATTTCACATGTATATTATAACCTTCTTATAGCCCCCATTCACCAGACATCTGTACTTGTGCTTTCCTATAGAAAAAAATCTATTCAACGCTCTATACATTTTTTTAATAATTTCATTTTTATTTTTCTCACTTATATAGCACTGTTAATTCCACAGACCTATACAGACATCAGCATCGTTGTTCCTTAGGTCTTTGGAGAAACCAGAGAACCTCTGGAGGAAACCCACGCAAACACGAGGAGAACATACAAACTTCAAAGATGCTGATACAGTTGAAAGCAATGATGGGGGAGAGAGCATCAGGTGACGTTTCCTCTCCCATGATTCCTCTTCTGCTTCCGGTGACTGACATGGTGCAACGACATCACTTCATCGTGTGACACACTGTGTCGGACAGTGGAGCTGCTGAGTAGTTGCACTACAGAGTTCGGAGCAGCAAGAAAACGAAAAGAGGTATGGGTTGTTTTTTTTTTTTAAATCAATCAGTACGTGGTGACCATAATAATAGAGGAGTATGGGGTTGCATTATGTTACATATACTCTTTCAGGCAGCATTATACTCTATGGGGCTGCATTATACTCTATCGCTGACTGAATTATGCTATATATACTACGACTGAATTATACTATATATACTGCTGTATATGGTAGCTGTATTATACTCTATTGAGGACTATGAGGACTGCATTATACTCTATCGAGGACTATACGGAGTGTATTATACTACAGTATATGCACTACAGGTCCTTCTCAAAAAATTAGCATATAGTGTTAAATTTCATTATTTACCATAATGTAATGATTACAATTAAACTTTCATATATTATAGATTCATTATCCACCAACTGAAATTTGTCAGGTCTTTTATTGTTTTAATACTGATGATTTTGGCATACAACTCCTGATAACCCAAAAAACCTGTCTCAATAAATTAGCATATTTCACCCATCCAATCAAATAAAAGTGTTTTTTAATAACAAACAAAAAAAACATCAAATAATAATGTTCAGTTATGCACTCAATACTTGGTCGGGAATCCTTTGGCAGAAATGACTGCTTCAATGCGGCGTGGCATGAAGGCAATCAGCCTGTGACACTGCTGAGATGTTATGGAGGCCCAGGATGCTTCAATAGCGGCCTTAAGCTCATCCAAAGTGTTGGGTCTTGCGTCTCTCAACTTTCTCTTCACAATATCCCACAGATTCTCTATGGGGTTCAGGTCAGGAGAGTTGGCAGGCCAATTGAGCACAGTAATACCATGGTCAGTAAACCATTTACCAGTGGTTTTGGCACTGTGAGCAGGTGCCAGGTCGTGCTGAAAAATGAAATCTTCATCTCCATAAAGCATTTCAGCCGATGGAAGCATGAAGTGCTCCAAAATCTCCTGATAGCTAGCTGCATTGACCCTGCCCTTGATGAAACACAGTGGACCAACACCAGCAGCTGACATGGCACCCCACACCATCACTGACTGTGGGTACTTGACACTGGACTTCAGGCATTTTGGCATTTCCTTCTCCCCAGTCTTCCTCCAGACTCTGGCACCTTGATTTCCGAATGACATGCAAAATTTGCTTTCATCAGAAAAAAGTACTTGGGACCACTTAGCAACAGTCCAGTGCTGCTTCTCTGTAGCCCAGGTCAGGCGCCTCTGCCGCTGTTTATGGTTCAAAAGTGGCTTTACCTGGGGAATGCGGCACCTGTAGCCCATTTCCTGCACACGCCTGTGCACGGTGGCTCTGGATGTTTCCACACCAGACTCAGTCCACTGCTTCCTCAAGTTCCCCAAGGTCTGGAATCGGTCTTTCTCCACAATCTTCCTCAGGGTCCGGTCTCCTCTTCTCGTTGTACAGCGTTTTCTGCCACATTGTTTCCTTTCAACAGACTTACCATTGAGGTGCCTTGATACAGCACTCTGGGAACAGCCTATTTGTTGAGAAATTTCTTTCTGGGTCTTACCCTCTTGCTTGAGGGTGTCAATGATGGCCTTCTTGACATCTGTCAGGTCGCTAGTCTTACCCATGATGGGGGTTTTGAGTAATGAACCAGGCAGGGAGTTTATAAAAGCCTCAGGTATCTTTTGCATGTGTTTAGAGTTAATTAGTTGATTCAAAAGATTAGGGTAATAGGTCGTTTAGAGAACCTTTTCTTGATATGCTAATTTATTGAGACAGGTTTTTTGGGTTATCAGGAGTTGTATGCCAAAATCATCAGTATTAAAACAATAAAAGACCTGACAAATTTCAGTTGGTGGATAATGAATCTATAATATATGAAAGTTTAATTGTAATCATTACATTATGGTAAATAATGAAATTTAACACTATATGCTAATTTTTTGAGAAGGACCTGTATATGTGGGCTGCATTATACTGTATGTACTATATCAGGGCTTGTCAAAAGTTGGGGAAACGAGGACCTATTCCCAAGGCCCCATTAGTCCTCTTGCCAATCATTGATGAGCCCTTCCACAGAATTGCCGTGGACATTGTTGGGCCTCTGGCCATACCCAGCAGTTCTGGGAAGTGATTCATTCTGACAGTGGTAGATTATGCTATGCGGCACTTAGGGTCCATAGCGTTGTCATCCACTAGGGCCGACAAGATGGCTGATGCCCTGATAAGTATATTTTCTTGTGTAGGATTTTTCAAGACGCTGCTCACTGATCATTGGACCCAGTTCTTGTCTAACTTGTTACAGTGCCTTTGTAAGAAAAGCATTAAGCTACTTACTGGTAGCGGCATTTTTCGGAGGCCCATGACAGCACACGAGAGAGGGGATCTGCCCTTAAGGAACAGGAAACCTACAGATACAAAAGGGCGGCACCTCTCCCCATGCATCAGTTGTATTTCAGAGCCTGAGAGGACTGCCGCGGTTAGTGGTACACAAATATACATTATATACATTATATACATTTTGAAACAAAATAACCCATTATTGTAATAAGACACCATACGTGAGATTTACATATTACGCTATATACATATCAGGAAGTGCTACCCCCACGTGAATAGGGAGGGATCTAAGGGTGCTGTCATGGGCCTCCGAAAAATGCCGCTACCAGTAAGTAGCTTAATGCTTTATTCGGGAGGGACTATAGATTGTAGCACCCTTAACCCAAAGGAAAGATCAGAGGAGGACCCCAAATCCAACCGATAGTGTTTAAAGAAAGTGGAAGGGGATGACCATGTGGCCGCCTTACATATCTGCTCCACTGACACTCCAGATCTTTCCGCCCAGGATGACGCCATGGCCCGGGTGGAATGTGCCTTTAGGTTCTGCGGAGCTGGCCCCCCACCTGCTGTATAAGCTAGAGAGATAGTTTCCCTAATCCATTTAGCCAGTAAATATTTTGATACTCTAAACCCTTTCCTTGGACCTTGGAAGGAAAGAAGCAGTGTCCCATCTTTCTTCCAATTATCAGTGGCTGAAATATACTGAAGAAGAGATCTCCTGACGTCTAACGTATGAAGCTCCTGCTCTTTAGGATTAGAGGGATTAGGAATAAAGGACGGCAAAACGATCTCCTGTGATCTATGGAAACGTGTCGCCACCTTTGGTAGATATGCTGGGTCTGGTCTAAGGATTACTCTGTCTGACAAGATTTCAGTGTATGGAGGAGCCCTGGAAAGTGCCTGTATATCCCCTATCCTGCGAGCTGAGGTTATGGTGATCAGGAAGGCTGTCTTAAGTGTCAACATTTTGATCGAGGCCTCCTGCAGAGGTTCAAAGGGGGTTTAGTTAGAGAGGACAGAACTAAATTTAAATCCCATGGAACTGTTCTGTCTTTATGCACTGGTGTAGATCTACTAACTGCCTTCATAAACCTCGCTATCCAGTAGTTATTAGCTATATTACAGGAAAACAGGGCACCCAAAGCTGAGACCTGTACTCTAAGGGTACTAAGAGAGAGTTTTAACTCGAACCCCTTCTGTAGGAACTCTAGGATTTGTTGTATTGGCACCCCGTCTTGGATATTAAACTTTGAACAAGTCAAGAACTTTCTCCAAGTCCTAGAGTAGATTCTCGTAGTTATTTGCTTTCTACTCTTTAGGAGTGTCTCTACCAAGTTTGGAGAGAAGCCTTTCCCCACTAATAGTGACCGTTCAAACTCCATGCCGTCAAATGGAGCGCCGCCACTTGTGGATGGGAGATCGGTCCCTGAGAAAGCAAGTTCGGGATCTCTGGCAGTACCCAGGGGACCGCTACGGACATTGTCTTGAGCCAGGCAAACCAGGTTCTTCTGGGCCAAAAGGGGGCGATAAGGATGACTTTCGCTCGATCCTCCCTGATTTTCCTCACCACTAGAGGTATCAGGTTCAGTGGTGGGAAAGCATAGGCCAGTGGAAAATCCCATTTTATCAGAAACGCGTCCACCGCCAGGGGATTCTCCCTAAGATTTAGGGAGCAAAAAAGTTTTACTTTTCTGTTGTTTCTGGTGGCGAATAGATCCACCACTGGTTGACCCCATCTGCGGGCGATAAGATTGAAAATGTCCTCGTTGAGAGACCACTCTCCCTGTTTTAACACATTTCGGCTGAGGAAATCTGCTGCCACATTTTCTTTTCCTTTGATGTGAAGAGCTGTCAAAGATAGAAAATTGAGCTCTGCCACCTGGAACAACCGATCCGTGATCTGCATTAAAGTTTCGGAACGAGTTCCCCCTTGCCGGTTTATGTAAGCGACCGCCACTCTGTTGTCCGACAGAATTCTGACGTGCTGGCCCTGCAGATATACGAGGAATTTTTTAACAGCCAATTCAACCGCCAACAACTCTCTTTGGTTTGATGAGAATGTTGTGAAGGGTTCCCACTGTCCCTGGACCACCATGTCCCCCATATAGGCTCCCCACCCTGAAGAGCTGGCATCCGTGGTTATCACGTGGGTGACATCTACCATCCAGGGAACCCCTGCTGATAAATTCTGTTTATCTAGCCACCAACTAAGGGAATTCAATGTTATCGGCCTCAACGTCAATTTCCCATTCAATGCGCCTCCTAAGGCTCTGTCATGGAACAGGACTTCTTTTTGCAGGGACCTGGTGTGGAACTGAGCCCACTTAACTGCTGGAATGCAAGATGTGAGTGACCCAAGTAGAGACATTGCTTGCCTAAGTGTCATGGAAGGTGTATTGATTGCTCTTAATACAAAACTCTGAATTTGGTCTATTTTCTCTATAGGGAGGAGACACTGCTGTGTCACTGAATTCAACATTAACCCCAGGAATTTTTGAACATTTAGGGGCTGTAATTTCGATTTTTCAAAGATTATGATCCAACCCAACCGTTCTAGTTTGGTTTTAGCAATCTCCCATTGTGACAGACAATGATCTACCGAGTTACCTACAATGAGGAAATCGTCTAAGTAGGGGATTATAAGGACATTTGACTCTCTTAAATGCGCCATGACTTCCGCAATTATTTTAGTAAACACCCTAGGTGCCGAGGTGATCCCAAAAGGGAGCGCTCTGAATTGAAAATGTTGAATCCTACCCCCCATTAGTATCGCTACCCTCAGGTATTGTTGGAAATCAGCATGAATGGGTACATGATAGTAGGCATCTTTCAAATCCACTACTACCATGAAGCAGTTGTTGAAAAGCATTTTTATTGCCGAATTAATGGACTCCATTTTGAAAGTATGTTTCACCAAAAACTTATTGAGACCCTTAAGATTTATAATGGTTCTGTAAGATTTATCAGGCTTCTGGATTAGGAACAGGCGAGAGTAAAACCCTTTCCCTGCCTGAGAATACGGCACTTCTACCAAAACATTTTTGGAGCAAAGAGTCCTCACTTCCTCTTCTAGGGCGAATTGTTCAGTGGGAGATGAGCACCAGGGTGTTAATCTAAATTTGTCCTGTGGAATATGAACAAATTCCAGCTTGAGACCATGGGAAACAGTGTCTTTTATCCAAACGCTGTTTGTGATTTTCGACCACTCTACCGAGAATTGCAATAGTCTCCCTCCCACTGGAATTGCCAGTCATTGGTCTTGTTTTTTATTCTCCGTCTGGTTACGGCGAAACATGAGACCTGTACCTCGTTTTCGCCTATCCTCCCATCTGGGACGATCTCTCCCTGGTGAAAAGGCGCGCTTTCCTCCCCGGTTGAACCTTCTTTTGTTGAAGGGACGACGGTATGGATTGAACAGGTTGGGAAACTTTTTCTTATCATCTCCTGCTTTCTCCAGGAGTTCATCCAGGGTAGGCCCAAATAAATACTCGCCTTTACAAGGGATAGCGCAGAGCTTTGCTTTTGCCTGCATATCCCCCGGCCAGTATTTCAGCCATAGGGCTCTCCTTGCAGCATTAGAAAGTCCTGCTACTCTAGCTGCCAACTTTACGGAGTCAATTGAGGCATCCGATAAAAAAGCCACCCCCTCCTGGATTACAGGTAATGCTGAGAGTATGGAATCTCTAGAGGCCCCTTGTTTTAATTGGGTCTCTAACTGGTCCAGCCAGACCATCATTGACCTTACCGTGCAGGTTGAAGCTACCGTAGGTCTTAAGGAGCCAGCTGCCATTTCCCAGGTCCCCTTTAGGAAGGTATCCACTTTCCTATCCAGGGGGTCTTTAAGTGTTCCCATATCTTCAAATGGGAGAGAAGATCGTTTTGCTACCTTGGCAATTGCTGCATCCAGCTTTGGTGCTTTCTCCCAGTTACCTACTGCTGGGTCATCAAAAGGGTACCGACGTTTTTGCGCAGGTGGTAAGGAGCCTTTCCTCTCCGGTTTTCTCCACTCCCTATTAATAAGATCTTGTATTTTCTCATTTAAAGGAAACACTCTGCGCTTTTTCTGCTCCAATCCACTGAACATCATTTGTTCTTTGGATAGTTGAGGCTTGGGTTCCGATATACCCATTGTGCCTCTGACCGCCTTTACCAATTTGTCTATTCTTTCTAGGGGTAGGCAAAACCGAGCAGCGTCTTCTTCCAAAGAGGAGGATGATGCTGCTGAATCGTCCGATTCTTCAGACTTGTCCTTTTCCACAGATGAATCAGATGCCCACTCAGTTCTCTGCCTAGAACCTCCTGACTGTGAAAGGTTTTTAAAGGACTCCTTAACCTCCATTCTAATCATCTCTTTGAGACTGGCCGTAATAGAGGAGGATTCTTCGGCTACCTACGGGGATAAGTAAGGTAGACTAGAGTGTAAGATCTACATGCTATACCCCCTCCCCTCCTTCCAGAACCTCACCGTCTGCTGGATACAGGGGTCACATAGTTTTTTAGGGTGTGAGTCAGGCAAGGGAACCTCGCAGATGGCACATTCCCTATGCTTCGCCTTACTGACGTTTTTCCTTCCCTGCATAAAACATATGAGGGGAGACTAGTCACTAAGTGAACTTTCTCGAAGATCACTTACCAGTGGCTGCTCACACCCAGAAATACCGAAGTACGAGGGGGATCCTTTTTGGCTGACCCTCCAGACCCCTGTCTGGAGGAGCTTCTGCGGCCCGAACCATCGCTCCTCTTTTCATGTTCCTTCTCCTTGGGTTTCTGGGATGCTTGTTCCAGCAGCACAACCTGCTGATCCTGATCCGATTCCATCCTTAGTAAAATGGAGCCAGAACCCGGGAACACGCTGCTGGAGCCGCCTTATAAAGCCCCTCCTTCGGTCAGCGCACCTTGCCCAGCTTGTTTGTTTGATTTTCCCGCCCTCCCGCAGCTGTGGGGGATCATCCGACGCTCAGGAGGGATTGCGGCATGATCTCCAGTGGGCGCCGCCATCTTGGAGCCCCTGCGCATGCGCAGGAGCAGGAGCTCACCGACCCGGAAGTCGTCGCCGGCCCTGCCCCCGACGTCACCACCGCTTACAGCGCTTCCTGTCAGCGCTGCAGCCCTCGTGGAACGCCGAGGCCGGCCAGCTACGTTCCGATCGGCGCCCCCTAGATGCTGCCGCCCCCCCCCCCCCCCGCACAGAGAGACCCAGCAGCACACGGGAAGGCACCTACCATCTGCTGGTCCCGGAGACCGGACACCCCCTGGCGACCGCTCCTCGCTGCCTAGCCACCGCCGTGCCGCCCTGCCAGGGCCACCGTGACTACCTCAGGTACCCGCACCGGCCGAAGTGGGAGACCCCCTCGCCACCAGAATCGGTCCGGCCGGCCTGGACTCCTGTAGTTTCTATAGGCATCCAGTCCCTTCAGGAACAGGAAACCAACTGATGCATGGGGAGAGGTGCGGCCCTTTTGTATCTGTAGGTTTCCTGTTCCTTAAGGGCGGATCACTTCTCTCGTGTGCTGTCATGGGAGTCCGAATAAATTCAGGTACAAGACCTTGTGTCTAGTCCAGGGGTGTCAAACTGCATTCCTCGAGGGCCGCAAACCATGCGTGTTTTCAAGATTTCTTTAGCATCGCACAAGGTGCTGCAATCATTATGTGTGTAGGTGATTAAATTTTCGCCTGTGCAGTACAAGGAAATCCTGAAAACATGACCTGTTTGTGGAGCGCCCCCAGACACAGAGCCACGAGTTCTCGGTACCGGGCCTCTCTGGTTCGGTTCTGAGGCTGTCACGGTGGCTAGACCCGGTCCGCGACCCTGCTAAGGGGCGTCCAATAAAGGTGGTACTGTCTGTCAGGGATTTGTGACGCCACCTGTGGTGTTCGGTCAGGGTGACCGATGCTGCTGTGGGGTCCGCTGGGGTGATGAAATGGCAGCTAGATGGAATACCTTCCCACAGGTGAAGTATGTCCTCAGGGCTTCCCAGTAAAGTGGATGGTGATGGTGTGAGGTGCAGTCAATAACGAGGACACAAGGTTGCTGTCTCTTTACCTCTTTACTGAAGACTTCAGGATCCTCAATACAGAGCACAGTTAACAGGGCTATCTGAGACCGGCCGGTCCGATGGGCACATCCAGAATTCCCTTTGCAGGTGGAAATCGTTGCCTTCCAATAGCGCCTGTGTGTTGTAGTGCTACCCTGCTGAGCATTCGGAATAGTCCTCACAACTTCTGTTCTCGTTCGTTCGTTATTTCTAATTCGTTCCAGATCTTTCTAGTTCAACGTCCTCCAGGTATGTTATGGCTAGGATGCACCCGTATGACGGGAAGGCCTGGAGTTCTTCCGGGACCCTAGAGACGCCCCTCTCCCACAGTTGCCCCCTATGTCTTCGTAGGTGTTCAGGTGAGACAGCCAACCTATAATTAACTGTCCTGCGGAGTTTGAAGTAAAGCGTAGAGTCAGTTACTCCCTCGATGTTCCGGCCACCGGCTACGCGCCTCAGTAGGATGTTGCCTCGGTCTCACGGCATGACTCCTACTGGTTCTCCTTTGTGCTTGATCTCGTTTCTCACTGTTCCACAATATCCTTCGCTTCGTGTCTCTTTCTTAGGATACCGCCGCAGGGTGTGCAGGCGCGGTTCCGTAACGTTCTATTCTGGTCGCTAGGTGCCTGCCAGGTTCCCACGCCTGACAGGGACCCCCCTGTGTCTTCTCCCTGCAACACCCCCTGCCACGGGATGTTGCCTGAATCCAACCCAGTCAGCTTCTGACTAACTTCCTATCCAACCCCTAGTTTTACCAGTGTGAGGAGTGGCCCAATAAATAAAGCCCTTTGCTCCCCCTAGTGGCCGGAGTGTGAAGTGTAATGTGTGCTGGTGATACCTGGTCAGTAGAATTCCTTCAGTGCCATCAGACGTACCATCACTCCCCGTAGTGGCAGAGTGTCATACTGCAACGACCAGATCTCTTGCATCTCGGCTTTGGGAAAATGGCCGCCGCGATCTCTAATGCGCACGCGCGGCATCCCGCGGCCATTTTCCTGAAGCCCCGTGCAGCAGAGCACTCCATCTGCGCACGCGTGGCCCCAGGAAGATGGCCGCCCCCACCGATGCAAGGTATTACAGCGCAGATCGCGCGCTGTGTCTTCACGTGGGCGCAGGGAAGTCGGAACTCTGGACATGCGCACACCACTACGCCACCAACGGAAAGCTGGGGAAGAAAAGAGCGCTGTGAACACGCCCACCTGACCAGACCAGCCTGATTGACAGGCGAAAACGGCGACTTTGGTAATGTATTTCTCAGCATACATGGGGAATCAGGGTACACTACATACACTATAGTAATGCACAGCGCAGGCCCTATTTAACAGTATTTATAGCTCAATCTCAAAAAACGGGGTGACAGGTTCCCTTTAACATGCAAACCACCCTTGGGGGTTAAGGGATTAAAAAGGTCCCTTAGACCGGGATCACACCAGTGAGTTTTACGGATGTATGAGAGGCGCAGAAAATACGCATTGCACACGGACCAATGATTTTCTATGGGGCAGCTCCTATCTGCCGCATTTTACGCATCCGTATTATACGATATTGTACGGCCGTAGAAAATCGCAGCATGCTGCGTTTGTCAGCGTATTGCGCAAAAAATACACCAATGAAAGTCAATGGGGGCGAGAAAAATACGGATTACACACGGACCAACAGTGTGACTTGCGAGAAACCGGTTTTTACGTACCGGTAATAGGATTTTACAGAGTCCACGACAGCACCCACAACGAGAGAGGGGATCCGCCCACCTTCCGGACAGGAACCTACAGGTTAAAAAGGGGCGGTCCCCCTCGCCCTCCAGTTTGTGTTCCAGAGTACAAGGGTTACCGCCAATGAATCAGTACATGACAATATCATATTAAACAATACTAAATACCACCACCTCTATAGAGTGAACTCTACGGCACACCTTCCAACAGAGTGCAGGAATAAGAACTAAATACGGGGGGGAATGTATGGGTGCTGTCGTGGACTCTGTAAAATCCTATTACCGGTACGTAAAAACCGTTTTTCCTATCGCCACGACAGCACCCACAACGAGAGACTTTCAAAGACTATTTAACTGGGAGGGACCACAGCACTAAGTACTGAACGGCCAAACTGTAAGCTGGAATTAGCAGATAGATTAAGGCGATAGTGCTTATAAAAGGTGGAAGGTGATGACCAAGTTGCCGCCTTACATATCATTTCAATGGGGACATCTGCCTTCTCCGCCCAGGATGATGCCATGGCCCGAGTGGAGTGCGCCCTGATGCCTTCTGGTGGTGTTACTCCCTTGGCAGAATAGGCAAGACATATCGCTTCTCTAATCCATCTAGCGATAGAGTTCTTCGTGACACCAGAACCCTTTTTCCGATTCTGGAAAGAAACAAACAGAGCCCTACTCTGTCTCCAGCTTTGTGTCCTATCCAGGTATTCTAATATCGCCCTCTTTACATCTAGAGTATGATATTTTTTCTCCTCTTCTGAACCTAGATCTTCATAGAAGGATGGTAAATAAATCTCCTGACTTCTATGAAATTTAGATGCTACTTTTGGTAAATATGCAGGATCAGGCTTTAAGACAATCTTATCCTGGAGAATTATTAGATAGGGAGGATCTACTGATAACGCATGTATATCACTGACCCTCCTGGCAGATGTTAATGCTAAGAGTAGAGCTGTTTTTAAGGTTAAATTTTTTATTGAAATAGAGTCTAATGGCTCGAACGGAGGTTCAGTCAACGCCTCAAGTACCAAATTTAAATCCCAAGGGGGTATTCTTACAATATGGATTGGGTTAGAACGCTGACATGCCTTAATAAATCTAGCAACCCATCTATTACCAGCTATATCACTGTTATATAGAGCTCCCAAGACTGAAACATGAACTCTTAGAGTGTTGACCGCTAAGCCCAATTCCCAGCCTTTCTGAAGGAATTCTAAAATAGCTGAAATCGGAGCCTTATCTCCTAATGGTTGCTGATGAAACAAAAGGAATTTTTTCCAAATTTTCGAGTAGATCTTTGTAGTGACCTCCTTCCTACTTTTCAATAAAGTAGCTATTAAAGCGTTAGAGAACCCCCTCTCCCTCAGAAGCTCCCTCTCAAATTCCAGGCCGTTAAGTGAAGGGTCTCCAAATTTGGATGATGAAATGGACCCTGAGAGAGGAGTTCCGGAACCACTGGCAACACCCAGGGATCGGTCACAGACATTGTCATGAGGAGAGAGAACCAAGGCCTCCTGGGCCAGAAGGGGGCGATTAAGATCACTCTGGCTCTTTCCTCCCGGATCTTCCTGAGAACTATCGGAATCAGACACATTGGGGGAAAGGCATATGCCAGCTGGAAGTCCCAACGGACACGAAGGGAATCCACTATAAATGGTTGGTCTGTTATATGTAAGGATGCGAACTTCCTGACCTTCCTGTTCCTCCTCGTAGCAAACAGATCTATTGTCGGCAACCCCCACAGATTGACTATCTGATCGAATATCTGTTGGTTTAGGGACCACTCTCCCTGACGAAGGGAATGGCGACTGAGGTAGTCCGCCTCTATATTGAGTTCCCCTCTTATATGTACTGCCGACAGGGATTGTAAGTGTTTCTCGGCCAGGGACAATATCTGTGCTGTAGTGGTCATCAGGGATCGAGACCTTGTCCCCCCCTGATGATTGATGTAGGCTACCACAGTCATATTGTCTGTTTGTATCTGTACATGCGTATTCCTCAGGGATAGCAGTAAGGAAAGAAGAGCCTGATAGACTGCAGTAAGCTCTCTTAGATTTGAGGAATTCTGGGACTCCTGACTCGACCATCGCCCTTGGGTTAGAATGTCTCCCATATGGGCTCCCCAACCGAACGGGCTGGCATCTGTTGTAACTGTATTGTTCGGAGTGATGGTCCAGAGAACTCCTTTTGACAAATGTGCTGGATTGAGCCACCATCTCAGATCGTGAAGAGTGGCGGGTGATAATTTGAACTTTCTGCTCAGAGCACCGTGAAGATCTTTTTCTGCTCGAAGAACTTCGTACTGAAGTATTCGGGTATGAGCCTGAGCCCATCTTACCGCCGATATACACGCAGTCAAAGATCCTAGTAGAGACATTGCGTCTCTTAAACTTAAGTTTGGAGCTTTTCTTACGGCCGTGATCCTTTGAACGATCTTCCGCTTCTTCTCTTCTGGTAGGAAGGATGACTGATCTTCTGAGTCTAGAAGAACTCCTAGGAACATTTGATGTCTTGTGGGTTCCAGTTTTGACTTTTCCCAGTTGATTATCCATCCGAGATCCTGTAGGGATGATATTATGGCATTTACCCTAGACGTACACTGGTCAATTGAATTTCCTACTATCAAAAAATCGTCTAGATAGGGCACCACAAGGGTTTCTCTTTCCCTAATATGGGCCATTACTTCAGAAACAACCTTAGTAAAAACTCTAGGTGCCATGGACAGGCCAAAGGGCATTGCCAAAAATTGAAAATGTTTAATCTGATGGTTTACCCATACTGCCATCCTGAGGAATTGCTGGTGATTTCTGTGAACTGGAAGATGGTAGTACGCATCTTTTAGATCCAAGACCGACATGTAGCACCTAGGAAACAAAAGCTTAGTTGTTGACTTAATGGATTCCATCTTAAAAGCGTGGTACTGAAGATATCTATTCAATTTACGTAAATTTCTGATAGTCCTAAAGGACCCATCAGGTTTAGAGATTAAGAATAGGGGAGAATAAAAGCCTGTCTTCTCCTGATGTTTTGGTACTTCTTCAATAACTCGCTTTGTAAGCAATTGTTGAATCTCTAATTCTAAGGCCTGTTGTTGGGCGGGAGTGTCCAGTGATGTTATCACAAAATGATCTGGGGGAGTTCTCAAAAATTCTAATTTTAATCCGGACTCAACCACCCCCATTATCCAGGCACTAGAAGTAATCTTTTTCCATCTATCTGAGAAGAACTTTAGTCTTCCCCCTACTGGTAGATCTGTTCTATCTGTAGTTACGTCTACGTCTTGAGAAAGATGAAGGGTTCTTATAGTATCCACCTTTCTTCTTATGATCTGATGTTTCCGAATCGCGATTATACCCCTGCTGGTCTGGCTGGAATCTCCTGAAGGGCATGCGTCTTCGGAAGGCGTTCCTAAAAGTGGGATTAAACGTTTTAGGAAATCCCTTCTTCCTATCTTCTGCCTTTGCAAGGATGTCATCCAGCACCGGGCCGAATAGGTACTCACCCCTACATGGAATGGAGCAAAGTTTGGCCTTAGCCTGGGCATCCCCCTTCCATGTCTTTAGCCATAGAGCCCGTCTGGCTGCATTCGAAAGACCTGCCGATCTTGCAGCCAATTTCAGAGAATCAATTGAGGCGTCTGCTAGATAAGCTGCTCCTTCTCTGACCTGAGACAGGGAATTCAGCAACTTATCCCTGGGTACCTTCGCTTTAAGCTGCTCCTCCAGCTGAGTCACCCAGACCATGATTGATCTGGCCGTACAGGTGCCTGCAATAGCCGGCTTAAAGGCTCCAGATGATGACTCCCATAGTTTTTTAAGGAGCATGTCAGCCTTTCTGTCTGAAGGATCCTTGAGGAGCCCTACATCTTCTAACGGAAGTGAGGCTGTTTTTGAAGTAGAGGCTACTGCCGCATCTATTTTAGGAACCTTCATCCACTGTGACAAAGTGTCATCTTCAAAGGGGTACCTTCTTTTTGCAGCTGAAGGTAAAAACCCTTTATCCAGCTTGTCCCACTCCCGTTTGACCAGATCTTTAACAGAATCCACCACTGGGAAAGCTTTCCGACTTCTCTGGCTCAGCCCTGCGAACATGATCTCCTGGGTTGTTTTGGGTTCTTTACTCTCTGCAACCCCCATAGTTGCACAGACTGCCTTAATTAAGGTTTCCATACCCTCCATGGAAAAGCAAGGTCTTCCCTCCTCATCTGAAGAGGATGCCGAAGAACTTTCCGAACACTCGCCTTCTTGTACTGAAGGGCTGGAATCGGACACCAACTCCACACTGCTTTTTTCATGCCGTCTGGTTTTAAGGGATGATTTTATTTCTTCCCTAATTACTTCCCTCCGATCCGATACCCGGAGAGGGGCCTCTTCTTCTAACATACGACATATGCATAATTGGCATAACTTTTTAACATAGGTGTCAGGTAGAGGCTCTGTGCATACAGCACACTGCTTATGCTTGGATTTGGAGACCTTTTTCCCCTATAATAAAGCATAGTGTAGAAAACGGCTGTATCAGGCAATGGTTTACATATTACACTCACCACTGCTGAAAAAATGTAGAGTACCGGTTTTTGAGGGGGTGAGGCGCGACGTGACGCTGGTTTGCCAGGATCCTGCTGCCCACGTTCGCCGCTATGAGACCTGTGCTCTCCTGCCTGTCGGTGTTCAGCGTCTCCTGCTGAAGACATATTGCCGCACACACATCTCACCTGAGCGCTGCTCCTTTTCAAAAGTCCCGCGCTCCTCCTCCCGGTCTCCTCCGGAAGTCGATCGATCACTTCCGGGTCATAAGCGCCGACCTGCTCCCGCAGCGTCGCGCGCGTGTGGACGACCAGGGCGGCGTGCCTTCCCCTGGGAACGCCACCTCGGCATTCAGCCGCTCCTTGCCAGACGAGGGGGGAAGCTGGACACAGGACTTCCCCCGACGCTGCTTCCGGGCCCCCGACTCTGCCGTTCTCACCCGGACACCGCACAGAGGCTTGGCGGACCCGGGTAGGTGAAACGACCTGTAGGCTCCCGCCGTCCGGACAGGAACCCAAAACTGGAGGGCGAGGGGGACCGCCCCTTTTTAACCTGTAGGTTCCTGTCCGGAAGGTGGGCGGATCCCCTCTCTCGTTGTGGGTGCTGTCGTGGCGATAGGAAAATACCGTATATACTCGAGTATAAGCCGAGATTTTCAGCCCAAATTTTTGGGCTGAAAGTGCCCCTCTCGGCTTATACTCAAGTCATGGTCGGCGGCAGGGTCGGCGGGTGAGGGGGAGAGAGGTCTGTCACATACTCACCTGCTTCCGGGGCTCCTGGTGCTGTCCCTGCCTGTCCCATGGTCTTCGGGTTCCGCAGCTCTTCCCCTGTTCAGCGGTCAAGTGGGACCGCTCATTAAAGTTATGAATATGGACTCCACTTCCATAGGGGTGGAGCCGCATATACATTACTGTACTGAGCGGTGCCAGTGACCGCTGACAGAGGAAGAGGCTGCGGCACCCGGAGACCATAAGGAGCCAGGGACGCCGGATGCAGGTGAGTATTACATATTTACCTGTCCACGTTCCACCCGCCGGGCGCCGCTCCGTCTTCCCGTCCTCTTGCTCTGACTGTTCAGGTCAGAGGGCGCGATGACGTACTAGTGTGCGTGACGCCCTCTTCCTGAACAGTCAGTGCGGAGAGACGCAGAGACGGGACCCTGAGGAGCTGCGGGCAGCACGAGAGGTGAGTATGTCATTTTTTTTTAATTGCAGCAGCAGCAGAATTATATATTGCACAGCTTTATAAGGAGCATCTATGGGGCAATAATGAACGGTGCAGAGCATTCTATATGGCACAGCTTTATAAGGAGCATCTATGGGGCAATAATGAACGGTGCAGAGCATTCTATATGGCACAGCTTTATATGGAGCATCTATGGGGCCATAATGAACGGTGCAGAGCATTCTATATGGCACAGCTTTATATGGAGCATCTATGGGGCCATAATGAACGGTGCAGAGCATTCTATATGGCACAGTTTTATATGGTGCATCTATGGGGCCATAATGAACGGTGCAGAGCATTCTATATGGCACAGCTATATATGGATCATCTATGGGGCAATAATCAACGGTATGGAGCATTATATATGGCACAGCTTTATATGGAGCATCTATGGGGCGATAATGAACGGTGCAGAGCATTCTATATGGCACAGTTTTATATGGAGCATCTATGGGGCCATAATGAACGGTGCAGAGCATTCTATATGGCACAGTTTTATATTGAGCATCTATGGGGCCATAATGAATCGTGCAGAGCATTTTATATGGCACAGCTATATATGGATCATCTATGGGGCAATAATGAACAGTATGGAGCATTATATATGGCACAGCTTTATATGGAGCATCTTATGGAGCAATAATGAACAGTATGGAGCATTATATGTGGCACAGTTTTATGTGGTGCATCTATGGGGCAATAATGAAATGTATGGAGCATTATATGTGGCACAGCTTTATATGGAGCATCTTATGGGGCAATAATGAACGGTATGGAGCATCTATTTTTATTTTTGAAATTCACAGGTAGCTGCTGCATTTCCTACCCTAGGCTTATACTCGAGTCAATAAGTTTTCCCAGTTTTTTGTAGCAAAATTAGGGGGGTCGGCTTATACTCGAGTCGGCTTATACTCGAGTATATACGGTACGCAGCGGTGTATTATAGAAAAGCCGGCAATTCAATGCGGTGTACAGTAAAATCAGACTGCCAGGTTAGAATAGCTATAATAAATGTCTACACATATATATACTGTATATATATATATATATATATATATATATATATATATATATATATATATATATATATATATATATATATATATATATATATATATATATATACACACACACACAGTGGGAATTTTTCTGAATATTTTCTCACGCTCGAGTTCATCTGAGGTTATGCCAGCAGGGGGCGCAGCACCGCAAGTCTAGGTAGCTACGTTCCCCTGCTTTCCATTCATTCTCCGGGTTTTTACAGGCAGGGGCGGCTGCATTAGCAGGCTTCTGCTTGTAAAATTATTTAACCCCTTGAGATGGATTTACAGCGTGGGACAAGACTGAACGACGGAAGGTATGGGATATTGTTGTTTTTTTATTTTAACTTTGTTTCAGGTGACAAGGGTCTTCAATTGGATTGAGAGTATAATAAATTACTACAACACCCTGTGTCTTTATTTCAATAAAATACTTTTTTCATAATGTGTGTGTGTTTTATTAACCATTTACTACTATTGGATTAATAATGGATAGGTGTCTTATTGACGCCTCTCCATTATTAACCTGGCTTAATGTCACCTTAGAATAGCAAGGTGACATTAACCCTTTATTACCCCATATCCAACCGCTACACGGGAGTGGGAAGAGAGTGGCCAAGTGCCAGAATAGGCGAATCTTACAGATGTGCCTTTTCTGGGGTGGCTGGGGGCAGATGTTTTTAGCCAGTGGGGGGTCAATAACCATGGACCCTCTCCAGGCTATTAATATCTGCCCTCAGTCACTGGCTTTACCACTCTGGTGGAGAAAATTGCACAGGAGCCCACGCCAGTTTTTTCCAAGATTTAAGCCTTTATTTTAACAGCTAGAGTTCTCAAATTTTGCACATACACACTACTAACATTAGTAGTGACGAATATGCAAAAAAAGAGATATGAAATGGTTTATTGTATGTAAACCATGTCTCATATCATGTCGGGTTTGGGAAGGAGATAGAAAAAGCCGGAAATTGAATTACCGGCTTTTCTGCTATCTAGCGCTGTATGAAATATACATACATACATATATGTATATATGTGTGTGTGTGTCTCACTGATTATATATATATATATATATATATATAATATATATATAGGCTGTATATATGTTTTAACGAATATTTGAACCCATGGATCCATTGGAAGTCTGTTTTGCAAGCCGGCGAGAAAATCTCGCTGTACGGATGCCATACGGATTACATACAGAGGATGACATGCGCAAAATACGCTGCCACACCCTGCCTACGAATGACATACGGATCACTATTTTGGGAACATTTCTGTCTATTACAGCCGTAAAAAACGGACCGTATTTCCCTACGCTGAGTGTGACCCCGGCCTTAGTCTGTTTCAGTAGATTCCACAATCATGGGGGAAGACTGCTGATTTGACAGATGTCCTGAAGGCAGTCATTGACACACTCCACAAGGAGGGTAAGCCACAAAAGGTCATTGCTAAAGAAGCTGGCTGTTCACAGATTGCTGTATCCAAGCATATTAATGGAAAGTTGTGTGGAAGGAAAAACTGTGGCAGAAAAAGGTGGACAAGCAACCGTCATAACCACAGCTTTGAAAGGATTGTTAAGAAAAGGCCATTCAAATATTTGGGGGAGATTCACAAGGAGTGGACTGCTGCTGGAGTCATTGCTTCAAGAGCCACCACACACAGACGTATCCAGGACATGGGCTACAAGTGTCGCATAGCTTGTGTCAAGTTACTCCTGACCAATAGACAACGCCAGAAGCGTCTTACCTGGGCCAAGGAGAATAAGAACTGGACTGTTGCTCAGTGGTCCAATGCGTTGTTTTCAGATGAAAGTAAATTTTGTAAGTCATTTGGAAATCAAGGTCCCAGAGTCTGGAGGAAGAGTGGAGAGGCCACAATCCAAGCTACTTGAGGCCTAATGTGATGTTTACACAATCAGTGATGTTTGGGGAGCCATGTCATCTGCTGGTGTAGATCCACTGTGTTTTATCAAGACCAAAGTCATTGCAGCTGTCTATCAAGAAATGTTAGAGCAGTTTATGCTTCCCTCTGCCGACAAGCTTTTTGCAGATGGAAATTTCTTTCTCAAGCAGCACTTGGCACCTGTCCACACTGCCAAAAGTACCAATACCTGGTTTAAAAACAATAGTATAATTGTGATTGATTGGCGAGCAAACTCGCCTGACCTTAACCCCATAGAGCAAGTGTGGGGAATCTTCTTTCTTTGGATATTTATATCATCCTTCGGGGGCTGTAAAAGCTCCGCCCACAAAGTACATCCTGACTCAGGCACTGGTTTCAGGACGTAATCTTTCATTGCATGTGCAGTGCCCCAGAGTCCTGGTTCGTTGCAGTAATGTTATTCTTCCACCAGGGGGAGTGATATTATGTCTGATGGCACTAAAGGAGTCCACCCTGCTAGGTATCACAAACCATACACTACACTTCACACTCCAGTCCACCAGGGGGAGCCTTGCTCCTATCTATTAGGGCACTCCTCACATTAGGGTAAAACTGGTGGGTTGGATAGAAAGTTAGTCAGAAGCTGACTGGGCTTGGCCCAGCCAACACCTGTCAGGCAGACAGTGGGAAAGGAGGAACACCACAAAGCTGCAGACATAGGGCCCCAGACAGGGGTGGGATCCTGTCAGAGGCCTAGACAGAAAGACACGGAGCTGCGCCTGCCCCACGTGCGGCAGCATCCTAAGAAAGGATACGAAGAGAATTGTATTGTAGAAAGTGAGATATGAAGTCATAGCACAAAGAGAAGAAAACCAGAAAGAGTTCTGCCCTGAGAGAGGCTGCCTCCTTCTGAGGCGCGTAGCCGGTGGCCGGAACACCGAGGGAATAATAGACTCTACGCTTTACTTCAGAGACCGGCAGGACAGTCAATTCCAAGTTGGCTGCCCAACCTTAATACCTAAGAAGACACGGTGGCAAATTGTGGGGGTCGGGGCGTCTCTAGGGTCCCTATAAACAAGCCTCAGGCCATCAGTCATACGGGTTTGTCCTGTCCACCATCTGGGGGACAGTGAGGAAGAAATAACATCTAGAACATCTACAACAGTTGTGAGGACCTTAGATTCAAATACATTTTTATTAAGAATAACAAGATAAATGACATGTTACATTCTTATTTTCAATACAAAGCTTTTTCCCCCCCTTCAAACATTCCCCTTCAATCCCACCACCCCCCAACCCCACCCAACAAAGCAGCTCACCTTGCTTAGCACTTCCATCATTAGACCAATATACTATCTAATCCCTCGACCAATAATATAAGCCACATTTAACATTACCATTAATTAGGAACCTTAATTAACTCTCCCTCTATAATACCCCTATCCCATAGCAATCCACGGAGACCACATTTTATTGAACATTTCGATTTTCCCTCTTTTTTTATAAAACCCCTTTTCCAGTGTCAGGCCCTGCTTCACATACTGGAGGAACTCTCCTCTTGACGGCGGTTCTTCCCTAATCCAATTTCGAGCTATTACCTTCCTAGCCATGTATAACAATCTGGCAATAGCTATCTTTAGGTTGTTATCCACTCCAATCTCATCCACACATCCCAACAAGCACACTATAGGATCCCTTGGCACCTTACATCCATACGCACCTTCCATACGACTCAAAACTACCACCCAAAAAGAAGCCAGTTTCGGACACGTCCACATCATATGGAGTATATCAGCATCTGCAGTTTTACACCTCGGGCATTCAGAATCATCACGCAAACCAGCCTTATATAGCACCATCGGTGACTTATAAACCCTGTGTATCACATAGAGCTGTGACAGTCTATACGGTTCGCTCAGTGACAATCGTGGGACCCATTCTAGTACCGACTCCCAAGTCTCATTCTCCATTGGACCCAGATCCCTCTCCCACTTAGCTCTCGCCATTATTGGAAACCCCAATAGGAAAGTGTGCAACAGATCTTTATACAAAGTAGATATGACTCCCCCAGTAGTCCCTTCATTACACACATACTCCAGTACTATATCCCTCTGAATTCCAATACCTCCGTTTCTACTCTGAGCTCCAAAAGCATGCCTCATCCGCAAATACTGAAATTCCCCCACAGTCCCAAGACCAAATTCCGCCTGTAATTGGGAAAATGATTTCAATTCACCTCGCTCAATTATTTGATACACGTACTGAATTCCTTTGACCTGCCATTCTGTCAGTACCCCCAGTGCCTCAAACTCCTGTAAGTTGCTGTTATGCCATAGCGGCGAGAATCTAGTCAAATCCGTGACCCCCCGTATATGTCTCAGCCTACCCCACAGCCTGCATATCAACAACACAGTCGGGTATAATTTCCCCAGAGCCCCCAGGGATCCATCCTCCAAACATTGTACCACTGGCCTTCTTTTTGTCACCACTTCCATCAGCCGCTGTACCGCCCCAGATGACCCTTCATGCGCCCAGCCTTTTAAATGCTGACTCTGGGCTGCAAGAAAATATATTTCAGGGTTAGGCAATGCCAATCCCCCATCTTCCTTGGGTCGCTGAAGTGTCTCCAGTTTGATACGCGGATGCTGTCTCCCCCATATCAAATTCCTGAACAGAGAGTTAATCTGTCTAAATCTCCCGCGTGGTATCCAAACTGGCGCATTATGAAGAATATACAGTATTTTTGGCATCAAAATCATTTTAATAAGATTCACCCTACCTACCACAGATAAATGCAGTTTAAGCCAAGCATCCGCTTTCGCTTTAAGAACACCTAAGATTGGAGTCAGATTTCTATGTATATACTCAGTGACCGGCATAGATACCCATATTCCAAGGTACTTAAATTGGCTAGTCACCTCCAGTCGCCCATCCTCCAGTGGCTCCCCACCATCATCATCCACCTTAAACAAGACAGACTTACTCCAGTTTATCCTAAGTCCCGACATCGATCCGAAACGCTCAATAATCCCAATGGCTCCCTCCAAGGACGTACCCGGGTCACCAAGAAATAGCAGAATGTCATCCGCATACAACGCCACCCTTTCTTCAATCATCCCATATTTAAACCCAGTCACCT
The DNA here is from genome assembly GCF_032444005.1 of Ranitomeya imitator. NCBI lineage: Eukaryota > Metazoa > Chordata > Amphibia > Anura > Dendrobatidae > Ranitomeya > Ranitomeya imitator. The sequence goes on along the minus strand of NC_091285.1, from coordinate 422,651,827 downwards.
CATCAGACCGTCGAAGCTTAGCAGCCAGTGGTTCCACAGCCAGAGCAAACAAAAGAGGAGAGAGCGGACACCCCTGTCTCGTCCCTCTAGCCAGTTGTATGGTCCGTGATAACTCCCCATTTACCCTAACCCTAGCCATCGGCATCGAGTACATCAGTCGAATCCAGGATATGAACTGCGGTCCAAACCCCATACTCCGGAGCACCTGCCAGAGATATCCCCACTCCACACTATCGAACGCCTTATGAGCGTCTAAAGATGCAATAACTCTCTGGCCACAGTTGTCGGATCTGAGTTGCAAATTCATATACAGCCTTCGTAAGTTGATCGCAGTGGACCGATCAGGCATAAAGCCGGACTGGTCTGAGTGCACCAGGCCGGAAATAACACTTGTCAACCTCATCGCCAACACCTTAGCCAGAAGTTTAACGTCTGTAGTAAGCAAGGAGATTGGCCGATATGAATCCGGCTGTGTCGGGTCCTTCCCCTCCTTAGGAATCACCACTATTATGGCCTCCCGCATAGATGCCGGTAGACGACCGCCACTCCTAGCCTCCTCCAGAAGTACCCTTAATTTAGGGATCAGCACTTCCCCAAAGTTTTTATAAATTTCAGCAGGAAATCCATCTACGCCAGGTGCCTTCCCATTAGCCATAGACTGCAGTGCCCGACCCAATTCCTCCTCCGTAATGGGAGCTTCCAAATCTTCTCTATCTATGTCACTCAGCCTTGGGAGCTCCAATTCCTCAAGGAACGCCACCGTGTCCTCCACCGACCCATCTACCTGAGAGGAATATAGGTCCGCATAAAAATCCGCAAAAATGTCCAAAATCTCTGAAGTCTCAGAGACAGCCACACCGCTCCCCGGTACCAAAGAATGAACAAAGGAAGTGTTTCTCTGGGCAGAAGCCACCATCGATAGCAAATGACCCACAGATTCGCCCTCCTGGTAAAAAGCCAGATTCATGAATTCCCTCTTCCTTTCAGCCTTACCGAGCAATACCTCCTCCAACTGACTCTGAGCTGCCTTTAGCCTCCTCCCAGCTTCCGGAGTACCCGCTATTACCATCTCATCCTCGGCTATCCTCAGCCCTCAACCACCAACCTCTCTGTCTCTCTCAATTTCCTCTTACACATGCTAATATCCCTGAACAGCAGTCCCCTCAAGTACGCCTTCATGGCTTCCCACACAGTAAGAACATCTACACTTCCCTCGTTGATCTCAAAAAATTCCACCAACCCCTTCTTTATCTTTTCCAAGTCCATACTGTGTAGCCAATTAGGGTGAATCTTCCACTCCTTCCTGCTCCCGATCCGTGTCCCCACCGGCCGAAATTCCACCTCAACTGGACTATGGTCTGAAAGAGCCCTAGGCAAATATCTCACCTCCCCTACCATCGCGTCCAGTAAACAGTTACCCAGCGCCAAGTCAATCCTAGACAAAGTACCATGAGCTGGCGAGTAGCATGAGTACGTCCTTTCCCCAATATGTCTAACTCTCCATAAATCAATCATACCTACTTCCCGGACATAGGTCCCAAACGTAGTGATATGTCCCCCTGTTCTATTCTGGGGATTTTTGTTTTTGTCCCAAAAGTCATCACAGATATTATTAAGATCGCCAATAATTAGAGATGGTAACGGTCCCCAACGCTCTACCCTCTCCAGCACCTCTCTTATCTTCTTGAGTATGGGGGCGGAATATACATTGCCGCTATACACATCAACACTCCATTTATTTTACATTTCACCACCACATACTGACCATCCACATCCTCTTTTACCATTACCTCCTCATACTGCACCCCCGCAGGTATTAACCCAGACACACCCCTAGAGTACGTTGAGAAAGTAGAATGATACGCCCTCTGTATCCAGCGCCTATTCAATTCGTTTACCCTCTCCCACACTAAATGTGTCTCCAGCAGACATATCATTGAGACCTTCTGTTCTCGGACATACTGCAGACTTGCCGCCCGCCGTGTTTTATCCGCCAGACCTCTCACATTCCAACTCAATATTTTAATACAATCTCCCATCATGTGGCTCATCATTTCTTAAAGTATCCAATTTCCCAAGTATGAGCTGCCCCAACCCTCCCACCCCCCTCTGCCCCCTCCCAACTTGCCCCCCTAACCCACCCAATATAACGCATTCTTCCTCTCATCAAGAGTGGGGCTCCACTGCCCACTGCGAACACTCTCCCTTACTTAACCCTCTCCATTCGCGTCCCGCTGCCATAGCAATCACAATTTCCCCCCCAACTTTCACTTTACTGTATCTTAACATTTCAACTTATATTAACATATAGAAAAAGTACCAAACCAGTTCACAGTACCCAGCATAACCCTCCTCCCCCGTACTTAGTAGTTGGTACTGTCCCCTCCGGCCATTCCTTCAATATGGCCCAGCAAAACCCCCAAGAGTTGCTCAACTCTTTAACCATTGCTAACGAGCGCAGAACTCTCCTCCATCGACAGAGAAAACAAATCCCAACTGGATCTCGCCGAAATGTCAGTCGCCCATGCCCTTAAGTTTTTTCTCATGAGTATCAAGCCACTGGGTAGCGTCCTCCGGTGTCAAGAAAAAGTGGGTCTTATTAAAAGCCACCAGTCTCAGCTTGGCGGGAAACATCACTGAGTACTGCACTCCCAGCTCCCTCAGTCGCCGCTTCACTCCAGTAAACTTCATCCGCTGTTTCTGAACCGCAGCGGAATAATCCGGATGAATGGCGATTTTTTGACCTCCAGCCGTCAGATCCTCCATCTCTCTAGCCTTTCTAAGGATAATGTCTCTGTCCCTGTAGTTCAGTATTTTAGCAAGCATGGTACGGGGATTTGCTCCTGGGGCAGGGGGCTGCGGCGGGACCCTATGAGCACGTTCAACAGCAAAGACTTTTGTCAACACTGTGTTCCCAATCTTCTCCAACAGCCAGTTCTCCACAAACTCAGTGGGATTTCTCCCCTCAGTCTTTTCAGGCAGCCCCATTATACGTATATTATTTCTTCTGGATCTATTTTCCAGATCCTCATTTTTAGCAGCGAGCTCGGCTATTGCTTGGGCGAACTTCTTTTCAGCTTTTTGTAGCTTAACTATGTGATCTTCTGCCGTGCTCACCCTCTCCTCCACCACTCCTATACGTTTGTCCATTTTCTGCAGAGCCGCATTAATCTGTGCCGTGTCCCCTTTAACTTCCTGCATCTGCTGGGCCAAGGAGTTCAGGGATTGCTGACATGAAGAGATCAGTGTGATAACATCTCTAAGAGTCGGCTCCTCTCCCTGTGATATGGCTTCAGGTCCCCCACTAGCCACAGCCATGCTGCCTCTCTCCTTCCCCCTCTGTACCTCATGCTGCTCAGCCTTGCTTGCTTCCTCCTCCTCCTGGTCAGCTCCAGCTCCAGATCCTGGTTCTGCCTCCTCAGCAGCCTCCACTCTGGCATACTGCTGCAGCTTTGCGGCCACCTCCATGCGCCGCTGACATGCGGCGTTCTCCTTCTCGGCGTCCTCCCTAGCATCGGCACCATCTTGGCCGGCTCCTGCATCGCTGGTGCCAGCGTCTTTCTGCCGCCTCCTGGTCATCGCTGCCGACTCCGGACCCGCCGCTCCACACCGCTGCACTCTCTGGACCTTCAGCCAGCCGGATTTAGGTGAGTTTACCCGAAAATCGGGGTTAAAGCAGGATTTGTGTCCTTCTGGCAGCAGGAGCACTCTTCCCTGCTTCCACTCACATGGCCAGCTAGGACACGCCCCCAGTTGTGAGGACCTTACCGAGTTGCTCAGCAGGGAGGTACTACAACACCCAGGCACTAGAAGGAAGGCTACTGAATTCTACCTGGATAAGGGGACTCTGGATGTGCCTTCAGACCGGCCGGACTCTGCCTACCCTGTGGTCTGGTGCCCTGGATTGTGGATGCTGAAGCCCGCAGTAAAGGTAAACAGACTGCAACCTTGTGTCCTTGTTATTCTCTGCGCCCTACAGCATTCACCATCTACCAACTACACTCTGGGAAGCCCTGGGGAAACACTTCACTGTGGGAAGGTATACCATCTAGCTGCCATAACATCACCCCAGCGGACCCCTAAGCAGCGTCAGTCACCCTGACCGAATACCACAGGTGGCGTCATGAACAATATCCTATAAACTGTTGTCCTTTTATTGGACGCCCCTCAAAGGGCCACGGACCGGGTCAAGCCACCGTGACATCCCCCGAACCGCAGGACCTGGTGCCGAGTACCCCATTGCCCTGACGTGGGGGCGCTCCACATGCCCTTCAGTGTTTAGTAGTGACCACTGCATGTGTGTGTGAACAGAGCAAGAAGAAAGTAATGAGCTGGTTTTAATGAAAATACACCTCCCTGCCCAAGAATGCTGTCCCTGTGAATCTGCCCGGGGGCCTGATAAAAGGTCATCGAGGGCCATGGCCCTGGGGGCCTGAGGCTCCCCACCCCTGCCATAGAGAATCTATGGAGTATTGTCAAGAGGAAGATGAGAGACCCCAGACCCAACAATGCAGACGAGCTGAAGGCTGCTATCAAAGCAACCTGGGCTTCCATAACACGTCAGCAGTGCCACAGGCTGATCGCCTCCATGCCACACCGCATTGATGCAGTAATTGATGCCAAAGGAGCCCCGACCAACTATTGAGTGCACTTACTGAACATACATTTCAGTAGGCCAACATTTTGGATTTTAAAATAATTTTTTCAAGCTGGTGTTATAAAGGGTTTTCATTAACGGTAAGCCATAGTCATCAACATTAACATAAATAAACACTTGAAATAGATCACTCTGTAATGACTCTATATAATATGAGTTTCACTTTTGTATTGAAGAACTGAAATTAACTTTTTGATGATATTCTAATTTTGTGAGAAGGACCTGTACTCGTCTATCTTCTACTTTTTTTTTAATGACCACAAAGGACCACTAAAATACATTCTAAAATGTGTTTTCCTTTCTTTAACTATTTTTACATATCAGACTTTTTTTTATGGGAGTGGTGTTAGTAACATAAATTTAGATTGACAGCAGCTTTTATTTTTTAAATTTATTTTCCCGATTTTTATTTTCTTTTTATTTTACATATTTTGCCCCAATACGTTTGTAAAAGACATGGGCTTATACATTCTGACTATCCTGTTCACTACAAACCTTGTGCTCAGTTCTGTAATTTTTGCTCAGCTGCAGTAGATAAATGTATAATATTTGGATACAGTCATTCTTTTTTTTTCTACAGGTATAAGACATTAAATTATACACCATTATATTAACGAACTAGGGCAAACTGCCATTAATGGTTAGACTGTCTAATTAAGGCACTTAAACATAACACTCACAATACAAAAAAGCAGCTTAAAGATTAAGTTATTAGGAAAACTCAAGCTTTAAGTTGAGTATTCAGGCTACAACTTCCTGGAATTTACTACGTGTCTAATAATATCCAGAGTCACAGGCTGAATTAATTTAAGTGCGTTCACTTATTCAAATTTTTTTTGTTTATTCATTTGATCAAACAAATTCAATAAAAACAAATGTTGTACTTTTTATATCTTTCAGAGTCAGAACTATTTCTAAATCCTTAGTTCTAGTATTATGTTTGCATCAATATGCTAAAAAGTGCAGATTTCTACAGAATAACTTCTTAATCATTTTTTTAATGTTCACATCCTATTGATGCATGAGATTCAGTGCTGGAAAATTTCTAGTTTAAAAATATAAGCTGTGCTTTGATTGGTTGCACATGGCACTAAAGCTAGTTTTGAAAAATCTTTCATGCAAAAAAATGTTTGTATGGCTACGTTCACATTAGCGTCGCGTCGCTGTTGCGTCGGCGACGCAGCGGCGACGCGCCCCTATGTTTAACATAGGGAACGCGTGCGTCTTTTTGCACGCGTTTTCCGACACGTGTGTCGTTTTAGACGCTAGCATCGGACGCAAGAAAACGCTACAAGTTGCATTTTTCTTGCGTCCGATTTCGTCAAAAAAAGACGCACGCGTCGCGCGTTGCGTTGCCGACGCAGGGCGGCGCAACGCTAGTGTGAACGTAGCCTATCATGCATTATTCAAAACAAGGAGGCTGTAATCGGAGACCACGGGAGCTCAGTGGAATAAAAGTTGGTCTGTCATCATGGAAACTGAGAAATTAAAACACGAGAACTACAGAGACCAATAGATCAAAGAGAAGTAAAAAGTTCTTAGAACTGAGCAATTATTTAGTCTTTATGGATTAATTTTGTTCCAATCTGTTTTTATTTTTTTGATGGTAAATTTCATTATATTCTATTATCTGTTTAGGATAATAGTCTAAAATACACTCACCTAAAATATTATTTGCTGGAGCCCATAGGCAGCACATTAAGGGTTAATACCTTACATTTGGCTGGAACAGAAGATATAGGTTAATAAACAATTATAATAACTAAAACACTCACCCTATCCTATGCAATAAAGTTAGGTCACTGTTCAGCATGTGCTCAGTATTTTACTTCATTATTTGTAAGCAAAAATCAGCAGTGGAACAATTAGAGGACTAGTATCATAGAAACACGTCACTTCTTCTGCATTTTTCAAAAAGAAAGGGTAGCGGGCACCACACAGAGTATTTAGGGATCAACCAAATATATATATATTAGTATTAGTATTATACATTTTTATATATATGTGTTCACTTGTAACCAGGGTAAATATCAGGTTACCAAGCGCAGGGCTGCGCTTAGTAACCCGATATTTACCCTGGTTACCATTGTAAAAGTTAAAAAAAAAAACAGTGCATACTCACATTCTGATCTGTCACATTCCCCCGCCGTCAGCTTCCCTGCACTGACTGTCAGCGCCGGCCGTAAAGCAGAGCACAGCGGTGACATCACCGCTGTGCTCTGCTTTACGGCCGGCGCTGACACAGTCAGTGCGGGAAGCTGACGGCGGGGGAATGTGACAGACATCGGAATGTGAGTATGTAGTGTTTTTTTTTTTTTTACTTTTACAATGGTAACCAGGATAAATATCGGGTTACTAAGCGCGGCCCTGCACTTAGTAACCCGATGTTAACCTGGTTACCCGGGTGCTGCAGGGGGACTTCGGCATCGTTGAAGACAGTTTCAACGATGCCGAAGTCTTTCCCCTGATCGTTGGTCGCTGGAGAGAGCTGTCTGTGTGACAGCTCCCCAGCGACCGCACATCGACTTACCAACGATCACGGCCAGGTCCTATCGCTGGTCGTGATCGTTGGTAAGTTGTTTAGTGTAACGGTACCTTAAGGTATATAAGCAGGAACGCTCAAACCCCCTGCCTGTCTGCTGCCAGTTATATAAAATAACCCTCTGATGAAATACTCATATCCTAAATATAGGGGCATTAACATAGACATATTTACCAGACATGCTGCACAGGAGTCAGGTCCATAAAATAGAAAAAGACATCCATAGAAAACTTGAGGTCACTTATCAAACTTGATAGTCCGGACACCTAATACACCTAGATAGTCAGATGAAGATACAACGACCGAAAATAGAGTGCTGACCATGGGGGGAAAAGAAAGAAAATCCCCACGCATATCGACGCTCTCAGAGCATCTTCATCAGGGAAAATACAAAAAGCACCATCCCGCCCTGCTTTATATACACATTCACAATCAAATCAAGCAAGTGGTGCCCAGCTTCCATGGTGTATCTAATAGATAAACGTGTGCACAACCTAAAGTGGTGCATGGGTAGGTTCCCAAACCATTAGACCAAGCAATAACAAAACCCAGCACTCAACTTAGTTGTGAGAAGAAAAACGGGTGATTTATTGTATCCCAAGCAAAACGTTTCGGTCACACATGGGACCTTCGTCAGTAACTGAAAAGTATATATATCAAAACAGTACATAAAGTCATGATAACAAAATCATAAATAATAAATAACCAACAAAGTATATACACAACATCAACATGTACAGTTGTACATGTACATGGCAAAAGAGAGAACTTTCTGAGGTGCGAATATGGTAACAGAGAGTTGCAAATCTATAGTGGCACAGTGAGTAAAGGCCCCTTCACATTAAGCGACGCTGCAGCGATACCGACAACGATCCGGATCGCTGCAGCGTCGCTGTTTGGTCGCTGGAGAGCTGTCACACAGACCGCTCTCCAGCGACCAACGATGCCGGTAACCAGGGTAAACATCGGGTAACTAAGCGCAGGGCCGCGCTTAGTAACCCGATGTTTACCCTGGTTACCATCCTAAAAGTAAAAAAAAACAAACAGTACATACTTACCTACCGCTGTCTGTCCTCCAGCGCTGCGCTCTGCTTCTCTGCTCTCCTCCTGTACTGTCTGTGAGCCGGAAAGCAGAGCGGTGACGTCACCGCTCTGCTTTCCGGCTCACAGACAGTACAGGAGGAGTGCAGAGCACAGCGCTGGAGGACAGAGGCTGTAGGTAAGTATGTACTGTTTGTTTTTTTTTACTTTTAGCATGGTAACCAGGGTAAACATCGGGTTACTAAGCGCGGCCCTGCGCTTAGTTACCCGATGTTTACCCTGGTTACCAGTGAAGACATCGCTGGATCGGTGTCACACACGCCGATCCAGCGATGTCAGCAGGAGTCCAGCGACGAAATAAAGTTCTGGACTTTCTTCAGCGACCAACGATCTCCCAGCAGGGGCCTGATCGTTGGTCGCTGTCACACATAACGATTTCATTAACGATATCGTTGCTACGTCACAAATAGCAACGATATCGTTAACAATATCGTTATGTGTGAAGGTACCTTAAGAAGGAGGGTAAAGAAAGGTACATACCAAGAACTGGAATGGAGATGAATGCTAGTGGCTATATATGCTGCCTAAAAATACAAGTAAAAACATGGCAAGACCGGTCAGATCCGGGGTTGTGAGAAAATAGAACACGTGAGAAGCATGTTAATGTAAGCCTACCAATAATTTCCTGAGTGCAGCGCCAATTTATATAGCATATATAAATATAATTTGCGCATATGTGGCGGCTGTAAGTGTGGACATATTGAGAAGGGAGAAACAATGCAGTATGACGATATGTGCATGCGCAAATATTTACTGAGGCACTAGGACCGCATAACAATGTATACAGCCTTTTCCTATTACTCTAAAGAGTTAGTAATGAAAATCACCTATAGAAGTGTGGTGGCAAGGGAAAAAGCCATCACATAGAGGGTCTCTAAAAAAAAAAAAAAAAACACATAGAGGAACATATAATATCAGCACAATAGTTTTTAGTGTTGCAATTACCAATCTATAAAGATGAGGATATGCGCATGCGTAGAGGTCTACTAAAGCACTGAGACTGCGGGAAAGTGCACACAGTCTCTCCTTATACCTATTCAAAGTTATCAATAGAACTCACCCATAGAAATGCAGCAACTACAATGGTACAGAGTACTCGGTGAGGGCGCAAACCGTAATAGAGAGGCGTCACTAGGGTCCCAAAACAGCATAAGGGAATCCACTGTGCCAACATGAAAGTTTTTAGTGTTACAATTAACATTCTATCGAACTATATGTTCGTACTTACAATCTAACTGTTTGTCTAATATGATCAAAATAAAAAAAAATTATAAACACCCCCCCACCCCCTTATCACCCCCATAGGTAGAGACAATAATAAAATAAAGGAAAAAAATTATTTTTCCCACTAGGACTAGGGTTACGGCTAGAGTTAGGGTTAGAACTAGGGTTAGGGTTTGAATTAGGCTATGTGCACATGGTGCGGATTTGGCTGCGGATCCGCAGCGGATTGGCCTCTGTGGATTCGTAGCAGTTTTCCATCAGGTTTACAGCACCATGTAAACCTACGGAAAACCAAATCCGTTGTGCCCATGGTGCGGAAAATACCACATGGAAACGCTGTGTTGTATTTTCCGCAGCACGTCAATTCATTGTGTGGATTCCGCAGCGTTTTACACCTGTTCCTCAATAGGAATCCGCAGGTGAAATCCGCACAAAAAAACACTGGAAATCCACGGTAAATCCGCAAGTAAAACGCAGTGCCTTTTACCTGCGGATTTTTCAAAAATGGTGCGGAAAAATTTCACACGAATCTGCAACGTGGGCACATAGCCTTAGATTTAGGGTTGGAATTAGGGCTAGGGTTGGAAATAGGGTTAAGATTAGGCTGTGGTTAGGGTTATGGTTAGGGTTAGGGGTGTGTTGGGATTAGGGTTGTGGTAAGGGTTAGGGTTGGGATTAGGGTGTGTGTTGGGGTTAGGGTTGTGGTTAGGGGTGTGTTGGGGTTAGGGTTGTGATTAGGGTTATGGCTAGAGTTGGGATTAGGGTTAGGGGTGTGTTGGGGTTACTGTTGGAGTTAGAATTGAGGGGTTTCCACTGTTTAGGCACATCAGGGGTCATCAAACGCAGCATGGCGCCACCATTGATTCCAGCCAATCTTGCATTCAAAAAGTCAAATGGTGCTCCCTCCCTTCCGAGCCCTGACGTGCGCCCAAACAGTGGTTTATCCCCACATATGGGGTATCAGTGTACTCAGGACAAACTGGGCAACAACTATTTCCTGACCCGCTGGCTGCAATATTGGATTGAAGTTGATTCTATGTCCTCCGAAGTACACGCCTGCGCAAGGCAATCTTGCGCAGGCGTGTACTACGGAGGACATAGAATGAACTGCAATCCAATATTGCAGCCAGCATGCAGCCAGCGGGTCAGGAAAGGGTGAATCAAACACCCGAAAACTCCGCCCATATAACCAAAAACTGGTCCCGCCAAATTCAGGTGACAGGTTCCCTTGAAAGAATAAGCTCAACACCACAAACTAAGCTCAGCTGCAACAGGATGAAGCAGCAGCTTCCAGACTTCCTTCTAATCTGCAGAACTGTGAGCGAGATATCGGTATTTAACTATCTTAGGGTGTAGAGCAGGGTTCTTTAGCTAGGACGCTGTAGCAGTGTGGCCCGATTATCGGATGCCAATTATTAAGTTAGAAAAGAGTATTTTGTGAAACTTGTTTATACTGTTTGTATTGAACTTCGCATTGGCACAGCTTGTGTGACACGCTCCAGCTATCTCTCATTGTTTCTTCTATTGCTATTATCTTTACAATAACTGTTAGAGAATTATATGCCAAAAATAAGACTATTTTTCAATAAAGCAAGTGCTTTTACTTCATTTACTGTATTTGAGTTATGCCCGGCGGTGTCGTTCCTGGTCCCCTGGGGCCTGCGCACACCATGCAGGTCTTTTGGTGGTTCACCTACTTCCCCATTCTTAGAGGGGCAGTTTACTTTAGTAATACCCCCAGCCAATAGCTGGGCAGCATCTAGTAGGGAGGTGCCTGTACAAAGCCCTCTGTTGTGTTAGTTTAGTCTTTCCTGCTAAGTTAGTTGTCAGGTCCCTGAACTTATTCCTGTATCCATTCTGTTAGTACCTCAACCTGTGCCCATGACATTTAACCCTGAACCTGTTAAGTTGCCGGTGTCACTTGAACCCTGTCACTGCTCCCTGCAGCACCTGATCCTGAAGCCGCACGTGAACCTTGACACTGCTCCTTGTGGAACCTCAGCCTAAAGACGAACTGGCGGCACCTGAAACCTGACACTGCTCTCTGTGGTACCTGAGCCTTTAGCAGCATCGGCAGCACCAGAACTTTGTGACTGATCCCTGCGGTACCTGAACCCTGAAGCTGCACCCGTGATACCCGAATCCTGAAGCTGATCAGATAGTACGTGAACTAGCAGAAATGAGACACAATAGAGAGCAAATCCAGCCAGCGTTTTCATGCCGAGGTGTAAACATCACCTCAAAGCCATTACCCTGATTGCCACCGCACCCAGGGCAATCGGGAAAAGCCAAGGCTAAGGGACAGAATTGGCGAATATAATGAATGCGCCATTTCTGGGGTGGCTGAGGGCTGATCTTATAAGGCTGGGAAGGGGTAAACATCCATAGATATTCCCAGCTTATTAATATCAGCCTGAATATATTTGCTTAGCCTTTGCTGGTCATTAAATATAAGAGGGACCCCATGTCATTTTTTTTAAGGCACTCCCATTCCCCCCGCAAACCCCGTAGAATGTAAGTCCCCAAGGACAGGGTCCTCTCCCCTCTGTACCAGTCTATCATTGTAAATTTGTTTACTGTAAACGATATCTATAGCTGTAAGTAACCCCTTTCTCATGTACAGCACCATGGAATTAATGGTGCTATATGAATAAATAATAATAACCTTCTGTGAAATCAAACTGCCCACTTAGGAAGCAACACTGTCTGACAATCAATTTCACATGCTGTTGTGCAAATGGAATAGACAACAGATGGAAATTATTGGCAATTATCAAGACACACTCAATAAAGGAGTGGCTCTGCAGGTGGGGACCACAGACCACATCTCAGTACCAATGCTTTCTGGCTGATGTTTTGGTCACTTTTGAATGTTGGTTGTGCTTTCACGTTCGTGGTAGCATGAGACGGACTCTTTAACCCACACAAGTGGCTCAGGTAGTACAGCTCATCCAGGATGGCACATCAATGCGAGCTGTGGCAAGGTTTGCGGTGTCTGTCAGCGTAGTGTCCAGAATAAGAAAAAAACTTGGCATTCAAGAAGAATTTTGGTGTAAAGAAGAAGATCCTTTAATATGCAACCACAGAGATAGAATATATATATACCGTATATACTCGAGTATAAGCCGAGATTTTCAGCCCAAATTTTTGGGCTGAAAGTGCCCCCCTCGGCTTATACTCGAGTCACGGTAGCGGTGGGGTCGGCAGGTGAGGGGGTGAGGGCGCTGAGGTATACTTACCTAGTCCCAGCGATCCTCGCGCTGTCCCTGCCGTCCCACGGGCTTCGGCGCTGCAGCTTCTTCCTCTCTTCAGCGGTCACGTGGGACCGCTCATTACAGAAATGAATAAGCGGCTCCACCTCCCATAGGGGCGGAGCCGCTTATTCATTTCTCTAATCAGCGGTGCCGGTGACCGCTGATAGAGAAAGAATCTGCGGCACCGAAGACAGGAGGGGACAGCGCGAGGATCGCCAGGACTAGGTGAGTATGTTATATTCACCTGTCCACGTTCCAGCCGCCGGGCGTCTATCTGCGCTCTGACTGTTCAGGTCAGAGGGCTCGATGATGCACTAGTGTGCGCGGCGCCCTCTGCCTTATCAGTCAGTGCAGACAGACGCCGGGACCAGACGCTGGGAGCTGCAAGTAGCGAGGTGAGTATGGCTTTTTTTTTTTTTTATTGCAGCAGCAGCGGCCATCGCACAGATTTATGTGGAGCATCTATGGGCCACTATGAACATTGCAGAGCATATATGGGGCAGATCTATGGGCCACTATAAACATTGCAGAGCATATATGGGGCAGATCTATGGGCCACTATGAACATTGCAGAGCATATATGGGGCAGATCTATGGGCCACTATGAACATTGCAGAGCATATATGGGGCAGATCTATGGGCCACTATGAACATTGCAGAGCATATATGGGGCAGATCTATGGGCCACTATGAACATTTTATTCAAAAAAACACTTAACCTACTGATGTCTCAATTAATTTTACTTTTATTGGTATCTATTTTTATTTTTGAAATTCACTGGTAGCTGCTGCATTTCCACCCTAGGCTTATACTCGAGTCAATAAGTTTTCCCAGTTTTTTGTGGCAAAATTAGGGGGGTCGGCTTATACTCGGGTCGGCTTATACTCGAGTATATACGGTATATCTCTGTGGTGCCAAGTTTTTTTCTTATTTTGGATTCCTGGGCTGGATACCCTACTTGAGCACCTATACTGATTATTAGTACGAGTGTCGTGTTGCTTCTTTTTCAGCGTAGTGTCCAGAGGCTGGAGGTGCTACCAGGAGACAGGCCAGTACACCAGGAGACATGGAGCGGGCTGAAGGAGGGCATCAACCCAGCAGCAGGACCGCTACATCAGCCTTTGTGCAAGGAGGAACAGGAGGAGCACTGCCAGAGCCCTGCAAAATGACCTCCAGCAGGCCACAAATGTGCATGTGTCTGTACAAACGGTTAAAAAACGACTCTGAGGATGGTCTGACTGCCCGACGTCCACAGATGGGGGTTGTGCTCACAGCCCAACACCGTGCAGGACGCTTGGCATTTGCCACAGAACACCAGGATTGGCAAGTTCGCCACTGGCACCCTGTGCTCTTCACAGATGAAAGCAGGTTCGCACTGAGCACATGTGACAGCCTGGAGACGCCGTGGAGAGTGATGTGCTGCCTGCAACATCCCATGACCGGTTTGGCAGAGGGTCAGTAATGGTGTGAGGTGGCATTTCTTTGGAGGGCAGCACAGCCCTCCATGTGCTCGCTAGAGGTAACCTGACTGCCATTAGGTAGAGAACCTCAGACCCCTTATGAGACCATATACTGGTGCGGTTGGCCTTTGGTTCCTCCTAATGCAGGACAATGCCAGACCTTATGGGGCCGGAGTGTGTCAGCAGTTCCTGCAAGATGAAGGCATTGAAACTATGGACTGGCCCACCCGATCCCCAGACCGGAATCCGATTGAACACATCTGGGACATGTCTCGCACCAACGACACAGACTGTCCAGGAGTTGGCGGATGCTTCAGTCCAGGCATGGAAGATCCCTCAGGAGACCATCCGCCGCCTCATCAGGAGCATGCCCAGGCGTTCTAGGGAGGTCATACAGACACCTGGAGGCCACACACACACACTACAGAGGATCATTTCCTTGTCTTGAGGCATTTCCACTGAAGTTGGATCAGCCTGTAACTTCATTTTACACTTTTTGAGCATCATTCCAACTTTAGACCGCCATGGGATATTAGTTGTGATTTACGTTGATAATTTTTAGGTTTTACTGTTCTCCACACATTCCACTATGTAATGAATAAAGATTTACAACTGGAATATTTCATTCAGTGATATCTAGGATGTGGGATTTTAGTGTTCCCTTTATTTTTTTGAGCAGTGTATATTGGGGGGGTCTGTTATGATCTGGTGGTTTAGGAGCAACATGGGACAAGCTCTGAAGGAAGTGGTACCTGTACTGACCGCAGTCCCTAAGCTCAACACAACACTAGAAGTAGCCGTGGGATGCTCCTTACACTCCCTAGGCACCTCGTCACAGCCTGAGAACTAACTACCCCTAAAGATAGTTTTCCTGTTTCTATCTTGCCTCAGAGAAAATCCCCAAAGGATAGCCCCCCACAAGTAATGACTGAGTGGAAAGGGAAAAGACATACACAGAATGAAACCAGGATGAGCACAGGAGGCCAGTCTAGCTAGATAGGACAGGATGGAATACTGTGCGGTCAGTATAAAACACTACAAAAAATCCACACAGAGATTACAAAAATCTCCACACCTGACTAAAGGTGTGGAGGGTAAATCTGCTTCCCAGAGCTTCCAGCTACACAGAATTAATTCATACTGACAAGCTGGACAAACATAGAAAGCACAGAACGGATAAGTCCACAACCTGTGGACAGAAAAGAGCAAGCAAGGACTTAGCTTTGCTGAACTGGTCAGGATAACAGGGAAATCCAAAGAGATGTGAATCCAACCAGGAACCATTGACAAGTGGCACAAGCTGAAGGAAAGAGCCAGGCTAAATAACCGAGCAGAATAGACAACCAGTGGAAGCAGCTGCTGACTGCTAAATCCAAGGAGCAGCCATTCCACTTAAAACCACCGGAGGGAGCCCAAGAGCAGAACTCACAACAGTACCCCCCCCGTTGAGGAGGGGTCACCGAACCCTCACCAGAGCCCCCAGGCCGATCAGGACAAGCCAAGTGAAAAGCACAAACCAAATTGGTGGCATGGACATCGGAGGCAACAACCCAAGAATTATCCTCCTGGCCATAACCCTTCCACTTGACAAGATACTGAAGCCTCCGCCTCGAAAAACGAGAATCCAAAATTTTCTCAACCTCATATTCCAACTCTCCCTCAACCAACACCGGGGCAGGAGGATCAACTGAGGGAACAACAGGCACCACATATCTCCGCAACAAAGATCTATGGAAAACATTATGAATGGCAAAAGAGGCAGGAAGAGCCAAACGAAAAGACACCGGATTGATAATTTCAGAAATCTTATTAGGACCAATAAACCGAGGCTCAAACTTAGGGGAAGAAACCTTCATAGGAACATGACGAGAAGACAACCAAACCAAATCCCCCACAGGAAGCCGGGGACCAACACACCGACGGCAGTTAGCAAAACGTTGAGCCCTTTCCTGAGACAACGTCAAATTGTCCACCACATGAGTCCAAATCTGCTGCAGCCTGTCCACCACAGAATCCACACCAGGACAATCAGAAGGCTCAACCTGCCCAGAAGAAAAACGAGGATGAAAACCAAAATTACAAAAGAAAGGTGAAACCAAAGTAGCCGAACTAGCCCGATTATTAAGGGCAAACTCTGCCAACGGCAAGAAAGCCACCCAATCATCCTGATCAGCAGACACAAAGCATCTCAAATAGGTCTCCAAGGTCTGATTAGTTCGCTCAGTTTGGCCATTAGTCTGAGGATGAAACGCCGAAGAAAAAGACAAATCAATGCCCATCCTAGCACAAAAGGCCCGCCAAAACCTAGAGACAAACTGAGAACCTCTGTCAGACACAATATTCTCCGGAATGCCATGCAAACGAACCACATGCTGAAAAAACAATGGAACCAAATCTGAGGAGGAAGGCAACTTAGACAAAGGTACCAGATGGACCATTTTAGAGAACCGGTCATAAACAACCCAGATAACAGACATCTTCTGGGAAACAGAAATAAAATCCATGGAAATATGCGTCCAGGGCCTCTCAGGGACCGGCAAAGGCAAAAGCAACCCACTAGCGTGGGAACAGCAAGGCTTGGCCCGGGCGCAAGTCCCACAGGACTGCACAAAAGCACGCACATCGCGCGACAAGGAAGGCCACCAAAAGGACCTAGCAACCAAATCTCTGGTACCAAAAATCCCAGGATGACCAGCCAACACTGAACAATGAACCTCAGAAATTACCTTACTTGTCCATGCATCAGGAACAAACAGCTTCCCCACTGGACAGCGGTCAGGCCTATCAGCCTGAAATTCCTGAAGCACCCGCCGCAAATCAGGGGAGATGGCAGAAAGAATCACCCCTTCCTTAAGAATGCCAACCGGCTCAAGGACTCCAGGACAATCAGGCGAAAAACTCCTAGAGAGGGCATCAGCCTTAACATTCTTAGATCCCGGAAGGTACGAGACCACAAAATCAAAACGGGAGAAAAACAGGGACCATCGAGCCTGTCTAGGATTCAGCCGCTTGGCCGACTCGAGGTAAATCAGATTCTTATGATCAATCAAGACCACAACGCGGTGCTTAGCTCCCTCAAGCCAATGTCGCCACTCCTCAAACGCCCACTTCATAGCCAACAACTCCCGATTGCTGACATAATTGCGTTCCGCAGGTGAAAACTTTCTGGAAAAAAAAGCACACGGTTTCATCAAAGAACCATCAGAATCCCTCTGAGACAAAACGGCCCCTGCCCCAATCTCAGAAGCGTCAACCTCAACCTGAAAAGGAAGAGAAACATCCGGCTGACGCAACACAGGGGCAGAAGTAAATCGGCGTTTAAGTTCCCGAAAGGCCTCAACAGCCGCAGAGGACCAATTCGTCACATCAGAGCCTTTCTTCGTCAAATCAGTAAGTGGCTTAACCACACTGGAAAAGTTGGCAATGAAACGGCGATAGAAATTAGCAAAGCCCAAAAATTTTTGAAGGCTCTTCACAGATGTGGGTTGAATCCAGTCATGAATAGCTTGGACCTTAACAGGATCCATTTCCATAGACTAGGGAGAAAAAATAAAACCCAAAAAAGAGACCTTCTGAACTCCGAATAGGCACTTCGCCCCCTTCACAAATAAAGCATTATCACGAAGGATCTGGAACACCATCCTGACCTGCTTCACATGACACTCCCAATCATCGGAAAAAATAAAAATATCATCCAAATATACAACCATGAATTTATCAAGATAATTGCGGAAAATATCATGCATGAAGGATTGGAACACAGATGGAGCATTAGAGAGCCCGAATGGCATCACAAGGTATTCAAAATGACCTTTGGGCGTATTAAATGCAGTTTTCCATTTGTCACCCTGTTTAATACGAACAAGATTATATGCCCCTCGAAGGTCAATCTTAGTAAACCAACTAGCCCCCTTAATCTGAGCAAACAAATCAGAACGCAAAGGCTAGGGGTATTGGAATTTGACCGTGATCTTATTAAGAAGACGATAATCTATACAGGGTCTCAAGGAGCCATCCTTCTTAGCAACAAAAAAGAAACCCGCTCCCAATGGTGACGAAGACGGCCGAATATGCCCTTTCTCCAAAGATTCCTTAACATAGCTCCGCATGGCGGCATGCTCTGGCACAGACAGATTGAAAAGTCGGCCCTTAGGGAACTTACAACCTGGAATCAAGTTAATAGCACAATCACAGTCCCTATGTGGAGGAAGGGAACTGGACTTGGGCTCATCAAATACATCCTGGAAATCCGACAAAAACTCAGGGACCTCAGAAGAGGGGGAAGAGGAAATTGACATCAAAGGAACGTCACTATGTACCCCTTGACAACCCCAACTAGTCACAGACATAGTTTTCCAATCCAGCACCGGATTATGTTCCTGTAACCATGGAAAACCCAGTACAACAACATCATGCAGGTTATGCAACACCAGAAAACGGCAATTTTCCTGATGTGCAGGAGCCATGTACATGGTCATCTGCGTCCAGTACTGAGGTTTATCCTTGGCCAATGGTGTAGCATCAATGGCCCTCAAAGGAATAGGGCTCTGCAAAGGCTGCAAGGAAAAACCACAGCGCCTGGCGAATTCTAAGTCCATTAAGTTCAGGGCAGCGCCTGAATCCACAAATGCCATGACAGAAAAGGACGACAATGAGCAAATCAGGGTCACAGATAAGAGAAATTTAGGCTGTACAGTACTAATGGTAACAGACCTAGCGACCCTCCTAGTACGTTTAGGGCAATCAGAAATAACGAGCAGAATCACCATAGTAAAAACACAGCCTATTCTGACGTCTGAATTCCTGCAATTCTGTTCTAGTCAAAATCCTATCACATTGCATAGGTTCAGGACTCTGCTCAGAGGACACTGCCATATGGGGCATAGCTTTGCGCTCATGCAGACGCCGATCAATCTGAATGGCTAGAGACATAGATTCGCTCAAACCAGTAGGCGTAGGTAAGCCCACCATAACATCTTTAAGGGCTTCAAAGACCTTTTCTGAAAATAGCAGCCAGAGCATCCTCATTCCATTTAGTGAGCACATACCATTTCCTAAATTTCTGGCAGTATAATTCTGCCGCTTCCTGACCTTGACATAAGGCCAACAGGGTTTTTTCTGCATGATCCACAGAATTAGGTTCGTCATACAATAATCCGAGCGCTTGAAAAAAATGCGTCTACATTCAGCAATGCCGGATCCCGATTCAAGGGAGAATGCCCAGTTCTGAGGGTCACCACGCAGCAAGGATATGATGATTTTAACTTGCTGAATGGGATCACCAGAAGAATGGGGTTTCAAAGCAAAAAACAATTTGCAGTTATTTTTATAGTTCAAAAACTTGGTCTGTCCCCAAAAAAACAAATCAGGAGTAGGAATTCTAGGATCCAAAGCCGGAGTCTGGACAACATAATCTTGGATACTCTGTACTCTTGCAGCAAGTTGATCCACACGAGAAAACAAACCCTGAACATCCATGCCAGAGCATAAATCTTGAACCACCCAGAGATCAAGAGGAAAAAAAAGACAGAACAGAGCACAGAAAAAAAAATGGCTCAGAATTTTTTCCTTCTTTTGAGATGCATTTAATTCATTTTTGGCCACTTGTACTGTTATGATCTGGTGGTTTAGGAGCAACATGGGACGAGCTCTGAAGGAAGTGGTACCTGTACTGACCGCAGTCCCTAAGCTCAACACAACACTAGAAGTAGCCGTGGGATGCTCCTGACACTCCCTAGGCACCTCGTCACAGCCTGAGAACTAACTACCCCTAAAGATAGTTTTCCTGTTTCTATCTTGCCTCAGAGAAAATCCCCAAAGGATAGATAGCCCCCCACAAGTAATGACTGAGTGGAGAGGGAAAAGACATACACAGAATGAAACCAGGATGAGCACAGGAGGCCAGTCTAGCTAGATAGGACAGGATGGAATACTGTGCGGTCAGTATAAAACACTACAAAAAATCCACACAGAGATTACAAAAATCTCCACACCTGCCTAAAGGTGTGGAGGGTAAATCTGCTTCCCAGAGCTTCCAGCTACACAGAATTAATTCATACTGACAAGCTGGACAAACATAGAAAGCACAGAACGGATAAGTCCACAACCTGTGGACAGAAAAGAGCAAGCAAGGACGTAGCTTTGCTGAACTGGTCAGGATAACAGGGAAATCCAAAGAGATGTGAATCCAACCAGGAACCATTGACAAGTGGCACAAGCTGAAGGAAAGAGCCAGGCTAAATAGCCGAGCAGAATAGACAATCAGTGGAAGCAGCTGCTGACTGCTAAATCCAAGGAGCAGCCATTCCACTTAAAACCACCGGAGGGAGCCCAAGAGCAGAACTCACAAAAGTGCCACTTACAACCACCGGAGGGAGCCCAAGAGCGGAATTCACAACAGGGGTCTAGTGCAAACATATTAACATTGACACCCCCTACCCCAGTCTAATCATTTTCATAACCTCAATTCAAAACGGGAATGACAAAAAAACCCCACCACTTACCTCACAGACCACTCTCAGATGACAAACACACAGTCACAGCATTAATAATTGAAGAGAGGAATATTCCAGACTTCTTACAGAACTCCCTACTCCACTGTGACAGCTATTCTGTACAAGACAAGCGACCAAGGAGAAGGAAAACTAAAATAACGGCAATAGCGGCAACAGGTATGGTGACAATACGCCTGAAATGTATAGGCGAAGTTCATGTTGGGGATGGAGAGTTGCTTTAATGGTCTATGAAAAAAGCACATAAGGGAACATTTATTGATGCAATTACAGGAGCCAAGAATGTTAAACAATCTTCTCACGGCTTCCATAAAATGCGAAGAAGAGGCACAACCTCAATTATTTTTTTCCAATACAATTTACTCTGAAATGGTTGTCCTATTCACATTCTTCTATCTGCATAAAAAAAATACACATCACAAGTGACATGTTAAATTCAGTTTATTTCTTAGAGACATTTACACAAAAAGAGACAAATATTGGACCCAGCAGAATAGAATTAAAGATTTAGAATAAATGAATATAACATATCTAGTAGAGATCATGATACTGGAAGAGTAAGCAGATAAGAACGGAGCCCGCCAGAGGCTAAAACACATTTAATACCTTTAAGAACTAATAAGGCGCATTATACATTGCGCTATATGACAAGCACAATTCACTTAAACACAAGTGTATACCCCAAATCGTTCATCGCCATGTCACGTATATCATAATGGTAAGGAAAGCTCACATTCCGCATAATTTGCCCAAATACTTTATTTTAAGCTTTACCATGGTCTGCCAAAGTCTGTCAAGATGTGGACGTTAGAGCCCTAGAAATATAGGTCTGAAAATGGGTTGGTCCAAAATTAATGCTCATTTCACCCTAAATGTAATAATCTTATTATTTATCCAATATACTTTCATTAAAAATTCCCTATGGAGCCTGGTCTCTGCTTTTCCTGCTCGCTGGGTTGTCTCCTTACATTGTGCACTGACAGTGCGCTCCCTTGACGGTTTGTCACTTCCCAACAGAGCTTGTGAGCAAGCGCACCATCACTGTGCATTCAAAAGATTATACTGTGACAAGATCCTACTAATCAGATGTCGGAGTTGACAACCGACACATTATCAATAGAGCAGGGACTAGCCAGGCCACTGAAGTGGACATCACTAGAGAAGCTTCGTTTTACGGTGGGGACAGAGGCTGCAGCAGTGAAAAAAAAAAAAAAAAAAAACAGTAGAGGGGGAAAGGTAGGGAATTTTTTAATTAAGTATACTAGAAAAGTAATTTAATTATTACATTAGACATTTAGGAATAAATCAGTTTTAGTTTCAGACCTTCCATATAATAACACATTTAGAGGTGGCAGGTTGGTTGCAATACTAACAATTTCCAATATACCCAAATGTTTTTTTTACACTGTTAGTCTACTTTCACACTAGCGTCGTGCACTGCACATCGCAATGCGTCGTTTAGGAGAAAAAAATGCATCCTGCGAAATTGCTTGCAGGATGCGTTTTTTCTCCATTGACTAACATTAGCGATGCTTTGCCACACGTCGTAACAGTCGTGCGACGGTTGCGTCGTGTTGTGGCGGATCGTCCGAGTACGCTAGTGTGAAAGTAGCCTAAGGCTGTGTTCACACATTGCGCTTTTGCTTCATTTTTTTTTTTCCGCTTGCTGTCTTGGCAGTAAGGAAGCTGCTTACAAAAGGCAGGTTTTGCTGAATTTTTGTTGCATTTTTATTGTCTCATGTTAGTGTTATTAAAGTTTAATGCCCCCCTCCAAAAAAAAAAAAAAAGCATGATTTAACTTCCTTAGGTATTTGCACAAAAAAAAGCATGAAAACCCCGATACATGCATTTTTGCACTTTTACCCATTAGTTCCTATGGGTGAAAAAAAAAAACATGCTGCAAGTACACAAAGAAATGACATGCAGCTGTTTTCCATATCAGTCAGGAAAATAACCAAAGTGTGCGTGAGATATCTGAAATCTCTGACATTACTGGTGCTTTAAAACGCAGCTTAAAACTAGCATAAAAAAGCAGCAAAAATGCAATGTGTGAACATAGCCCAAGAGTTCTTTAACTGCAGATTTGAATGATATCAATTTCCAAATACACAGCATGTCCATTATGCATAGATTTTTTTTTTTATTGCGTTTTCCCAGCAGATTTTGCATTGCAAACAGAAAAAGAAGAAGCATCGATGGCATGCAACATTTGGATTTTACTACACAGTCTTTGCAGTGCATCTAAAGGTCTAAATTTATAGAAAATAATATAATTTTATTGGAGTAGAAATGAGGAGTCATTAACAATCAAACCCTAGAAATATCGCCTACTAAATGTCGAGATCAGAAGCGGGGCACAAGTGATCTATTATGGTAAGATCGGAATGACCAACATCCTACATAGCGGATAGCAAAGCTTTTATTTGTCCGGCTTTCTACCCTGTATTTACTGGGGATATAAGTGACCAAGCGGATTGGTGATTGTCTGCACACTATAGCGGTAACCTGAGAACATATTGCTGGGGAGGTATCGCCTTTACATAGAATGGCTCTTACATGCACATGCAGGATTAGCTTGTTACCAGATCTGAGAGAGATGACAACATGGCTGCAGAGACAGGATACCATTGGGTTCCTTCATTGCCTTCTCTGCGGGAGCCTAATTAGGCATGCAATTAGTATAGCCTTACATCAGAACACATTTCATATGCTGTACAACCACAAAATATATCACATTTTGCCCCATTTTACTATACACAAAACACATCTGATGACATTAGCTTATGCTGGGCATGTATGCTATAAGGGGATATAGATAGATAGATAGATAGATAGAGTATTTAAAGGGAACCGGTCTCCTGAAAAATAAATAAAAAAATGCTAGTAACCTGCAGATATGGGGTTAATCTGTAGGTTAATAACGTTGTAAAGCTGCCCAGCTCTGGCAGTTAGAGCCCCTCTGTCAGGATGAACATAACTTAATTCCCTAAGCAGCATTCCAGTTCGTTATGGGGGCGGCACAGGTGGTCTACGCTCTGTCCATAGAAAACGGTGGCTGTAACTGCCTCCAGCACAGACTGACCACTCGCTCATCATTAGGGCCGGCTGTCAATCATTGGCGTGGGCGCGGTTACAGCCATAATTCTCTATACAAAGGGCGGTAACTGCACCGGCGCCGCCCCGTGATTTTAACCAGAATTCTGTAGTGGGGAAATAAAGTTAATTTCCTCACGGCAGCGTGGGTCTAAGAGCCGGCACTGGGCAGGTTCACAACACCATCAACCTGCAGATTAGCCTCGTATCTACAAATAGCATTTTTTCAGGCAACAGGTTCCCTTTAAAGGGGTTACCACCAATCAGCAAATTATCACCTATTAAATAGGCGATACATTTTTAGATTGGTTTTTATTGTGAGCCTGAGAACTAACAGGCAGATAGCTGCTAACTACCTGCCTGTAGTGACCGGTGTGGACCTCTGCTGGCACAGACCGCTCCTGACGGCAATTCTGATGCCTACACTGAAAGTAGCGGCTTTCTCTTCTGCTGACGGGGCATGGCTACCGATGTCATGCTGATTGACTGCCGGCTCCACACTAACACTATTTGCTCCCTAGGCAAACTCTGCAGTGAGTTATTACTCATTGATTCCTTGTAAAAATTACAGCGATATCAAACTTGACTAAATTTTGCTTACATCTAAAGTGATGAACAAAAAGGTTTTGATTTGTATCATCATTTCACAACGTGTAAAGGTTTTTTTTTGTGCATGGCACCTACGTTTTTAATTGATATCAATTTAGTGTACACAACATTTTGATTGCTTTTTACTTTTTTTTTTTTTTAAAGGGATGTGAGGCACCAAAATAAATTGAAATGAGGGGATTTTTTTTTTTAAATCTTTATAGTGTGTTTATAATGGGTTGAATAACTTTTCATAGATCCAACTTTTATACTGGAGGCTATATCAAATGTTTATTTTTTTGTTTTTATTTCTAATGGAGGAGGATTTGAAATTTCATAATGTTTTTAAAAACTTTTTTTTTTTACTTTAGTCTCCTTAAGGGATTAAAACTGGCTTGTACTATATACTGTGATACCACAGTAATGCCGTATATAGGAAAAAACTGCAGTCTGCTATGTCACTCAGCTTCTGGCTGAGCTTCAAAGGAGTATCAAAATGGCAACCATAGTTATCTTCTGGTACCCCACGTTTGCGTCACGGGAAGGCAATGCCTCCATTTAGACGCTGCTGTCAGAGCGTGGCATCTCATTGGACAGATACCGGCTATGTAGCATTGCTAGCATCTACTGAATGAGTGGAGCTCAGCTCCTGAGCCCGCTCCACATTGAAGAACCTTGCTCAGGACCTTTTATCCATGTTCTAAACGCAAGGGGTCAAGTTAAATTTTATATTTTGATTGACTCCAAACAAAAATTGCTAAAAGAAACCAGTCAACTCAATTTCCTAATTACAGGCTAAGCAGGACATGAAGTAACAGTAAGCATGACTGGAAAAGCCACCATGACTGCATAGTGCTGTGCCCTACCCCAATGAGCGAAAAAGGGCAGATATAGCACAGTTATAACATTTTCTCCTTTTACTACTGCAAATTACAATCAAAGTCAACATATCCCTTTAAAGGCTGTTTCCACAATGAGCATTCATTCCCACTGGGCTTTTTTGTTTTTACCTCAGCATAAATTGACCTGCAATGCAGGTTTCAAATCCTCAACAAGTCAACTTCTCTTGTGGGTATGATGAGTTTTATGCACATTTTCCCATAGGCTTGCATTAAATGCAAAAAATTCACAAGTAAAAAAAAGTGCATTTTCGAGGTGAAAATGCAACAAAACGCCATGTAGTCCGTCTGTGACTAAATGACTAGCAATATGACTAAAGCGGTCAAAGCCAAATAAG
Organism: Ranitomeya imitator; assembly: GCF_032444005.1. Classification (NCBI taxonomy): domain Eukaryota; kingdom Metazoa; phylum Chordata; class Amphibia; order Anura; family Dendrobatidae; genus Ranitomeya; species Ranitomeya imitator. The sequence goes on along the minus strand of NC_091285.1, from coordinate 422,626,158 downwards.
TAGTATGAGAAAACTCATCTTTGTTTAAACATCATCTACCTACACGAGACCATAGAAAGGAACTTAGCCCCCATTCATCAACAGTGTGAAAGTAGCCTTAACCATTGGGCATTAAGAGGTGAACACATCTCATCATCGTCTCAAAAGTGGCATGTGCCTCTCCACTCGTCTTACTCCAGTCAGGGAATGGTATTAGATTTCTGGAATAAGGTACTGGGCAGCTCGTCATCAATTAGACAGGCTGTGACATCATGAACAGTTTCAGCTACACTTAATTTAGCAGAGCTCACTGATACTACCGTGAAAATACTCAAAAGGCGCATTAGTTTTGTGCAACTCAATGTTCTGCAAAAATTTTATGACAGCGCAATTTACGTAAAATTCTGGCATAATGGTTTTAACGAATCAAGGCCTAAAAGGTACCTTCACACTAAACGATATCGCTAGCGATCCGTGACGTTGCAGCGTCCTCGCTAGCGATATCGTTCAGTGTGACACGTAGCAGCGATCAGAATACTGCTGTGATGTCGTTGGTTGGGGCTAGAAGGCCAGAACTTTATTTGGTCGCTGGCTCTCCCGCTGACATCGCTGAATCGGCGTGTGTGACACCGATTCAGCGATGTCTTCGCTGGTAACCAGGGTAAACACCGGGTTACTAAGCGCAGGGCCGCACTTAGTAACCCGATGTTTACCCTGGTTACCAGCGTAAAAGTAAAAAAAACAAATGCTTCATACTTACCTTCCGCTGTCTGTCCCCGGCGCTGTGCTTTCCTGCACTCACTGTGAGCACAGCGGGCGGAAAGCAGAGCGGTGACGTCACCGCTCTGCTTTCCGGCCGCTGTGCTCACAGCCAGTACAGAGAAGCAGAGCGCCGAGGACAGACAGCGGAAGGTAAGTATGAAGCGTTTGTTTTTTTTACTTTTACGCTGGTAACCAGGGTAAACATCGGGTTACTAAGCGCGGCCCTGCGCTTAGTAACCCAATGTTTACCCTGGTTACCGGCATCGTTGGTCGCTGGAGAGCTGTCTGTGTGACAGCTCTCCAGCGACCAAACAGCGACGCTGCAGCGATCCGGATCGTTGTCTGGATCACTGCAGCGTCGTTTAGTGTGAAGGTACCTTAAGGATTAGCAGATCCTTAAACAAATACCAATCACCGCCTTCTCAAGAGTTATTAGTCCAGATTTTCATGGAGGTTATCTATGGGTTAGTAGAGTTGAGTGAATAAATCTGCAGGGCTCTGGGTCCAATGGCAACTTACCATTCACCATCCCCAGTTCACCTATCGATTAGCCCAAAAGAAGAGCTGGATATGTTGGTAGGTATTAGATAAGCAACAGAAAACACAGATGGGTTAATTCTGCGCTGCCGTAGGAAGAAGAATGACGGATGCCAAGCTAAATAGTAAGTGGTTTATTCATCAAAGGACAAATACACCACTTACCATGTAGATTAGCATAGGTCCTTCTTCCTATGGCAGGGCAGAATCAGCCCGTCCGTTTTTCCCATTGCTTATGTTTTATTCCTGGATCTACAAACTTCTCTAGTTCTTGAATTACGTGAACAACCATTAATCTAAATAGCTGACTTGTAATACTACACTAACCCTGATTAGGCTTAAGAAGGCATACTGCCTTTCCGGTTGAGGGATGGGGAAATGCAAGAAGCACAACCCATGACATCAGCTGATTGCCCTGAGGGCCTTATTTTGAAAAGTTGTTATCTCGCATAAGGCAATTATTTAACGCATACACAGGTAGACTATTGCAAGTCTTGCACAAATCCTGGATTACAACCAGTGTTCAGATTCTAACAATATTTCAGCTTGCAGCGCTCAAAAGCCAACAAAGTAGACCAACCTACACCAAGATTTGCCTTAAAATAAAAAAAAAAAAGGTTCATATCAACAATTTCCAGACAGCAATGCAACAAAGAGCATAGCGCAATAGACTCGTAGCCAAGTGATTAGGTGTCCGGTGGATGTGGGGTGGGGTGGATGTGGGGTGTACAAGACAAAGGAACCACTGGGCGCTGCTGGAAAAAATGAAGGCTCATGGGTAGAGGTTTGGTCACTTTATTAAGGCTATGTGTTTCTGCACAGTACAGGTGCCTTCATAAGGCCATATGAAAGAAGCGGTACAGACAATACGCAGATATAAATGGGAAAAATTGACATAGGGCAAAAGTCATGACTGTTAAAACAGAATGAATGTCTAAATTCATATAAGCATGCACAAAATAATAAATCAAAAACTGATGATACAAAAGGACTGAAACAAGCGTTTTAAATCTCCTATTCCAGAGAAACACAAATATTAAAACTTAGTTCCAACGGGATGGGAAGGAGACAAATTGTTATCTTGATGTTGCCCGTGATGTTATCATACCAGACGCCTGATGAGGATGATGTAGCATGTGTACTGTACCTGCACGTAGGAGTCAGAAGAGTGGCACAAGCATCATGATGCCAATGGAAGAACAAATTATTCATGACCTTTGCCCAATGACATCATATCACTCCCATTTTTAGCTGTACCTCTTGATTCACACGGTAAAGGCTCCTGTATGATATTGAAATGCATAACCTCAATAGAAGCACCTTACTTCATGGGTTCCTTGTGATTCTTGTACATCCTGTAATATATATATATATATATATATATATATATATATATATATATATATATATATATATATATATATATATATATATATATATATATATATATATATATATTTTTTTTTTTTTTTCAGCTAAAATCTTTAAAAGTAAATACTCTTAACTCTTGATGTGTCCGATATACACATACATACACACACAGCTTTTAGATTAACTATAAACGCGAGTATGACACGACAGTCACCATATACCAACACAGCAGGACCTAGGTTTAGTTTGTAAGACCACGTTTCTTACCAGCTGTTATTTGTAGATATTCTTTTGATGAGTAAATGTGTAAGTCAGTTAGGCCACATCAAGTGCCAATATAATTAAAGGGAATCCGTCAGCAGGTTTTTGCTACCTCTTCAGGAAGCCACATGATGTACACCAGGGGTGCACAACGCCAATCTTCAAGAGCTACCAACAGCACATCTTTTCAGGATTTCCTTAGCATTGCACAAGGTGTTGGAATCATTACCTGTGCAGGTGATTACATTTTCGCCTGTGCAATACTAAGGAAATCCTGAAAACATGCACTGTTGGTGGCCCTTGAGGACTGCTGTAGACAAAGAGACCCTGAATCCAACGATATATCACAGATTACTGGGTGCAGAAGTTCTGGCACAATCAGAGTTCTTAAATTTATCAATGCAGAAGAGCTGAGAAAGGTAACCCCGCCTACACCAGGCTCTATATATACATTGTCTATAGACAGTGAGCTGCTTATCACAGAAGGGGGCAGAGTCAGACAAGAGCCAGCTAGTCACAGCAATGATAAGGTCCTGGTGATAAATCCTTCAGTCTAAGTAAACAGCCAGACTTGTGACACATCATTGAATTCCTACCTCAGGCTGTCCTCAGATACATAGCAAATACCCTGCTGACCGATTCCCTATAAAGAAGCAGTCCTCTTTTTTTCCCCTCTTCTTGGGAACACAATTCTTACCCAGCATCTATAGTCTAGTTGTGTATTTTATTTCATCCCACTTCAGTTACATCCATACATTTCCCACCTCTTCATTATAAGAAGTTGAGTCACATGATCTGGTCTATCAACAAGTCCTGCACATACACTAATGCGACGACAGGATGTCAGTCTCTGACTTTGTGATTTACAAGAAAATATCCCCTAGTGAATCCATCCTGTCAACTCTCAGAGTCATCCACTGCCCACCCAGACCCACCTTCCTTTCCTTCTGTATGTCCCCCAATGCAGCTAAAGATATTTAGCGGCTGTCATTTTGTATTCTGTTAAAAAAATGTAACCTGTCTATGTTTGGTTACTTTTCTGCTAAATAGGCAGTTTCATGAATCTGACATTTTAATCCTGCTTTAAGACAGTACCGTGGTATATGGTGGGCGAGAGTCTGAAGCTGCATCACAAAGGATACACCGACTCTGTATACATCACATGGGGGACAGCAGACCTATGCCACGGATCCGATCGCTGGTAACAATTAGAAGCAAAAGCCATATGATGAGAGTGGCATCATGTGTAATGTAGTCTGCACTAGGGGAGCAATATCCGAAGGTGAAGAAGTCATCAAGATGGCAGAAAACCCAGATATTGGTACATCAACTAAAACAGGCAAACACAAAACCTCTACACTTATAAGATAATGGTCTGTGCTGCACTACGTAGTTACAAGAGAGATGAAATGCTTCTTTAGTGACCCTGGAAATAAACTTTTTGGATTGCTTCCTAACATTTAACACCAGTAGCAAATTTGTAGATATACTACTGTAATTATGTAGATATTAAAAAAACAAAAAAAAAACAAAAATAAAAAACACACTTAACTGAGGAATTACAGTATATCAGAACACACTGGCAGGCGAAGCTTAGATTTATTGCTTGATGTTCATCAGCTTAATGACACGGTAATAAATATATAATGGATATATTGCTCATAATTCACAAGATGTAAGGAATTGCAATGTGAAGAAAAACAGAACAATACAAAATACGTATGAAACAATAATTCTTTCTAAAAGGTCATCCTGAAAATAGTTCATCTCTATCTTGTAGCATTCTTTTATAACAACACCTTCTAAGATGACCAAGGAAGAGTAAAGTGAATCTTACAGCGGTTCCATGTACAGTCCCTGCTGCACAAGTGTAAAATAACGACTAGTAGAAAAATAAGCGCATGAATGTTTAGAGGATGGATGTCACCACCACTGGTACATGATGTGGCATTCTCTTCCTTAGCTCTGCTGCACACATTGTAAACGGGATAGTTGTGCCAATTCTGTAATCTAGCCAGAACATTGGATGCCCAGTAGTTTGTCAGCATTACTGTACTGTACTACTTCCAATTTTCACATTATTAGGAGTACGAGAACATTTTGATTGTGACCTCCTTATTGCAACCTTTCAATAGCACTGTAGCTCTTTATGCCTTCAGGAAAGGGAGCAACACTAATGGTCATTAAAATGGGAGACAGATGCTGCAAATGTAACAAAACCATTAGCATTGATAATTATGGTAACATCTAGTATATATCAGCATGGCAGTAGTTTGGTGTTCCACTTAAAAAAAAAAAAAAAAAAGTCTCTCGCACACCCATAGAACGGTGTCCTTAGTGCAAATACCACGCCATGTAGTGAGTAGGTAAACATTGGCGATTTGGATTTCCTGCATAATACGGAGAAGGGAAAAGGCGAGGAACTTGGAGAATAAAGGAGGAACTCTTCAATGCATCACGTGGGTTTGGTTGGGACCGGAGTGGGTATGTTGGGAGTAGACTGGCGATAGCCACGTTTCCCAGTTTCAGTATAGCCGCTTCTCGTAACTAGAGGGGAAGGAAAAAAATGAAGAGACTTGTAAAAATAATTAAACTGCAAAATATAGAACACATTAAAATATGTATAAAAGGACCAAACCCCTCTCCCTTAATCCCCTTTTACGAGAAATGAAAAAATTCCCCCCCCCCCAAAAAAAAACAACCAAAATGCGTAAAAAGCATAGTTTTTGTTGTTTCAAGAAAACCCGTCAGCAGGATTTTATAGACCCCGGACTAACATCATCACAGTAAAGTACCAGTGATGATTACTTTCATACCTTTATATTAAGACAGTATACAGGTCCTTCTCAAAAAATTAGCATATAGTGTTAAATTTCATTATTTACCATAATGTAATGATTACAATTAAACTTTCATATATTATAGATTCATTATCCACCAACTGAAATTTGTCAGGTCTTTTATTGTTTTAATACTGATGATTTTGGCATACAACTCCTGATAACCCAAAAAACCTGTCTCAATAAATTAGCATATCAAGAAAAGGTTCTCTAAACGACCTATTACACTAATCTTCTGAATCAACTAATTAACTCTAAACACATGCAAAAGATACCTGAGGCTTTTATAAACTCCCTGCCTGGTTCATTACTCAAAACCCCCATCATGGGTAAAGGTACCGTCACACATAGCGACGCTGCAGCGATACCGACAACGATCCGGATCGCTGCAGCGTCGCTGTTTGGTCGCTGGAGAGCTGTCACACAGACAGCTCTCCAGCGACCAACGATCCTGAGGTCCCCGGTAACCAGGGTAAACATCGGGTAACTAAGCGCAGGGCCGCGCTTAGTAACCCGATGTTTACCCTGGTTACCATCCTAAAAAGTAAAAAAACAAACGCTACATACTTACCTTCCGCTGTCTGTCCTCGGCGCTCTGCTTCTCTGGTCTGGCTGTGAGCGCCGGGCAGCCAGAAAGCAGAGCGGTGACGTCACCGCTCTGCTTTCCGGCTGACCGACGCTCACAGCCAGAGCAGGAGGAGAGCAGAGCACAGCGCTGGAGGACAGACAGCGGTAGGTAAGTATGTAGTGTTTGTTTTTTTACTTTTAGGATGGTAACCAGGGTAAACATCGGGTTACTAAGCGCGGCCCTGCGCTTAGTTACCCGATGTTTACCCTGGTTACCAGCGAAGACATCGCTGAATCGGTGTCACACACGCCGATTCAGCGATGTCTACGGGGAGTCCAGCGACGAAATAAAGTTCTGGACTTTCTTCCCCGACCAGCGATCTCCCAGCAGGGGCCTGATCGCTGCTGCCTGTCACACTGGACGATATCGCTAGCGAGGACGCTGCAACGTCACGGACCGCTAGCGATATCGTCTAGTGTGACAGCACCTTAAGACTAGCGACCTGACAAATGTCAAGAAGGCCATCATTGACACCATCAAGCAAGAGGGTAAGACCCAGAAAGAAATTTCTCAACAAATAGGCTGTTCCCAGAGTGCTGTATCAAGGCACCTCAATGGTAAGTCTGTTGGAAGGAAACAATGTGGCAGAAAACGCTGTACAACGAGAAGAGGAGACCGGACCCTGAGGAAGATTGTGGAGAAGGACCGATTCCAGACCTTGGGGAACCTGAGGAAGCAGTGGACTGAGTCTGGTGTGGAAACATCCAGAGCCACCGTGCACAGGCGTGTGCAGGAAATGGGCTACAGGTGCCGCATTCCCCAGGTAAAGCCACTTTTGAACCATAAACAGCGGCAGAGGCGCCTGACCTGGGCTACAGAGGAGCAGCACTGGACTGTTGCCAAGTGGTCCCAAGTACTTTTTTCTGATGAAAGCAAATTTTGCATGTCATTCGGAAATCAAGGTGCCAGAGTCTGGAGGAAGACTGGGGAGAAGGAAATGCCAAAATGCCTGAAGTCCAGTGTCAAGTACCCACAGTCAGTGATGGTGTGGGGTGCCATGTCAGCTGCTGGTGTTGGTCCACTGTGTTTCATCAAGGGCAGGGTCAATGCAGCTAGCTATCAGGAGATTTTGGAGCACTTCATGCTTCCATCGGCTGAAATGCTTTATGGAGATGAAGATTTCATTTTTCAGCACGACCTGGCACCTGCTCACAGTGCCAAAACCACTGGTAAATGGTTTACTGATCATGGTATTACTGTGCTCAATTGGCCTGCCAACTCTCCTGACCTGAACCCCATAGAGAATCTGTGGGATATTGTGAAGAGAAAGTTGAGAGACGCAAGACCCAACACTCTGGATGAGCTTAAGGCCGCTATTGAAGCATCCTGGGCCTCCATAACATCTCAGCAGTGTCACAGGCTGATTGCCTCCATGCCACGCCGCATTGAAGCAGTCATTTCTGCCAAAGGATTCCCGACCAAGTATTGAGTGCATAACTGAACATTATTATTTGTTGGTTTTTTGTTTGTTATTAAAAAACACTTATTTGATTGGATGGGTGAAATATGCTAATTTATTGAGACAGGTTTTTTGGGTTATCAGGAGTTGTATGCCAAAATCATCAGTATTAAAACAATAAAAGACCTGACAAATTTCAGTTGGTGGATAATGAATCTATAATATATGAAAGTTTAATTGTAATCATTACATTATGGTAAATAATGAAATTTAACACTATATGCTAATTTTTTGAGAAGGACCTGTATCTGTCTCTGTTGTATCATAATCCATCAAATGCTCTTGAAAATGAGCTTGCCAGGACAGGAGCATGGCCGGCACTTCCAGCTCTCTGGCTGCTCTTCCTCTCCTCCCAGAGTAGTGATGAGAGAATGTGCTCCGATAAGGTGTTATCTGAGCATGCTCAGGTACCAAGTCTCTTCGGCGTCCTCGAAAAATAGTTTTTGAGTTTCCGCGGCTGCATGTCTCGTGATATTAGGCAATCCCTGCATGTGTTGTGGCTATCAAACAGCCGTGAGCTATGCAGCTGCGGGGATTCAAACACATTTTTCGAGCGTGCTGATGACACTTACCACACAAGCATGGTTCGATACCATCTTATCCAATCAGGTTTGCTCATCACTAGATACAGGACAACCAAGACAGGAATTTAGAACATAAAAGGTATGGATGTAATCAATACAGGTAATTCACTGCAATGTCATTACTTTGGGATCTAAAAACTTGCTGAGAGGTTCCCTCATCTTACCATATATTACCAGCACTTGCATATCAACAAATATGCACATCCAAAACATTCTAGGATTCATGATGCAACTTTACTTATCTACCAAGTTAAAATGGTTTCCCAGTTTTAGAGATGTAGACCGTGAACATTGCCATTCATGGAAAAACAAGCAGATCAGACATAGTTGTAGACTGAGCTTATCGATTGACCGCAGTGGTGATGTGAGCTGTCAACGCGAAATCACAGGGTGCAGCTAAACTGCTGGACCCAGAGCAGTGGCAGAGAGCCAGTGCTGGACCCAGGGAAGAGGAGCACTATCTACTTTTGTTACACACGTCAGGCGGAAATGCACAAAAAAATATAAAAGTGTATGTGCTTTTAATCTGCAGATTTTCCACACCTAAAGCAATTTTTCAGGAAAAATATGAACATAAAACTCAATATGTAAGAAATTAATTTGATGCACATTTCCACATGTGGTTACACTGCCTGTGGGGGGAGGGGGCACAGTGGCACGAGATTTCAATACATTTCATACACTTTCCTGAAACTAAGAAGCTGCGTTTTTGTTTTTTTCCACAGTGAAAATACATGTCAAAACCTCACTAAAATATCAACTTGGAAACAACCTTCAAGCTTTTCTTTTCCCCAAGTTTACAGCATGTGAACTCCTTCAGTGTTTTTCACCCACTCAAAATTAATAGAAAAAAAAAAGAAGTAAAAATGCACACAAAACACGCTGTTTTACAGTGTTATTCCTGCCAAAACTGCTGTTAATAGCTGCTGAAAAATCAGCTTCAAGTACTAAATGTGTGCACATAGCCTTATAGTCTCAGCACTGGCTCTTCAATTGCTAATGAACATGCCACTTTCCAGTAGGATGTAAAAAGCCAGTAAATCATGAGATTCTGCTTAGATTTGTTTATTCCTACTTATTTCTGTGGAGGAATAAAGAAAAAGTGATCAAGAGTTGTATGTACCCCAAAATGGTATCATTGAGTATAGTATGACAGCTTGTCCCGCAAAAAATAAACGCTATAAGTCTCAGAGAATGGTAATAAACAGATTAAAAAAACTAAAGTCTTTTTAGCAAAATGAAAGAAAAACAAAACAAAAAACTTTGAACAGTCATCTTATCAACCTTATGAAATAAAAATGAGCAAGCTAATAGTACTGAATGGTTTTTAAACAAAAAACCGAATAGTAATTCTGGATTTAAAAAAAAAAAAAAAAAAATCATTGTACCTGCCAAAAAGTGCAATAAGAACCCCAAAATAAGAACGATAAAAACTACATCTTGTCACGCAAAAACAGGTCTCATACAGCTCAGTTGACAGAATTATGTGATGACACATAATATGAGGACACAAATACAAATCGTTTTTTTCCCAACATAGTATGAAATAGATAAAAACTACATTTGGCTTGGCATAATTGTGCTGACCCACAGACCCCTGACGAAGGCCATTCTAGTTTTGGGATGGTTTTTTTATTCCTTTTTGTCCCATCTGGATTTACACTAGCCATTTGACCGACTGGGACATACTCTACTATATATTTTATGACTGCTGTAGGGGGTCCTTCCTATTTGCCATTATAGGTGCATCTGTATTTCCTGATATAGGTATAGTGGGATATGTTATTACTATGTCTATTTATGCTTGTACTATTACATATTTATTGTCATTACCCCACTAATTATGCATTGTATGGACGTATTATCTATAGGGAGTCCATGAGTGGGGTGCGGTTTTGTTTTTACTTATGTTTTATGTGTTTTTTCTGCTGTTATGATATACCCAATACAATTTGATATATTGTTATAATTTGGTGTAGTGTGCGGGCTTTATGGTAGTTCCTTGTTTTCTTTTTTTTGTTCACGTTGCTTTATGCTACCGGCCCTTTGGCATCTCCCTTTTTTATTTAGTTTATAGCTGTGCGCCTTGTCCCGTTTTTATCTCATTTTTTGTCTTCTTAGACTCAGCCACTTGGTGGCAGCAGACAACACCCAATTTATTTTTTTTTTTTTTCAATTTAACATTTTTCTCTCATTGCATTGTTTTAATAATGCCAAACCTCAAAATTCTCCACCAATTAGTAAAAATATCCCCTTATAAATATCTACACCAAAAACTGATTTTTCCCAACAACTGCAATTTTAATAATATCTTGACAAAGCCCAGCACCGTGAAACACGTGTCAAGGTGGCTGTGTGCCCCCTTCTGGCTCTATTTATCTACCATGACTGCACCCAAATCTCTCCTGTACCTATAGCTCAATGTGCACTGATACCATTATAGACTGGAGCGTTTGTCTTTTTCTATGACTAGATGACACTCCCTTGAGAAAGTAGAACAGTGAAACGCGTGTTGGGGCGTTATGTGGCACTGTGTATGGTCGACTGACTCCATTATGGGTAAGCACTACATTGCACTCCTGTCCATGTGGACTGACTAACCTGCACTTCTATTTCTATGCTGATAAATGATTTCTGAACTCCCTTCGCACCCTTGGTTTGGAAGATATCTATACAAATGCTATTTTTACCCGCAGTCTGACCTCACTTCCCTCCAACACCTACTTTCGATACTTGATTTACCACCCCCTCGGATTCCACTGACATGTACGAGTTAACATCTGGTACATGTTTTTTAATATGTATTAGTTTGTAATAAAAGGTTTTATCTGTTTAATATTATGTACCTTTTTGAGTGGGGCTTTTGGATCCTTGGTATCTTTTTATAGGTTGTATATGCCAGTAACCCACCCTGCTATCAAGTTGTTAATGATGGGGAAACTTATTCTTGTATATCTATAGCCCTACAACTATGATATGTTTCTTGGATATCTTTATCATTATAGACTAGAGCGTTTGTCTTCTTGGCTTTCATTATTTATTACTATATTTGCATTTTAATGTGCATGATGCATATTTATGCTATAGTATATAGTCTATATATGCTGTAGATTATGGTTTACTTTTATGCCCTTTACTACTAATTGGCAATAGTTGTATAAAACATAGATAACGGATAGTTTTAGGGGGCTTGTATTTGCCTCCCCTTATAGGGGTTCATTTACCTTCACTGTGGATTTAATTTAATCTCCCTTTCTCTCCCTATAAATGTGATTTAGTCATTCCTCTCCCTACCATATAGTGTACACATTTTGTATTTATGTAGTATTCATTAATAAACTTTTTTCATATGCCCCCTCGGCTGTTCTTTCCTTTTCTCTAAAGATTTATTATTAGTATTGCAGTTTTTCAGTTTAGATCCTCCTACTAATGTTTTTTTCTTCCTTGTAAAGTATCCACAAGATCAAAATAACCTTATTAATATTTTTACACACCAAAATTTGATTTGCCCTAAAATAAAAATAATAAAAAAAAAATATATAAATTACATAGTAATTTATATGCAATTCCATAACAGAGCTAAAAAAAATTACAATCTGTCCTGCACAAAACAAAGAGTCATAAAAAAATAAATAAAAAATCAATGAAAAGTGACAAGGTAATGGCAGAAGAGTACGCCTGTCCACGGCCGATGTAAAATTTCTGAAACATGCACACACCTTTTAAGGAATATGGCATATTGCCCCTCATTAAGGCTGGTGTACAAAACGCCAGTCTTCTTGAATGGGGGGGGGGGCATAGTATATTTAAGAGGTTGGCCATCTTCTCTTGTTTGGTCAGTCTGTAAGGAAAACTCATCTGTCTTCGTGACCATAATGTGGCTGCGAGTTTAGGAGCAGGAGAGCAGAACATTCACATTCTCCAATTGTAAAAATAGGAAACTAGCTTTTCTATTGGATAGAATAGTTCTTAATCTGCACATGTGCAGACTCCGGCACCATGTTACTGAAGGCCCGATGTGGAATTTCACACTGTGCACGCGCCCCCACCCAATGAGCGCAAAATTACAAAACGGAGGCAGATCACTGGACATGTAGAAGGGCTGGAGCAGAAGACGACTCAAGCTCCCCAGGCCCGCCCCAATGCATAGAAGACACCATGAAAACTTAATGATTAAAAAAAAACAAAAAAAACTACTGATCGGATTCCTTCAAAGGTATCAATTTAATCAGTGCAATAGGGCCATTATGGCCATACATTTACTTTATAGTGATACATCTTGCTTACAGCTTCTCTTAAACTTTACTTTGATACAACTGGAAACCCATTGAACACCATTACATATGTGGTAGGCAGATTATGAGTAATCAAAAATAAATCCTCAACATCACACAGTTTAGCCTCAGAAAATGAGACACCCATTAAACCAGTGTTTCTCAACTCCAGTCCACAAGACCCCACAGCAGGTCATGTTTTCAGGATTTCCTCAGCATTGCATAGGCGATGGAATTCATGCTTGAGCAGGTGATGAAATTATCATCTGTGCAAAACTAAGGAAATCCTGAAAACATGACCTGTTGTGGGGTGTTGAGGACTGGAGTTGAGAAACACTGCATTAACCATTCAGAATTTACCTACTAAAAAGGACACTAGAGCCCTTTACTCCTGTGTCATACATGCCATTTATTCCTGCACTCTTCCCGAAAATGAAGATATCAGACTGCCGTAATATATATGAGCTTTAAGACTAGGTATATAAAATCATTGCATTCTCTTGTAGGTTTTATCTTGCAGAATACAAGACTGACAAATGCTCCACTACTTACATGGCAGAAATGTGTATCTAGAATGGATGCATGTCCAAAGAGAAAGAAAGAAAATTAAAAGCCGTCTGGTCACTGAGGTGGTTTTAGTTTAGCCCATCACCAATAACTAAACAGACAGAATTGTCACATGTACAGGAGAATATATGCTAGGACTATGCTTTGTGACCCATGTACAGCAGAGGAAAACTTAACATGAAAACAAGAGTAAAAATTCTCCATGTGTAGTAGTAGTATAGAGCAAATAAAACCAGGGTATTATCAGGACTACTTTGTCATAAATGAGTGCATACTGGAGGAGTAGGTTGGAGACAACAGGTCATGAAGGTCCTGTAGTAAGTACAAGGGACTAATGGTGGCTTATATGGCATATAATTATTTTGACGTATTACACTAACCTCATGTTAAAAGTGATTAATCAGATTGGTGTATGTGACTACTCTGCAGAGTCCTGATGCAGATCTTAGGGTACCGTCACACTATACGATTTACCTACGATCACGACCAGCGATATGACCTGGCCGTGATCGTAGGTAAATCGTAGTGTGGTCGCTGGGGAGCTGTCACACAGACAGCTCTCCAGCGACCAACGATGCCGAGGTCCCTGGGTAACCAGGGTAAACATCGGGTAACTAAGCGCAGGACCGCGCTTAGTTACCCGATGTTTACCCTGGTTACAAGCGTTAAACTAAAAAAAAAAAAAAAAACAGCACATACTTACATTCTGGTGTCCGTCAGGTCCCTTGCCGTCTCTGCTTCCCGCACTGTGACTGCCGGCCGTAAAGTGAAAGTGAAAGCACAGCCGCTGTGCTCTGCTTTCACTTTACGGCCGGCAGTCACAGTGCTGGAAGCAGACGGCAAGGGACCTGACGGACACCAGAATGTAAGTATGTGCTGTTTATTTTTTTTTAGTTTAACGCTTGTAACCAGGGTAAACATCGGGTAACTAAGCGCGGTCCTGCGCTTAGTTACCCGAAGTTTACCCTGGTTACAAGCGAACGCATCGCTGGATCGCATCGCTAGATCGCTAGATCGGTGTCACACACACCGATCTAGCGATGACAGCGGGAGATCCAGCGATGAAAGAAAGTTCCATACGATCTGCTACGACGTACGATTCTCAGCAGGATCCCTGATCGCTGCTGCGTGTCAGACACAGCGATATCGTAACTATATCGCTGGAACGTCACGAATCGTACCGTCGTAGCGATCGAAATGGCACTGTGTGACGGTACCCTTAGTCCCTTTTGACACTGCTCCATTACTCAACATCTAAAAAGCTCATCAAATAAGCACAAGTGAAGCCATGCATCACCCACAGATTGTGAATGGTGAAGTGCGCGGACCACGCATCACACTTTAATGGCAAAGTCTGCAGTCAAACGAACAAGGGTTGGCCAGAATGTTGTGTGTCCATACGGACAAGATGTTTTTAAGGGAATCCCTAAAAATCAGCTTTTCATAACGCAAAAAGTTGAGGCTGATGGGACTTCTGCTTCACATCTAGTTGAGTATTACATCATGCAATCCGCTCAAATCATTTCCATTAACTTAACAGGAACTGGAATAACTCAATTACATTGTTGAGGTTATTAAAGAGGCATTCTATCAATACACATCGGAACTGGTAAAACATACAAGAAACCTGGTGTTGTAGCAGGTTTCTTGATCAGCACCTTACTATTAGGTCACCCATGCAGCCACCACCAAATATATGAAAACCATACATGAATGGATCAGATTGCTTCCTACAAATGTACAATGTAGGGATATAAAACACTAAATTTCAATAATCTGAATTAAGCACTTAAATTTGAATAACACTAAAAAGCCCGTGTAAATGCATTTTTTGTTTTGTTGGAAGCATCGATAACCCCCAACCCCGACTTAAAATGCACCGAGGTTTGATTTAGCCATCCATGTAAATTTTTTTTTTTTTTTAGCGCATATACTATACATGTCTAATTAATCAAGAAATTCTAACAAAAAAAAAGCACAACCACCACATTAAAGAAAACATCACCAGTAAAACTACAAAAATAACTTACGAGTGGAGACCATGGACACCACCTTCTACTTGGGCAGACATTGTTCTCTTTTCCAGTTTGAGTTCCCCTGAATACATCATGGACCTGCAAAAGGATCAAACCATATAGCTTGTTAAACATATTCATTACTACTTTTATCCCGACTCTGAAAGGCCAAAAGCCCAGCTTGGCTAAAAACTTAGACAAAATTTAGATTGCAGGGTCATTAGCTTGACATAGTATTAAAATAATTCTTAGCAAAATTGGTAAAAAAAACAAACAAAAAAAACCAAACACCCAGCAAAATAGAACTAGTGTCAAATACTGGACCAAGCTAAGAACTCCTTGCATGTCTCTCACAGGACAACCACTATTGTGGGGGGTTGGTTCTTTACCATGTACAATGCTACCAGCTTATGATTGGTCAACTACATGCAGCGGAAGAAGTACATTCCCCAGTGTAAAATCTCTGGTCACGTACCTTTTCAATTTAACAAATTATAATCTAAACTTTTACCCCTTTATCACCTTGGGTTTTTCAATTTCTAAGTTTGTTTTTTTTGCTCCCCTTCCCATAATTTTAATTTGTCCATCTATATAGCCATGTGAGGGCTTGTTTTTTTGCGGGATGAGAGGTACTTTTGAACTACACCATTGGTTTTGCCATATAGTGTAATGGAAAAAAGGAAAAAACAAAGTGTGGTGAAATTGCAAAAAAAAAAGTGCAATTCCACAATTGTTTTTTGTTTTGCTATTTCACCTTGTTCGCAAAATGCTAAAACTGACCTGCCAATAAGATTTTCTAGGTCATGTATAGGTTCTTGCACAGAGATGACACTTTCATTGACACTATTTTGGTGTAGATACGAACTTTTGATCGCCCGTTATTGCATTTTAATGCAATGTTGTGGCAACCAAAAAAAAAAAAACAACAAAAAAAAAAAACCCGTAGTTCTGGCAGTTTAACTTTTTTTTCTCATTACGCATTTACCGGTTGGATTCATTCTTTTTATACATCGATAGATTGGGCGATTCTGAAAGCGGCAATACGAAATGTGTGTATTTTTTTTTCTGCATTGTTTTAATTTCAATGGGACAAATTGGGGAGGGGGGTGATTTGAACTTTTATATTTTTAAACACTTTTTTAACTTGCTTCAACCATCTCCATTGGAGACTAGAGGCTGCGATCATCCGATCGCTTCTGCTAGAAGAGGGTTGAAGCCTTGCTCTGTATATGTAGCTAAAATGCTCACCTGCTATGAGCGGCAACAGCTGGGCAGCAATCATAGAAATGACAACTAGAGGGGTCTGCTGTAACCCATCGGCGACCCTCAGTCAGGTGACACGGGAGCCGATGGGCGGGATTAGTGACGAGCTTCCAGCACAAGCATGGTAAATGCCGCTGTGAAAGATTGATCACACTAAAATCCCATATTGTTCATTACAATCAGACTCATAATGCCTTATTTTGTTGTATGACATTTAACTACAAGCATATTATATACACACACACACACACACACACACACACACACACATAGCAGGGTCACAGGAGGCAGGGTTGCTGCTTCAAGAAGCAGGCGGCAGGAGTGGAGAAATGCTAGAGGCGGCCCTGAGCTGGGAGGGTGTATCCTGGAGCTGTGAGCCCTGGGCTCTCTTAAGGTGTCAGCACTGAGCACAGTCCTTCTTCCCATTGATTTCTCTGCGGTAGGCTTCGGGATAACGCACATTAAGCAGATGAACATCTCCAATATATCAGTCCGCAGGATATGATAAAGATAAATATCCATCCAGGGATAGAATATAAAGGGAACACTTAAACAACACAATGTAACTCCAAGTCAATCACACCTCTGTGAAATCAACCTGTCCAGTTATGAAGCAACACTGATTGTGATTCAATTTCTCCCGCTGTTGTGCAAATAGAACAGACAACAGATAGGCAAGACAATCCCCATAATGAGTCGTTCTGCAGGTTATGTCCACAGACCATATCTCGGTTTTCATCCTTTTCGGGTGTTTTGGTCACACTTGCATTTGGCCATTGCTCTCACCCCTAGGAGGTACAGTAGGAAGCCACAGAATTGGCTCAGGTAGTGCAGATCATCCAGGATGGCACATCAATGCGAGCTGTAGAAAGATGGGTAGCTGTGTATGTCAGCACAGTGTCCAGAGCATGGAGCAGATAGCAGGAAAGCATTAAGCTACTTACTGGTAGCGGCATTTTTCGGAGGCCCATGACAGCACACGAGAGAGGGGATCCGCCCTTAAGGAACAGGAAACCTACAGATACAAAAGGGCGGCACCTCTCCCCATGCATCAGTTGTATTTCAGAGCCTGAGAGGACTGCCGCGGTTAGTGGTACACAAATATACAATATATACATTATATACATTTGAAACAAAATAACCCATTATTGTAATAAGACACCATACGTGAGATTTACATATTACGCTATATACATATCAGGAAGTGCTACCCCCACGTGAATAGGGAGGGAACTAAGGGTGCTGTCATGGGCCTCCGAAAAATGCCGCTACCAGTAAGTAGCTTAATGCTTTATTCGGACTCCCATGACAGCACACGAGAGATTTACAGAGATGTAAGCTACCTTAGGGAGGGACTATAGATTGTAGCACCCTTAACCCAAAGGAAAGATCAGAGGAGGACCCCAAATCCAACCGATAGTGTTTAAAGAAAGTGGAAGGGGATGACCATGTGGCCGCCTTACATATCTGCTCCACTGACACTCCAGATCTTTCTGCCCAGGATGACGCCATGGCCCGGGTGGAATGTGCCTTTAGGTTCTGCGGAGCTGGCCCCCCACCTGCTGTATAAGCTAGAGAGATAGTTTCCCTAATCCATTTAGCCAGTAAATATTTCGATACTCTAAATCCTTTCTTTGGACCTTGGAAGGAAAGAAGCAGTGCCCCATCCTTCTTCCAATTATCAGTAGCTGAAATATACTGAAGAAGAGATCTCCTGACGTCTAACGTATGAAGCTCCTGCTCTTTAGGATTAGAGGGATTAGGAATAAAGGACGGCAAAACTATCTCCTGTGATCTATGGAACCGTGTCGCCACCTTTGGCAGATATGCTGGGTCTGGTCTAAGGACTACTCTGTCTGACAAGATTTCAGTGTATGGAGGAGCTCTGGAAAGTGCCTGTATATCCCCTATCCTGCGAGCTGAGGTTATGGCGATCAGGAAGGCTGTCTTAAGTGTCAACATTTTGATCGAGGCCTCCTGCAGAGGTTCAAAGGGGGGTTTAGTTAGAGAGGACAGAACTAAATTTAAATCCCATGGAACTGTTCTGTCTTTATGCAGTGGTGTAGATCTACTAACTGCCTTCATAAACCTCGCTATCCAGTAGTTATTCGCTATATTACAGGAAAACAGGGCACCTAAAGCTGAGACCTGTACCCTAAGGGTACTAGGAGAGAGTTTCAACTCGAACCCCTTCTGTAGGAACTCTAGGATTTGTTGTACTGGCACCCCGTCTTGGATATTAAACTTTGAACAAGACAAGAACTTTCTCCAAGTCCTAGAGTAGATTTTCGTAGTTACTTGCTTTCTACTCTTTAGGAGCGTCTCCACCAAGTTTGGAGAGAAGCCTTTTCCCACTAATAGTGACCGTTCAAACACCATGCCGTCAAATGGAGCCCCGTCACTTGTGGATGGGAGATCGGTCCCTGCGAAAGCAAGTTCGGGATCTCTGGCAGTACCCAGGGGACCGCTACAGACATTGTCTTGAGCCAGGCAAACCAGGTTCTTCTGGGCCAAAAGGGGGCGATAAGGATGACTTTCGCTCGATCCTCCCTGATTTTCCTCACCACTAGAGGTATCAGGTTCAGTGGTGGGAAAGCATAGGCTAGTGGAAAATCCCATTTCATGAGAAACGCGTCTACCGCCAGGGGATTCTCCCTGGGATTTAGGGAGCAAAAAAGTTTTACTTTTCTGTTTCTGGTGGCGAATAGATCCACCACTGGTTGACCCCATCTGCGGACGACAAGATTGAAAATGTCCTCGTTGAGAGACCACTCTCCCTGTTTTAACACATTTCGGCTGAGGAAATCTGCTGCCACATTTTCTTTTCCTTTGATGTGAAGAGCTGTCAAAGATAGAAAATTGAGCTCTGCCACCTGGAACAACCGATCCGTGATCTGCATTAAAGTTTCGGAACGAGTTCCCCCTTGCCGGTTTATGTAAGCGACCGCCACTCTGTTGTCCGACAGAATTCTGACGTGCTGGCCCTGCAGATATACGAGGAATTTTTTAACAGCCAGTTCAACCGCCAACAACTCTCTTTGATTTGATGAAAATGTTGTGAAGGGTTCCCACTGTCCCTGGACCACCATGTCCCCCATATAGGCTCCCCACCCTGAAGAGCTGGCATCCGTGGTTATCACGTGGGTGACATCTATCATCCAGGGAACCCCTGCTGATAAATTTTGTTTATCTAGCCACCATCTAAGGGAATTCAATGTTATCGGCCTCAATGTCAATTTTCCATTCAATGCGCCTCCTAAGGCTCTGTCATGGAACAGGACTTCATTTTGTAGGGACCTGGTGTGGAACTGAGCCCACTTAACTGCTGGGATGCAAGATGTGAGTGACCCAAGTAGAGACATTGCTTGCCTAAGTGTCATGGAAGGTGTATTGATTGCTCTTAATACAAAACTCTGAATTTGGTCCATTTTCTCTATAGGGAGGAGACACTGCTGTGTCACTGAATTCAACATTAACCCCAGGAATTTTTGAACATTTAGGGGCTGTAATTTAGATTTTTCAAAGTTTATGATCCAACCCAACCGTTCTAGTTTGGTTTTAGCAATCTCCCATTGTGACAGACAATGATCTACCGAGTTACCTACAATGAGGAAATCGTCTAAGTAGGGGACTATAAGGATATTTGACTCTCTTAAATGCGCCATAACTTCCGCAATTATTTTAGTAAACACCCTAGGTGCCGAGGTGATCCCAAAGGGGAGCGCTCTGAATTGAAAATGTCGAATCCTACCCCCCATTAGTATCGCTACCCTCAGGTATCGTTGGAAATCAGCATGAATGGGTACATGATAGTAGGCATCTTTCAAATCCACTACTACCATGAAACAGTTGTTGAAAAGCATTTTTATTGCCGAATTGATGGACTCCATTTTGAAAGTATGTTTCACCAAAAACTTATTGAGACCCTTAAGATTTATAATGGTCCTGTAAGATTTATCAGGCTTCTGGATTAGGAACAGGGGAGAGTAAAACCCTTCCCCTGCCTGAGAATACGGCACTTCTACCAAAACATTTTTGGAACAGAGAGTCCTCACTTCCTCTTCTAGGGCGAATTGTTCAGTGGGAGATGAGCGCCAGGGTGTTAACCTAAATTTGTCCTGTGGAATATGAACAAATTCCAGCTTGAGACCATGGGAAACAGTGTCTTTTATCCAAACGCTGTTTGTGATTTTCGACCACTCTGCCGAGAAATGCAATAGTCTCCCTCCCACTGGAATTGCCAGTCATTGGTCTTGTTTTTTATTTTCCGTCTGGTTACGGCGAAACATGAGACCTGTACCTCGCTTTCGCCTATCCTCCCATCTAGGACGATCTCTCCCTGGTGAAAAGGCTCGCTTTCCTCCCCGGTTGAACCTTCTTTTGTTGAAGGGACGACGGTATGGATTGAACAGGTTGGGAAACTTTTTCTTATCATCTCCTGCTTTCTCCAGGAGTTCATCCAGGGTAGGCCCAAATAAATATTCGCCTTTACAAGGGATAGCGCAGAGCTTCGCTTTTGCCTGCATATCCCCCGGCCAGCATTTCAGCCATAGGGCTCTCCTTGCAGCATTAGAAAGTCCTGCTGCTCTAGCTGCCAACTTTACGGAGTCAATTGAGGCGTCTGATAAAAAAGCCGCCCCCTCCTGGATTACAGGTAATGCTGAGAGAATGGACTCTCTAGAGGCCCCTTGTTTTAATTGGGTCTCCAACTGGTCCAGCCAGACCATCATTGACCTTGCCGTGCAGGTTGAAGCTACCGCAGGTCTTAAGGAGCCAGCTGCCATCTCCCAGGTTCCCTTCAGGAAGGTATCCACTTTCCTATCCAGGGGGTCTTTAAGTGTTCCCATATCTTCAAATGGGAGAGAAGATCGTTTAGCTACCTTGGCAATTGCTGCATCCAGCTTGGGTGCTTTCTCCCAGTTACCTACTGCTGGGTCATCAAAAGGGTATCGGCGTTTTTGCGCAGGTGGTAAGGAGCCTTTTCTCTCAGGTTTCCTCCATTCCCTATTAATAAGATCTTGTATTTTCTCATTTAAAGGAAACACTCTGCGCTTCTTTTGCTCCAATCCACTGAACATCATTTGTTCTTTGGATAGTTGAGGCTTGGGTTCCGATATACCCATCGTGCCTCTGACCGCCTTTACCAATTTGTCTATCCTTTCTAGGGGTAGGCAAAACCGAGCAGCGTCTTCTTCCGAAGAGGAGGATGATGCTGCTGAATTGTCTGATTCTTCGGACTTGTCCTTTTCCACAGACGAATCAGATGCCCACTCAGTTCTCTGCCTAGAACCTCCTGACTGTGAAAGGTTTTTAAAAGACTCTTTAACCTCCATTCTAATCATCTCCTTGAGACTGGCCGTAATAGAGGAGGATTCTTCGGCTACCTACGGGGATAAGTAAGGTAGACTAGAGTGTAAAATCTACATGCTATACCCCCTCCCCTCCTTCCAGAACCTCACCGTCTGCTGGATACAGGGGTCACATAGTTTTTTAGGGTGTGAGTCAGGCAAGGGAACCCCGCAGATGGCACATTCCCTATGCTTCGCCTTACTGACGTTTTTCCTTCCCTGCATAAAACACATGAGGGGAGACTAGTCACTAAGTGAACTTTCTCGAAGATCACTTACCAGTGGCTGCTCACACCCAGAAATACCGAAGCACGAGGGGGATCCTTTTTGACTGACCCTCCAGACCCCTGTCTGGAGGAGCTTCTGCGGCCCGAACCATCGCTCCTTTTTTCATGTTCCTTCTCCTTGGGTTTCTGGGATGCTTGTTCCAGCAGCACAACCTGCTGATCCTGATCTGAATCCATTTTCAGTAAATTGGAGCCAGAACCCGGGAACATGCTGCTGGAGCCGCCTTATAAGGCCCCTCCTTCGGTCAGCGCACCTTGCCCAGCTTGTTTGTTTAATTTTCCCGCCCCCCCGCAGCTGTGGGGAATCAATCGTCGCTCCGGAGGGATTGCGGCATGATCTCCGGTGGGCGCCGCCATCTTGGAGCCCCCGCGCATGCGCAGGAGCTCACCGATCCGGAAGACGTCGCCGGCTCCGCCCCCCGACGTCACCACAGCTTACAGCGCTTCCTGTCAGCGCTGCAGCTCTCGTGGAACGCCGAGGCCGGCCAGCTACGATCCGATCGGCGCCCCCCAGATGCCGCCGCGCTCCCCCCTGCTCCAGAGAGACCCACAGCCCACGGGAAGGGCGACTTACCAGACGCTGGCCCCGGAGACCGGACACCCCCTGGCGACCGCTCCTCGCTGCCTAGTCACCGCCGTGCCGCCCTGCCAGGGCCACCGTGACTACTTCAGGTACCCGCACCGGCCGAAGTGGGAGACCCTCTCGCCACCAGAATCGGTCCGGCCGGCCTGGACTCCTGTAGTTTCTATAGGCATCCAGTCCCTTCAGGAACAGGAAACCAACTGATGCATGGGGAGAGGTGCCGCCCTTTTGTATCTGTAGGTTTCCTGTTCCTTAAGGGCGGATCCCCTCTCTCGTGTGCTGTCATGGGAGTCCGAATAAACAGGCCATTACACCAGGAGACGTGGAGAGGGCCATAGGAGGACAACAACCCAGCAGTAGGACCGCTACCTCCTCATTTGTGCAAGGAGGAACAGGAGAAGTGGCAGAGCCCTGGAAAATGACCTCCAGCAGGCTACAAACATCCATGTGTCTGCTCACACTGTCAGAAACAGACTATGAGGGCCCGACGTCCACAAGTGGGTGTTGGGCTTACAGTCCAACACCGTGCAGGGAGATAGACAGATTCTACATTGGTACCCTGTGCTCTTCATGGATGAGAGCAGGTTCACACTGATGTCATAATTTCCTTGTCTTGAGGCATTTCCACTGAAAATTGGATCAGCCTGTAATTTGATTTTCCACTTTGATTTTGGGTATAATTCCAAATCCAAACCTCCATGGGATATTAATTTTGATTTACATTGATCATTTTTATGTATTGTTCTCAATGCATTCAACTATGTTATGAATAAATATTTGCAACTGGAGTATTTAATTCAGTGATATCTAGGATGTGGGATTTTAGTGCTCCCTTTCCCTTTGTTTTTTTATTTACCGTATATACTCGAGTATAAGCCGAGATTGTCAGCCCAAATTTTTGGGCTGAAAGTGCCCCTCTCGGCTTATACTCGAGTCACGGTGGGTGGCAGGGTCGGCGGGTGAGGGGGAGAGGGCGCTGAGGCATACTTACCTAGTCCCGGCGATCCTGGCGCTCCCCCTGCCGTCCCACGGTCTTCGGGTGCTGCAGCTTTTTCCCTCTTCAGCGGTCACGTGGGACCGCTCATTAGAAAAATGAATATGGACTCCACTCCCAAAGGGGTGGAGCCGCATATTCATTTTTCTAATCAGCGGTAACGGTGACCGCTGATAGAGGAAGAGGCTGCGGCACCGAAGACCAGCTGTCCCGGATAAGGAGCGGGACGCCGGGAGCAGGCAAGTATCGCATATTCACCTATCCCCGTTCCACACGCCGGGCGTCGCTCCATCTTCCCGGCGTCTCTCCACACTGACTGTGCAGGTCAGAGGGCGCGATAACGCATATAGTGTGCGCGGCGCCCTCTGCCTGATCAGTCAGTGCGGAGAGACGCCGGGACCGGACGCTGGGAGCTGCAAGCAAGAAAGGTGAGTATGGCTTTTTTTTAATTTTTTTTATTGCAGCCGCAATGGCACAGCTTTCTATGGTACATCAATGGGGCAATAATGAACGGTGCAGAGCACTATATGGCACAGCTATGGGGCAATAATGAACGGTGCAGAGCACTATATGGCACAGCTATGGGGCAATAATGAACGGTGCAGAGCACTATATGGCACAGCTATGGGGCAATAATGAACGGTGCAGAGCACTATATGGCACAGCTATGGGGCAATAATGAACGGTGCAGAGCATTGTATATGGGGCACAGCTTTATATGGAGCATCTATGGGGCTATATTGAACTGTATGGAGCATTATATGGGGCTCCTGATTCAATATGGATATTCAGAAACACTTAACCTATTGATGTCTCAATTAATTTTACTTTTATTGGTATCTATTTTTATTTTTGACATTCACCGGTAGCTGCTCCATTTTCCACCCTGGGCTTATACTCGAGTCAATAAGTTTTCCCAGTTTTTTGTGGCAAAATTAGGGGGGTTGGCTTATACTCGGGTCGGCTTATACTCAAGTATATACGGTACACACATACGCAAGAAAAAAAAAAAAAAAAAGAAGAAGAAGCTGGCACAAAGTAAAGTATTTTGAAGGAAAACCAAAAGAACTACATACCGTAAGATAGAAAGACTTTTGGCCCCTATGTCTTGACAGCCATGTTGAATTCCAGCAATTAGGTATGGTGCAAATTTATGGATGGATCCTTTGTCCTGAATTGAGCCAGACACGCCTTGAGCCACTTTTACTTTGTCCCCTTCACTGTTACAAAATATATAAAAATTTAGCATTATAAAAATCAAACAAATTTAGATGCTATATTGCCATCACCGATAACAGTTATGCAACAATGATTTCTACTAATCTTAAGTGCAACATGATTTATTTAGTTTGTCTAAAGCTGCTCAGACATTTGATACCGTTCGTCGGAAAGATTGTTCGGCATACAGCCATTTCTCCCGATTCTCACATACGTAGGGAATCTGGGCTGAGAGCTCTCGTGTTGTCGAGGAGGGCTACTGACAAGACTCCTCCAGCTGCGGCTTAAGATCAAGCAATTGACTTCCAACAGATTATGTCAGGGAAGACTCAGGTGACCCCAAAGAAACACTTGGTGGTTGACTAATGGAACACAAAATGCCAGGCTCAGCCAGACTGATCTCTATTGTATGGGGACCTTATTAGAATTTGATGGTCTTGGCTTTAAACACAACTAAATGTCATAAGGATGAGACAACTTTGTCTAGGTTTGAGGAGAAGAGAAAACATAAATGGATAGTGGATTTGGGGAAAAAAAAAAAAAACATCTCTTATGCAGACCTGAAATATCTTTTTTGGCTACTAGTATTTTTCTCCATGGCATCCAGTGAGCCCATTCCTCTGTATTTCTTCAGTCTCACACCATCAGAAAAGAAATATTCACCAGGGGCTTCTGTGGTTGCAGCCAACAAAGAACCCATCATCACTGCACAGAGGATAGGAAATAAACGTTAAAACAAAAAAAAACAAAAAAAATAAAGACTGAAAAAGCACTAAAGGTTTTTTCCCCCGTTACAGGAAACCCCTGACACCAGGCAGTTCGTTGACTCCTTGGTTGCGAGTCTCAGCAGCTGCTCCCAGTGTCAGTTGGGGAATGTTCGCCAACATTTTTGTTGCACGTGGTTAAAATATCTATTTTTTCCAAGCAGATGCTGCTTCAAGAAATCACTTTGTATATCTGAAATGAGTGCTGTTTTTGGTTTTTCACAGAGTGCTTTTAGCATTTTTCAAGTCTATTTTTGGGAGCCTTATTACAGTTGCTTTAGAAACGTTATTTTTCTAAACATTAACAAATAAAGCTAGCAAAGCGCTCAAAGATGGCAGGCATCTCTTTAGCCTTCCCATTGCCTTCTATTGCAAAGGTTAAAAGCAATTATTTTACCACTTTTTCAGGTGGTTTCACAAATGACCTGCTTCAAATCTATATAAAAAAAAAAAAAAAAAAAAAAAAAGGATCGAGTGAACATATCCTTATTGTCGGCAACAGCGCTGCAGTCAATGGGGCTCAGCATCTCTGCCTAAGTAGATGGAACGGGCCGCGTAGCGATTAGCTGCCATGCTGTTGGCGCGGGGTCAGCACTGCACCCAGGTCGAGCCGTGTCTTTGTTTTACAACAAACTGCGCCTGGAGAATGGTAAGCCTTTTTAAAGAAAGCCTAAAGGATTTTGAACCAAAAACTAATTGACATGCATGTTAAAGTGCTGTTTAATCCTTACTTTGGGCGCAGAAATTAGTTTTGCTTTATTAGTGAAACCCATAGTTGAAACTGTATGCCAATGAGATGAAAGTGCAGTGAGGTGGGCACTACATTTACAGCTCTCCTGCCTCCAACTGACAGGCCACTGAACCATGAGCGACCTGGAGACAGGCAGGAAACAGAAAGTGTCAGGAGAGCTGTAAATCTAGTGCCCACCCACTGCACTAGCATCTCATTGGCATACAATTTCAACTACGGATTTCTCTAACAGCAAAATGGGTTTATACAACAAAGGTAAGAATTCACTTGGCTTTAAAGCACCTTTACATACATGCCATTAGTTTGGAGTATAAAATCCTGACGACAAGTTCTCCAAGTAAAACCAAAGAGCTTGTAGCTATGGAATAGGGGTAATGTTGCCTTGGCATGATCCAACTGACCGTTTGTGCTGCATTTCTACAGTGACCTATTGCAAATTACTGTACATTTCCGTCAATGCTAATTTTGTGTACTAACAAAGTAGCTAGTGGTCTCATGTTGTGGTTCTCCTAAGGTTACCGGATACGCTAACTGAATGCTCTGTCCAGCCATCCACACATATGACACTTTAACCCCTTAGTGACGGAGCCAAATTTTTTAAATCTGACCAGTGTCACTTTATGTGGTAATAACGTAACTCTGCAACGCTTCAACAAATCCCAGTGATTTTGAGACTGTTTTTTCGTGACACATTATACTTTATGATAATGGTAAATTTAGGTCAATATGTTTTGTGTTTATTTATAAAAAAATATCAAAAATTTGAGAAAAATGTTAAAAAATTAGCAATTTTCAAACTTTGAATGATTATCCCTTTAATCCAGATGGCCATACCACAGCAATCCATTAATAAATAACATTTCCCACACGTCTGCTTTACATCAGCACCATTTGTAAAATGTTATTTTATTTTGTTAGCATTTTAGGAGGATTAAAAATGTAGCAGCAATTTTTCATTTTTTCAAGGAAATTTTCAAAATTTATTTTTTTAGGGACTTATCCATGTTTGAAGTGACTTTAGGGGTCTCATATTGGGAAACCCCCCAAACGCGATACCACTTTAAAATCAGCACCCCCAGACATATTGAAAACTGCTGTCAGGTAGTTTATTAACTCTTCAGGTGCTTTACAGGAATTAATGCAAAGTGGCATGATAGGAATGAAAATGTGTATTTTTACCGCCTAAATGTCTCTAACTTCTGAACAGATTACTACAGCAATCTTGGACAGTCCAAGCAGTATTGGAGCTTGGACTGTCCAAGCTCCAATACCGCACCCTCCTGCTTACCTGATGTCCTGATGGATGTATTTACTCAGTTTCTCCATTAAAGTTCACGTTTTCACTGCTACATTGGGGTGAGTGCCGCATATTTTCTCTTTATTGTTCATATTCTCTTATATCTCAGGTCAGTTAAAAGACGTATTGGCTGTCATTAAGGGGTTAAATACGCAGGGTTCCCCCCCCATGACAAGATTAAACTAAATTTGTTAGACCCATTGATTTCAACATTGTAAGGTCCTATTGATGAAAATCTGGACATGCGTATCAAGTGATTTCTCCTCGTCTGCCACAAGAACACTAACCTGAAAATTTCTGCCCCATACACGATTATAATGGTTACCAAAACGGATCATCATCAGATTGTGTCACGTACAAAAACAATTCTCATTTTGTAGACTCTTACCTGTAGAAGCTCCAAGAGCTAATGCTTTCACCACATGTCCCACGGTCTGAATTCCCCCATCTGCTATAACTGGAACGCCAAATCTACGGGCATATTCAGCAACTTTGTATACTGCAGTTCCCTGGGGTCTTCCACAGGCCATTACTGGAACAAGAACCAAATTTGAGTTTAAAAAAAAAAACAAAAAAAAAACCTTAATAAATGTCAACTTGTATCTCCAAAACATTGCTACCCATACACTAGCAAGTCAAATGTCCGTAACATATGACTAAATAGAAAAGCAAGTGCTAACTAATTAGAAGGACTTCAGGGGGTAGAAGAGCAGCCCACCACTTACCTTCCTGAGTAATGCATATAGATCCACATCCCATGCCTACACGCAAAGCATCAACACCAGCATCAATGAGATTCTTTGCTTGAGCAGCCGTCACCACTGTCAGAAGAAAGAGTCACATGTATACAGATGCCTACAGAACACATGCCATTTTTAAGAGCAATTCCAAATATTGAGGGCAATGGGCAAAATAGCTGTACATACTGGGAACATAATGAATGGTCTGCTAGCCTTAGCAGGTCCACCGCAGGGGAGGCGACAACACAGTGCGCAACACACACACGGACATATTTATCTCAGTCTAGACACCTACCATTTCCACCAACTACTTGCAATTCAGGATATTTCTGTTTGATGTAGTGGATCATATTTATCTGATACACAGAATTGCCCTGTGAAGAATCCTGTTGAGGAAGAAGAAAGCATTTAAAAGCCAATGCATATTGAATTAAAATCAAGTACAAGCAGAAAAATGAGTTTTAGACTTCACACACAATGTTCACTTTTACTAAATCCAATGAAAAGCAATCACAGAACAGACTTGCCAGATTGCCCTTTAATCTTATATAGTAAAAGTGACGTTTTAGGTCACATTACACGATGATTTTTTAGTGAGTTATTTTATGCTGCGTATTTGAAAAAAAAAAAAAAATACAAGTAACATTTTACTTAAGGCTACGTTCACATTCGCGTCTTTGGACGCAGCGTCGCTGCCGCAAAACAACGCATGCATCATGCATCCCTATCTTTAACATTGGGGACGCAAAGGCATGCGTTGTCATGCGTTTTGGTGCGTTTTGCGACGCATGTGTCGTTTTGACGCACCTGGCAGGGCGCGGCAAACGCAACATGTTGCATTTTTTCTGCGTCCAAAATTTTTTAAAAAAAACGCATGCATCGCACTTGCGTTGCATTTGCATCGTTGATGCGTCAAAAACTCCATTGAAGTGTATTGGCAACGCAGAAGACGCAAGTACTTGCGTTGTTGTGCGTTGTACGACGCATGCGTTCTTTACTTAAAAAATAGAGACACTGAAAAGACCCTATATATATAAAAAAAAGTTGAACACATGCGTCAAAAATGCCTGCGTTTTACTTGCGTCTTTCGTACGCCGCGTCCACGACGCTGCGTCCAAAGACGCGAATGTGAACGTAGCCTTAGGCATGCAAAAATGCTGCAGAGCATCTGGAAGCATTAAAAAAAAAAAAAAAACAAATGCAGCAAAAGCTCATAGTGGGAACGTAGCCTAAGGGTATGTGCACACATCAGGATCTCTGGCAGAAATTTTCCTGACAAAAACCGGACATTTCTGCCAGAAATCCGCATGCGTTTTTTCAGAATGCGTAGAATAGTGGGAAAATGCGAAGAAAAAAAACCCGCAAAATTAATGAACATGCTGCTTTTTTTTACCGCGATGCGTTTTTTTCGTGGAAAAAAACGCATCATGTGCACAAAAGTTGCAGAATGCATTTTAAATGATAGGATGCATAATGTATGCGTTTTTAATGAGTTTTTATAGCGTTTTTATTGCGAAAAAACCTGAACGTGTGCACATACCCTTAGACTTCTCAGACTCTTGCTTGGCTACCATAAAGTTAAATATAACAAATACATAAACAACCGATTGCTGTAAGAGCCGTGCTGCACATGCACTGCTACAAATACAGATTAATGCCAAAAATGTACACAGCATGGAAAAAAAAAACTCATGTATTATATATACCAGGACAACAACGTCAACTCCAGCTTGCATGAGAAGATCAAGTCGATATTTGTCATCCTCTCTGGTGCCAACCGCAGCACCGCACAGCAGCTGCTTCCTGCAGTCCTTTGATGCAAGAGGGTAGTCTCGGTTCTTCTTCAAATCAGTCCTGGCAATAATAGCGACAAGCTCATCACTGTCATTCACTATTGGCAGCTTTCCTGTAGTAAAAAGGTAAAGTATGTTATCGTTGACAGCCATTACAAGGAGAGACTCACAAGGCTGCTTATGGCATAGCTGGTTAGCAGACTTAGTAAAGCAGTGCAAGAGTACACCATAGAAAGCTGCATATTACTAATAGAAGTGGGCCTCTAAATTCATTAAGGGTTTTAAACTTAGAATTCAGAGTTGTGATATTCTTGTTTTTCCTGCCAAGAGATGCAGAAACTTCAGCATCCATTTACTCAACGTGTGAACATAGCCATAAAGTGTTACTTTTCCTCCTCATTAAGCGTGCACCTACCTCCCCAACCTGCCACCTTTTCCTCCATCATTCAGTGTGCACCACTCTGCCATCTTACATGTTATTTAATGGTTTGTGAGTAATAACCAAATTTGTTATGTTATTGAACACCAACTTACCTTTTTTTACCCTAACATACCAAGTCACACAGACCACAAGCAATAGCCCCTTAGTGTAAAATTCCTCCAATCACTGCTTTACAAGAAGCCAATTCTCATAGAACATTTTGAAAACCCAAGATGCAGCAATCATTTCCTTTAATAGGCCTCTTTCTGTGTAAGCATTTCCTTACCACCACAATCCATTTCTGCAGTCTTTGTTGGCATGTAGCCATCCCCCTTACTGACAGGAAGGAGACAGGGAGTATTGAGGTTGAGGATGAAGGCATCTGCTCCAGGATCCCGCTTACCTTTGGTCAATGAGCAATTCCAAAAGATTTAAGTAAGACAATGCTCCAAATTTTTAAAAGCCATCTAAACCTGCATTAAGCCTAAAAAGTATTGCATAGAGCCAAATATCTCCTCTACGTCTGCAGCAGGTGAAATATTCCAGGGCTCCAGAAGACCAAGTCCTAGTCTTACATTGCACTTGTCATGGTAAATAAAAACCGATGCACCAGAAGCAAACTAATGCTTTTAAAATCTGTACCAAAACTCATCAACATTTTATCACTTTCAATAGCAGCAATAGCCCAATGTATATAATGTGGATGTGTGGTCCATGTATTAACAATAGTAATTAGAACATAATGGACAACTTCTTGTCATACCCCTCGCATGGCCCCCATAAAATAATAAAGCTTATACTCTCCTCCAGTGTTGGTGCCGTTCCCGCACTCGCTCTTCCTTGGGCTCCCGTGCGGTGTTGTGACACGTGACGGCGGTGCCCAATCAGCACTGGTGTCACTGTCCCCACCTTCTGATGAATTGAGCAGGAAGAGGAATTCCGAGATCAGCTGCACCCCGGACTTCCACTACATGTTCGATTGGTCCAAAGGCGGAGACAGTAACGCCAGCGCAGATTGGCTGCCGGGGACACGTGTCAACACCAGGGAGAGCGAGCACCGATACCACTGGAACCGCACGGTCATGGGAGGAGAGTATAGGCTTTAATATTTTATGCGGGCCAAACAATTTGATCAAGAAGTGATTGTGTTCGTAGTGGACAAACCTTTTAATTTACATTGCATGACTGCGACATGTCCACTGTACAGATAATAAAGTGAATACTCATGGCAGGTAATTATGAACAAGCGTTTTTAATGATTATCTTGCAATGTAAACAGACTGCCGATCACCAAATGAGCAAGCAAAAAACTTGTTAAATGAGTGAAATAATCTTTTGTCCGACACGAAAAATCATAGCTCTTGGTTCTGTGTAAACGGACTCGCACTGCCGAGAACCATGGCAGCTTACATGCACTGAGTGATCTAGTATAGATTGTTCAGTGCAGATCAATTGCAGCGGTCTGCCTGCTTTAACAGGCATTTAAACGACTGTGGATCAATAACAGTTCACCCATTGTTGGTCGTATCGTGCTGCCAGTTGGTTTGTGTAAATGGACCATAAGTGACGTCACTGGAATCGGTCTCAGTCTTTACATTATGCTGCTGAGATTAAGAGGCAACTTGGTGACATACTCCCACTAAATTGTAAAGTCCATCCAATGAGCCAAAGGCTGGTCACATGCTCTGTCAGTCTCCCCACATAGTCTTCAAATCCTTTGTTCAATACACAGCAGATAAAAAAAAAATCTCTGTCTACCCTTCACTATATGCTGCTCTGCAGTGAGCAGTTGATCACAGAACTGGCTGCTGTTGTGTTTTTTAAAAAAAGACAACCCTGTTCCTCATCTCTATCCTCTTGTGTTTCAGACCATACAAAAGAAACCAACACATCCCTAGCATCATACTTCAACATTGCTATCGGAATCAGACATTGTTCATGTTGATAAAGGCTTTCCAACAACACTACAGCAACTACTACTTACATTTTTATAGGATGTCTGCTTTAACAGAAACTGAAAAGCTGCAGCTGATCGGCTGCAGTGGTCATGTGATTGCCAGGAGACGAGCACCGATATCACGGGATTGGCACTGTTCTAGGTGTTCATGTAATTTTTTTTACCTTTATCTGGGAGCACTTTAGCAGTGAATAGGTTAAATTAGTTAATAGGCAAGTAAATAAGTTGTCTAACAGTGGACAACCCATTTTAAGGAGACCTATTACCTCTCATGTTGCCCTTTGAGGGCAGCAGTGACAAGACGTGCCAATTTGAAAAAGGTGTATGAGTATGGCATCATCAGGTTAAGATCCATTTAAAAGAGGCTGTTCAACAATGACAAAGATGAAAAACAGGATTTTTGGTTGCTTACCGTAAAATCTGTTTCTTGGAGCCTCCATTGGGGGACACAGGAACCATGGGTGTATGCTGCTGCCACTAGGAGGCTGACACTATGCAAATAAAAAAGTTAGCTCCTCCTCTGCAGTGTACACCCCACCGACTGGCATTATACTCTTCAGTTCGTGAGAAAGCAGTAGGAGATAACGAACAAGGTTGAAAACCATAAACAAACTTGAAAACTAAATGCAAGAACAGTTATAGAACATAAAACATAAAAACATTGGGAGGGAGCTGTGTCCCACAATGGAGGCTTCAAGAAACAGATTTTACGGTAAGCAACCAAAAATCCTGTTTTCTTTATCGCCTCTCATTGGGGGATACAGGAACCATGGGACGTCCCAAAGCAGTCCCAAGGGCGGGAAAAACAGACTTCCATCAGGTCAGAGGACTCACCACTGCCGCCTGCAAGATCCTTCTGCCTAGGCTGGCGTCCGCCGAAGCGTAGGTATGGACCTTCTAAAATTTGGCGACCGTGTGGTTGGAAGACCAAATTGCCGCTTTGCAAAGCTGTAGGGCAGAAGCCCTGTGGTGCACCGTCCAGGAGGTACCGACTGCCCGGGTAGAGTGAGCCTTAATCCCAGGAGGGGACACTCTGTTCTTGACCCGGCAAGCCTCCAAAATTGCCGTTCTGATCCAGCGAGCAATAGTCGCCTTGGAAGCCGGCTGGCATCTGCACGTGCCATCAGGAATGACGAAAAAAGAATCCGTCTTCCGGAAAGAGGACGTTCTATCCAGGTAGATCCTCACTGCCCTGACGAGGCCCAGCTGTTCAACGATCGCTCCAGAGGATGAGTCGGAGCTGGACAAAAGGAAGGTAGAACGATGTCCTCGTTGAGGTGGAAGGTGGAAACCACCTTAGGAAGGAAAGAAGGTGGAGGCCGGAAGACCACCTTGTCCTGGTGACTGACCAAGAACGGCGGTCGGCAAGACAGGGCCACTCATTGAAGAAAGGTCTTAACCTGTAATCGGGAAATGAAAGTCTTCTGAAAAAGGATGGAAAGCGCAGAGACCTGGCCCTTCAGGGAACTAAGAGCCAGGTCCGAATCCAGTCCTGCCTGAAGGAAGGCCAAAATGGAAGGCAGGGAAAAGGACATACGTGAAACGCGGTTGGACTCGCACCAACGGAAGTAAGCCTCCCAGGTACGATAGTAGATCCCGGAAGATGAAGGCTTCCTGGCCTGAATCATGGTGTGAGTCACCCGGTCCGAAAGGCCGGATGCTCTTAGAACTACGGTCTCAACGGCCACGCCGTTAAACTGAGCGACCGAGAATTCGGGTGGCAGATAGGACCCTGAGACAGCAGATCGGGCCTGTCTGGAAGGCGCCAGGGAGCGTCCGCGAGAAGATTGACGAGCTCCGCGAACCAAGCTCTCCTGGGCCAATCCGGGGCGATCAGGATGACCGGCACCCCTTCCGCTTTGAACTTCAACAGTTTGGGAAGCAATGGAAGGGGTGGGAACAGGTAGAGCAGCACGACCTGTGACCAAGGAAAGGCCAGAGCGTCGACGCCCACTGCGAGAGGATCGCGAGACCTGGAGACGAACTGCGGAACCTTTCTGATCATTCGAGACGCCGAGAGATCCACGTCCGGAGTCCCCCATCGAAGACAAATCTGATGGAAGACCTCCGGATGCAAGGACCATTCCCCTGCCGCGAGGCCCTCGCGGCTGAGGAAGTCGGCGGCCCAGATGTCCACGCCGGGGATATGCACCGCGGATATCACCGAAACCGTTGCCTCTGCCCAAAGGAGGATCTTGGATACCTCAGCAAGAGCCCAGGAGCTCTGGGTCCCCCCCTGATGGTTGACATATGCCACAGCCGTGGCGTTGTCCGTCTGGATCCGGACTGGTAGGCCCCTGAGAATCCTTTCCCAGTGGGGGAGGGACAGAAAGATGGCCCGAATTTCAAGGACATTGATTGGCAGAGATGACTCCTGCGACGACCAACCGCCCTGAACCGTCAGGTGGCGAAAAACCGCACCCCAGCCGAGCAGGCTGGCGTCCGTCGTCACCACCTGCCAGAGAACTGGAAGGAAGGACCTGCCCTGGGAGATGAGAGGTGACGACAGCCACCAGTTGAGAGACCGTTTGACCCGAGAAGAGAGTCGGATCGGCCGATCCAGGGAGAAGAAGAAGACCTGTCCCACTGAGACAGAATGGCTTGCTGAAGGGGTCGCGAATGAAATTGGGCGAAGGGAATCGCTTCCAATGTAGCTACCATCCTCCCTAGAACCTTCATGGCCGATCGGACGGAGGGAGGGAGGCCGAGGACCCTGGAGTAACCGTACGTCCCGACAGAGGATCTCTTGTCTTTGGGAAGGAAGACTGGTCTGACGAGTGTCGAAGAGAATTCCCAGAAAGATGATGCGCTGAGAAGGAATAGGGCAGTACTTCTTCCGGTTGACCAGCCACCCGAAACGGGCTAAGGAGTCGAGAACAATGGACAGGCTTTCGTGAGCCTGAGAAAAGGACGGAGCCTGATGAGGATGTCGTCGAGGTATGGAAACAGGACCAGGCCTCTGACTCAAGATGGCCATCAGCGCCGCCATGATCTTCGTGAACACCCTTGGAGCGGTTGCAAGACCGAACAGCAGGGCGACGAACTGAAAATGTTCTTGTTGCACTGCAAAGCGCAGGAATCGGTGCTGTCCGGGAAATATCGGGACATGGAGGTAGGCGTCCTGGATGTCTATTGAGCACAGAAATTACTGGGCCT
The DNA here is from genome assembly GCF_032444005.1 of Ranitomeya imitator. Classification (NCBI taxonomy): domain Eukaryota; kingdom Metazoa; phylum Chordata; class Amphibia; order Anura; family Dendrobatidae; genus Ranitomeya; species Ranitomeya imitator. The sequence continues at coordinate 422,590,309 of NC_091285.1, read as the reverse complement.
CCATGGAAGCAATTACTGAACGAAGGGATTCCATCCTGAAGTGTCTCAGACGAACTCTCCTGTTCAGCAATTTGAGGTCCAGAGTGGGGCGAACCTTGCCGTCCTTTTTCGGTACCACAAAAGGGTTAGAGTAGAAACCCGTGAATCGTTCTTTTTCTGGGACGGGAACGATTACCCCGGCTTTGAGAAGAGAAGCGAAGAAGCCCGGAACTAGAGCGGGATCTCTTGGAGGACGGGATTCGAAGAAAGGATCCTGGGGTCGTGAAACGAACTCTATCTTGTATCCCGAGGATACAACTTCCCTGACCCATGCGTCCTCTACTGCGGAAAACCAGACGTCCCTGAAAAAGAGAAGACGGCCGCCCAACCTGGGAGTTGGGCTGGAGTCTTGCCGAGAGTCATGTCAAGGTGGATCTGGGCCTGGAGGGTCTACCCTGGGAGAAGCGAGGACGCCAGGATGGAGTGGGCCTAAAGGACACCGCCTTCTTCTCTTGATGTGCCTGTGGCCTCTGTAGCTGCTGGGAAAAGGAGTTTGACGCAGCGAAGCGACGAAAAGGCCAAAAGGAGCGAAACTGCAGTCTAGGAGAAGGGCGACGAGGCTTAGCCTGGGGGAGAAGAGAACTTGTACCCCCGGTGGCATCCTTAATGATTTGATCCAGCTGGGAACCAAAGAGACGAGAGCCCTGGAAGGTCAGACTGGTGAGGGACTTTATGGAAGATAAGTCCGCCTGCCAGGTCTTGAGCCAAACGGTCCGGCAGATGGCAACAGCTTTGATGGAAGCCTGAGCCGCACAAGACGCGGTATCCAGGGAGACGGAGACCAGGTACTCACCAGCATGGGAAATCTGGTTAGCAAGCTCCGCCAGTTGCACGGGAGGCGCCCCGTCCAGGATACCTCGACGGAGATCTTTGGCCCATTTGGAAATGGATATTGCGACCCAAGTGGAAGGAAAAGCTTGGCATAGAGCCGCTGCAGCTGCTACAAAGGCTGACTTCGCAAAGGATTCTATAACTATCGTTAGAATCCTTCAAAGATGCTCCGCCGGACAGTGGAAGCACCGTGTTGGTGGACAGCCTGGAAACAGGGGGATCCACCGAGGGAGAGACCGTCCAATTGGCGGTAAGTTCTGGAGAAAAGGGATATAACACACCCAGGTGATTTCCCCTCTGAAAACGTCTGTCGGTTTCTCTCTCTCTGGACAAGATTTCCTCGAAATCAGGATGAGGAGCAAAAAAACTTGGAAGGTGGTTTGGCCCGTCTAAATGAAAACCGTCTAAACGAAAACCGCCTGATCTGCGGGTTCCATAGAGGGATCCTTAATGCCACAGGTTTGGTTTATAGCTCCAATGAGATTCTGGACCATATCCCTCATGGTGGCGATTTGGTTAGAATCCAGCTCCGAAATCTCCTCCGAGGGCGCATCAGAGAATGCCTCGCCTGAGTCAGGGGAGGAGGATCGGGGGGACGCCAACCGCAGAGGAGAGCCGTGTGGCGAGATGGAGCGAGAAGAGGACTCAGACCGACGTTCTTGTCTGGACCTTTTGCAACTTATCAAGGAGGGCTCGGACGGCGGCTCCTGCGACCCGCTGGCTACTGCGGGGGGCTGCAGGGGTAATCGATCCGGCACGGACACCAGGGTTTGAGACACCCGTGTTAAATCGGCCACCGATTGTAACAGAGAGGAAGCCCAGCCTGGGATGGGGGTATCACTCTGGGGCGGATCGACTGGGGGATCCTGGGCGGTGGGAACAATCGGGTTGCTGCAGGACTGACATAGCGGAGTGTCAGTCTGCAGTGCAGAGCTACTTACGGCAGACGAAATCCGGAGAAAGCTGTCCGGCTAGATGGTATGGACCTCCGGCAAGAAATAGACCCTTAGGCAGGAGGGAGGTAAGGCCTGCTGCCGTAATCTTGATCGATCTGCGCTGCTTAAAATTAACTTTCATTGCTGGGGTTCGAACTCACAGCTCTCTGTTTGCAAGCCTGCACACCTTACCACTGTACTATATCACTCTGTTATTGTGGAGGAGGGGACTTGTGGTTCAGGAGTCCCAAGATGGCGCCGGTGGGAGGAGAAAAGGCGGTTCTCAGTGAAATTGTCGGGCGGGAGAAAAGCCCGCCCGACGAACAAGGAAAGGGGGCGGAGTCCGGCACCGGAAGTAGGCCCAAGCAGAAGTCGGGGCCTAAATTAGCGATCGGTGACCGGCATGGAAGGGCCGCAGCGGTGAACAGTGCGCCGCAGAAGGTGGTAGGTGAGCGGCCGCCTACAGCGGCGGGAGTAGCGCAGCCGCAGGTCCAAAGCGGTGTGGCGGTCTGGCAAGCTGCCACGCTGAGGGAGGATGAGCGGCGCTGTAAGCGGCCAGAGGGACGCAACTGCAGGGGGCCCGAAGCGATGCGGCGGCCGGCAAAGCCGCCGCGCTGAAAAGAAATGAACGGCCGAATACAGCGGCCGGAGCAGGGAAGCCACAGAGGGCCGAAGCGATGCGGCAGCTGGTAAGCCGCGCTGAAAAGAAATGAACGGCCGCATACAGCAGCCAGAGCGATGCGGCGGCTGGCAAAGCCGCCACGCAGAAAAGAAATGAACGGCCACAAACAGCGGCCGGAGCAGGGGAGCCACTGAGGGCCGAAGCAATGCGGCGGCTGGCAAAGCCGCCGCGCTGAAGCTGGGGCTGGGAAGCCTGCAGGACACGAGGCGGACATGTCCCCCCTGAGCAAGGCGACGCTGATAGCGTGCCCGGACAAGAAGCGGCGCGGTGGTCCGTAAAGGCAGCTGCGCCGGAACAGGGGACAGGGAGGCCGCATCCACGGAAGCGGCGCGGCTGAAAAGAGATGCGATTCGCATCAGAAAACCCATTAAATAGGAACCTCTTTTTAGGATCCAGGGAAGCCGCAGGGTGGGGAGGGAAAATACTCACCTAAACATCCCCCGCTGGTACTAACCTGGAAGGAATGAGACGTCCACGGAGCTGATGGACGTCCTCGTCTCCTCCGACCGACAGGCTCTGGTGGGCGAGTGGGTGGAGGACGGAGCCAGGACCGGACTTCTGAGCATGCTTGTGTGCTAGGATCTTGGTCCTGGAGAGGGATCTATGAGGATACGGGGTAGCAGTACACGCCGTACTCATAGTCCGCATAGTGGGACTACAGGTGTGACTGTTCACCCTGTATCCCTCCGGAAAAACCTGAAAGGAAACGACACACATTGAGGTAGATAAGGGTCTAATGAAAGACCCGTGTCCACCTCCTACTGACACTAAGCTAAACTGAAGAGTATAATGCCAGTCGGTGGGGTGTACACTGCAGAGGAGCAGCTAACTTTTTTATTTGCATAGTGTCAGCCTCCTAGTGGCAGCAGCATACACCCATGGTTCCTGTGTCCCCCAATGAGAGGCGATAAAGAAACATTGGAACAAAACAAAAATAAACCAGTTATCACTTTTCTGACCCCCCACTGGGTCTCTGCAGTTCACAGCAGCTAATTTTGTGCAGTCTAGCCATGTGGCCATTGAAAAGAAATACCGAGATCAATGGGGGATTCTTCAACACACAACATTGTGGGCGAAAATGTATATCTGGTGGAGAAAAGTTGAAAAGACCTAGGTCCATAAAGTTCACCCTATATAACGGCTAGGGGTCTTTGTACCATGTATATTTGGAATTTTCTTCCCGTGTACTGCTCCTTTTGGAGAGCAACATACACAAATTAGATAAAAGGTCCTCTGTATAATAAAAAGTTACATTCTCCTAATGTTCCCCCCCGCCTAGTGCTTGGGAAGGTTACCTCCAGGGTCATATACTAAACACTTTGTTGTTCTTTTGGAAATAAACATGGAAGAGGTGCAGATGATAGGGTGTCTGTCTGCCATTTACTTTAGTGTTACACCACATGGAAAATTTAGGGCTATGTTGCCTACAATTAAAACTATTGAACAGAGCTTCTGCAGCATCTACACCAGTGTAAATACACTCAGGGACGTGGTCATGTGTAAGGTAACACCCGAAGACCGAGCCATAGGGTTTTACATAACAAGTGAGGAAATCAGGAAAACAAATGAACCTGGTATCACCTGCTCAGAATTTTCTTAAGATGGAATCCTCTATAAAGGGGTCTGATTTGACCATTTCTCCATATTTCTGCCACCATTATATGTAGCAAATACTGCTCAATAATTGTACATCTGCTGCATTCAAAAGATGTCAGGCAACAGGTAGAGCTTTGGAAAAGACGCAAAAAGTGTTCTTCCATCTTCGCACATTATCACAAGATGAGATATAACTTGCTGTTCCATCCTCAGAATTGTCACCAATACAGAGAAGGGGCTCCAAGATGCCTTCTTTAAATGGAACAATGGCGCCACATGAGCCACTACTCTAGTCAGGGTCTGCTGGACATCCAGAGCTACTGGGCACAGCTCTCGGCTGTCTTGGGCAGTCCCACAAGCAATGAATGGAGCAGTAGCGTGCATGCCTGGCCATTGCTGCATACAGATCCTCCTGGGGATAAAGTGATAATTCACTCAGTTGGGAATAATTTTCTGCGTATACTGAAGACAAGATGCTGAACCTACATTGCACATGAACACTGCAAACAGCTCAGATTACTAATTAAATGATAGCACCTGCTGGAAAGTTTGTTGAGAACTCCATTATAACCCTGTTTCATAAAAACTCCCAACCTAATCAGCACAACAATAAAAAGGTCACCAGGTAAAGAATGTGCCGACATGTAAAGACCCCTATACACAGTGCTCTCATGCAGTTCCTTCAGACACAAACTTCTGCTCCTCTACATTCAGCAGCTTGGGTCATTAATAAGGACATACCTTTTTTGCTACGTTGTAAGATTTCATTTGCTTCTTTTAGAGTGACTCCCGATGGAGCAACAACCAGTTCATCACGCTTTGTCATCACCTATGAAAACATTGGCATGCGCTTGGTTAGACTAGAAAGGCAAGAACAGCGACAACTTTAGAGAAAGTGTCCCCTAGGTCATCCTGGATATATGTGCCTATGATCAGGGCTATAAAAAAGCTTGGTTACACAAAGAGAAGTCTGAGAGCGGCCCAAGGGCTGATGTGATCCATGGTGAACTTCTCCGGCCCTCAGGAAAACAGATGGTAACTGAAGACAGAAATGTTCAGGTATTTGTTATTTCTCACTTTTTATTTTATACATGTTTTGCATATTTGTATGTCGTTCTATTTTTTACCTTTTTATATATTTATTGTAAGCACTGTTTATTTTTATATTAAAGCATAAAATCTTTAATAAAGTTTGACCTTGTATGCTCTAGTAGAATGAGACAGCCTTTCAGAATGATATTTTGGGGACTCATCACCCCGTGTGTTTGATAAGTGGTGGCAGTGAATTAAGAAGCCAGGGTGTGCTGAATATGTTGGGGTGAGATTTATGCTCACTTAATAGCCTAAAACAGAGGTTGAAAGTGAAAATAAATTAACCCATGCAAGCGCACCCCACGTCACGTGCTGAGGAGTGTATGTGACATTTCTATCTAAAAAAAATAACCACAACCATTGCATGAACTGACATATTACCTCACTCAGGTATGTAGTATAGTCTTTTTCCGTCAAAAAATCTACATCTCTTGAAGTCACAATTCCAACTAATTTGCTGCCCATTTTGCCAGTTTCTGTCACCGGCATGCCTGAAAATCCATGCCTGTTTTTAGCTTCAAAAACATCTCCGACGGTATGATTTGGACTCATCACAACAGGATCAGTAATAAACCCTTGCTCAAATTTCTGGAGGAATGAGAAGGAAGCAGAGAAGAGAACATCAGCCATATAAAACGGTGTAGGAAAATGCAAGCAAACGTAACAAGACCTCACAGATGTATGCATCAGCAGAGAACACTGCTGAGGCCGGCGTCACACTGGCGTATTGTATCCGATGCGAGATCATCAGATGCGATATGCTAATGACACTCGGCTCCTGCTCGCAGCAGAGCAGGAGCCGAGTGTCATGCATCTGTGCTCGGATTCTCTTGCACAGGGAGGATTGGAGCACAGCTGCGGATGAGACGGAGAAATGAATTTCTCCATCTCCTCCATTGCTGGGGTCCGCTTATAACGCACATCACTCGGATGATATCCGAGTGGTGTGCGCTGTCTCACTCGCACCCATAGGCTTATATGGGTGCGAGTTAGCCAAGAGTTTTCCTCGGTCCGAGACAATCGCAGCATGCTGCGATTGTCTCAGACCGAGGAAAAAGGCCGACAAAAAGTCGGCTGCTGGGAGCTGCCCCATATGTTAACATTGGTCTGAGTTCAAAGCGATTTTTTATCACATTGCACTCGGCCGTTTAAAACGCAAGTGTGAAGCGGCCTAAGGGCCATTCACACAGTCAGGATTTAATGAGGAGTTCAGTCCAAAAATCAATCAAATCCACCAACATTATGAAGTGGATGTGACCCCTCCTCACCTATTCGTGTAACCCAGCTCACATGTAATGGAGGAGAAAAAGAAACAAGAAAACTAATACAACTATTAAAAACCATAGAGCACAACAAGCTATGCCAAAAAAAAACTAATAATTACATTTGTTTTTGTTACGTTACCTTAACTTTACGGACTTCGTTAGCTTGAAATTCTGGTGTGCAATTATGGTGCATAATACCAATCCCGCCCATCAGCTATAATACATGGAATCAAACGTAAAATAGGTAAATGCCTATTTAAGTAGCAGTACTAAAGTAACATACATAAGACTTCCCCACAACTTATAGAGTGCAGAGTTAGCCTGTACATGAAGTCATAAAGACACCAATATAAAACTCGATATTTTCTTTCCCATTAAACACAATACATATAATATGGTGTGCAGCATATACTGTAGATCAGTGCTTCCTACTCACCGCCATAGCAATAGCCATATCGGATTCCGTCACTGTATCCATGGGAGAGGAAATCAAAGGGGTCTTCAGAGTTATCTTACGTGTTAATGCAGAAGTTAGATCCTGCAAAAGCATTAACTATTTCACTAGATATCCGCATGGAGCAAACATATTTACTGTAATTATCATAAAATCATCTTGTCAAACACTTAAAGGGAACCGGTCACCTCAAATTGGCGGGATATTTTAATTAGTTTTCACCGGTCCAATGGGCAGCGTTTCCTCTTCATTTCTCCACCCAGTCTGTCCCTGTTGTCCGCAATATGTTAGTGAATTAGAGTATGTGAGCGCCATTGTTGGCGCGTGCGCAATGCAATCTTTGGTGGCACACACGCAGTATGCTTTGCCCAACTGCGGGCACAGCCGATAAGCATTACTGTGCATGCGCCTGCGCACTATGTCCCACAACACAGCAAAATACTTCCAGGACATAGTGCGCGGGCGCATGCGCAGTAATGCTTTTCGGCTTTGCCAGCAGTTGGGCAAAGCATACTGCGCGTGCGCCACTGAAGATTGCATTGTGCACACGCCAACTATGGCACACATGTACTCTAATTCTCTAACATATTGCGGACAACAGAGATGGACGGTGTGGAGAAATGAAGAGGAAACGCTGCCCATCGGACTGGTAAAAACTCATTTAAATATCCCGCCAATTTGAGGTGACAGGTTCCCTTTAAAGGGAATCTGTCACCTTAATTTTGCCCTATAAGCTGCGGCCACCGCCATCAGGGGCTTATCTACAGTATTCTGTAACGCTGTAGATAAGCCCCTGATGTAACCTGAAAGATAAGATAAACAAGTTAGATTATACTCACCCAGGGGCGGTCCTGGTCCAGCGTCCCTATCTTCATACGATGATGTCGTCATCTTTGATTCCTGCCGCAGCTCCTGCGCAGGCGTACTTTACCTGCCCTGTTGAGGGCAGAGCAAAGTACTGCAGTGCGCAGGGTCTCTGACCTTTCCCGGCGCCTGCGCACTGCAGTACTTCGCTCTGCCCTCAACAGGGCAGATAAAGTACGCCTGCGCAGGAAACAAAGAAGAGGACGTCATCGTATGAACATGGGAGGCGACGGACCCGGACGCCCATCGGACCCGAACAGAACGGGGACCGCCCCTGGGTGAGTATAATCTAACGTGTTTTTCTTATCTTTCAGGTTACATCGGGGGCTTATCTACAACATTACAGAATGCTGAAGATAAGCCCCTGATGCCGGTGGCCGCAGCTTATTAGGGCAAAATTGAGGTGACAGATTCCCTTTATTACATTTTCATACATTAAGGCTATGTGCCCACGTTGCGTTTTTTTTATGCGTTTCTCCTGCAGCGGAAATGCTTAAAAACCGCATTCTGATGCAATCCTATGGGATTCCGCAGTTGCTGTGCCCATGCTGCGGATTTTCCCGCTGCGGAATCGCATAGCTGTAAAATTCGCAGCATGTTCATTATTTCTGCAAAATTGTGGCAATTCCGCAGACATAGGATTGCATTGAAATGCTCACTTTACGCATGTGGCTATGCCCACAATGCGGAAAGTGAGCGCTTCATGTGCGGATAGTACCCAGGGTCTGGAGGAGAGGAGACTCCTTCAGGCCCTAGGATCCATATTCACGTAAAAAAAAAACAAAAAAAAAAACAATTAAAATAAAAAAATAAGGATATACTTACCTTCTGATGGCCCCCGGAGTCCACCCGCCTCTCAGCGGTACACGCAGCGGCTTCCGTTCCTAGGGATGCATTGACCGTGACATCACAAAGGTCCTTCGTGCAAAGCATCCCTGGGAACGGAACGTACCGGGAGCGCCGCTGAAGAAATCGAGGGCCGTCGGAAAGTAAGAATAACCATTTTTATTTTTTAATTATTTTTAACATTCTATCTTTTACGATTGATGCTGCATAGGCAGCATCAATAGTAAAAAGTTGGACACACTTGTCAAGCACTATGCTTGACAAGTGTGATCAACCTGTCAATCACTTTTCCAAGCAAAGCTTCAAATAGCTTGGAAAACGCAAGCATTCTGCAAGCTAAAAACGCTTGCAAAACGCTTGTGTTTTGCGGGAAAACGCATGCGAATTCCAAATGCGTTTTACCAGTGGCAGGGAGGTGCGGAGATGCTGCAGACATTTCCACAGCATTTCTGCAACGTGAGCACATCGCCTAAAACTGAAGGGTAGCATTTTGGGGGACATGTGTTATACACAGGGATGTGGAGTCAAAAGTCGGTGCCCATTTTGGTGTAGTTGGTGTCAAGGAAATTGAGGAGTTGGAGGTTTGGCTTACAGACTCCACAGCCCTGGTTATACATTAGACTTGAAGCATAAACCTCATCATAGTGGGCTTACTTGTAATAAACAGAACAGAGAACTTACATGCCAATAGGCCGATAGACAAGGAAAAGCACTGACGTGCACAGTTTAAAATGCGTTAGTTCAAGAGTGGCAACTACGATTTCATATTTTCTCAACGTTCAAGTCATCCCTGTACAAGGTGACAAATAGCCTACCGTAAATGAAGTCTTTATTTTAAAAGGAGACGTTCAGCTACAGTCGATTAAATGACCACAAGATGGTGGTAGAGCCCATTAGGACAACATGAAGTGAATGCGAAACACTGAACAGGAGCATACACATCAATGCTGATAATCTCACATGCAGATTGTCTCTTCGGGGAGGAAGAGGACTAGAACTAGTGCCACCTATAGGAAGTAGCAATCCTAAAGTCCACTTCCCCTCTGAAGACACAATGTGCATATTTCCCAGAGGAGCATTGCGGCTTAAAAGTCTCCTCACCTCGGCTTGACATGCCACACCTAAGGAGAAACGCTACCCCTTGGATCCTGATAATCTCACATAACGCATCAATGCGTGGATCCCGCTGATTTCCCTTTTGCTTGGAATATTGTAGGATTTCCAGCACATGGTTTGAGCCTGCACCAGAGGGCCCTAACCTAGAGTCCGCTTCACACATCCACATTTCATGGGTCATGTTCAGACAGCAGTTTATGGAATATAAATATTATGGTGCTCTCACAATCAGTCGAATTACGACTAACATACCTGACATACAACTGAACGCAGGCCTTCTGATCAGAAGCCACAGCCCCTATTTTGATTGAGACAATTGCTATCCGTACATGGCCCATCAAATGCGTATATGTGAAGCTGGCCCTAAGTTGGGGCCCTCTGGGGCGGTTTCTAACCATTTACTGAAAAATCTTCCGCGAAAAGGGTGGATCAACGCAAAGCTTAGATTATGCGAGAAAATCGGTTCCAGAAAGTTTTGAGCATCACAAAATGATCTTAAGTGCTCAATAGATCCATTTCACTGCGGAAATCATTCCATTAAGAAGCTGCTGTTGTACTAACTCATCATCAATCAGTAATGGCGCAATTCTGCTGTTCTCAGCTGGACCATATTACTTATAAAGGGACACAATTTAATTTTGTCACCACATAGCTCTAGACTTGTTGGGGACAAACAGGAAAGGAATATGCCCAATTGTATAATCTTATGGGACTAAGAAAAATCACTCACCACTTCATCTGCAGTAAAATCAATAAATCCAGGAAGAATCAAAAAGTCACTGAAAAAGAAATAAGCGATATGAGCAAACCACTATTTCTGTAGCAGCAGTGCAGTATGCTTGTAAAAACTAAATGCATCCAAATATAAGATCAGACCATTCCTCTGTAGACGCCCTCCAAACACCATTGGTCTTACCAGTTACCTGATCAAAGCTTTTCAGAATAGGCCTCCACCTAAAGAGAAGATCTATAGATTCGCAAGGATCACAACTTCCTCAAGCTCTGAATAGAGCAGCACTACATATCCTTCTCACCTGCTGCTTCCAGCCCACAAGATACTCAGGACCTCTGTTCTTGTGATTGGTGCAGACTCTGGGACAACTCCTACAATGTAGTTTCCGATGTAAGACCTGGCACAACCACCTGTGTGGGCACCTAGTAACATCACTTTCCACGGCTGAGGTTGCAGGGCACATGTGCACAGAACAGGAGCTCGGCTTGCCAGCTACAGATAACTATCCAAGGTTGTAGCCAGTTGAGGAAACAGGGAAAAAGGGCTTAAAGGGATTGTCCACTATTAGGACAAACCTTCTTGATCTAAATGTTTGGCCATGATAAAATAGAACTATACTCACCGCCCAGAGATGTCAGTACTGGCGGTCCCAGAGCTCTTGTGTGTTTGCTGTTGTGACACGTGATGCCCAGCACCCAATCAGCGCTGGCGTCATTGTCTTCTCCCTTGTACAGATTGAACATGAAGAGGAAGTTCGGGCTGCAGTTGATCCCAGACTTCTTCCTCATGTTCAATCCGTACAAAGGCGAAGACAATGACGCCAGCGCTGATTGGGTGCCGGGCTCACGTGTCATAACACGGCATGAGAGCCCCGAGAGAGTGTCAACCACCACTGGAACGGCACCAGCACAGGAGGCGAGTATAGGTTCTTTTATCAGGACCAAGCATTTAGTTCAAGAAGGGGTTGTCCTAGTAGTGGACAAAACCCTTTAATCACAGTGCTTTTGATCAGATGTGGGGAAAAAAAATCATTTCAGAAAAAAAAACAAAAAACCCAGCAAAAGGAAAAGGCACGTTGGGAGTGGCACTCACATAACAGATAGAGCCACTAATGCGTTGAGTCAGTCCGCAACTTCCATAATGGTTGCCCAAGGTATGAACGCCGTAATCAAAGGTGTTATTGTCGAATGGCCATAATTAAAATGGTCCTGGTCTCAACACAAAATTAAAACATAAAATATTTGATGACGACCCACTACACATTTAACATCATTGAGAAGTCACCGAGACATCTTAAAGAGTAAGGCTATGTGCACACGTTGCGGATTAGGCTTAGGAATTTCTGGTGCGGATTCTGCCTCTCCTGGCAGAAAACGCACCTGCGGTTCCGCAGCGTTTTTTGTGCATTTTTGCTGCCGTTTTTACCCCTGCGGTTTTCTATAATGGAATGGGCACAAAAACGCTGCAGATTCACAAACAGGAAGTGACATGCTACTACTTTTAAACCGCAGCGTTTCCGCAGCGGATTTTCCGCAAAGTGTGCACAACATTTTTTTTTTTTTCTCATTGATTTACATTGTACTGTAAATCAATTGCGGATCTGCGGCATTTCTGCACCTCAAAAAAACGCTGTGGATCCGCAGAGAATCCGCAATGTGTGCACATACCCTAATTAAACTTTTACGTTTTATATTAGACACTTTAACTGCCCACTGATCGGTGAAGTCCTGGGTGCAGAGAATCCCAGGAAACGCTCAAAAGACTGCAGAGAAGTCAGCAGCTCAGGAGTGTACACAGCCGTATGGATGAAAACTAAGTGCCTGACTTGTACTGAATCCATGCTCTGCTCTGTGCACTCCTGCCTCCTGAGCGGCTCACTTCACAATGATCTTTTGAGCACTCTGGGGGTCGTAGGATTCAGACATCACGTATCTGCCACAATTAAAAAGCTAAATAAATATATGAAAAAAAGTTAAACATTTAGTTACTCTAACAAGTCTAAAAGCAAATTTCAGCCTTGAATTGTTTAAAGTAATGTAAATTTCTTAAATTAAGATGTCATGACAACACAAGCACAGCTTCCTGAAATAAGAATCAAAGTGGGGATAATGGTCGCCTATATTCAATTTCTGATACATGACAGAAGCAGCCTCAGAATGGCACAGAATGTACAATACCAAGGATTACAATTATTAGACAAAGATCTGCCATATGCATCAAGCTAGAAGAAAGCAGATGGGCTTCAACAGCAGACTGACAATCCCTAGCTGCTGACTAATCTCTGGAAATACTGACTTACCTAATGCAAATGCAATCACCAACTGCAAGAGGATTCTGTCTACAGGAGGGAATTCTAGTAGCTAAGCATGTTAACACTTAGTGGGTTATTCCCAAAATAACAGTGTGGTCTTATAATAATGTACACATTCATACATTTTCACCAATATAAAACTTATTTTTAAATCGGTCCCAGTTTGCACATATCCCCCCAAAGCTCCAGTTGCCATTGGATCCATCCTTCTTTAGTTCTTCTACGCCTGATCTATCAAGTGTAGTCTCTCATAGCTGGCTTCCAACATAGCACTGCTACCAGCACCAACAGCGTAGAATGGGCTCTGTCCTCCTGTACACAACTCTGCTATACGCATATACTATACATAGAACAACTCTGAACGTACAGCAACAACCCCGGCACACGCTGCAAACACGTTTCCTACAGCAGTGCTACAGGTGCGCCGAACGTATGTGGAGAAAATCAAATCTGCCCAAAGATTTCATCCATTGCAAGTTTATGCTGAAAACAACTCTGCTCTTCACCTCACCAAACAACATACTTCAACACCCTTATCACCTCACTATCCAATAATCCTAAACGTCTGACACTTTTCATTCCCTACTCAACCCAAGAGTGCAGGCCCCAAGAACGGATCTTCGCGCTGACGATCTGGCCAATTATTTCAAAGAAAAAAAATTGACCTTGTCAGACAGGAAATTTTCTCCCAATCATCTCATACCATGCGCTGTCCTCCCTCCCCCATCTAGCTCACTCTTCATCTTTGAACCAGTCATGGAAGAAGTGATCAGGCTCCTTCCATCTTCTCGCCTTACTGCTTGCACCAGTGACTATTGCCTCATATCTCCTCCAGTCCCTTTCCCCTGCTGTCACCACTCGCCTAACAAAAATATTCAACCTCTCTTCTGGTATCTTCCCCATCTCATTTAAACATGCCATCATACATCCATTACTTAAAAAAAATTCTTTGACCAAAACTGTGCTGCCAACTATAGACGCATCTCAAGATTAAGATTAACTCTTGGAACGCTTGGTTCACTTCTGTCTTATCCGCTATCTCTCAGATCCCTCTTCTTGACCCTCATCAATCCACTCTTTACACTCCACTGAAACTACCCTCACTAAAGTCTCTAATGATCTAATAACCACTAAATCTAATGGTCCATGTCAATTCTCCTGGATCTCTGCAGCATTTGACACCGTGGATCATCTGCTCCTCCTCACTATGCTCTGCTCCATTGTCCTCAAGGACACTGTTCTCTCCTGGTTTTCCTCCTATCTCTCTGACCGCTCCTTCACTGTAATGTTTGCTGGCTTCTCCTCCTCATCTTCCCCTTACTGTTGGGGTTCCTCAAGGATCAGTCCTAGGCCCCCTCCTCTTCTTGTATACGGCCCCTATTGGACTTGCTTTCCAGTACCATCTCTATGCTGATGACACCCAACTAAACACCTCTACTCCTGACATGCATTATTACAAAACACCAGTGATTGTCTTACCGCTGTCTCAAACATCATGTCCTCCCTCAGACTGAACCTGTCAAAAACCGAACTCCTTGTGTTTCCTCATTCAACTAACCTACCTATACCAGATATTGCCATTTCCTTGTGTGGTTCCACCATTACTCCCCAGCAACATGCCCACTGTCTTGGGGTCATACTTTATTCAGAGCTTTCATTCACCGTTTCGCTCTTATTCTCTACACCTCAAAAACATTTCTAGAATTCGACCTTTTCTTACTTACGACTTAAAAAAAAAAAAAAAGCTTACTGTTGCTCCTCTTCATTCTCGTCTGGACTATTGTAACTCTCTACTAATCTGTCTTCCTCTTACCAAACTCTCCCCTCTCCAATCGGTCTTGATTGCTGCAGCCAGGATCATATTCCTCACCAACTGTTACACCGAAGTCTCTACCCTGTGCCAGTCATTGCACTGGTTACCGATCCACCCCAGAGATCAATATAAACTTATCACTTTCACCCAAAAACAGCTCCACAGTTCATCACCACCCTACATCTCCTCCCTAGTCTCAGTCTACCACCCTACCTGTGCCCTCCGTTCTGCTATTGACCAAAGGTTAACATACTCAAATCAGAACCTCCCACTCCCATCTCCAAGACTTCTCACGTGCTGCGCCAATTCTCTGGAATGCACTACCAGGATAATTTGATTAATCCCCAATACCTACAGTTTTAAAGCATGCTCTAGAATCACATTTCTTCAGGGTGGCCTACCACCTCAACAAATTTATCTAACTATCCCTGTGTTGCCAATCCAAAATTTTCTTCATAACTAGGACCCTTGCATCATCTGTTTTTATGCATTTAATAGCCCTCTGTGTCTGTACATTTACACATTCTGGTAGGTAACCAGTTCATGCAGCATTACAGGAACACCTGATTTATTACATTATGGCTGGTCAGAACAATTAAAGCAATCGCTACCATCCACCTTTCGCGTCTCCCCCATTTCCTCAGATTGTAAGCTTGTGAGTAGGGCCCTCATTCCTCTTGGTATCTGGTTTATGTGATTATGGTTATTGTGTAATGTCTGTCTGTACAAATCCCCTCTAAAATGAAAAGTGCTGTGGATTATTATTTATCTCCTGCCATCTACAGCAGTATAGCTACTTGTGTTTTTTTCCCATCATTGCTACATTAGCTAATTTTCAGCAAAGATCAACTGTCCTTCATTGCTCCATAACAGAGGTTGTAATAACTAGTCTCAGCAGAGATGAGCCACGCTTGATGTCTGCAGAAGACAACCAAGTGATGTGAATATACAAATGCCACATTGTCGATGCAAGTAGTAGTTCCAAATGCATCAAACAAGCAGCATTTCAATTTCACATCACTGATCGCTTAGCAGCAGGCAACAAACAGCTCAGCGCTGGCCTAGTTATTTCAGGCTCAACAGCGGACATTGGGGCAGGAAAATTGATCTCCAACAGAAACCAGCTAACAGTAATTTAGAACAATAGACATCTACGGAAGTATATGGCAATGTATAAATTATATATTATATGATCACTATGATGAATGTAATTTTTTTTCCAGACAATAATATATACAGTATGTAAGATAGGGGGCAGGTCAGTGAAGAATTAGTGACCACGTGCAGACAGAGCCCCTCTTAAGGTATGTGCACATTTTGTTTGCAGTTTTCAGAGCACAAACTCAATGTACATACCCTTGGAGAGTTTTCGCTCAGCTTCCGCTCTAAAACCTCCTGTGCGCACATATCCTAGGGTTTCTTTTATCAGTGCTATAATAGGACGTTTATAGTTACAGCACCATGATGGAAGTAGTTAGAGGGTGGATTAGGCCAAAATGACATGAGCAGAAAGATTTTCTAACAGGAGCAACGCATTACTAAAACCCTGATGTTTAGATATTTAGCCGTTATTAATGTTATGTCATCAAATCAACATCTATACAGGCTGTGCTGTCAAAATACGACCATACACAACAGAATAACACTCCACCTAATGCACTATCATTTTCCAGAGGAAGCTTAAAGAGGGGATTATATTTCAAGTTGAGCTCTTACAAGACAGAAATGGTTATTTCCTGCTTCCCCCTCAATTAAATAATGCATGGACAAATGCGAGTCGGCGGGTGGCCAGTCATACTGCGCACACCAGGACAGGAGGCAGCGCGGTCCGGCCATATGGCACATTATTGTTAACCTATAAACTCTCAGATCCACATCTGCATCTTTTAACCCATTTAAGTGCCTGGCATTAGCTGTTGTCCCTGTGCAGTCTGGGGGGGCTTAGACCCTCTTGTCATCTGCGCTCACAGCAGAATAGTTGCACCCATAATCTGTATGTGTCAGGTGCCATGTGTAAAGTGCTCAACTCTCAGGCAGCTGGATAACATCCAGTGATCGTAAAATCAGGTTAATATGGCTTCCGCCTGCATGTATTACAGTAGAGGAAGAGTCAGCCGCACTCTCTCTACCGGCTTGTCAGTCCAATCAAAGACTGCAGGGGTGTGAGCTCAGCTTGTAAGAATTGTTTTGCTCTGCAAATACACCCCCAAGTTACAAAGAATACACTGTAATGATCAGGACCCTCATTGGGCATTTCTAAGGGATGGTAAATGAAAGTGCTGCATCAAAAAAATGCTAATTTGCATCAATCAAGTGTTCCATATTTGTCGGCAGATCGCCATCATCACTGTCTACGATCACCTCCTTTTGACAATGATCAGACACATGTGGCCCAATAGCAGATCACGCTGCAAAAAGACATCCACGTGCACCCAGTAAGATAAAAGGAGTATTGTGCCAAATAACATTTCAAGTGCCTCTTAGGTAAGAGTCAATAATAATAATATACAAATAAATCCCAGGCAGACTGGCCAAATATTAGGAAAATACCCACAAATTACCTGCACCAATACAAAAATGATATAAAGAGTGCCAAAAAAAAAAAATTATAAAAGTTTTTCAACCTCAATGTGTCTAACAAGATGCTTTATAGCCACATCTGTAATCAGCTTTAGGCCATGTTCACACAGTGCGTTTTTTACCGCGGAACCGCGGCGGTTTTGCCGCTGCGGTTCCGCAGCTGTTTTCCATGCAGGGTACAGTACACTGTACCCTATGGAAAACAGGACACACTGTGCACATGGTCCGGAAATTGTAAAAAAAAAAGACGCGCTGAATAGCTCCCGGAAAAAAGAAGGAGCATGTCAATTCTTCTTCCTGAACCGCAGCGGTTCTGCACCCATAGGCCATGTTCACACAGTGCGTTTTTTACCGCGGAACCGCGGCGGTTTTGCCGCTGCGGTTCCGCAGCTGTTTTCCATGCAGGGTACAGTACACTGTACCCTATGGAAAACAGGACACACTGTGCACATGGTCCGGAAATTGTAAAAAAAAAAGACGCGCTGAATAGCTCCCGGAAAAAAGAAGGAGCATGTCAATTCTTCTTCCTGAACCGCAGCGGTTCTGCACCCATAGACCTCCATTGTGAGGTCAAAATCGCAGTAAAACCCGCAGATCAAAAATATATCTGCGGGTTTTACTGCGATTTGATGTGCAGAACCACTGCAGCAGGAAGTGCGGGGGAGCGGGCGGAAGTGCGTGGGCGGAGTGTGGCTGCCCCCCCGTGCTCCGATCCCGCCCCCCCGTGCTCCGATGCCCCCCCCCCCCGTGCTCCGATGCCCCCCCCCCGTGCTCCGATGCCCCCCCCCCCCGTGCTCCGATGCCCCCCCCCAGTGCTCCGATGCCCCCCCCGTGCCCTAATCTCCCCCCCTTATACTTACCCGGCGTCCCGGTGTCCGTCCGGCCGTCTTCTCCCTGGGCGCCGCCATCTTGCAAAATGGCGGGCGCATGCGCAGTGCGCCCGCCGAATCTGCCGGCCGGCAGATTCGCTCCAAAGTGCATTTTGATCACTGAGATATAACCTATCTCAGTGATCAAAATAAAAAAATAGTAAATGACACCCCCCCACTTTGTCACCCCCATTGGTAGGGACAATAAAAAAAAAATTAAGATTTTTTTTTTTTTTTTTTTTCACTAAGGTTAGAATAGGGTTAGGGTTAGGGGTGGGGTTAGGGGTAGGGTTAGGGGTAGGGTTAGGGGTAGGGTTAGGGTTAGGTATTTTCAGCCATTTTAGCCCTAAAAAGCTTCCTAGGAAACACACAGTAAAAAAAGGATAAAAAAACGCATCAAAAAACGCATCAAAAAACGCATCAAAAACGGACAAAAAAAGGACCTGCGTTTTCTGCCAAGAGCTGCAGTTTTTTAAAAAAACTGTCCTGAAAAAAAAAGGATGGAAATCCTGAACGTGTGAACATACCCATAGACCTCCATTGTGAGGTCAAAATCGCAGTAAAACCCGCAGATCAAAAATATATCTGCGGGTTTTACTGCGATTTGATGTGCAGAACCGCTGCAGCAGGAAGTGCGGGGGAGCGGGCGGAAGTGCGTGGGCGGAGTGTGGCTGCCCCCCCCGTGCTCCGATCCCGCCCCCCCGTGCTCCGATGCCCCCCCCCCCGTGCTCCGATGCCCCCCCCAGTGCTCCGATGCCCCCCCCCCGTGCCCTAATCTCCCCCCCTTATACTTACCCGGCGTCCGTCCGGCCGTCTTCTCCCTGGGCGCCGCCATCTTGCAAAATGGCGGCGCATGCGCAGTGCGCCCGCCGAATCTGCCGGCCGATTAGCTCCAAAGTGCATTTTGATCACTGAGATATAACCTCTCAGTGATCAAAATAAAAAAATAGTAAATGACACCCCCCCACTTTGTCACCCCCATTGGTAGGGACAATAAAAAAAATTAAGAATTTTTTTTTTTTTTTTTCACTAAGGTTAGAATAGGGTTAGGGTTAGGGGTAGGGTTAGGGGTAGGGTTAGGGTTAGGGTTAGGGGTAGGGTTAGGTATTTTCAGCCATTTTAGCCCTAAAAAGCTTCCTAGGAAACACACAGTAAAAAAAAAGGATAAAAAAAAACGCATCAAAAAACGCATCAAAAAACGCATCAAAAGACGCATCAAAAACGGACCTGCGTTTTCTGCCAAGAGCTGCAGTTTTTTAAAAAAACTGTCCTGAAAAAAAAAGGATGGAAATCCTGAACGTGTGAACATACCCTTAAATATAGGTCCATTTATACAGATGGGCTGGCGGCATTTAATGACTGCTGATCAGTAAATATTTAATGATAGGCAGTCGTTTAATAGCCTATTCACACAGGCAGACGTAAACAATGCTCACACAGCAATCTGTAGTCGATCGCTCAGTGTACAAAGGCGGCCATGGTTCTTGGCAGTTTACACAGGACAACGCAACGCCGAGGAAGATGATCTTTTATGCTGCACAAAAGATTACTTCACCTGATGAAGGAATGTTTTGCTATTTCTTGGGTGGTCGCAGCTTGTTTACACAACAAGATAATCTTGTAAAGGTACCGTTACACTAAACGACTTACCAACGATCACGACCAGCGATACGACCTGGCCGTGATCGTTGGTAAGTCTTGTGTGGTCGCTGGGGAGCTGTCACACAGACAGCTCTCCTGCGACCAACGATTCGGGGAAAGACTTCGGCATCGTTGAAACTGTCTTCAACGATGCCAAAGTCCCCGGGTAACCAGGGTAAACATCGGGTTACTAAGTGCAGGGCCGCGCTTAGTAACCCGATATTTACCCTGGTTACCATTGTAAAAGTTAAAAACAAAAAACAGTACATACTCACATTCCGATGTCTGTCACGTCCCCCGCCGTCAGCTTCCCGCACTGACTGTCAGCGCCGGCTGTAAAGCAGAGCACAGCGGTGACATCACCGCTGCGCTCTGCTTTACAGCCGGCGCTGACAGTCAGTGCGGGAAGCTGACGGCGGGGGACGTGACAGACATCGGAATGTGAGTGAGTATGTACTGTTTTTTGTTTTTAACTTTTACAATGGTAACCAGGGTGAATATATCGGGTTACTAAGCGCGGCCCTGCGCTTAGTAACCCAATATTTACCCTGGTTACAAGTGAACACATCGCTGGAACAGCGTCACACACGCCGATCCAGCGATGACAGCGGGTGATCAGCGACCAAAAAAAGGCCCTGATCATTCCCCAACGACCTCCCAGCAGGGGCCTGATCGTTGGTCGCTGTTACACATAACGAGATCGTTAGCAGGATCGTTGCTACGTCACAAAAAGCGTGACGTTGCAACGAAATCGTTATGTGTGAAGGTACCTTAACATTAATTTATCTGTGCATATGCAGCTTTAAGCAGATGAAGCAGCCTTTGTACCAATGTGTAGAAGCTTAATAAGTTTTTAGGATACTTTCCACAACCTAATCATCAATATTGTTTTTTGATAGTTTTTTTTTTTAAATTAAATTGATGAAACGAAAACAAAACAAGAGCGTGATTAAATATATAGGAAACACATTTATTCTACGCTGGCACTGGAATACACATCATGACAGTGATAAGAGAATAGAAAGGAAACACTTGCCATTCTGGATGCTTTAGTAACAAAGCTGGAGTTGTAACCTCACTGCTGGCTCTACTGTCCCGCTCCATTATCGGCTTAACATGCAGGAAACCGGGATAGATTTACACCTATTTATTTTGATCTGGAATATGGGAGGAGAAGGGTCACTGTTACAGACTTTCCTTCCTCTTTGACCAAGTATTCTGCAAAGATCTGCTTTTCTAGGCTTTAGTGGCTGGAATATGAATGCATAATTCTAATCTAAATCCATGTCTTCACAAAGCAGTAAAATGTAATAAAAAAAAAAACAAAAAAAACCTTTCCACCAAAAAAATTACTTATTGCTTTATAAAAATAGGTTATTGTTTATTCTGTAAGTCTGTTCTCAGGGAAACTGGATTACAATTTACAGCCTCCTGAAAACCCTTGTCATCTAGCCTGCATAAAATAACAAATCCTCAAATTATTAAGCTTAGTACCAACTGGAAAACACCTGAATTGCACATGGTGCCTTTTCCCAGCTTTAGGAGAAAAAAAAAAAAAAAAAGAAAAAAAAAACTTTTGTAGTTTCTCTTTGCATGCATGGATTGATCAATGCAGAAAAGCCTCCATATGACCATACCCCTATGTACAGATTTTGTCAATTTGTCAGATTGCAGCGCATTTTTCCATTCAATTTTAATCAAATAAAATACACAATGAAGGAAATAAGTATTTGATCCCTTGCTGATTTTGTAAGTTTGCCCACTGACAAAGACATGAACAGTATCATTTTAAGGGTAGGCCAATTTTAACATTGAGGCTATGTCCACACGTTGCAGATTGTTTGCGGTTTTGCGGCGTTTTTTCAACGCGAAAACGCATACACAACATAGTCCATTAAATTCAATGGGATTCTGCAATGTTATGCTAATGCTGCGTATTTTTCCACGGTGGAATCGCATAGCGGAAAAATACGCAGCATGCTCATTCTTTGTGCGGAATAGCGGCAATTCCGCACACATAGGAATGCATTGATCCGCATACTTTCCGCATGGGGCTATGCCCACCGTGCGCAAAGTAAGCGGATCATCTGCGGATGGAACCAAGGGAGGAGGAGAGGAGACTCCCTGGGAACCATACACCTGTAAAAAAAAAAAAATTAATTAAAAATAGTTATATTCTCACCTTCCGGCGGCCCCTGCAGCCTTCCTGCTCCTCCCGTTCCCAGTGATGCCTCGAGACAATGACCTGTGATGACGTAGCGGTCTCGCGTGATGCCACGTCATCTGGTGTCATTGTCACGAGGCATTCCTGGGAACGGGAGCATCGCAAGGAGCGGGAAGGCTGCAGGGGCCGCCGGAAGGTGAGAATATCACGATTTTTTTAATTTTTTTTTTTTTTACCTTATATCTTTTTACTATTGATGCTGCATCAACACTACGTTTGACAAGTGTGACCAACCTGAAATTTCCGCGGCAATTCTGCAACGTGTGCACATAGCCTGAGAGATAGAACATCAAAAATAAAATATTTCCGGATACAGGACACACATGAAATATGGAGCACCACACAGCTTTAAGAAATAATATGTTTGAAAGTTTTGAAGCAACGTGGAATCTGTGGGACATATACTGGGCTCAGAAGGCCTAACAATGGTATTTATCCAGCAAAATGTACCATCTTTCCCAGGCATGGAAAATGCTGCGGATCAAAAGAAGGAGCATGTCATTTATTTCTGCGGATCTGCAGCGTTTTTGTACCCATTCCATTATAGAAATCCGCAGGGGTAAAAAACACATGAAATCCGCACACACAAAAAACGCATCAAATCCGCAACCTGCGTTTTTTGCCAAGAGATGCAGAATTCACACTAAATATTCCAGAGGCAAATCCACAACGTGTGCACATAGCCTACATGTATTATATTTTGGTGTGATTCCATTCTGTAAATTTCTATTAAAAAAAATGAAAACATTCAGTAATAATAATAATAATAATAATAATAAAAAAATAAAAAAAAGGGCCGTGGCTGGGTCTTCCAGTAAGACAATGGCCCAAAATATACAGCCAAGGCAACAAAGGAGTGGCTTCAAAAGAAGTACATTAAGGTCATGGAGTCGACTAGCCAGGCCTTAATCCCATAGAAACCTATGGAGGGAGTTGAATCTCCAAGTTGTCAAGAGACAGCCTCAAAATCTTAATGATTTAGAGATGATCTGCAAAGAGGAGTGGACCAAAATTCCTCCCGACATGTGAGCAAACCTCATCAACTACAAAAAACGTCTGACTGCTGTGCTTGCCAACAAGGGTTTTGCCACCAAGTATTAAGTTTTGTTTGCCAGAGGGATCAAATACTTCTCATTGCAAAATGCAAATAAATGTATACAGGGTGATTTTCTGGATTTTATTTTTGATATTCTCTCAATGTTAAAATTAACCTACCCTTAAAATTATAGACTGTTCATGTCTTTGTCAGTGGGCAAACATACGAAATCAGCAAGGGATCAAATACTTATTTCCTTCACTGTACACGCAATAGGGATTTGGTAAAGGCGCAGTAGTATTACTTTTTATTTACTAAAACAAGAAAAGTAATAGCAGGACAATCCTAGAAGCATTACACATTCCACAGAACATCATACATGATGAAGGCACTGGTTATGTTGGTGGCTTCAAAAATACATTCAGCATGAGCAGGTCAGTCACATAGGGTTCTAGCAATTAAATCATATGTGCTTATTGTCTCACAGTTACAACTTAACACCTATCCACAGGATTGGTAAGAATTCTATGAGCACTGTGGGTCTCAACGTCAGGACCACAAGAAATCACAAAAAAACCCACATGCCTTACATCTCCCATTTGTCATGGAACCATTTCTAATGGAATGAGAGCCAAGTATTCAGTCACTTCCCCTCTATAAGGCTAGGTTCACATTGCGTTAGGGCAGTCCGTTTAGCGCATAGCGCTACGGACTGCGCTAACGCAATGTCCCAAAAGGGATCGCGCTAGTGAGGAGCAAGCAGCATTCGAGGTCCGTCACTCAAATGACGGCACATCGCTAGCGCTCGCCCAATGTTATGCCGCGGTGTAACGTAGTCCGTTTAACGGGTTCACAACGTAATGTGAACCTAGCCTTAGGCTAGGTTCACATTGCGTTAATGGGTTAACGCTAACGGACAGCGTTGCACGGCAAAAATGTCGCAATTAACGCCGTGCAACAGGTCCGTTAGCGCACCCATTGACAGCAATGTTATTTCTGCCTGTAGCGCATCGCTAGCGCGTGCCATTTTCGGCACGCACTAGCGATGTGCCGTTCTTTTGTGACGGACCTCGGACGCTGCAAGCAGCGTCCGAGGTCCGGTCCTCACTAGCGCAGATCGGGGATCTGCGCTAGTGGGGACAACGAACGCGGACCAAAAAGAAACATTGCGTTAGCGCAATCCGCTAGCGCTATACGGATTGCCCTAACGCAATGTGAACCTAGCCTTAGGATCAATGCTTGCTGTCAAGAGAATGATAACATTCAGAAGCTTAAAATATAACAAGTTCTTACCAGTTACCATTCACTGATCGGGAAGAGATGTTAAAAGGAGCGCTCTAGGGGGTTTTGTTTGTTTTAAATTACTGCCAAATTTATTAGCAATCATTAACGTGTGTCTAGTGAGCACATGAAAATACTTATTGATTGCTTTTGTCCGCCATTTCTAGTGCTACTCTGGTCATCCATAGCCCTTTCTTGCTGGCTCACACAGAGGACCGTTAATTCCTGTCTTAATGTAAGTCTATCAGAGCCTCATGGACTTACACTGAGAAAGTGACTTCTGGCCCAAGCAGAAGACGCTGTGGGAACCATAAGTTTACAATTGTGGTAACAGTACAGGAGTAGGCCAGAGAGGTGCTGGAAACAGCAGAAGACATCGATGGGTTACTGACTGATAACCGTGGGTAGGAGGGTGAGAAGAGCAGTGGTCTTTTAAAAACTGAGGACCCAAAGGTGCTTCTCACAAAATTAGAATATCACCAAAAAGTTAATTTCAATTCAACACAAAAAGTGACACTCATTAAATAGAGTCATTACAGAGTGATCTATTTCAAGTGTTTATTTCCGTGAATGTTGATGATTATGGCTTACAGCCAATGAAAACCCAAAAGTCATTATCTCAGTAAATTAGAATACTTTATAACACCAGCTTGAAAAATGATTTTAAAATCCAAAATGTCGGCCTACTGAACTGTATGTTCAGTAAATGCACTCAATACTTTGTCTGCCCTGTTGCATCAATTACTGCATCAATGCGGTGTGGCATGGAGGCGATCAGCCTGTGGCACTGCTGGGGTGTTATGGAAGCCCAGGTTACTTTGATAGCAGCCTTCAGCCCATCTGCATTGTTGGGTCTGGTGTCTCATCTTCCTCTTGACAATACCCCATAGATTCTTTATGGGGTTAAGGTCAGGCGAATTTGCTGGACAGGTGCCCAGTTCTGCTGGAGAATGAAATTTCCATCTCCAAAAAGCTTGTGGGCAGAGGGAAGCATGAAGTGCTCTTAGGGTCTGTGCACATGTTGTGGATCTGCAGCAGTTTTCCATGCGTTGTACAGTACCATGTAAACATATGGAAAACCAAATCCGCAGTGCACACGCTGCGGAAAATTCCACATGGAAAAGCTGCAGCTTATTTTCGGCAGCATGTCAATTCTTTGTACGTATTCTGCAACGTTTTACACCTGTTCCATAATTGGAATCAGCAGGTGTAAAGATGCAGGTAAAATGCAGGGCATTTTATTATTATTATTATTATTATTATTATACATTTTTATAGCGCCATTTATTCCATTTACGGGGCAAATATAGACAAATACATTAAACATGAGCAAATAACAAGGTACACGGGTACATAAGGAGGGAGGACCCTGCCCGCGAGGGCTCACAGTCTGCAGAGGATGGGTGAGGATACAATAGGAGAGGGTAGAGCTGGATGTGCAGCGGTTCAGTAGACTAGGGATAACTGCAGGCTGTAGGCTTGTCGGAAGAGGCGAGTCTTCAGGTTCTTTTTGAAGGTTTCTGTGGTAGGTGAGAGCTCCAGAGTATGGGGGAAGTCTTGGATGCGGTTGTGGGAAGAAGAGATGAGAGGGGAGTAGAGAAGGAGGTCTTGAGAGGATCGGAAGGTTGCGTGTAGGTAAGTACCGGGAGACCATGTCACAGATGTATGGAGGAGACTGGTTGTGGATGGCTTTGTATGTCATTGTGAGGGTTTTGAACCGGAGTCTCTGGGCGATAGGAAGCCAGTGAAGGGCTTGACATAGGGGAGAGGCTGGGGAATAGCGGGGAGACAGGTAGATTAGTCGGGCAGCAGAGTGTAGGATGGATTGGAGTGGTGCTAGAGTGCTAGAGGGGAGGCAAGAGAGTAGGAGGTTTCAGTAGGCGAGGCGGGAGATGATAAGGGCATGCACTAGCGTTTCTGCGGTGTTGCAGTCAAGGAAAGCACGGATCTGGGAAATATTTTTGAGTTTGAGACAGCAGGAGGAGGCAAGGGCTTGGATATGTGGCTCGAAAGAGGGCAGAGTCGAGGATCACCCCGAGGCAACGGCTGTGTGGGACTGGGGAAAGTGAGCAGCCATTGACACTGATGGATAGGTCTGGTGGAGGGGTAGAGTGAGATGGGGGAAAGATGATGAATTCTGTTTTGCCCATGTTCAGTTGTAGAAAGCGAGCAGAAAAGAAGGCTGAATACCTGCGGGTTTTTCAGAATCCGCGTGGAAAAATAAGCAATGGAATCCTCAACGTTAGCACATACCCTTAAATTTCCTGGTAGACGGCTGCGCTGACTTTGATCCAGATAAAACACAGTGGACCTGCACCAGCAGGTCACATGCCTCCCAAAACCATCACTGGTTGTGGAAACTTCACACTAGACCTCAAGCAGCTTGGATTGTCTGTCTCTCCACTCTTCCTCCAGACTCTGGGACCTTGATTTCCAAATGAAATGCAAAATTTACTTTCATCTGAAAACCCCACCTTGGACCACTGAACAACAGTCCAGTTCTTTTTCTCCTTGGCCCAGGTAAGACGCTTCTGGCGTTGTCTATTAGCCATGAGTGGCTTGGCACAAGGAATGCGACACTTGTAGCCTATGTCATAGATACCTCAGTGTGTGGTGGCTCTTGAAGCAATGACTCAAGCAACTCCTTGTCAATCTCCCCCAACTTTTCGAAGGGACCTTTTTAAATGCTTAGGAAGCTTTTGCAGGTGTTTTTTGTTAATTATTCTAATATACTGAGAAAATGACTTGAGTTTTCATTGGCTGTAAGCCATAATCATCAACATTAACAGAAATAAACACTAGAAATCAATCACTCTGTTTGTAATGCTATATATGAGTTTCACTTTTTGTATTGAAGAACTAAAATAGATTAACTTTTTTTGATGATATTCTAATTTTGTGAGAAGCACCCGTATGTGGAATATAATGGGATAATAAGTTTCCATGTTGTAGGCAGGCTGCCTGGTATCCATGAAAAATAACGCCCGCCAAAAATACATACGTTTTTGATGTAAATTTGACCCTTTCTGTAGAAATGGCTGAAATTTGCTAGAAAGTCACAACAAATCTGAAGCAAATGAAAAGTTGCATCAGTCCACTCCATATAAAGGGTTATGCAAAAACCCATTTGTTTGCATTGTACTCACTACTCACTATGCTACTACAAAATCAACAATGCAAACTGATCTAGCCTCAATTCTTAAGGTACCTTCACACTGAGCGACGCTGCAGCGATACCGACAACGATGTCGATCGCTGCAGTGTCGCTGTTTGGTCGCTGGAGAGCTGTCACACAGACAGCTCTCCAGCGACCAACGATGCCGGTAACCAGGGTAAACATCGGGTTACTAAGCGCAGGGCTGCGCTTAGTAACCCGATGTTTACCCTGGTTACCAGCGTAAAAGTTAAAAAAAAAAAAAAAAAAAACACTACATACTTACCTTCCGCTGTCTGTCCCCCGGCGTTCTGCTTCTCTGCGCTGTGTAAGCACAGCGGCTGGAAAGCACAGTGGTGACATCACCGCTGTGCTTTCCGGCTGGCCGGCGCTCACAGCCAGTGCAGGAAAGCACAGCGCCAGGGACAGACAGCGGAAGGTAAGTATGTAGTGTTTGTTTGTTTTTTTAACTTTTACGCTGGTAACCAGGGTAAACATCGGGTTACTAAGCGCGGCATTGCGCTTAGTAACCCGATGTTTACCCTGGTTACCAGTGAAGACATCGCTGAATCGGCGTCACACACGCCGATTCAGCGATGTCTGCAGGGAGTCCAGCGACGAAACAAAGTTCTGGACTTTCTGCAGCGACCAACGACATCACAGCAGGATCGTTCAGTGTGAAGGTACCTTTACCCAACTGTATGCAGGGACTTCCAAAAATTGCTATGCTTAAAATCTTGCAAAATCAGTAGACACTTCTGGCTTTTTTTCTTTTTTAAATTATGAAGAAGCTACATGATAACACACCCGATTTTCTAATGGGTGAGCAATGGATGAAGCACTGGCAGCAGACCATGCTCAGTACAGGGACAGCACTGCATTCTGGCAGACAGCAGAAGCTGCTATGCAGCCCAGTCCTCCATTAACAAGTACTCTGATGTTCTTTACACAACCTCCAGCTGCATATAAAAGGTAGGGGGGGGGGGGTGCAGTGTAGCAGATACATTAACCCTGCTGTTGTCTTCGGTCTGGGGAGACCGATTTTAAACTTTGGTATTTTTGGGGGTGTTCAAGATGCGGTTCTGAAACTTGTGGTTGATTGACTTAAATGAGGATGGGTCGGTCGGCCACGGGTTTCAGAGCCGCATCTTGAATATTTTAAAGAATATTGAAGTTCAAAGTCGGTCGTTTTTGACCGAAGACAACAGCAGGGTTAAAGTAATCAATCCAGCTGCACATCACAGAGCCACTTCCCCCACCCATATGTTTCAGGTACTTCTCTAACATTTCGGGCATACTACACAGGAGGGCAAGAGGGCAGGGAAAGTAGAGCAGGAAAGGAGAGAGGAAGATGCCAGGGACCGGTGACAGGCCAGCACATACGGCTTAGGAGGCAGCTTCTTGCCTTATTTTTATATTATAAGGGTAAATCCTGCTTTTTTTGGTTCCTTAAGACAATGTAATATGATTCCAAAGATCTTTTACCGATCTACGGTCATTTGACTGGCTGTTTACATGGACAGACCAAACGATGCTCAAGGAGTGATCTATACTAAATCGCCCAGCGCACACAGGCCGCCACGGTCCTCAGCAGTGTGAGTCTTGTTTACACAGGATGATGGGATGTTGCTGAGAATTAGGATTTTTTTTTAATGCCGCATAAAAGGTCATTTCACCCAACGAATGACTTTTGGCAGCATGATAATCGTGAAACAAGCGTCTTTGCGTATAATGCTAGCATACGGGAACACGTTGACACTGAATAAATGTCATCACCTAACACCTGCCCCCTACAGCAATGATTAACAAAGCTCACATATTAAATGCATGTTTGTGGTGAGCTTCTCTGCATACTGTGTAGCCCTGGCCTTATGGTGCCCTCTATTCAGTACAATATGTTCACACTGGCACCATAGCTCTCAGTGTAATTAACCTCTGCAGGTTTGTTAAGGCCAACTTTTCATCTGTTATAGGGAAGAATATCTGAATGATGTGCTATTCCAGCAATCAAATACTAAACTGAAAATAATGCAGTTGTGAAAATAACGTGAGCAGACTGCTGAACAGCCATGAAAATCAAGTGCTCCATTTCTGTATCAGATCAACAGCACTACAATAAGAACTATGTTGTACAATAATCAAATCTATAACCCAAGCAGAAAACCTTTGTCACACCTGAAGTAACATTAAAAACATCCCATGCTCCTTTCATTACCATATGAACAATACTGGAAAATCTGACATGTAAGGCTATGTGCACACGTTCAGGATTTCTTGCAGAAATTTCCTGAGCAAAACAGGAAATTTTCTGCAAGAAATCCGCATGCGTTTTTGCGGATTTGCCAATGCAATGATATAGTGGGAAATCCGCGAAATTAATGAACATGCTGCGTTTTTTACCGCGATGCGGTTTTTTCCGCAAAAAAAAAAAAAAAAAAGCATCATGTGCACAAAAATTGCGGAATTCATTCTAAACGATGGGATGCATAAAGTATGCTGTTTTTTTGCGGTTTTATAGCGAAAAAAAGCAAAAAAATCAGCAGCGTGTGAACACAGCCTAAAACTCGGGAAAGTTTTCTAACACTAAGGGTATGTGCACATGTTGCAGATTTGCCTGCAGAATTTTCTGCAGTTTCTGCATCTCTTTGCCAGAAAACACGTGAAAAAATCCACGCGGCTTTGATGTGTTTTTTTCATGCGGATTTGTCTGTGTTTTTGTAAGCTAAATAAAGATCTATTGTTGAAAAAAAAAAAAAAAAAAAAGAATTGTGATGTCATTTCTTGTCCAACTTCTTCATTTACATACTCCATTGAAGAATAATGTTTACACACACAGAAAGATAGATCAATAGATAGCTATATCTATCATCCATTTATTATCTAGCTATAGATATATCTATCTATAGATAGATATATCTACAGTAGTAAAAAAACGGAAGGCAGCACTCCAAAAAGTAGTTTTAAAATAAGGTGGACTTTATTAGGTCCACTTGTGGATGGAAGCTGCCTTCCATTTTTTTTGGCAAGTATGGATTGATTGCTAGGAGACTTTGCACCCCTTTAACTTTTAGTGCTGTTCCATTTTTTCTAACTAGATATATCTATAGATAGATAAATACCAAGCCCATGCTTAGTAACAAACATAATTAAATAGTACATAAAGAGTTAAATAAAGACAAAATCTGTGTTAGGCTAGGGTCACACTTGCGAGAAACTCGCCCAAGTCTCGCACCTCAATACCCGGCGCCGGCACTTGGGACCGAAGCGTTGAGCTGCATAAAAATACATGCAACCGCACGCTCCGGTCCAGAGTGCCGGCTGCAGTGCCAGGTATTGATGCGAAAGACTCGGGCGAGTTCCTCACAAGTGTGACCCTGGCCTTAAACGCAATATCTGTTTAATTTATTTAAAAAAAAAAAAAAAAAAATGGTGTGGGCTCCAGCACAATTTTCTGTGCCAGAGAGGAATGGGGCCGATGTTTACAGCCTTGGAAGGGGTGAATACCCATGGATCTTCGTAGGCTAGGAATATCAGCCCGCAGCTGTTTATTTAGTATTTACTGGCTATTAAAATAGCTGCACATCCATGCCAGGGTCACAGGAGATATTATCTTGTGCAAGGAGGTGTTAGAGCAGGGGTCCCCAACTCCAGTCCTCAAGGCCCACCAACATGTCATGTTTTCAGGATTTCCTTAGTCTTGCCCAGGTAATAATTGCATCACCTGTGCAATGCAAAGGAAATCCTGAAAACATGACCTGTTGGTGGGACTTGACGACTGGAGTCGGGGACCCCTGTGTTAGAGCATATGGTTGTGGCCAGGCTCCGTGCCTTTGATCATGTAAACTACCCTGGGGTGTTGTCCAATTGTTAATTTATCCCAAATAAGGACCCACAATCCTTCTCACCTGATCCTTTACTCAGTCCTATAAATTTTGTAGCATCTTAAGGGGTGCACGTGTGTGGGGTCAGGCACGCGCATTCCTGCAGCAAAGCATTACGCAGCTAAGCATAAAGACGGCACAGTTATTTCAATGGCAGGAGTCAGAATCCCACTCTATGCATCTGTCTCTTATAGGCATGTCTGCTGAATAAGCACTTCTTATTACTTGGACCTAGCTTTTCTACTAACCCATCTTAAGGTACCGTCACACTGAACGATATCGCAGCGTCCTGGCTAGCGATATCGTTCAGTTTGACACACAGCAGCGATCAGAATCCTGCTGTGATGTCGTTGGTCGCTGCAGAAAGTCCAGCACTTTATTTCGTCGCTGGACTTCCTGCTGACATCGCTGAATCGGCGTGTGTGACGCCGATTCAGCGATGTCTTTGCTGGTAACCAGGGTAAACATCGGGTTACTAAGCGCAGGGCCGCACTTAGTAACCCGATGTTTACCCTGGTTATCAGCGTAAAAGTAAAAAACAAACACTACATACTTACCTTCCGCTGTCTGTCCCTCGGCGCTCTGCTTCTCTGCCCTGTGTAAGCAGAGCGTTGACGTCACCGCTGTGCTTACACAGGGCAGAGAAGCAGAGCGCCGAGGGACAGACAGCGGAAGGTAAGTATGAGGGTTTTTTTTTTTCACTTTTACGCTGGTAACCAGGGTAAACATTGGGTTACTAAGCGCGGCCCTGCGCTTAGTAACCTGATGTTTACCCTGGTTACCGGCATAGTTGGTCGCTGGAGAGCTGTCTGTGTGACAGCTCTCCAGCGACGCTGCAGCGATCCGGATCGTTGTCGGTATCGCTGCAGCGTCGCTTAGTGTGACGGTACCTTTACTCCTTCACAATGTTTACCTATGCCCTTACAGTGTTTGCTCCACTAATCCTCTCTCTCCTTCGCTATCACAAACCCCAGCACTCTAACCTAATAATCATCTCCCCTTCCCTCTTACCTACCCACCTGTCATCTACTGACCTGCTCCTCAAACTCAAATCTGTTTTAATAAAACAAGCCGGCCACTCTTTCTCCCACCTGCTCCCCCTTTCTCTGCTTCTCCTCACTGCTGTAGACATATCTCCCAACCTTGGACCCCCACAGCTCATACCTCACATTACTACCCCCTCCTACCTCTCCCTATCCAACATGAACTTCCGCAATCTTTCCAACATAAAACCCGTGCCCCTGACGCCCACCCCCCTGCTCCCTCTCTCTGGAGCACTCTGGAATGCCCGCTCAATCTGCAATAAGCTTTATGTGATTCATGACCTTTTTCTGTCTCGCAATCTTACCTTCCTTGGCCTCACAGAAACATGGCTGACACCCTCCAACACCGCCTCCCCTGCTGCGCTGTGTTACGGCGGCCTCCATTTCACCCACACCCCTCATCCCGGCAACAGACATGGTGGAGGAGTGGGTCTCCTTTCTTCACACTGCACCTTTAACACAATCCCACCTCTTCCCTCCCCTCTTTTGAAGTCCACTCTGTCCGCATCTACTCTCCCTCCAACCTCCAAGTGGCCGTCATATACCGTCCTCGGGGCCCAGCCACTGCATTTATTGACCAATTCTCCACCTGGCTTCTTCACTTTCTCTCTGCTGACATTCCCACCATCATCATGGGTGACTTCAACATCCCCATTGATACCCTCCAGCCAACAGCCTCCAAACTTCTGTCTCTTACTTCATCCTTTGGACTTACTCAGTGGTCCTCCGCAGCCACCCACACAGAGACACTAGACCTTGTCTTCACCCTTCTCTGCTCTCTAGCTAACTTCACCACCTCCCCTCTCCCTCTATCCCACCACCATCTGCTCACCTTTTCATCCATGTCCTCCTCACCGGTCACCCATGTCCAGCAACATGCGCACCCCAGCAGAAACCTTGCACACCTAGACACCCACACACTCTCTGACTCCATATCCTCACTTCACAACACAGACAGTGCCGCTGCTTTCTACAATGCCACTCTCGCATCAGCTATTGACACGGTTGCCCCCATCAATAGACAACCTTGGCACAATAACACCACTAAAAAGCTCCGGCAAGTGTCCAGAGTTGCAGAGCGGCGTTGGAAGAAAACACACTCGCAGGATGACTTCACTGCATTCAAACAAGCAACACTCGCTTTTAAATCTACTCTCACCTCTGCTAAACAGGCCTACTTCACAACCCTCGTAGCTTCCTTATCCCACAACCCCAGTTATTCAAAACCTTTAACTCCCTCCTCCGCCCCCTCATCTCTGCTGAGGACTTTGCCACACACTTTAAAAATAAGATCAACCAGACAAGGCAAGTCTTCATTGTCCAACCACCACAACCCCTTAGTATACCAGACCAATGCCCAAACCCCATAACCTCCCTATCCAACATCACTGAAAGGGGGCTTAATTGTCTCCTCTCCAAATCGCACCTCCTCCCCAACCTCACCACCACTCTTAGCCCATCCCTAACCCACCTCTTCAACCTATCACTAACTTCTGGCACCTTCCCGTCTGCTTTCAAACATGCCACAATCATGCCTATCCTTAAAAAGCCAACCCTCGACCGAACTGCTATGTACAGCTATCGCCCAATATCGCTGCTCCCATTAGCTTCCAAACTCCTGGAGCAGCATGTCCACTCTGAACTTTCCTCATCTAACTTGCTCTTTGACAATCTACAGTCTGGTTTCCGCCTCCATCACTCAACTGAGACAGCCCTGACCAAAATCACTAACGACCTACTTACCGCCAAAGCTAATGCACAATACTCTGTACTCCTCCTTCTAGACCTGTCCTCTGCTTTCGACACAGTTGACCACTGCCTCCTACTACAGATCCTCTCCTCCTTTGGCATAAAAGACCTTGCCCTATCCTGGATTGCCTCGTACCTTTCCATCCGCACATTCAGCATCTCCCACACTACCTCCTCATCCCACCCTCTTTCTGTTGGAGTCCCCCAAGGCTCTGTTATAGGACCCCTATTCTTAATCTATACACTTGGCCTGGGACAACTCAAAGTCCCATGGATTCCAGTACCACCTCTATGCTGAGGACACTCAGATCTACCTCGCTGGCCCAGACGTCACGGCTCTGCTGTCCAGAATCCCAGAGTGTCTATCTGCCATATCCTCCTCAAACTCAATGTGGACAAATCTGAACTCATCATCTTTCCTCTATCCCATAGATCGTCCTTACCTGACCTATCTATCACAATCAACGACATCATGCTTTCCCCCGTACCGGAAGTCTGCTGCCTCAGAGTAACCTTTGACTCTGCCCTGTCTTTCAAACCGCACATCCAAGCTCTGTCCACCTCCTGTCGCCTCCAGCTCAAAAATATCTCCAGAATCCGTCCTTTCCTCAACCGTCAATCTACTAAAATGCTTGTGCATGCCCTCATCATCTCCCGCCTAGACTACCGCAACATCCAGTCCATCCTTAACTCTGCTGCCCGACTAATTAATCTCTCTCCTCGCTACTCCTCCGCTTCCCCCCTCTGCAAATCTCTTCACTGGCTCTCATTCCCTCAGCGTATCCAGTTCAAATTACTAATACCGACCTACAAAGCCACCCATAACCTGCCTCCTCCATATATCTCTGAATTAATCTCCCGATATCTTCCCTCACGTAATCTCCGGTCCTCCCAAGACCGCCTTCTCTCCTCATCCAACCGCCTCCAAGACTTCTCCAGAATATCCCCCATCTTCTGGAATTCTCTGCCCCAACACATCCGACTATCAACCACATTCGGATCCTTCAGACGGAACCGGAAAATCCATCTCTTTAGGAAAGCCTACAGCCTGCACTGACCCCGATGCCTCCTCACCAATACCGGAGCTACAGCCTCACCAAAACCGGAGCTCCTGCACCCCTCAACTTATTGTCTCCTCCCCCATAATCCTGTAGAATGTAAGCCCGCAAGGGCATGGTCCTCGCCCCTCTGTATAAGTCCTTCATTGTTAGTTTGTTTACTGTAAGCGATATCTGTAACTTGTATGTAAGGCTACGTTCACACTAGCGTT
Organism: Ranitomeya imitator; assembly: GCF_032444005.1. Lineage (NCBI taxonomy): Eukaryota > Metazoa > Chordata > Amphibia > Anura > Dendrobatidae > Ranitomeya > Ranitomeya imitator. The sequence continues at coordinate 422,555,004 of NC_091285.1, read as the reverse complement.
TCCCGTTTTGCGTCGTGTTTGCGTCGTGCGACGCAGCGGCGACGCATGCGTCCCTATATTTAACACGGGGGACGCATGCGTCTTATTGTGCTGCGTTGTGCGACGCATGCGTCTTTTTTGCCGCAAGCGTCGGACCAAGAAAACGCAACAAGTTGCATTTTTCTTGCGTCCAAATTTCGGCAAAAAACGACGCATGCGTTGCAAAACGCAGCGTTTTTGCGTGCGTTTTGGCGCGTTTTTGCGTGCGTTGCGTCGCCGACGCAGCGGCGCACAACGCTAGTGTGAACGTAGCCTAACCCATTCTCATGTACAGCACCATGGAATCAATGGTGCTATATAAATAAATAATAATAAAATTACATGGATTACATCGGATCAGGGCGTATACTTTTCTTGGTTTGTTTTTTTTTTTCTTACAGGTGATCAAGAGCTTTGGGGATTAACTGTATACAAAGCCACACACACACAGCCAATCGGCACCACGCACACAAAGATAGAGATATATATATAGAGATATATATATAGAGATATATATATAGAGATAGAGATATATAGAGATAGATATATATATATATATATATATATATATATATATATATATATATATATATATATATATATATATATATAGATATATATAGATATATATAGATATAGCCACACACACACACATATCAAGCCACACACACACACACACACATATCAAGCCACACACACACACACACATATCAAGCCACACACACACACACATATCAAGCCACACACACACACATATCAAGCCACACACACACACATATCATGCCACACACACACACACACACACATATCAAGCCACACACACACACACATCAAGCCACACACACACACATCAAGCCACACACACACACATCAAGCCACACACACACACATCAAGCCACACACACACACACATCAAGCCACACACACACACATCAAGCCACACACATCAAGCCACACACACACACATCAAGCCACACACACACACATCAAGCCACACACACACATCAAGCCACACACACACACATCAAGCCACACACACACACATCAAGCCACACACACACATCAAGCCACACACACACATCAAGCCACACACACATATCAAGCCACACACACATATCAAGCCACACACACATATCAAGCCACACACACATATCAAGCCACACACACATATCAAGCCACACACATACATATCAAGCCACACACATACATATCAAGCCACACACATACATATCAAGCCACACACACATATCAAGCCACACACACATATCAAGCCACACACATACATATCAAGCCACACACATACATATCAAGCCACACACACACACACACATATAAAGCCACACACACACACATATATATAAAGCCACACATACACACATATATAAAGCCACACACACACATATAAAGCCACACACACACATATATAAAGCCACACATACACACATATATAAAGCCACACACACACATATAAAGCCACACACACACACATATATATAAAGCCACACACACATATATAAAGCCACACACACATATATAAAGCCACACACACATATATAAAGCCACACACACATATATAAAGCCACACACACATATATAAAGCCACACACACATATATAAAGCCACACACACATATATAAAGCCACACACACATATATAAAGCCACACACACATATATAAAGCCACACACACATATATAAAGCCACACACACATATATAAAGCCACACACACATATATAAAGCCACACACACACACACACATATATATATATATATATAAAGCCACACACACACACACACACTCTCCCCCCTCCCGATCTGCAGCGTTTCTTGCAGGCACATCCGCAGTAAAACCGCAGATCTTTTTTAAACCTGCGGTTTTGCTGCGGATTGCTCTGACACAATGGAAGTCAATGGGTGCAGAAAAGCTGCAGATCTGCAAAAAGAATTGACATGCTGCGGAAAAAATAACGCTGCGATTCCGCACGTTTTTTCCGCAGCATGTGCACACCAAATGTCAATTTCAGATAGAATAACATTGCTTGTGCACTACACTGTGGATTTGATGCAATTCCGCATGTCCAAAAAAGCTGCAGATCCGCATCTATATCCGCAAAGTGTGCACATAGCCTAAACATGCATCCATGCTGGAACGCTTCTCTTCTTTTGCGGTAGAATCTATCACAGAAATCACAGGCTTGTCCTCCAATTACTGAAGCAGATTTGCTGTTAGAACTGCCATTCAATGGGGATAGGACAGGTATAGCGCCTGCTGTGGATCCTGAGTGGAATCTGCCCCAATAAAAGACATGTTGATTATAGACGCTGCTTTTTGTGGTGGGAAAAAAAAAATCTACAGCTCTATTAACAGCAATTCTGAAATTCCAGTAAAAACAATGAGATCCTATTTTTTGAATTGCAAAAAAAAAAAAAAAATGCAGACAATTTGTATTTTTTTTTTTATCTTGTGTTTTGTTGTTTAGGCTTCTTATATACATACCGTTGTTTTGTGGCCAATAGATTTCTATGGGGCCGCAATAATTTTACGGTGCGCCGTATGGCAGCGAGAGACGTATTTATGGCGAGAGACGTTATTGCGGCAGACCATGAAAATTGCAGCGATACGGCCTGCAAAAAAGGCCCGCAATAAAGGGCAAAAAAAAAAAAAAACCAGTATGTGCAAAAGAAGCCTAAGGGTATGTGTCCATGTTCAGGATTGCATCAGGATTTGGTCAGTATTTTTCATCAGTATTTGTAAGCCAAAACCAGGAGTGGAACAATTAGCGGAACAGTATAATAGAAACATATGCACCACTTCTGTATTTATCACCCACTCCTGGTTTTGGCTTACAAAAACTGATGGAAAACCCTGACCAAATCCTGAGGCACTCCTGAACGTGGACACATACCCTTAGTGTTCAGATTTTTCATCAATGTGGCTTATTGAGATGTTGCAGATGCATGAAATGCGATTTTTTTTTTAAATAAAAAAAGATTCAAAATTTGGAGCAACTGCAGTCTACTCCCCCTTTCCAGAGTGAGTTTATGTAGTCCAGTTAATTTTGCTTATTTTTTGTGGAAAAGATAAAGATAGGTAAAACAAAGGCAATTTTTTTTTACATAATTATGAATGAACCATGTGAGCCACTTTAATGAATTTCGGGGAAAAAAAAATAGCAAAATCTACAAGCCAAAAAAAGGAAAGGGACCACAAAAAAAATCAACCACAATGAATATAATGAACTGAGCCCTATAAATTGACGGTTTTGGGGAAAGTTAAAAAACCCAGTGTGAATATACCCAATGCTGCTTTCATACATCCACGGGTCATGGTCCAACCATGGGTCTTCCCACCTGAAATCAACAGCATCATGGGCAGGAGACCTGTGGCCTGGGAGTGCATGCCTGCATGACACATGGTTGTGTGAATCTAGTCTAAGGAGGATAAAAAAAACCATCTTACATCAGGCGATATATGCTGGCATAGGATTTGCACCAATTTGAGGGGTAAATTAGAATCAAATTTGACAAGCTAAAAGAGACCCTGCCTCTCCAAGTCCATCCACTGCTGAAAGAATTGTTGAAAGCACCGTAAAAAGCCCCAACTTATGGTACAAATATGCTGGGTGCTAAACAGACTTTTCCAGTCTGAAAACTTGTGTACAGACCTAAGTGAATTGTAATGTGCTGCGGAATATGTTGGCGCTATATAAATAAAAAATATTATTATTATTATTATAAGTGAAACTCCATTAATATCTCTAATAAGCGATAATCTGCTGCTTACTTGTATGTAAGTCCATCTGAATTCACGAAAAGCTGTTGAGCTGTAAGACCATCTTCTGGGACATATCCAGTACCACCACTAATCAAGTAGTCCGCCATGCTGGAAGAAAAAAAAAAACGCCAAGATTAACAGATTTAGTAAATATTCAGGAAGCCATTTTAGAAGCCTGTTATGCCAGTAGCTTGCTCCACTTATTTTTGAAACACCCTGTACTTGTATTAGGCAATTTGTGCTCCAGCTCTGAAGCCGATGCACATTCTGGACGAAAGTTTAACAGATGTCCCAGCACCAGGGTAAAAGCCATACCCAAGACTCCTATGAAGTCATGGTTAGACGTGAGCAAAACTGTTCACAGGACCCTAGTCCAACGGCCAAATCGGTAATCAGTGGCAGCAGGGCCAGAGCCCTACAGACTGCCTGGCATCTTGGGCACCTCTTCTGATTAGTAGGCCGAGGTGCAAAATGTAAAGAGGACCTGTCGTCTCCAATCCTGAGAAGTCTGCTTCAGTAAATGCTTGTATTCCCTATTAAATAATTTAGGGGCATCTTTCTGTGTTGTGCTCCTATAATTTCATGAATAATGAGAATAGGAGCTGATTGGCGGGGGTGTCTGAGCCCCACTGGTTTCATATCTTAATATTACCATATACGCTTGAAGAAGCCCTTTAAACTTGCACGCAATTCTACTCAGTTGTACATGTACCTAAGGCTACTTTCACACTAGCGTCGGTACAGGGCCGTCGTGCTGCGTTGGCCTGACGTACCGACACCATACTGTGCAAGCGCCGCACAACGGGGGCAGCGGATGCAGTTTTTCAACGCATCCGCTGCCCCAGTGTGAGTTGCGGGGAGGTGGGGGCGGAGTTCAGGCCGCGCATGCGCGGTCGGAAATGGCGGATACGACGCAGCAAAAAAACGTTACATTTAACTTTTTTGCTGCCGATGGTCCGCCACAACACAATGCAACCGTCGCACGACGGTTGCGACGTGTGTCAATGCGTCGCTAATGTTAGTCTATGGGGAAAAAACACATCCTGCAGACAACTTTGCAGGATGCATTTTTTCCCCTAAACAACGCATTGCGACGTATTCCAAACGTAGCTAGTGTGAAAGTAGCCTAACGGATGGATTAAAACATAGTAAGTTCATCTTCTACAAAAGGCCATAAAGAAGCAGATGGAGCAGCTATGGTTTGGTCATAAGGAACAGCACGTGTGCCACTGGGTGCAATGCCAAGCACCAGATCATTTCCTTCTGTATCATTAATATACATCTTACATAAGCATGTCAAAAAAGTAAAAGTGTAAGCCCCCATCCAACAGAAGCTCCCCAGTCAGCACACATGGATGGACTAGGAATCATATGGTGGTAACTGTATGTTATACCCCACACCAAAGGCAGATTGTACAGACACATAGGAACCACAGTGGCATCTGTGCATCTACAGCAGACCCCCCCGCACACAGGGCGGTATACTGCAGCCCCCCCCCCCGCACACACGGCGGTATACGGCAGCCCCGCGCGCGCGCGCACACAGGGCGGTATACGGCAGCCCCCGCACACACGGCGGTATACGGCAGCCCCCGCACACACAGGGCGGTATACGGCAGCCCCCGCACACACAGGGCGGTATACGGCAGCCCCCGCACACACAGGGCGGTATACGGCAGCCCCCGCACACACAGGGCGGTATACGGCAGCCCCCGCACACACAGGGCGGTATACGGCAGCCCCCGCACACACAGGGCGGTATACGGCAGCCCCCGCACACACAGGGCGGTATACGGCAGCCCCCGCACACACAGGGCGGTATACGGCAGCCCCCCGCACACACAGGGCGGTATACGGCAGCCCCCGCACACACAGGGCGGTATACGGCAGCCCCCGCACACACAGGGCGGTATACGGCAGCCCCCCGCACACACAGGGCGGTATACGGCAGCCCCCGCACACACAGGGCGGTATACGGCAGCCCCCGCGCACACACGGCGGTATACGGCAGCCCCCGCACACACAGGGCGGTATACGGCAGCCCCCGCACACACAGGGCGGTATACGGCAGCCCCCGCACACACAGGGCGGTATACGGCAGCCCCCGCACACACAGGGCGGTATACGGCAGCCCCCGCACACACGGCGGTATACGGCAGCCCCCGCAGTCTCTATACACAGGTTCCCGGAGCGGAGATGGAGGCGCAGCACAGCCCGTAACCTGCTGCCATCACCACACGGCGGACATGCGGCTTCCCGGCCTTTGTTGCACCGAGCTCCGCTATGGAGCCGCGCACCCCGCAGCCGCTCCCTCCCCACAGACAAGGACACGTAATACACACACTGCAGAACACGTGCGTCCCGGGGAGGACGATCCTCACAAGCAGCCGCAATCACGGAGCCCAGTCCTGAGGAATAACGGCCACAGCGCCGAACGGAGACACCTAAAGCCAAAACCCCGGAGCGGGGCCTGCCCAAACCAAGCCACGCCCCCTTAGGTTACATAGCCCCGCCTCCTCTTTACAAAAAAAAAAAACACGCGTTGTGCAAGGCGTCAATCATCACAGTCTCCCCCATCGGGGCGGTAATGGAGAGCGCTACACCAACACTCATTTGTCTCCAAATGCTCGTCACCTTAGTGACTCCCAGGACCGAGGCGAACAAGCATGCGCCCTGCAGGGGAACGCGCGACAAGGCCACGTGGGAAGCGGAAGCAAACAGCAGCAACACGTGGGCAAAAGAGGAGAGAGCAGAGCACGCGCTGGAACACCTGCAGAATATATAATGTCCATGATCCCTCAGCGTACACTGGCCGTGCTGCATGAGCGCCCACTGTGGGCCCTCCAGGGGCAGCGCGGAGTACAAGACACTAGGGACACCTGTCCTGTCAGCGAGGACCTGCTATAGAGCTAAAGGGGGCGGCTTCAGTATGCGGGATGTATCTACTATATAAGGGTATGTTCACACGTTCAGGATTTCCATCCTTTTTTTTTCAGGACAGTTTTTTTTAAAAAACTGCAGCTCTTGGCAGAAAACGCAGGTCCTTTTTTTGGTCCTTTTTTTGTCCTTTTTTGATGCGTTTTTTGATGCGTTTTTTTATCCTTTTTTTATGCAGTTTTCTATGCAGAGACTGTGTGTTTCCTAGGAAGCTTTTTAGGGCTAAAATGGCTGAAAATACCCTACCCCTAACCCTACCCCTAACCCTACCCCTATTCTAACCTTAGTGAAAAAAAAAAAAAAAATTCTTAATTTTTTTATTGTCCCTACCAATGGGGGTGACAAAGTGGGGGGGGTGTCATTTACTATTTTTTTATTTTGATCACTGAGATAGGTTATATCTCAGTGATCAAAATGCACTTTGGAGCGAATCTGCCGGCCGGCAGATTCGGCGGGCGCACTGCGCATGCGCCCGCCATTTTGCAAGATGGCGGCGCCCAGGGAGAAGACGGCCGGACGGACACCGGGACGCCGGGTAAGTATAAGGGGGGGGGGGGCATCGGAGCACTGGGGGGGGGCATCGGAGCACGGGGGGGGGGCATCGGAGCACGGGGGTGGGGGATCGGAGCACGGGGGGGCAGCCACACTCCGCCCACGCACTTCCGCCCGCTCCCCCGCACTTCCTGCTGCAGCGGTTCTGCACATCAAATCGCAGTAAAACCCGCAGATATATTTTTGATCTGCGGGTTTTACTGCGATTTTGACCTCACAATGGAGGTCTATGGGTGCAGAACCGCTGCGGTTCAGGAAAAAGAAGTGACATGCTCCTTCTTTTTTGCCGCAGCTATTCTGCGCGGCTTTTTAAACGAAATTACGGATCATGTGCACAGCAGTGACTGTTTTCCATAGCGTTACATTGTTATGTACCCTGCATGGAAAACAGCTGCGGAACCGCAGCGGCGAAACCGCTGCGGTTCCGCAGTAAAAAACGCACTGTGTGAACATGGCCTAACTGTCTAAGGTCCGCTTCCGTCTGTCTGTCTTTGTCACGGAAATCCCAAGTTGCTGATCGGTCGCGGCAAAACGGCCACGACCAATCAGCGACAGGCACAGTCCAGCGGCAAAATGGCTGCTCCTTACTCCCCGCAGTCAGTGCCCGCAGTCGAGGCCTTTCCCGCTTCTTGTGACGTTTCGGTGACCGGTCCATGCATTGCGACATGATGACATAACGATTGATAAAATACACTGGCGCTATAAATAGAAGTAAGGACTGCCGATATATCAGACGGATACTGCGCCCAATCTGTCAATAAAACACCGGTCAGTATGGAGCAGTATACAAGGTGTATATACTCGGTGTCAGAAGTGCACTGCCCCAGCTGCTAACAGCGAGGCCGGCTTCCCCAGCACAGCGGTCAGTATGGAGCAGTATACAAGGTGTATATACTCGGTGTCAGAAGTGCACTGCCCCAGCTGCTAACAGCGAGGCCGGCTTCCCCAGCACAGCGGTCAGTGTGGAGCAGTATACAGAGTGTATATACTCGGTGTCAGAAGTGCACTGCCCCAGCTGCTAACAGCGAGGCCGGCTTCCCCAGCACAGCGGTCAGTGTGGAGCAGTATACAGAGTGTATATACTCGGTGTCAGAAGTGCACTGCCCCAGCTGCTAACAGCGAGGCCGGCTTCCCCAGCACAGCGGTCAGTGTGGAGCAGTATACAGAGTGTATATACTCGGTGTCAGAAGTGCACTGCCCCAGCTGCTAACAGCGAGGCCGGCTTCCCCAGCACAGCGGTCAGTATGGAGCAGTATACAAGGTGTATATACTCGGTGTCAGAAGTGCACTGCCCCAGCTGCTAACAGCGAGGCTGGCTTCCCCAGCACAGCGGTCAGTATGGAGCAGTATACAAGGTGTATATACTCGGTGTCAGAAGTGCACTGCCCCAGCTGCTAACAGCGAGGCCGGCTTCCCCAGCACAGCGGTCAGTGTGGAGCAGTATACAGAGTGTATATACTTGGTGTCAGCAGTGCACTTCCCCGCCTCCTTACAGGCTTCCTCAGCACACTGGTCAGTATGGAGCAGTATACAGAGTGTATATACTCGGTGTCAGCAGTGCACTTCCCCTGGCTCCTCACAGTGAGGCCGGAGTCCCCAGCACACCGGTCATTTTTGAGCAGTATACAGAGTGTATATACTCGGTGTCAGCAGTGCACTTCCCCTGGCTCCTCACAGTGAGGCCGGAGTCCCCAGCACACCGGTCAGTATGGCGCAGTATACAGAGTGTATATACTCGGTGTCAGCAGTGCACTGCCCGGCTCCTCACAGTGAGGCCGGAGTCCCCAGCACACCGGTCAGTATGGAGCAGTATACGGGGTGTATATATTACATATATGTGTCGGCAGATGCACTGACTACTTCTTGCATGTAATATAGTGTTCCCACTGAGGGGTTTAACATGTGTCTTACTCCCAATAATTTGATTAGTTACCCCTTCCAAATCCAGGAACGACATTTGATTGACATCCCATCTGTGGGTAAATTTAATTCCATATTCATTTGCATTGATATATTCAATAAATTACACGCAAGAAGTAGTCACCCAGGACATACCATTAAATCTCAAAAACCTGACCTGCACATCCAAACATAGACTGAGTGTGAACAGGTGCTGAACCCAGAGTCGCCAACTCGTATATAGTTAAATAAATAGAGAAGAGGTTTTTACATGTACCCATTCAGATGGAGACGTTTATTCTCAGAGAGGTAGGTCAAGCGTAGGACCTCGTATAAGAGAGATGCCTTAACGTGGCTACGAGGTACACATAAAATTGGCCATTTTTGTGCGCTAAAAGCTCTCATTTTTCATATTTCTAGTGCAGTAATGCAGTTCAAATTTCGTTTTTTCAAGTTTGCATGTTTTGGCGCTGCAGTGTGCTGCCCTATTTATTTAACTATATACGAGTTGGCGACTCTGGGTTCAGCACCTGTTCACACTCAGTCTATGTTTGGATGTGCAGGTCAGGTTTTTGAAATGTATTCTCTAGCCTTCTGATCGTGCACTCCCCGCCTCCTAGCTTCAGGTGTTTTAATTATAGTAGGTCCAATACCCCTCCACATAGAGAGAGAATTTGAGTCCAAGAAGAGGTTTTCACATGTACCCATTCAGATGGAGACGTTTATTCTCAGTGAGGTAGGTCAAGCGTAGGGCCTCGTATAAGAGAGATGCCTTAACGTGGCTACGAGGTACACATAAAATTGGCCATTTTTGTGCGCTAAAAGCTCTCATTTTTCATATTTCTAGTGCAGTAATGCAGTTCAAATTTCGTTTTTTCAAGTTTGCATGTTTTGGCGCTGCAGTGTGCTGCCCTATTTATTTAACTATACCATTAAATCTATCCCGGTGGGAGAATATACAAGATTAAAGAGAAATTGTAGTGGGGAAATAGAGAGAGGGAATTTCATCATTTGGGGGCCAGGCTAAAGAAGCGAGAGTATCCCAATTGGACTTTGGAAAGAGCCCGTAGAATAGTAGGAAGTAAGTCCAGAGATAGCCTCCTTAGATCCGATATAGAAAATAGAGAGGGCAAAGAAAAAAGGAAAAATAAGCCATATGTCTGTTTTCAGTATAGAACTCAATTTCTTGAAATTAAAAATATAATTCTAAAAAGGCTGCCCATTCTGCAGGAGGATGATATGCTCTCAGAAATTCTAAAAGATGGACTGAATGTAGTAGCAAGGAGAGCGCCAACGATTGGTAGTATGTTATCCCCGAGTTTTTTTGCTCCTCAGTCGGTATCGAAAACCTGGTTAGAATGTAGGGTTTTTTTCAAGTGTGGTGTTACCGCATGTAGTACCTGTCGAAATGTCGTAATTAATTTCGTAGCTTTGCTCATTTAAATGAAACGCTATGTATAGATGTGAGGGGAGGAATTTCCGTTCAGGACCTGCAGCTCTAGTCAGGTGACGTGAACTGCTTTCAGGATTGGTCCGGGAACATTAGAAACGAAGGGTTGTGTCTCACATAAAACTATGCATTGATTAAGATCGGAATCGATCGAAACGTGTCGCATATTTCTCTGTACCTGAGCATTCGCATGTACGCAAGGATCCATTGAATTGGAAAATTTTAAAGGATTAATAAAGAATCACTTTTTTTATGGAGCTGGAACGCCTTTTCTTCTGTTGCTGTTGTTACTACTCATCCTGGTCTTTGACGAAGTTCCGAGCACCTGCGTCTGATCGGTGAGCTGGCTGTGGTTTCACAAACCACAATTTTACATTCATTGCTTATTTGTATATATTACATGTACAGTGGGGCAAAAAAGTATTGTCAGTCAGCAATAGTGCAAGTTCCACCACTTAAAAAGATGAGAGGCGTCTGTAATTTACATCATAGGTAGTCCTCAACTATGGGAGACAAACTGAGAAAAAAAAATCCAGAAAATCACATTGTCTGTTTTTTGTTAACATTTTATTTGCATATTATGGTGGAAAATAAGTATTTGGTCAGAAACAAAATTTCATCTCAATACTTTGTAATATATCCTTTGTTGGCAATGACAGAGGTCAAACGTTTTCTGTAAGTCTTCACAAGGTTGCCACACACTATTGTTGGTATGTTGGCCCATTCCTCCATGCAGATCTCCTCTAGAGCAGTGATGTTTTTGGCTTTTTGCTTGGCAACACGGACTTTCAACTCCCTCCAAAGGTTTTCTATAGGGTTGAGATCTGGAGACTGGCTAGGCCACTCCAGGACCTTGAAATGCTTCTTACGAAGCCATTCCTTCGTTGCCCTGGCGGTGTGCTTTGGATCATTGTCATGTTGAAAGACCCAGCCACGTTTCATCTTCAATGCCCTTGCTGATGGAAGGAGGTTTGCACTCAAAATCTCACGTTACATGGCCCCATTCATTCTTTCATGTACCCGGATCAGTCATCCTGGCCCCTTTGCAGAGAAACAGCCCCAAAGCATGATGTTTCCACCACCATGCTTTACAGTAGGTATGGTGTTTGATGGATGCAACTCAGTATTCTTTTTCCTCCAAACACGACAAGTTGTGTTTCTACCAAACAGTTCCAGTTTGGTTTCATCAGACCATAGGACATTCTCCCAAAACTCCTCTGGATCATCCAAATGCTCTCTAGCAAACTTCAGACGGGCCCGGACATGTACTGGCTTAAGCAGTGGGACACGTCTGGCACTGCAGGATCTGAGTCCATGGTGGCGTAGTGTGTTACTTATGGTAGGCCTTGTTACATTGGTCCCAGCTCTCTGCAGTTCACTCACTAGGTCCCCCCGCGTGGTTCTGGGATTTTTGCTCACCGTTCTTGTGATCATTCTGACCCCACGGGGTGGGATTTTGCGTGGAGCCCCAGATCGAGGGAGATTATCAGTAGTCTTGTATGTCTTCCATTTTCTAATTATTGCTCCCACTGTTGATTTCTTCACTCCAAGCTGGTTGGCTATTGCAGATTCAGTCTTCCCAGCCTGGTGCAGGGCTACAATTTTGTTTCTGGTGTCCTTTGACAGCTCTTTGGTCTTCACCATAGTGGAGTTTGGAGTCAGACTGTTTGAGGGTGTGCACAGGTGTCTTTTTATACTGATAACAAGTTTAAACAGGTGCCATTACTACAGGTAATGAGTGGAGGAAAGAGGAGACTCTTAAAGAAGAAGTTACAGGTCTGTGAGAGCCCGAAATCTTGATTGTTTGTTTCTGACCAAATACTTATTTTCCACCATAATATGCAAAAAAAAATGATAAAAAAACAGACAATGTGATTTTCTGGATTTTTTTTTTCTCAGTTTGTCTCCCATAGTTGAGGTCTACCTATGATGTAAATTACAGACGCCTCTCATCTTTTTAAGTGGTGGAACTTGCACTATTGCTGACTGACTAAATACTTTTTTGCCCCACTGTATGTGTCGGCAGATGCATTGCCTGGCTCCTCACAGTGAGGCCGGCTTCCCCAGCACACCGGTCAGTGTGGAGCAGTATACAGGGTGTATATATTCTGTTTCTAGAGATGCACTGCCCGGCTCCTCACAGTGAGGCCAGCTTCCCCAGCACACCGGTTACAGGCAGATTTTATTCCAGGAGAGTATAGCTGAGATTTGTATATTTACGGTACTTCCAAAATACTGCTCCTGTAATAGAAAGTGGATTTTACACCAGGACTGAAAATATGTTGTGATTCCAAACCATGTGGACATGGCTGTAGGGTGAATTCTCACATTGCAGATTTTATTGCAGAATTGCTGCAACTGAAAATTGGCTCCATTTATCTGAATCTATTTTCTAGCGAATAAATAAAGGACTTACTGGATCGACATGTGGGTTTGTCAGGGTAAGTCCGTACGGCACATGCCCTACACAACAGCCACAAGTGCAGATATTGCAGAAACGCTGTGGATTTACCTTAGAGTCTGCTTTTAGTATATGCCGCATAAATTGCAGCATCCGTTAGGCTGTAGATTTTCTCCAGATGGTTGAAATGAGATGTGGTGAAATCCCATCTATACTGCCGGCAATATACACTGTCAGGGCCGGACTGGCCATCTAGATATTCTGGCAAATGCCAGAAGGGCCTGTCTGGTCATGGGCTGCCTTGTCTGCTACGTTTTTAACAGAATCGGTGTTCTCAAGATACCCATACTGTTAAGAAACAGGAACACATGGGCTACTTGCACAGTGAACAAGTCTGTAGGAACATGTTCACACACCACCAAGAAACCTGAAGACACAAAAGAGAATAGTAAAACCAAAAACACTCAGTTTGAAAAAAATCGCAGTAATCCGCAAGTGCTAGTAAAAGATGTAAAAAAACAGGGTATTTGGTTGATACGTTTTTTGCAAAAAATGTATACTAAGCTGCTCTACCAAACTTCACGGTATACCCATATCAGAGCAGTCCTAACTGATGTATGCAATCCCTATCTGATGTATTTAAAAACCTGATCATCTGTATATTACCTGTGTGAACAGGGTTCAGAGAGGAAAAATCCATGTGTGCATACAGAGTAGAACAGCTTTTGTGCAGATAGCCCAAGAGGAGTGGTGGATAGCTCCCCAGTCTTGTAGACACAAGAGAACAATTATGGAAACAGGAACACATGGGCTACTTGCACAGTGAACAAGACTTGCAAAAAAACGAATCAACCAAATACCCTGTTTTTTTACATCTTTTACTAGCACTTGCGGATTACTGCGATTTTTTTTCAAATTGAGTGTTTTTGGTTTTACTATTCTCGTTTGTGTCTCCATACTGTTAAGAGTTGTGATGGAGCACGAAGTTGCTGACTCCGTCACTTACCCCAGCAGGCCACGGGTATCATTAGAAATATCCGTCTTATAGAAAATCTTCCTTACCTCCATCCAGGGAAATATTAGTAATATATCCCATCAGGTTCATGGGGACGGGGATAACATGGGCCTGTGTGATTCCAAATGCCAGGGCTGAATTTCAGTCCCAGTCCGTACCTGTACACTGCGATACTCATTTTGACAGAGCTGGGTAAAACTGAAATGAAATGCAGAAAGTCACAACGTTTTTAGACTACTTGGCATTAGGCAAAACTTTTGTGACTTTTCACAGCGATTTACACGAGAACTCTGTCAGTGTTTTGATGAAGAGGGGACATAATATAGCGGTTTTTTTAATGCAAATTTTCAGATGCGTTTTATAGTACCAGCAAAGTGTGAGATTTCAGAAATCTCATGCTCACGGCTTGTTCTTTGTCATCAGGATTTTGTGCTTTGAACGATTTTTTGCACAATGGAGCATGTCACTTCTTTCAGCATTTTACACCCATTAAAATGAATCGGTGGTGAAAAAAAAACTACCAAAAATGCAGGTATCAAGTTTTGCTGCTTTTTTTATGCCAAAACCCGATTCTATAGAATAGGACTTTATCAGCATGCGCAAGAGACAAATCTAGCATGCCACAGATGAAAGAAAAACCAAGGAAGACATCCTTTTTTCTTTGCAGCTTCTTTCTTGTCAAGAGATCAGGTTTTCTGCAGAAAAAAAAAGCTGAAAAAACACCTAGTGTGAACTTATGATAGAATGCTTTAGGATCAGAGGCAGGATTACAACAACAGGTAACCCCTCGATACACAGCTGATAACACAGGTGTCAGGATCCACCAATCACGTGGCTGACCCTGCTCCCCCTCCTTTCCTTCACAATGACCGTTACACAGGCTCATTAGATGCTTCAATACAAAAGATAGGGTCCCAGGCAGCCCATTGCTGCTAATGTATATGTGAATTTCCTAAAACAGGAAGCTCCAGAGGTCAGTCTAAAAATTGTAAGAATCAAGAAAGATTGTAATATAGAAAAAAAAATTATCAAAAACTTGAAAAAGTATATATTTAGGCTGTGTTCACACGTTGCGGTTTTTTCGCGGTTTTTCCCAATAAAAACGCTATAAAACCGCAAAAAAAGCATACAATAAGCATCCCATCATTTAGAATGAATTCCGCATGTTTTGTGCACATGATGCGTTTTTTTCCGCATAAAAAACGCATACCGCACAAAATCCGGACATGCTCTATCTTTTTGCATTTTTTTTGCGGATTTCCCACTCCAAAATGCATTGGGAAGTGTCCGGAAAAAACCGCGGCAAAAACGCGTCAAAATCGCGGCAAAAACGCATGAATTCCTGAACGTGTGCACATAGCCTCAATGCAACCTGATTTAAACAAGAAGTCATTTTCTGATGTAACAAGTGTTTCAGAATTGTCTCAAGTGCTTTCTAATGAGTAACGTCACGTGGCACAAAAATAATACTTGCAGATACACTACTGTTCAAAAGTTTATGGTCACTTAGAAATTTCCTTATTTTTGAAAGAAAAGCACAGTTTTTTCCAATGAAGCTAACATTAAATGATTAAAAAATACACTCTATAAATTGTTAATGTGGTAAATGACTATTCTAGCTGCAAACGTCTGGTTTGTAATGCAATATCTTCGTAGGTGTATAGAGGCCCATTTCCAACAACCATCACTCCAATGTTCTTATGGTACTTGGTGTTTTCTAACTGTAAGAAGGCTAATGAATGGTTAGAATACCCTTGAAAACCCTTGCGCAAGTATGTTGGCACAGCTGAAAACAGTTTGACTGATTAGGCAACCTATAAACCGGACCTTCCTTTGAGCTAGTAGAGAATCTGGAGCACTACATTTGTTGGTTCCATTAAACTCTCAAAATTGGCAGAAAAAAAGAACTTTCATATGAAACAGTCTATTCTTGTTCTTAAAAATGAAGGCTATTCCATGCGAAAAACTTCCAAGAAACTGAACATTTCCTACAACGGTGTGTACTACTCCATTCAGAGGAGAGCACAAACAGGCTCTAACCAGAGTAGAAAGAGAAGTGGGAGGCCCCGCTGCACAACTGAGCAACAAGACAAGTACATTAGAGTCTGTAGTTTGAGAAATCGACTCCTCACAGGTCCTCAACTGGCAGCTTCATTAAACAGTATACGCAAAACCCCAGTGTCAACGTTTACAGTGAAGAGGCGACTCCAGGATTCTGGCCTTCAGGGCAGAGTGGCAAAGAAAAAGCCATATCTGAGACTGGCTAATAAAAGGAAAATATTAATATGGGCACAAGAACACAGACATTGGACATAGGAAGATTGGAAAAAAGTGTTATGGACAGACGAATCCAAGTTTGAGGTGTTTGGATCACACAGAAGAACATTTGTGAGACGAAGAACAACTGAAAAGATGCTGGAAGAGTGCCTGATGCCATCTGTCAAACATGGTGGAGGTAATGTGATGGTCTGGGGTTGCTTTGGTGCTGGTAAAGTGGGAGATTTGTACAAGGTAAAAGGGATTTTGAATAAGGAAGGCCATCACTCCATTTTGCAACGCCATACCATACCCTGTGGACAGCGCTTGATTGGAGCCAATTTCATCCTATAACAGGACAATGACCCAAAGCACACCTCCAAATTATGCAAGAACTATTTAGGGAAGAAGCAGGCAGCTGGTATTCTATCTGTAATGGAGTGGCCAGCGCAGTCACCAGATCTCAACCCCACTGAGCTGTTGTGGGAGCAGCTTGACCGTATGGTGCGCAAAAAGTGCCCATCAAGCCAAACCAACTTGTGAGAGGGGATTCTGGAAGCATGGTGTGAAATTTCTCCAGATTACCTCAGCAAATTATCTGCTAGAATGCCAAAGATCTGCAATGCTGTAATTGCTGCAAAGGGAGCATTCTTTGACGAAAGCAAAGTTTGAAGGAGAAAATTATTATTTCAAATAAAAATCTTCTTTTCGAACCTTGTCAATGTCTGGACTAGATTTTCAATTCATTTGGCAACTCATTTAATTAATAAAAGTATGAGTTTTCATAGAAAACACAAAATTGTCTGGGTGACCCTAAACTTTTGAATGGTAGTGTATATTGATTTCCATAGAGAGAAAAAATGCAATCATTGTATAAAAGACAGCAGGGATATGAGCGGTGAGAGTAAGACACTATACATATGTACTCTGAACATGGTGAGGGTTATGTGCAGGAGGTACAGTGTATTAGCTGGTTCTTCAGGAGTACAGGGCCGTGTCCTGCTTGTCACTTTTTCATGTAGCTTCTACATTTCGGACATGACTAAGCTGATCAGACACGCTCATCTAGAAGGAAGCATGAACAGAATTTGCTAGCATGTGAGTATCAGCAAGTACATAAACATGACTCCCCAAAGGCAACCTCTCTAGTGATTCCTCTCCCAGTGTAATTAGCAATGACCAGATAGCCTGCATTGCCTGCCCCCTCCGACCCTTATGTAAGGGATTATCCGCCACATTTCACATCCTGTACAGTAAACCTCAGGAGCTCTTAACCCACATACACTGCACCAGGGAAACCATAGAAGTCAATTTCTATCAGTTTAGAAAATGCATTCAGTTACTTTGTATTACCACTTCCTTACATTAAGAAAATGTATGGAATAATACCCAGCAAACATATGTAAAGCATATGGGGATAATTTACAAAACCTGACAAAGCGTTTAATTTCTTAGTTGTAGTAATCTGTTCTATATTTCTTTACCACTAGTCAGATTTTGATGATTCGGACCCCCAGATAATCTGATATTCATCCTAACAATGGAATAGCTCTTAATGAGTTAGAGCCAAACAGGCAAGACAAGAACTTATGGGGTCAGTCGCAGTGGTGTTGCTGCAAGTGCAGATCCCTCTTCAGTTATTACTCTGGCATCTCCAAAAATTGCCCATCAAACAGGCTGGGCAGTGTTCTGAATTTCCAAAGAAATGATTGGAGAGACATGCGTATGTACAGCTACCTGTTCGCCAATAGGATTGACAATGGGACCCTATTTTTGAGATAGATGTAGGTCTGAGTGGTGGGAACTACATTCATCATATACTAGCTGAAGAGCCCGGCGTTGCCTGGGCATAGTAAATATCTGTGGTTAGTTATAGCACCTCACTTCTCTTAATTTCCGATCACGCCTCTCATTTTTCCCATCATATCTTTCATTTTCCCTCTCATATCTCTCATTTTCTCCCTCACACTGTCATGCCGTTGCTGCCGCCGCCTCTCCCCACTGCAGCTCGCCGGGCGCGCGCGTCGCATTCAGCTCTGCGCGTGCACACATCTGATTCCTCTGTTGGCGCTCTTTCCTGTCCTCTCCGTCATCCTGGAGGACTGTAACCCGGAAGTAGCTCCCTTGCTGCTATGTAAACTGCTTCCTGCTGCTTCTCTGTGCCTGATGTTCATTTGTGTTTACAAGTGCTTCTGGTCACCTGTGGTCTCTGAGCGTTCCTAGCTCTCTGACTTTGGGTCTCCTCCGCCCTCTGCAGTGCCTGCCTGTTTCCTGTGTTCCTGCCTTGTTCCTTCAGTTCCTTTTCCTCTGCGGTACCTGCCCGGCTCCTATATCTTTTCCTTGCTCCCGTCAGCCTCAGTGTCTCCATATTGTCCTGCCAGCCTCCGTGCCTCCGTAGCGTTCCCATCTTCTCCCTTGTCTCAGTAGTTCCTTTCTGTTCCCTCTTTCCCTTTGTGCCTGCTGTGTACCCATCTGATCTCAGTCGCCCCTCCAGCTTCCGTGGCGATAGTCCCTCACGGGCCTGCCCCTAACTCTCCCTGTATAGGGGGCGGTCCACCTGGTCAGCTCGTCCGAGAGGGGTTCGTCATCACGGTCCAGTGGGTCCACGCTCCGTTTTTCACTGTTTGAATCTACATGCTCTAATAGGACTGCACTCGGGTGACATCCGAGTGCAGCCAGATTCTTACAGCGTCACACACACCTCATTTTCCCCCTCACTCCTCTTATTTTCCCCCACTCCTCTCATTCCCACCTAACACTTGTCATTTCGACCTCACATCTGTCATTTTCCGATCACTCCACTATTTTCCCTCACTCCTCTCATTTTGCACTCACACCTTTTCATTTTCACCTCACACCTCTCATTTTCACCTCAGTATATACAATGCCTACAAGTAGTATTCAACCCCCTGCAGATTTAGCAGGTTTAATAAGATGCAAATAAGTTAGAGCCTTCAAACTTCAAACAAGAGCAGGATTTATTAACAGATGCATAAATCTTACAAACCAAAAAGTTTTGTTGCTCAGTTAAATTTTTATAAATTTTAAACATAAAAGTGTGGGTCAATTATTATTCAACCCCTAGGTTTAATATTTTGTGGAATAACCTTTGTTTGCAATTACAGCTAATAATCGTCTTTTATAAGACCTGATCAGGCCAGCACAGGTCTCTGGAGTTATCTTGGCCCACTCCTCCATGCAGATCTTCTCCAAGTTATCTAGGTTCTTTGGGTGTCTCATGTGGACTTTAATCTTGAGCTCCTTCCACAAGTTTTCAATTGGGTTAAAGTCAGGAGACTGACTAGGCCACTGCAACACCTTGATTTCTTGCCTCTTGAACCAGGCCTTGGTTTTCTTGGCTGTGTGCTTTGGGTCGTTGTCTTGTTGGAAGATGAAATGACGACCCATCTTAAGATCCTTGATGGAGGAGCAGAGGTTCTTGGCCAAAATCTCCAGGTAGGCCGTGCTATCCATCTTCCCATGGATGCGGACCAGATGGCCAGGCCCCTTGGCTGAGAAACAGCCCCACAGCATGATGCTAACAGTAGTTCCATAAGCCTTCCACTTCCGGATGATGCTCCCAACAGTGGAGACAGGTAGGCCCAACTCCTTGGAAAGGATTTTGTACCCCTTGCCAGCCTTGTGACCCTCCACGATCTTGTCTCTGATGGCCTTGGAATGCTCCTTTGTCTTTCCCATATTGACCATGTATGAGTGCTGTTCACAAGTTTGGGGAGGGTCTTAAATAGTCAGAAAAGGCTGGAAAAAGAGATAATTAATCCAAACATGTGAAGCTCATTGTTCTTTGTGCCTGAACTACTTCTTAATACTTTAGGGGAACCAAACAGAATTCTGGTGGGTTGAGGGGTTAAATAATAAATGACCCTCTGAAAAGACTTTTCACAATTTAAATAAAAAAATAAACAAAGGAATAACATTTTTTTTTGCTGCAGTGCATTTCACACTTCCAAGCTGATCTACAGTCCAAATGTCACAATGCCAAGTTAATTCCAAATGTGTAAACCTGCTAAATCTGCAGGGGGTTGAATACTACTTGTAGGCACTGTACATGTTTGTCATCTCCCTTATATATAGTATACACCTGTATGTCATCTCCTGTATATAGTATATACCTGTATGTCATCTCCTCCTGTATATAGTATATACCTGTGTCATCTCCCCTGTATATAGTATATATCTGTGTGTCATCTCCTCCTGTATATAGTATATACCTGTATGTCCTCTCCACCTATATATAGCATATACCTGTATGTCATCTCCTCCTGTATATAATATATACCTGTAGGTCATCTGCTCCTGTATATAGAATATACCTGTGTGTCATCTCCTCCTGTATATAGTATATACCTGTATGTCATCTCCTCCTGTATATAGTATGTACCTGTATGTCATCTGCTCCTCTATATAGTATATACCTGTGTCATCTCTCCTGAATATAGTATATACCTGTGTGTTATCTCCCCTGTACATAGTATATATCTGTATGTCATCTCCTCCTGTATTTGACCTCGTTCACACATTACTTGGTCAGTATTTTTACCTCAGTATTTGTAAGCTAAATTGGCAGCCTGATAAATCCCCAGCCAACAGGAAGCCCTCCCCCTGGCAGTTTATATTAGCTCACACATACACATAATAGACAGGTCATGTGACTGACAGCTGGCGTATTTCCTATATGGTACATTTGTTGCTCTTGTAGTTTGTCTGCTTATTAATCAGATTTTTACTTTTGAAGGCTAATACCAGACTTGTGTGTGATTAGGGCGCGTTTCGTGTGTCAAGTTGTGTGTGTTGAGTTGCGTGTGGCGACATGCATGTAGCGACTTTTGTGAGATGAGTTTTGTGTGGCGACATGCGTGTAGCAACTTTTTGTGTGTCGAGTTGCATGTGACAGGTTAGTGTAGCAAGTTGTGCGCAGCAAGTTTTGCGCGTGGCGAGTTTTATGTGTGGTGCCTTTTGAATATGTGCAAGTTTTGTGTGAGGCAACTTTTGTATGTGTTGCAACTTTTGTGCATGTGGCAATTTTTCCGCGGGTGCAAGTTTTGCGTGTGGCGAGTTTCCCCATGAGGTGAGTTTTGCACGTGTGGCGAGTTTTGCGTGAGCCCAGTTTTGCATGTGACGAGTTTTGCGCGTGGCGAGTTTTGAGCGGCGACTTTTGTGTTTCGACTTTTATGTGGCGAGGTTGGTGTATGTGTGGTGAAATGTGTGCTGGAGGGTGGTATATGTGTTCAAGCACGTGGTAGTGTGTGGCGCATTTTGTGTGCGTGTTCATATCCCCGTGTGTGGTGAGTATCCCATGTCGGGGCCCCACCTTAGCAACTGTACTGTATATACTCTTTGGTGCCATCGCTCTCATTCTTTAAGTCCCCCTTGTTCACATCTGGCAGCTGTCAATTTGCCTCCAACACTTTTCGTTTCACTTTTTCCTCATTATGTAGATAGGGGCAAATTTGTTTGGTGAATTGGGAAGCGTGGGGTTAAAATTTCACCTCACAACATAGCCTATGACGCTCTCGGGGTCCAGACGTGTGACTGTGCAAAATTTTGTGGCTGTAGCTGCGACGGTTCAGATGCCAATCCCGGACATACACACACACATACACACACACATTCAGCTTTATATATTACGGTAGATTTATGTAACATTCTATGGATATGCCACGAAAGCGCACCATATGAATACCTCATTACCAGAGCAAATAATCTATAGGAAATTATACTTTCACGACATCAGTGGAACATGTATGGCGCTGCGGGAGGTGCGCTCCCGCACACCTCCATACATGTAAGGTGTGACCATCACATGGGCTCTATCCCAGTCTAAAAGCAGGTGTCAGCACTAAATCTACTATATAAAGCTGAATGTGTGTGTGTGTGTGTGTGTGTGTGTGTGTGTGTGTGTGTGTGTGTATGTCCGGGATTGGCATCTGCACCGTCGCAGCTACAGCCACAAAATTTTGCACAGTCACACGTCTGGACCCCGAGAGCGTCATAGGCTATATTGTGAGGCGAAATTTTAACCCCGCGCGTTCCAATTCACCAAACAATTTTGCCCCTATCTACATAATGGGGAAAAAAGTGAAAGGAAAAGTGTTGGAGGCGTCGCAGCTACAGCCACAAAATTTTGCACAGTCACACGTCTGGACCCTGAGAGCGTCGTAGGCTATGTTGTGAGGTGAAATTTTAACCCCGCGCTTTCCAATTCACCAAACTATTTTTCCCCTACCTACATAATGGGGAAAAGTGAAAGGAAAAGTGTTGGAGGCAAATTGACAGATGCCAGATGTGAACAAGGGGGACTTAAAGAATGAGAGCGATGGCGCCAAGGAGTGTATACCGATCAGTTGCTAAGGTGGGGCCCCGACATGAGATACTCACCACACATGGGGATATGAACACACACACAAAATGCGCCACACACTACCACGTGCTTAAACACATATACCACCCTCAGCACACATTTCACCACACATACACCAACCTCGCCACATAAAAGTCGAAACACAAAAGTCGCCGCTCAAAACTCACCACGCGCAAAACTCGCCACATGCAAAAACTAGGCTCACGCAAAACTCGCCACAAGTGCAAAACTCACCTCATGGAAAACTCGCCACACGCAAAACTTGCACACGCGGAAAAATTGCCAGATGCACAAAATTTGCAACACATGCAAAAGTTCCCTCACACAAAACTTGCACATACTCAAAAGGCACCAGACCTAAAACTCACCACGCGCAAAACTCGCCATGCGCAAAACTTGCTGCACACAACTTGCTACACTAACCTGTCACATGCAACTCGACACACAAAAAGTTGCTACACGCATGTTGCCACACAAAACTCATCTCACAAAAGTCGCTACATGCATGTCGCCACACACAACTCAACACACACAACTTGACAGACGAAACTCGCCCTAAAACACACACAAGTCTGGTATTAGCCTTCAAAAATAAAAATCTGATTAATAAGCAGACAAACTACAAGAGCAACAAATGTACCATATAGGAAATACAGCAGCTGTCAGTCACATGACCTGTCTATTATGTGTATGTGTGAGCTAATATATACTGCCAGGGGGAGGGCTTCCTGTTGGCTGGGGATTTATCAGGCTGCCAATTTATCTTACAAATACTGAGGTAAAAATACTGAGCAAATAACGTGTTAACGAGGTCTAATACAGGAGATCACACAGGTATATACTATATACAGGGGAGATGACACACAGATATATACTATATACAGGAGAGATGACACACAGGTATATACAATATAGAGGAGGAGATGACATACAGGTACATACTATATACAGGAGGAGATGACATACAGGTATATACTATATACAGGAGGAGATGACACACAGGTATATACTATATACAGGAGCAGATTACCTACAGGTATATACTATATACAGGAGGAGATGACATACAGGTATATGATATATATAGAAGATGACATACAGGTATATACTATATACTGGAGGAGATGACACACAGATATATACTATATACAGGGGAGATGACACACAGGTATATACTATATACAGGAGGAGATGACATACAGGTATATACTATATATAGAAGGAGATGACATACAGGTATATACTATATATAGGAGGAGATGACATACAGGTATATACTATATACAGGGGAGATGACACACAGCAGGTATATACTATATACAGGGGAGATGACATACTGGTATATACTATATACAGGAGATGACATACAGGTGTATACTATATATAAGGGAGATGACAAACATGTATATACTGAGGTGAAAATGAGAGGTGTGAGGTGAAAATGAAAAGGTGTGAGTGCAAAATGAGAGGAGTGAGGGAAAATAGTGTAGTGATCGGAAAATGACAGATGTGAGGTCGAAATGACAAGTGTTAGGCGGGAATGAGAGGAGTGAGGGAGAAAATGAGAGGTGTGAGGGGGAAAATTAAAGATGTGATTGGGAAAATGAGAGGCGTGATGGGAAAATAAGAGAAGTGACGTGCTATAACTTACCACAGATATTTACTATGCCCAGGCAACGCCGGGCTCTTCAGCTAGTGAAATATAAAAAAGCTTTAGCTTTCAGAATAAAGTAATGCAAAAACAATTATTTTTTCTATAAAATCGTTTTTGTGCAAAAGCGGCAAGACATGAAAAAGTTTTATAAATGAGGTATCGTTGTCAGTACCGGCCAGAATTGTAAATCTGTCTTATCACTTTTACCACACGGTGAACAGCATAAAAAGAAAAAAAAATGTTGGTTTTTGTTCATTCTGCCTCCCAAAAATCAAAATCGAGAGAGATCAAAAAAGTTATGTTCCTGAAAATGGTACCAATAAAAACGTCAACTTGTCACGTTTTTAGTGTGTGACAGGAGCCAACCAAAAAAAAACGATGTAATTCTGGTATCACTGTAATCGCACGACCCGAAGAATAAAGTCACCTAATTATATCACATGAGGAGCAGCATGAAAAAATAAAACCAATTCTTGACCTACTGTTGATTTGTGATTTGTTCATTCTGTCTTCCAAAGATCGCAGTAAAGCTCAGCTCACATTTATCCTGATCACTGTTACTGGGGTTTCTTTGTAGATCTCTAAAATAGGTGATTCAGATGTATGCAATTTTGTTCTCGCACTGTCGCATCTCAGAGTGAAATTTCAGCATGCTGCATTTGTTTTTTTCTCATGCCGAATACATCTGAGAAATTATGCTGATCTGCACTGCCTCATTAACCCCTCTGTGACCTTAGACGTACTATCCCGTCGAGGTGCCCTGGGCTTATCTGACCCTGGACGGGATAGTACGTCATAGCCGATCGGCCGCGCTCACGGGGGGAGCGCGGCCGATCGCGGCCGGGTGTCAGCTGCTTATCGCAGCTGACATCCGGCACTATGTGACAGGAGCGGTCACGGACCGCCCCCGGCACATTAACCCCTGGCACACCGCGATCAAAGATGATCGCGATGTGCAGGGAAGCACCGCGCAGGGAGGGGGCTCCCTGCGGGCTTCCCTGAGCCCCCCGCAGCAACGCGATGTGATCGCGTTGCTGCGAGGGTCTCCTCACCTCCCTCCCTGCTCGAGCCCCGGATCCAAGATGGCCGCGGATCCGGGTCCTGCAGGGAGGGAGGTGGCTTCACAGAGCCTGCTTAGAGCAGGCACTGTGAAGGCTGCAGCGCTGCATGTCAGATCAGTGATCTGACAGAGTGCTGTGCAAACTGTCAGATCACTGATCTGTGATGTCCCCCCCTGGGACAAAGTAAAAAAAAAATTTTCCAAATGTGTAAAAAAAATAAAAAAAAATATTCCAAAATAATGAAAAAAAAAAAATAAATATTATTCCCATAAATACATTTCTTCATCTAAATAAAAAAAAAAAAATAAAAGTACACATATTTAGTATCGCCGCGTCCGTAACGACCCGACCTATAAAACTGTCCCACTAGTTAACCCCTTCAGTAAACACCGTAAGAAAAAAAAAAAAAAACGAGGCAAAAAACAACGCTTTATTATCATACCGCCGAACAAAAAGTGGAATAACACGCGATCAAAAGGACAGATATAAATAACCATGGTACCGCTGAAAGCGTCATATTGTCCCGCAAAAAAAGAGCTGCCATACAGCATCATCAGCAAAAAAATAAAAAAGTTATAGTCCTGAGAATAAAGCGATGCAAAAATAATTTTTTTCTGTAAAATAGTTTTTATCGTATAAAAGCACCAAACCATAAAAAAATGATATAAATGAGGTATCGCTGTAATCGTACTGACCCGAAGAATAAAACTGATTTATCAATTTTACCAAACGCGGAACGATATAAACGCCTAAAAGCGATAAAAAAAGTCACGTGCCCAAAAATGTTTTCAATAAAAACGTCAACTCGTCCCGCAAAAAACAAGACCTCACATGACTCTGTGGACCAAAATATGGAAAAATTATAGCTCTCAAAATGTGGTATTGCAAAAAATATTTTTTGCAATAAAAAGGGTCTTTCAGTGTGTGACGGCTGCCAATCATAAAAATCCGCTAAAAAACTCGCTATAAAAGTAAATCAAACCCCCCTTCATCACCCCCTTAGTTAGGGAAAAATAAAAAAAAATGTATTTATTTCCATTTTCCCATTAGGGCTAGGGTTAGGGCTAGGATTAGGGTTAGGGCTAGGGCTAGGGTTAGGGCTAGGGTTAGGGTTAGGGCTAGGGTTAGGGCTAGGGTTGGGGCTACAGTTAGGGTTGGGGCTAAAGTTAGGGTTAGGGTTTAGATTACATTTACAGTTGGGAATAGGGTTGGGATTAGGGTTAGGGGTGTGTCAGGGTTAGAGGTGTGGTTAGGGTTACCGTTGGAATTAGGGTTAGGGGTGTGTTTAGATTAGGGTTTCAGTTATAATTGGGGGGTTTCCACTGTTTCGGCACATCAGGGGCTCTCCAAACACGACATGGCGTCCGATCTCAATTCCAGCCAATTCTGCGTTGAAAAAGTAAAACAGTGCTTCTTCCCTTCCGAACCCTCCCATGCGCCCAAACGGTGGTTCCCCCCCACATATGGGGTATCAGCGTACTCAGGACAAATTGGACAACAACTTTTGGGGTCCAATTTCTCCTGTTACCCTAGGGAAAATACAAAACTGGGGGCTAAAAAATAATTTTTTGTGGGAAAAAAATTTTGTTTTATTTTTATGGCTCTGCATTATAAACTTCTGTGAAGCCCTTGGTGGGTCAAAGTGCTCACCACACATCCAGATAAGTTCCTTAGGGGGTCTACTTTCCAAAATGGTGTCACTTGTGGGGGGTTTCAATGTTTAGGCACATCAGTGGCTCTCCAAACGCAACATGGCGTCCCATCTCAATTTCTGTCAATTTTGCATTGAAAAGTCAAACTGCGCTCCTTCCCTTCCGAGCTCTCCCATGCGCCCAAACAGTGGTTTACTGCCACATATGGGGTATCAGCGTACTCAGGACAAATTGGACAACAACTTTTGAGGTCCAATTTCTTCTCTTACCCTTGGAAAAATAAAAAATTGGGGGCAAAAATATAATTTTTGTGAAAAAATATGATTTTTTATTTTTACGGTTCTGCATTATAAACTTCTGTGAAGCACTTGGTGGGTCAAAGTGCTCACCACACATCCAGATAAGTTCCTTAGGGGGTCTACTTTCCAAAATGGTGTCACTTGTGGGGGGTTTCAATGTTTAGGCACATCAGTGGCTCTCCAAACGCAACATGGCGTCCCATCTCAATTCCTGTCAATTTTGCATTGAAAAGTCAAATAGCGCTCCTTCCCTTCCGAGCTCTCCCATGCGCCCAAACAGTGGTTTACTGCCACATATGGGGTATCAGCGTACTCAGGACAAATTGGACAACAACTTTTTGGGTCCAATTTCTCCTGTTACCCTTGGTAAAATAAAACAAATTGGAGCTGAAGTAAATTTTTTGTGTAAAAAAGTTAAATGTTCATTTTTATTTAAACATTCCAAAAATTCCTATTAAACACCTGAAGGGTTAATAAACTTCTTGAATGTGGTTTTGAGCACCTTGAGGGGTGCAGTTTTTAGAATGGTGTCACACTTGGGCATTTTCTATCATATAGACCCCTCAAAATGACTTCAAATGAGACGTGGTCCCTAAAAAAAAATGGTGTTGTAAAAATGAGAAATTGCTGGTCAACTTTTAACCCTTATAACTCCCTAACAACAAAAAAAATTGGTTCCAAAATTATGCTGATGTAAAGGAGACATGTGGGAAATGTTACTTATTAAGTATTTTGTGTGACATATCTCTGTGATTTAATTGCATAAAAATTCAAAGTTTGAAAATTGCGAAATTTTCAAAATTTTCGCCAAATTTCCATTTTTTTCACAAATAAACGCAGGTACTATCAAAGAAATTTTACCACTATCATGAAGTACAATATGTCACGAGAAAACAATGTCAGAATCACCAGGATCCGTTGAAGCGTTTCGGAGTTATAACCTCATAAAGGGACAGTGGTCAGAATTGTAAAAATTGGCCTGGTCATTAACGTGCAAACCACCCTTGGGGGTAAAGGGGTTAAATAACATTGGTCCCAGAACAATCCGATTTTTTTTTTTTTTAAATCCGATTTCACTCGTCTGATTTATACGCAAGTGTGAGTGTACCCCTAGATGGAAACCCCATTGTAAGTGCTCAGCATAGAGCGCAGAATAAATGTAATCCAAAATGTTCCCAATAATAACTTCAACTAAATCCACCAAAAAGCAAGCCCTCACTCAGGTCTGTTATCTGTCAATGGAAATATAGGGGCTTCCATGTTCCTGGTAGCACAAAGGCTCTAGAACAGCGCTATACTCCTCGCCCCCCAAAATAGATTAAAGGTATGTGCACACGTTGTGGATTCTCTGCAGACCAGCAGCGTTATTTACGGGGAAGAAACGCTGCAGATCCACAATTGATTTACAGTACAATGTAAATCAATGAGAAAAAAAAAACGCTGTACAGATGGAGTGGAAAATTCCGTGCGGAAACGCTGTGGATTAAAAAAAGTAGCATGTCACTTCTTTTTTGCGGATCTGCAGCGTTTTTGTACCCATTCCATTATAGAAATCCGCAGGGGTAAAAAACGCTGAAAATCTGCAGCAAAACCGCACAAAAAACGCTGCGGATCTGCACAAAAAATGCAACAAATCCGCAGCTGCGTTTTCTGCCAAGACATGCAGAATCCGCACCAGAAATTCCTAAGGCTAATCCGCAATGTGTGCACATAGGGAATTCTGCACTCGCAAATCCAAATGGCCCGAACCCTTCTGAGCCCCAGTGTGCCTAATCAGCAGTTAGCATCCACCTTTGGAATTTCTGTAGAGATGAGACCCTGCTTAATTTACAGGGTCCATGTTTTCAGAAGCACAAGCTGGCCACAATGTTCGGGCACTACAATGGCAGATTTGCAGTTTTCACTCGGCAACATTCACTGATGCTTGTTTCTAGCACACACCCATGGAGCCAAAATTGTCACTGCACCTATAGATAAATTCATAGAGGGGTGTCATTTCTAAAATGAGGTCACTTGATGGAGGATTCTGTTGTTCTGGCACTTAGGGAATCTGTATTTGGAGTCTGCAAACTATTCTATTCAAATAGCACTACATCTGTTCCAAGTCTTCTTGTGTGGCCAAGGCTTCTTCCACACTTCCGTCGGCAGTGTCCCGTCCTAATGCGTCGGGAAGACATGCCGACGGATGTCGATAAAATAGTGATACAGCTGAGGGAACGCATCCAGTGTTATGACGGATGCGTCGGCTGAGCTTTTCCTGTGTAGATATGGGACTTGGTATTCCGGGGACCAGAGAGAAGAGAGAGAGAGAGAATTTTCCCCCTGCCTTGAAAATCCTTCCGGGCATGCTCAGAGGAAAAAAACGTGATACGTCGCTGGATTCCTGTGTGTGACGGTCAGCGACGGATCCTGCGTCCATAGGCTTCCATTATAGCCGACGACGGACAGCGCAGGACCCGTCGCTGACCGATTTTCTGACGTGCAGAAAAAACGTTCCTCTGAACGTTTTCTCTCCACGACCAACTGCTATTTTCCGACGGATCCAGTGCAATCTGTCGCTAATACAAGTCTATGGGAAAATGCAGGATCTTGCAAATTGTTTCAAACATGATGTCGTCCCTTAAAAAAAAAATAAAAAAGTTTTGTAAATTTGGTTAGAAAAATGAGGAAATGCTGATAAACTTTTAACCTTTGTAACTTCCTAGTTTTTTTTTTGCCATGTTTCAAAAATGATGCTGATGATAATTGGACATATGGGAAATGTTATATATAAATTATTTTGTACAGTATGAGGAATTAGGGTGTAAATTCTGATATTTTCACAAATAAATGCAAGACATTTCGACCTAAATTGAGCACTAAGGCCGGGGACCCATTAGCGTATGGCATCAGATGATTCTCTTGCTACTAACACTCGGCCCCCGCTCTGCTGCTAGCATAAGCCGAGTGTCAGTGCTCTCTGCTCCGGTCCTCTTGCATGAGAGAACCGCAGAATAGCGGCAGAGGAGGTGGAAAAAGTAATTTCTCCATCTCCTCGGTTGCAGTGTTGGCGGGAATCGCAAAGCACTCGGGTGATATCAGAGTACAGTGTGATGTTTCACATGCAACCATAGAATTATATGGATGCATGCCATCCGATTCGAGTGCCATCGCAGCATGCCAAATCAGCATGAAAACATAATTGCAGATGTGAGCTGCATAGAGAAACATTGAGGCGAGTGCAATCCAATTTTTTTTTTATTGCATTGCAGTCGTTCGATTGCATCACAAGTGGGAATGAGTTCTTACAAAGTATAATGTGTCACGATAAAACAATCTTAGAATCGCTGCTATCCATTTTAGCATTGAAGAGTTTTTGCCTCAAAGTGACACTGGTCAGAAGTGTTAAATTTGTCATGTTGAAGAAGGTGAAAACAGGCTTCGAGCCGAAGTGGTTAAAGGGGTTTTCCCACGAACAATATACAGTACATTTTGAGTAATAGATCTTGCAATGCACAGAAGTTTCACAATTGGATGTGTTAAAAATAAATGTTCCTGTGCTGAGATAATCTTATAAATGTGCCCCTACTGTGTACTGTGTAATGGGTGTGTTTGACCGTGCAGGAACATGGTCTGATCATACCACAGCTTTATGCCATGGAGCAAAAGAGTATACAGACAGGACAGCAGAGGATCTCAAATTATAATTTTTAGGTGGCAAAACATTTGATTGCCTGTTTTTAATCAATGTTTTGCAATACTTTATTGTTCTGTCGTCTGTATACTCTTTTGCTTCCTCCCCTGCCCAGGAGCTGTGGTATGATCAGACCATGTTCCTGTACAGTGAGACACAGTCATTACACAGTACACAGCAGGGGCACATTTATAAGATTATTTCAGCACAGGAACATTTTTTTAACACATTCAACTGTGGAAGTTATTCAAAGATCTATTGAATTAAAATTACGTTTGTTCATAATAACTGCTAGAGACAACTGTCCAACACTTTGTCCCTACCAGTTCCATATATCACAGCGGTATAGCAAATAAATTCTACCAGTTTTCCATCTACTGACAGTATACTAATGACTTGATGCCTTGCCACTTGAGTCCCCAGAGGAGCATGTGTGATATGACTAAATGTGCAGCAGATGAGTCTTTGTAGGTTTAGGGCCCCCATACACATTAGATTAAAACCGGCAGAACTTACCTACCTACCTATATCAACGTGTTTGGCCAACAGTCTAATGTGTATCTGGGCACCGTCCGACTGATAGTCGGGAGAGATGTCAATTGCGCATGTCTGATTTCGGTTTACCAATCACAATGGTCTCCTTGAGAGAAGCCGGCGGCTTTTTCATAGAAAACATAGGAGCGCTCAGCCAAGTGAGCGCTGCTGTGTATGGTAGTGTCGGCTAACATGGCTGTTGACTGAACGATCAGCTGAAGCTTTGGCCGACAGCCATCTAATGTGTATGGCCAGCCTTAGAGACCAGCACTTTGAGAAGCCAGTGCCGTTTTCAGAAGGGTACTTCCATCTATGCCAATAAACTTCTAAGGACTAATATTTGGAGATTTAAAAGGCAAACTATCTTTTTTCCCAGATAGAGATGAGCAAAAATATTCACTCTGTCTTGATCCAGTGTTAGGTCGGTCCTTTTTGGTAGCAGGACCAGGGCAATCATTGCTTCTGCAGCTGGCATCTTGGGTCATACCATGATGTTGCATGGCATAGTAAATGCCAGAGCTGCCCAACATGCCAACCGCAGAAGTGAAGAATACTTTGGTCCGATCAGCAGAGAGAATCAGACTGGACTCCGGAACTCAACTCAACTTTGAGATAATTTTTTTTACATATCTACCTCACAGAAACCAGATTTACATTTCTGATAAAGGAGTGGGACTGACACTACTCTAAAATGAAGAACCTAGGCCTCATTCACATGTCCTTTTTTTCCTCATACTTGAGTTGATCATGTTTTGGGGTTTTCTTTGCAATAGGTTTCAATGGTAGTGAGATGCCATTGCATCTATCCAGACTGTGGCCAAAGTTAGACCTTATGAGCCTGTATGCCTGAAAAAAGCCCAAAATGCATTGTGCACTTAGCCATACTCATGCAGAATTTTAATGAAGACTGGCTTATAAACCACTAGTCTTAATGAATTCCCCCTTGTATTAGTAACTTGTGCCCCAGTATTTTTTTTTAATTTACTTGCATTTTTATGGACCAAATTTTAAGGCTTCTATAAGAACGCGTCAGACCTACAAATTCCTTTACTTATTACTCTCATGTTATTATTGCAAAAATTCAAACTATTCGAAAAATGGAAAGTACTCAGCTTTCTTGGTTGCACAGATACCTTTGTTATGAGAAAAAAAGTACCCATTTTTATTCTCATCTTCAAGGACGTATAAATAAAAATCATGTCGTGTAACCCTGGAAAGACTAATAAATATTTTTGTTCAGATAGTTCAAATGCATGAACTTATATAGATGCTGTAGTTCTGAAATGTGTATCTTCTTTTTATCCTGTCAATGCACAAAAAGGCAAGAACAGTCAAAGTAAAGACATCTCGGTCCTTTTTAAAAGGGTATACAATGAACATATTCAATAAATAAAAATAACTGGAAGGCTTCCGCGACAAGCTAGTGCTTTTTTAATGGAAACTTAAAAGCCAGTGCTTTTAATGCGATCAGACCCAGCAATAACCAGTGTTTTGTTTGTGGGTTTTCATAGTCTTCATTGAAAATCAGTTTTCAAGACTTTATAAAAAAAATAAAATAAAAGAAAGAGTATTATACTGTTAGGAATGCAAAAGTACATAGCGCCTAAAAAGTAAAAAGAGAACATTTTCAAAGGAGAGAGGTGGTCTTGGTTTGTAAAATATTAAGTCAATAATGCTAACAAGTGATGAAAAATAATAGCTGGTACCTACTGCTTCTTGATATATTGCCGCATGCTACAAAAATGTAATGTTTTTGGTGCAGGGTAAGATGCAATGTTGGTCATAACGGATGAAAGCAGATCTCTTTCAAGAAATTTGCTCTACATGAAATGCCATTAAAATTAACCTAACGTATATTTCTTGGTCATAAAAGAAAGACAACAAAAAATATGAATGGATCAGGTAAATTGTTCTGCCTTGATTTATTATTTTTTGCTAACAAATTTAGGAGCCATATTTTAGTCATTTGTTGTGGCCGATAGACACAGGATTGGAGTTTTGTAGAACTCTCATAACATCCATGGCTCAGTATTTCTGATCAATGTGCCGTTATCTTCTCTGTTCTATTCCCTGTCCTTCCGCTAATCTCAGAAGTAGGGCTAACATTCTGTGTTTATTTAGACAGATGACAACCAGAGGGTTCAGCTGCCCTTGAAATAGAGTAATAAGGAGCTGCAGATGTGTTCAGTGTGGGAAAGTAAATGTTTGTACATTTGTCAACATGACAATAGATCTTACATTTCTTCCACCACAGAGTTGCTGGTTGATTACTAAAAACTCAGAATGAGCCCTGGCAAAAATCATATGATCTAGTTAGTACTGTTATCTTTTTTCAGAATCTAAAAAACAAAGAACAAAGCCTGACATGTTGGCAATAATTGAATTATTTTATATAGCCTGATAACCTACATGATGAACAGGAAGAGATGTATGACCAGACTTGTGAGCCTCATTAGTTGTACTAGAGCGATTTCACAATGACACCACATGATTTTTCAGCGAGTGGTCACAAGGACAACCTTTATTACTTCCATTCATGCTTTGACGGAAGGCGATCAATAACACAAGTGAATAGTTTCCATCAAAATGCTCACATTAAAAAAGTTACATTACAAAACAAGCTAAACATTTTGTCACAATATTTTCACAATATTTCTATCATTTATGACATTTTTTTTATAGCTTTCAATTCTTAATATGAACACTGGAAATCATCTGCTATAGATCAACAGGGCTTGTGGCCATCTTACCACATGCAGAAATGCTGTGTTTTTCGTTTGTTG
Organism: Ranitomeya imitator; assembly: GCF_032444005.1. Lineage (NCBI taxonomy): Eukaryota > Metazoa > Chordata > Amphibia > Anura > Dendrobatidae > Ranitomeya > Ranitomeya imitator. Next base: position 422,520,663 of record NC_091285.1, on the reverse strand, counting down.
ACTTTTTTTCCATGTGTTTTTCACATATTGCTGCACCAAAATATGCAACAGCAACCTCCTCTGTTTATTGTTTTTGTTGCTTTTTAAGCATATTCCCTTATGCATTTTTTTCGTGAAATCACATCCACTTTTCACAAAAAATTTACTTTAGGCCCAAACTTTTTTTTATTTTCACAAGGGTAACTGGAGAACATGGACCCCAACATTTGTTGTGCAATTTCTCCTGAATACACCGATACCTTATCTGTGGGGGAAATCTACTGTTTGGTGCATGGCATGGCACCATTTGTCTTTTTGAATGTAAAATTTGCTGAACTAATTAGCAGATACCATGTCGCGTTTGGAGACCTCCTGATGTGCCTAAACAGTGGAAACCCCAATTGACCCCATTTTGGAAACCATACCCCTCAAGGATTTCATCCAGGGGTATAGTGAGCATTTTGAACCCACAGGCATGACACAGAATTTGATAACATTAGGTCGTCATATTGATTATTTTGTCATTACTGTTGGGCTGTGCTCACTACTCCAGTATGCATCAGGTGCTCGGATATGCACCAAATATCTCAGGTGATTTAGTGACATGCTCGAGTCCCTGACCCGCATGTTTTGCGGCTGTCAGACACGCCAAAAAATGCTGGGATCCGCGATACTTCATTCATACCGACCATCTGCTGTAAACTTCCCAAGATGGAGGAACTGCATCAGAGCGGTATATACCAGTCTACTGTAATGTTTCAATTTAACCGATATTACAAGTCTTGGATGGATAAATATAGCAAGTAGAACAGATTATTAAAAAAATCTGCTGATTTATCACACTTAAGAATTGTTATTTAATATTCACTTTGATATGCTAATTAGTTATACACTGCAGATATTTCTTTATGCAAAAAAGTGTGTAATAAAGAAATATGTTGTTGTAAAATTACATTTAACTCTACACTATAAAAGAGCTGTCATTCAGCACAGGATGTTCTGTTTCAGAAGCATCAGCGTGAAGAACGGACGTGGAAATGTAATAACTCGTAGTGATCACATGCCAGTCATAATATCACTGGAACTGCACGTCTAAACTATAACTCAATTTGCTGCATCAATTAAAATGAGGGGACTTTTCTTTTGAGCTATTATGCCAGTAAAAGTGAAGCTAGAATATTACAATAATAAGGTTTCGTCTGCACTTATATTTATTGTCCTTTACATGGTGCAAAACAAACTTGTCACTATTCATATCCGTTCTAATTTGGGCTCAGAATATTATTTTTCTTATCACCTACACACATAAAAGTCAATGTCAAAATGTTATGTTGTCCAACCCAGGACCCAAGTGCTGCTTATAGGGAATCTGTCACCCCAAAAATCGTATATGAGATAAGGCCACCGGCATCAGGGGCTTATCTACAGCATTCTGTAATGGTGTAGATAAGCCACCGATGTTACCTGAAAGGTAAGAAAAAGAGGTTAGATTATACTCACCCAGGGGCGGTCCCGCTGCGGTCTGGGTCCGATGGGCATCGCGGTCTGGGTCCAGCACCTCCTATCTTCATACAATGACGTCCTCTTTTTGTGTTCCTGCTGTGGCTCCTGTGCAGGCATTTTTGTTTGCCCTGTTGAGGGACCCAGACCGCGATGCCCATCGGACCGGACCGCAGGGGGACCGCGCCTGGGTGAGTATAATCTAACCTGTTTTTCTTACCTTTCAGGATACATCGGGGGCTTACCTACAGCATTACAGAATGCTGTAGATAAGCCCTTGATGCCGGTGGCCTAATCTCATAAACGATTTTTGGGGTGACAGTTTCCCTTTAAGTGACTTTTATTTGATGTCTTCACTTAAATCTACCATACTGTAGAAAATGGCCATGTTGACAGAACGTTTTTATATTTCTTACATCAATAAATTTAAAACTGTCTTGGTTTAGAAATGTTTAATTTTATACATTTTAGCAATATTGTCTTATTAAAGAAGCAGTTCCATAAAAGTTTTTATCCTCTTAATATTTTGCAATCATCATATTATATAGCACTGTATACCCTATTTTTTGGACTATAAGACGCACCGGACCATAAGACACACCCCAAATTTGGGGTGGAAAATAGGAAAAAAATATTTTTATAAGATGAGGGTCCATCTTATATTCCAAATTTAAGGTATCTTACCTGGGAGCCGGCAGCGGTGCAGCAGAGTCACAGGAGGCATGGTCCCATCCTCAAGAAGTCGGGGGCTGAAGTGGGGCAATGCTGCGGGTCCTGGGTGGGAGGAGGGGGTATCCCAGCAGTGCGATGCTGCAGGCCCGGTGTTGGTGGTGAGGCAGATCAGAGTGCATTGCGTAAAGCAGGGTCCCTTCCTCGGGAAGCCAGCAGCAGCAGAAGTGTGGCAATGCTGCGGGCCCTGTGTCGGCAGTGAGCAGAGCGGAATGCATCATTGCTTTCCTGGCAGCCATTTTTCTGAAGTCATGGGCCGCTGGAGGCTGCGCGTGCACTGGCTGGGATCTTGGCAAACAGCCATAAGAAAATGGCAGCTTCCGACAGCGAGTGCACAAATTGAGATCTCAGCTATGCCGAGATCTCAATCTGTCTCCCCTCGAGCGATCCACAGTTTCAGAAAAATGGCCGCCGGGAAAGCATTGATGCACTCTGCTTTGCTCACCGCTGACACCGGGCCCACAGCATCACCACATTTCTGCCAACACTGGCTTCCTGAGGAAGGGACCCTGCTCACCATTACCACAACCCCCTCAGTAAGCCTGCATTTGGAGTACAAGACGCACCCGGCATTTCCCTCCCAAATTTGAGGGTGGAAAGTACTTCTTATAGTCCAAAAAATATGGTACTTGCAATTGCTTAATTTGTCTTTCTACCCAGATAATTCTTCTCTTTTCTCTGCTTTTTGCAGAAACAGGAAGTCTCATGACCCTGCATTTATAACTTCCCTTTTCAGCTCCTGACGCAGCTGCTACATCCCTCCCTCCCTGCCAGGGACTTTTACAGTGTCTTATGACTCCTGCAGGGAAAAGAGATTTACTGCTCATACATACAGTTTAGAATGATTCGACTAGTTAGTTTTTAATCACATGATATCACAGAAAAGAGAAGAATTATCTGGGTAGAAAGGCAAAATGAGCAACCGTGAGTACACAGTGCAATATAATATGATGACAATAATTTATTAAGAGGATAAACATTTTGATGGGAGGATTGAGTTCCTGTTCACACAGTACACTGCTTTTCCTGTGATGTTTAAACAGGAAATCACAAGGCAAGCTACTAAACCACATTAGAATAGTATATATGTACTAAGAAGCTTGAACTGCTTATTCATTAGAAATACAGTACAACCTTTTTATGCCAAACTCCAAACAAATGCCAAAAAAGCATTGCTCTCAGTGGATAATATGCATCACAGTATTTCAAGCTGCTTCCTATGTGGCAAGAGGAAGCAATGTGTGCCACCATACAGTTACCTGCACATAGCTCTACTCAAGATAGTAGGGGACCTAACTGGACTCCAATACATGAATACATGTTATGAGTTATTTAGATATAAAGTAATGTGAAACATTTTAGGCTGGTGTGGAAAAAAATGCTGCAAAGTAAGAAGTTTAAATAGTATATTTTCATCAAGTAACAAAATGCAAAGTGAATGAAAAAAAGAGAAATCAAATCAATATTTGGTGTGACCAGCCTTTGCCTTCAAAAAAAAGTATCAAAGCAGCAATTCTTCTAGGTACAGTTGTGCTCAAACGTTTACATACCCCGGCAGAACTTTGGTTTTCTTGGTCTTTTTTCAGAGAATATGAATGGTAACACCAAAACTTTTTCTCCACTCATGGTTAGTGGTTGGGTGAAGCCGTTTATTGTTACACAACAGATGAGACACATGCTTACTTCTCTTTGAAATCTGAAGATGTCCAGCAGTGCCATTGGCTCAGAACAGGCAGTAACCAGTGGAACCCATATACACCCACTTACTGTTCAGAGAAGTCTGGCCAGAAGTGGTCTTTACTGAAGTATTGTGAACAAAAAAGCAATTTCTTCAACATGGAAACAAGGCCTAGTGACTCAACTGGACAACTGAGCCAAAATGTGAAATATTTGTTGAAACAAAAGGCAGTTTGCTTGCATAAAGGCTGGAAAGCTGTACAATAATAAGTGTCTGCAGACAAGTTTGATGGCTCCTTGCATGTTTGGGGGCATATTTCAGCAAATTGAGTATGGGATTTAGTCAGGATTAATGGTGTCCTCAATGTTGAAAAATACACTTACAGAAAGATACTTATCCATCATGCAATACCTTCAGGGAGATGTTTTTACATTTATTTTACAGCAGGACAATGTCCCCAAACATACAGCCAATGTCATTATGAACTATCTTCGATATAAAGTAAAACATGGAGTCCCAGAGATGATGATACGACCATCACAGAGCCCTGATATCATCATCGAGTCTGTCTGGGATTACACGAAGAGACAGGATTTGCACTGCAGACTGCAGTGCGCAGGCGCCAGGAAAGGTCAGAGATGCCCGGCACCTGCGCTCTGCAGTACTTTGCTCTGCCCTCAACAAAGTACGTCTGCGCAGGAGCCACGACAGGACCACTTGTACTGTTATGATCTGGTGATTTAGGAGCAACATGGAACGAGCTCTGAAGGAAGTGGTATCTGTACTGACCGCAGTCAGTGGCCACTTGTACTGTTATGATCTGGTGGTTTAGGAGCAACATGGAACGAGCTCTGAAGGAAGTGGTATCTGTACTGACCGCAGTTCCTAAGCTCAACACAACACTAGAAGTAGCCGTGGGATGCTCCTAACTCTCCCTAGGCATCTCGTCACGGCCTAAGAGCTAACTACCCCTAAAGATAGAAGCAGGAAAACTATCTTGAAAATCCCCAAAGGATAGATTAGCCCCCCCCAAATAATGACTGTGAGTGGAGAGGGAAAGGACATACACAGAATGAAACCAGGATGAGCACAGGAGGCCAGTCTAGCTAGATAGGACAGGATGGAATACTGTGCGGTCAGTATAAAACACTACAAAAATCCACGCAGAGATTACAAAAATCTCCACACCTGACTAAAGGTGTGGAGGGTAAATCTGCTTCCCAGAGCTTCCAGCAACACAGAGTTAATTCATACTGATAAGCTGGACAAACATAGAAAGCACAGAACGGATAAGTCCACAATCTGTGGACAGAAAAGAGCAAGCAAGAACTTAGCTTTGCTGGACTGGTCAGGAAAACAGGGAAATCCAAAGAGATGTGAATCCAACCAGGAACCATTTACAAGTGGCACTGGCTGAAGGAAAGAGCCAGGCATAAATAGCCGAGCAGAAAAGACAATCAGTAGAAGCAGCTGCTGACAGCTAAATCCAAGGAGCAGCCATACCACTTGAAACCACAAGAGGGAGCCCAAGAGCAGAACTCACAAAAGTGCCACTTACAACCACCGGAGGGAGCCCAAGAGCGGAATTCACAACACTTATCTATAGCATTATAGAATGCTGTAGATAAGCCCCTGATGCCGGTGGCCTTAGCTTATAGGCCAAAAATGGGGTGACAGATTCCCTTTAATTTAAGATTTCTCTTTTGTTCATTCACCATGCATTTTGATAATTGATAAAAAATAAACTATTAACACTTTTATTTTTTTAAAACATTGTCACTTTGAAGGAGTTTTTCCACACCTACCTAAAACTTTTTCATAGTACTATATGTACCACAACAGACATAATGAGCGCCTTGTTTTTTTCTGTATGGATGTAATAACTCTTCGAAACATTTAGCTATTGCATTTTTATTGACATCACTAATTACAAAAGCATTAGAACACTTTTCTATGTATAAGGTCACAATCACATGACAATATGTTGGTCAATATTTTACATCAGTATTTGTAGGTCAAAATCAGGAACGTACAAAAGAACAATCAGAGTATGTATGTGTAATTCTATATACGGTAAAAGTATATATGAGTGTACATCAATACATATGTAATGAGAATATTCATTGCATAAATCACTTAAACATATAGAGGTGCTTCTCACAAAATTAGAATATCAAAAAGTTAATTTATTTCAGTTCTTCAATACAAAAAGTGAAACTCATTATATAGAGTCATTACAAACAGAGTGATCTATTTCAAGTGTTTATTTCTGTTAATGTTAATGATTATGGTTTACAGCCAATGAAAACCCAAAAGTCATTATCTTAGTAAATTAGTATACTTTATAACACCAGTTTCAAAAATGATTTTGGAATCCTAAATGTTGGTCTACTGAAACGTATGTTCAGTAAATGCACCCAATACTTTTGGTTCAGGGCTCCTTTTGCATCAATTACTGCATCAATGCGGCGAGGCATTGAGGCGATCAGCTTGTGGCACTGCTGAGGTGTTATAGAAGCCCAGGTTGCTTTGATGGCAGCCTTCAGCTCATCTGCATTGTTTGGTCTGGTGTCTCTCATCTTCCTTTTGACAATACCTCATAGATTCTTTATGGGGTTAAGGTCACGCGAGTTTGCTGGCTAATCAAGCACAGTGATACTCTTGATTGTAAACCAGGTATTGGAACTTTTGGCAGTGTGGACCGGTGCCAAGTCCTGCTAAAGAATGAAATTTCCATCTCCAAAAAACTTGTCGGCAGAGGGAAGCATGAAGTGCCCTAAAATTTCCTGGTAGACAGCTGCACTGACTTTGATCTTGATAAAACACAGTGGACGTACACCAGCAGATGCCATGGCTCCCCAAACCATCACTGATTGTGGAAACTTCACACTAGACCTCAAGCAGCTTGGATTGTGTGCCTCTCCATTCCTCCTCCAGACTCTGGGACCTTAATTTCCAACTGAAATGCAAAATTTACTTTCATCTGAAAACATCACCTTGGACCACTGAGCAACAGTCCAATTCCATTTCTCCTTGGCTCAGGTAAAACGCTTATGGCCTTGTCTATTGGTCATGAGTGGCTTGACGCACAGGCATATTCCCATGGCCCTGAGGTCACCGCACTTCAGCCTGTACTCAATGATGTCACCGTTGGGGAATGATGCTGCCCTCTCAGCATCTCATTCACCAGTGGTTTTCAACCGGGACGATCGCATCATGGCACCGTCAATGTTGAAAACTGTATATCCCCCAGACATGGATTACGGCATGGGACACAACAACGGACAGGTATGGTATATTGTTGCATTTTTTATTTTATTTTTATTACAGGAGATCGAGGGCTTCGCTTGGATTTGGCGTGGTTGTAAGTATGGCGTAATTGAGATTAATTTTTTCAAATAAAGGACTTTATTCTGGCTGTGTCTTTATTTACAAACAATACAACTATAGGATTAGTAATGGAAAGGTGACATCAACCCCACAAATACTACCCCACTTGCCACCACTACAGGGCAAGTGGGAAGAGCCAAGCAAAGCGCCAGAAAAGGCGCATCTAATAGCGCAGTAATGCGCCTTTTCTGGGCAGCTGCGGGTTGCTGTTTTTAGGCTGGATGGGGCCTATATCAATGGCCCCTTACTAGCCTAAGAATAGCAGCCACAGCTGTGAACTTTAGCAAGGCTGGTTGTCAAAAATGGGGGGGACCCCACGTAGTTTTTTTAAATTATTAATTTAAATAATTAAAAAAACAGTGTGGGGCCCCCTCTATTCTTGATAACCAACTTGCAGAAGCTGACATCTGAGGGTTGCAGCCCCCAGCTGTGAGTTTTGCCTGGTTGGTTCAATAAAATAGGGGGGAACCACATCGGGTTTTTCATTAATTTATTTCCTTAGATTGCAGCCAGCGGCTGTGGAATACCCCGATCATCCGCACCTACTGTCACTGTTATTAGCGGCAGCAGGTGTCGGATGATGGGGGTAAAGGTCCCAAAAGCCCCCACCTGCTGTCGTTTGGACTTTAATATAACGCTCATCATTCTCCTCTGCTCACCGGCAGAGCAGGGGAGAATGATGAGAGCCGACTTCAGCACCTGCCGCCGGGGAACAGCGTTTACTGTAGCGCTTCTTCCCCGGCGGCCGTCCGTGTGATAATGATGCATCACACGGACGGCATCCGTGTGCAGTATGTGTTTACACGGACCCATTGACTTGAATGGGTCCATGTGATCCTTGCAGCTGCACAAAAATGGACATGTCTACGAGTGTGTCACTCGGACACATGGTCTGTGAAAAAACACATATGTGCACAGACCAATTCATTTGAATAGGTCTATGTGTGTCAGTGTCTCCGGCATGTGTGAAAACTGTCACCACGCGAACTGGAGATACTGAAGTCTGAAAGAAGCCTAAGGGACCTTTTTAAATGCTTAGGAAGCTTTTGCAGGTGTTGTTTGCTAATTATTCTAATTTACTGAGATAATGACTTTTGCCTTTTCATTTGCTGTAAGCCAGAATCATCAACATTAACAGAAATAAACACTTGAACTAGATCACTCTGTAATGACTTTATGTACGAGTTTCAGTTTTTGTATTGAAGAACTGAAATAAATAAACTTTTTGATGATATTCTAATTTTGTGAGAAGCACCTGTATCTGTCAGGCATGTTATTTATAGACCAATCAGTAATTATCTGAGAAAAACTAAAAATCTGATGCAAGGCCAAATTATTACATGGATAATATGCAGTGCCAGTATAAAACCTTTATTAGGTTCAAGAGTTGGTGTTTCAGTGGAAATGCAGAAAAAAAGCTGGACGTGCACCCTGAAAAATGTGACCATCATGAAAACAATATAAAAGTATATATCAAAGTTATATTTATCAAACATATAATTATGTGTGATAAGGTTAGATACAAATAAATATAAGAGGAAATCATACAGTCTCATACTGGGGTATGAATACATACATATATCAAGTATATAGAATCATGGCTGAAAGTACGCAATGACATGCATGATGTACAGTGGGGCAAAAAAGTATTTAGTCAGTCAGCAATAGTGCAAGTTCCACCACTTAAAAAGATGAGAGGCGTCTGTAATTTACATCATAGGTAGACCTCAACTATGGGAGACAAACTGAGAAAAAAAAATCCAGAAAATCACATTGTCTGTTTTTTTAACATTTTATTTGCATATTATGGTGGAAAATAAGTATTTGGTCAGAAACAAAATTTCATCTCAATACTTTGTAATATATCCTTTGTTGGCAATGACAGAGGTCAAACGTTTTCTGTAAGTCTTCACAAGGTTGCCACACACTGTTGTTGGTATGTTGGCCCATTCCTCCATGCAGATCTCCTCTAGAGCAGTGATGTTTTTGGCTTTTCACTTGGCAACACGGACTTTCAACTCCCTCCAAAGGTTTTCTATAGGGTTGAGATCTGGAGACTGGCTAGGCCACTCCAGGACCTTGAAATGCTTCTTACGAAGCCACTCCTTCGTTGCCCTGGCGGTGTGCTTTGGATCATTGTCATGTTGAAAGACCCAGCCTTGTTTCATCTTCAATGCCCTTGCTGATGGAAGGAGGTTTGCACTCAAAATCTCACGATACATGGCCCCATTCATTCTTTCATGTACCCGGAGCAGTCGTCCTGGCCCCTTTGCAGAGAAACAGCCCCAAAGCATGATGTTTCCACCACCATGCTTTACAGTAGGTATGGTGTTTGATGGATGCAACTCAGTATTCTTTTTCCTCCAAACACGACAAGTTGTGTTTCTACCAAACAGTTCCAGTTTGGTTTCATCAGACCATAGGACATTCTCCCAAAACTCCTCTGGATCATCCAAATGCTCTCTAGCAAACTTCAGATGGGCCCGGACATGTACTGCCTTAAGCAGTGGGACACGTCTGGCACTGCAGGATCTGAGTCCATGGTGGCGTAGTGTGCTACTTATGGTAGGCCTTGTTACATTGGTCCCAGCTCTCTGCAGTTCATTCACTAGGTCCCCCCCGCGTGGTTCTGGGATTTTTGCTCACCGTTCTTGTGATCATTCTGACCCCACGGGGTGGGATTTTGCGTGGAGCCCCAGATCGAGGGAGATTATCAGTGGTCTTGTATGTCTTCCATTTTCTAATTATTGCTCCCACTGTTGATTTCTTCGCTCCAAGCTGGTTGGCTATTGCAGATTCAGTCTTCCCAGCCTGGTGCAGGGCTACAATTTTGTTTCTAGTGTCCTTTGACAGCTCTTTGGTCTTCACCATAGTGGAGTTTGGAGTCAGACTGTTTGAGGGTGTGCACAGGTGTCTTTTTATACTGATAACAAGTTTAAACAGGTGCCATTACTACAGGTAATGAGTGGAGGAAAGAGGAGACTCTTAACGAAGAAGTTACAGGTCTGTGAGAGCCAGAAATCTTGATTGTTTGTTTCTGACCAAATACTTATTTTCCACCATAATATGCAAAAAAAATGATAAAAAAACAGACAATGTGATTTTCTGGATTTTTTTTTCTCAGTTTGTCTCCCATAGTTGAGGTCTACCTATGATGTAAATTACAGACGCCTCTCATCTTTTTAAGTGGTGGAACTTGCACTATTGCTGACTGACTAAATACTTTTTTGCCCCACTGTATATCATAGGTGGTGAATAAATGTAGGATGACAAACATCAGAATGAATCAGATGATATAGTACCTGGAACAGAATCTTATGGACCAAAGTGGCGTACACCCTGATGCGCGTTTTGGATACCACCTTTGTCAGGAATAGAAGAATCAGAGGAAAAGTATAATAGAAACACTTCTGCATTTTTCTTCCATTCTTGGTTTTAGCTTACAAATATTGATACAAAAATACAAATACTGATGTCAATTATTGACCAAATACTGAACGTGTGAACGTGGCCTAAGACACGGTAATGTAAAGGGCTCCATACACTTTGCATAGAAGTAGGTTTAACGTTTACATCTATTTAATAAATGCCTGGTGAAGAATTGTTGTGCAAACGCAGCCTTGCACTTTTTTTTTTATCTTTCATCCAATGTTTAAAAATGACTGACTTTTTTGTCCAGAAAATAACCGTGTGCACTTGTCAGCCAAAATGATGATTTGTTGCTACATTTCACCGAACCAAATTTTGTTATTGTTAAATCATCAATTTTAATCTAATGGGTACCATGTGAGAAAGTAAATAAGTTTTGCTTCTCAACATCCCATCAAATATGATTTCTTGCGGCTAACTTCCACAGAAGAAAACATTATAAAATGCCGTCAAGTATAATGCTCACAGATATTAGTGACACACTTGTTCAGACATGTACTGAACCCTTAAACCGACCAAAGATATCGATCTTTAGATGACTAATCCGAATTTAATAACCAATAAATTCTAGAAAATGGCACATAATATAAGATCCGTCAAAAAAGGGTTTAAAGGGAACCTGTCATCAGTTTTGGCCGATGTAAGATACAGCCATCACCATTCAGGGCTTATATACAGCGTTCTATAATGCTGTAGCTAAGCCCCCGATCCGACGTGGAAGAACTGAAAAATAAGTTTTATTATACTCACATGTGGGGCGGCCGGTCCGATGTGTGACGCAGGTCTTGGTCCGGCACATCCCATCTTCTTGCGAAGCCGTCCTCCTTCTTGCTTCTTGTGGATGACGCGACCCTGTATCATCCACACAGGCTCCCCGGCATCTCGCTCCTGCACAGGCGCACTTCTCTGCCCTGTTGAATGCAGAGCAAAGTACTGCAGTCCGCAGGTGCCGGAAAATATCAAAAGAGCCCCTGCACCTGCGCACTGCAGTACTTTTCTCTGTCCTGTTGAGGCAATGCTGTATATAAAACCTGAAAGGTGATGGCCGCATCTTATTTCTGCCAAAACTGATGACAGGTTCCCTTTAAGCAAAAATAGTACTACATTTTATTAAGAATAAATAACAGACAAGAACAGATAATCAGGTGAGAAAAATAACAATAGCTAGAAGGGACTGATATGATAAAATATACATATATCACTTCGGAAAGAGAAAACACATGTCCCTTAGCAATAATCTGTTTTTGTCTGTTATTTATTGGTTATTAAATTCGGATTAGTCATCTAAAGATCCAAATCTTTGGTTGGTTTAATGTTTTGGTTTAGGAGTGTGTTCCATTTTGTCAAGTGGACATTTTTATAGTTATATATGTACTGAACCCTGAAGGCTTTTACAATTTTCAACCACTATATTTAACATGATATCTGAAAAATTTGCTGCTATTTGTTCATACTCCCTTGTTTGTGTTAAGATCTATAGAACAAGTCAATCAGTAATTTATTACATACTAGCTGAAGAGCCCGGCGTTGCCTGGGCACAGTAAATATCTGTGGTTAGTTATAGCATGTCACTTCTCTTATTTTCCCATCACGCCTCTCATTTTCCCAATCACATCTTTAATTTTCCCCCTCACATCTCTCATTTTCTCCCTCACACCTCTCATTTTCTCCCTCACTCCTCTCATTCCCGCCTAACACTTGTCATTTCGACCTCACATCTGTCATTTTCCGATCACTACAATATTTTCCCTCACTCCTCTCATTTTGCACTCACACCTTTTCATTTTCACCTCACACCTCTCATTTTCACCTCAGTATATACATGTTTGTCATCTCCCTTATATATAGTATACACCTGTATGTCATCTCCTGTATATAGTATATACCTGTATGTCATCTCCCCTGTATATAGTATATACCTGCTGTGTGTCATCTCCCCTCTATATAGTATATACCTGTATGTCATCTCCTCCTATATATAGTATATACCTGTATGTCATCTCCTCCTGTATATAGTATATACCTGTGTGTCATCTCCCCTGTATATAGTATATATCTGTGTGTCATCTCCTCCTGTATATAGTATATACCTGTATGTCATCTTCTATATATAGCATATACCTGTATGTCATCTCCTCCTGTATATAGTATATACCTGTAGGTAATCTGCTCCTGTATATAGTATATACCTGTGTGTCATCTCCTCCTGTATATAGTATATACCTGTATGTCATCTCCTCCTGTATATAGTATATACCTGTAGGTAATCTGCTCCTGTATATAGTATATACCTGTGTGTCATCTCCTCCTGTATATAGTATATACCTGTATGTCATCTCCTCCTCTATATTGTATATACCTGTGTGTCATCTCCCCTGTATATAGTATATACCTGTGTGATCTCCTGTATTAGACGTCGTTAACACGTTATTTGCTCAGTATTTTTACCTCAGTATTTGTAAGATAAATTGGCAGCCTGATAAATCCCCAGCCAACAGGAAGCCCTCCCCCTGGCAGTATATATTAGCTCACACATACACATAATAGACAGGTCATGTGACTGACAGCTGCCGTATTTCCTATATGGTACATTTGTTGCTCTTGTAGTTTGTCTGCTTATTAATCAGATTTTTATTTTTGAAGGCTAATACCAGACTTGTGTGTGTTTTAGGGCGAGTTTCGTTTGTCAAGTTGTGTGTGTTGAGTTGTGTGTGGCGACATGCATGTAGCGACTTTTGTGAGATGAGTTTTGTGTGGCAACATGCGTGTAGCAACTTTTTGTGTGTCGAGTTGCATGTGACAGGTTAGTGTAGCAAGTTGTGTGCAGCAAGTTTTGCGCATGGCGAGTTTTGCGCGTGGTGAGTTTTATGTCTGGTGCCTTTTGAGTATGTGCAAGTTTTGTGTGAGGCAACTTTTGCATGTGTTGCAAATTTTGTGCATGTGGCAATTTTTCCGTGGGTGCAAGTTTTGCGTGTGGCGAGTTTTCCATGAGGTGAGTTTTGCACTTGTGGCGAGTTTTGCGTGAGCCTAGTTTTTGCATGTGGCGAGTTTTGCGCGTGGTGAGTTTTGAGCGGCGACTTTTGTGTTTCGACTTTTATGTGGCGAGGTTGGTGTATGTGTGGTGAAATGTGTGCTGAGGGTGGTATATGTGTTCAAGCACGTGGTAGTGTGTGGCGCATTTTGTGTGTGTGTTCATATCCCCATGTGTGGTGAGTATCTCATGTCGGGGCCCCACCTTAGCAACTGTACGGTATATACTCTTTGGCGCCATCGCTCTCATTCTTTAAGTCCCCCTTGTTCACATCTGGCAGCTGTCAATTTGCCTCCAACACTTTTCCTTTCACTTTTCCCCATTATGTAGATAGGGGAAAAATAGTTTGGTGAATTGGAAAGCGCGGGGTTAAAATTTCACCTCACAACATAGCCTATGACGCTCTCAGGGTCCAGACGTGTGACTGTGCAAAATTTTGTGGCTGTAGCTGCGACGCCTCCAAGACTTTTCCTTTCACTTTTTTTCCCCATTATGTAGATGGGGCAAAATTGTTTGGTGAATTGGAACGCGCGGGGTTAAAATTTCGCCTCACAATATAGCCTATGACGCTCTCAGGGTCCAGACGTGTGACTGTGCAAAATTTTGTGGCTGTAGCTGCGACGGTGCAGATGCCAATCCCGGACATACATACACACACACACACACACACACACATATACACACATTCAGCTTTATATAGTAGATGTTAAAGTTCACAAAATACCCACTTGGTATCAAACATATTCCTAGTGGTTTTGACTGAAGGAATAATATTGAAAGTGTACAGGGTCAGTGACTGAGTTGCCAACGGTCCAGAAATTCCAAAACAGTCTGTAAAAATAGGGCACTTTTTTGCCCTGTCGGTAAAAAAATTGAAGACGTCTGATTTTTTTTTAAGCTGAAGAAAATTTATACAGATTATTTTGACAATAATTATAATCATTTCACAGTTTATAGTGAATGTAGCTGATATCTTCATATCAAAATTATGGTCTTCTAAATGATTTATTATGGTTTTCTAATGTGTCCGTAAAAAAATATTGTTTGTCTGTGATTTTTTGATATCCGCCCAGAAAAAAATAAAATGCCAAGTTGGCAACCCTGATCAGTGATGACAGTTCATGTTTTCTTCTATAGACCCTTTTGTATTGATACAGTAAACTTGAAAGATGTAGAAAACCAGTAGAGGGCAATAGCTGAGCACTGAGATCATGGTAGGTCAAGGCTGGGCAACAGTTACATACTAGTTATACATATATACATACAACAGTTACACACAAAGTATACATATATACATACAACAGTTACATACAAGTTATACATACAGTATATACATTCAACAGTTACATACAAGGTATTCATATATCAGTTGCATACAAGGTACACATATATACATATAACAGTTACATACAAGGTACACATACAGTATATACATACAACAGTTACATACCAGGTATACATACATATATACATGCATCAGTTGCAAACAAGGTATACATATATACATACAACAGTTACATACAAGGTATACATACAACAGTTGCATACAAGGTACACATTCAGTACATATATACATCAGTTGCATACAAGGTACATATATATATAGTACAGACCAAAAGTTTGGACACACCTTCTCATTTAAAGATTTTTATGTATTTTCATGACTATGAAAATTGTACATTCACAATGAAGGCATCAAAACTATGAATTAACACATGTGGAATTATATACTTAACAAAAAAGTGTGAAATAACTGAAATTGTGTCTTATATTCTAGGTTCTTCAAAGTAGCCACCTTTTGCTTTGATGACTGCTTTGCACACTCTTGGCATTCTCTTGATAAGCTTCAAGAGGTAGTCACCGGGAATGGTTTTCAATTCACAGGTGTGCCTGTCAGGTTTAATAAGTGGGATTTCTTGCCTTATAAATGGGGTTGGGACCATCAGTTGTGTTGTGCAGAAGTCTGGTGGATACACAGCTGATAGTCCTACTGAATAGACTGTTAGAATTTGTATTATGGCAAGAAAAAAGCAGCTAAGTAAAGAAAAACGAGTGGCTATCATTACTTTAAGAAATGAAGGTCAGTCAGTCCGAAAAATTGGGCAAACTTTGAACGTGTCCCCAAGTGCAGTGGCAAAAACCATCAAGCGCTACAAAGAAACTGGCTCACATGAGGACCGCCCCAGGAAAGGAGGACCAAGCGTTACCTCTGCTTTTGAGGATAAGTTTATCCGTGTCACCAGCCTCAGAAATCGCAGGTTAACAGCAGCTCAGATTAGAGACCAGGTCAATGCCACACAGAGTTCTAGCAGCAGACACATCTCTACAACAACTGTTAGGGCTCATGCTCACTTGCGCGAAACTCGGATGAGTCTCGCATGTTAATACCCGGCGCTGCTGCCGGCACTCAGATCGACGCATGCGGCCACATAGGAATACATGCAGCCGCACGCTCCACTCCTCTGTGCCGGTTATTGCCGTGCGAGACTCATCTGAGTTTCGCGCGAGTTTGAGCCCTTAAGAGGAGACTTTGTGCATCAGGCCTTCATGGTAAAATAGCTGCTAGGAAACCACTGCTAAGGACAGGCAACAAGCAGAAGAGACTTGTTTGGGCTAAAGAACACAAGGAATGGACATTAGACCAGTGCAAATCTGTGCTTTGGTCTGATGAGTCCAAATTTGAGATCTTTGGTTCTCTCCACGGTGTCTTTGTGTGATGCAGAAAAGGTGAACGGATGGACTCTACATGCCTGGTTCCCACCGTGAAACATGGAGGAGGAGGAGGTGTGATGGTGTGGGGGTGCTTTGCTGGTGACACTGTTGGGGATTTATTCAAAATTGAAGGCATACTGAACCAGAATGGCTACCACAGCATCTTGCAGCGGCATGCTATTCCATCCGGTTTGCGTTTAGTTGGACCATCATTTATTTTTCAGCAGGACAATGACCCCAAACTCACCTCCACGCTGTGTAAGGGCTATTTGACCAAGGAGGAGAGTGATGGGGTGCTACATCAGATGACCTGGCCTTCACAGTAACCAGAACTGAACCCAATTGAAATAGTTTGGGGTGAGCTGGACCACAGAGTGAAGGCAAAAGTGCTAAGCATCTCTGGGAACTCCTTCAAGATTGTTGGAAGACCATTCCCAGTGACTACCTCTTGAAGCTCATCAAGAGAATGCCAAGAGTGTGCAAAGCAGTCATCAAAGCAAAAGGTGGCTACTTTGAAGAACCTAGAATATAAGACATAATTTCAGTTGTTTCACACTTTTTTGTTAGTATATAATTCCACATGTGTTAATTCATAGGTTTGATGCCTTTAGTGTGAATGTACAATTTTCATAGTCATGAAAATACAGAAAAATCTTTAAAGGAAACCTGTCACCCCCAAAATCGGTGGTGAGGTAAGCTCACCGTCATCAGGGGCTTATCTAAAGCATTCTGTAATGCTGTAAATAAGCCGCCGATGTTACCTGAAAGAGCAGAAAAAGAGGTTAGCTTATACTCACCCAGGGGCGGTCCTGCTGTGGTCTGGTCAAATAGGTGTCTCAGGTCAGCTTTGGCGCCTCCCATCTTCATTCCATGACGTCCTCTTCTGCTCTTCACGCCTCGGCTCTGGCGCAGGCGTACTTTGTCTGCCCTGATGAAGGTGAGCTTACCTCACCATCGATTTTGGGGGTGACAGGTTCCCTTTAAATGAGAAGGTGTGTCCAAACTTTTGGTCTGTACTGTATATTATAAGAAATAATAAAACTAAAAAAAATAAAACAGGTGCACACCAAGGAAACAAAATATAAAACATGCTTATTACATAGTGTAAAAAAGTGGGAAAATAAAGATGTTTTAAGTATGGAGTTGGCAATATTATGAGGCCAACGCTTAAGTTTGGAGAAAAAAAACAATATTCTGTTAATTACTTAAACGGAACTGGAACGGACATGCTACTCTAACCACGGGCAGCATAGATTACTGACAGGCTCTCCCATTACACATACGGTATATATATTGTTCCCATAAATAATTTCTTTATCTAAATAAAAAAAAAAACAATAAAAGTACACATATTTAGTATCGCCACGTCCGTAACGAGACGACCTATAAAACTGTCCGACTAGTTAACCCCTTCAGTGAACACCCTAACAAAACAAAAAAACGAGGCAAAAAAACAATGCTTTATTATTATACCGCCAAACAAAAAGTGGAATAACACGCGATCAAAAATATGGATATAAATAACCATGGTACCGCTGAAAACGTCATCTTGTCCCGCAAAAAATGAGCCACCATACAGCATCATCAGCTATAAAAAAAAAAGTTATAGTGCTCAGAATAAAGCGATGCAAAAATTATTATTTTTTCAATAAAAGAGTTTTTATTGTATAAAAGCGCCAAAACATAAAAAAAAGATATAAATGAGGTATCGCTATAACCGTACTGACCCGAAGAATAAAACTGCTTTATCCATTTTACCAAACGCGGAACGGTATAAGCGCCCCCTCCTCCAAAGAAATTCATAAATAGCTGGTTTTTGGTCATTCTGCCTCACAAAAATCGGAATAAAATGCGATAAAAAAATGTCACATGCCCGAAAATGTTACCAATAAAAACGTCAACTCATCCCGCAACAGACAAGACCTCGCATGACTCTGTGGACCAAAATCTGAAAAATTATACCTCTCATAATGTGGTAACGCAAAAAAAAATTTTTTGCAATAAAAAGCGTCTTTTAGTGTGTGACAGCTGCCAATCATAAAAATCCGTTAAAAAACCCGCTATAAAAGTAAATCAAACCCCCTTTCATCATCCCCTTAGTTAGGGAAAAATTAAAACAATGTATTTATTTCCATTTTCCCATTAGGGTTAGGGCTAGGGCTAGGGTTAAGGATACAGCTAGGGTTGGGGCTAAAGTTAGGGTTAGGGATTGGATTACATTTATGGTTGGGAATAGGGTTGGGATTAGGGTTATGGGTGTGTCAGGGTTAGGGGTGTGGTTAGGGTTACCTTTGGGATTAGGGTTAGGGGTGTGTTTGGATTAGGGTTTCAGTTATAATTGGGGGGTTTCCACTGTTTAGGCACATCAGGGGCTCTCCAAACGTCCGATGGCGTCCGATCTCAATTCCAGCCAATTCTGCGTTGAAAAAGTAAAACAGTGCTCCTTCCCTTCTGAGCTCTCCCGTGCGCCCAAACAGGGGTTTACCCCAACACATGGGGTATCAGCATACTCAGGACACATTGGACAACAACTTTTGGGGTCCAATTTCTCCTGTAACCCTTGAAAAAATACAAAACTGGGGGCTAAAAAATAATTTTTGTGGAAAAAAAAAGATTTTTTATTTTCACAGCTCTGCGTTATAAACTGTAGTGAAACACTTGGGGGTTAAAAGTTCTCACAACACATCTTGATAAGTTCCTTGGGGGGGTCTAGTTTCCAATACGGGGTCACATGTGGGGGGTTTCTACTGTTTAGTTACATCAGGGGCTCTGCAAATGCAACGTGATGCCTGCTGACCAATCCATCTAAGTCTGCATTCCAAATGGCGCTCCTTCCCTTCTGAGCTCTGCCATGTGCTCAAACGGTGGTTCCCCCCCACATATGGGGTATCAGTGTACTCAGGACAAATTGGACAACAACTTTTTGGGTCCAATTTCTCCTGTTACCCTTGGGAAAATACAAAACTGGGGTCTAAAAAATAATTTTTGTGGGAAAAAAAAGAATTTTTATTTTCACGGCTCTGCGTTATAAACTGTAGTGAAACACTTGGGGGTTCAAAGCTCTCACAACACATCTAGATAAGTTCCTTAGGGGGTCTACTTTCAAAAATGGTGTCACTTGTGCATTATAAACTTCTGTGAATCACTTAATGGGTCAAAGTGCTCACCAGACATCTAGATTAGTTCCTTAGGGGTCTACTTTCCAAATTGGTGTCACTTGTGGGGGTTTCAATGTTTAGGCACATCAGTGGCTCTCCAAACGCAACATGGCGTCCCATCTCAATTCCTGTAAATTTTGCATTGAAAAGTCAAACGGCGCTCCTTCCCTTCCGAGCTATCCCATGCGCCCAAACAGTAGTTTACCCCCACATATGGGGTATCAGCGTACTCAGGACAAACTGTACAACAACTTTTGGGGTCCAATTTCTTCTCTTACTCTTGGGAAAATAAAAAATGGGGGCGAAAAGGTAATTTTTGTGAAAAAATATGATTTTTTATTTTTACGGCTCTGCATTATAAACTTCTGTGAACCACTTAATTGGTCAAAGTGCTCACCAGACATCTAGATAAGTTCCTTAGGGGGTCTACTTTGCAAAATGGTGTCACTTGTGGGGGGGTTTCAATGTTTAGGCACATCAGTGGCTCTCCAAATGCAACATGGCGTCCCATCTCAATTCCTGTCAATTCTGCATTGAAAAGTCAAACGGCGCTCCTTCCCTTCCAAGCTCTCCCATGTGCCCAAACAGTGGTTTACCCCCACATGTGGGGTATCAGCATACTCAGGACAAATAGTACAACAACTTTTGGGGTCCAATTTCTTCTCTTACCCTTGGGAAAATAAAAAATTCGGGGCGAAAAAATCATTCTTGTGAAAAAATATGATTTTTTATTTTTACGGCTCTGCATTATAAACTTCTGTGAAGCACTTAATGGGTCAAAGTGCTCACCACGCATCTAGATAATTTCCTTAGGGGGTGTACTTTCCAAAATGGTGTCACTTGTGAGGGGTTCCAATGTTTAGGTACATCAGGGGCTCTCCAAACGCAACATGGCGTCCCATCTCAATTGCAGTCAATTTTGCATTGAAAAGTCAAATTGCCCTCCTTCCCTTCCGAGCTATCCCATGCGCCCAAACAGTAGTTTACCCCAACATATGGGGTATTAGCGTACTCAGGACAAACTGTACAACAACTTTTGGGGTCCAATTTCTTCTCTTACTCTTGGGAAAATAAAAAATTGGGGGCGAAAAAATAATTTTTGTGAAAAAATATGATTTTTTATTTTTACGGCTCTGCATTATAAATTTCTGTGAATCACTTAATTAGTCAAAGTGCTCACCAGACATCTAGACAAGTTCCTTAGGGGGTCTACTTTCCAAAATGGTGTCACTTGTGGGGGGTTTCAATGTTTAGGCACATCAGTGGCTCCAAACGCATCATGGCGTCCCATCTCAATTCCTGTCAATTCTGCATTGAAAAGTCAAATTGCCCTCCTTCGCTTCCGAGCTCTGCCATGCGCCCAATCCGTGGTTTACCCTCACATATGGGGTATCGGCGTACTCAGGACAAATTGTACAACAACTTTTGGGGTCCATTTTCTCCTGTTACCCTTGGTAAAATAAATCAAATTGGAGGTGAAATAAATTTTTTGTGAAAAAAAGTTAAATGTTCATTTTTATGTAAACATTACAAAAATTCCTGTGAAACACATGAAGGGTTAATAAACTTCTTGAATGTGGTTTTGAGCACCTTGAGGGGTGCAGTTTTTAGAATGGTGTCACACTTGGTTATTTGCTATCATATAGACCCCTCAAAATGACTTCAAATGAGATGTGCTACCTAAAAAAAATGGTGTTGTAAAAATGAGAAATTGCTGGTCAACTTTTAACCCTTATAACTCCCTAACAAAAAAAAAAATTTGGTTCCAAAATTGTGCTGATGTAACGTAGACATGTGGAAAATGTTACTTATTAAGTATTTTGTGTGACATATCTCTGTGATTTAATTGCATAAAAATTCAAAGTTGGAAAATTGCGCAATTTTCCAAATTTTTGCTAAATTTCCATTTTTTTCACAAATAAACGCAGGTAATATCAAATAAATTTTACCGCTATCATGAAGTACAATATGTCACGAGAAAACCGTGTTAGAATCACCGGGATCCGTTGAAGCGTTCCAGAATTATAACCTCATAAAGGGACAGTGGTCAGAATTGTAAAAATTGGCCCGGTCATTAACGTGCAAACCACCCTTGGGGGTAAAGGGGTTAAAATATAAATTTTGCCGATAACATCCATGGTGCATGCTGTGTTGTATACATTCAGGCTTAGGATTGGTTACACAAATGACTTTATATCAGGCATAAGAGAATAAATATTATTTACACTTGTATAGTTGCTTCATGCACTGGGATCCAGGAAAGCAGGGAGCCGCGGCACATTATGACAATTTTTAGCTTATGTTTATAAATTGTGCTTTAAGCTTCACATGCAGAGAAGCCTACAGAGTCATCACAGCATTAACAAGCTGTAAAGAAAACAGTGCTAATTACTGCTGTTTCCCCAGGTGATGCTGTAACTGTCAGCTCAGCACATGTATACCAGTCAGTGCTGCAGGCTGTTCCGCTTTCTGCGCTACTCAGTGCCACCTGCTGTTACCTGGGGTCATCCTCCGCAGCCATTTTAAAGGTTTATTGGAGAGCCTGGCATTTTTTTCTTTTTAAAAGACCAACGGCATGAATAACCTCCACATTATAACACAAACTTGAAGCAAACTTATTTAAATAGGGCATTATTGTTTAGTTAAAGGAAGGCTGACAACATGATTTATGCTTAGGAGGTACTAGTAGCTCTTTATCAGCCTCATAATGCCATTTTCAAAGATCTCTGTTATATTTAAACGGATTGTCCATGTTTTTCACAAAAGTCTGCAGTCACTCTATGTCACTGCAGACTTGTGAATCATCACATTGCGCGCACTGTGTGCTGTGAGGATTCTCCGGTGTCGGCGATGAGACCAAAAGATCATGTGATCGCAAATATGCAAAATGTAGACTTCCATCCACATTCCGACTAGACATGTACAGCACCGCTCAATACAAGTGAGGCTGCGCATGTCTAGTCAGAATGTGGCCAAGAGTATACATATCACATACTTGTGATCACATGACCGCACAGCAGAATTCTCATAGCACGTGCTGCGCATGCTGTAAGGATTTGCAAGTCTGCAGCAACATAGCGTGATTGCAGACTTTAATGATAAACCTGGACAAACTCTTTAAACTCTACATGTGTATTTTTAAAAACAATGTTAATCCTCCTTCCTGCTCTTTGCCGGCAGGTATCAGACTAGTCTAGAACCGCTGTCAATCATTGATACAGTGCGCTCGGATTATGCCCACTGTAGCCTGACTGATACACCAGGGTCTGCAGGGAGGTGGAGAAGAGGCACTTTGTCTTCTCCCCCACCCGGTGCTTCTTGGCAGGGACAATTCAATATCGATTTTAAACACATGTAGCATTCAGGAACAACACAGGGATCATTGTCAAAGGTATTATGAGGATGACAAACAGCTGGTCGCAAAAAATCCAAATGGATCTGACTTTTTGTAATTTGCTTGTCGTGTGTGCAGTACTTTATAAGTCACAATCAGGACCGGACAGGAACAAAAAACAGTCCTGCCATACAAACCCCACCAACCCACAGGACAGTATACAGGACAGGAGGAGTGGTACTGTGCACTGTGTATACAGTACAGGAGGAGTGGTACTGTGCAGTGTATATATACAGGACAGGAGGAGTGGTACTGTGCACTGTGTATACAGTACAGGAGGAGTGGTACTGTGCAGTGTATATATACAGGACAGGAGGAGTGGTACTGTGCACTGTGTATACAGGACAGGAGGAGTGGTACTGTGCACTGTGTATACAGGACAGGAGGAGTGGTACTGTGCAGTGTATATATACAGTACAGGAGGAGTGGAACTGTGCAGTGTATATACAGGACAGGAGGAGTGGTACTGTGCACTGTGTATACAGGACAGGAGGAGTGGTACTGTGCAGTGTATATATACAGGACAGGAGAAGTGGTAATGTGCACTGTGTATACAGGACAGGAGGAGTGGTACTGTGCACTGTGTATACAGGACAGGAGGAGTGGTACTGTGCAGTGTATATATACAGTACAGGAGGAGTGGTACTGTGCAGTGTATATACAGGACAACAGGAGTGGTACTGTGCACTGTGTATACAGGACAGGAGGAGTGGTACTGTGCAGTGTATATACAGGACAGGAGGAGTGGTACTGTGCACTGTGTATACAGGACAGGAGGAGTGGTACTGTGCACTGTGTATACAGGACAGGAGGAGTGGTACTGTGCACTGTGTATACAGGACAGGAGGAGTGGTACTGTGCAGTGTATATATACAGTACAGGAGGAGTGGTACTGTGCAGTGTATATATACAGTACAGGAGGAGGGGTACTGTGCAGTGTATATATACAGGACAGGAGGAGTGGTACTGTGCACTGTGTATACAGGACAGGAGGAGTGGTACTGTGCACTGTGTATACAGAACAGGAGGAGTGGTACTGTGCAGTGTATATATACAGGACAGGAGGAGTGGTACTGTGCACTGTGTATACAGGACAGGAGGAGTGATTCTGTACAGTGTATATATACAGTACAGGAGGAGTGATAATCTGCAGTGTATATACATACGTGGTCAAAATTGTTGGTTAATGACAGAAAAACCAACAATGGTCACATAAATAACTTGAATCTGACAAAAGTAATAATAAATAAAAAATCTTTGAAATTAACAAATGAAAGTCAGACATTGCTTTTCAACCATGCTTCCACAGAATTTTAAAAAAACAAAATAAAACTCATGAAATAGGCCTGCACAGAAATGATGGTACCCTTAACTTAAAGGGAACCTGTCACCCCGTTTTTTCAGTAGGAGATAAAAATACCGTTAAATAGGGCCTGAGCTGTGCTTTACAATAGGGTATTTTTTGTCCCCTGATTCCCTACCTATGCTGCCGAAATACCGTACAAAAGTGTCCTTTTTCGCCTGTCAATCAGGTTGGTCAGGTCAGATGGGCGTGGTCACAGCGCTGTTTCTCCCCCACATCTTGCTTTTTGTTCCCGTTGGTGGCGTAGTGCTTCTCGCATGCGCAAGTGCCGAATGCACAGTGCAGCTGTAGAAAAAGAGCGCGCTCGCCGCTATTTAGCGGTTTTTCGGTGGGCGCGGCCATCTTCCTGAGGCCGCGCGTGCGCAGATGGAGTCTCCTGCTTCCCGGGGCTCCAGGAAAATGGCCGCGGGATGCCGCGCGTGCGCAGATGGACATCGCGGCGGCCATTTTCCTGAAGCCGAGATTCGAACAGAATTACCATTATGTGAGTGATAAACAGTTATGTCCATAAATATTGGAACACTTCATAGATAAGGAATATTTTATTGTCCTCTGATTGGGGTCTGGTTCTACGTTATGGTGACCCCCACATGGTCTGAAGAGCAAATTCCTTAGTTGATGTAAAAGGACATAAATCCATGCGACACATTCATTCCTGCACTGAGAGTGTCAAAGGTCATCATCAGCTTATATTCCCAGATAGGGTTGAGCGACTTTTAGTTTTTTTAGGGTCGAGTCGGGTTTCGCGAAACCTGACTATCTCAAAAGTCGGCCGATTATCGCGAAAAGTCAGGGATCGACCGAAACACGAAACCCAATGCAAGTCAATGGGGGAGCATAGTCGGCAGTGAGTGGAGGCCAGGAAAACATGTACAGTGCCCATTTTAATGGCAAAAACATACATTCTTGTTACTGAAGCTTGTCAATCTTAATTTACCTTATAATAATGGTAAGGCATTGGAAATTGGGGGTCATTTGGCTAAAGTTGTGGGGGGTAGGGCTGGTTCAAGTATTTAGTGGGCCCAGGAAATCTGGACCACGTCACGGCAGTGGAGCAGGGAGAGGTAAGTATTTCAACTTTGCAAGTGCTGTGATCCTGAGCAAACAGGGGGGGGGGCCCACTCGTTGGCATTGGCACTGGCACAGGGCCCCTCAAAGTACGGCAGCGACACTTTTGCGTATTATGAGGGGCCCTGTGCCAGTTACGTCGCCAACGAGTTTCCCCCCCACACCTGATGAAGGAACCTGCACTTTCATCTGCACCTTCCTCTTTGTCCCCATGTAAGGTGTTATGGTATGCGGGAAGGGTAACCTGACTTTCAGCAGGGTCACAATCTTGCTGTGTAGCGTGCACGGGGAATGTTGCGTTATGGGTCAATGTACCAGCAGACTCATCTATCACTGGCTGGGCAATGGGCAGGATGAGGAGGAAACACAGATATAGGCCCAAATAATAAAGTGGGCTAAATGCAGTTCAAAATTGGTAACAGGACTAACCAGGGGGCATTGCTTTGTTCAGTGGAGTACAACTGTAATGAGAGGCTGACACAGTGAGTAGGCCCAAATCAGTAAGTAGGCTAAATGCAGTTCAAAATTGATAACAGAAGTAAACAGGCGGCACTGGTTTGTTCAGTAGGAGAACATCAAGGAGCGGCAGACACCGTTAGTAGGGCCAACAAAACAAGTAGGCCAAATGCAGTGTTATATTAAAAACAATTTAACGAGAGCCTGAAGATAGAAGCTAGGGAAAAGGCAACCTGGAGAACACCTTGGAGCGGAAGACACTGTTTGTAGAACCCAGACCCAACTTGTAGGCCTAATGCAGTGTTGTTTCAACAACTACTTAACAAGAGCTTCAAGATAGAAGCTAGGGAGAGACAACCTGGAGAACACCTTGGAGTGGCAGACACCGCCTCTACAACCCAGACCCATCTTGTAGGCCTAATGCAGTGTTGTTTCAACAACTACTTAATGAGAGCTTCAAGATAGAAGCTAGGGAGAGGCAACCTGGAGAACACCTTGGAGCGGGAGACACCGTCTCTACAACCCAGACCCAACTTGTAGGCCTAATGCAGTGTTGTTTCAACAACTACTTAACGAGAGCTTCAAGATAGAAGCTAGGGAGAGGCAACCTGGAGAACACCTTGGAGCGGGAGACACCGTCTCTACAACCCAGACCCAACTTGTAGGCCTAATGCAGTGTTGTTTCAACAACTACTTAACGAGAGCTTCAAGATAGAAGCTAGGGAGAGGCAACCTGGAGAACACCTTTGAGCGGCAGACACCGTCTCTACAACCAAGACCCAACTTGTAGGCCTAATGCAGTGTTGTTTCAACAACTACTTAATGAGAGCTTCAAGATAGAAGCTAGGGAGAGGCATCCTGATACTTTGAATTGATGCTGCAGTACCTGTCCTGTCTGCGGTCATTGCGAAATCACTCCACAACCTGGTCAGAAAACCCCTCTGTCCAACGCCACTTCTGATTTGTGCAACTCTAACACCTCTGCCCTGTTGCCCCCTGCAGCTCGTGTGAGAACCATCACCGGCGCTGTGTGCTGGGAATGCCTGAATCAAACGGTCTACAAGAGTTGCTTGTTTGGTTGCTAATATTTGTTTGAGGTTCTCATGTGGCATGATATTTTGCAATTTGCCTTTATAGCGAATATCAAGGAGGAAGGCCAACCAGTAATCATCATCGGTCATCATTTTAATAATGCGTGGGTCCCTTTTGAGGATACGTAAGGCATAATCCGCCATGTGGGCCAAAGTTCCAGTTGTCAAATCTGCAGTTGTGCTGGGTTGAGGGGCAGTTTCAGGCAAATCTACGTCACTTGTCTCCCTCAAAAAACCTGAACCCGGCCTTGCAATGCCACCAGTTGCTATTGGCCCCGGAGAAGCTTCCTCATTCAAAAAATACTCATCCCCATCATCCCCCTCGTCCTCCTCCTCTTCGCCCGCTACCTCGTCCTGTAGACTGCCCTGACCAGACAATAGCTGACTGTCATCAAGGCTTCCCTCTTCCTCGGCTGCAGACGCCTGCTCCTTTATGTGCGTCAAACTTTGCATCAGCAGACGCATTAGGGGGATGCTCATGCTTATTATGGCGTTGTCTGCACTAACCAGCCGTGTGCATTTCTCAAAACACTGAAGGACTTGACACAGGTCTTGTAACTTCGACCACTGCACACCTGACAACTTTATGTCTGCCATTCAACTGCCTGCCCCTGTATGCGTATCCTCCCACAAATACATAACAGCACGCCTCTGTTCGCACAGTCTCTGAAGCATGTGCAGTGTGGAGTTCCACTTAGTTGCAACGTCGATGATTAGGCAATGCTGGGGAAGGTTCAAAGACCGCTGATGGTTCTGCATACGGCTGGAGTGCACGGGCGAACGGCGGATATGCGAGCAAAGTCTGCGCACTTGAAGGAGCAGGTCGGGTAACCCTGGATAACTTTTCAGGAAGCACTGCACCACCAGGTTTAAGGTGTGAGCCAGGCAAGGAATGTGTTTCAGTTGTGAAAGGGCTATGGCAGCCAGAAAATTCCTTCCGTTATCACTCACTACCTTGCCTGCCTCAAGATGTACAGTGCCCAGCCATGACTGAGTTTCTTTCTGCAAGAACTCGGACAGAATTTCCGCGGTGTGTCTGTTGTCGCCCAAACACTTGATTGCCAATACAGCCTGCTGACGCTTGCCACTAGCTGTCCCATAATGGGACACCTCGTGTGCAACAGTGGCAGCTGCGGATGGAGTGCTCGTGCGACTGCGGTCTGTGGACGAGCTCTCGCTTCTGCAGGAGGACGAGGAGGAGGGGGGCGAACGCCTACAGCCAACTGTTTCCTAGACCGTGGGCTAGGCAGAACTGTCCCAATATTGCTGTCCCCTGTGGACCCTGCATCCACCACATTAACCCATTGTGCCGTGATGGACACGTAACGTCCCTGGCCATGCCTACTGGTCCATGCATCTGTTGTCAGGTGCACCTTTGTACTCACAGATTGCCTGAGTGCATGGACGATGCGGTCTTTTACATGCTGGTGGAGGGCTGGGATGGCTTTTCTCGAAAAGAAGTATCGACTGGGTAGCTCGTAGCGTGGTTCAGCGTAGTCCATCAGGGCTTTGAAAGCTTCGCTTTCAACTAACCGGTAGGGCATCATCTCTAATGAGATTAGTCTAGCAATGTGGGCGTTCAAACCCTGTGTACGCGGATGCGAGGATGAGTACTTCCTTTTCCTAACGAGAGTCTCATGTAGGGTGAGCTGGACTGGAGAGCTGCAGATCGTGGAACTAGCGGGGGTGCCGGTGGACATGGCAGACTGAGAGAGGGTTGGAGATGGTATTCTTGCTGGTGCCCTACATGCAGTGTTTCCTACTACGAAACTGGTGATTCCCTGACTGCTTTGGCCTGGCGACGAAATCTGCACATTTACTGCAGGTGGTGCGGGAAATGGTGGGCTTACAGTGAGGGAAGGAATGTAGCGTTGCTGACTAGCTTCATTGGCCGAGGGTGCTACAGCCTTAAGGGACGTTTGGTAGTGAGTCCAGGCTTGCAAATGCATGGTGGTTAAATGTCTACGCATGCAACTTGTATTTAGACTTTTAAGATTCTGACCTCTGCTTAAGGTAGTTGAACATTTTTGACAGATGACTTTGCGCTGATCATTTGGATGTTGTTTAAAAAAATGCCAGACTGCACTCTTTCTACTATCGGATACCTTTTCAGGCATTGCAGACTGAGCTTCTTTAACCAGATGTCCACGCTGTCCTACAACTGGTTTTGGTTTTGCCACGCGTTTTTGGCCAGATACGGGCCTGGCAGATGGAACCTGTTGCGATGTTGATGCCTTCTGCGGCTCCTCCTCCTCCACTTCAGAGCTACTGCCGCCTGCACCCTGTTCCCCCAATGGCTGCCAATCGGGGTCAACAACTGGGTCATCTATGACCTCCTCTTCTATCTCGTGTGCAACTTCGTCTGTGTCACCGTGCAAGCCGGTGGTATAGCGTTCGTGACGGGGCACCATAGTCTCATCAGGGTCTGATTTTGGATCAGTACACTGCGAGGGCAATGTTCTGGTCTGAGTCAAAGGAACAGCATAGTAATCTGGCTGTGGCTGTGCATCTGTGCACTCCATGTCCGATTCAACTTGTAATGGGCATGGCCTGTTAACTGTTTCACTTTCTAACCCAGGAACGGTATGTGTAAAGAGCTCCATGGAGTAACCCGTTGTGTCGCCTGACGCATCCTTCTCTGTTGTTCTTGGTGAAGAAGACAAGGAAGCGACTTGTCCCTGACCGTGAACATCCACTAACGACACGCTGCTTTTACATTTAGCAGTTTCAGAAGAGGAGGCGAAAGAGCTAGAGGCTGAGTCAGCAAGGAAAGCCAAAACTTGTTCTTGCTGCTCCGGCTTTAAAAGCGGTTTTCCTACTCCCAGAAAAGGGAGCGTTCGAGGCCTTGTGTAGCCAGACGATGAACCTGGCTCAACAACTCGAGACTTAGGTGCTATATTGCTTTTCCCACGACCATCTGATGCTCCACCACCACCACTACCATCATTACCAGCTGGCAATGACCGCCCACGGCCACGACCTCTTCCACCAGACTTCCTCATTGTTTGAAAAACGTAACCAAACTAACGGTATTTGTTACTGTAAAACCAGTTACAAGGTGAACTCAAACTTCTGCAGGGAAAATCAGGCCCAATGTATAACAGTACACAGCTTCAGTGGCAGACAGATATGCCACTAACAGGACTGACGCTGATGCAGACACTAACAATTAAAATCTCCCCCTTTTTATTTTTTCTGGGAGAATATTGAAGAAATGTGGCCCACTCTTATACAGTATATGTTCTGTGGCACAAAATTAGAGACAGATGCCACACACAGCACTGGCAATGAGGCAGAATTGCCAATCTTAATCTCCCACTATTTTTTTTAGGGAGAATTTAAAAGAAATCTGGCCCAGTATTACACACTAGGTTTAATGTGGCACAAAATTTGAGACAGGTGGCACACACAGGAGTGGCCCTGAAGCAGAAATGCCAATCTCAATCTCACACTATTTTTTTTTCAGGGAGAATTTAAAAGAAATCTGGGCCAGTATTACACACTAGGTTTAATGTGGCACACAATTTGAGACAGGTGGCACACACAGGAGTGGCACTGAAGCAGAAATGCCAATCTTAAACTCCCACTATTTTAATTTTTTCAGGGAGAATTGAAAAGAAATCTGGCCCAGTATTACACACTAGGTTTAATGTGGCACAAAATTTGAGACAGGTGGCACACACAGGAGTGGCACTGAAGCAGAAATTCCAATCTTAATCTCCCACTATTTTTTTTTCAGGGAGAATTTAAAAGAAATCTGTCCCAGTATTACACACTAGGTTTAATGTGGTACACAATTTGAGACAGGTGGCACACACAGGAGTGGCACTGAAGCAGAAATGCCAATCTTAATCTCCCACTACTTTTTTTTTTTCAGGGAGAATTGAAAAGAAATCTGGCCCAGTATTACACACTAGGTTTAATGTGGCACAAAATTTGAGACAGGTGGCACACACAGGAGTGGCACTGAAGCAGAAATGCCAATCTTAAACTCCCACTATTTTTATTTTTTTCAGGGAGAATTTAAAAGAAATCGGGCCCAGTATTACACACTAGGTTTAATGTGGCACAAAATTTGAGACAGGTGGCACACATAGGAGTGGCACTGAAGCAGAAATGCCAATCTTAATCTCCCACTATTTTTTTTTTCAGGGAGAATTTAAAATAAATCTGGCCCAGTATTACACACTAGGTTTAATGTGGCACAAAATTTAAGACAGGTGGCACACACAGGAGTGGCACTGAAGCAGAAATGCCAATCTTAATCTCCCACTATTTTTATTTTTTTCAGGGAGAATTGAAAAGAAATCTGGCCCAGTATTACACACTAGGTTTAATGTGGCACAAAATTTGAGACAGGTGGCACACACAGGAGTGGCACTGAAGCAGAAATGCAAATCTTAAACTCCCACTATTTTTATTTTCAGGGAGAATTTAAAAGAAATCTGGCCCAGTATTACACACTAGGTTTAATGTGGCACAAAATTAGAGACAGATGCCACACACAGCACTGGCACTGAGGCAAAATTGCCAATGTTAATCTCCCACTATTTTTTTTATTTATGGGAGAATTGGCAAGAAATCAGACCCACTGTTAGACTGTATGTTTTCTGTGCCAGAAAATGAGACACAGATGCCACACACAGGACTGCCACTGATACAGATTTGCCAATTTTAATCTGCACCCTTTTTTTTTTTTCTTCAGGGAGACTAGTGAATAAATGTGGGCCACTGTCTTAGAGTATATTTTATGTGGCAGAAAGTGGCTTGAAGAGATATAACGAAACAAAAAACAAAAAAAAAGGGACTGTCCTACAATTACTATCTCCCTGCAGTAATCTCAGCAATGTATGGCAGGCAGCAATAACAAGGAGTGGACTGCTGCACAAAAAGTCAAAAGTGTGGACAAACAAGAAAGCTGTGCAGAAAGGAAGGAGCAACAGGATTTGTGCTTTGAAAAAAGCAGTTGGTTTGCACAGCGGTGTACAAACAGCAATGCAGCTATCAGGGAGCCTTCTAGGGCAGCCCAATGAGCTACAGCGCTGAGGAAAAAAAATGTAGACTCCACTGTCTCTGCTAAGAAAAGGTGGTGTTGGACAGTGGAAATCGCTAAAGCACAAGCGGTTTGGGGGTTAATGTACCCTGCCTAACGCTATCCCTGCTTCTGACGAAGCGGCAGCAACCTCTCCCTATGCTCAGATCAGCAGCAGTAAGATGGCGGTCAGCGGGAACGCCCCTTTATAGCCCCTGTGACGCCGCAGAAAGCAAGCCAATCACTGCAATGCCCTTCTCTAAGATGGTGGGGACTGAGACCTATGTCATCACGCTGCCCACACTTTGCGTCCACCTTCATTGGCTGAGAAATGGCGCTTTTCGCATCATTGAAACGCAACTTTGGCGCGAAAGTCGCGTACCGCATGGCCGACCCCACACAGGGATCGGGTCGGGTTTCATGAAACTCGACTTTGCCAAAAGTCGGCGACTTCTGAAAATGACCGACCCGTTTCGCTCAACCCTAGTCTCGCTGAGATTTGAAGTTACCGTATATACTCAAGTATAAGCCGAGATTTTCAGCCCAAATTTTTGGGCTGAAAGTGCCCCTCTCGGCTTATACTCGAGTCAAGGTGGGTGGCAGGGTCGGCGGGTGAAGGGGTGAGGGCGCTGAGGCATACTTACCTAGTCCCAGCGATCCTGGCGCTCCCTCTGCCGTCCCACGGTGTTCGGTGCTGCAGCTCTTCCCCTCTTCAGTGGTCACGTGGGACCGCTCATTAGAAAAATGAATAGGCGGCTCCACCTCCCATAGGGGTGGAGCCGCGTATTCATTTCTCTAATCAGCGGTGTCGGTGACCGCTGATAGAGAAAGAAGCTGCGGCACCGAAGACAACTGTGACAGGCAGAGGGAGCGTCAGGATCGCTGGGACCAGGTAAATATGTAATATTCACCTGTCCGCGTTCCAGCCGCCGAGCGCCGCTCCATCTTCCCGGCGTCTGCGCTCTGACTGTTCAGGTCAGAGGGCGCGATGACGCATATAGTGTGCGCGGCGCCCTCTGCCTGATCAGTCAGAGCGCAGACGCCGGGACCGGACGCTGGGAGCTGCAAGCAAGAGAGGTGAGTATGTGTTTTTTTTTTTTTTATTGCAGCAGCAGCAGCGGCGGCACAGATTTATGTGGAGCATCTATAGGACAAAATGAACAGTGCAAGCACTATATGGGGCACAGCTATGGGACAAAATGAACGGTGCAGAGCACAGCATGGGGCACAGCTATGGGACAAAATGAACGGTGCAGAGCACAGTATGGGGCACAGCTATGGGACAAAATGAACGGTGCAGAGCACAGTATGGGGCACAGCTATGGGACAAAATGAACGGTGCAGAGCACTATATGGGGCACAGTTATGGGGCAAAATGAACGATGCAGAGCACTATATGGGGCACAGTTATGGGACAAAATGAACGGTGCAGAGCACAGTATGGGGCACAGCTATGGGACAAAATGAACGGTGCAGAGCACTATATGGGGCACAGCTATGGGACAAAATGAACGGTGCAGAGCACAGCATGGGGCACAGCTATGGGACAAAATGAACGGTGCAGAGCACAGTATGGGGCACAGCTATGGGACAAAATGAACGGTGCAGAGCACAGTATGGGGCACAGCTATGGGACAAAATGAACGGTGCAGAGCACTATATGGGGCAGAGCACTATATGGGGCACAGCTATGGGGAAATATGAACGGTGCAGAGCACTATATGGGGCACAGCTATGGGGAAATATGAACGGTGCAGAGCACTATATGGCAGCTATGGGGAAATATGAACGGTGCAGAGCACTATATGGCACAGCTATGGGGAAATAATGATCTATTTTTATTTTTGAAATTCACCGGTAAATGCTGCATTTCCACCCTAGGCTTATACTCGAGTCAATAAGTTTTCCCAGTTTTTTGTGGCAAAATTAGGGGGGTCGGCTTATACTCGGGTCGGCTTATACTCGAGTATATACGGTACCTTTTATTACAAGTAATTTTATGTCCATAATGCTATGATCAGGGAGACAAAAATGTATTGCCACAGGTAGATCTAACTGTGGCATTAATCTCTCAGATTATAAACCCAAAAAAGTGGAGCTGGCCGTGCTTTCCAGAGGACTCTCATTTTGTCCTAATAAGGCCCTGGATAAAACTCAACTCTGATGTAGAGATGTGCCAGTGTATATAGCGTGGATTCCACACTATATACACAGCAACATACTATATAAACATCTGTGCATTATATACTATATATATATATATATATATATATATATATATATATATATATATATATATATATACACACAACTCTACATTATACAATATATGAACCCCTTCATGACCCCAGCTTTTTACGGTTTCGTTTTCGTTTTTCGCTCCCCTCCTTCCCAGAGCTATAACTTTTTTAGTTTTCTGTCAATATGGCCATGTGAGGGCTTATTTTTTGCGCCATGAGTTGTACTTTTGAACGACATCATTGGTTTTAGCATGTTATGTACTAGAAAACAGGGGAAAAAATCCCAAGTGCGGTGAAATTGCAAAAAAGTTTTTTGTTTGGCTTTTTTGCTAGCTTCACTAAATGCTAAAACTGAGCTCCAATTATGATTCTACAGGTCATTATGAGTTCATAGACACCAAACATGTCTAGGTTATTTTTTATATAAGTGGTAACAAAAATTCCAAAATTTGCTAAAAAAATAATAAAATTGTGCACTTTCCGAGACCATATCGTCTCCATTTTTTGGGATCTCGGGTCGGGTGAGGGCTTACTTTTTTGCGTGCCGAGCTGACGTTTTTAATTATACCATTTTGGTGCAGATACATTCTTTTGATTGTCTGTTATTGCATTGTAATGCAATTTCGCGGCGACCAAAAACAGTAATTCTGGCCTTTCAAATTTTTTTCTCGCTACGCCGTTTAGCGATCAGGTTAATCCTTTTTTTATTGATAGATCGTCCGATTCTGAAATCGGCGATACCAAATATGTGTAGGTTTGATTTTTTTTATATTGTTTTATTTTGAATGGGGCGAAAGAGGGGTGATTTAAACTTTTATATTTTTTTTTTTATATTTTTTAAAACATTTTTTTTTACTTTGCCATGCTTCAATAGCCATGAGAAGCTAGAAGCTGGCATAGCCTGATCGGCTCTGCTACATAGGAGTGATGCTCAGATCGCCCCATGTAGCAGAATTACTGCATTGCTATGAGCACTGACCACAGGGTGGCGCTCACAGCAATCTGGCATCAACAACTATAGAGGTCTTCAATAGACCTCTGGTTGTCATACCGACGTATCGCTGACCCCCGATCACGTGATGGGGTCAGCGTTGCATGCATTTCCAGCCCGATGGTGGAAGCGCTAGTTAAATGTCGCTGTCAGCGTTTGACTGCAGCATTTAACTAGTAAATACAAAACAGCTGACATGTCCCGGCTTTGATGCGGGCTCACTGCCGGAGCCCGCATCAAAGCGGGGGTATATACAGCAGTATCACAAATTGTATTTATAGCAGTCGATGGAACCCCTATATAATGTATATAGACTACTGTATATACATTATATAGGTGATACTGTAACTCTGCTGTATATACATTATATTGGTGCCTAGATGGTAGCCCGATTCTAACGCATCGGGTATTCTAGAATATGTATGTAGTTTATTTATGAAGATTTTAGAATAATACATTGAATACACAGGATTCGGACTGGGCCTGTCGCTGATTGTTCGCATAGTATATAGCAAAGCCACGTAGTATATAACAGCCCACGTAGTAAATAGCACAACCACGTAGTATATTGCACAGCCACGTAGTATATTGCACAGCCACGTAGTATATAACAGAGCCACGTAGTATATAGCACAGCCACGTGGAATATAGCACAGCCCACGGAGTATATAGCACAGTCCACGGAGTATATAGCACAGTCCATGGAGTATATAGCACAGCCCACGGAGTATATAGCACAGCCCACGGAGTGTATAACAGCCCACATAGCATATAACACAGCCACGTAGTTTATAACAGCCCACGTAGCATATAAGACAGCTCATGTAGTATATAACAGGCCACGCACGCAGTATATAACATAGCCCACGTAGTGTATAACACAGCCCACGTAGTTTATAACACAGGCCACGTAGTATATAACAGCCCACGTAGTGCATAAGACAGGCCACATAGTATATTGCACAGCCCACGTAGTATATAGCACAGCCACGTAGTATATAGCACAGCCACATAGTATATTACACAGCCACGGAGTATATTGCACAGCCACGTAGTATATTGCACAGCCCACGTAGTATATTGCACAGCCCACGTAGTATATTGTACAGCCCACATAGTATATAACAGCCCATGTAGTGTATAACACAGCCACGTAGTATATTGCACAGCCCACGTAGTATATTGCACAGCCCACATAGTATATAGCAATGTGGGCACTATATTCCTGTTAAAAAAAAGAATGAAAATAAAAAATACCTATATACTCACCTTCCGTTGGCCACCGGATCCAGGCGAAGCGTTTACCGATGCTCCTCGCGCGCTCCGGTCCCAAGAGTGCATTGCGGTCTCGCGAGATGATGACGTTGCGGTCTCGCGAGATCGCTACGTCATCATCTCACGAGATCGCAATGCATGGAGCGGTCACCGGGGCGTCGCGAGGAGCGGTAAAGGCCTGTTCTGGATCCGAGGGGCCGACGGACGGTGAGTATATAACTATTTTTTATTTTTTTTATTATTTTTAACATTAGATCTTTTTACTATTGATGCTGCATAGGCAGAATCAATTGTAAAAAGTTGGTCACACAGGGTTAATAGCAGCGTTAACAGAGTGCGTTACACCGCGGCATAACACTGCCCGTTAAAGCTGCCATTAACCCTGTGTGAGCGCTGACTGGAGGGGAGTATGGAGTGGGCACTGACTGCGAGGAGTAAGGAGCGGCCATGTTGCCGCCGGACTGTGCCGTCGCTGATTGGCCGTGGCTGTTTTGCCGCGACCAATCAGCGACTTGGGATTTCCGTTACAGACAGACAGAACGACGGAAGTGACCCTTAGACAATTATATAGTAGATACTGTGACTGGTGTGTATAGTCGCAGTATCACCTACGTATGCATGTATACATCACCTATGTAACATATATGCAGCAGTATTTCCTATACTGTATATTGTGGTTATAGCAGTGGTAATTTCACCTATATAATGCATATAGACTGCTGTATATACATTATATAGGTGATACTGTGAGTCTGCGGTATACCTATTGTAGGTGATACTGTGACTGGTGTGTATAGTCTCAGTATCACCTATGCAAGATATACACTGCAGTATCCCCTATATATTGTATTTATAGCAGGCACAGTATCACCTATACAGTTAGGGCCAGAAATATTTGGACAGTGACACAATTTTCGCGAGTTGGGCTCTGCATGCCACCACATTGTATTTGAAATGAAACCTCTACAACAGAATTCAAGTGCAGATTGTAACGTTTAATTTGAAGGGTTGAACAAAAATATCTGATAGAAAATGTAGGAATTGTACACATTTCTTTACAAACACTCCAAATTTTAGGAGGTCAAAAGTAATTGGACAAATAAACATAACCCAAACAAAATATTTTTATTTTCAATATTTTGTTGCAAATCCTTTGGAGGCAATCACTGCCTTAAGTCTGGAACCCATGGACATCACCAAACGCTGGGTTTCCTCCTTCTTAATGCTTTGCCAGGCCTTTACAGCCGCAGCCTTCAGGTCTTGCTTGTTTGTGGGTCTTTCCGTCTTAAGTCTGGATTTGAGCAAGTGAAATGCATGCTCAATTGGGTTTAGATCTGGAGATTGACTTGGCCATTGCAGAATGTTCCACTTTTTGGCACTCATGAACTCCTGGGTAGCTTTGGATGTATGCTTGGGGTCATTGTCCATCTGTACTATGAAGCGCCGTCCAATCAACTTTGCAGCATTTGGCTGAATCTGGGCTGAAAGTATATCCCGGTACACTTCAGAATTCATCCGGCTACACTTGTCTGCTCTTATGTCATCAATAAACACAAGTGACCCAGTGCCATTGAAAGCCATGCATGCCCATGCCATCACGTTGCCTCCACCATGTTTTACAGAAGATGTGGTGTGCCTTGGATCATGTGCCGTTCCCTTTCTTCTCCAAACTTTTTTCTTCCCATCATTCTGGTACAGGTTGATCTTTGTCTCATCTGTCCATAGAATACTTTTCCAGAACTGAGCTGGCTTCTTGAGGTGTTTTTCTGCAAATTTAACTCTGGCCTGTCTATTTTTGGTATTGATGAATGGTTTGCATCTAGATGTGAACCCTTTGTATTTACTGTCATGGAGTCTTCTCTTTACTGTTGACTTAGAGACAGATACACCTACTTCACTGAGAGTGTTCTGGACTTCAGTTGATGTTGTGAACGGGTTCTTCTTCACCAAATTAAGTATGCGGCGATCATCCACCACTGTTGTCATCCGTGGACGCCCAGGCCTTTTTGAGTTCCCAAGCTCACCAGTCAATTCCTTTTTTCTCAGAATGTACCCAACTGTTGATTTTGCTACTCCAAGCATGTCTGCTATCTCTCTGATGGATTTTTTCTTTTTTTTCAGCCTCAGGATGTTCTGCTTCACCTCAATTGAGAGTTCCTTTGACCGCATGTTGTCTGCTCACAGCAACAGCTTCCAAATGCAAAACCACACACCTGGAATCCACCCCTGACCTTTAAACTACTTCATTGATTACAGGTTAACGAGGGAGACGCCTTCAGAGTTAATTGCAGCCCTTAGAATCCATTGTCCAATTACTTTTGGTCCCTTGAAAAAGAGGACGCTATGCATTACAGAGCTATGATTCCTAAACCCTTTCTCCGATTTGGATGTGGAAACTATCACATTGCAGCTGGGAGTGTGCACTTTCAGCACATATTATATATATAATTGTATTTCTGAACATGTTTTTGTAAACAGCTAAAATAACAAAACTTGTGTCACTGTCCAAATATTTCTGGCCCTAACTGTATAATGTATATACATCAGTCTATATACAATATATAGGTGATACTGCAATTCTGCTGTGTATACAGTGTAAGGCCGGCGTCACACTAGCGAGTTTTACGGACGTATGAGAGGTGCAGAAAATACGGATTTCATACGGTACAATGATTCTTTATGGCCCAGCTCCTATCTGCTGTATTTTACTGATCTGTATTATACGGTCTTCTACGGCCGTAGAAAATCGCAGCATGCTGCGTTTGTCACCGTATTGCACAAAAAAAAAAAAAATCGCCAATGAAAGTCTATGGGGGCGAGAAAATTACGGATTACACACGGACGGGAACTTTTCAGAATATTTTCCCAGGCTCGAGTTCATATGAGGACATCCAGCAGAGGGCGCATCACCGCAACTCGAGGTAACTACAGGTCATTCACCTACATTCCATTCATTCCCCGGGTTTTTACAGGCAGGGGTGGCTGCATTAGCAGGCTTCTTCTTGTAAAATCAGTTAACCCTTTCAGATGGATTTACAGCGTGGGACGAGACTGATCTTCGGAAGGTATGGAATATTGTTGTTCGTTTTGTTTACATTTGTTTCAGGTGACAAGGGTCTTCAGGTGGATTACCAGTATAATAAAATATTACAACAACCTGTGTATTTATTTAATTAAAATACTTTGTAATAATGTGTGTGTTTTTTTAACCATTTCATACTATTGGATTAATAATTGATAGGTGTCATAATTGACGCCTCTCCATTATTAATCTGGCTTAATGTCACCTTACAATAGCAAGGTGACATTAACCCTTCATTACCCTATATCCCACCGCTACACGGGAATGGGAAGAGAGTGGGCAAGTGCCAGAATAGGCGCATCTTCTAGATGTGCCGTTTCTGGGGTGGCTGGGGGCAGATGTTTTTAGCCGGGGGGGGGGGGGGGGTCAATAACCATGGACCCTCTCCAGGCTATTAATATCTGTTCTCAGTCACTGGCTTTACCACTCTGGCGGAGAAAATTGTGCTGGAGCCCATGCCAATTTTTTCCGCGATTTAAACCTTTAATTTAATAGCTAGAGCGCCCAAATTTTGCACATACACACTACTAACATTAGTAGTGTGGAATATGCAAAAAAAAAGGGGATATAAGATGGTTTACTGTATGTAAACCATGTCTCATATCATGTCGGGTTTGTGAAGGAGATAGGAAAAGCCGGCAATTGAATTACCGGCTTTTAAGCTATCTAGCGCTGTATGATATATATATATATATATATATATGTCTCACTGAGATATATATATATATATATATATATATATATATATATATATATATATATATATATATATAGACAGTATATATGTTTTTACAATTATTTGAGCCCATGGATCCATTGTATGTCCGTATTGCAAGCCTGCGAGAAAATCTCGCAGTACGGATGCCATACGGATTACATACGGAGGATGCCATGCGCAAAATACGCTGACACACCCTGCCTATGGATGACATACGGATCACTATTTTGGGGACTTTTCTGTGTATTATGGCCGTAAATAACGGACTGTATTTTCATACGCTGAGTGTGACGCCGGCCTAACGGGGTCTACCAAGCTGGGGTACCTCTTTCAGTACCACCCCGTGTTTCAGGAGGTCCACTCTGCTTTGGCTGGAGTCGAAATGAAGGACGCTGGCTGGAATTCCTTGATTACATTGGCGCATATAAAAATCACTGCATCTCCACATATTTCCAGTATGACAACACTTTACTCACAGGACACAGAATATATATCACACAGATACAGAGGGCGGGCCAATTGAAAAGTGGCAGGCCAGACATACATTACCATAGCTGCAGGTGGCCAGAGCCTGCCGATATTTACTGTGGGAATTAAAAAGGTGGGGAAGGTCAAAAAGGGGAATATCTTGTCCTCTCTGCCCAGGGGCACAGTCTGTGGGCTGATGCATTAGAGACATGCATCTCACCTGGAACCTATTATACATACATATAACTGCACAACATATGCTGGGTGCTGGGGGGTTCCGTAACATACAGTATATAGGTGATGCTGTGATTGGTGTGTATAGTCGCAGTATCACCTATGTAACATATATACAGCAGTATCCCCTATATATCTACTATATAATTGTCTAAGGGTCACTTCCGTCTTTCTGTCCTTCTGCCTCTCTGTCTTTCTTTCTGTCACGGATATTCATTGGTCGATTCTAACGCATTGGGTATTCTAGAATATGCATGTCCACGTAGTATATTGCCCAGCCACGTAGTATATTGCCCAGCCACGTAGTATATTGCCCAGCCACGTAGTATATTGCCCAGCCACGTAGTATATTGCCCAGCCACGTAGTATATTGCACAGCCACATAGTATATTGCCCAGCCACGTAGTATATTGCACAGCGACGGAGTATATTGCCCGGCCATGTAGTATATTGTCCAGCTACGCAGTATATTGCCCAGCTACGCAGTATATTGCCGAGCCACGTAGTATATTGCCCAGCCACGTAGTATGTGATGACGTCGCGGTCACATGACTGTGACATCATGACAGGTCTTTCTCGCAGGACCTGTGATGACGTCTCGGTCACATGACCGTGACGTCATGGCAGGTCCTTGTCGCATACCATCCTTGCCACCGGAACCTGCCGCTTGCATGGAGCGGTTACTGGAGCGTCGCGAGGAGCGGGAAAGGCGCTGGAATGTGAGTATATGATGATTTTTTATTTTTTTTAATTATTTTTAACATTAGATCTTTTTACTATTGAGGCTGCATTGGCAGCATCAATAGTAAAAAAGTTGGTCACACAGGGTTAATAGCAGTGTTAATGGATTGCGTTACACCACGGCATAACGCGGTCCATTAGCGCTGCCATTAACCCTGTGTGAGGGCTGACTGGAGGGGAGTACGGAGAGGGCACTGACTGTGGGGAGGAATGAGCGCCATGTAGCCGCCGGACTGCGCCTGTCGTTGATTGGTCGTGGCAATGGTCGTGGGCGTTTTGCCACGACCATACAGCGACTTGGATTTCATGACAGACAGAGGCCGCAACCAATGAATATCCGTGACAGAAAGAAAGACAGAAGGACAGAAAGATGGAAGTGACCCTTAGACAATTATATAGTAGATAGGTGATGCTGTGACTGGTGTGTATAGTCGAAGTATCATCTATGTAACATATACACAGCAGAATCCTCTATATATTGTATTTATAGCAGCCAGAAGTATCACCTATATAATGTATATAGACTGCTGTACATACAGTACATTATATAGGTGATACTGTTATTATACACAGCAGTAGCAGTATCACTTGTGTATTGTATATAGAGCAGTCTGTATACATTATACAGGTGGTACTGCAATTGTTATATACAGAAAACAAAGTTTCCATATTGGAACCCACCCAGATCACTGAGATAGGGGAAGGATGAAGAGTTGAGGTGGGTCCATTGTCGGGAGTGCAGAGGAGCGGATCTCTGGCTGGGACTAGTGAATACAGCAGGAAACAAAAAAAAAAGATGCTCTGACAC
This sequence comes from Ranitomeya imitator, assembly GCF_032444005.1. Classification (NCBI taxonomy): domain Eukaryota; kingdom Metazoa; phylum Chordata; class Amphibia; order Anura; family Dendrobatidae; genus Ranitomeya; species Ranitomeya imitator. The sequence goes on along the minus strand of NC_091285.1, from coordinate 422,478,096 downwards.
TGTTACTGGCCAGCATCAAATAGGAGAGCACTGTGTGCGCCGTGGTGGCCCTTTCAAACTTGTGACTGAATGCCCTGTGCGCACAAACTCTCATGCTTGCAGACACTGACAAGGGCAGCGCGAACGTGATGACAAGGGCCGCTTGCACGTGCTGACAAGGGCCGCCGCGGCAAGGACGTACTGTTAAGTGCCGCCACGGCCCTTGACAGAGCGCGCAAGTGACAAAGCACGCGCACACAGGGCCTTTAGTAAGACGTTTTAAAGGACCAGTGGCCCACTTTGTAGTCCAGAGCCGAGGGCCCACCGGGCCTGGTCACAGCTACTAGTGATGAGCGAATGTGCTCAGATAACGTCTTATCCGAGCATGCTCGGGTGTTATCCAAGTATCTTGGGTGTTCTTGTATATTATGTTCAAGACCCTGCGGCTGCATGATTTGCGGTTGTTAGACAGCCTGAACACGTGGGGACTCCAGGCAAACAGGCAATCACTGCATGTGTTGAGGCTATCTAACAGATGCAAATTATGCAGCCGTATGGACTCGGACATAATATACGAGCACACCCAGATGCTCGGATAACATCAGAGCATGCTCCGGTAAGACATTATCTGCGTATGTTAGCTCATCAGTAGTCGCAACATGACCCCCTACACCTGCATTACTCTGCCATGACCGGGTGACTCTCTGCCACTATTCACAATAGGTAGGTTTTAATATTAGAGAGTGTAGATACTGTTCCAATTGGGTACACCTTGTCCCGGTGGGACAGCTTTATGCTTTTTTTGATCAAAAACAGTGTTTACTAAGTACCCTATGTTAACCCCTTAATCCCATTGGACGTACTATCAAGGTGACTTGGGACTTAATTCCCAGTGACGGGATAGTACGTCCAGCGCGATCAGCTGCGCTCATGGGGGGAGTGTCAGATCAGCGATCTGACGTTATAACATGATGCCCCCCCTCCTTCCCCCGGGGCAATGTTATAAAGTTAAAAAAAAAAATAATCATGTGTAAAAAAAAAAAAAAAAAAAAAAAAATTCCTAAAGAAAAAAAAAATATATTGTTCCCATAAATACAGTGGGGCAAAAAAGTATTTAGTCAGTCAGCAATAGTGCAAGTTCCACCACTTAAAAAGATGAGAGGCGTCTGTAATTTACATAATAGGTAGACCTCAACTATGGGAGACAAACTGAGAAAAAAAAATCCAGAAAATCACATTGTCTGTTTTTTTAACATTTTATTTGCATATTATGGTGGAAAATAAGTATTTGGTCAGAAACAAACAATCAAGATTTCGGGCTCTCACAGACCTGTAACTTCTTCTTTAAGAGTCTCCTCTTTCCTCCACTCATTATCTGTAGTAATGGCACCTGTTTAAAGGGACACTGTCACCTGGATTTGGAGGGAACAATCTTCAGCCATGGAGGCGGGGTTTTGGGGTTTTTGATTCACCCTTTCCTTACCCGCTGGCTGCATGCTGGCTGCAATAATGGATTGAAGTTCATTCTCTGTCCTCCGTAGTACATGTCTGCACAAGGTGCAATCTTGCCTTGTGCAGGCATGTACTATGGAGGACAGAGAATGAAGTTCAATTCAATATTGCAGCCAGCATGCAGCCAGCGGGTAAGGAAAGGGTGAATCAAAAACCCCAAAACCCCGCCTCCATGGCTGAAGATTGTTCCCTCCAAATCCAGGTGACAGTGTCCCTTTAAACTTGTTATCAGTATAAAAAGACACCTGTGCACACCCTCAAACAGTCTGACTCCAAACTCCACTATGGTGAAGACCAAAGAGCTGTCAAAGGACACCAGAAACAAAATTGTAGCCCTGCACCAGGCTGGGAAGACTGAATCTGCAATAGCCAACCAGCTTGGAGTGAAGAAATCAACAGTGGGAGCAATAATTAGAAAATGGAAGACATACAAGACCACTGATAATCTCCCTCGATCTGGGGCTCCACGCAAAATCCCACCCCGTGGGGTCAGAATGATCACAAGAACGGTGAGCAAAAATCCCAGAACCACGCGGGGGGACCTAGTGAATGAACTGCAGAGAGCTGGGACCAATGTAACAAGGCCTACCATAAGTAACACACTACGCCACCATGGACTCAGATCCTGCAGTGCCAGACGTGTCCCACTGCTTAAGCCAGTACATGTCCGGGCCCATCTGAAGTTTGCTAGAGAGCATTTGGATGATCCAGAGGAGTTTTGGGAGAATGTCCTATGGTCTGATGAAACCAAACTGGAACTGTTTGGTAGAAACACAACTTGTCGTGTTTGGAGGAAAAAGAATACTGAGTTGCATCCATCAAACACCATACCTACTGTAAAGCATAATGGTGGAAACATCATGCTTTGGGGCTGTTTCTCTGCAAAGGGGCCAGGACGACTGATCCGGGTACATGAAAGAATGAATGGGGCCATGTATCGTGAGATTTTGAGTGCAAACCTCCTTCCATCAGCAAGGGCATTGAAGATGAAACGTGGCTGGGTCTTTCAACATGACAATGATCCAAAGCACACCGCCAGGGCAACGAAGGAGTGGCTTCGTAAGAAGCATTTCAAGGTCCTGGAGTGGCCTAGCCAGTCTCCAGATCTCAACCCTATAGAAAACCTTTGGAGGGAGTTGAAAGTCCGTGTTGCCAAGCGAAAAGCCAAAAACATCACTGCTCTAGAAGAGATCTGCATGGAGGAATGGGCCAACATACCAACAACAGTGTGTGGCAACCTTGTGAAGACTTACAGAAAACGTTTGACCTCTGTCATTGCCAACAAAGGATATATTACAAAGTATTGAGATGAAATTTTGTTTCTGACCAAATACTTATTTTCCACCATAATATGCAAATAAATTGTTAACAAAAACAGACAATGTGATTTTCTGGATTTTTTTTTTCTCAGTTTGTCTCCCATAGTTGAGGTCTACCTATGATGTAAATTACAGACACCTCTCATCTTTTTAAGTGGTGGAACTTGCACTATTGCTGACTGACTAAATACTTTTTTGCCCCACTGTACATTCCTTTATCTAAATTAAAAAAAAATAATAAAAGTTCACATATTTAGTATCACCGCGTCCGTAACGACCCAACCTATAAACTATCCCACTAGTTAACCCCTTCAGAGAACACTGTAAAAAAACGAGGCAAAAAACGCTTTATTATCATACCCTAGAACAAAAAGTGGAATAGCACGCGATCAAAAAGACAGATATATATAACCATGGTACCGCTGAAAATGTCATCTTGTCCCGCAAAAAAAAAGCCACCATACAGCATCATCAGTGAAAAAATAGAAAAGTTATAGTCCTCAGAATAAAGCGATGCAAAAATAATTCCTTTTTTTATAAAATAGTTTTTATCGTATAAAAGCGCCAAAACATAAAAAAATAATCTAAATGAGGTAATGCTGTAATCGTACTAACCCGAAGAATAAAACTGCTTTACCCATTTTACCAAACGCGGAACGGTATAAACGCTTCCCCCAAAAGAAATTCATGAATAGCTGGTTTTTGGTCATTCTGCCTCACAAAAATCGGAATAAAAAGCGATTAAAAAAAAGTCACGTGCCCGAAAATGTTACCAATAAAAATGTCAACTCGTCCCGCAAAAAACAAGACTTCACATAACTTTGTGGACCAAAATATGGAAAAATTACAGCTCTCAAAATGTGGTAACGCAAAAAAATATTTTTTGCAATAAAAAGCGTCTTTTAGTGTGTGACAGCTGCCAATCATAAAAATCCGCTAAAAAACCCGCTATAAAAGTAAATCAAACCCCCCTTCATCACCCCCTTAGTTAGGGAAAAATTAAAAAAAATGTATTTATTTCCATTTTCCCATTAGGGTTAGGGCTAGGGTTAGGGTTAAGGCTAGGGCTAGGCTTAGGGTTGGGGCTAGGTTTGGGGCTAGGGTTAGGGCTAGGGTTAGGGCTTGGGTTAGGGTTGTGTCAGGGTTAGAGGAGTGGTTAGGGTTATGGTTGGGATTAGGGTTGGGGTGTTTTGGAGTTAGGGGTGTGGTTAGGATTGGGGTTAGGGGTGTGGTTGGGATTAGGGGTGTGTTTGGGTTAGGGTTTAAGTTAGAATTGGTGCTTAGGCACATCAGGGTACTCCAAACGCGACATGGCATCCGATCTCAAATCCAGCCAATTCTGCGTTGAAAAAGTAAAACAGTGCTCCTTCCCTTCCGAGCTCTCCCGTGCGCCCAAACAGGGGTTTACCCCAACATATGGGGTATCAGCGTACTCAGGACAAATTGGACAACAACTTCAGGGGTCTAATTTCTCTTGTTACCCTTGGGAAAATAAAAATTATACTGTAGTGAAATACTTGGGGGATCAAACTTCTCACATCACATCTAGATAAGTTCCTTGGGTGGTATAGGATCCAATATGGGGTCACTTGGGGGTTTCTACTGTTTAGGTACATCAGGGGCTCTGCAAATGTAACGTGATGCCTGCACAACACAATCCATCTAAGTCTGCATTCCAAATGACGCTCCTTCCCTTCCGAGCTCTGCCATGCGCCCAAACGGTGGTTCCTCCCTACATATGGGGTATCAGTGTACTCAGGACAAATTGGACAACAACTTTTGGGGACCCATTTCTCCTGGTACCCTTGTGAAAATACAAAACTGGGGGCTAAAATATAATTTTTGTGAAAAAAAAAGAATTTTTATTTTCACGGCTCTGCGTTATAAACTGTAGTGAAACACTTGGGGGTTGAAAGCTCTCACAACACATCTAGATAAGATCCTTAGGGGGTCTACTTTCCAAAATGGTGTCACTTGTGGGGGTTTTTAATGTTTAGGCACATCAGGGGCTCTCCAAACTCAACATGGCGTCCCATCTCAATTCCAGCCAATTTTGCATTGAAAAGTCAAACGCGCTCCTTCCCTTCCGAGCTCTGCCATGCACCCTAACAGTGGTTTACCTCCACATATGGGGTATCAGCGTACTCAGGATAAATTGCGCAACAACTTTTGGGGTACAATTTCTTCTGGTACCCTTGGGAAAATAAAAAAATTGGGGGCGAAAAGTTCATTTTTGTGAAAAAATATGATTTTTTATTTTTACGGCTCTACATCATAAACTTCTGTGAAGCACTTGGTGGGTCAAAGTGCTCACCACACATCTAGATAAGTTCCATAGTGGGTCTACTTTCCAAAATGGTGTCACTTGTGGGGGGTTTCAATGTTTAGGCACATCAGGGGCTTCCCAACGCAACATGGCGTCCCATCTCAATTCCAGCCAATTTTGCATTGAAAAGTCAAACAGCACTCCTTCCCTTCCGAGCTCTGCCATGCCCTCAAACAGTGGTTTACCCCCACATATGGGGTATCAGCGTACTCAGGACAAATTGCACAACAACGTTTGGGGTACAATTTCTTCTGGTAACTTTGGGAAAATAAAACAAATTGGAGCTGAAGTAATTTTTTTGTGAAAAAAAATTAAATGTTCATTTTTTTTAAACATTCCAAACACCTGAAGGGTTAATACACTTCTTGAATGTGGTTTTGAGCACCTTGAGGGGTGCAGTTTTTAGAATGGTGTCAAACTTGGGTATTTTCTATCATTTAGACCCCTCAAAATGACTTCAAATGTGACGTGGTCCCTAAAAATAAATGGTGTTGTAAAAATGTAGAAATTGTAGAAATTGCTGGTCAACTTTTAACCCTTATAACTCCCTAACAAAAAAATGTTGTTTCCAAAATTGTGCTGATGTAAAGTAGACATGTGGGAAATTTTACTTATTAAGTATTTTGTGTGACATATCTCTGTCATTTATGGGCATAAAAATTCAAAGTTGGAAAATTGCGAAAGTTTCAAAATTTTCGCCAAATTTCTGTTTTTTACACAAATAAACGCAGGTAATATCGAATACATTTTACCACTGTCATTAAGTGCAATATGTCTTGAGAAAACAATGTCAGAATCACCGGGATCCGTTGAAGCGTTCCAGAGTTATAACCTCATAAAGGGACAGTGGTCAGAATTGTAAAAATTTGCTGGTCATTAACGTGCAAACCACCATCGGGGCTTAAGGGGTTAATTATTTAATGCACTTGCCTTTTTTTCTTATTAATTTTTATTAGGGTATATGCACACATTGTCTTTTCTTTGGTTTTGTTCTTTTACCTGCTACTATGTAGCACATGGCATTCCTGCCATGGCCAAAGTCACCATCTAGCCCTGGCCTGAAAGTGAACGCTTATGCTTGTACCATTTGTTCTTCTTTTCCATGCAGTACATGCTGTCATGGCATGCAGCAGAAAGTAAGAGCATTAAATGTGCAAACCTTTTGTCCCTGTTCACCGCTGTGTCCTCTGAAAGACGCTCTAAAGAGGACTGTATAAAATTAGCCTGACACAACAGCTTGGATTAATAAATGTCATGTCCCATCTCTATCCCAAGGTAAGCAGTGGAGTAATCTGTGTTACTGGACAACGCCAGTCTTTATCGCAAGCCGATTTACATAGGCAGTGAGGTCACTTAACCCTTTCAGTGGAACAGTTATAGAATTACAGGAAAACTAGTACTGATACAATTTCATAATAATTAACTGCAACATACTGAAATGAGAGATCACACTAATGGAATATAACAAGACATTAGGAAACTAATTGTTAATGCGGCCATAAACATGTCAATGTGCTTCCTGTCCTGATCAATCCATTTATATTAGTGTTGCTACATGTATATTTTATTTACTATTGGGATATTGGTCAATATAGAGGTAAGATGCCTGCAACAAGTGGAATGGTTTTGCTTATGTCTGTTCATAGCTTCACCTGTATATTCTCATCCAATACTGAGCCTAGTGTTAAAGGGATCTTGTCACCTGAATTTGGCGGGACAGGTTTGCGGTCATATGGGCGGGGTTTTCGGGTGTTTGATTCACCCTTTCCTTACCCGCTGGCTGCATGCTGGCCGCAATATTGGGTTGAAGTTCATGCTGTGTCCTCCGTAGTACACGCCTGCGCAAGGCAATCTTGCAAACCTGTCCCGCCAAATTCAGGTGACAGGTTCCCTTTAAGGCCGGCATCACACTAGTGAGTTTTACGGACGTATGAGCGCATAAAATACGTCCGTAAAACACGCATTACACACGGCCCAATTATTCTCTATGCCCCAGCTCCTATCTGCCGTATTTTACTGATGCGTATTGTACGGCTTTCTACGGCCGTAGAAAATCGCAGCATGCTGCGTTTGTCACCGTATTGCGCAAAAAAAAAAAAAAAAAAAAAATCGCCAATGAAAGTCTATGGAAGCCAGAAAAATACGGATTACACACGGACCAGCAGTGTGACTTGCGAGATATACGCAGTGGTGTTAGAGAGAAAAGCCGGCAATTCAGTGCGGTGTACAGTAAAATCACACTGACAGCTTACAATAGAATAGGTAGAATAAATGTGTACACATAGAATAGGTATATATATATATATATATATATATATATATATATATATACAGTCATGGCCAAAAGTATTGACACCCCTGCAATTCTGTCAGATAATTCTCATTTTCTTCCTGAAAATGATTGCAAACACAAATTCTTTGGTATTATTATCTTCATTTAATTTGTCTTAAATGAAAAAACACAAAAGAGAATGAAGCAAAAAGCAAAACATTGATCATTTCACACAAAACTCCAAAAATGGGCCAGACAAAAGTATTGGCACCCTCAGCCTAATACTTGGCTGCACAACCTTTAGCCAAAATAACTGTGACCAACCGCTTCCGGTAACCATCAATGAGTTTCTTACAATGCTCTGCTGGAATTTTAGACCATTCTTCTTTGGCAAACTGCTCCAGGTCCCTGATATTTGAAGGGTGCCTTCTCCAAACTGCCATTTTTAGATCTCTCCACAGGTGTTCTATGGGATTCAGGTCTGGACTCATTGCTGGCCACCTTAGAAGTCTCCAGTGCTTTCTCTCAAACCATTTTCTAATGCTTTTTGAAGTGTGTTTTGGATCATTGTCCTGCTGGAAGACCCATGACCTCTGAGGGAGACCCAGTTTTCTCACACTGGGCCCTACATTATGCTGCAAAATTTGTTGGTAGTCTTCAGACTTCATAATGCCATGCACACGGCCAAGCAGTCCAGTGCCAGAGGCAGCAAAGCAACCCCAAAACATCAGGGAACCTCCGCTATGTTTGACTGTAGGGACCGTGTTCTTTTCTTTGAATGCCTCTTTTTTTTCTCCTGTAAACTCTATGTTGATGCCTTTGCCCAAAAAGCTCTACTTTTGTCTCATCTGACTAGAGAACATTCTTCCAAAATGTTTTAGGCTTTTTCAGGTAAGTTTTGGCAAACTCCAGCCTGGCTTTTTTATGTCTCGGGGTAAGAAGTGGGGTCTTCCTGGGTCTCCTACCATACAGTCCCTTTTCATTCAGACGCCGACGGATAGTACGGGTTGACACTGTTGTACCCTCGGACTGCAGGGCAGCTTGAACTTGTTTGGATGTTAGTTGAGGTTCTTTATCCAACATCGGCACAATCTTGCATTGAAATCTCTTGTCAATTTTTCTTTTCCGTCCACATCTAGGGAGGTTAGCCACAGTGCCATGGGCTTTAAACTTCTTGATGACACTGCGCATGGTAGACACAGGAACATTCAGGTCTTTGGAGATGGACTTGAGATTTCTCATGCTTTCTCACAATTTGGTTTCTCAAGTCCTCAGACACTTCTTTGGTCTTCTTTCTTTTCTCCATGCTCAATGTGGTACACACAAGGACACAGGACAGAGGTTGAGTCAACTTTAATCCATGTCAACTGGCTGCAAGTGTGATTTAGTTATTGCCAACACCTGTTAGGTGCCACAGGTAAGTTATAAGTGCTGATAATTACACAAATTAGAGAAGCATCACATGATTTTTCGAACAGTGCCAATACTTTTGTCCACCCCCTTTTTTATGTTTGGTGTGAAATTATATCCAATTTGGCTTTAGAACAATTCTTTTTGTGTTTTTTCATTTAAGACAAATTAAATAAAGATAATAATACCAAAGAATTTGTATTTGCAATCATTTTCAGGAAGAAAATGAGTATTATCTGACAGAATTGCAGGGGTGTCAATACTTTTGGCCATGACTGTATATATATATGTCAGTGAGACACATATATGTATATATATTAATATTTCATACAGCGTTAGATAGCAAAAGCCGGCAATTGAATTACCGGCTTTTAAGCTATCTCCTTCCTAAACCCGACATGATATGAGACATGGTTTACATACAGTAAACCATGTCATATTCCCATTTTGTTTTGCATATTCCACACTACTAATGTTAGTAGTGTGTATGTGCAAAATTTGGGCGTTCTGTCCCCCGGCGTTCTGCTTCTCTGCACTGTGTAAGCACAGCGGCCGGAAAGCACAGCGGTGACGTCACCGCTGTGCTCTGCTTTCCGGCTGGCCGGCGCTCACACTGCAGAGAAGCAGAACGCCGGGGGACAGACAGCGGAAGGTAAGTATGTACTGTTTTTTTTTTTTTACTTTTACGCTGGTAACCAGGGTAAACATCGGGTTACTAAGCGTGGCCCTGCGCTTAGTAACCCGATGTTTACCCTGGTTACCAGCGAAGACATCGCTGAATCGGCGTCACACACGCCGATTCAGCGATGTCTGCAGGAAGTCCAGCGACTAAATAAAGTTCTGGACTTTCTGCAGCGACCAACGATGGCACAGCAGGATCCAGATCGCTGCTGCCTGTCAAACTGAACGATATCGCTAGCCAGGACGCTGCAACGTCACGGATCGCTAGCGATATCGTTCAGTGTGAAGGTACCTATAGAAGGGACACTTCATATACAATGAAACAACAAATTCCCATATGAAATTAATACAGGACAAGGAAGAGATCCCAAGATATTTAAAGATAAAATAATTATTTTTTATTAAACAGTATTGAAAACTTACACATAAAAAAGCAGAAATGCCGTTTAGGGGACGCCGAGCACTAATAGCCAGAAGGGAAAGAGAAGGATGTAACATAAGGTATGTTGTGGATAGCTGCACACACAAATACAGGTCCAGTGGTGGCAGATGAACTCCCACAGTACATACAAACATCAATCATGACAATCATGATTAAGGCAGCTTAGTCTCCAGAAACGCGTTGAGATTCTTACCCATATGGTTCGTGCTGAAGTTTGTATCCTCCATGTTTAAGTTTGTGAATAAAGATACGGTAACTTTTTTTCACGTATTCGGTGAAGCTGGACATTTTCTTCTAGTGAAAAAACGCACCAAAAACGCAAGTATCAGGGTTCCTGCCAAAATCTGATTCTATCGAATAGGACTTTTTTTTCAACACTAAACTATATTAGCATGCACAAAAGACAAATCTAGAATGCCAAAACAGCATAAAAAAACGCACAAAATGAATAAAAAAACAAGGAAAACATGCTTTATTTCTGTAGCTTCTTACTTGCCAAGAGATCAGGTTTTGCTGCAGTGAAAAAACGCCTAGTGTGAACGTACCCTTATTGGAGCTCAGACATTGCTAATTCCAAGGACACCTAGCAAACCAGGAATGCATCTTTGCAATATTATCCTGCCTGTAATTTAGGTTTATGTATACAGTATGTATTGCACCCATTAATAAAATGAATCTGTCACCAGGTGTATGCAGGCTTATCTGATCTTGGTCATTTACTTTTCATAACAGTTTTCATAAAATCATTATTTATAAGCAGCAGGCTGGCGTCCTCTGAATGAAATGCGCACACTGCCCAGTGCTTGTATTTTTGATCTGCTGCCATCCAGCCCCTGACTGACAACTTTTTCCCTATCAGCAGTGTAAGGGTAATAATAATAATAGTTATTTATATAGTGCCAACATACTCCGCAGCGCTTTACAGTTTAACAGTTTCAAACACAACAGTCATAGGTAACAACGTTAACAATACAATAATAAAGCAAAATAAGACAACCCTGCTCGTGAGAGCTTACAATCTACAATGAGGTGGGGAGATACAAAGTACAGGTGTGTATTTATAATGATGTATTTACAATGATGGTCCAGCCATCTTCAGGAGGTGGGGGATAGATGGAGAAAGTGAATGGGCTACACATACACAAACATAAAATTACTTTGATTAGTTAACGTGGTAGGCCGCTCTGAACAAATGTGTTTTGAGCGAGCGCCTAAAACTATGCAAGTTGCAGATGGTCCTAATATCTTGGGGTAGAGCATTCCAGAGGATTGGTGCAGCACGGGAGAAGTCTTGTAGTCGGGAGTGGGAGGTATGGATTAGTGCAGAGGTTAGTCGAAAGTCATTTGCAGAGCGCAGCGGTCGGCTAGGCCGATAGACAGAAATGAGGGAGGAGATGTAAGGGGGTGCCGCACTGTGGAGAGCTTTGTGGGTGAGAACAAGTACTTTGAATTGTATCCTTTAATGAATGGGCAGCCAGTGTAATGACTGTCGAAGAGCGGATGCATCTGAGTAACGATTAGCCAGATGATCAACCCTGGCTGCCGCATTAAGGATAGACTGTAGAGGAGAAAGTCGAGTAAGGGGGAGGCCAATTAATAGAGAATTGCAGTAGTCCAGGCGGGAATGGATTAGGGCGACAGTGAGGGTTTTTGATGTTTCCATGGTGAGATAAGGGCGGATTCTAGAGATGTTCTTTAGGTGTAAGCGGCACGAGCGGGCAAGAGATTGTATGTGGGAGGTGAAGGAGAGATCGGAGTCAAACATAACACCCAGACAGCGTGCCTGCTGCCTGTGTGTTATTATGATGCCACCCACGGAGAGTGAAATGTCAGATTTAGGGAGGTTAGTAGAAGGCGGGAGCAGAAGAAGTTCAGTTTTGGAGAGGTTGAGTTTCAGATAGTGAGCGGATATGATGCTTTAGACTGCAGACAGACAGTCAGTGGCATTCTGTAGTACAGCGGGGGTAAGGTCAGGGGATGATGTGTATAGTTGTGTGTCATCAGCATAAAGATGGAACTGAAAGCCAAACTTGCTGATGGTCTGTCCAATTGGGGCTGTGTAGAGGGAGAAGAGAAGAGGGCCAAGGACTGAGCCCTGAGGTACCTCGACAGTGAGAAGAGGAGATGAAGTGGAGCCAGAAAACAGAACACTGAAGGAGCGGTCAGAAAGGTAGGAGGAGAACCAGGAGAGAGCAGTGTCCTTAATGCCTAGTGACTGGAGCCTAGAGAGTAGGAAAGGGTGGTCAACAGTGTCGAAAGCTGCAGAAAGGTCGAGGAGAATGAGCAGAGAGTGGTCACCGTTACATTTTGCTGTCAGAAGGTCATTGGTCACCTTGATGTGTGCAGTTTCTGTCCAATGTAGGGGGCGGAAACCGGACTGTGAAGGGTCTAGGAGGGAATGAGTGGAGAGGTAACGGGTAAGGCGGGAGTATATCAGGCGCTCCAAGAGTTTAGAGATGAAGGGGAGAGTGGAGACCGGTCTGTAGTTGTTTGTGCAGGATGGGTCGAGGATGGTTTTTTTTTAGTAATGGAGTGATGATAGAGTGTTTGAAGGAGGAGGGGAAAATGCCAGAGGAGAGAGATTAAAAATTGTAGTTAGGTGAGTTGTGATGACTGGAGAGACTGTAGGAGGTGTGAGGGAATGGGGTCGGTGGTGCATGTAGTCGGGCGAGAAGAGGAGAGGAGCTTGGAGACTTCTTCTTCTGTGATGGGATCGAATGTGGAGAGTGAGCCAGGGCTGTTTCACTGTGTGGAGGTTCTGAGGGTGAGGGGAGCTAATTGGTCAAGGGTGCTTCTAAGAGTGTCGTTGTAGTGATGTACAGCCAGATACAGACAGGAAAGAGATTGGGGACAATGATGAGTGTAGGGAGTCTGAAAGTTTATGAGGGTTAATGGCATGTATATTTCTGAGTGTGTTGTAGGAGAGTGCTGGGGTGGGCGAGGAATTGTGAGTGTGAAGGATAGAATGTTGTGGTCCGAGAGGGGAAGCGGTGAGTTATCTAGGTAGGAGATTGAACAGAGCTGGACAAAGACCAGGTCCAGGGTGTTACCATCTTTGTGTGTTTCAGAGGTTGAGAGCTGTGAGAGGCCTAGAGAAGTGGTTAGTGATAGAAGCTGGGATGCAGATGTGGAAGTGGGGCTGTTAATGGGGATGTTGAAGTCTCCCAGGATAAGGGTTGGTAGTTCTGAGGACATGAAGTGCGGCAGCCAGGCTGAGAAGTAGTCCAGGAAGTGGGTGGGTGAGCCTGGGGCCGGTATATGACTTCTACTCTGAGGGAGAGGGGACGAAAGAGCCTGATGGTGTGGACCTCAAAAGAAGGGAATGAGAGTGATGGAACTGGGGGTATAACCTGGAACGTGCATTGTGGGGACAAGAGTATGCCGACTCCACCACCAGGTCTGTTTGTGGGTCTTGGGGAATGGGAGAATTGTAAGCCACCATGGGAAATGGCAGCAGGGGAGACAGTGTCAGAGTCCTGGATCCAGGTTTCAGTAAGGACCAAAAGATTCAGAGAGTTGTTCACAAAGTAGTTGTGCAGGAAAGGAAGCTTGTTACATACAGACCGTGGATTCCAAAGGGCACAATTGAAAGAGAGATGAGGGAGTGCAAGTAATATTAATAAGGTTAGTATGATTTTGATATGAGGTAGGGTAGCGGTTGAGTTTGGGGGATGGGGGACCGGGGTTGGGGGAGATGTCCCCCAAAATCAGTAGGAGTAAGAAGATAAAAAGCAAGTAGTTTTTGGAAGTGTATGAAGTTTTTTTGTGCAGTGTGTTTGGGCAAGATGGGCTGAGGTTTTTCAGGAAGGTGAGAAGTGCATGGGAGCTGTACATGGGAGAGGGAAGGAGAGAGGAGCTGATGTATATGAGTCGTGGTGTAGGGGGGATTGGGCGGTGAATGCGGATTGCAAGGGAACACAGGAGGATAGGAATGAAGCACATGGATAGACGGGAGTGCAGAGTGTGGGTTACCTGACTCCTGCCCTGACTAACTGCCATGGGTAGGGTTTGTCTGTGGCTTGTGAATATCACTTGGCTTGTATACTGAGCCTACTCCTGCAGCTAATAAAGAATGATTTTATGAAAACTATAGCATTAATAAAAGTGATCTAGCTCTGTCCCTACTTTATGCTGCCTACAGATAGAGCAGTAGATACGTGCTTACAAATTTCCTATAAATATGAATGTAAGTGACCTAGTGATGCAATCCACGTCTGTCAGTAGAATTACATACATTTATTCAACTTTATATACAAAATATGGGATATTTAATGCCATATGCCATTAAGCCAGGACCTACATTTGTAACAGTTTAAGACCTTAATAGGTTAAGAAAGAAACTGAATGGCCAGTGTGGTGAGCCATGATCTTTCCCTTTGTTTTATGAAGTAAAACCCCAAAATGTCATCATCCGGTCATATAATACTTTTAGGGCAGGTGCAGGCAGCCATATTATTGGCCCGTGTGTAATCCAACAAATCATTGGATCGCACCAGGACTAATGTTAGTCTATGGAGCCATGCACATGTGAGATTTTTTTCCTTGAACAGAGACTTACAGGAAAAAAAAATCACTGCATGTTGCACTTGGCCATGCAAGTCACTCAGATAACTATCCGATTTTCTACGTACTGACACCATGGAGAAGACAGAGAATTTGTTTTCACCATCTTCTCCTCATTCGAGAGAATAGGATGACACTATGCTGACCATCTATATCTGATCAATCTCTAGTCAGAGTTTGATCAGAGTGTCATTTATATAAGGTCTCAGATGGGAGAATTTGCACTTGTCTGCCTGAGCTCTTAAGCTGATCATTTGGCGACATCCATCTCAGCTGACTTTCCCATACATAGGAGCGCTCATTTGGCAGAGCACTCTTGTGTTCTCTATGAGAAAGCCGCCAGTTGACATGTCGTCCAGCAGTTTATCTCCGGGAGAACAATGCAATTAGCAGTCTGAAATTGGATATGTGCGGTCAACATCTCTCCTGTCCATCAGTTGTCCAAACCCCTATACACAATAGACTGTAGGCCGTATTCATCGATATTGTCAGATTCGTCCGACATTAGTCTAATGTATATGGGAGCCTTTACCATTATCTTGGATAAAAAGTTCTTGCACAAGTCTGAGGTAAAACCTTTAAAATATAGACCATTTAATTCATTCAACAAATTTTCCTTTTACATATTTTTACGCAACTTGATTTATTTTCTGACTTTGCAAGTGGATCTGTGAGTTCTACGGTTCAGGCATACATATATGTATTGGACAATTAGCATAGCAGACATACCCCAGGAGAGAAGATTACATATCCTTAGTATCAGCCATATTCCATAGCTAATTTGCATGCCACAATGCATTTGATATGTAACATGCTCATAGCTCGTATTGCGGAATAATCAAATTATTCCAAGAGCTTTTCTATTAGTACATGAAGATTGCACACTCTTACCAATAATCGATATATTAATACAGAGGTGTATTAAGGGGAAAAAGGCATGGCATCTGCTCCTGGCGCAGCTAGCAGGGTTGCGCTGTCGGGCCGCCTGATGTGGCAGTCTGAAGTATCTCCCCGGTGGCTGCATTTTGTGTGGGTCATATTTTGTGCATGGAATATAGTGAGGCGCAATTGTTTATTCAGGGGCTCAGCGTAGGGCAAATATTTTCATTCAGGAGCTTCACCATGTCAGGACGTGTTGCAAAAGGCAGGAGTAGATGAAGTCTGTAGGAACGGTTGTGGTTGTGAAAAGTCATCATGGCGTCTTGACAAGTTGAACAAAAGAAAGAGAAGGACTCCAATCAGAGACAATGTCATCTATGAGGTATCTGGATGTAAATGTTTATTTGAGATGCTGACTACTTCTTATCAGTACTGTGGTTCCTGTGTGGTCCACAGCCTGATGATGTCTGATAACAAAAACTCCCAGTATCTCCTTACTATTCTTAAGAGCGTACTGGAAATTGTAGGTTCATGCGAAACAAATGTATACGAGTCTGAGCTGACATTGCAATTGATGTGCAATGTACTGATGGTGTTTATGTGATACATGGTGTAGGGGTTCCACTCACTCAGCTGCGACGGCTGACACTCAGAAGGCAGGTTCCTTTAAAGTTCACTGGGTTTATTGCTCCATAAACCATATGACAAAACAACAGAAAGCAAATAGCCTTTGGGTCAGGCAAAGAAAAACAAGGGTCCAGTTCATCCGGCTCAGTCCTGAAGCCGTAACACACTCAGGAGGATTTCACCTCCACACATATCTCTCTGTGTTAAGCATTAGGCTTTCTTTTATATGTCTAACCACACCCAGAACCCATCACATGACCAGACATGTGGTTGTGACATCACCACAGGTCCTGAAACACATATAGGTAGCTATGGTTACATCACAGTAGCAAGCCATCTATAAGGGACATATCTCCCATCGATTAGACACCCTTTAGCCACGCTACATACCTCCCCCCTCTGCCTAAAGCCGTGGGGCTTGGCACTTTCTCCCACTAGACAAGGGATTCTTGACAGGGCATCAGCATTACCGTGCAGCTTTCCGGCCCTATGTTCCACATGGAAACAGAAGTCCTGCAGGGCTAAGAACCAACGGGTGACCCTAGCATTTCTACCCTTCGTTTCCCTCATCCACCTAAGTGGGGCATGGTCGGATATCAGTCTAAATTTACGTCCCAGCAAATAGTATCGTAATGTGTCGACTGCCCATTTTATGGCCAAGCACTCCTTTTCAACGACTGAGTAGTTCTTTTCAGACGAGGACAGCTTCCTACTCAGATAGAGAACAGGATGCTCCTCTCCATGTAGTTCTTGGGAAAGGACTGCTCCCACCCCAACATCTGAGGCATCTGTTTGAAGAATAAACTCTTTCTTGAAGTTTGGGGCCATCAGAACGGGTTGCTTACATAAAGCCTCTTTCATTTCTTGGAAGGCTGAATCTGTTTCTTCGGACCACTTAACCATTACTGATTTTGTCCCTTTTAGCAGGTCAGTCAGAGGCGCCGCCATTGTGGCGAAGTTTGGGATGAACCTCCTGTAATATCCCACGATTCCCAGGAAGGCTTTAAATTGCTTCTTGGAAACTGGTTTTGGCCATGTTTGAATTGCCTCCACTTTACTGATTTGGGGTTTTATTTCTCCATGACCCACTATGTATCCAAGGTACTTAGCTTCTTCTTTACCCAATGCACACTTCTTCGGGTTTATTGTAAATCCGGCCTCTCTTATAGCATCAAACACCGCTTGGACTTTCTCCAGATGACTCTCCCAGTCCGGGCTAAAGATGACGATATCATCTAGGTACGCAGCAGCGTATGCCTTGTGGGGTGCAAGGACTCTATCCATAGCCCTTTGGAAGGTGGCCGGAGCTCCCTGTAGGCCAAATGGCATCCGGACATACTGGAAGCACCCATCTGGTGTAGAAAACGCCGTCTTCTCCTTGGCTTCCTGTGCCATGGGGATCTGCCAATACCCCTTCATCAAATCCAAGGTGGTTATGTACCTGGCGGGCCCAAGCCTTTCGATGAGCTCATCAACGCGGGGCATGGGATATGCGTCGAACTTAGAGACCTCATTCAACTTCCTATAGTCGTTGCAAAATCTCCACTCCCCATCAGGTTTTGGGACCAGGACAATTGGGCTCGACCAACCGCTCTTGGATTCCTCAATGACTCCAAGCCTCAACATACGCTCCACTTCCTTGGAGATAACTTCTCGACGAGCCTCAGGAATACGATAAGGTTTCACATTCACCCGCACATGTGGCTCTGTTAGGACCTCGTGCTCTATGACCTTCGTGTATCCTGGCAATTCTGAAAACAGGTCCCTGTTTTTCTGGAGTAACTCCCGGCACTGCTGTTTCTGGGTCTTTGATAGCGTCTCTGCTATAGTAACCGCTCCAACCTCACCTTCTGGGTTGCTTAACAATGACGGAGTTACTGTCGGCTCTCTATCTTGCCATGGCTTGATGAGGTTGACATGGTAAACTTGGAATGGTTTCCGTCTTCCTGGTTGATGAATTTTATAATTTACCTCACCAAGTTTCTCGACAACCTCATATGGCCCTTGCCATTTGGCCAAGAACTTGCTTTCCACCGTTGGAACTAACACAAGAACTCGGTCTCCCGGATTGAACTGCCTCACTCTTGCAGACCGGTTGTAGACCCTGGCTTGAGCTTCTTGCGCTTGGAGAAGGTGTTCTTTCACGATCGGCATCACCTTTGTAATCCTCTGCTGCATCAGGGCCACATGCTCAATGACGCTTCTGTGGGGCGTGACTTCGGCCTCCCAGGTTTCCTTGGCTATATCCAGGAGTCCTCGTGGATGTCGGCCATATAGAAGCTCAAACGGTGAGAACCCTGTGGAGGCCTGTGGAACTTCACGAATGGAAAACATCAGATAGGGTAAGAGACAATCCCAGTCTCTACCGTCTTTCTCTATAGCTTTTCTCAGCATGCTCTTTAGTGTCTTGTTAAACCTCTCAACAAGGCCATCTGACTGGGGATGGTACACCGAGGTCCTCAACTGGGAGATCTTCAGGGCTTTGCACAACTCCCTCATCACCTTGCTCATGAAAGGTGTACCCTGGTCAGTCAGGATCTCCTTTGGCAGACCTGTCCGGGAAAAGACATGGACCAACTCGCGGGCTATGCTTTTTGAGGAAGAATTTCTCAAGGGAATTGCCTCAGGATAGCGTGTGGCATAGTACAGGATTACTAATACAGTGGGGCAAAAAAGTATTTAGTCAGTCAGCAATAGTGCAAGTTCCACCACTTAAAAAGATGAGAGGCGTCTGTAATTTACATCATAGGTAGACCTCAACTATGGGAGACAAACTGAGAATAAAAAATCCAGAAAATCACATTGTCTGTTTTTTTAACATTTTTTTTGCATATTATGGTGGAAAATAAGTATTTGGTCAGAAACAAACAATCAAGATTTCTGGCTCTCACAGACCTGTAACTTCTTCTTTAAGAGTCTCCTCTTTCCTCCACTCATTACCTGTAGTAATGGCACCTGTTTAAACTTGTTATCAGTATAAAAAGACACCTGTGCACACCCTCAAACAGTCTGACTCCAAACTCCACTATGGTGAAGACCAAAGAGCTGTCAAAGGACACCAGAAACAAAATTGTAGCCCTGCACCAGGCTGGGAAGACTGAATCTGCAATAGCCAACCAGCTTGGAGTGAAGAAATCAACAGTGAGAGCAATAATTAGAAAATGGAAGACATACAAGACCACTGATAATCTCCCTCCATCTGGGGCTCCACGCAAAATCCCACCCCGTGGGGTCAGAATGATCACAAGAACGGTGAGCAAAAATCCCAGAACCACGCGGGGGGACCTAGTGAATGAACTGCAGAGAGCTGGGAACAATGTAACAAGGCCTACCATAAGTAACACACTACGCCACCATGGACTCAGATCCTGCAGTGCCAGACGTGTCCCACTGCTTAAGCCAGTACATGTCCGGGCCCGTCTGAAGTTTGCTAGAGAGCATTTGGATGATCCAGAGGAGTTTTGGGAGAATGTCCTATGGTCTGATGAAACCAAACTGGAACTGTTTGGTAGAAACACAACTTGTCGTGTTTGGAGGAAAAAGAATACTGAGTTGCATCCATCAAACACCATACCTACTGTAAAGCATGGTGGTGGAAACATCATGCTTTGGGGCTGTTTCTCTGCAAAGGGGCCAGGACGACTGATCCGGGTACATGAAAGAATGAATGGGGCCATGTATCGTGAGATTTTGAGTGCAAACCTCCTTCCATCAGCAAGGGCATTGAAGATGAAACGTGGCTGGGTCTTTCAACATGACAATGATCCAAAGCACACCGCCAGGGCAATGAAGGAGTGGCTTCGTAAGAAGCATTTCAAGGTCCTGGAGTGGCCTAGCCAGTCTCCAGATCTCAACCCTATAGAAAACCTTTGGAGGGAGTTGAAAGTCCGTGTTGCCAAGCGAAAAGCCAAAAACATCACTGCTCTAGAGGAGATCTGCATGGAGGAATGGGCCAACATACCAACAACAGTGTGTGGCAACCTTGTGAAGACTTACAGAAAACGTTTGACCTCTGTCATTGCCAACAAAGGATATATTACAAAGTATTGAGATGAAATTTTGTTTCTGACCAAATACTTATTTTCCACCATAACATGCAAATAAAATGTTAAAAAAACAGACAATGTGATTTTCTGGATTTTTTTTTTCTCAGTTTGTCTCCCATAGTTGAGGTCTACCTATGATGTAAATTACAGACGCCTCTCATCTTTTTAAGTGGTGGAACTTGCACTATTGCTGACTGACTAAATACTTTTTTGCCCCACTGTATATACTGATGGCCCCGAGCTGATTTAACTAAGGGACCGACCAAGTCCATGGCAATTCTCTCGAACGGTACCTCAATAATGGGCAGTGGCACAAGGGGGTTCCGGAAATGAGGAGTGGGAGCAGTTAGCTGACATGTAGGGCAGGACCTGCAATAGTTCACTATTTCCCGGTGACACCCAGGCCAATAGAACCTCTGCACAACCCGTTCCTGCGTTTTTTCCACCCCCAGGTGTCCACCCAAGATGTGTGAATGGGCCATGTCCAACACTTTCCGTCTATACGGACCCGGCACTATCAACTGCTCTACCAACTCCTCCCTTATTTTCGTGACCCGGTACAACAACTCCCCCCTCAACAGAAAATGGGGAAATCTTGTGTCTGCCCCCGGCTCCTGTACCACCCCGTCAATAACTGTGACATTATTAAAGGCTTCCCTCAGAGTGGGGTCCCTATGTTGGGCAGTCCCAAAATTTTCACCGGTAACTTCTAACTCCAAAATGTCAGATGTAGGGGATACTTCCTCCTCATCCCCAACCAGAACACAAAAAGGAAAGCTGTCTGCCTCTGGGTGTGGCGATACCCTTCCAGGGTTCACTGGTTCCCTGCCAGGGAGCTCAGAACCTTTTCCCCACAAATCCCAAAACAAACAGAAATCCCGGCCAATAATTATAGGGTGCAACAAGTCCTGAACTACGCCGACTATGTGGGACTCAGTGCCACATGCCATTTCAATGTCCACCCTGGCCATAGGGTAGTCCTTTGCATCACCATGTATGCACCGCACTCCGACCTTCTTTCCTGGGAGCAGGTGGAGAGGAAAAGTGGCCCTCACCAGGGTCACTAGGCTCCCCGAGTCTAACAGTGCCGTTACTGCTCGACCGTTCACCTTTACGGGACACGCTTGAGGTCCCTCGTTAGATGGAGAGTTCACACTACAGGCTGGATACGCATAGTATGAACAACGGCGTCCCATGCTGCAGTCCATCTGCTCAGTGGTTTGGGAACAACGGGCAGCTATATGTCCTGGCTTGTGGCACCTCCAACAAATAATATCACCCGTGGGGACCTTGGGCACCACCTCCCCCGCCCTTTGTGACCTTGGACGCACCACCCCTTTTTGGGACTCAGCTGCCTTCTGGGACCCCCAGTACGGCATGGGCTGCCTCCCGAAGGAGCCTTCCAACCCTTGGTATCTCTCAACCAGTCCGATCAGCTCGTCGGCATTCTGGGGATCACCCTGGGCAACCCAAGACTGTATAGGCCTCGGGAGGGAATGGACAAACCGATCCATCATCACCCGTTCTACCATCTGTGCAGGCGCAGAGGATTCTGGCTGCAGCCATTTCTGGACCAGGTGCAACAGATCAAACATTTGGGAACGAGGTGGTTTGTCCCGGTGATAGCCCCAGGAGTGAACTCGCTGTGCCCTGACAGTCAGTGTCACCCCCAAACGTGCGAGAATCTCGGCTTTCAATTTGTGATACTCTTTGGCATCCTGCAAGGTCAAATCATAGTACGCCTTCTGGGGTTCTCCTGTCAGGTATGGCGCAAGTACCTCTGCCCACTGCTCTGGCGGAAGTTTTTCCCTCTCAGCGACCCTCTCAAACACCGTCAGGAAGGCCTCAACATCATCCCCGGGAGTCATTTTCTGCAATGCGCGTCTTACCGTCTTTCGGACGTGGGTGTCATCAGCCAAACCTGGGGTTGGGGCGCTCGCCTTGCCCTGGATGGCGGTTGCCAGAAGCTGCATCTGCTGCTGGCTCTGTTGTACCTGCTGCATCAACAGCCTGTTGGTCTCTTGCTGCCTTTGCTCCTGCTGGACCAAGTGTTTCATCAAGTCCTCGATTTTCTCCGGCAATGCTTGCTGGCTTGCAACAGCCTTGACCCAGGACATTCAAAAAATAAACTCACTTCTCCGCTGGGAACGCTGCTCGCATGTCTACCACCAATTGCAGGGGTTCCACTCACTCAGCTGCGACGGCTGACACTCAGGAGGCAGGTTCCTTTAAAGTTCACTGGGTTTATTGCTCCATAAACCATATGACAAAACAACAGAAAGCAAATAGCCTTTGGGTCAGGCAAAGAAAAACAAGGGTCCAGTTCATCCGGCTCAGTCCTGAAGCCGTAACACACTCAGGAGGATTTCACCTCCACACATATCTCTCTGTGTTAAGCATTAGGCTTTCTTTTATATGTCTAACCACACCCAGAACCCATCACATGACCAGACATGTGGTTGTGACATCACCACAGGTCCTGAAACACATATAGGTAGCTATGGTTACATCACAGTAGCAAGCCATCTATAAGGGACATATCTCCCATCGATTAGACACCCTTTAGCCACGCTACAATGGCTATCGTAATAAAATGTTGTGTCATACGACAAGTTAGGGGTTACTATATTTTTATTTATGTTAGGAACATTAAAGGGCTTGTCCAAGTTTGTGATGAGTTTGCAATCATTCTATGTGACTGCAGACTTCTGAATTCTTATAGTGCGACCTGCAAGCTGTCAGGATACTCTGGCGGTGAATTGCATACATGTGGTCACATGCCAACTAGACATGCATGGCTTCACTAAATAAAAATGAATTGGGCGATGCTGGACATTTCTAGTCAGAATTTGCCCAGAAGTATGCAAATTGCATACTTATGCTCACATGACCGTCCACTCTTGCCACCGGCAAGGAAAAATCCTAAAAGTGTCAAGTTCATGCACTGTGAGAATTTAAAAGCCTGCAGTCACCTAGAGTGACAGCAGAATTTCATATCAAACCTGGACAAGCCCTTTAATTCTAAAATGAAGCCCTGTAGCATGCCAATCCTAACAGCATGTAATAATATCACTGTCAGGGTTCAGCTCTGCTTCCTGGGTCCTGCAGTCAGGGCCACCATCAGGTCATTACTACCCTTACTGTTATATTGAGCCCAGCAAGCAAAAGCAAAGAGGGGGGGTCCGGACTGGGTGAGACAAGCTGCTCTTTTGTTTCAAGAAGGAAGAGCGTGCCGCTGGACAGTGGACAGGTAAGAAGAAACTCTTATTTTTAATTTGCTTGCACAGAAAAGCCGCAATATAGGGAACAAATATATGGGGCCAGGAATGAGACACGTTGGGGGCCAGGATTGAGACACGTGCGGGCCAGGAATAAGACACATAGGGGCCAAGGTATGGGACATTATAATCAGAAGGGGTCCAGATGTGGTACATTTTTACTGTAGGGGCAATTAGGGATATTATTACTGCTGTGATGAATTTTATCTTTGAGTATACTATTTTCAGTTGGGGGTCATGTTACTATGCCGGGCGACACTATGTCACTTTTTCTTCATCTGGCATAGTGTAGAAGTTAGGTAAAAGTGGGGAATGCGCTCTGGAAGCAGGGCTCTAAATAACTGTGTGTTATTTTCTGCAGAGACAAGTCCTGGCTGGAAGAAGTGATGGCGGTCTGATGTGGATGAAGAAGAAAAGCGAAGATGAAGGACTTCAACTAGAGACTTCACTGGTAAGTCAGTGTGTTACCTGTACACTGACACTATACACTGTATACTATGTACAGAGCTCCTGTGTATAATGGCACTTATGGTAATATTAGTATTGTGGGTTTTCGTTTTAATAATGATCAGTATTGTAGTATTCGTTCACTATGTGGTGGTAATATGTGGTCTGGTAATGATGTGGCAGTATTTGTTCCTTGTATGTGGTATTATACAGTCACTATGTGGTGGTAATATATGCTGTGTGGCAGTATTTGATCCTTGTACAGGTCCTTCTCAAAAAATTAGCATATAGTGTTAAATTTCATTATTTACCATAATGTAATGATTACAATTAAACTTTCATATATTATAGATTCATTATCCACCAACTGAAATTTGTCAGGTCTTTTATTGTTTTAATACTGATGATTTTGGCATACAACTCCTGATAACCCAAAAAACCTGTCTCAATAAATTAGCATATTTCACCCATCCAATCAAATAAAAGTGTTTTTTAATAACAAACAAAAAAAACAACAAATAATAATGTTCAGTTATGCACTCAATACTTGGTCGGGAATCCTTTGGCAGAAATGACTGCTTCAATGCGGCGTGGCATGGAGGCAATCAGCCTGTGACACTGCTGAGATGTTATGGAGGCCCAGGATGCTTCAATAGCGGCCTTAAGCTCATCCAGAGTGTTGGGTCTTGCGTCTCTCA
Source organism: Ranitomeya imitator (assembly GCF_032444005.1). Classification (NCBI taxonomy): domain Eukaryota; kingdom Metazoa; phylum Chordata; class Amphibia; order Anura; family Dendrobatidae; genus Ranitomeya; species Ranitomeya imitator. Next base: position 422,453,617 of record NC_091285.1, on the reverse strand, counting down.
ACTTTCTCTTCACAATATCCCACAGATTCTCTATGGGGTTCAGGTCAGGAGAGTTGGCAGGCCAATTGAGCACAGTAATACCATGGTCAGTAAACCATTTACCAGTGGTTTTGGCACTGTGAGCAGGTGCCAGGTCGTGCTGAAAAATGAAATCTTCATCTCCATAAAGCATTTCAGCCGATGGAAGCATGAAGTGCTCCAAAATCTCCTGATAGCTAGCTGCATTGACCCTGCCCTTGATGAAACACAGTGGACCAACACCAGCAGCTGACATGGCACCCCACACCATCACTGACTGTCGGTACTTGACACTGGACTTCAGGCATTTTGGCATTTCCTTCTCCCCAGTCTTCCTCCAGACTCTGGCACCTTGATTTCCGAATGACATGCAAAATTTGCTTTCATCAGAAAAAAGTACTTGGGACCACTTAGCAACAGTCCAGTGCTGCTTCTCTGTAGCTCAAAAGTGGCTTTACCTGGGGAATGCGGCACCTGTAGCCCATTTCCTGCACACGCCTGTGCACGGTGGCTCTGGATGTTTCCACACCAGACTCAGTCCACTGCTTCCTCAGGTTCCCCAAGGTCTGGAATCGGTCCTTCTTCACAATCTTCCTCAGGGTCCGGTCTCCTCTTCTCGTTGTACAGCGTTTTCTGCCACATTGTTTCCTTCCAACAGACTTACCATTGAGGTGCCTTGATACAGCACTCTGGGAACAGCCTATTTGTTGAGAAATTTCTTTCTGGGTCTTACCCTCTTGCTTGAGGGTGTCAATGATGGCCTTCTTGACATCTGTCAGGTCGCTAGTCTTACCCATGATGGGGGTTTTGAGTAATGAACCAGGCAGGGAGTTTATAAAAGCCTCAGGTATCTTTTGCATGTGTTTAGAGTTAATTAGTTGATTCAGAAGATTAGGGTAATAGGTCGTTTAGAGAACCTTTTCTTGATATGCTAATTTATTGAGACAGGTTTTTTGGGTTATCAGGAGTTGTATGCCAAAATCATCAGTATTAACCCCTTCGCGACATGCGCCGTACTAGTACTGCGCTGCCGGCACTGCATTAGTGCCAGCAGCAGTACTAGTACGGCGCACCGATCACCGCGGTCTCGCGCTGAGCGCCGCGGTGATCGGGTGCGGGTGTCAGCTGTATACGACAGCTGACACCCCGCAGCAATGCCCACGATCGGCGCTATCGCCGATCACGGGCATTTAACCCTTCTGATGCCGCTGTCAGTAGTGACAGCGGCATAGAGGGGGATCGCGCAGGGACGGGGGCTCCCTGCGCTCTCCCACCGGAGCAACGCAATAAGATCGCGTTGCTCCGGTGACCCGGAAGGAGTCCCCGGATCCAAGATGGCCGCCGGACTCCTTCCGGGTCATGAAGTGACCTGGCTAGCCGGCGCCTGCTGAGAGCAGGCGCTGGAAGCCAGCTAAGCTGCCTGTCAGATCGTTGATCTGACAGTGTGCTATGCACAGTGTCAGATCAACGATCTGATCTAATACAGAGAAGTCCCACCCTGGGACAATGTTAGAAAGTAAAAAAAAAAAAATATAGAATGTGTAAAAAAAAATAAAAAAAAATCCCCAAATAAAAAAAAAAAAACATTTCCCAATAAATCCATTTATTTATGTAAAAAAAAAAAAAACCAATAAATGTACACATATTTGGTATCGCCGCGTCCGTAACGACCCGCTCTATAAAACTATCCCACTAGTTAACCCCTTCAGTGAACACCGCAAAAAAAAACAAAAAACAACGCTTTATTATCATACAGGCGAACAAAAAGTGGAATAACACGCGATCAAAACGACGGATATAAATAACCATGGTACCGCTGAAAACGTCATCTTGTCCCGCAAAAAAAAAGCCGCCATACAGCATCATCAGCAGAAAAATAAAAAAGTTATAGCTCTCAGAATAATGCGATGCAAAAACAATTATTTTTTTATATAAAATAGTTTTTATTGTGTAAAAGCGCCAAAACATAAAAAAAATTACATAAATGAGGTATCGCTGTAATCGTACTGACCTGAAGAATAAAACTGCTTTATCCATTTTACCACACGTGGAACGGTATAAACGCCCCCCCTAAAAGAAATTCAGGAATTGCTGGTTTTTGTTCATTCCGCCTCCCAAAAATCGGAATAAAAAGCGATCAAAAAATGTCATCTACCCGAAAATGTTACCAATAAAAACGTCAACTCGTCCCGCAAAAAACAAGACCTCATATGACTCTGTGGGCCAAAATATGGATAAATTATAGCTCTCAAAATGTGGTGATGCAAAAACTATTTTTTGCAATAAAAAGCGCCTTTTAGTGTGTGACAGCTGCCAATCATAAAAATCCACCAAAAAAACGCTATAAAAGAAAATCAAACCCCCCTTCATCACCCCCTTAGTTAGGGAAAAATAATAAAATGTAAAAAAATGTATTTATTTCCATTTTCCCATTAGTGCTAGGGTTAGGGTTAGGGCTAGGGTTAGGGCTAGGGTTAGGGCTAGGGTTAGGGTTAGGGCTAGGGCTAGGGTTAGGGTTAGGGCTAGGGTTAGGGTTGGGGTTAGGGTTTCAGTTATAATTGGGGGTTTCCACTGTTTAGGCACATCAGGGGCTCTCCAAACGCGACATGGCGTCCGATCTCAATTCCAGCCAATTCTGCTTTGAAAAAGTAAAACAGGGCTCCTTCCCTTCCGAGTTCTCCTGTGTGCCCAAACAGTGGTTCCCCCCAACATATGGGGTATCAGCGTTCTCAGGACAAGTTGGACAACAACTTTTGGGGTCCAATTTGTCCTGTTACCCTTGGGAAAATAAAAACATAGGGGATAAAATATCATTTTCGTGGAAAAAAAATATTTTTTATTTTCACGGCTCTGCGTTATAAACTGTAGTGAAACACTTGTTGGTTCAAAGCTCTCACAACACATCTAGATAAGTTCCTTGGGGGGTCTAGTTTCCAATATGGGGTCACTTGTGGTTAGTTTCTACTGTTTAGGTACATCAGGGGCTCTGCAAATGCAACATGACACCTGCAGTCCATTCCATCTAAGTCTGCATTTCAAACGGTGCTCCTTCCCTTCCGAGCTCTGCCATGCACTCAAACGGTGGTTCCCCCCCACATGTGGGGTATCAGCGTACTCAGGACAAATTGGACAATAACATTTGTGGTCCAATTTCTCCTGTTACCCTTGGGAAAAAAAAATTGCGGGCTAAAACATCATTTTGTGGAAAGAAAAAATGATTTTTTAATTTTCACAATGCTACATTCTAAACTTTAGTGAAACAATTGGGGGTTAAAAGTGCTCACCACACATCTAGATAAGTTCCTTAGGGGGTCTTCTTTCCAAAATGGGGTCACTTGTGGGGGGTTTCCACTGTTAAGGCACGTCAGGGGCTCTCCAAATGCGACATGGCGTCCGATCTCAATTCCAGCCAATTTTGCATTGAAAAGTCAAATGGCACTCCTTCCCTTCCGAGCTCTGCCATGCGCTCAAACAGTGGTTTATCCCCATATATGAAGTATCGACGTACTCAGGACAAATTGCACAACAACTTTTGGGGTCCAATTTATCCTTTTACCCTTGGGAAAATAAAAAATTTGGGGCAAAAAGATCATTTTTTGTGAAAATTAATAAAAAATTTTTTTTTACGGCTCTACATTATAAACTTCTGTGAAGCACTTGGAGGTTCAAAGTGATCACCACACATCTAGATTAGTTCCTTAGGGGGTCTACTTTCCAAAATGGTGTCACTTGTGGGGGTTTCCACTGTTTAGGCACATCAGGGGCTCTCCAATCGTGACATGGGCTCCGATCTCAATTCCAGCAAATCTTGCATTGAAAAGTCAAATGGCGCTCCTTCCCTTCCGAGCTCTGCCATGTGCCCAAACAGTGGTTTACCCCCACATATGGGGTATCGGCGTACTCAGGACAAATTGTACAACGACTTTTGTGGTCCAATTTCTCCTGTTACCCTTGGTAAAATTAAACAAATTGGACCTGAAGTAAAAATTTTGTGAAAAAAAAAGTTAAATGTTCAATTTTTTTAAACATTCAAAAAATTCCTGTGAAGCACCTGAAGGGTTAATAAACTTTTTGAATGTGGTTTTGAGTACCTTGAGGGGTGCAGTTTTTAGAATGGTGTCACTTTTGGGCATTTTCTGTCATATAGACCCCTCAAACTCACTTCAAGTGTGAGGTGGTCCGTAAAAAAATGGTTTTGCAAATTTTGTTGCAAAAATGAGAAATCGCTGGTCAACTTTTAACCCTTATAACGTCCTAACAAAAAAAATTATGTTTCCAAAATTGTGCTGATGTAAAGCAGACATGTGGGAAATGTTGTTTATTAACTATATTATGTGATATAACTCTCTAATTTAAGGGCATAAAAACTAAGAGTTTGAAAATTGCTAAATTTTCATTATTTCCGACAAATTTTTGTTTTTTTCACAAATAAATGCAAGTCATATCGAAGAAGTTTTACCACTATCATGAAGTACAATATGTCACGAGAAAACAGTGTCAGAATCACCAGGATCCGTTGAAGCGTTTCAGAGTTATGACCTCATAAAGTGACAGTGGTCAGAATTGTAAAAATTGGCCCTGTCACTTAGGTGAAAACAGGCTTTGGGGTGAAGGGGTTAAAACAATAAAAGACCTGACAAATTTCAGTTGGTGGATAATGAATCTATAATATATGAAAGTTTAATTGTAATCATTACATTATGGTAAATAATGAAATTTAACACTATATGCTAATTTTTTGAGAAGGACCTGTATGTGGTATCAATGGATATTTTAGAAAATGTATGTGACACATTCCCTTAAAAAAATAAAAGTATACCTACAAAGAGTATTTGATATTTTAATATTTTGTTATAGGTTAGAATATAGTAGGGCCCTGCCAAAAGAGTCTACCTTGTTATGGTGGCAGGCTTACAAAATGTTTTGGCCAAAACAAAAGCTAATGGCCGTAAATGTGATATGGTCTTCGATAGAAACTGTTAAATGTGTGATTGGTGAAGATGTGGTGCAGAAGTGGAGTTTTCCAAGCGTGAGCTGTGGGACCGTGGAAGGTTCGAAGGGTGGAGGTGGAGCTGTGGTTGAATCTCATGGGGGCTCAAAAAATTTACATAAATACACCTCTGTATTAATACCCAACTACTTATTAGCTTTCATCAGGAGCTAATATTAGGCTTTGTAACCCACACACTTATGATGCTTCCTACAAATAGATTTTAAGATGTAAGTCATCACATGATGCAATTATAACCTGCGATATTAATTTCAGGACAGTGAATTATTTCAAATTGTAAAATTAACATTTGCATATTTGTCATCTGGTTCACTCTTCGCATACAGCAACTACTACAAGCTAAAGGTACCTTCACACTCAGCGACGCTGCAGCGATACCGACAACGATTCCACAGACAGCTCTCCAGCGACCAACGATCCCGAGGTCCCCGGTAACCAGGGTAAACATCGGGTTACTAAGCGCAGGGCCGCGCTTAGTAACCCGATGTTTACCATGGTTACCAGCGTAAATGTTAAAAAAAAAAACACTACATACTTACCTTCTGCTGTCTGTCCTCCGGCGCTCTGCTTTCCTCTGCACTGTCAGCGCCGGTCAGCCGGAAAGCAGAGCGGTGACGTCACCGCTGTGCTTTCCGGCTGGCCGGCGCTGACACAGGATGCAGGAGGAGTGCAGAGAAGCAGAGCGCCGGGGACAGACAGCTGAAGGTAAGTATGTAGTGTTTGTTTTTTAACGTTTACGCTGGTAACCAGGGTAAACATCGGGTTACTAAGCGCGGCCCTGCGCTTAGTAACCCGATGTTTACCTTGGTTACCAGTGAAGACATCGAAATAAAGTGCTGGACTTTCCTCAGCGACCAACGATCTCCCAGCAGGGGCCTGATCGTTGGTTGCTGTCACACATAACGTTTTCCTTAACGATATCGTTGCTACGTCACAAAAAGCAACGATATCGTTAACGATATCGTTATGTGTGACGGTACCTTAAGGTACTGTCACACTAGACGATATCGCTAGCGATCCGTGACGTTGCAGCGTCCTCGCTAGCGATATCGTCCAGTGTGACAGGCAGCAGCGATCAGGCCCCTGCTGGGAGATCGCTGGTCGGGGAAGAAAGTCCAGAACTTTATTTCGTCGCTGGACTCCCCGTAGACATCGCTGAATCGGCGTGTGTGACACCGATTCAGCGATGTCTTCGCTGGTAACCAGGGTAAACATCGGGTAACTAAGCGCAGGGCCGCGCTTAGTAACCCGATGTTTACCCTGGTTACCATCCTAAAAGTAAAAAAACAAACACTACATACTTACCTACCGCTGTCTGTCCTCCAGCGCTGTGCTCTGCTCTCCTCCTGCTCTGGCTGTGAGCGTCGGTCAGCCGGAAAGCAGAGCGGTGACGTCACCGCTCTGCTTTCTGGCTGCCCGGCGCTCACAGCCAGACCAGAGAAGCAGAGCGCCGAGGACAGACAGCGGAAGGTAAGTATGTAGCGTTTGTTTTTTTACTTTTTAGGATGGTAACCAGGGTAAACATCGGGTTACTAAGCGCGGCCCTGCGCTTAGTTACCCGATGTTTACCCTGGTTACCGGGGACCTCGGGATCGTTGGTCGCTGGAGAGCTGTCTGTGTGACAGCTCTCCAGCGACCAAACAGCGACGCTGCAGCGATCCGGATCGTTGTCGGTATCGCTGCAGCGTCGCTATGTGTGACGGTACCTTTAAGTCCCGAAGACTGAACAACAGATTCCACTCCAAACATAGTCCAGATTTATCAGTGTTAAGCTGTTTATCAGGTCTAAGGTTGCCAAATATCCTAAAGCTGAACCTAAAAAACAGTTGACAGGATTACTGCTTATAGAGCTAAGTGCAAAGCACGATCTGCCACAGTGAGGACTAGTCATGAGCGAATATACCTGTTACTCGAGATTTCTCGAGCACGCTTGGGTGACCGCCAAGTATTTTTTAGTGCTTGGAGATTTAGTTTTCATCGCTGCAGCTGAATGATTTACATCTGTTAGCCAGCATAAGTACATGTGGGGGTTGCCTGGTTGTTAGGGAATCCCCACATGTAGTCAAGCTGGCTAACAGATGTAAATCATTCAGCTGAGGTGAGGAAAACTAAATCTCCGAGCACTAAAAAATACTCGGAGGTCACCCGAGCGTGCTCAGGAGATCTCGAGTAACAAGTATATTCGCTTATCACTAGTGAGGACCTAAAATGCAACAGAGTATTTTGGTCCTGCAAAAAAGCAATTTTAATTAAATATGAGGACACTGGACAAAGGCTGGTCGACTGGTGTTTAAAATGAGATTACTTTGCTTTGTTTTTTTTTTTCAATCAATTACCTCTGATGTCAGTGAGAAAAAATTATAAGAAAATATGAGTATATATTTTTTTTATGCCATCAACTATTGACTTTTTCTAGATTCAGCATATAGTTGTATTTTTTTCTGGATTCAGCATATACGGTAGTTGTATTTTTTGGGACAGCTCTGTTATACGCGTGAATACTCCCATCCGATGGAAACAGACCCATTTTTCTCAATTGTCATGCTAGGTGCATCCTAATTGCTTCAGGATTTTTTTTCTTCCAGTTTTTTTCTTTCATTTTTTTTTCACTGAAGATGTGTGGAAGAGACATCCTGGGTCGTGTCCAACCCCCTGCTCAATGCAGGATTCACTAAACCATCTCAGACAGATTACTGTCTAGCCTCTGTTTGAAGACTTCCATAGAAGGAGAACTCACCACCTCTCGTGGCAGCCTGTTCCACTTATTGATCACCCTCACTGTCAAAAAAGTTTTTTTCTAATACCTAATCTGTGTCTCCTCCCATTCAGTTTCATTCCATTGATTCTTCTGTTTCCACGTGCAAATGAGAATAAGGAATGTCCCTCTACACAGTGTCATCCCTTCAGATATTTGTAGACCGCTATTGAGTCTCCTCTTAGCCTTCTTTTTTGCAGGATAAAAATCCCGAGATCCTTTAATCGTTCCTCATAGGACATACTTAGCAGTCCTCTCAGCATCTGGTAGCTCTTCTCTAAACTATATCCAGTTTTTCGATGTCTTTTTTAAAATGTGGTGCCCAGAATTGGACACTGTATTACAGATGTGGTCTGACCAAAGAAGAATTGAGGATAATAAGTTCACGTGATCTAGACTCTATGCTTTTCTTAATACATCCTAGAACCGTGTATGCCTTTTTTGCTGCTGCATCACACTGCTGACTTACGTGCAGTCTGTGAGCTATTAGTATACCCAAGTCTTTTTCACACGTGTTGTTACTTAGCTCTATCCCTATCATTCAAACGGTATATAGAGTAATGTCGGCATACTTAATTCTGCTCAATATTGAGTTAGAATTAATATTAATTATAATTATTACCGTATATTAATAATTATATGTTGATATTAATATTGAGCTTAATTCATTACAGCCTATTGGTTCGGCCCTCTACAACAGTCACGGTCTCTCATGTGGCCCCTTGGGAAAATTAATTGTCCACCCCTGCTATAGCATCTTTCACTTTTTTTTTGTTTTTGACATACCCCCAAAATCCGTTTTTATTGTTTTTGGTCTCTCTAGCAAGCCTCACTTCATTACTGGCTTTCGCTCTTCTAACACCCTGCATTTCCTGCAGACAGCATTATATTTTTCTTTAGATATGCCACCTTCTTTCCATTTGATAGACATTTCTTTTTTCCTATATAGCAAGTATTTAAGTTCTGTGTTAATTCATCCTGGTCTCTTTAAATAATTGCAATTCTTTCTTGCTTTTGGGATTGTTACTGAAAGTGCAGTGAGAATTTAATTTAGCAAAATCTCCTATCCTTCTTGGACATTTCTGTCCTTTAGAACATCCAGACATTGGATCTTTTCTACCCTCCTTCTGAGTCCATTAATATCTGTCTTTCTGAAGTCTAACCTTTAGGCCATGTGCACACGTTCAATATTTTTCGCGTTTTTTTCGCGTTTTTCCCTATAAAAACGTGATAAAAATGCGAAAAAAACGCTTACATATGCCTCCTATTATTTACAGTGTATTCCGCATTTCTAGTGCAAATGTTAAATTTTTTTTCCGCGAAAAAATCGCATTGCGGAAAAAAAAGCAACATGTTCATTAAATTTGCGGAATTCCGGGGATTCCGCACACCTAGGAGTGCATTGATCTGCATACTTTCCGCATGGGGCTGTGCACACCATGCGGGAAGTAATCAGATTATGTGCGGTTGGTACGCAGGGTGGAGGAGAGGAGACTCTCCTCCAGGGACTGGGCACCATATAATTGGTAAAAAAAAGAATTAAAATAAAAAATAGTCATATACTCACCCTCTGATGGCCCCGGAGTCTTCCCGCCTCTCATCGGTGCACGCTGCCGCTTCCGTTCCTATAGATGCTCTGTGTGAAGGACCTGCGATGACGTCGCCGTCTTGTGATTGGTCGCGTGACCGCTCATGTGACTGCTCACGTGACCGCGACGTCATCGAAGGTCCTGCACACACCATCTATAAGAACGGACGCCGCTGATGAGATCGGCTGTTTGCAGGTAAGTATAACCTTTTTTTTAATTTTTTTAAATTATTTTTAAACATTCTATCTTTTACTATAGATGCTGCTTCAGCAGCATCTATAGTAAAAAGTTGGTCACACTTGTCAAACACTATGTTTGACAAGTGTGACCAACCTGTCAGTCAGTTTTCCAAGCGATGCTACAGATCGCTTGGAAAACTTTAGCATTCTGCAAGCTAATTTTGCTTGCAAAATGCTAAAAAAAACGGGAAAAAAACGCAAAAAAAAATGCGGATTTCTTGCAGAAAATTTCCGGTTTTCTTCAGGAAATTTCTGCAAGAAATCCTGACGTGTGCACATACCCTAAAGGAAACCTGTCAGCAGAATTGTGCACAGTAACCTACAGACAATGTCAGGTCGGCGCCGTTATACTGATTAAAACGATAACTTAGTTAATGAAATCCATCCGGTGGTTGTTGTTTAATCTTTATTTGTAGTTTTCAAGATTAATGAGATACTCGTGTGTTGGGGCAGCCCTGGAGGGGGACTTTATGTGGTGCTTACATATTCAGCTGTATGGCTTGAGATAGGTCAGTGATCTGCCCCTATTTTACGTATTGAATATAATATATATTGAAAAGAAAATATTCATATACTTGTACTTTCATAATGCTGTGTTCACACTTTTCTTTTGATATGCTGTTTGTTTGCTCCATTTTTAGAAATAGTCACATGAAATTAATGAATCCATTGCATACAGTTAGGGCCAGAAATATTTGGACAGTGACACAAGTTTTGTTATTTTAGCTGTTTACAAAAACATGTTCAGAAATACAATTATATATATAATATGGGCTGAAAGTGCACACTCCCAGCTGCAATATGATAGTTTCCACATCCAAATCGGAGAAAGGGTTTAGGAATCATAGCTCTGTAATGCATAGCATCCTCTTTTTCAAGGGACCAAAAGTAATTGGACAATGGACTCTAAGGGCTGCAATTAACTCTGAAGGCGTCTCCCTCGTTAACCTGTAATCAATGAAGTAGTTAAAAGGTCAGGGGTGGATTCCAGGTGTGTGGTTTTGCATTTGGAAGCTGTTGCTGTGAGCAGACAACATGCGGTCAAAGGAACTCTCAATTGAGGTGAAGCAGAACATCCTGAGGCTGAAAAAAAAGAAAAAATCCATCAGAGAGATAGCAGACATGCTTGGAGTAGCAAAATCAACAGTTGGGTACATTCTGAGAAAAAAGGAATTGACTGGTGAGCTTGGGAACTCAAAAAGGCCTGGGCGTCCACGGATGACAACAGTGGTGGATGATCGCCGCATACTTAATTTGGTGAAGAAGAACCCGTTCACAACATCAACTGAAGTCCAGAACACTCTCAGTGAAGTAGGTGTATCTGTCTCTAAGTCAACAGTAAAGAGAAGACTCCATGACAGTAAATACAAAGGGTTCACATCTAGATGCAAACCATTCATCAATACCAAAAATAGACAGGCCAGAGTTAAATTTGCTGAAAAACACCTCAAGAAGCCAGCTCAGTTCTGGAAAAGTATTCTATGGACAGATGAGACAAAGATCAACCTGTACCAGAATGATGGGAAGAAAAAAGTTTGGAGAAGAAAGGGAACGGCACATGATCCAAGGCACACCACATCCTCTGTAAAACATGGTGGAGGCAACGTGATGGCATGGGCATGCATGGCTTTCAATGGCACTGGGTCACTTGTGTTTATTGATGACATAAGAGCAGACAAGAGTAGCCGGATGAATTCTGAAGTGTACCGGGATATACTTTCAGCCCAGATTCAGCCAAATGCTGCAAAGTTGATTGGACGGCGCTTCATAGTACAGATGGACAATGACCCCAAGCATACATCCAAAGCTACCCAGGAGTTCATGAGTGCCAAAAAGTTTAACATTCTGCAATGGCCAAGTCAATCTCCAGATCTAAACCCAATTGAGCATGCATTTCACTTGCTCAAATCCAGACTTAAGACGGAAAGACCCACAAACAAGAAAGACCTGAAGGCTGCGGCTGTAAAGGCCTGGCAAAGCATTAAGAAGGAGGAAACCCAGTGTTTGGTGATGTCCATGGGTTCCAGACTTAAGGCAGTGATTGCCTCCAAAGGATTTGCAACAAAATATTGAAAATAAAAATATTTTGTTTGGGTTATGTTTATTTGTCCAATTACTTTTGACCTCCTAAAATGTGGAGTGTTTGTAAAGAAATGTGTACAATTCCTACATTTTCTATCAGATATTTTTGTTCAACCCTTCAAATTAAACGTTACAATCTGCACTTGAATTCTGTTGTAGAGGTTTAATTTCAAATCCAATGTGGTAGCATGCAGAGCCCAACTCGCGAAAATTGTGTCACTGTCCAAATATTTCTGGCCCTAACTGTATCTGATGCCATAGCCAGTATTTATTTTTATGAGGGCCGTCTGATCTCTGTTACATGTCAGTTTTTTAGAACAAAAGAAAAAGTTCTGCATGATGCACTTTTCCGTGTTCTAAAGACGGACACATAACAAAACTCAATGGACACTATAATAATAATTGGCTTATTAATAATAATAATAATAATATTAATAATAATAATAATAATTATTCTATTATTATTATTATTATTATTATTATTATTATTATTATTATAGTAATAACTATTATTAATGTGCAACAGATGCATAGTAACAAGTTAGGCAAAAAATCAGTTTTTGAAATTAATTTAGTTTTACTGGTCCAAAAATCTTAAACATTCTATAGAATGTCAAAACTAAAGTGTGAATGTAGCCTAATTTGAAATGTATGTCTTTAATATCCACACACTTTATTAAATTGACAAAATAAATAAAAGTTTTGGGGAAAAAAAATTTAACTTTACCATCCATTCACAGCCTTACAGGTGGAAACTATAGCTCCGATTCATCAATGCTTTCAAGTTGAAAAACTGGTGCAAAATTTGTTCGATAAGTTAAATCAGTGTAGATTTAAAAATAGGAGGAACTGGCACACAATTAATGTACAGAAATCTGAGACCACATTATGATTTATAACACTTTAAGTCTTGAAAAATGTGTATGCAACTATTTAAAATTTAGTTTCATACAATCTCTAGTTAGTAAACATACACATTGTAGTGAACATTCGGTACATACTGTTACAAGCTTCCCCCAAAAAGGCACTAATCAAGAATCAGAAGAGTTAATCACATACAAATTTATTTTTAATGCAGTTATGACACATGGGATACTGCTGCTGAGCAAAAAGCAGTGCAATCAGGACAGATCTGCATATTCATAAATTGTAAATTAATGGGGACAATAAAATCTAATATTTTAGAACACAAACACATGCTGAGAAAGTGCTAATGTTATAGTCACACAAGTCCAAGGCATTTTTCAAATTGGATTTTGATTTTTAGGCCAATGTTCCACCAACAATGCACTTGACGTACAGAATATTTTTGGAAAGTGTAAAGTTTTTTTCTTGGTTCCTGTCACAAAATATTTCCAATATATTGTGGGGATGTTGACACCTAACTCTGTTCAACACATTTCATATACATTTGCAGGTGGGGTAGTTAGTGCATGTTCTCTTTTAGATACACAAAAGATTAAATGGCGGAGCACTGCCCAAAAAGGTTTAGGGTGCAATGTTTGGTAATTATTTTATCTTTATTAGATTCCATAAAATGATAACTCATAAACTGGTATTTGGCTCCGGACGGGAGCTGTTATGGACCTGGTGGTTAGGAGCACCCGGAAAGACCTGATGGTTAAACTCACACAGGACAAGCTCTGGGAAGTGGGAGCTCTGCTGACCGCAACCCCTAATCCTATCACACAACTAGAAATAGCCATGGAGCGTACCTAACTCTACCTAGATGCCTCTTCACAGCCTAAGAGCTAACTAGCCCTAGAGATAGAAAATAAAGCCTACCTTGCCTCAGAGAAATTCCCCAAAGGAAAAGGCAGCCCCCCACATATATTGACTGTGAGTAAAGATGAAAGTCACAAACGCAGAAATGAAACAGGTTTCAGCAAAGGGAGGCCAGACTTACTAAACAGACTGAGGATAGGAAAGGTATCTTTGCGGTCAGCACAAAAAACTACAAAAAGACCACGCAGAGTGGGCAAAAAGACCTCCGCACCGACTCACGGTGCGGAGGTGCCACTCTGCATCCCAGAGCTTTCAGCTAGCAAGGCAAAATCATGATAGCAAGCTGGACAAGGAAACAATGAACAAATAATTAACTAGCAGGGACTTAGCTTCTGCTGGAGTAGACAGGTCACCAGAAAGATCCAAGAGCGAACTGAACCAGTACAAGAACATTGACAGCTGGCATGGAGTAACGATCAGAGTGGAGTTAAAAAGAGCAGCCAGCCTAAGACTAAACTAGGTCACCTGTGGAAGGAACCTCAGAACCAGCAGCTCCACTCACAGCCACCAGAGGGAGTCCATGGACAGAACTCGCCGAAGTACCATTCATGACCACAGGAGGGAGTTCGATAACAGAATTCACAACAGGGAGCCTTTGTTAGGTAAGCTGAGCTCCTTTGAATGCACGTTGTGGGTTCACTACAACAACTTCCAAATGCAAATGCAACACCTGGAATCAAAACCAGACCTTTTACTTGCTTAACTGATAATGGATTAAGGAGGGAATAGCCCATGCAGCTGAATAAAGACTTTTGAGATATCTGTTCATTTACTTTTGGTCCCTTGAAAAAGAGGCAGCTACATATTAACCCCTTCCCGACCCATGAAGCCACGTAGGCGTCATGAAAGTCGGTGCCAATCCGACCCATGACGCCTATGTGGCGTCATGGAAAGATCGCGTCCCTGCAGACCGGGTGAAAGGGTTAACTCCCATTTCACCCGATCTGCAGAGGCAGGGGGAGTGGTAGTTTAGCCCAGGGGGGGTGGCTTCACCCCCTCATGGCTACGATCGCTCTGATTGGCTGTTGAAAGTGAAACTGCCAATCAGAGCGATTTGTAATATTTCACCCATTATAACGGGTGAAATATTACAATCCAGCCATGGCCGATGCTGCAATATCATCGGCCATGGCTGGAAATACTAGTGTGCCCCCACCCCACCCCACCGATCGCCCCCCTAGCCCCCCGATCTGGCCGGTACACTGCTCCGGCTCCCCTCCGTCCAGTGCTCCGCTCCCCCCCGTGCTCTTGTCCTAGGGCTAGGGTTAGGGGTAGGGTTAGGGTTAGGGCTAGGGTTAGGGTTAGGGTTAGGGCTAGGGTTAGGGTTTCGGTATGTGCACACGTATTCTGGTCCTCTGCGGATTTTTCCGCTGCGGATTTCATAAATCCGCAGTGCTAAACCGCTGCGGATTTATGGCGGATTTACCGCGTTTTTTCTGCACATTTCACTGCGGTTTTACAATTGCGATTTTCTATTGGAGCAGTTGTAAAACTGCTGCGGAATCCGCACAAAGAAGTGACATGCTGCGGAATGTAAACCACTGCGTTTCCGTGCAGTTTTTCCGCAGCATGTGTGCAGCGATTTTTGTTTCCGTAGGTTTACATTGAACTGTAAGCTCATGGGAAACTGCTGCTTTTCCGCAGCATGTGCACATACCTTTAGAATTAGGCCATGTGCACACGGTGCGGATTTGGCTGCGGATTGGCCGCTGCGGATTCGCAGCAGTGTTCCATCAGGTGTACAGTACCATGTAAACATATGAAAAACCAAATCCGCTGTGCCCATGGTGCGGAAAATACCGCGCGGAAACGCTGCGTTGTATTTTCCGCAGCATGTCAATTCTTTGTGCGGATTCCGCAGCGTTTTACACCTGTTCCTCAATAGGAATCCGCAGGTGAAATCCGCACAAAAAACACTGGAAATCCGCGGAAAATCCGCAGGTAAAACGCAGTGCCTTTTACCCGCGGATTTTTCAAAAATGGTGCGGAAATATCTCACACGAATCCGCAACGTGGGCACATAGCCTTAGGTTAGGGTTGGAATTAGGGTTGTGATTAGGGTTGTGATTAGGGTTATGGCTACAGTTGGGATTAGAGTTAGGGGTGTGGGGGGGTTAGTGTTGGAGGTAGAATTGAGGGGTTACCACTGTTTAGGCACATCAGGGGTCTCCAAACGCAACATGGCGCCACCATTGATTCCAGCCAATCTTGTATTCAAAAAGTCAAATGGTGCTCCCTCACTTCCGAGCCCTGACGTGTGCCCAAACAGTGGTTTACCCCCACATATGGGGTACCAGCATACTCAGGATAAACTGCGCAACAATTACTGGGGTCCAATTTCTCCTGTTACCCTTGTGAATCTAAAAAAATGCTTGCTAAAACAAAATTTTTGAGGAAAGAAAAATGATTTTTTATTTTCACGGCTCTGCGTTGTAAACGTCTGTGAAGCACTTGGGGGTTCAAAGTGCTCACCACATATCTAGATAAGTTCCTTGGGGGGTCTAGTTTCTAAAATGGGGTCACTTGTGGGGGGTTTCTACTGTTTAGGCACATCAGGGGCTCTGCAAACGCAACGTGACGCCCGCAGAGCATTCCATCAAAGTCTGCATTTCAAAACGTCACTACTTCAATTCCGAGCCCCGGCATCTGCCCAAACAGTAGTTTACCCCCACATATGGGGTATCACCGTACTCAGGAGAAACTGGACAACAACTTTTGGGGTCAAATTTCTCCTGTTACCCTTGGGAAAATAAAAAATTGCAGGCTAAAAGATCATTTTTGAGAAAATAATTTTTTTTTTTTATTTTCATGGCTCTGCGTTATAAACTTCTGTGAAGCACTTGGGGGTTCAAAGTCCTCACCACACATCTAGATTAGTTCCTTTGGGGGTCTAGTTTCCAAAATGGGGTCATTTCTGGGGGATCTCCAATGTTTAGGCACACAGGGGCTCTCCAAACGTGACATGGTGTCCGCTAATGATTGGAGCTAATTTTCCATTTAAAAAGCCAAATGGCGTGCCATCCCTTCCGAGCCCTGCCGTGCGCCCAAACAGTGGTTTACCCCCACATATGGGGTATCAGCCTACTCAGGACAAACTGGACAACAATATTTGGGGTCCAATTTCTCCTATTATCCTTGGCAAAATAGGAAATTCCAGGCTAAAAATCATTTTTGAGGAAAGAAAAATTATTTTTTATTTTCATGGCTCTGCATTATAAACTTCTGTGAAGCACCTGGGGGTTTAAAGTGCTCAATATGCATTTAGATAAGTTCCTTGGGGGGTCTAGTTTCCAAAATGGGGTCACTTGTGGGGGAGCTCCAATGTTTAGGCACACAGGGGCTCTCCAAACGCGACATGGTGTCCGCTAACAATTGGACCTAATTTTCCATTCAAAAAGTCAAATGGCGCGCCTTCCCTTCCGAGCCCTGCCGAGTGCCCAAACAGTGGTTTACCCCCACATATGAGGTATCGGCGTACTCAGGAGAAATTGCCCAACAAATTTTATGATCCATTTTATCCTACTGCCCATGTGAAAATGAAAAAATTGAGGCGAAAAGAATTTTTTTGTGAAAAAAAAGTACTTTTTCATTTTTACAGATCAATTTGTGAAGCACCTGAGGGTTTAAAGTGCTCAGTAGGCATCTAAATAAGTTCCTTGGGGGGTCTAGTTTCCAAAATGGGGTCACTTGTGGGGGAACGCCAATGTTTAGGCACACAGGAGCTATCCAAACGCGACATGGTGTCCGCTAACGATGGAAATAATTTTTCATTCAAAAAGTCAAATGGCGCTCCTTCCCTTCCGAGCCTTACCATGTGCCCACACAGTGGTTTACCCCCACATGTGAGGTATTGGTGTACTCAGGAGAAATTTCCCAACACATTTTAGGATCCATTTTATCCTGTTGCCCATGTGAAAATGAAAAAATTGAGGCTAAAAGAATTTTTTGTGAAAAAAAAGTACTTTTTCATTTTTACGGATCAATTTGTGAAGCACCTGGGGGTTCAAAGTGCTCACTATGCATCTAGATAAGTTCCTTGGGGCGTCTTGTTTCCAAAATGGGGTCACTTGTGGGGGAGCTCCAATTTTTAGGCACACGGGTGCTCTCCAAACGTGACATGGTGTCCGCTAAAGAGTGGAGCCAATTTTTGATTCAAAAAGTAAAATGGCGCTCCTTCCCTTCCAAGCCCTGCCGTGTGCCCAAACAGTGGTTTACCCCCACATATGAGGTATCAGCGTACTCAGGACAAATTGGACAACAACTTTCGTGGTTCAGTTTCTCCTTTTACCATTGGGAAAATAAAAAAATTGTTGCTAAAAGATAATTTTTGTGACTAAAAAGTTAAATGTTCATTTTTTCCTTCCATGTTGCTTCTGCTGCTGTGAAGCACCTGAAGGGTTAATAAACTTCTTGAATGTGGTTTTGAGTACCTTGAGGGGTGCAGTTGTTAGAATGGTGTCACTTTTGGGTATTTTCAGCCATATAGACCCCTCAAACTGACTTCAAATGTGAGGTGGTCCCTAAAAAAAATGGTTTTGTAAATTTCGTTGTAAAAATGAGAAATCGCTGGTCAAATTTTAACCCTTATAACTTCCTAACAAAAAAAAATTTTGTTTCCAAAATTGTGCTGATGCAAAGTAAACATGTGGGAAATGTTATTTATTAACTATTTTGTGTCACATATCTCTCTGGTTTAACAGAATAAAAATTCAAAATGTGAAAATTGCGAAATTTTCAAAATTTTCGCCAAATTTCCGTTTTTATCACAAATAAACGCATAATTTATTGACCTAAATTTACCACTAACATGAAGCCCAATATGTCACGAAAAAACAATCTCAGAACCGCTAGGATCCGTTGAAGCGTTCCTGAGTTATTACCTCATAAAGGGACACTGGTCAGAATTGCAAAAAACGGCAAGGTCTTAAAGGTCAAAATAGGCTGGGTCATGAAGGGGTTAAAGAGCTGTAATTTCTAAATCCTTACTCTAATTAGGATGTGAATACCCTTAAGTTGAAGCTAAGAGTCTGCTATTTAAGCCTATATTGATTATACAACTGTATCTTGAGTATGTTGGGTAAACAGCTAAAATGGCAAAACTTGCACCACTGACCAAATATTTCTGGACCTAACTATAAGCAATAAATAAAAACAGAAAAAAAATAAAAAGGAAGTGAACTTACAACAAACTTTGCATAAATAATTAGTACAGGTGATTATAAGAAACTTTGTAATTTATCTTACCATAGAAGTCAGCTTACTTCCCTACTTATTGTGCCATTCATTGCATTGGCTGCCCATTTGCAACAGAATACAATACAATCTTATCTCTCACACCCACAAAGCCCTCCACAGTTCTGCACCATCCTATATCTATATCCTACATATTTGCCTACACATGCTCTCTGCTCCGCAACTGATCTAAGACTAACATCCTCCATAATCTGAACCTCCCAATTCTGTCTCCAAGACTTCTCTCATGCTGCGCCAGTTTTCTGGAATGCACTACTCTGGACGATCTAATACCTGATCTTCATGTTTTTAAGCGTGGTTTAAAAACACATATTTTTAGACAGGTCTATCACCTCAATTTACCCCAACTCTCCCATGTTCTCTCCTTCTAAAATTTTCACAGAATCTGCTCTGTTGTGAGTTCTGTTTTTGGGCTCCCTCTGGTGGTTACTGATGGTACTGGGTGATTTGTGTTCTGCTGTCTCTGGTGTCCACCTGTTCTATTAGGATTTGGGAGTTTCCTATTTAACCGGGCTTTCTTGTCATTTCCCCGCCGGCTATCAAGGTTATCAGAGTGTTTTGTTACCTCAGCTTCTGGCTTCAGTAATCTTCAGGACAAGCTAAGTTTTGATTTTCTTGTTCCACGTTTTGCTTTATTTTTGTCTTGTCCAGCTTGCATATAATTGTCTCTTTGCTGCTGGTTGCTTTAGTGGGCTGTAATTGCTCCTCATGTTCCATGAGTTGGAACATGAGTTCAAGTAATTACAGGATGGTTTTTTGAAGGGTTTTTTGCTGACCGCGCAGTTTACTTTTGTATCCTCTGCTATCTAGTTTTAGCGGGCCTCATTTTGCTGAATCTGTTTTCATACTGTGTATGTGCCTTCCTCTCATTTCACCGTCATTATATGTGGGGGGCTGCTATTTCTGTGGGGTATTTCTCTGGAGGCAAGAGAGGTCTGTGTTTCTTCTAATAGGGGAAGTTAGATCTTCGGCTGGTGCGAGACGTCTAGGATCAACGTAGGCACGTTCCCCGGCTATTGTTATTTGTGTGTTCAGGTTTAGGGTCGCGGTCAGCTCAGGTTCCATCACCCTAGAGCTCGTTGGTGCTTGTCCTTTTGTGATTCCCTGCCATTGGAATCATGACAGTATAGCCGGCCAAAATGTTTGGGCTGAAGTAGGAGGAAAAGTAGTCTGAGGAAGTTTTTTTTTTTTTTCTCTCCTCTGAGGTTGCTGCCTAGCCTTAATTGCAGCCAGGCTGATTTTTTTTTTTTTTTCCCTCCTCTTAATCCTTGAATGGCTCTGACCTTAGCTGTTTATCATGGACGTCCAGAGTTTAGCTTCCAGCTTGAATAATCTTGCTGCTAAGGTTCAAAATATACAAGATTTTGTTGTACATGCTCCTATGTCTGAACCTAGAATTCCTATTCCAGAGTTCTTTGCTGGAGATAGATCTAGTTTTCTGAATTTTAGGAACAATTGCAAGCTGTTCCTTTCTTTGAAATCTCGCTCTTCTGGAGACCCTGCTCAGCAGGTTAAGATTATTATATCTTTCCTGCGGGGTGACCCTCAAAATTGGGCATTTGCATTGGCACCAGGGGATCCTGCGTTGCTTAATGTGGATGCGTTTTTTCTGGCATTGGGTTTGCTCTATCAGGAACCTAACCAGGAGATTCAGGCTGAAAAAGCTTTATTAGCTCTCTCTCAGGGGCAAGATGAAGCAGAAATATATTGTCAAAAATTTCGGAAATGGTCAGTGCTTACTCAGTGGAATGAGTGCGCCCTGGCTGCAAAGTTCAGAGATGGCCTTTCTGAGGCCATTAAAGATGTTATGGTGGGGTTCCCTGCGCCTACGGGTCTGAATGAGTCTATGACTATGGCTATTCAGATTGATCGGCGTTTACGGGAGCGCAAACCTGTGCACCATTTGGCGGTGTCTTCTGAACAGGCACTTGAGACAATGCAATGTGATAGAGTTCAGTCTAGAAGTGAACGGCAAAACTATAGGCGGAAAAATGGGTTGTGCTTTTATTGTGGTGATTCAGCTCATGTTATATCAGCATGCTCTAAACGCACAAAAAAGGTTGATGAGTCTGTTGCCATTAGTACGTTACAGTCTAAGTTCATTCTGTCTGTGACTCTGATTTGCTCATTATCATCCATTTCCGTCGATGCCTATGTAGATTCAGGCGCTGCCCTGAGTCTTATGGATTGGTCATTTGCCAAGCGATGTGGGTTTAGTCTTGAGCCTCTGGAAGTCCCTATTCCTTTGAAGGGAATTGACTCTACACCTTTAGCTATGAATAAACCTCAGTACTGGACACAAGTGACCATGCGTATGACTCCCGTTCATCAGGAGGTGATTCGCTTCCTGGTATTGTATAATTTACATGATGTTCTAGTACTTGGTCTGCCATGGTTACAAACTCATAATCCAGTCCTTGACTGGAAAACAATGTCGGTGTTAAGCTGGGGATGTCAGGGGGTTCATGATGATGCACCTCCGATTTCTATCGCTTCATCTACTCCTTCTGAGGTTCCTGTATTTTTGTCTGATTATCGGGATGTTTTTGAGGAGCCTAAGCTCAGTTCGCTTCCTCCTCACAGGGATTGCGATTGTGCTATAGATTTAATTCCTGGTAGTAAATTTCCTAAAGGTCGTTTGTTCAATCTGTCAGTGCCAGAGCATACTGCTATGCGGGATTATGTTAAGGAGTCCTTGGAAAAGGGACATATCCGTCCATCTTCGTCCCCTTTGGGAGCAGGTTTTTTTTTCGTGGCCAAAAAAGATGGGTCCTTGAGGCCTTGTATAGATTATCGTCTTTTGAATAAGATTACCGTAAAATATCAGTATCCTTTGCCTTTGTTGACTGATTTGTTTGCTCGCATTAAGGGGGCTAAATGGTTCACTAAGATTGATCTTCGGGGTGCGTATAATCTTATACGAATAAAGCAAGGTGATGAGTGGAAAACCGCATTTAATGTGCCTGAGGGCCATTTTGAGTATTTGGTAATGCCTTTCGGACTTTCTAATGCTCCTTCAGTCTTCCAGTCCTTTATGCACGATATTTTCCGTGAATATCTGGATAAATTTATGATTGTGTATTTGGATGATATTTTGGTTTTTTCTGATGACTGGGAGTCTCATGTTCAGCAGGTCAGGAAGGTGTTTCAGGTCCTGCGGGCTAATTCCTTGTTTGTAAAGGGCTCAAAGTGTCTCTTTGGAGTCCAGAAGATTTCTTTCTTGGGGTATATTTTTTCCCCTTCTACTATTGAGATGGATCCCGTCAAGGTTCGGGCTATTTGTGACTGGACGCAGCCTGCATCTCTTAAGAGTCTGCAGAAGTTCTTAGGCTTTGCTAATTTCTATCGTCGTTTTATAACTAATTTTTCTAGTGTTGTTAAGCCTTTGACGGATTTGACTAAGAAGGGTGCTGATGTTGCTGATTGGTCTCCTGCGGCTGTGGAGGCCTTTCGGGAACTTAAACGCCGGTTTTCTTCTGCTCCTGTGTTGCGTCAGCCTGATGTTTCGCTTCCTTTCCAAGTTGAGGTTGATGCTTCCGAGATTGGAGCGGGGGCGGTTTTGTCACAGAGAGGCTCCGATTGCTCGGTGATGAGGCCATGTGCGTTCTTTTCTAGAAAATTTTCGCCCGCTGAGCGGAATTATGATGTGGGTAATCGGGAACTTTTGGCCATGAAGTGGGCATTTGAGGAGTGGCGTCATTGGCTGGAGGGTGCTAGACATCGTGTGGTGGTTTTGACTGATCACAAAAATCTGATTTACCTTGAGTCTGCCAGGCATCTGAATCCTAGACAGGCTCGTTGGTCACTGTTTTTCTCTCGTTTCAATTTTGTGGTTTCATACCTGCCAGGTTCAAAGAATGTGAAGGCGGATGCTCTTTCTAGGAGTTTTGTGCCTGACTCCCCTGGAAATTCTGAGCCCACTGGTATCCTTAGGGATGGGGTGATTTTGTCGGCCGTCTTCCCAGACTTGCGACGTGCTTTGCAGGAGTTTCAGGCGGGTAAACCTGATCGTTGTCCGCCTGAGAGACTGTTTGTTCCGGATAGTTGGACCATCTCCGAGGTCCATTCTTCTGCGTTGGCAGGTCATCCTGGAATATTTGGTACTAGAGACTTGGTGGCCAGGTCTTTTTGGTGGCCTTCCTTGTCGAGGGATGTGCGTTCTTTTGTGCAGTCTTGTGAGGTTTGTGCTCGGGCTAAGCCTTGCTGTTCTCGAGCCAGTGGATTGTTGTCACCTTTGCCTATCCCGAAGAGGCCTTGGACGCACATTTCCATGGACTTTATTTCGGATCTCCCTGTCTCTCAAAAAATGTCTGTCATCTGGGTTGTGTGTGACCGCTTTTCTAAAATGGTTCATCTTGTACCCTTGCCTAAGTTGCCTTCCTCCTCTGAGTTGGTCCCTCTGTTTTTCCAGAACGTGGTTCGTTTGCATGGGATTCCGGAGAACATCGTTTCTGACAGGGGATCCCAGTTTGTGTCTAGATTTTGGCGGACGTTCTGTGCTAAGATGGGCATTGATTTGTCCTTTTCGTCTGCATTCCATCCTCAGACGAATGGCCAGACGGAGCGAACTAATTAGACCTTGGAAACTTATTTGAGGTGTTTTGTTTCTGCTGATCAGGATGACTGGGTTACCTTTTTGCCGCTGGCCGAGTTTGCCCTTAATAATCGGGCTAGTTCTGCTACCTTGGTTTCTCCTTTCTTTTGTAATTCGGGGTTTCATCCTCGTTTTTCCTCTGGTCAGGTGGAGCCTTCTGATTGTCCTGGAGTGGACATGGTGGTGGATAGGTTGCATCGGATTTGGAGTCATGTGGTGGACAATTTGAAGTTGTCCCAGGAGAAGGCTCAGCAGTTTGCTAATCGCCGTCGCCGCGTGGGTCCTCGACTTCGTGTTGGGGACTTGGTGTGGTTGTCTTCTCGTTTTGTTCCTATGAAGGTCTCTTCTCCTAAGTTCAAGCCTCGGTTCATCGGTCCTTATAGGATCTTGGAAATTCTTAACCCTGTGTCGTTTCGTTTGGATCTCCCGGCATCGTTTGCTATTCATAATGTGTTCCATCGGTCGTTGTTGCGGAGGTATGAGGTACCTGTTGTTCCTTCGCTTGAGCCTCCTGTTCCGGTGCTGGTGGAGGGAGAATTGGAGTATGTTGTGGAGAAGATCTTGGATTCTCGTGTTTCCAGACGGAAACTCCAATATTTGGTCAAGTGGAAGGGTTATGGTCAGGAGGATAATTCTTGGGTGGTTGCCTCTGATGTTCATGCTGATGATTTGGTCCGCGCTTTTCATAGGGCTCATCCTGGTCGCCCTGGTGGTTCTCGTGAGGGTTCGGTGACCCCTCCTCAAGGGGGGGTACTGTTGTGAGTTCTGTTTTTGGGCTCCCTCTGGTGGTTACTGATGGTACTGGGTGATTTGTGTTCTGCTGTCTCTGGTGTCCACCTGTTCTATTAGGATTTGGGAGTTTCCTATTTAACCGGGCTTTCTTGTCATTTCCCCGCCGGCTATCAAGGTTATCAGAGTGTTTTGTTACCTCAGCTTCTGGCTTCAGTAATCTTCAGGACAAGCTAAGTTTTGATTTTCTTGTTCCACGTTTTGCTTTATTTTTGTCTTGTCCAGCTTGCATATAATTGTCTCTTTGCTGCTGGTTGCTTTAGTGGGCTGTAATTGCTCCTCATGTTCCATGAGTTGGAACATGAGTTCAAGTAATTACAGGATGGTTTTTTGAAGGGTTTTTTGCTGACCGCGCAGTTTACTTTTGTATCCTCTGCTATCTAGTTTTAGCGGGCCTCATTTTGCTGAATCTGTTTTCATACTGTGTATGTGCCTTCCTCTCATTTCACCGTCATTATATGTGGGGGGCTGCTATTTCTGTGGGGTATTTCTCTGGAGGCAAGAGAGGTCTGTGTTTCTTCTAATAGGGGAAGTTAGATCTTCGGCTGGTGCGAGACGTCTAGGATCAACGTAGGCACGTTCCCCGGCTATTGTTATTTGTGTGTTCAGGTTTAGGGTCGCGGTCAGCTCAGGTTCCATCACCCTAGAGCTCGTTGGTGCTTGTCCTTTTGTGATTCCCTGCCATTGGAATCATGACACTGCTCCTTTTTATGCTGTCTCCATATCCTCCATGCACCCAATAGCACTTGCTTATTTGAAATATCCTATTTATTATAACGATGGCTGGACCATACATGACAAGCACTTTTTGCCTATTTTGTCCCTCTTATTTCCTTGTATAAGCTTGTGAGCAGGGCCTTCATTCCTTCGGTAACTGTTGAACTACGTGTTACTTGTTATTGTCTGTACATGTCCCCACTTAATTATAAAGTGCTGCGCAATGTGTTGATGCTATGTAAATATATTAGTATTACTTATCAGAATCTTGTTCCCCTGCCTCCTGAACTTATCATTCACTGTGAAAAAGCAGCTCAAGCCCATCATGCCCACAGGAGTACAGACAGAGGTGAGCCCTTTATCCTCTATGGAAAAAGGAGGGAAAGGAGGAGTGAGGAGCAGGGAAGGGAACGGGGAGAGAGAAAAAGCATCATGCAGAGCTGTGCAACAAATGCTTTACCTCACATCACAGCTTGATCAAGACAGCTCAGCTCTGCTGCATAATGTTCTCCATGTTGCTGCAGCTTGTCACTGTGAGCTAAAAGGTGAATGAAGAGCAGGCATTTCCCTCTCTGTGCTGTACTGTATGTAGGAGAGATCACTGCAGGTCCTTTCCTCCCCTGACTCCCAGAGGAGACTACATGCGAGTACATACACAGGACAGCTTATTCTGAAAAGTAACTTGAAAGCATAGTTTTTGGTATTTTGATAGAATTAAAGGGTGATTTTTTTTTAAAGGAACCTTACCGTAACTTCATGCTGCCTGAACCACAATCAAAAGGAATTATACCTTGTCTACATTATTTCAGTTATGCGTACTTCACTCTGAAATGCTGCAGTGGGAAAGGACTATGCATTTTTCTCAAGTGATTAGCACAAGGCATATCTCTTGATGATTTCTCTCTACCCCAGTCACATGGACTGACATTTGTCTTGCAATACATTCACAAAGGGAAATAATTGTCAGTCAATGAGAGTAGGGTAGGGAAAAGCCACCAGGGACTTGCTTTGAAATGTGAGTAAAGTTTGTATACAGGGAACGATTGTGTTTATTAACTTACATCTGCACAGCTTCTAACCTGTACATATTTCTTCTTCATGTGCGTTTCTCCTTATCTGTAGCCTGTTTTCTCTGCCCTCTCTGAAACTGTGGATGCTTTTTCCCTGTCTCCTCTCTTGAGATTAATGCACATACCCCTCCCTCCTCTTGTCTGCTATGACTGACATAAAGCCAGATTAAACTAGAGAAAACTAAGCAATAGCAGAAACTCTGATAGATTTGTATCAGGTTTGCAAACACAGAACTGGTTAAAAGACATGGAGTGAATATGCAGCAGCAAAATGGTACAAACTGATAAAAACTCATTAGAAAGTTGCTTAACTTTACACTTAGTAATAAAACAACAATGATGGAAATAACAAATCTTACAGTCCATCATCTAAAAAATCATAAAGGTTGATACATAAAATGAGAATAATGGGGATAGGGGAAAATATGTGTAAGTGGGTTAAGAGCTGGCTCTGGGATAGGAAACAAAGGGTGGTTATTAATGGAGCATACTCGGACTGGGTCGCGGTTAGCAGTGGGTTAACACAGGGGTCAGTATTGGGCCCTCTTCTTTTTAACATATTTATTAATGACATTGTAGGGGACATTCAGAGCAGAATTTCAATATTTGCAGATGACACTAAACTCTGCAGGGTAATCAATACAGGGGAGGACAATTTTATATTACAGGGTGATTTATGTAAACTAGAAGCTTGGGCTGATAAATGGCAAATGAGCTTTAATGGGGATAAATGTAAGGTAATGCACTTGGGTATAAGTAATAAGATGTATAACTATGTGCTTAATTCTAAAACTCTGGGCAAAACCGTCAATGAACAAGCCCTGGGTGTATGGGTGGATGACAAACTCATATTCAGTGGCCAGTGTCAGGCAGCTGCTACAAAGGCAAATAAAATAATGGGATGCATTAAAAGAGGCATAGATGCTCATGAGGAGAACATAATTTTACCTCTATACAAGTCAATAGTTCGACCACACTTAGAATACTGTGCACAGTTCTGGTCTCCGGTGTATAAGAAAGACATAGCTGAACTAGAGCGGGTGCAGAGAAGAGCGACCAAGGTTATTAGAGGACTGGGGGGTCCGCAATACCAAGATAGGTTATTACACTTGGGGCTATTTAGTTTGGAAAAACAAAGGCTAAGGGGTGATCTTATTTTAATGTATAAATATTGTTAGGGCATGTTAGATTAGGCTATGGGTTGAACTAGATGGACTTAAAGTCTTCCTTCAACCTTAATAACTATGTTACTATGTTACTATATCTGACATTGTGGCCACAACATGTGTGCTTTAAATACCATCTTCACTGAAAACGTACTGGCATTCACTTATTTAGCTTATTGGAAACTGATTGTAAAACTTTTATTCTGTCAGCATGTTATATTAATAGCAAATAAAACATGCAGACAGAATGATAGCTTGTTTGAGGGGAAATAAAAAGTGACAACCAATGGGGCTGTCCTTCCATATGGTAAAAATTAAAAAAAAATACTTGGAACAACAATTTTTGTGTAAATAACTGGTGGCCAAAACTATAAAAAACATAAAACAGCACTGCGGAAGAGCAAAGTGGTGTCATCTGTGTCATTCACATCAATCAAAGCTAGGCTCTTGAGCAGTGTATTTTTATGCTGTGCTCACAGTAGGGCAGAGCAGAGTGCGCCTATGCGGTCCTGTGAGGCTACTGCGCTGGCGCAATATCTCGGTTCACAATGTGGATGACGCATCACATCAATCAAAGCAGGAGGATGCGATTAGGAGCAGAGAGGAGGCGCAGACGCCAAAGCAAGGATCCCCAACGGACCGCACCACCCTTATTTACATAAAGCGTGGGATAATATAAAATTGTATTTTTTGGGGTGTATAGGGGGAGTCAGGAGCTGATAGACACGTTTGTGGGATGCATAGCAGGTGCCGATAAACGTGGTGCCATTTGTCCATAGGCTCAAAAACTGGTGACAGGATACCATTAATAAAACTATGTAAAAATGGAAACGACATTTTCAAAACATCTCTTACTATTACTTGTGCCAAATGCAGAAATATACGCACCTACACCTTGGCATACTATCAGTGAGGTTATTAATGGTTGTGGAATGTTCTGCCATCCTGAATGTACTTTGGCACACAATTCATCAATATTTGCTGCTGGCGGCTCCTTTGCCATTGCCAGTACCAGTGATGTCCCAGATGTGTTTGATGGCAGACAATTTCAGAAATGCTGCAGGCCATGGTAGCAGGCTTAGTCAATGTAGGCTGCCACAATATGAGGACTGATGCGGTCGAGTTGAAAAATGGTTTCTAGGACAATTTAGAGAAATATCCATAGCACTGGTTTCTTAACAAAGTCAATGTAATACTGAGGTGTTAGTGCACTTTGTTTTAAGACTAGAGAGGCCCAGCTACTGCACATTATGCTGCCCCACATGATAATCCCCGGGTGTAGGACAGGTATGACTTTCCCTCGTGAAGACCTCTCCTGGCCAATCTCTGGCTATCATTGAGATCAAGACAAAAGCATGACTTTTCGCTAAGAGGACAGACCACCTTTCCAGCCTTCATTACCATTTTGCTATGCACCATGATAGCCTTTGAGGGCAGTAATATGAGGTCAATGAAACACCTGTAGCTAGATGCCTGGCACGTGGCCCTATCTTGTGCAAACACCTTCTAACGGTTTGTGCAGACACTGTTTGGCGCCGTAGGTGGGGTATTTAACATAAAATTTCATTTGCAGTACAGGATGGACCATTACATGCCATTCTTCTAATCTGATGAGCCATCCCTACACAGGTTCACCTTTGGGCATCTTTTTCTGTCATTCCAGTTTGTTATTGCTCTCCCAAATACTGGGACACCCAACATTGAAAGGTGCCAACATATTGGCGAATGCTTATTGTGATCTGCCAGAGTGATAAACCAAGATCTTACAAGTGGCAATAACTGGCACGTCAACGTACAAGAGATATCGCATAATTATCCCACAAGACTTAATCTGATTTTTTACAGTTTCATGTAGTTAAAAAAAATTGCTTCCAATATGGCTGTTATGCACCTTCCACATGGTATAGATTGGAGAAAGGTGCTTCAATATGTAAACATTTGCAGGTCTTAGCGATACCCCCTCTTCCCGGATTTGGGTCTCCTCACAACTTGTCCTTCTTACATAGTTACATAGTTACATAGTTATTAAGGTTGAAGGAAGACTTTAAGTCCATCTAGTTCAACCCATAGCCTAACCTAACTTGCCCTAACATGTTGATCCAGAGGAAGGCAAAAAAAAACCATGTGGCAAAGATTAAGCTCCACCTTGGGGAAAAAAATTCCTTCCCGACTCCACATACGGCAATCAGACTAGTTCCCTGGATCAACGCCCTTCTTGGTGCAGAATACACTGTTTTGAAAGAAGGATTTTTGGTACTCATCGTAAAAACCTCTTTCTTGGAGCCTTCATTGGGGGACACAGGTAACCATGTTTTAGTTTTAGCCCGGCAGCTTTCTGCCTGCCTCACTGTCCACCAGCAACAGTACGCCACACAGAATGGCCGCACCCATTCAGTGCCGCAACATTCTGTGCGACGTCCTGTCGCGGGTGAACAGTGAGGCAGGCAGGAAGCTGCCGGGCTAAAACTAAAACATGGTTACCTGTGTCCCCAATGAAGCGATAAAGAAATTATCTTTTTGTGTCACCAAAAATTCAAAGAGCTCTACATGGTTTTTATTTGTCCTTCAAAGCTTTGTTAAGGCTATTTTTTTTCATAAGTAAATATTTTACTAATGTAAATCATAATTGTGAGGGAGGGTGAGATCATTTTTTTTTTATACTTTTTAGCACTTTATTTACCTTTTTAACAATAAAATAAGCAGACTTGAATTTGCAATATTTTGATTGCTTACATCACTTGTGTAGATGACCGGCAGCATCTGGTCCTGATGTAAGGTGGAGCTGTTTGAATTGAATTCAGCCTGTGACTGCCTTTATTTAATGGTGAACAACCTCTAAAACCCCCTGAGAGAGAGTGGTGACAAGACCACTTTCAAAGGTTTTTATAGATCCAGGTCCTTGTGGATCCTGATCATATCCCATAAATGTTTGAGATGGGACAACCATTAATAGGACTGTATGATATTGTAAACTAATCAAAGTTAATTCTTTCAGAGTAAGTCAATTAAGAGTCCATGTACACAGACCAACTGGCGGCACTAAACAGCCACCGATCGATCGGCAGTCGTTTGACTGCGATAAACAATGCCCACTGCTTTGTAGTAGATCATTAAGGGCGCACAGCCTGCCACCATTTCTCAGCAGTACAAGGTCTATTTACACAGCAGAAATCAATGATCTATTGGACTGCTCAAAAGATCAATTCACCTGATGAACGAGCGTTCTGTTTGCTCATTGGGCGATCAGCGCTTTGTTTACACTCAAAGATTATCGTGAAACAAGCATTCTTAAAAAAGCTAATTCAAAGAAATGTTTCAATGTAAATGAAGCTTAAACCAGTCTCTGCAGGCATCTGTCTCAGAAATTATATATTGAGGACCAAGTATTAACATATAGTAGATTAATGTGTTTAACTGTTAGTTAATAGCATTGTAAATGTTTATGGACAGGGAACTCTTGCCATTTGTCTCACTGTTAGTTCTTGTGTTTTGTCATTTTCTTGCTTACTTCCCCAATTGAGAAACTTCTGCAGAATACTACTAGTAGGTGTCATATCAGATGATTAATAGTGTTATGCTTAAAAATCCTTTTTTTACGAACACAACTGTGATAAAATCTCATTTATAAAAGCTCTAATAATACACGGGATGTTATAGAAGGGAGTCACCCACTTCTTTCTATGAACCACAAGAGAGAGCCATCGCACCCATGTACAGTGCCTTGCGAAAGTATTCAGCTCCCTGGAACTTTTCAGCCTTTTCCTGCATATCATGCTTCAAACATAAAGATACCAAATGTAAATTTTTGGTGAAGAATCAACAACAAGTGGAACACAATTGTGAAGTTGAACAAAATTTATTGGTTAGTTTAAATTTTTATGGAAATTCAAAAACTGAAAAGTGGGGAGTGCAATATTATTCGGCCCCTTTAACTTAATACTTTGTTGCACCACCTTTTGCTGTGATTACAGCTGCAAGTCGCTTGGGGTATATCTCTATCAGTTTTGTACATTGTGAGACTGAAATTCTTGCCCATTCTTCCTTGGCAAACAGCTCGAGCTCAGTGAGGTTTGATGGAGATCATTTGTGAATAGCAGTTTTCAGCTTTTTCCAGATTCTCGATTGGATTGATGTCTGGACTTTGACTTGGCCATTCTAACACCTGGATATGTTTATTTGTGAACCATTCCATTGTAGATTTTGCTTTATGTTTGGGATCATTGTCTTGTAGGAAGACAAATCTCCGTCCCAGTCTCAGGTCTTTTGCAGACTCCAACAAGTTTTCTTCAAGAATGGTCCAGTATTTGGCTCCATCCAACTTCCCATCAATTTTAACCATCTTCCCTGTCCCTGCTGAAGAAAAGCAGGCCCAAACCATGATGCTGCCACCACCATGTTTGACAATAAGGATGGTGTGTTCAGGGTGATGAGCTGTGTTGCCTTTACACCAAACATATCGTTTGGCATTGTTGCCAAAAAGTTCGATTTTGGTTTCATCTGACCAGAGCACCTTCTTCCACATGTTTGGTGTGTCTCCTAGGTGGCTTGTTGCAAACTTTAAACAACACTTTTTATGGATATCTTTGAGAAATGGCTTTCTTCTTGCCACTCTTCCATAAAGGCCAGACTTGCGCAGTGTACAACTGATTGTTGTCCTATGGATAGTCTGTCCCACCTCAGCTGTAGATCTTTGCAGTTCATCCAGAGTGTTCATGGGCCTCTTGGCTGCATCTCTGATCAGTCTTCTCCTTGTTTGAGATGAAAGTTTAGAGGGACGGCCAGGTCTTGGTAGATTTGCAGTGGTATGATACTCCTATTTCAGTATGATCGCTTGCACAGTGCTCCTTGGGATGTTTAAAGTTTTGGGAATCATTTTGTATCCAAATCTGGCTTTAAACTTCTCCACAACAGTATCACGGACCTGCCTGTTGTGTTCCTTGGTCTTCATGATGCTCTCTGTGCTTCAAACAGAACCCTGAGACTATCACAGAGCAGGTGCATTTATACAGAGACTTGATTACACACAGGTGGATTATATTTATCATCATTAGGCATTTAGGACAACATTGGATCATTCAGAGATCCACAATGAACATCTGGAGTGAGTTTTCTGCACTGAAAGTAAAGGGGCCGAATATTATTGCACGCCCCACATTTCAGTTTTTGAATTTCCACAAACATTTAAAATAACCAATAAATTTCGTTCAACTTCACAATTGTGTTCCACTTGTTGTTGATTTTTCACCAAAAATTTACATTTGTTATCTTTATGTTTGAAGCATGATATGTGAAAAAAGGTTGAAAAGTTCTAGGGGGCCGAATACTTTCGCAAGGTACTGTTCTTAGCTGTCCAATGGTAAATGCTAACCACTGCAGATTAGAGACACCAGCTACTATTCAAAGAGGTGTATTTTTCATAAAATGACTTTACCACTATGCTTATAACTTATGCATATACAGGGTAAGAAATACATGTATGATTGCTGGGGTCCAATTGCCGAAACAGCCTGCAATGCAAAGAATGGTGTTCCTAAAGACCCTTGTGTGAATGGACTGGTTGAGGACAAGAACAATAATCAGAGCACTCGTTAAAAATGTAGCAGAAACTGAAAGTATAAATTAAAATTTTCTACTTCTTCCCACAGCTAAACTCACTCTTTTGCATGGTCAGAATTGGAATGTGTATGCTAATGTGTGTTTGAATGACTATTGAGGTACAAACCCTAGTGATTTGAATGGAGCAAATTTTTCCTTTTTGGACTAAGCTATAATGTGAGCAGCATTGAATTGTATATTTATTTCCGTCTGCTAGTGATCGTTTTAAAATTTGTTATCTAAAAAAAGAAAGACAATACCATTTTGAATTTATGAGAATTTTACCTAATGCCAGTTTATGATATTGTATAGTCTGTTAATATGGGATTTCCATCTATGTTACTTTTCTGTTTCCTTTAAAAAGTTACATGAAATATATAAATATGTAACACCATTTCAGGTTGAAAACATTGTTATTAGTGAATGAGAGAATAAAATAATGTTGAACAATCTACTGTATATCTAAAGTATATCATGACACAGCAGTTTTGCATTGGAGAGCATGACATACATCCACTTGTTAAGTTTGCATATTTATACAAGCAGCATTATTACTATGCAAAAAATAAACACACAATACCATGATACATGCAAGACAGTAGTAACAAGTTGAAAGCTGTGGGAATTCAAAGGACTATTCCTACATGTTTAAATTTTGTTGCACAGAACTGCAGTTGAAAGAAAAAGTAAGTGAACCCTTTGGAGCTACCTATATGTCTGCATTGATTACTAATATAATGTGGTCTGATTATGATATAAGTCCCAGTTATATAAAAACGCAAGCTAAGTGTTAATGTTCTACTCACAGCATTACACAATACACAATATCCTCCGGATCGCAGCCGAGAACCATATCCTCCAAATTACAGTCACTAAACACGCCAGTCCACCTCCTGAGAACAGTTGCCGTGGGCGACTGCACCACTGTGTATGCTGTGCGTGCCAGGCTGCACCGCTGTCTACGCTGTGGGTGCAATGCTTTTCATCTGCCTTGGCCATTTTGCATCACACAGATGGCGTTCTGCAGAGCCTTCAGCTCTGTACTCCTCCAAACACCAGACACTGACTCTGAACCTGACACACCCAAACCCTATACTGCAGGGTTTTTAACTTGAATCTGTGGCCTTCATCCACATGGAAAACCCGGCCCGGAATGAAACGGACTGCACCACTTCCGTCCTGTAGTCCTTTACAAATATCAAAGCCCAGCAGGTTTTCTTTAAATCTGCCTTGGACAACCAGCATGTCTAAGACCTATACTCACTTTAGTCTGCATTGCAACCACAGCTACACCTTAGACTGCAATGCACTCTCATGGCCTTAAAACGCCTCTATGCGCATCTTGGAGGGACCATACAGTAACCCTCGTGCTGAAGAAAAGTATATAATGTCAAGATCCAAATAAAGAATAAGGGGATTTATGATAAATCAGTATAAATTTTATTGCACATATTAAATAACAGACAAAAACATTTAGATATTCAGCTGAGATGTAACTACAGCTAACAGAACCGGTGCTGACGGAAGCTATAGATGACAGGTAATGCACTGGAAAGAGAAACACGTGTCTCACATCATGCAACCACATGGGATAAATCAGGATGTGTCCACAAAGGGTTAATCAACTGTCAGACCTGTAGGTCTGAAGGAAACTTTTATAAGATTCATAGACTGTAAATAGAATAGCCTTTTAATATTTTAAGCAGGGCTGAAAAGACTAGATTATTATCACTGATTAGATGCAGGCTTAAAGTTTAAAGAATTGCGGACAAGAGAGCCTCAGGTAACTAACATGCAAAACGAAAACAAATGTAATGAAGTATTAACCTTGAGACATTATGTATGCCATATATAGGGGTGTCGGTGAGACACGGAAACCAAGGTAGGCTAGGGTTAAATCATAGCTCTACAGGTGCTGATTAGTGCCCCTGGCTGGCCTCCATTTAGCCAGGCTACTCATCTTAAGGTACCGTCACACATAACGATATCGTTAACGATATCGTTGCTTTTTGTGACGTAGCAACGATATTGTTAACGAAATCGTTATGTGTGACAGCGACCAACGATCAGGCCCCTGCTGGGAGATCGTTGGTCGCTGGGGAAAGTCCAGGACTTTATTTCTTCGCTGGATCTCCCGCTGACATCGCTGAATCGTCGTGTGTGACGCCGATTCAGCGATGTCTTCACTGGTAACCAGGGTAAACATTGGGTTACTAAGCGCAGGGCCGCGCTTAGTAAGCCGATGTTTACCCTGGTTACCATTGTAAAAGTAAAAAAAATAACACTACATACTTACATTCCGGTGTCTGGTCACGTCCCTCGCCTTCAGCTTCCCGCACTGACTGTGAGCGCCGGCCAGCCGTAAAGCAAAGCACAGCGGTGATGTCACCGCTGTGCTTTACGGGAGGCGCTCAGTCAGTGCGGGAAGCTGAAGGCGAGGGACGTGACCAGACACCGGAATGTAAGTATGTAGTGTTTTTGTTTTTACTTTTACAATGGTAACCAGGGTAAACATCGGGTTACTAAGCGCGGCCCTGCACTTAGTAACCCGATGTTTACCCTGGTTACCCGGAGACTTCGGCATCGTTAGTCGCTGGAGAGCTGTCTGTGTGATAGCTCTCCAGCGACCAAACAGCGACGCTGCAGCGATCGGCATCGTTGTCTAGATCGCTGCAGCGTCGCTTAATGTGACTTTACCTTAAGGCAGTCAGTTCCGTGGAGCTGACTAAACTGGAGGTGTCTTGGAGCTGAAGAGAGAGACAGGTTTGAATTCTGCTCGGAAAAGAGTCTACACAGGCCATGGGCAGAGAACCACAAATATCAGTGTTTGCTGTGGACAAAAGCTGTTTTGTTTGACTGAGCTGAGGCTAGCTCAGCCATGTATGAGTAGCCGGGATCTGTTCTGTTAAGTTACCACCTGCACAAGGCTAGAGATTAAGGCTATGTTCACACCTAGGAAGGGGGCTGCGGGTTCTCCCGTGGGTTTTCCCGCAGCGGATTTGATAAATCTGCAGGGCAAACCCGCTGCGGTTATCCCTGCAGATTTATTGCGGTTTGTGTTGCGGGTTCCGCTGCGGGATTTACTCCTACTATTGATGCCGCATATGCAGCAATATGCAGCATCAATAGTAATGTTAAAAATAATAAAAATAATGATACAGTGGGGCAAAAAAGTATTTAGTCAGTCAGCAATAGTGCAAGTTCCACCACTTAAAAAGATGAGAGGCGTCTGTAATTTACATCATAGGTAGACCTCAACTATGGGAAACAAACTGAGAAAAAAAATCCAGAAAATCACATTGTCTGTTTTTTTAACATTTTATTTGCATATTATGGTGGAAAATAAGTATTTGGTCAGAAACAAACAATCAAGATTTCTGGCTCTCACAGACCTGTAACTTCTTCTTTAAGAGTCTCCTCTTTCCTCCACTCATTACCTGTAGTAATGGCACCTGTTTAAACTTGTTATCAGTATAAAAAGACACCTGTGCACACCCTCAAACAGTCTGACTCCAAACTCCACTATGGTGAAGACCAAAGAGCTGTCAAAGGACACCAGAAACAAAACTGTAGCCCTGCACCAGGCTGGGAAGACTGAATCTGCAATAGCCAACCAGCTTGGAGTGAAGAAATCAACAGTGGGAGCAATAATTTGAAAATGGAAGACATACAAGACCACTGATAATCTCCCTCGATCTGGGGCTCCACGCAAAATCCCACCCTGTGGGGTCACAATGATCACAAGAACGGTGAGCAAAAATCCCAGAGCCACGCGGGGGGACCTAGTGAATGAACTGCAGAGAGCTGGGACCAATGTAACAAGGCCTACCATAAGTAACACACTACGCCACCATGGACTCAGATCCTGCAGTGCCAGACGTGTCCCCTGCTTAAGCCAGTACATGTCCGGGCCCATCTGAAGTTTGCTAGAGAGCATTTGGATGATCCAGAGGAGTTTTGGGAGAATGTCCTATGGTCTGATGAAACCAAACTGGAACTGTTTGGTAGAAACACAACTTGTCGTGTTTGGAGGAAAAGAATACTGAGTTGCATCCATCAAACACCATACCTACTGTAAAGCATGGTGGTGGAAACATCATGCTTTGGGGCTGTTTCTCTGCAAAGGGGCCAGGATGACTGATCCGGGTACATGAAAGAATGAATGGGGCCATGTATCGTGAGATTTTGAGTGCAAACCTCCTTCCATCAGCAAGGGCATTGAAGATGAAACGTGGCTGGGTCTTTCAACATGACAATGATCCAAAGCACACCGCCAGGGCAACGAAGGAGTGGCTTCGTAAGAAGCATTTCAAGGTCCTGGAGTGGCCTAGCCAGTCTCCAGATCTCAACCCTATAGAAAACCTTTGGAGGGAGTTAAAAGTCTGTGTTGCCAAGCGAAAAGCCAAAAACATCACTGCTCTAGAGGAGATCTGCATGGAGGAATGGGCCAACATACCAACAACAGTGTGTGGCAACCTTGTGAAGACTTACAGAAAACGTTTGACCTCTGTCATTGCCAACAAAGGATATATTACAAAGTATTGAGATGAAATTTTGTTTCTGGCCAAATACTTATTTTCCACCATAATATGCAAATAAAATGTTAAAAAAGCAGACAATGTGATTATCTGGATTTTTTTTCTCAGTTTGTCTCCCATAGTTGAGGTCTACCTATGATGTAAATTACAGACGCCTCTCATCTTTTTAAGTGGTGGAACTTGCACTATTGCTGACTGACTAAATACTTTTTTGCCCCACTGTATACTCACCCTCTGACGTCCCGATCTCCTCGGCGCTGCAGGCGGCGGTCCGGTTCCAAAGATGCTGTGCGAGAAGGACCTTCGTGACGTCACGGTCATGTGACCGCGACGTCACCGCAGGTCCTGGTCGCATAGCAAACCTGAGACCGGACGGCCGCGTGCAGCGCTGAGGAGATCGGGACGTCAGAGGGTGAGTATATCATGATTTTTTATTTTAATTCTTTTTTTTTTTTTTACACAAATATGGTTCCCGGGGCCTGGAGGAGAGTCCACCCCGGGTACCACCCGCACATTATACGCTTACTTCCCGCATGGTGGGCACAGCCCCATGCAGGAAGTAAGCGGATCAATGCATTCCTATGGGTGCAGAATAGCTGCGATTCTGCACAAAGAAGTGACATGCTGCGGGTTGTAAACCGCTGCTTTCCCGCGCGGTTTTTCCCACAGCATGTGCACAGCGGTTTGCGGTTTCCATAGGGTTCACATGTTACTGTAAACGCAATGGAAACTGCAGCGGACCCGCAGCGGCAAAATCGCAAAAGTGTGAACATGGCCTTATGTTTCTGAATTTGTTTTGGTGCTGTGCAACCTGTGGAATAAAAACTGTGTATGTTTGGACCAAAACTGCATTGCCTATGTGAATGCTGCCTAAAGCCTACCAAAGAATGAATCCCTACAATTAGTGGATGAAATGTGGGCGTGAAGTCGCAGAGAGCACAGTCAATTGCTGTCTAAAGATGTGCTGGGTAAAG
This sequence comes from Ranitomeya imitator, assembly GCF_032444005.1. Classification (NCBI taxonomy): domain Eukaryota; kingdom Metazoa; phylum Chordata; class Amphibia; order Anura; family Dendrobatidae; genus Ranitomeya; species Ranitomeya imitator. The sequence continues at coordinate 422,415,442 of NC_091285.1, read as the reverse complement.
GCAGCTGCAGCACTGGAAAGACAGTCTGAAGCATGAAGAAGCTGTCCTGCAGGAAACTTACATTAGTACAGTGTCATGGCTTTGTTGGTGCTCCTTCAAGGAGCGCTGAGAGCTGGGAGCCGTCTCTTTAAGTGGCATTGTGCGGAGGAGAAGCATTGTCCGCAATGCCAGGGGCAGGGTTCACATAGGGCCTCAGTACAGAGAAATGGGGGAACTGACCAAGTCTCAGAACCAATGGACTGCAGCATACTCCTACTTCGTCTATCCTGCCTGGAGTGCTGTTCCCCATCCTAGAGAGGGCCCTCAGGAGTGTCAGGTGACTAAACAGTGTCCAAGTAATGGAACTTCTGGACTCAGATTGAGATCCTGAGTCTATGGTGTCTTCCTGAAGTCAAAATCTCGATCTGCGCATGAGCTACCTCTGGCGCTGTTTTATTGAAGATCTGAAGGGTCGCCAACCCCAATGACGGTGATGATGCGGAATTTCAAAAAGGAGTCAGGTCACTGAATAATCAGTGACTTGTCATAGAAACATGAGAGGCTGGTGGTTGGTCAGAGGAGAAGACCCAACCTTCAGTTCCACCCCAAAGCACAGATATATCATAAGAAGAAAACTTTAGAGGTTGATTAAACAAGAACCAGAGATCAGATTCCTTCACCAAATATATCAGTTTAATCAGTACAACAGTGTCATGCCTTTACTTTATACTGCTAAATCTTTCTGACAGGTTCTCTTTAATTAGTCCAGAGTGCCCTAATCGGGTATTAAAAATGTTTTCCTAAACCAGACAGCCCTAACATTTTCTCGTATGGCAAACAAATCCTACAAGCCAGATCTCCATTGTTCAGCAAGGATTGTTTTGTCAAACTGATGTTATATGCACACTACATACTATTAATATGAATGTTACCAATCTCATTGAGTTAATGTTATGTACACAGGACTGTCAGAACACAAAGAGACCTAATTAATAGATTCATTGGGGTGCTTTTAGATTTTCTGACCAATACACCATTTATCACCATCATGTGGCATTTTTTAAATAACAAACCACAAGCACAAAAATAATCATTTAAGTCACTGTACATTGGTTTGCACATATAAAGAATGAGCAGTCATTTCATTCCACCTTGGAAGGATTAACATATTCTATGTAAGTGACTGCACTTTCCAAGCTGGTGTTTAGCATTAGCTAAGACAGAGGTTTAGCATACAGCACTCTAGGGGATTGCAGAAGAGTACAGTGATAGAGAAGGCTTGCAATGTACTGTGTATGCTGAAGACCATAATTACAAACTTCCCTCTGGAGATCCATACTTTTTCAGGATCACAGGTCAAAATATTCAATTTTCACACAGACGTCTAATTTATGCAAGAGCACACCATTAAGGTTTCATTATAAAGTTTTTTTTGTAAGTTTCATAACATAAACTTAAGTGTTTGTAGCAGTGGTCAAAATCTATAATTTTTATAATGGTTTATCAATATTTAAACAAGAAAACTAGAACACTCAAAAGGCATTACAATGTTTGGGCCCTAGCAACATTTAGGCATGAACTTATAACTTATTAAAACTTTTGATAGTTTTTTTTAACCTGAAACTACATTTTATTCTATGATAGGTATGGTAATTGTATCTCCTCCTACATTAAAAATGTAGAGGGATTTTAACCCAATCAGAGTCGAGTCCAAAAGGTAGAGAAACCATCTGTTGACAGCTGTTTCTGGGTTTCTAGAGCAGGATGTGGAATGAGAACCCTTTGATATAGTTCTCTAGGTGCCAAATTATCGCTCTTCTGAGCCACGTTCACATGCTCACTATTTGGTCAGTATTTTACATCAGTATTTGTAAGCCAATGGTGCATATGCATATGTTTCTATTCTACTTGTCCTCTGAAATGTGCCTCGCTGAGCTAATAAACCAGCCCTTATCTGTCCCCTCCCTCATTCCTGATTTTGGCTTACAAATACTGATGTAAAATACTGATGAAATGCTGAACGTGTGAACATGGCCTTAGAAGAAAAACTGCTAGTGCCACCCATTGGAGGAAGCTACTATGTAAGTCAATGTCAGACCTATAGAAGAGTCTTGAAACCTAACTAGAGATTATAGCCAAACCACAGTGTCACGGCACTGTTGTAGGGAATGCTGGGTTATTGGCTCCTTCCCTATCCCTAAAGCTAGGAGTGCCCTATCTATCCCTTTGTCCCCAAACTACTTCGGATGGTGCAAACGCCGGGGTCACGTGCTTTGCTGAACTTCTAAATCAGCCCTTATCTGTCCCCCCCCCCCACCCAAGGGAGTGGAAAGCCATAGTGTATAACAATACACAAACCAGACTAACAAGGGAAGATGTACAGGGATAAATGAAAATACCAATCATGCAAATATACACTCACAAACAACAGAGTGAAACATCAGGACGTAAAGGAAGGAAAAACCAAATCGAAAAGGGTAAGGATATGCACATAAACATATCGCCAAACAACAATCTTCTGAACAACACTCCAAATGCCTTCTTAAACAACCAACAACTCCAACTGCAGAACTAGGCAGTATGAAACTAACACTGGCAATCCCTGTTTGCCAGAGGAGAGTATATACAGTTAGGTCCATATATATTTGGACAGAGACAACATTTTCTAATTTTGGTCATAGACATTACCACAATGAATTTTAAACAAAACAATTCAGATGCAGTTGAAGTTCAGACTTTCAGCTTTCATTTGAGGGTATCCACATTAAAATTGGTTGAAGGGTTTAGTAGTTTTCGCTCCTTAACATGTGCCACCCTGTTTTTAAAGGGACCAGAAGTAATTGGACAGATTCAATAATTTTAAATAAAATGTTCATTTTTAGTACTTGGTTGAAAACCCTTTGTTGGCAATGACTGCCTGAAGTCTTGAACTCATCGACATCACCAAACGTTGTGTTTCCTCCTTTCTGATGCTCTGCCAGGCCTTCACGGTGGCGGTTTTCAGTTGCTGTTTGTTTGTGGGCCTTTCTGTCTGAAGTTTAGTCTTAACAAGTGAAATGCTGCTCAATTGGGTTGAGATCAGGTGACTGACTTGGCCATTCAAGAATATTCCACTTCTTTGCTTTAATAAACTCCTAGGTTGCTTTGGCTTTATGTTTTGGGTCATTGTCCATCTGTAGTATGAAACGACGAACAAATCAGTTTGGCTGCATTTGGCTGGATCTGAGCACACAGTATGGCGGCTCTGAATACCTCAGAATTTATTCGGCTGCTTCTGTCCTGTGTCACATCATCAATAAACACTAGTGACCCGGTGCCACTGGCAGCCATGCATGCCCAAGCCATCACACTGCCTCCGCCGGGTTTTACAGATGATGTGGTATGCTTTGGATCATGAGCTGTACCACGCCTTCGCCATACTTTTCTCTTTCCATCATTCTGGTAGAGGTTGATCTTGGTTTCATCTGTCCAAAGAATGTTCTTCCAGAACTGTGCTGACTTTTTTAAATGTTTTTTAGCAAAGTCCAGTCTAGCCTTTTTATTCTTGATGCTTATGAGTGGCTTGCACCGTGCAGTGAACCCTCTGTATTTACTTTCATGCAGTCTTCTCTTTATGGTAGATTTGGATATTGATACGCCGACCTCCTGGAGAGTGTTGTTCACTGGGTTGGCTGTTGTGAAGGGGTTTCTCTTCACCATGGAGATTATTCTGCGATCATCCACCACTGTTGTCTTCCGTGGGCGCCCAGGTCTTTTTGCATTGATGAGCTCACTAGTGCTTTCTTTCTTTCTCAGGATGCACCAAACTGTAGATTTTGCCACTCCTAATATTGTAGCAATTTCTCGGATGGGTTTTTTCTGTTTTCGCAGTTTAAGGATGGCTTGTTTCCCCTGCATGGAGAGCACCTTTGTCCGCATGTTTATTTCACAGCAAAACCTTCCAAATGCAAACACCACACCTCAAATCAACTCCAGGCCTTTTATCTGCTTAATTGAGAATGACATAACAGAGGGATTGCCCCCACCTGTCCATGAAATAGCCTTGGAGTCAATTGTCCAATTACTTTTGGTCAAAAACAGGGTGGCACATGTTAAGGAGCTGAAACTCCTAAACCCTTCATCCAATTTTAATGTGGATACCCTCAAGTAAAAGCTGAAAGTCTGAACTTCAACTGTATCTGAATTGTTTTGTTTAAAATTCATTGTGGTAATGTCTATAACCAAAATTAGAAAAATGTTGTCTCTGTCCAAATATATATGGACCTAACTGTATAGCAGAACGGAGTGGACAATACTGAATAGCTGAGAGGATCAAAGCAGGAAAGCTCCAGGAGCTCTCAACTCAACAGATTAACCCATGCATTGCTAGCAGAAGCCTGCACTGTTTAATATGATGGTAAAGTGCTGCTAATTAGTGCAGAAGTACGTGTAATCAGACACCGTGGTCTTCTGACCCCTCTCTGTTGCGGTATACAGCCGAAACATAGTTTCCACCAAAAGGATATTATAGCCAGCTGTTTTGGGGTTACTTACTTTTTTTCATTCAATCCAGAGTGGATATTGATAGAATTTGACATACATTTTTCCATTAAGCCTTGACTGTAAGACACTACTAGCTAGGCTTCTTCATGGAGAACTCATATTCCAGAAAGTTTATAGCAGGTATTTCTAAGTGGAATATGAATGGACGTTTTTAATTATTTCTTGAAGGGTTCTAATGTTATGATCGCTTGGGTCTGACCATTGTGGGCTCTACCAATCCCAATATCAGGGTTTTAAAATTCCTAAATGGAATCTATGGGACTACTACAGAAAGCTCAGCATTGTGCTCAGTTATCCCCAGCAGTTTCATAGAAAACTAATGGACAGAGGATCACTGTGTGGCCCTGCTCCTTTCAAAAGTGTCATTTGAGAGCCCCCATTCTTGTGAATGGTGGGGGTTCTGGTGGTATCCTGCAGATAGGTGATTACTTAAAATGTTGGGTAACATTTTTTTTTCTAACTTGTCAATAGCATCAATTTTGTATTATGTTGCATTCTATGTACAGTAAATGATTTTTTTTTTACTTAAATCCATTTATTTGGGGCTAACAATCATATTTGAAATTTGCTTTAATTAAAAACTTTGCACCCTTAGGCATTTACAGACTTATTGTTTCCTTGTATATTCACCTTTCATATATTCTGTGGCCCTAATCCGCTGAATGCAGCTCAGAAAAATTGTCAGATGAAAGAATTAGAAACTCTCCCATTGGAACGAGCTCACTGATGGATTCTCAGTTAACCCATTCTGCAGCTGACAATACACAGTGCAATGCAGAGGTTATAGAATGCAAGTGTTTAAAGGGAATATATCAGTAGGATCAGTCCTCATAAGCCAGCTATATGGGCATGCAGGTCATAGAAAGTTGAATTAAATGATACCTTGATATCTGTAATCTGATGTCTTAGCAGTATGAGACATGTAATGACTGACACTATGCTCTCATAATCACACACAACTCTGCATCGAGATCACGCAGTACAGCAGAAGTGAACGTGTCTCATTAGGCCGGTGTCACACTTGCGTGTGCAATGCGATAAACTCACGCGAGTCTCTCGCATCAATACCCGACACTGCCGCCGGCACTCAGGACCGGAGCGTGCGGCTGCATGTATTTCTATGCAGCTCAACGCTCCGGTTCCGAGTACCAGTGCCGGGTATTGATGCGAAAGACTCACGTGAGTTTCTTGCATTGCACACGCAAGTGTGACACCAGCCTTACAAATATTTGAAGCACCTGTCCTTTCATTGTGCTGCTGTGCCTGATTATAACTAACACAGTACAGCAGAGTTTAACCTTGTCTCGCTACAAACACATTTGCAATTGTCTTCTCATCGAGCTATGAGCAGTGCTGTACTGCCCTTCCCCCGCACTGACTACCTGTGAGATGAAAACTGCCAGCACTATGAGAGGACTACCGCTAATAATATTAATATAATAATTCATGTAGCACCAACATATTCTGCAGCACTGTACAATTAAGTGGGGCCATGTACAGACAATAAAGACATCACAAAGTAACAGTTACAGGTTGAGTGAGAACCCTGCTGCAAATGTACAATCTATAAGCTACAAATGTTTTTGCAATTAAACAAACTTCATTTCTGCTGTACAGTGTTAGCTCTGATCTCAAATGTGAACCAAGTGATGACTGATACTTTGCTCTCATAATCACACTCAGCTCTGCAGTGAGATGAGAGCCAACAAAGTACAGCAGAAGTGAAGTTTGTTTCATTATAAAAACACTAGATGGTGTCCCGATTCTAACGCATCGGGTATTCTAGAATATGTATGTAGTTTATTTATGAAGTTTACAGAATAATGCAATTTATACACAGGATTCAGCCGGCCGTGACCAATTAGCGAAGCGTGGTTCAAATTCCACTCCAATTCGCGGGCGGACTGCACCTGTTGCTGATTGTTTGCGGCCGGGCGTGACCAATCGGTGAAGCCAGGGTCGGCTCCAGGTTTTTGACGGCCCCGGGCGAAAGAAGTCTCATTGGGCCCCCATCTTTAACACATACCACGATTCATGATGCACAGATTGCCCAGCCACGTAGTATATAGCACAGACACGTAGTATATAGCACAGACACGTAGTATATTGCCTAGCCACGTAGTATATTGCCCAGCCATGTAGTATATAGCACAGACACGTAGTATATTGCACAGCCACGTAGTATATTGCACAGCCACGTAATATATTGCACAGCCACGTAGTATATAGCACAGCCACGTAGTATATAACACTGCCCATGCAGTATATAACACAGGCCACGTAGTATAGAGCACAAAGATGTAGTATATTGCTCAGCCACGTAATATATACCACAGCCAAGTAGTATATAGCACAGACACGTAGTATATAGCACAGACACGTAGTATATTGCCCAGCCACGTAATATATTGCACAGCCATGTAGTATATAGCACAGCCACGTAGTATATAGCACAGAGACGTAGTATATAACACTGCCCATGCAGTATATAACACCCGACCAATCAGAAAAGCTTGGTTCAAATCCCACGCCAATTCGCGGCTGGACTGGGCCTGTCCCACCCCGACCGCGAATTGGCGCATGATTTAAATCACGCTTCGCTGATTGGTCGCCACCGGGGTGTCACGACCAATCAGAGACAGACGCAGTCCGGCCTGCAGCGTGGTTCAAATCCCGCACCAATTTGCGGGCTGCTCTATTTAACTCCACTTAGATCTTTGCTCCATGCCACCTGTCAATGTTCCAGTATTGGTCTAGTTCACTCCTGGATCGTTCTTGTGACCTGTCTTCCCAGCAGAAGCTAAGTTCCAGCTTGTATTTCTTTGGTTTCCTATTTTTCTGTCCAGCTTGCTATTTTTATTGTTGTCTTGCTTGCTGGAAGCTCTGGGACGCAGAGTGAGCGCCTCCGCACCGTGAGTTGGTGCGGAGGGTCTTTTTGCGTCCTCTGCGTGGTCTTTTTGTAGGTTTTTGTGCTGACCGCAAAGTAACCTTTCCTATCCTCGGTCTGTTCAGTAAGTCGGGCCTCACTTTGCTAAATCTATTTCATCTCTGTGTTTGTATTTTCATCTTTACTCACAGTCATTATATGTGGGGGCTGCCTTTTCCTTTGGGGAATTTCTCTGAGGCAAGGTAGGCTTTATTTTTCTATCTTCAGGGCTAGCTAGTTTCTTAGGCTGTGCCGAGTTGCATAGGGAGCGTTAGGCGCAATCCACGGCTATTTCTAGTGTGTTTGATAGGATTAGGGATTGCGGTCAGCAGAGTTCCCACGTCCCAGAGCTCGTCCTTAATTATCAGTAACTATCAGGTTATTCCGTGTGCTCTTAACCACCAGGTCCATTATTGTCCTGACCACCAGGTCATAACACAGTCCGGCCTGAAGCATGGTTCAAATCCCGCGCCTATTCGCAGCCGGACTACACCTGTCGCCAGCGAGACCAATCAGCGACATTGGCGCGGGATTTAAATCATGCTTCGCTGATTGCTCGTGCCCAACTAGCATGACCAATCAGCGACATTGCTACGGGATTTAAATCATGCTTTGCTGTTTGGTCGCGGCCAGCCGGCGCGACCAATCAGCGACATTGGCGCGGGATTTAAGTCACACTTCGCTGATTGGTCGCGGCGAGTCAGCGCGACCAATCAGCAACATTGGGGCGGGATTTCAGCGAAGCGTGATTTAAAACCCGCACCAATATCGCTGATTGGTCGCGCCGGCTGGCCGCGACCAATCAGCGAAGCAGTGGGACTGGAGCGAGCTGCTGGAAAAGCTGCTGCGGAGGCAGCGGAAGGTGAGAATATCACGATTTTTTATTATTATTTTTAACATTATATCTTTTTACTATTGATGCTGCATAAGCAGCATCAATAGTAAATCCCGCGCCAATGTCGCTGATTGGTCGCGCCGGCTGGACGCGACCAATCAGCGAAGCGTGATTTAAATCCCACGCCAATGTCGCTGATTGGTCACGCCGGCTGGACGCGACCAATCAGTGAAGCGTGATTTAAATCCCGTGCCAATGTCGCTGATTGGACATGCCGCTAACCGACACCAATCAGCGAAGCATGATTTAAATCCCGTGCCAATGTCGCTGATTAGTCGCGCCGACTGGGCGCGAGCAATCAGCGAAGCGTGATTTAAATCTCGCGGCAATGTCGCTGATTGGTCGCGCCGGCTGGCCGCGACCAATCAGCGAAGCGGTGGGACCGGAGCATCGCGAGCTGCAGGAAAAGCTGCTGCGGAGGCGACGGAAGGTGAGAATATCACGATTTTTTTTTAATTATTATTTTTAACATTATATCTTAGGCAGCATCAATAGTAAAAAGTTTGTCACATAGGGTTAATAGCAGCGTTAACACACTGCGTTACACCGTCGGTTTAACGGACTGCTACAATGCTATGTGGGTGGCGGGCGCTGACTGGGGGGGGGAGTATGGAGGGGGCACTGAGAGCAGGGGAGTAGGGAGCAGCCATTTCGCGGCCGGACTTGTTGTGAATTCTGCTCTTGGGCTCCCTCCGGTGGTTGTTGATGGTAATGCAGTTATTCCTGAGCAGCAGTCTTGGACAGGTGTTTCTGCTAATTTCAATTCTGACTGGGGTATTTAGCTGTGCAGGACTCATTAGTCCTTGCCAGTAGTCAATGTTCTTTTGGAAGTGTTGGTCCTCTGCCTGGCCTCTCCTGCTTGCTGCCAATTCAGCTAAGATAAGTGTTTGCTTCATTTTTTTAGACACACTGCTGTGTGTTTATTTTCTGTGCTTATCTTGTTTCTATTTTGTTCCTGCTAGACTGTGCCTGATGTTTTTCTCAGTCTAGTTGGACTCGCTGGAGTCGCAGATATACTCTCCACATCTTTAGTTAGGTGGTGGAGTTTTTGTATTTTTCTGCTGTGGATATTTTTTAGTGTTTTATGCTGACCGCATAGTATCCTGTACTATCCTTTCCTATCTAGGTAGAAGTGGCCTCCTTTGCTTATCCCTGTTTTCTGTCTGCGTGTGTCTTTTCCTCTCCTACTCACAGTCATTATTTGTGGGGGGCTACCTATCCTTTGGGGATCTACTCTGAGGCAAGAGAGTTTTCCTATTTCCATCTTTAGGGATATTTAGTCCTTAGGCTGTGTCAAGGTGTCTAGGTCTAGTTAGGCACACCCCACGGCTACTTCTAGTTGCGGTGATAGGATCAGGGTTTGCGGTCAGTAAAGTTACCACTGCTCCAGCGAAGGTCTTTTCATGCTGCTCCAAGGCCACCTGATCATAACACGGACTGTGCCTGTCGCTCCCAAGAGTGCATTGCGGTCTTGCGAGATGATGACGTAGCGGTCTCGTGAGACCGCATGTCATCATCTTGTGAGACCGCAATGCATGGACCGGACCGTCGCGAGGAGTGGGAAAGGCCTGGGCTGTATCCGGGGGGCCAACAGAAGGTGAGTATATAATGATTTTTTTTTAAATTATTTTTAACATTAGAGCTTTTTAATAGTAAAAAGTTGCTCACACAGGGTTAATAGCAGCATTAACGGAGTGCATTACACCGCGGCATAACGTGGTCCGTTAACGCTGCCATTAACCCTGTGTGAACGCTGACTGGAGGGGAGTATGGAGCGGGCACTGACGGCTGGGGAGTAGGGAGGGACTAATTCTCGGCCAGACTGTGCCCGTCGCTGAATGGTCACGGCCTGACGGCCACGACCAATCAGCGACGCGGGATTTCTGGGACAGACAGACAGAAAGACAGACAGACAGACACAAGTACCCCTTAGACAATTATATAGTAGATCCGTAACAGCTGTCATCTCGTAGTGCTTCAGCTTCCATCTCACAGGCAGCCAGTGTGGGAGAAGGGCAGTACAACAAAGCTGACAGGTTTATAAGACAACTACAAATATATTTGTTGTATTTGTAATGAGACAAGGTTCAGCTCTGCTGTACTGTGTTAGTTATAATGAGGCACAGCTCTGTAGCAGAGCTGCTAACACTATGATATGACTTGTCTTGTAAGGTAAAGTACCAGTAATGTAATTGAAATAAACCAGTCACTGAAAGGAAACCTAAGAGAACACATAAAGGACACCTGCTGGTCTCATAACCCACAAATATGAAACTCCCATCCTGCTATTAAAAAGTGTGAATTTGTATAACCTTCTTGTGTGACCAGGTCTCATACAAACAGCAGTTGATTAAAAAGCAAAATGTGTTCTGAAAACAATGCAGCAGTACTTCAACTGCAATCTAAACTTACAACATCTAATGCAGAGAAACTTACTTAAAAGGGTTGTCTGAGAATTTTACACATAAAACTAACCAGTTAATATGGTGAAATAAAATAAGGGTTACTCACAGGTCACAGCAGCAGGATTTACGGAGAGAGACTCTGATTCTAGCAGTGTATAACTTACTTGACAATCTGCTTGCAGGGGTATAACCCATGCAGCCACTATGAGGCCCGTGTGTTGAGGGACCCATTTCATCTCTGCACAGGCCCCCTATCATCCCCTCATGGTCTAAGAGGTTTCTGTCAGAGCAGCATTGACATGTATAAAGCATTGAAATGCTGGTGTTTTGCAATGTATTATGCCAGCGATCAATGGTAAAAGTTACAGTCCCATAGAGGGACTAAGGAGAAAAAAGTAAAAAAAAAATTGTAAAAATATATTTTTTAAATCACATAATAATAATAATAATAATAATAATAATAATATACCCATAAATACCGTATATACTCGAGTATAAGCCGAGGCACCTACTTTTGCTACGGAAACTGGGTAAGCTTAGAGACTGGAGTATAAGCCGGGTATGCATTGTCCCCTCATCCCTGTCCTGCTATGCATGGCTCCCCCTTCCCTGTCCTCGTATGAATGCCTCCCCTGTCCCTGTCATTGTTTGCATGCCTCCCTCTTTCCTGTCCTGGTATGAATGCCTCCCCGTCCCTGCCCTGTCTGCATGCCTCACCCAGTCCTTCCCTGTATGCATGCCTCCCCCGTTCAGTCCTTGTATGCATGCCTCCCCAGTTCCGTCCCTGTATGCATCCCTTCTTATTCCCTATCCCTGTGTGCCATTGGAGGCTGCGGCGGCGGACAGTGTGAGGACGAGGGGGGTGGACAGTGTGAGAAAAAGGAGGGTGGATAGGTTGAGGCTGAGGAGGCATCAGGCAGGCTGAGAAGGTGGCAGGCAGGCTGAGAAGACGGAGGGTAAGCTGAGAAGGCGGCGGGTAGGCTGAGAAGGTGGCAGGCAGGCTGAGAAGGCGGCGGGTAGGCTGAGAAGGTGGAAGGCTGAGAAGGCGGCAGGCAGAGAAGGTGGCAGGCAGGCTGAGAAGGCGGCAGGCAGGCTGAGAAGGTGGCAGGCAGAGAAGGTGGCGGGCAGGCTGAGAAGGCGGCAGGCAGAGAAGGTGGCGGGCAGGCTGAGAAGGCGGCAGGCAGGCTGAGAAGGTGGCGGGCAGGTTGAGAAGGCGGCAGGCTGAGAGGGTGGCGGGCAGGCTGAGAAGGTGGCGGGCAGGCTGAGAAGGCGGCGGGTAGGCTGAGAAGGTGGCGGGCAGGCTGAGAAGGCGGCGGGTAGGCTGAGAAGGCGGCAGGCAGGCTGAGAAGGCGGCAGGTAGGCTGAGAAGGCGGAAGGCTGAGAAGGTGACAGGCAGAGAAGGTGGCGGGCAGGCTGAGAAGGCGGCAGGCAGAGAAGGTGGCAGGCAGGCTGAGAAGACGGCAGGCAGGCTGAGAAGGTGGCAGGCAGAGAAGGTGGCGGGCAGGCTGAGAAGGCGGCGGGCAGGCTGAGAAGGTGGCGGGCAGGCTGAGAAGGCGGCAGGCAGGCTGAGAAGGTGGCGGGCAGGCTGAGAAGGCGGCAGGGTGAGAGGGTGACGGGCAGGCTGAGAAGGTGGCGGGCAGGCTGAGAAGGCGGCAGGCTGAGAAGGTGGCGGGCAGGCGAGACTGAGGAGGCAGCCAATAGATTCTTCTTAACTGGATGGCGGGTGCGGCGGCACTACTGGCGTGTGAGAAACTTAAGTCCATTTATTAATTTACCCACCATTTCAGAACGTGATTGTATGATACAATCATTCTCACCCCTTCCATCCCCCAGCCAAAATGTATAAGCTACTGGATGATCCTGAGCTGCTGCAGAACCAAATGCCCAATTACAACATCAGGCAGCAATCCTCAGGATCATCTAGTAGCTTATACATTTTGGCTGGGGGATGGAAGGGGGGAGAGGAGAGAATTATTGATGCAAGTGGGTGGGTATATGATTGGGAAACATCTTTATTATTATGGCAGTGTAATTATTGAAAGGGGGAAATTGGTCTGCGCTTGGACTGCAGCGCATTGACTGGGTGCCGTTCTCGTGACCCGCATCCTCATACATTTTTTGCGGCTGCTGAGTTCAGGTCAGGAGACCCGTGGCCAGTCCATGCACTGCAGTCCGAGCGCAGACCAATATTCAGACGGCTGAATGAGCCTTAAAGGGTTTGTCCGGTCTAAATCCACAAGTCTGCAGACCCTTTATGTGTCACTCAATGTGACTGCAGACTTGTGAATCCTCAGATAGTCAGAACCAGGAACGGTAGTCACATGGCCGCAAGGAAGCAAAATGGAGACTCCAGGCCAGAATCCGACTGCATGGGAACAGTCTCATTCAATATACTTGCATTGAGCGAGATTGCGCTCCTCTAGTCAGATCCTGGCCAGGAGTCTGTATTTTGGCTCTTTCTCATGAGAAGTAGGATTGCAATGAGAGATAACAGAATCCACCATTCGCAGTAGGTAGTGTCACAGCTCACCTCTTCCTACACAATGACATCTGCATGTCATTAAATATGAGAACATATATAGAAATCTCTCTCCAAGGAAATAGAGTCCCTCATAATGTCTTATGATATATCTACATGCATACATATGTCCAATGTCCATATCTCCAAACAGGCAAGAGAGCAGCTTCCATAAATATGCAGAAAACAGAATACAATAATCTGCAATCAGAAATGCTGTTATATAAAAACTAGATGGTGGCCCGATTCTAAGGCTAGGTTCACATTGCGTTAATGGGTGTCGGATAGCGGACTCCATTACATGGCGCAATTGTCACAATTAACGCTATGTAACGGATCCGTTAGCGCACCCATTGACTGCAATGTGCTAACGGATCCCTAACGCATCGCAAACGTATGCCATTTTTGGCATGCGTCTGCGATGTGCCGATAGTTTCGAACGGACCTCGAACGCTGCTTGCAGCGTTCAGGGTCCGTTCCTCGCTAGCGCAGATCGGGCATCTGTGCTAGCGGGATTGCCGAGCGCAATCCCTTTTTGGACATTGCATTAGCGCAATCCGTTAGCGTATCCGCTAAACGGATTGCACTAACGCAATGTGAACCTAGCCTAACGCATTGGGTATTCTAGAATATGCATGTCCACGTAGTATATTGCACAGCCCATGTAGTATATTGCCCAGCCACGTAGTATATTGCCCAGCCACGTAGTATATTGCCCAGTGACGTAGTATATTGCCCAGCCACGTAGTATATTGCCCAGCCACGTAGTATATTGCCCAGTCACGTAGTATATTGCCCAGCCACGTAGTATATTGCCCAGTTACGTGGTATATTGCCCAGTGACGTAGTATATTGCCCAGCCACGTAGTATACAGCACAGAGCCACGTAGTATACAGCACAGACACGTAGTATATTGGCCAGTCACGTAGTATATTGCCCAGCTACGTAGTATATTGCCCAGCCACATATGTAACAGGTTAAAAAAATAAAAAATAAACATACTCACCTTCTGAAGGGCCCTTTGTAGGCCTGTCGCCTGTGTGCGGTGCACGCGACAGCTTCCGGTCCCAGGTTTGGTATGAGCGCAGGACCTGTGATGACGTCGCGGTCACATGGCCGTGACGTCATGGCAGGTCCTTCTTGCATAGCATCCTTAGCACCGGAACCTGCCGCTTGCACTGCGGAGGACAGGACGACACGTCGGAGGGTGAGAATAACGTTTTTTTTTTAATTATTATTATTTGTAACAGTAGATCTTTTTACTATTGATGCTGCATACAAATCATCAATAGTAAAAAGTTGGTCACACAGGGTTAATAGCTGCGTAACCGGAATGCGTTACACCGCGCTCCGGTAACGCTGGCATTAACCCTGTGTGAGGGTTGACTGGAGGGGAGTACGGAGCGGTCACTGACTGCAGGGAGGAAGGAGCGGCCATGTTGCCGCCGGACTGCGCCCGTCGCTGATTGGTCGTGGCAATGGTCGTGGGTGTTTTGCCACGACCAATCAGCGACTTGGATTCCATGACAGACAGAGGCTGCGACCAATGAATATCCGTGACAGAAAGACAGAAGGACAGACAGAAGGACGGAAGTGACCCTTAGACAATTATATAGTATAGTAGATTATCACAATCAGGTTTCAATTAGTTTAAAAAATGTATGTGACAGATTCCCTAAAAGAAAAATAAATAAAAAGATACCTATAAAAGAGTATTGGATATTTTAACAAATGTTTAATAAGTTAAGGTACCGTCACACTCAGCAACTTTCCAACGATCACGACCAGCGATACGACCTGGCCATGATCGTTGGAAAGTCCTTGTGTGGTCGCTGGAGAGCTGTCACACAGCTCTCCAGCAACCAACGATGCCGAAGTCCCCGGGTAACCAGGGTAAACATCGGGTTACTAAGAGCAGGGCCGCGCTTAGTAACCCGATGTTTACCCTGGTTACCATTGTAAATGTAAAAAAAAAAAACACATACTCACATTCCGGTACCTGTCACGTCCCCTGGCTTCCGCTTCCCTGCACTCCTCCTGCATCCTGTGTAAGCGCCGGTCGTAAAGCAGAGCGGTGACGTCACCACTGTGCTCTGCTTTACGGCCGGCTGGCGCTGACACAGGATGCAGGAGGAGTGCAGGGAAGCGGACGCCGGGAACGTGACAGGCACCGGAATGTGAGTATGTGTTTTTTTTTTTTTTTTACATTTACAATGGTAACCAGGGTAAACATCGGGTTACTAAGTGCGGCCCTGCGCTTAGTAACCCGATGTTTACCCTGGTTACCAGTGAACACATCGCTGGATCGGCGTCACACACGCCGATTCAGCGATGTCAGCGGGTGATCCAGCGACGAAATAAAGTTCTGGCCTTCTAGCTCCGACCAGCGATGATCCAGATCGCTGCTGCGTGTCAAACACAACGAGATCGCTATCCAGGACGCTGCAACGTCACGGATCGCTATCGTTGTAATGTTGTTCAGTGTGAAGGTACCCTTAGAGTCCGGCCAAAAGAGTCTACCTTGTCATGGTGGCGGCTTACATTTTTTTGTGTTCAATTCAAAAGCTGCTATGTATGTGATATGATGTTTAAAGGGAACTGTTAATGTGTGACTGGTGAGGACGTGGTGCAGAAGTGGAGTTTTTCCAAGAGTGGGTGGTGGGATTGTGGAAGGCTAGAGGAATGGAGGCGGAGCTGGAATGGAGCCCAGGCGGAGGCT
This sequence comes from Ranitomeya imitator, assembly GCF_032444005.1. Taxonomy (NCBI): domain Eukaryota; kingdom Metazoa; phylum Chordata; class Amphibia; order Anura; family Dendrobatidae; genus Ranitomeya; species Ranitomeya imitator. The sequence goes on along the minus strand of NC_091285.1, from coordinate 422,399,457 downwards.
CAATGTGGCCCAAACATTTTGCCAGTATGGGGCCCAGAAATTCGTAGTGGCAGCCCTGTTTGTTCGTGCAACTTATGTCATGGCCAAAGTCACCATGTAGTGACAGCCCTAAGGATAGAGTCACACCAGAGTTTACTCTCTCATCCGAGAGAATCGGGTTGATTATGCTAATCACACTCTGATCAAACTCTGACCAGAGTTTGATCATAGTGTGCTCCGATTCTCTCAGACGAGGGGAAGATGAAAAAATGTATCCATCTTCTCCATTCTTTTAGTCTGTGGAAATTGGACAGCACTCAGATGTCATCTGAGTGCAATCTGATGCGTTCAACAGACTCATTGACTTGCACGGCCAAATGCGATCCGAAACTTGGGCACAAAGCAATTTTTTTGCTTGGACTGGCTTAGTCCGAGGAAAAAATGTGACATGCATGGCCCATAGAATAACATTGGTCCAAGTGCGATTTGAAGTTTTGACCGAAAGTTGGCCATCTGCACCTGCCTTGGGTTATAGAAATGTCTAAGGACTGAGACTGTGGATCAGGCTGAAAAATAATTCTGAGACCTGAGAATTTCATACACAGCGATATGCACTAATTGATTTACTACCTTTTAAAATTTGTGCTACTTGGATGAGTGCGGTGCCGGCTGTACCCCTATTGTGCTGTACTGTTATAATGTTCAGCCAAAATAATAAACAACTAAGAGATGAAAAATAACATCCATTTTTTTACTTTTTTTTTTTAATAAGAAAGAAATGCGGCTTTCATGGCCTCGGGCTATCAGTGGCACTCCTCTAGTTATCAGTGGCATTTCTCTATCAGTGGCACTCCTCTAGCTAACAGTGACACTCCTCTATCAGTGACACTTCTCTAGCTATCAGTGGCACCCCTCTAGCTATCAGTGGCACTTCTATAGCTATCAGTGGCACCCCTCTAGCTATCAGTGGTACTTCTCTAGCTATCAGTGGCACTCCTCTAGCTAACAGTTACACTCCTCTATCAGTGGCACTTCTCTAGCTATCAGTGGCACTCCTCTAGCTAACAGTTACACTCCTCTATCAGTGACACTTCTCTAGCTATCAGTGGCACCCCTCTAGCTATCAGTGGTACTTCTCTAGCTATCAGTGGCACTCCTCTAGCTAACAGTTACACTCCTCTAACAGTGGCACTTCTGTAGCTATCAGTGGCACCCCTCTAGCTATCAGTGGTACTTCTCTAGCTATCAGTGGCACTCCTCTAGCTATCAGTGGCACTCCTCTAGCTATCAGTGGCACCCCTCTAGCTATCAGTGGTACTTCTCTATCAGTGGCACCCCTCTAGCTATCAGTGGTACTTCTCTATCAGTGGCACCCCTCTAGCTAACAGTGGCACTCCTATAGCTATCAGTGGCACCTCTCTAGCTATCAGTGGCACTTCTCTAGCTATCAGTGGTACTTCTCTAGCTATCAGTGGTACTTCTCTAGCTATCAGTGGTACTTCTCTAGCTATCAGTGGTACTTCTCTAGCTATCAGTGGCACTCCTCTAGCTAACAGTGACACTTCTTTAGCTAACAGTGGCACTCCTCTAGCTATCAGTGGCACCCCTCTAGCTATCAGTGGTACTTCTCTAGCTATCAGTGGTACTTCTCTAGCTATCAGTGGTACTTCTCTAGCTATCAGTGGCACTCCTCTAGCTAACAGTGACACTTCTTTAGCTAACAGTGGCACTCCTCTAGCTATCAGTGGCACCCCTCTAGCTATCAGTGGTACTTCTCTAGCTATCAGTGGTACTTCTCTAGCTATCAGTGGTACTTCTTTAGCTATCAGTGGCACTCCTCTAGCTAACAGTGGCACTCCTCTAGCTATCAGTGGCACTCCTCTAGCTAACAGTGACACTTCTTTAGCTAACAGTGGCACTCCTCTAGCTATCAGTGGCACTTTTCTTCTAGCTATCAGTGGCACTCCTAGTAACTTCTAGTAAACTTTTCCAGCACCTGCACGTTCCATATTACAACTCTGGAGCACCAAGGAAAGTGCAGTCATTGAGTAACCATGAAGATGTGGTGATGCCCTTACCTTTCAGGTTCATAACCAGCCTGAAGTCTTGTGGCACTGTACCGCTGAGCTGCTGTCTCATGCCCATGAAGATGCCCACTGTGTACAGGGGAGCAACCATTAAGCAAAGAACGCCTTCGTGAGGTAATAGCAGGAGAGACTGGGGGTTCTTTCACATCCCCCACAATGAGCCGGTAGTCATACAGCCCTTGCTGGGCATCACCCTCATACCTGTAGCCATCCATACCCTGCAGGAGAATGGGCACGAAGTGCAGGCAGAAGAGTTGTGTCAGCTATTCAGTGAGACATCCTGGCAGTGGGCAGGCAGCTGTTACAGGGTAACCTGCCCTTGGTTCCTGAGCTGAGCACTAGCTGCTGTCAAAGAGGATCGGAGCATTTAACCTGCTGAGAGCCGGGGAGTTTGCACACTTGCAGAATCCCTGCCCCCTTCCTCCCTGAGCTTCTGTCTCCAGGAGATGTCTCCACCCAGAGGACACATTGTTAGTGTCTCACCAGCTCATGCCTTCTTCTGGGCACCTTTATCACAAGGCACAGACCTCACACAGCTGGGACCCTGAGGGTAATCACAGGCAGATAAGTCTGCTGCAGCCACCCCCACACAGGACAGAGCAGTGACATGACAAACTTTCAGGAGCTCATCAGAAATGTCTTCTCTTTAACCCCTGCCTTATAGGAAGCCATGCTGGCAATAGAAACTATCACTGACACAAACAGATAACTCTTATAAAGCAGCAAAGAATTAGGAAACTAAGATGAATGTTAAAATGTCACTTTCATTGGGGACCATCAGAAATGACACGTAGGTCCAATCTGAAAGGAAAGAAAATGAGATGAAGGCGAAGAGTGAACCGAAAGATGAAGTATGTGCCCCTTCCAAATCTATTCCCCAAGATGTGCCAGCACTGATAAGTGTCATATACGGGGCACAATATTAATATACATTAACTCAGCAATACCCTAAAGTATTTAAAGGTGTTCTCCCAGGAAAACAGGTTATCATTTATCCACAGAAAAATTGATGAATCCAGCAGGAATGTAGTAAAATCACTAAATTTATTTCTTCATTTTTTTTAAGAAAAGGGGACCATGATTAAGACGTTAGTCGAAACACGTCAGAAGAACGCTGCCATGTGTGCATAATGCTGTAAGAAATTATACTTATTTACAAGTGGTGTACCATAGGATACAACCCTTTCCCTTTTTAAAAAAAAAGATGAAGAAATAAATTTAGTGATTTTACTACATTCCTGCTGGATTCATCGATTTTTCTGTGGACTGAGTGCTCAACTTTTCCGTGCAGGAACAGGTGTGGAATAGCCGATATTCAGGTGAGCTGACTATCTTTTGTTTTTTTGTGGATCATTTATCCATGTGATAGATAAGTTATTGATTGGTGAGGGTCTTCGTGCTGGGACCCCTATAGACCAGCAGACCGGTGGTGCATTTATTCTGTAGAGGGGTTGATAAGCACTGCGCTTAACTTCTGGCAACCTAATAAAGAATGAATGGAGCATACAGGCATAGCTAGGGTTTTGGTTCGGGGGGAAAGGGCGAAGCTTCTGAGTGGCCCCTAACCAGGTAACCTTGATTACAACTCGGTGACGCCCCCTAATAGTGGAGGAGACTCTCAGCAGATGACCGCGCTATTACTGAAGATAATCTCTATATAAAGACCAACTTGAATAATACTGCCATATTGTCAGTGATAGATACCAGTCCTACAGAACGAGATCACTGCACAGTTACAGATAATGTCTTACCGCTGACGCACTTTATGATGGAGTCGTCAGTCGTCACTTTTCCCGTCTTTTCCATCTGGCCCAGACCGACACAACTTCTTCCAGCAATGACTCGTCTGCAGAGAATACAACAAAGACACATTTCACTTCTCATATTCCAGCCCCATCACCATCTATTCACAACCTGCACAAACTCCTCATCCTGCTGTTATGCCAAATACTGAGCCGCTGCTGCCGTATGTGTCCCTATTACTGCACCTGATACCCCAATACTGAGCCGCTGCTGCCATATGTGTCCCTATTACTGCACCTGATACCCCAATACTGAGCCGCTGCTGCCGTATGTGTCCCTATTACTGCACTTGATACCCCAATACTGAGCTACTGCTGCCATATGTGTCCCTATTACTGCACCTGATACCCCAATACTGAGCGGCTGCTGCCATATGAGTCCCTATTACTGCACCTGATATCCCAATACTGAGCCGCTGCTGCCGTATGTGTCCTTATTACTTCACCTGATACCACAATACTGAGCCGCTGCTGCCGTATGTGTCCCTATTACTGCACCTGATACCCCAATACTGAGCCGCTGCTGCCATATGTGTCCCTATTACTGCACCTGATATCCCAATATTGAGCCGCTGCTGCCGTATGTGTCCCTATTACTGCACCAGATACCTCAATACTGAGCCGATGCTGCCGTATATGTCCCTATTACTGCACCTGATACCCCAATACTGAGCCGCTGCTGCCATATATGTCCCTATTACTGCACCTGATACCCCAATACTGAGCCGCTGCTGCCGTATGTGTCCCTATTACTGCACCTGATACCCTGATAATGAGCCGCTGCTGCCATATGTGTCCCTATTACTGCACCTGATACCCCAATACTGAGCCGCTGCTGCCGTATGTGTGCCTATTACTGCACCTGATACCCCAATACAGAGCCGCTGCCAGGGCTGCCACTAGAAATTTCGGGGCCCCATACTGGCAAAATTTTCGGGGCCCCCTTGAGACTCCGCCCAGGCTCCACCCCAGCCCCACCTCCAGGCTCCACCCCAGCCCCGCCTCCAGGCTCCACCCCTCGAACTGTCCACAGTCCCACCGCTCTCTTGGAAAAACTCCACTTCTCACCTATCACACATTGACAGTTCCCATCACCAGATCACACATATAGCCGGCAGCTTTTGTTTTGGCCAAAATATTTTTTAAGCCGCCACCATAACAAGGTAGACACTTTTGGCCGGGCCCTACTCTGCTGTAACCTATTAAATATTTGTTAAAATATGCAATACAATTTAGGTATTTTTTTATTTTTTTTTCAATTTTTAAAAGGAAGGAAGGAACAAATACCACAACACCATGACCAGATGACATATTACCACCACGGGGATCGAATAATATCACATACAAGGAACAAATACCACAACACCATGTCCAGACCACATATTACCACCACATAGTGACTGAATACTACAATTCTGATCAGTAATTTAAAAAAAAAGCACCATACTATCACCATAAGTGCCATTATACACAGGAGATCTGTAATTAGTAAGCAGTGTCTGTGTACAGATAATATAGTGATCACTAGTGAAATTATACACAGGAGCTCTGTATACAGTATACAGTGTATAGTGTCAGTGTATAGGTAACACACTGACTCACCAGTGACGTCTCTAGGTGAAGTCCTTCATCTTTCATCCAGCACAGACCGCCATCATTTCATCCAGCCAGGACTTCTCTCTGCAGGAAATAACACAGTTATCTCGAGCTCCGCTTGCAGAACACATTACTTAATTTTTCACAACTTCTACATTACACCACATGAAGAAGGCGACATAGTATCACTCTATACAGTAACAGGACCGCCCCCCATTTAAAACAGTATACTCAAAAAATAAAATAAATACATCACTGCAGTAATAATATCCCTAAATTAGCCCCTATGGTATTAATAATATCCCCCATCCTGGCCCTGTGTGTCTCATTCCTGGCGTCAGCCAGATGTTCTCCCATCCTGCCCTCATGAGTATCCATTCTGCCCCATATGATCTCCCCATCCTGCCCCATATGATCGCCCCATGTGATCTCTCCATCCGGTCCCATCTGTCTCCATCATATCCATCTTGCCCCATGATCCTGCACGCTCTGTCTCCAATTCTGCCCCCAGTGTCTCCAATCATGCCCCATGTCTCCATTCTGCCCCCTATGTCTCCAACCATGCCCCCATGTCTGCAATCCTGACACTTGTCTCCAATCATGCCCCCTGTGTCTCCATTCTGCCCCATCTGTCTCCAATCCTGCCCCATCTGTCTCCAGTCATGCCCCCATGTCTTTCATCCTGCCCCGTGTCTCCAATCATGCCCCGTATCTCCATTCTGCCCCGTGTCTCGCATTCTGCCCCAATGTCCAGCATACTGCCCCTGGGTCTCACAGTCTGCCCCTGTGTCCAGCATTCTGCCCCTGTCACTGTGTCCAGCATTCTGCCCCTGTCACTGTGTCCAGCATTTCTGCCCCTGTCACTGTCTCCAGCATTTTGCCCCTGTCACTGTCTCCAGCATTCTTCCCCACTGTCTCCAGCATTCTGCCCCACTGTCTCCAACATTCTGCCCCACTTTCTCCAACATTCTGCCCCACTGTGTCCAGCATTCTGCCCCACTGTGTCCAGCATTCTGCCCCACTGTGTCCAGCATTTCTGCCCCACTGTGTCCAGCATTTCTGCCCCACTATGTCCAGCATTTCTGCCCTACTGTGTCCAGCATTTCTGCCCCACTGTGTGTCCAGCATTCTGCCCCACTGTGTCCAGCATTTCTGCCCCTGTGTGTCCAGCATTCTGCCCCACTGTGTCCAGCATTTCTTCCCCTGTGTGTCCAGCATTCTGCCCCACTGTGTCCAGCATTTCTGCCCCTGTCACTGTCTCCAGCATTCTGCCCCTGTCACTGTCTCCAGCATTCTGCCCCACTGTCTCCAGCATTCTGCCCCACTGTCTCCAGCATTCTGCCCCACTGTCTCCAACATTCTGCCCCACTGTCTCCAACATTCTGCCCCACTGTGTCCAGCATTCTGCCCCACTGTGTCCAGCATTTCTGCCCCACTGTGTCCAGCATTTCTGCCCCACTGTGTCCAGCATTTCTGCCCCACTGTGTCCAGCATTTCTGCCCCACTGTGTCCAGCATTTCTGCCCCACTGTGTGTCCAGCATTCTGCCCCACTGTGTCCAGCATTTCTGCCCCACTGTGTCCAGCATTTCTGCCCCACTGTGTCCAGCATTTCTGCCCCACTGTGTCCAGCATTCTGCCCCACTGTGTCCAGCATTCTGCCCCACTGTGTCCAGCATTCTGCCCCACTGTGTCCAGCATTTCTGCCCCACTGTGTCCAGCATTCTGCCCCACTGTGTCCAGCATTCTGCCCCACTGTGTCCAGCATTCTGCCCCACTGTGTCCAGTATTTCTGCCCCACTGTGTCCAGCATTTCTGCCCCACTGTGTGTCCAGCATTTCTGCCCCACTGTGTCCAGCATTTCTGCCCCTGTGTGTCCAGCATTCTGCCCCCCGGGCCCCCCTGGATGCCGCTCTCAGAAAAAAAAAAAAACACAACTTCTTACCTGGCCATGCTCCAGCGCCGGGCGAAGATCCCCCCTGGCTCCACACAGACGCACTCGCCGGGCCCGGCGGCTCACAATGACGTCAGACGCCAGCGACGCCGGCGAGTGCGGACTGCGGCCGGGGCCCTATTCAGCTGCCAGCCTCAGACTGGCTGGCGGCTGTTAACTATTGACGTGCGGGCGCGGGCCCGCACGTCAATAGTGTGCCGCCCGCAGCGCCTGCAGGGGGGCCCGGTGAGCAGATGAGACGGGGCCCGATGCGGGCCCCCTCTGCTCACCGGGCCCCATACGCCAGTAACGGCTGTCATGCCCTGATGGCGGCCCTGGCCGCTGCTGCCGTATGTGTCCCTATTACTGCACCTGATACCCCAATACTGAGCCGCTGCTGCCGTATGTGTCCATATTACTGCACCTGATACCCCAATACTGAGCCACTGCTGCCATATGTGTCCCTATTACTGCACCTGATACCCCAATACAGAGCCGCTGCTGCCGTATGTGTCCTTATTACTTCATCTGATACTCCAATACTGAGCCGCTGCTGCCCTATGTGCCCCTATTACTGCACCTAATACCCCAATACAGAGCCGCTGCTGCCGTATGTGTCCTTATTACTTCATCTGATACTCCAATACTGAGCCGCTGCTGCCCTATGTGTCCCTATTACTGCACCTGATACCCCAATACTGAGCCGCTACTGCCGTATGTGTCCCTATTACTGCACCTGATACCCCAATACAGAGCCGCTGCTGCCGTATGTGTCCTTATTACTTCACCTGATACTCCAATACTGAGCCGCTGCTGCCCTATGTGTCCCTATTACTGCACCTGCTGTGTGGTTCTCTGTGCCCTCTAAATTCTAAGGCACCCCTCTATAATATAGCAATGCCGGGTGCAAGTGCCCTAGAAAACAGTGCCAACATTTTGCCCCCTAGAAAGTAATATTGCCCTGTGTGCCCCTTTGATAGTCACAAAGTGACTAAGTAACCTGAGTTCCCCTATAACAATAAGTGCCCACTTTACATTTAATAATGTCCCGAGTCTCCCCCCTGTACAGCTCCCCTATACACAGTATGATGTTCTCTTATACACAGTATACTGACCCCTTAGTAGTCTCCAAACTGCTTGATGGTTCCAACACTGAAATCCCCACACTGTATGATGCCCCTCTAGATGGCCTCCATATAGCCATATAGTATAATGCACCAGATATTCCTCAATATAGTATAATGCACCAGATAGTCCTCAATATAGTATAATGCACCAGATAGTCCTCAATATAGTATAATGCACTCCCCATAGGCAGACTCTATAGCACAAGGTAGCACCCCACAGGCAGACCCTGTAGTATAAAGCAGCACCCCTATAGGCAGACCCTGTAGTATAAGACAGCACCCCTATAGGTAGACCCTGTAGTATAAGGTAGCACCCCTATAGGCAGACCCTGTACTATAAGGCAGCAGCCCCATAGGCAGACCCTGTAGTATTAGGCAGACCCTGTAGTATTAGGCAGACCCTGTAGTATTAGGCAGACCCCCATAGGCAGACCCTATAGCATTAGGCGAACCCCTCCATAGGCAGACCCTGTAGTATTAGGCAGACCCCCCCATAGACAGACCCTGTAGTATAAGACAGCACCCCCCCATATGCAGATTCTGTAGTATAAGGCAGCACCCCTTAAAAAAATAAATACTTACCTCTTCTTCCTGGTTCCTGCGCTGCTCTGAGCTCCCGCTCGTCTCCTGACAGCGAGCGCTGGGCAGTGACTCATCGCGCCCGCTGTCAGCGTCGCCGATGTCAGATGCTGACGGGGATGATGGGGGAAGGAACGCAGCGCTCCTTCCTTCATCATTGCGGGCAGCTGTATCGGCTAAATGCCGGTACATGCAGTGGGTATACTGCCTACTGCTGGCACCGGGCCCCCCGAATGCTCAAGGGCCCCATAGCGGCAGAGCAGGGAGTTCGATTCTCCCTACTCTTCCGCAGAAGGTAACTGTATCGGCGCACGCAGTGTAGCTCGGGGGAGCCCCTTTTGAGCACCGGGCCTGGCACCCTCTGCCCCCCCGGGGGCTACGCTACTGGAGCATGGGCATACATGCTGCCGCTCCATTCTAATGGTGATAAAATGTCTTCATTCTGTTGATCAATTGGACTGTAAGGAGTCCGGACTTTCCTGGTGCCTGTTCACCATCTTGGATCTCGCCCTGTCATGGAACTTCCTGTCTGTCCTGATTATTTAAGTCCGGGTCATGTGTTCTCCTGTGCCTGAGTATTTTGTGCTGCTGGCTCCTGAGCTTCTGCCTGTTTGCTGGAGAACTCCCTGCTTCTGCTGCTCACTACTCAGTGGCCTGCCTTTCTCCATTTAGCTTTCTCGCCTCTGGAACTGCTGCGACGGGCTGCACACCAGTGGAAGGATCTTCTTTGTTTGCAAAACTTTTCCCAGTGTTGTGCCTCTTTGCACAACCACACCAGGTGAGCAAGATTCAAGTTGTGCTTGTCTCATCTAGAAAGATTTACTCATCTGCTACGCTTAGATAGCGCTCTCCCTCTTTTCCCCTCGTCCTCTCTTTCCCACGACTGCATTCACACAACGCATCATCTGCGAATTATTGGACTGCTACTAACAAGTACTGTGCACATGTGTGATCAAGTTTTGCTTGACTTCCTCATTTAAGTACTGTGTGCATTCGCACTAATAACTTTATCGGACTTCCTTGTTTAAATATCTGTTCGCCTCTCAGTTTGCTGTGATTTACTATATTGTGCTGAGGACCTCGTCACTTTAGCAGGAATATCTGTATTGTTTGCTATTTACTATATAGAGCTGATGACCTCGTTACAATTGCAGAAATATCTGTGTTAGTTCTGTTTACATTTCTGTTTCGAGTAAATACACTCTTTTGCTGCAACTCTGCTATTGGACTGGCTTTATCCCATGCTATCAGATTCCTTAGTACCCATATAATTATTACATAGACATCCGTCTATATGGCGGATAGATAATAACTTATTACCTTTAGGCTATGTGCACACGTTCAGGTCTTTTTGCTCTTTTTTCGCGTTTTTTGTGCTAAAAACGCTATAAAAACTCATTAAAAACGCATACATTATGCATTCTATCATTTAGAATGCATTCTGCATGTTTTGTGCACATGGATGCGTTTTTTTCCGCGAAAAAAACGCATCGCGGTAAAAAAATGAGCATGTTTATTCTTTTTGCGGATTTTCTGCGTTTTTCCCGCAATGCTATGCATTTGGGAAAAAACGCACAAAAAATGCATCAAAAACGCGTCAAAAACCGTGAAAAAAACGCATGCGGATTTCTGGCAGAAATGTCCGGTTTTTGTCAGGAAAATTTCTGCCAGAAATCCTGACGTGTGCACATACCCTTAATCTATAGGTAAAATGGTTAGATGAGTTAGGAAAAGTACACACGTTCAGGATTTCTCGCAGAAAATTCCTGAGAAAACCGAATATTTTCGGCAAGAAATCCGCATGCGTTTTTGCCGCGGTTTTGATGCGTTTTTGCAGCGGTTTTGACGCAGAAAAAAGGCAACATGTGCACAAAACATGCAGAATTCATTCTAAATGTTGGGATGCTTATTGTATGCATTTTATTTGCGGTTTTATAGCGTTTTTATCGGGAAAAACCCTGAAAAAAACGCGAAAAAACTGCAACGTGTGCACACAGCCTAATAGTAAGGGCTCATACACATGACTATATTTTTGGTCTAAGTGCAATCGAACAAAACAGTGACCTGTGCACATGTCAGAAATCGCAGCATGCCCGAGATGGATCGGACTATCGAATCACACTCGGCCATGTAAATCAAGGAGTCCGTGGAAAACGTCGGATAACATCTGAGTGTGTTTCGATTTTCATGGACTGGCAGAATGGAGAATATGGAGAATTTTGTTTAGTCCATCTTCTTCACATCTGAGAAAATCTCTCTGATGAGAGTCTGGTCACCGTGTGATTAGCAGAATCGACCCGATATTACCGGATGAGAGAAAATTGGTCTTGTGACCCCAGCCTAAAAGGAAATGGTCTGTTTACCCATAATACAAATGCCAATTGAGAATTGTCTTTTTGTCACTGACAGTCGTAAGGCCTTACAATGGCAGCGGTTTGCTCTTTACTATAAATACCAAATCTGAGACAAGAGAGGTGTTATTGGATCCTGACCATATACAAAAGTAGGGAACAGAATCTTTAAAACTGTGTAGAAAGTGAGTTTAACAACTTTATGGTAACTAAAGTAAATACAACTCTTGTTAGGGTTGTAAAATACGAGGTAAAACATACCTTTTTTGGCCACATATAGACTTTTGATTATAGTGAAGATGAACTTTGAAGCTTGATGTAAATGAGCTGGCACGTGCTCATAGGGCGGTCCCAATTATGCTGTAAATGTCACCTAGCTCCTCCTTCACTGATGTCTGGAAGGGGCTGATCTTAGAAGTATTGTCACAGACTTTCTCAATATATATTCTTGGCCTGTATTGGACTACTGAAGTGACTGACGAACCTGAGTTATGTTTAACCCTGTTATGTTCTGTCTGTTCAGCCTGGTATGATATAATATGAATGCAGCTCCTTTAAGTAACAAGAAACCTTGCAATGATTATCTACTGCCTTTCCAAATATAGAAAGATATAGAAAGCCAAGCAAACAGCCCTGTAGGATTTGATTTTTTTTTTATTACAAGGAAATATATGAAAATATGTTTGATTCAGGAGCAGAGTTTTGACATTTGTGCAGTGGGTATTCTGGCTGGGTGAAGTCACAAGTCACCTGTGCAGGACACCAAATTGTGGCGCTCCATCAGCTATATCCTAGGGAGGTCTGGAGAATAAAATGCGGGGCCAACATTATGTTTAGAATCAGTGGTTGCAGCTGCAGGAAAAAGAACATAAGGGCCGCAAACCGACTCAAGAGATACTGCTCCAACCCGGAGACCAAATATTGGTCAGAGATAAACACCCCAAGGGAAAACTAAGTGAGACATGGGAAGTACAGCCATACAGAGAAATCGAGTGAGTGTATGCTGGTGGCCCAGTCTACAAGGTACAGATTGAGAGTGGGGCGTCCGCCCCTGGAGTACTTCACAGAAATATGCTGCGGCCCTGCCAGTCTGAGGTTTGTTCTGCGCCATTACCGCCTGAAGGCACTACTCCACTTCCTGAATCTGTCATGCCTGATGATGACATCGATGATGAGTGGTGGACCGTCCCTGACACAGTAGGGGTCCTCAGCCGTACAGTGACGATAATGCCATGGATGTACCACTACCATCACACTAGGATGAGACAAGAGCCCCCTGCAGCAAGTGTTCCTCTGGAAGATAGTCAAGCTTTGTCTGACAGCCAAGAGCTTCGGAGATCCCAGAGGTCTACTGCAGGGGTTCCACCAGTCCGATATGTAGAACAGTGTACCTTTTTTTCCTACTTTGTTGCCTCCTCTATAGGTGCTGTTTCCACATTGCACATTCCTTCATTACACTGTACCTTGATGCTGTGATGGCCGAGGACAACCATCATTAAGTAGGGAGGCAGGTAGGGGGATGGTGCTGTTATGGACAGTAAGCAACACGCTGCCACTTTAAGAGACAGCACCCCCTTGTCTGGTGTGACGGAATGTTCTCCTCACCCCTGCAATAGACTGGGTGAATGAAGTGCCCCGTGCTGAGGGGAGGGCTTGAGGTTTTAGAGCGTGTGAGCAAAAAGCTGCTGCAGAGAGTGTCTGTGCTTGTACCTGTGAAAGAAGACCTACAGCCTGGGACGGAGTGGACTCGTGAAATTGGACAGACTCTTCGGGCGCAGCAATGGTGGCTGTCCTGTGCTAGTTTGAGAAGCCATGAAGATAGAAAAAGGGATTTACAGTTTCCAGGAGCACCTCCCGGACCCAGAAGCAAGGAGAAGGCCACGTTTCATGGAGCTGACAGAGAGCCGTTCGCACCAAGGTACCAGACTGTTGGGTGCCCCTCGGGACTGGATCTGAGTCCCCAACATCACCATGAGTTTGTTCCTGTTTTGTGCACATATCAGGGCCTAGTGTAGGCTTTAACAGACAGAACACGGCAGCTGTGTGGCCTGATTAGAGAGGCCAAGAAGGCTATACGTAGAGTAGCATCATTCTTTGTTTATTGTTTGCATTTGCTTGTGTACGTATATTGATTCTGTACTAGTTGATGCACTGTGCTATTTGACGGCCCAGCTAAAGAATACAACTCTTGTAAATTATCTTTTGCCATTGCATACCCCTGTTTGCACCTTCCTCTTCCACTTAATTCCTTGCCTTCCAATAAATTTACTCTTTGTTGTTTGCACCTCATCTTGTGTACGGTAGTCTCACTTTACCGTGGTGGTTCCCCCGCCATCGCTTCAAATGTGCAAGGGTTACAGTGAAGAGCAAAAGGGTAACAATGTTTTGAACCTTTGACATTCATGCTCCATATATCATTATCCACTTCTGTTTTGATCGTGAGGCTACCATCATTTTATAGACAATCATCTTGGCTATCTCATGCATAAATGTGACTTGTAAGTATTTAGCATATGATCAGTTACACAGATTCTTGATCTGTCACTGCATTGCTACTGTTTTACTCCTAAAGATCTACATTTTTATTTTTATTATTTTGTTAGGTATTTTATAAATCTACATTTGGCTTTCAACACTGCTGGATTCCTTCTGGGCATGCTCTCGATCAGATTAACATGTGTCAACCGAAATTTGATCTCAGGTCTCTTCTACACATTCCCAAAGTTGGTGTATAATGGTTGACTCACTTGGGTATGTATACAGTTTTGTCTTCAATTCTACCCACAAGTGTTTGATTCGGTTGAGGTCTGGGGACTGTGGGGACCATTCCAGCACCTCTGCTTCATTGCATTGAACCCTTTCTTTGCCAGTATCGACGTATGCTTCGTGTTTTTGTTCTGTTGGAACATTATGTTGTCATTTTCATACCCATAGTACTTGAGTGTACGAAGTAACTCATCTTGTAGGATACTCACATAGCTCAGCATTGAGACCACCATCGATCCTGGTCAAGTATCCAGTCAATGCCTTTGGCTGTGAAATAACCCTTTATCATTACTCTACCTCCACCGAACTTTACATTTTTTTTTCAATTCCTCAATCCGCTAGCCCCTTTTTCCCTTGTTTCTTTCAGACCCATTTGCACATATCAGAGCCTAGTCTATTGATTTTCGTGTCATTGCTCCAAATCACCCGTTTCAAATCTTTAACCCCTTCCTGACCTTTGACGCAGCGTATGCGTTTTGTAAACCTGTGCCAGTCCGACCTGTGACGCAGCATATGCGTCATGGTCGGATCGCGCTCCTGCAGGTCGGGTGAAAGGGTTAACTGTAATTTCACCCAACCAGCAGGGACAGGGGGACTGGTACTTGAGCTCAGGGGGGGTGGCTTTGCCCACCGTTGCTACGATCGCTCTGATTGGCTGTTGAAAGTGACATTTCACTTTCAATCAGAGCAATCGTAATATTTCACCAATGAAAATTGGTGAAATATTACAATCCAGCCAAGGCCGATGCTGCAATATCATCAGCCATGGCTGGAGACCGCGATCTGCCCCTGCCACCGATCCACGTCCTCAGTGCTGTCCTCCGCTCCCCTCCATCCTCCTGTCCGCTCCCCCTGCAGTCTGATCCCACCCCCACATATTTACCGAGCTACGGTGTCCCTCCCGGTGTCCGTCTGTCCTCTCCATGGGCCTCTTCCAAAATGGCAGGTGCATGCATGCATAGGTTCTATCACAGCGATCAAAATAAAAAAAATAAACCCCCCCTTTATCACCCCCATTGGTAGGGAACATAATAAAATAAAGAAAATATATTTATGTTTATTTTTCTACTAGGGTTAGAGCTAGGGTTAGGGTTAGAACTAGGGTTAGAACTAGGTTTAGGGTTAGAACTAGGGTTAGGGTTAGAACTAGGGTTAGAATTAGGGTTAGAACTAGGGTTAGAACTAGGGTTAGGGTTTCAATTTGGGTTACAATTAGGGTTAGGGTTGCAATTAGGGGTAGGGTTAGGGGTAGAATTAGGGTTAGGGTTGCAATTAGGGGTAGGTTTGCAATTAGGGGTAGGGGTAGAATTAGGGTTAGGGTTGCAATTAGGGTTAGGGTTGTAATTAGGGTTACAATTAGGGTTATAATTAGGCTATGTGCACACGGTGCGGATTTGGCTACGGATCCGCAGATTGGCCGCTGCGGATTCATAGCAGTTTTCCATCACGTTTACAGTTTCATGTAAACCTATGGAAAACCAAATCCCCTGTGCCCATGGTGCGAAAATTACCGCGCAGAAACGCTGCGTTGTAATTTCCGGAGCATGTCAATTCTTTGTGCGGATTCCACAGCGTTTTACACCTGTTCCTCAATAGGAATCCACAGGTGAAATCCACACAAAAAACACTGGAAATCCGAGGTAAATCCGCAGGTAAAACGAAGTGCGTTTTACCTGCGGATTTTTCAAAAACTGTGAAAAATCCTCACACGAATCCGCAACATGGGCACATAGCCTTAGGGTTAGGGTTGGAATTAGAGTTAGGGTTGGAATTAGGTTTAGGGTTGGAAATAGGGTTAAGATTAGGGTTAGGGGTGGGTTGGGGTTAGGGTTAGGCTTGTGGTTAGGGTTAGGGTTGGGAATAGGGTTAGGGGTGTGTTGGGGTTAGGGTTGGGAGTAGGGTTAGGGGTGTGTTGGGGTTAGGGTTGTGATTAGGGTTATGGCTAGAGTTGGGATTAGGGTAGGGGTGTGTTGGGGGTAGTGTTGGAGTTAGAATAGAGGGGTTTCCACTGTTAAGGCACATCAGGGGTCTCCAAACGCGACATGGCGCCACCATTGATTCCAGCCAATCTTGCATTCAAGAAGTCAAATGGTGCTCCCTTCCTTCCGAGCCCCGACGTGCGCCCAAACAGTGGTTTACCCAAACATATGGGGCACAAGCGTACTCTGGAAAAATTGCACAACAACTTTTATTTTCACGGCTCTGCGTTATAAACTTCTGTGAAGCACTTGGGGGTTTAAATTTCTCACTACACATCTAGATAAGTTCTTTGGGGTAAATACAACATTTTCCAGATTCATAATTGTGACTCAAATAGTCACCAACTACCTCAATGTACTTCCACATACAGGCAATGAAAATACCGGAGAAACAGCGGAAGCTTTTGTTTTTGTATAAAAATATCACCAAGCTTTATTAACAAATATAAACATTTTAAAAACACACAAACAATGTCATGAAAGTGCTATTTAACCCCTTAGTGACAGAGCCAAATTTTTTAAATCTGACCAGTGTCACATTATGTGGTAATAACTCTGGAACGCTTCAACAAAGTCCAGTGATTTTGAGATTGTTTTTTCGTGACACATTATACTTTATGATAATGGTAAATTTAGGTTCATATGTTTTGTGTTTATTTATAAAAAATATCAGACATTTGAAAAAAATGTTAAAATATTAGCAATTTTCAAACTTTCAATGATTATCCCTTTAATCCCGATAGTCATACCACAGCAAAACATTAATAAATAACATTTCCCACATGTCGGCTTTACATCAGCACCATTTGCAAAATGTTATTTTATTTTGTTAGCATTTTAGGAGGTTTAAAAATGTAGCAACAATTTAAATTTTTTTCAAGGAAATTAACAAAATGTATTTTTTTAGGGACCTATCCATGTTTGAAGTGAATTTGGGGGTCCTATATATAGGGAAACCCCCACAAGTGATACGATTTTAAAAACAGCACCCCCTGACATATTGAAAACTGCACTCAGGTAGTTTGTTAACCCTTCGGGGGATTTTCAGGAATTAATGCAAAGTGGCATGAGAAAAATGAAAATGTGTATTTTTACCACTTAACTGCCGCTAACTTCTGAACAGATTACAACAGCCGACAGACTCTAAGGCCGCTATTTGGTCATGAATTGCCATGGTAAACACCAGGACCACACAATCATGATCTGAGACCACCAATTGGGATAAAGAGGGAGCCCCCACACTCTGTTAACCATTTATAATCATGTAGTCACTACTGACAGCAGCATCTAAGGGGTTAAACAGATTTGGAAGATGCAAACACTGATCGTGTCTGATGCAGCAAGTTGTCAGCTATAGTGCACAACCGACAGATGCTGGATTGTTGCCTGTATGGGGAGGCTATTCTCTTATATCTCAGGTCAGTTAAAAGGCGTATTGGCGGTCACTAAGGGGTTAAACAAAGACACCAGATTATGAGTGGCCCTCAAAATACATAGGCAATTGACTCAGTACATTGATATTAATACAACTGGTGAGAAAAACAAAAAAAAACAAATGCTCCCAGAAATATCACGGTTAAAAATCATTAGTACACAGACCATTTCTTGTAATAACCTATGGGAGTGTGGATACCGCACACCACGAGCTAATGTAAAACCTCTAGCCGTAAAAGTACCTGGCCTGGTGGGTCAGCATATGGATGCTAGGGAAGCATGTCTCACCTATGAATGTGGGGCCCACTACACGTACCCCGACGCGCCTTTCGCCGCTGTCAGCACTCGCTCATGATTGGGGGTTGTGGCTACCTGTGATATTTCTGGGAGCATTTGTTTTTTTGTTTTTTTTCTCACCAGTTGTATTAATATCAATGCACTGAGGCAATTACCTATGTATTCTTTGGGGTGTCTAGTTTCCAAAATGGGGTCACTTGTGGGAGGTTTCTACTGTTTAGGCACATCAGGGGCTCTGCAAATGCAACGTGACGCCAGCAGACCATTCCATCAAAGTCTGCATTCCAAAACATCACTACTTCCCTTCCGAGCCCGTGTGCCCAAACAGTGGTTCTCCCCCACATATGGGGTATCAGCGTACTCAAGACAAACTGGACAACAACTTTTGGGGTCCAATTTCTCCTGTTACTCTTGTGAAAATAAAAAATTGCGGGCTAAAAAATAATTTTTGAGGAAAGTAAAATGATTTTTTATTTTCACGGCTCTGCGTTTTAAACTTCTGTGAACCACTTGGGGGTTCAAAGTGCTCATCAAACATCTAGATTAGTTCCTTGGGAGGTCTAGTTTCCAAAATTGGGTCACTGGTGGGGGAGCTCCAATGTTTAGGCTCACAGGGGCTCTCCAAACGAGACATGGTGTCCGCTAACGATTGGAGCTAATTTTTAATTCAAAAGTCAAATGGCACTCCTTCCCTTCCGAGCCTTGTCGTGTGCCCAAACAGTGGTTCCCCCCACATGTGAGGTATCGGTGTTCTCAGAAGAAATTGTACAACAAATTTTAGGATCCATTTTATCCTGTTGCCCATGTGAAAATGAAAAAATTGAGGCTAAAAGAAATTTGTTGTGAAGAAAAGTACTTTTTAATTTTTACGGATCAATTTGTGAAGTGCTCACTATGCATCTAGATAAGTTCCTTGGGGGTCTAGTTTCCAAAATAGGGTCACTTGTGGGGGAGCTCCAATATTTAGGCACACAAGGCCTCTCCAAACGCGACATGGTGTCCGCTAAAGATTGGAGCCAATTTTTCATTCAAAAAGTCAAATGGCGCTCCTTCCCTTCCGAGTAGAGTTGAGCGACCTTGACCTTTTTAGAGTCGAGCCGGGTTTCGCGAAACCCGACTATCTCAAAAGTCGGGTCGAGTGAAATCGGCCGATTATGACGTAAAGTCGGGATCGACCGAAACACGAAACCCAATGCAAGTCAATGGGGCAGCATAGTCGGCAGTGAGTGGGGGCCAGGAAAACACCTAGAGTGCCCATTTTAATGTCAAAACCATCCATTCTTCTTAATGAAGCTTGTCAAGCGTAATTTACCTTATAATAATTGGAAGGCATTTGAAATTGGGGGTCATTTGGCTAAAGTTGTGGGGGGTAGGGCTGGTTCAAGTAATTAGTGGGCCCAGGAAATCTGGACCACGTCACGGCAGTGGAGCAGGGAGAGGTAAGTATTTCAACTTTGCAAGTGCTGTGAACCTGAGCAAGCAGGGGGGGCCCACTCGTTGGCATTGGCACTGGCACAGGGCCCCTCAAAGTACAGCGGTGTGTTTGCACGGCGGGGGCGCCTCCCACCGGCAGCAACACTTTTGCGTACCATGAGAGGCCCTGTGCCAGTGACGTCGCCAACTAGTATTCCTCCCCCCACCTGATGAAGGAACCTGCACTTTCATCTGCACCTTCCTGTTTGTCACCGTGTAAGGTGGTATGGTATGCGGGAAGGGGGACCTGACTTTCAGCAGGGTCACAATCTTGCAGTGTATCGTGCACGGGAAATGTTGCATTATGGGTCAATGTACCAGCAGACTCATCTATCACTGGCTGGGCAATGGGCAGGATGAGGAGGAAACACAGATATAGGCCCAAAGAATAAAGTGGGCTAAATGCAGTTCAAAATTGGTAACACAGGACTAATCAGGGGGCATTGCAGTGGAGGACAACTGGAATGAGAGGCTGACACAGAGAGTAGGCCCAAATCAGTAAGTAGTCGAAATGCAGTTCAAAATTGGCAACAGTAGTAAACAGGCGGCACAGCTTTGTTCAGTGGAGGAGAACAGCAAGGAGTGGCAGACACCGATAGTAGGCCCCAACCCAACTAGTAGGCCAAATGCAGTCTAACATTAACAACTACTTAACGAGCGCCTGAAAACGGAATTTCAGGACAGGAAACCAGAAGAACAGCAAGGAGCGGCAGACACCGATAGTAGGCCCCAAACCAACTAGTACGCCAAATGCAGTTGTTCCGTTTAACCACAATTTAATGAGAGCCTGAAGATAGAAGTTCAGGAAAGGCAACCTGGAGAACACCTTGGAGTGGAACACACCATCTCTCTACACCCCATACCCAATTTGTAGGCCCAATGCAGCGTAGTTTCCAACAACTACTAAACGAGAGCATGATGATCGAAGCATTGGCGAGGAAACCTGGGGAACACCTTGGAGTGGAACACACCATCTCTCTACACCCCATACCCAATTTGTAGATCTAATGCAGCGTAGTTTCCAACAACTACTAAACGAGAGCATGATGATCGAAGCATTGGCGAGGAAACCTGGGGAACACCTTGGAGTGGAACACACCATCTCTCTACAGTGGAACACACCATCTCTCTACACCCCATACCCAATTTGTAGGCCTAATGCAGCGTAGTTTCCAACAACTACTAAACGAGAGCCGGAAGATCGAAGCTCAGGAAAAGCAACCTGGAGAACACCTTGGAGTGGAACACACCATCTCTCTACACCCCATACCCAATTTGTAGGCCCAATGCAGCGTAGTTTCCAACAACTACTAAACGAGAGCCGGAAGATCGAAGCAATGGAGAGGAAACCTGGGGAACACCTTGGAGTGTAACACACCATCTCTCTACACCCCATACCCAATTTGTAGGCCTAATGCAGCGTAGTTTCCAACAACTACTAAACGAGAGCCGGAAGATCGAAGCAATGGAGAGGAAACCTGGGGAACACCTTGGAGTGTAACACACCATCTCTCTACACCCCATACCCAATTTGTAGGCCTAATGCAGCGTAGTTTCCAACAACTACTAAACGAGAGCATGAAGATCGAAGCAATGGAGAGGAAACCTGGGGAACACCTTGGAGTGGAACACACCATCTCTCTACACCCCATACCCAATTTGTAGGCCTAATGCAGCGTAGTTTCCAACAACTACTAAACGAGAGCATGATGATCGAAGCATTGGCGAGGAAACCTGGGGAACACCTTGGAGTGGAACACACCATCTCTCTACAGTGGAACACACCATCTCTCTACACCCCATACCCAATTTGTAGGCCTAATGCAGCGTAGTTTCCAACAACTACTAAACGAGAGCCGGAAGATCGAAGCTCAGGAAAGGCAACCTGGGGAACACCTTGGAGTGGAACACACCATCTCTCTACACCCCATACCCAATTTGTAGGCCTAATGCAGCGTAGTTTCCAACAACTACTAAACGAGAGCATGATGATCGAAGCATTGGCGAGGAAACCTGGGGAACACCTTGGAGTGGAACACACCATCTCTCTACAGTGGAACACACCATCTCTCTACACCCCATACCCAATTTGTAGGCCTAATGCAGCGTAGTTTCCAACAACTACTAAACGAGAGCCGGAAGATCGAAGCTCAGGAAAGGCAACCTGGAGAACACCTTGGAGTGGAACACACCATCTCTCTACACCCCATACCCAATTTGTAGGCCCAATGCAGCGTAGTTTCCAACAACTACTAAACGAGAGCCGGAAGATCGAAGCAATGGAGAGGAAACCTGGGGAACACCTTGGAGTGTAACACACCATCTCTCTACACCCCATACCCAATTTGTAGGCCTAATGCAGCGTAGTTTCCAACAACTACTAAACGAGAGCCGGAAGATCGAAGCAATGGAGAGGAAACCTGGGGAACACCTTGGAGTGTAACACACCATCTCTCTACACCCCATACCCAATTTGTAGGCCTAATGCAGCGTAGTTTCCAACAACTACTAAACGAGAGCATGAAGATCGAAGCAATGGAGAGGAAACCTGGGGAACACCTTGGAGTGGAACACACCATCTCTCTACACCCCATACCCAATTTGTAGGCCCAATGCAGCGTAGTTTCCAACAACTACTAAACGAGAGCATGAAGATCGAAGCAATGGAGAGGAAACCTGGGGAACACCTTGGAGTGGAACACACCATCTCTCTACACCCCATACCCAATTTGTAGGCCCAATGCAGCGTAGTTTCCAACAACTACTAAACGAGAGCCGGAAGATCGAAGCTCAGGAAAGGCAACCTGGGGAACACCTTGGAGTGGAACACACCATCTCTCTACACCCCATACCCAATTTGTAGGCCTAATGCAGCGTAGTTTCCAACAACTACTAAACGAGAGCATGATGATCGAAGCATTGGCGAGGAAACCTGGGGAACACCTTGGAGTGGAACACACCATCTCTCTACAGTGGAACACACCATCTCTCTACACCCCATACCCAATTTGTAGGCCTAATGCAGCGTAGTTTCCAACAACTACTAAACGAGAGCCGGAAGATCGAAGCTCAGGAAAGGCAACCTGGAGAACACCTTGGAGTGGAACACACCATCTCTCTACACCCCATACCCAATTTGTAGGCCTAATGCAGCGTAGTTTCCAACAACTACTAAACGAGAGCCGGAAGATCGAAGCTCAGGAAAGGCAACCTGGAGAACACCTTGGAGTGTAACAAACCCTCTCTCTACACCACGGAAGGGCTGATTCTTAGGAAGGAAGGCTGTCGGAAAGAAGCAGGGCGCGTCCGAGGGTGATTATATTCTTATTAGGTATATACTCACCCTCGGACGCGCCCTGCTTCTTTATTTGTAATGAATGTTTATTTGCAATGTGGTTTTGACTTACTCTATTTTTTTGGTAAATAATGATTTTATTATTTTCATTGTTTTGCATCTTCTTGGCAATAATATAAAGAAGACGCGACAGGACAACACTCGGTGGATGCCATATCTGTGTTTAAAATTGAAAAAACCTTTCAGTTAACTACTTGCAGGAGAAAGTTATTGTAGCTGGTGGCCATTTTTAGTACTGTACCAGATTTTTGTTGTATGTGTTTGTTTTTAATGTTAAAATGTCTGCATTTGATATCTCTCCAGTATTTTCTTTTTTATAAGCAAAATACTTATTTTTATATTTTCTGATGTTGGTTCCAGGGGTACACGGGCAGCAGTGGTGTGGTCAGTGGAGGCCTAGTGGAAGGAGTGACCGCAGACAGGCATCGAAGGCCTAAAATAATAACATATGGCTGTAGGCAATTTTAAATTGGTTCCAGGGGTACACGGGCAGCAGTGGTGTGGTCAGTGGAGGCCTAGTGGAAGGAGTGACCGCAGACAGGCATCGAAGGCCTAAAATAATAACACATGGCTGTAGGCAATTTTAAATTGGTTCCAGGGGTACACGGGCAGCAGTGGTGTGGTCAGTGGAGGCCTAGTGGAAGGAGTGACCGCAGACAGGCATCGAAGGCCTAAAATAATAACACATGGCTGTAGGCAATTTTAAATTGGTTCCAGGGGTACACGGGCAGCAGTGGTGTGGTCAGTGGAGGCCTAGTGGAAGGAGTCACCGCAGACAGGCATCGAAGGCCTAAAATAATAACACATGGCTGTAGGCAATTTTAAATGGGTTCCAGGGGTACACGGGCAGCAGTGGTGTGGTCAGTGGAGGCCTAGTGGAAGGAGTGACCGCAGACAGGCATCGAAGGCCTAAAATAATAACACATGGCTGTAGGCAATTTTAAATTGGTTACAGGGGTACACGGGCAGCAGTGGTGTGGTCAGTGGAGGCCTAGTGGAAGGAGTGACCACAGACAGGCATCGAAGGCCTAACATAACAAAAATGTCAATACAATGGTATTGTCAGTGGCAGGCATTGAAGGATGTCAGCGCATAGACTAAACATTGGTGGAGCTGTGAGATAATTTTGCAAGCGGTAGAGCACTGTTTGAGCTGGGGTGGGGGGAAACTGTTTTGTGGCCGGCGGTACAGGCCCAGGGCCCCTCATATTACAACGGTGTGTCTGACGTTGGGTGCGCACCACCACCGCCAGAGACACTTTATTGTACTAGGAGGGACCCAGTGGCAGTGCCGTCGACCAAAAGCGGGCTCACCCACCTCTTCAGACAAACTGCACTCTCACGGGTGCTGTCGCCAAGTGTCGATACCACGGCCCCGTGTGGGGAGTTTGGCCATTTAGTGAGGTGTAAACATGTCGTATGCTGGACAATCAGGTGCAGAAAATTACGAGATTGGAAAAGGCATTCAGAATAGTCCACAGGCAAGACCTTTTCATAGGAAAGCTAGGTGTCAGCCGGGCAAGGTGGGGCAAAAGATTTCGAAATCCAGTTGTGGTTCATTTTAATGAAGGTTAGATCATCTACATTTTGGGTAGCCAGACGAGTCCTTTTTTCTGTTAGTATTGAACCTGCAGCACTGAATACTCTTTCTGATAGGACACTAGCTGCCGGGCAAGCAAGCTCCTGCAATGCATATTCTGCCAATTCTGGCCAGGTGTCTAATTTTGATGCCCAGTAATCAAATGGGAATGACGGTTGAGGGAGAACATCGATAAGGGATGAAAAATAGTTTGTAACCATACTGGACAAATGTTGTCTCCTGTCACTTTGAATTGATGCTGCAGTACCTGTCCTGTCTGCGGTCATAGCAAAATCACTCCACAACCTGGTCAGAAAACCCCTCTGGCCAACGCCACTTCTGATTTCTGCCCCTCTAACTCCTCTGGTCTGCTGGCCCCTGCAGCTCGTGTGAGAACGATCACGGGCGCTGTGTGCAGGGAATGCCAGAAGCAAACGGTCAACAAGAGTTGATTGTTTGGTTGCTAATATTAGTTCCAAGTTCTCATGTGGCATTATATTTTGCAATTTGCCTTTATAGCGAGGATCAAGGAGGCAGGCCAACCAGTAATCGTCATCATTCATCATTTTAGTTATGCGTGTGTCCCTTTTGAGGATACGTAAGGCATAATCCGCCATGTGGGCCAAAGTTCCAGTTCTCAAATCTGCGGTTGCGCTTGGTTGAGGGGCAGTTTCAGGCAAATCTACGTCACTTGTGTCCCTCAAAAAACCAGAACCCGGCCTTGCCGCGCCACCAATTTCCAGTGGCCCCGGAAAAGCTTCCTCATTAAAAATATAACCATCCCCATCATCCTCCTCCTCCTCTTCGCCCGCTACCTCGTCCTGTACACTGCCCTGGCCAGACAATGGCTGACTGTCATCAAGGCTTTCCTCTTCCTCAGCTGCAGACGCCTGATCCTTTATGTGCGTCAAACTTTGCATCAGCAGACGCATTAGGGGGATGCTCATGCTTATTATGGCATTGTCTGCACTAACCAGCCGTGTGCATTCCTCAAAACACTGAAGGACTTGACACATGTCTTGAATCTTCGACCACTGCACACCTGACAACTCCATGTCTGCCATCCTACTGCCTGCCCGTGTATGTGTATCCTCCCACAAAAACATAACAGCCCGCCTCTGTTCACACAGTCTCTGAAGCATGTGCAGTGTTGAGTTCCACCTTGTTGCAACGTCTATGATTAGGCGATGCTGGGGAAGGTTCAAAGAACGCTGATAGGTCTGCATACGGCTGGAGTGTACGGGCGAACGGCGGATATGTGAGCAAAGTCCACGCACTTTGAGGAGCAGGTCGGATAACCCCGGATAACTTTTCAGGAAGCACTGCACCACCAGGTTTAAGGTGTGAGCCAGGCAAGGAATGTGTTTCAGTTGGGAAAGGGAGATGGCAGCCATGAAATTCCTTCCGTTATCACTCACTACCTTGCCTGCCTCAAGATCTACAGTGCCCAGCCACGACTGCGTTTCTTTCTGCAAGAACTCGGACAGAACTTCCGCGGTGTGTCTGTTGTCGCCCAAACACTTCATAGCCAATACAGCCTGCTGACGTTTGCCAGTAGCTGCCCCATAATGGGAGACCTGGTGTGCAACAGTGGCAGCTGCGGATGGAGTGGTTGTGCGACTTCGGTCTGTGGACGAGCTCTCGCTTCTGCAGGAGGACGAAGAGGAGGAGGAGGGGGTGCGAACGGCTACAGCCAATTGTTTCCTAGACCGTGGGCTAGGCAGAACTGTCCCAAACTTGCTGTCCCCTGTGGACCCTGCATCCACCACATTTACCCAGTGTGCCGTGATGGACACGTAACGTCCCTGGCCATGCCTACTGGTCCATGCATCTGTTGTCAGGTGCACCTTTGTGCTCACAGATTGCCTGAGTGCATGGACGATGCGCTCTTTAACATGCTGGTGGGGGGCTGGGATGGCTTTTCTGGAAAAAAAGTGTCGACTGGGTAGCTCGTAGCGTGGTACAGCGTAGTCCATCAGGGCTTTGAAAGCTTCGCTTTCACCTAACCGGTAGGGCATCATCTCTAACGAGATTAGTCTAGCTATGTGTGCGTTCAAACCCTGTGTACGCGGATGCGAGGCTAAGTACTTCCTTTTTCTAACCATAGTCTCATGTAGGGTGAGCTGGACTGGAGAGCTGGAGATCGTGGAACTAGCGGGGGTGCCGGTGGACATGGCAGACTGAGAGACGGTGGGAGATGGTATTGTTGCCACCGGTGCCCTAGATGCAGTGTTTCCTACTACGAAACTCGTGATTCCCTGACCCTGACTGCTTTGGCCTGGCAAAGAAACCTGCACAGATACTGCAGGTGGTGCGGAAAATGGTGGCCCTACACTGCCGGAAGGGATGTTGCGTTGCTGACTAGCTTCATTGGCCGAGGGTGCTACAACCTTAAGGGACGTTTGGTAGTTAGTCCAGGCTTGCAAATGCATGGTGGTTAAATGTCTATGCATGCAACTTGTATTGAGACTTTTCAGATTCTGACCTCTGCTTAAGGTAGTTGAACATTTTTGACAGATTACTTTGTGCTGATCAATTGGATGTTGTTTAAAAAAATGCCAGACTGCACGCTTTCTAGCATCGGATACCTTTTCAGGCATTGCAGACTGAGCTTTAACCGGATGGCCACGCTGTTGTGAATTCTGTGGCTGAATTCACTCTTGTGGTCACAAGTGGTACTGCAGCTTCTGAGCTTCCTCCCTCAGGTGTTCTGGTGAGCTCGTTAACTGCTTCATTACTTAACTTCGCCTGATGCTGCTATCCTTGCTCCTTGTCAATGTTTCAGTGTTGGATCTGAGCTTCTCCTGATTGTTCCTGTGACCTGCTGCTCTGTATAGCTAAGTGCTTTTTGCTTTTTTGTTGCCTTTTTTCTGTCCAGCTTGTCTTTTGTTTTGCTGGAAGCTCTGAGACGCAAAGGGTGTACCGCCGTGCCGTTAGTTCGGCACGGTGGTTTTTTTTTGCCCCCTTTGCGTGGTTTTGCTTTAGGGTTTTTTGTAGACTGCAAAGTTCGCTTTACTGTCCTCGCTCTGTCCTAGAATATCGGGCCCCACTTTGCTGAATCTATTTCATCCCTACGTTTTGTCTTTTCATCTTACTCAGTCATTATATGTGGGGGGCTGCCTTTTCCTTTGGGGAATTTCTCTGGGGCAAGTCAGGCCTATTTTTCTATCTTCAGGCTAGCTAGTTTCTTAGGCTGTGCCGAGTTGCCTAGGTAGTTGTTAGGCGCAATCCACAGCCGCTTTTAGTTGTGTTTAGGATAGGATCAGGTGTGCAGTCTACAGAGTTTCCACGTCTCAGAGCTCGTTCTTGTATTTTTGGGTATTTGTCAGATCACTGTGTGCGCTCTGATCGCTAAGCACACTGTGTTTCTGGATTGCCTTCATAACACCTGTCATTAGCAAACATAACAGTACAAGGAGCCCAACTAATGATTCTCAATAGAGGGAAAGAAAAAGTTCTGACATCATTTTTTTTTTTTCTGCTCTGTGTTCACTTTTTTTTTTTTTTTTTTTTCCCCCTAGACATTTGGGTGATTCTGGACACAGGTGTGGACATGGATATTCAGGGTCTGTGCTCTTCAATGGATAATCTCGTTATAAATGTACAAAAAATTCAAGATACTATTGATCAGAAATCTATGTTAGAACCAAGAATTCCTATTCCTGATTTGTTTTTTGGAGATAGAACTAAGTTTCTAAGTTTCAAAAATAATTGTAAGCTATTTCTGGCCTTGAAACCTCATTCTTCTGGTAATCCTATTCAACAGGTTTTGATTATTATTTCTTTTTTGCGCGGCGACCCTCAAGACTGGGCATTTTCTCTTGCGCCAGGAGACCCTGCATTGAATAGTGTCGATGCGTTTTTCCTGGCGCTCGGATTGCTGTACGATGAGCCTAATTCAGTGGATCAGGCTGAGAAAAATTTGCTGGCTTTGTGCCAGGGTCAGGATGATATAGAAGTATATTGTCAGAAATTTAGGAAATGGTCAGTACTCACTCAGTGGAATGAATCTGCGCTGGCAGCTTTGTTCAGAAAGGGTCTCTCTGAGGCTCTTAAGGATGTCATGGTGGGATTTCCTATGCCTGCTGGTTTGAATGAGTCTTTGTCTTTGGCCATTCAGATCGGTCGACGCTTGCGCGAGCGTAAATCTGTGCACCATTTGGCGGTACTTCCTGAGGTTAAACCTGAGCCTATGCAGTGCGATAGGACTATGACTAGAGTTGAACGGCAGGAATACAGACGTCTGAATGGTCTGTGTTTCTACTGTGGTGATTCCACTCATGCTATTTCTGATTGTCCTAAGCGCACTAAGCGGTCCGCTAGGTCTGCCGTCATTGGTACTGTACAGTCCAAATTCCTTCTGTCCATTACCTTGATATGCTCTTTGTCGTCGTTTTCTGTCATGGCGTTTGTGGATTCGGGCGCTGCCCTGAATCTGATGGATTTGGATTATGCTAAACGTTGTGGGTTTTTCTTGGAGCCTTTGCGGTGTCCTATTCCATTGAGAGGAATTGATGCTACACCTTTGGCCAAGAATAAACCTCAATACTGGGCCCAGCTGACCATGTGCATGGCTCCTGCACATCAGGAAGTTATTCGCTTTCTGGTGTTGCATAATCTGCATGATGTGGTCGTGTTGGGGTTGCCATGGCTACAAACCCATAATCCAGTATTGGATTGGAATTCCATGTCGGTATCCAGCTGGGGTTGTCAGGGGGTACATGGTGATGTTCCATTTTTGTCGATTTCGTCATCCACCCCTTCTGAGGTCCCAGAGTTCTTGTCTGATTATCAGGATGTATTTGAAGAGCCCAAGTCCGATGCTCTACCTCCGCATAGGGATTGTGATTGTGCTATCAATTTGATTCCTGGTAGTAAATTCCCTAAAGGTCGATTATTTAATTTATCCGTGCCCGAACACGCCGCTATGCGCAGTTATGTGAAGGAATCCCTGGAAAAGGGACATATTCGCCCATCGTCATCACCACTGGGAGCAGGGTTCTTCTTTGTAGCCAAGAAGGATGGTTCGCTGAGACCGTGTATTGATTACCGCCTTCTTAATAAGATCACTGTTAAATTTCAGTATCCCTTGCCATTGTTATCTGACTTGTTTGCTCGGATTAAGGGGGCTAGTTGGTTCACTAAGATAGATCTTCGTGGTGCGTATAATCTGGTGAGAATCAGGCAAGGAGATGAATGGAAAACTGCATTCAATACGCCCGAGGGTCATTTTGAGTATCTAGTGATGCCGTTCGGACTTGCCAATGCTCCATCTGTGTTTCAGTCTTTTATGCATGACATCTTCCGTGAGTATCTGGATAAATTCCTGATTGTTTACTTGGATGACATTTTGATCTTCTCAGATGATTGGGAGTCTCATGTGAAGTAGGTCAGAATGGTTTTTCAGGTCCTGCGTGCTAACTCTTTGTTTGTGAAGGGATCAAAGTGTCTCTTCGGTGTGCAGAAAGTTTCATTTTTGGGGTTCATCTTTACCCCTTCTACTATCGAGATGGATCCAGTTAAGGTCCAAGCCATCCAGGATTGGATTCAGCCGACATCTCTGAAAAGTCTGCAAAAGTTCCTGGGCTTTGCTAATTTTTATCGTCGCTTCATCTGTAATTTTTCTAGCATTACCAAACCATTGACCGATTTGACCAAGAAGGGTGCTGATTTGGTTAATTGGTCTTCTGCTGCTGTGGAAGCTTTTCAGGAGTTGAAGCGTCGTTTTTGTTCTGCCCCTGTGTTGTGTCAGCCAGATGTTTCTCTTCCGTTCCAGGTCGAGGTTGATGCTTCTGAGATTGGAGCAGGGGCGGTTTTGTCACAGAGAGGTTCTGATTGCTCAGTGATGAAACCATGTGCTTTCTTTTCCAGGAAGTTTTCGCCCGCTGAGCGTAATTATGATGTGGGCAATCGAGAGTTGCTGGCCATGAAGTGGGCATTCGAGGAGTGGCGTCATTGGCTTGAAGGAGCTAAGCATCGCGTGGTGGTATTGACTGATCATAAGAACTTGACTTATCTCGAGTCTGCCAAGCGCTTGAATCCTAGACAGGCCCGTTGGTCGTTATTTTTTGCCCGCTTCGACTTTGTGATTTCGTACCTTCCGGGCTCTAAAAATGTGAAGGCGGATGCTCTGTCTAGGAGTTTTGTGCCCGACTCTCCGGGTTTATCTGAGCCAGCGGGTATCCTCAAGGAAGGAGTCATTGTGTCTGCCATCTCCCCTGATTTGCGGCGGGTGCTGCAAAAATTTCAGGCGAATAAACCTGATCGTTGTCCAGCAGAGAAACTGTTCGTCCCTGATAGGTGGACTAATAAACTTATCTCTGAACTTCATTGTTCGGTGTTGGCTGGTCATCCTGGAATCTTTGGTACCAGAGAGTTAGTGGCTAGATCCTTCTGGTGGCCATCTCTGTCACGGGATGTACGTACTTTTGTGCAGTCCTGTGGGATTTGTGCTAGGGCTAAGCCCTGCTGTTCTCGTGCCAGTGGGTTGCTTTTGCCCTTGCCGGTCCCAAAGAGGCCTTGGACACATATTTCGATGGATTTCACTTCTGACCTTCCCGTTTCTCAAAAGATGTCAGTCATTTGGGTGGTCTGTGATCGCTTTTCTAAAATGGTCCATCTGGTGCCCTTGGCTAAATTGCCTTCCTCCTCTGATTTGGTACCTTTGTTCTTTCAGCATGTGGTTCGGTTGCATGGCATTCCTGAGAATATTGTTTCTGACAGAGGTTCCCAGTTTGTTTCAAGGTTTTGGCAAGCCTTTTGTGGTAGGATGGGCATTGACCTATCCTTTTCCTCGGCTTTCCATCCTCAGACTAATGGCCAGACCGAACGAACCAATCAGACCTTGGAAACATATCTGAGATGTTTTGTTTCTGCAGACCAGGATGATTGGGTGTCCTTTTTGCCGTTGGCTGAGTTCGCCCTTAATAATCGGGCCAGCTCGGCTACCTTTCTCCATTTTTTTGCAATTCTGGGTTCCATCCTCGTTTCTCTTCAGGACAGGTTGAGTCTTCGGACTGTCCTGGTGTGGATTCTGTGGTGGATAGGTTGCAGCAGATCTGGACTCAGGTAGTGGACAATTTGATCTTGTCCCAGGAGAAAGCTCAACTTTTCGCTAATCGCAGACGCCGTGTGGGTCCCCGACTTCGTGTTGGGGATCTGGTTTGGTTATCTTCTCGTCATATTCCTATGAAGGTTTCCTCTCCTAAATTTAAACCTCGTTTTATTGGTCCGTATAGGATTTCTGAGGTTCTCAATCCTGTGTCTTTTCGTTTGACCCTCCCAGACTCCTTTTCCATACATAATGTATTCCATAGGTCGTTGTTGCGGAGATACGTGGCACCTATGGTTCCATCTGTTGAGCCTCCTGCCCCGGTTTTGGTGGAGGGGGAATTGGAGTATATGGTGGAGAAGATTTTGGATTCTCGTGTTTCTAGACGGAAACTCCAGTATCTGGTTAAATGGAAGGGTTATGCTCAGGAAGATAATTCCTGGGTTTTTGCCTCTGATGTTCATGCTTCCGATCTTGTTCGTGCCTTTCATGCGGCTCATCCTGGTCGGCCTGGGGGCTCTGGTGAGGGTTCGGTGACCCCTCCTCAAGGGGGGGGTACTGTTGTGAATTCTGTGGCTGAATTCACTCCTGTGGTCACAAGTGGTACTGCAGCTTCTGAGCTTCCTCCCTCAGGTGTTCTGGTGAGCTCGTTAACTGCTTCATTACTTAACTTCGCCTGATGCTGCTATCCTTGCTCCTTGTCAATGTTTCAGTGTTGGATCTGAGCTTCTCCTGATTGTTCCTGTGACCTGCTGCTCTGTATAGCTAAGTGCTTTTTGCTTTTTTGTTGCCTTTTTTCTGTCCAGCTTGTCTTTTGTTTTGCTGGAAGCTCTGAGACGCAAAGGGTGTACCGCCGTGCCGTTAGTTCGGCACGGTGGTTTTTTTTTGCCCCCTTTGCGTGGTTTTGCTTTAGGTTTTTTTGTAGACTGCAAAGTTCGCTTTACTGTCCTCGCTCTGTCCTAGAATATCGGGCCCCACTTTGCTGAATCTATTTCATCCCTACGTTTTGTCTTTTCATCTTACTCACAGTCATTATATGTGGGGGGCTGCCTTTTCCTTTGGGGAATTTCTCTGGGGCAAGTCAGGCCTATTTTTCTATCTTCAGGCTAGCTAGTTTCTTAGGCTGTGCCGAGTTGCCTAGGTAGTTGTTAGGCGCAATCCACAGCCGCTTTTAGTTGTGTTTAGGATCGGATCAGGTGTGCAGTCTACAGAGTTTCCACGTCTCAGAGCTCGTTCTTGTATTTTTGGGTATTTGTCAGATCACTGTGTGCGCTCTGATCGCTAAGCACACTGTGTTTCTGGATTGCCTTCATAACACCTGTCATTAGCAAACATAACACCACGCTGTCCTCCAACAGGTTTTGGCTTTGCCACGCGTTTTGGGCAAGATACGGGCCCGGCAGATGGAACCTGTTGCGATGTTGATGCCTGCTGCGGCCCCTCCTCCTCCGCTTCAGAACTGCTGCCGCCTGCACCCTGTTCCCCCAATGGCTGCCAATCGGGGTCAAGAACTGGGTCATCTATTACCTCTTCTTGTAGCTCGTGTGCAACTTCGTCTGTGTCACCGTGTCGGTCGGTGGTATAGCGTTCGTGATGGGGCAACATAGTCTCATCAGGGTCTGATTCTTGATCAGCACCCTGCGAGGGCAATGTTGTGGTCTGAGTCAAAGGACCAGCATAGTAGTCTGGCTGTGGCTGTGCATCAGTGCACTCCATGTCAGATTCAACTTGTAATGGGCATGGACTGTTAACTGCTTCACTTTCTAAGCCAGGGACGGTATGTGTAAAGAGCTCCATGGAGTAACCCGTTGTGTCGCCTGCTGCATTCTTCTCTGTTGTTGTTTTTGCTGAAGAGGACAAGGAAGCGACTTGTCCCTGACCGTGAACATCCACTAACGACGCGCTGCTTTGACATTTACCAGTTTCACGAGAGGAGGCAAAAGAGCTAGAGGCTGAGTCAGCAAGATAAGCCAAAACTTGCTCTTGCTGCTCCGGCTTTAAAAGCGGTTTTCCTACTCCCAGAAAAGGGAGCGTTCGAGGCCTTGTGTAGCCAGACGACGAACCTGGCTCCACAGCTCCAGACTTAGGTGCAATATTTTTTTTCCCACGACCAGCTGATGCTCCACCACTACCACTACCCTCATTACCAGCTGACAATGAACGCCCCCGGCCACGACCTCTTCCACCATACTTCCTCATTGTTTTAAAAACGTAAACAAACTAACGGTATTTGTTGCTGTCACACAAATTACACGGTGAGCTATAACTTCAGTATGATTTAGCTACCCCTTTACAGGTGAGTGAGACCACAACGAAAATCAGGCACAATGTTACACACTCTGTTGTTGGTGGCAACAAATGAGAGAGATGCCACACACGCAGGACTGTCACTGAAGCACAAATGTAAATATTAATCTCCCACTGATTTGATTTTTTTTTTTTTTTAAGGGAGACTTTAGGAAAAAAAAATAATAGAATAAAATGATTTTTTCAGGAAGAATTTAGAAACCAAATAAAATAAAATGATTTTTTCAGGGAGAATTTAGAAAACAAATAAAACAAAAAAAGGCTTTCTATGGCCCACTGAGTGAGAGATGACGCACACAGGAGTCAGGAGTGGCACACAAGCCCAGAGGCCAATATTTATCTCCCACTGATTGATGTAGTGATTTTTTTCAGGTAGATTTTTGGAACCCAAATCAAGCTAAAAAAAATAATAGGCTTTCTATGGCCCACAATTGGAGAGAGAGAGAGATGGCACACCCAGGAGTCAAGACTGGCACACAAGCAGAAAGGGCAATATTAATCTCCCACTGATTTGTTTTTTTTTTTTTTTTCAGGGAGACTTTAGGAAAAAAAAAATAGAATAAAATGATTTTTTCAGGAAGAATTTAGAAACCAAATAAAATAAAATGATTTTTTCAGGGAGAATTTAGAAAACAAATAAAACAAAAAAAGGCTTTCTATGGCCCACTGAGTGAGAGATGACGCACACAGGAGTCAGGAGTGGCACACAAGCCCAGAGGCCAATATTTATCTCCCACTGATTGATGTAGTGATTTTTTCAGGTAGATTTTGGAACCCAAATCAAGCTAAAAAAATAATAGGCTTTCTATGGCCCACAATTGGAGAGAGAGAGAGAGATGGCACACCCAGGAGTCAAGACTGGCACACAAGCAGAAAGGGCAATATTAATCTCCCACTGATTTGTTTTTGTTTTTTGTTTTTTTCAGGGAGACTTTAGGAAAAAAAAAAAATAGAATAAAATGATTTTTTCAGGAAGAATTTAGAAACCAAAGAAAATAAAATGATTTTTTCAGGGAGAATTTAGAAAACAAATAAAACAAAAAAAGGCTTTCTATGGCCCACTGAGTGAGAGATGACGCACACAGGAGTCAGGAGTGGCACACAAGCCCAGAGGCCAATATTTATCTCCCACTTTTTTTTTTTTGTTCCAGGGAAAATTTATAAACCCAATAAAAAAAATAATAAATAGGCTTTCTATGGCCCACTATCTGAGAGAGAGAGATGGCACGCTTAGGACTGGCACACAAGCCCAAAGGCCAATATTAATCTCCCTTTTTTTTTTTAAGGGAGAATTTATAAAACCAAAAAAAAATAAATAAATAGGCTTTCCATGGCCCACTATTTGTGAGAGAGATGGCACGCTCAGGACTGGCACACAAGCCCAGAGGCCAATATTAATCT
Source organism: Ranitomeya imitator (assembly GCF_032444005.1). NCBI lineage: Eukaryota > Metazoa > Chordata > Amphibia > Anura > Dendrobatidae > Ranitomeya > Ranitomeya imitator. The sequence continues at coordinate 422,364,364 of NC_091285.1, read as the reverse complement.
CCCACTTTTTTTTTTTTTTTCCAGGGAAAATTTATAAACCCATTAAAAAAAAATAAAAATAAATAGGCTTTCTATGGCCCACTATCTGAGAGAGAGAGATGGCACGCTTAGGACTGGCACACAAGCCCAAAGGCCAATATTAATCTCCCTTTTTTTTTTTTTTGTTTCAATAATTTTTATTTAAAGAGTAATACAAAAGTCTCCCAACATGGGAGTTTTGGTAACATATCAAGGGATCACACTTGAGACATTATACGTATGGTAAAATCAAAGTAAAGGATCCCTACTTACAAGTGTATATGACAAGACAGAGACAAGACAGGAACAATAGGGAAAAACAGACTAGGGAATGAATCATAAAGGTCCACTTAACAGAATTTTTCCTTCACAATAGAATGTTATGGGTCGACATTTGACGAAGATCAGATTCAGTATTACAACTTATAGTATAGGAGAAGCATATAGATAAGAGGAAGAAAACATAACCCACACACCTATATATATTGCCAGTTGGTTGTTTCTGGCTCTAGTCTGTATCTCAAGGAGAAAGCGTAAGGGCAAGTGTCAGCTGATCTCCATGGTTCAAATCTAGCCACGGGGACCAAACCTGTAAAAAGGTGTTCCAGCTATCAGTTCTTGTAGCCTGGATGCGCTCATATATCATAATAGTGTTCATTTTGGTTTTGACTTGTGTCATTGATAGCGATGGAGTCCTCCATTTTGATGCTATGTGTATTTTGGCCGACATGCCCAGTATTGTTATCAGTCTAAATAATCTCTTGGACACTTCCTGTGGTTTTATTCCAAGCAGGAATGTTCGTGGGTCTAGAGGTATATCCTTTCCGGCAATTCCATCGATCAAAAGTTTCACCTCCTGCCAGAGACCTGTCACCACCGGACACGTCCACCATATATGTCTCATGTCTCCAGGTGCATCACATCCCCTAAAACACTTATCTGAGATCTGAGGACAAATGGCATGGAGTCTCGTGGGCACCTGGTAAGTCCTGTGGAGGACTTTAAGAGAGGACTCGACCATGGATACCTGATGAGAGCCTTTTGATAAGGCATCACAAGAGCGCCACCACTCCTCCAATGATATCTCGAGCCCCAAATCCTCCTCCCACTGGCACATAAATTTAAGTTTTTCCTCCCCCCTTGCTGCAGAAAAGGAGGAGTACAACATGGATATCACCCCCCTTCCCAAGGGGTCATTCGAGCATATTTGCTCAAATCCTGTTAGCCTGAAGGGGTTTTTATCTGGTACACTCCTCCTAACGAAGTCAAAAATTTGGTTCAGGCGGAACATTTCCCTAACTGGAGGATCATATTTTTGAATAAACTCCCGTCTAGTTAAGGCGGTATTTAATGGGGAGCAGAGGTGTTTAATTGTGGTTATGCCTTTCAAGATCCACCAGGAGAAGGGCCGGGGATCAAGACCCGGGGAGAAAGTTGGATTATTGAATAGCGAGTTTAATGGAGTATCCCTGGTCTGTAGCTTATTCTTAAATCTCTCTTTTCTCCAGAGAAGCAAAGACTGTGCTGCAAAGGGTGCTATGGTATTGATTTGTTTTGGTAATCTCGCCTCCGTCCACAGCAGTCCTGGCAGGGAGTATGGTTTAAGTAGAAATGATTCCAGGTAGACCCATCTAGGTCTGTCTAGAGTTGAGCAGATTCTAGTTAGTTGTGCTATCTGGGCAGCTTTAAAATAGTTAGCAAGGTTTGGTAAAGAGAACCCTCCTCTCCTCCTATGCAGGAACATTATTTGTTGTCTAATCCTTGGTTTTTTCCCTTGCCAAATGAATTTGGAGATCTTGGAATGAATGTCCCGTATTACTCCAGGGGGTACTGGCATGGGCAGGGATCGGAATAGGTATAGGAATCTTGGGAGAGAAACCATTTTTATGGCATTTATTCTGCCTAGCCATGACAGTGTTAATGTTGACCATCTGGACAAGTCCCTTTGAAAGTTCTCTATCAGAGGGGCATAGTTCCATCTAAACAGGGTCGTTTTACTAGACGTAAGATTAATCCCCAGATAGGTTATGTAGTGTTCCTTTTTTTCGAATCCAAACTGGGTAACTAAGTGTGACTGCATTTTTTCTGGTGTGTTCAGAAATAGAGCTTCTGATTTTTCGATATTTATTTTTAGCCCTGATATTAGTTCAAAGTCACGGAGTAGTGAAAATAGATTCGGGAGAGTAGTATGGGGGTTAGTGAGTGACAGAAGTAAATCGTCAGCAAATAAACTAACTTTGTATTGTTCCCCCAAATTAGTTGGTCCTGATATATCCGGACTACGCCTAATTGCCTCTGCCAAAGGCTCCATTGCTAATGCAAATAGCGCCGGTGAAAGGGGGCAACCCTGTCTAGTACCTCTCATTATGTTTATTGGATTGGGATGTGTTGATGGCAATTTGAGATAAGCCGTTGGTTTATCATATAACAGGGCTAAGCAATTTATTAATTTTTTGGGTAGGCCAAATACCGATAGAATCCTGAAAAGGTATGACCATGAAACCGAGTCGAATGCTTTTTCTATGTCTAAAGCTAAAAGCATGGTGGGTTGTAATGATTTATTCGCTGAATGTATTATATTTAGGTTTCGCCTAATGTTGTCCGGTCCCTGCCTCTTTGGAACGAAGCCCACCTGATCTCTGTGTACAATGGAAGGGAGCACTCTGTTAATTCTATCCATGATAATGGATGTGAATATTTTAAGGTCAACGTTAAGTAACGAGATGGGTCTGTAATTTTTGGTTTGCTGGTGGTCTTTTTTTGGTTTAGGTATCACTGCTATATGTGCTATATAAAATTCCGGGGGCATTTGGGCACCATTCATTAATGCATTACAAAATTTTGCAATATGTGGTATAAGTATTTCTTTAAATTTTTTATAATAGGGAGCTGTAAGTCCATCGGGTCCAGGGGCTTTATCGATTTTCAGTTTTTGAATTTTTTGGTCTACTTCCTCCATTGTTATTTCAGATTGCAAAGCTAGGGAGGTGTGTTCGTTAATTTTAGAGAGTGGGAGGTGTTGCAAAAACGAATCTAAAAGTGACGGTGGTGGGGGGGAAGGAGCTGAATATAATTTTTGATAGAAGCTATGGAATTCTTTGTAGATAGCTTCAGGATGAGCTGAGATATGTCCATTGTTGCCTCTGATGGAGTAAATAGTATTCAAAGATTCCTTTTGGCGTAATTGACGCGCTAATAGTCTACCAGGCTTATTAGCCTGTCTATAGAAGGAGGCCCTTGTCCAGGCCAAAGCCCGCTCTGTTCTATGGGTAAGGACAGCATCCAACTGGAGCTTGACATCCTGTATCTGTTTACTCAGGTATCTCGAGAGGAGTTGTTGATTTGCCTGTTCTAGATTTAGTAATTTGCTCTCTAATTTTGATTGTAGCTCAGATCTGTTCTTTTTTTTGATAGTGGCCAGTTTGATTAGGGTTCCAGTGATAAATTTTTTATGCGCTTGCCAAATGTTTCCCGGGGTTGATTCCTCAGTTACATTAGTTTGAAAGAAAAGCTTAAGATCATTTCTGACTTTATTAACGATTTCTGGGTGTGACAGTAGCGATTCGTTCAAGCGCCATCTAAATAGTTTTGATGAGTTTGTGGTAAATTTATACACCGACAGAACCGCATCGTGATCTGACCAGGAAGATGGGATGTGGCGGGAAAACAGTACTCCCGGCAGTGTGTTAGTCGTGGTCAATTGCATGTCTATTCTCGAGTATGTTTTGTGTACATTAGAATAAAAGGTGTATCCTCTTGTGGCTTCGTTTATTTCTCTCCATACATCTACCATTCTATACTCTTTCATTAACCTATGTATTCTTCGTCTATCTCCCTTGGTGATGTCAGATCTTTTTGTTGCTGTGCAATCTAGGGTCGGGTTCAAGGTGAAGTTGAAATCCCCGCACCATATCAGGTGTTGGTAGGGGATAGTCGAGATCTTAGATAGTATTAACTTAAATACAAGTGTCTGGGTTGTTGCTGGCATATAACTATTTATTAAGCAAATATTTTGCCCTTGCAAAGTACCATATAGAATTATGAATCTGCCATCTGGGTCTATGATAGTATTATTTATTTGAAATGCTAGGGTATTTTTAAGGAGTATGGCCACACCTCTTGTTTTGTGTTCCCAGGCTGCTAGGTAGAAACGAGAGAATCCAGAATCAAAGTACTTAGGGCTAGAGGTTTTTGAAAAGTGAGTTTCCTGCAGACAAATGATATCTGGTTTATGTTTGTGATAATCTATGAAGGCTTTCTTACGCTTGGAGGGTGAGTTGAAGCCGTGTACGTTATGAGATATGATTCTACACATGGGTGCAATTTTCGTTACCGCCTATCTTCGCCTTTTGACTTTTAATTGGTCTCGCTCCCCTATTTGGCTGTCGAATCCAGTTTATCCTGATTTGTGAAGTGCATTTACATCTGTTGAGAGACAAGAGGGTAAGAAGAGAACAGGGGAAGACAAATACACAAAACAGAAAACATTCAAGTAGTCGGGTGCAAAACCCGTTATAGGCGATACTCTGGGGGCCCATAATAAGGGGGATCCCAGTCATCAACCAAGTTAGGCAACATGTTTTAGGTCCCAACAGCCTAGCCCTTGCTAAGTGTTACCCCTGTAAGGTAAAAAAAAAAAAAAAAAAGGGGGAAACTAGATACATGTTAATAGGGTAAGTCATATATTGCTCAGTATTTGTGGCTTAACTCAACTACCACCAAAAACGGCAAGTCAAAACCCGTCAGCGTCTTTGACACAGGACTGAAACGACAATCCAAAGCGCTGAAATTAGACTTGTGAACTCTCATTAAAAGGATAACATCTTGATACAGTTCCAGGTTGTGATCAAGTGATCTGCGCGCTGTGGCTCCTGGTTCTAGGGGTCTGTGTCCATTCTTTTTGTGGACGTGGTCTCCTTTGTGGCTGGGGAGGAACACTCTCGGTAACAGGTATTCCGGCTCTCACCAGAGCCTCTCTTCCCTCTTCTAGCGATCGGCACACAAACGATTCGTTGTTATAGGTGAACAGCAGGGCAAACGGAAAACCCCATCTGTATTTAGTATGCTTCTCCTGAAGAGCAGTAGTGATTGGCTTTAGTAATCTCCTTCTGGAGAGTGTGGCAGGAGATAGGTCTGCAAACAATCTCACGGAACTCGGTAGTCCTGGAAGGGAGGACAATTCCCTAGTTGCTGCCAGTATTAGATCTCTTGACTCTTCATAGTGCATTTTAAGCACTACATCTCTAGGGAAGTCTTTTGAGCGTGGTCTGCCTAGGGCCCTATGAATTCTTGTGATATGAAGCAGTGCTGGGTCAGTTTCAGGGAGTAGGGTCCCAAACAGCGTCATTGCTGTATCTTTGAGAGACACTATAGACTCTGGGAGACCTCTTATACGGATGTTACTTCTACGAGATCTGTTCTCGTAATCCTCGCATTTTAACTCAAGATCTGCTATGCGCTCAGTATGGGCCCTAATGTTCTCATGATCTTCTTCCAGGGCCTCTGCTGCCGCCTCCATTTTGTTTTCTAGATTAGATGTGCGCTGTAAAATTTCTTGCAGCTGCACAGTGACACCGTGCATAGCTGCTTTTAGTTCAGTGCGGAATGTTTCTTGCACCGCTTTTATCAGCGCTGCTGTGGGGATGACTGTCTCATCTGCGGCTTCAGATTCCTCCATCTCTGCCTCACTAGCCGCCGCAGAGAAGGAGGCAGAAGGGGGAGCTGCCGCCGCGGCGGCCATTTTACTCGCGCCGCTGGATATGAGGAGGTCCTCAATTGTGCGACCTGCCGTCTGACCCGCTCCACCCTTTCTCGGCATATTCGTCCCCACTGCTCCCGGAGGTATATACTTGCCGCTTCGGCGTTTTTCGCTTAACTTCCAGCGCTTTAGAGGGCTGTAGTGGCTGGTTGGGATGCGGAGCTCAGCCTGTCATGTCCGACTCCGCTGAGGTCCGCGCATACGCCTCAATCTCCCTTTTTTTTTAAGGGAGAATTTATAAAACCAAAAAAAAATAAATAAATAGGCTTTCTATGGCCCACTATTTGTGAGAGAGATGGCACACTCAGGACTGGCACACAAGCCCAGAGGCCAATATTAATCTCCCACTTTTTTTTTTTTTCCAGGGAAAATTTATAAACCCATTAAAAAAAAAATAAAATAAATAGGCTTTCTATGGCCCACTATCTGAGAGAGAGAGATGGCACGCTTAGGACTGGCACACAAGCCCAAAGGCCAATATTAATCTCCCACTGATTGATTTATTGATTTTTTCAGGTAGAATTTAGAACCCAAATAAAGCAAAAAAAAAAAAAAAATGGGCTTTCTATGGCCCACTGAGTGAGTGATGATGCACACAGGAGTCAGGAGTGGCACACAAGCCCTGAGGCCAATATTTTTCTCCCACTGATTGATGTAGTGATTTTTTCAGGTAGATTTTAGAACCAAAATCAAGCAAAAAAATAAATAGGCTTTCTATGGCCCACTGAGTGAGTGATGATGCACACAGGAGTCAAGAGTGGCACACAAGCCCTGAGGCCAATATTTTTCTCCCACTGATTGATGTAGTGATTTTTTCAGGTAGATTTTATAACCCAAATCAAGCAAAAAAATAAATAGGCTTTCTATGGCCCACTGAGTGAGAGATGACACAGACAGGGATGGCACTCTAGCAGAAATGTCAATCTTAATCTCCCACAAAAAAAAAAAAAAAAAACAGGGAGTGTCCTTCAATTACTATCTCCCTGCAGTAATCTCAGCCAGGTATGGCAGGCAGCAATAAGGAGTGGACTGATGCACAAATTAAATAAAAAGTGTGTACAAACCAAAAAGATAGCTGTGCAGAAAGGAAGGAACAAGAGGATTTGTGCTTTGAAAAAAGCAGTTGGTTTGCACAGCGGTGTACACACAGCAATGCAGCTATCAGGGAGCCTTCTAGGGCAGCCCAATGAGCTACAGCGCTGAGGGGGAAAAAAAAAAAAATGTAGCTTCCACTGTCCCTGCACACCGAAGGTGGTGTTGGGCAGTGGAAATCGCTACAGCACAAGCGGTTTGGTGGTTAATGGACCCTGCCTAACGCTATCCCTGCTTCTGACGAAGCGGCAGCAACCTCTCCCTAAGCTCAGATCAGCAGCAGTAACATGGCGGTCGGCGGGAACGCCCCTTTATAGCCCCTGTGACGCCGCAGACAGCAAGCCAATCACTGCAATGCCCTTCTCTAAGATGGTGGGGACCAGGACCTATGTCATCACGCTGCCCACACTCTGCGTTTACCTTCATTGGCTGAGAAATGGCGCTTTTCGCGTCATTGAAACGCGACTTTGGCACGAAAGTCGCGTACCGCATGGCCGACACCGCACAGGGGTCGGATCGGGTTTCATGAAACCCGACTTTGTCAAAAGTCGGCGACTTTTGAAAATGTTCGACCCGTTTCGCTCAACCCTACTTCCGAGCCCTGTCGTGCGCCCAAACAGTGGTTCCCCCCCACATATGGGGTATTGGCCTACTCAGGACAAATTGTACAATAACTTTTGGGGTGCAATTTCTCCTTTCACCCTTGGGAAAATAAAAAAATTGTTGCTAAAAGATAATTTTTGTGACTAAAAAGTAAAATATTCATTTTTTCCTTCCATGTTGCTTCTGCTGATGTGAAGCACCTGAGGGGGTAATAAACTTCTTGAATGTGGTTTTGAGCACCTTGAGGGGTGCAGTTTTTAGAATGGTGTCACTTTTGGTTATTTTGAGCCATATTGACCCCTCAAACTAACTTCAAATGTGAGGTGGTCCCTAAAAAAAATGGTCTTGTAAATTTTGTTGTAAAAATGAGAAATCGCTGGTCAAATTTTAACCCTTATAACATCCTAAAAGTTTGGAAAAGTGGTTTCCAAAATTGTGCTGATGTAAAGTAGACATGTGGGTAATGTTGTTTATTAACTTTTTTGTGTCACATAACTCCCTGGTTTAACAGAATAAAAATAAAAAATTTGAAAATTTCAAAATTTTTGCCAAATTTCTGATTTTTTTCACAAATAAGTGCAAAAATTATCGACCTAAATTTACTACTAACATGAAGCCCAATATGTCATGAAAAAACATTCTCAGAATCGCTAGGATACGTTGAAGCATTCCGGAGTTATTACCTCATAAAGGGACACTGGTCAGAATTGCAAAAAATGGCCAGGTCATTAAGGTTAAAATAGGCTGGGTCATGAAGGGGTTAAATGTCCACTTTTCTTACTTGTTTGCAAACTCGAACCAACGCATCTTATGACAGCAGTGAAGTTGAGGCTTCTTCACCTTTTTTCGTGCCACCATTCCACACTTGTGTAAGGTGCGTTGCACAATGCTTTCATCGATGTCTGTGATCTCACTATTATGAAGCATACGAGCCACCTCCAATGCTATGTTCGTCGTGCCAGAATTGATAGACCTTGGGATTAGCCGACTTGTTGACTCTGAAATTTCAACTGGATGTCCACATTTTGGCTTCTGAATGGACAGACTTCATTTCGTATTCTTACGACTGTTATGGCACTCGCATGCTGCAGTTTTGCAATTTTCTTGGCCAAAAGTCTGCTATCAATGATCTGAATGATGCTGTTTCTCTTTTCTTGGGAAATCGTCTTCATGGCTGCTCCTTGATTCAAACCAATGACCTTTCACTTGGTAATAAACCTAATAATAGACTGAGCTATTAAGGAATGTAAGAACAGGTTGCATTTTGTAGTAATCGGGAAGAAAAATATTTTTCCACCACCAGGATCAAAACAGCAACAATGCAGTGACATGACAAGAATCTGCATAATTAATCATTTGCTAAATAGTTTCAAGTCAAATTTATGCATAAGATAGCCAAGTTGATTGTGTATAAAATGATGGTAGTCTCACGATCAAAGCAGTAGTGGATGGTGAGATATGGAGCCTGAAAGACAAAGTTCAAAAGATTGTTATCCTTTTGCTCTTCAATGTAATGTATCTCTTCTTGCTCAATCTTGCAATCAACCTCTGTTATAATCTGCAAAGTGAGTGTAAATCACACACTGGCACAGTCCACGTACCATGGCTACACAACACGCTGCCACCACTGATCAATGACATAGGGTGACGAGTCCCCGAAATATGCTATTGTCTGACAATCAAAAAGGTCGCACATTCTCTGAAAGGCTATGGATTCTCTGGAACATAAAAATACCAAACCTATTTACATTTTAAGCTTTAATATAAAAAAGTACAGTACTAAAAAGGTATAAAAACTAAATGACACACAAACATGCAAAACAGTTATAAAATAAAAAGGGAGAAACAACAGAAATACCTAAACGTTTCAATCTAAAGTTATTCTTCTGTTTCCTTGAGGGAAGGAAAAATGAAATATGGATCACAATCAGCATAGGACGACCCCCACAAGTGAAAACCTTTTCATTGAGTTACCCATATTTTTATGTGACTGGTCCTGGGCTCATTTTCAGGCCTAGATTATATTAAAATTGCTGGCCTGTGACTGGACAATGGGCTAATTTAGGTACAAGCACCTTGCATTTGAAATACTTTGTGTCTCCAACCACTCCCTCCACATACTAATTAGAAAATATCCAGCCTGGCTACAATGACCATCTGCCACTCTTTGAAGCTGAGATTGATCAGGCTGAGGTGTCATGATTGACACCTTTGTAGTGTCAACCAAACCCTCTATAGTTATTATGTGGAGGGGGTTGTTGGAGACACTCATACCCATAGTACATAGTATTTTTACAAGGGTAACAGGAGAAAATGGCCCATAAAATATGTTGTGAAATTTATCTTGAGTATGCCAATACCCAATATGTGGGGGAAAACTACTGCTTGTGTGCACGTCAGGGATTGAAAGGGAAGGAGTGCCATTGGACTTTTGGAGTGCAAAATTGGCTGGAATCATTAGCGGACACGATGTCGCTTTTGGAGAGCTACTGATGTGCCTAAACAGTGTAAACCCTTCACAAGTGACCCCTTTTTGGAAACTAGACCAATAAAGGAATGTATCTAGGTGTGTGATGAGCACCTCGAACCCCTAAGTGCTTCACAGAAGTTTATAACGTAGAGCCGTGAAAATAAAAAAAAAAATTTTTTACAACAATGTTCTTTTAACCCCAATTTTTTATTTTTACAAGGTTAACAGGACGAACTGGACCCCAATATATGTTGTGCAATTTCTCCTGAGTATGGAAATACCCCATATGTGGAGGAAAACTGATTGGGTGCACTGCAGGGCTTTGAAAGGAAGGGGTCACGTTTTGGAACGCAGACTTTATCTGCGGGTGTCATGTTGTGTTTGGAGAGCCCCTGATGTGCCTAAACAGTGGAAACACCCCACATATGACCCCGTGTAGGAAACTATACCCCCCACGGTATTTAAATAAAATGGACCTCCAAATTTGTGCAACTTCTCCTGAGTATACCGATACCGCACATATGGTCGAAAACTACTTTTGAGGCACAGTGCAAAAGGGAAGTAGCGCCATATTGGAATTCAGATTTTGCTGGAATGGTTTAAGGGTGCCATGTCACATTGGCAGAGACGCAGTTGCCAGAATAGCAAAAACATAAACCCATAAGTGATCTCATTTTACAAACTACGTCCCCCACTGAATTCATCTAGAGGTGCCCTGATCATATCTACACCACATGTGCCTCACAGAATTTTATACCATTGGGCGGTAAAGAAAGAATAATTACATTTTTACCACTAAAATGTTGTTTTATCCCCAAGTTTTACATTTTTCTAAGATTTAATATGAAAACATGGACATCAGTTTGTTGAAACAATTTCTACCGAGTACGCCAATACCTTACATGTAATTGGGAAATACTTTTCAGCCACAGCCAAAGCTCAGAAGCACCATATTATAGTGCAGATTTTACTGTTGTGGTTTGTGGGTGCAATACAAAATTGTAGGGCTCCAGAACTGCCAGAACAACAGATACCCTAAACGCCACCCCATTTTTTCAAACAATTCACAGATTGCTAAAGGCAAGTAAATCACTAACTAAGGACCCTAAAAAAATAAGGACATGGAAATAAGACTTAAAATTCTGCACTCAGTGTGCTTATGCTGGGCCAATAGCGTACTAGTAACAGAACTCATGTCTCATAAATTTCCTCATAGTCCTAATCATGTCCACTGGCAGTGTTCAGGGGTAAGGGATTAGGTTTGGCCGTTACCTATAACCAGTCTAATCCCCCTACACATACACTGATAATGCTATTAAAATTGCTCCTAAAGCGTCCCTAACATGTTTCACCAGCTATACTGGCTTCATCAGGGATTGAGGCTACAATTCAATTAGATGCTGTTGTCAATCTATCGTCTGCCAGATTTATATTTAGGCCATGTTCACACAATCTTTTTTTTAATGCGGAACCGCCGCGATTTTGCCGCTGCGGGTCCGCAGCTGTTTTCCATGCAGGGTACATTACAATGTACCCTATGGAAAACAGGAACTGCTGTGCCCACATTGCGGAAAATCCCGAAAAAAGCCGCGCTGAATAGCTGCGGTAAAAAAGAAGTACCATGTCACTTCTTTTTGCGGAACTGCAGCGGTTCTGCACCCATTGACCTCCATTGTGAGGTCAAACCCGCAGTAAAACCCGCAGACGAAAAAAATATCTGCGGGTTTTCTGCGGTTTGTGGTGCAGAACCGCTGCAGCAGGAAGTGCGTGGGTGGAGTGTGGCTGTCCCCCCGTGCCCCAATCACACCCCCCATGCTCCAATGCCACCCCCCTGTGCTCCGATGCCCCCCCCATGCCCTAATCTCCCCCCCTTATACTTACCGGGCCTCCCGGTGTCCGTCCGGCCGTCTTCTCCCTGGGCGCCGCCATCTTCCAAAATGGCGGGCGCATGCGCAGTGCGCCCGCCGAATCTGCCGGCCGGCAGATTCGTTCCAGGCACATTTTGATCACTGTGATAACCTCACAGTGATCAAAATAAAAAAAGGTAAATGCCCCCCCCCTTCCTTTATCACCCCCATAGGTAGTAACAATAATAAAATAAAGATTTTTTTTTTCCCCACTACAGTTAGAACTAGGGTTAGGGTTAGGGGTAGGGGTAGGGTTAGGGGTAGGGTTAGGGGTAGGGTTAGGGTATTTTCAGCCATTTTAACCCTAAAAAAACTTCCTAGACAACACACAGACTCTGCAGAGAAAACTGCATAAAAAACTGCACTAAAAACCGCATCAAAAAAACGCATCAAAAAACGCATCAAAAAACGCACCAAAAAGCACCAAAAAACGCACCTGCGTTTTCTGCCAAGAGCTGCGTTTTTTAGTGCAGAAAAAACAGCAGGGAAATCAGGAACGTGTGAACATGGCCTAAGCGTTTTGTAGGGCTCCCAGGCTGAGCATCATTGAAGATCACGGATTTCAATATTCAGGCGCTTCTCACAAAACTAGAATATGATCAAAAAGTTAATTTATTTCAGTTCTTCAAAACAAAAAGTGAAACTCATATATTATACAGAGTCATTACAAACAGAGTGATATATTTCAAATGTTTATTTCTGTTAATGTTGATGATTATGGCTTACAGCCAATGACAACCCCAAAGTCATTATCTCAGTAAATTAGAATAACTTACACTGCTCAGTGTCTCTGCTGGATGACAGGCTGTATGGTCACATCATGCAACCTGTCATCTAGATGTACCAGAGCTGAGTGTGAGGTCACATCCTGCTGTTCTTGACTTTTCAAATACACTACAAAAAAATGATACCTGCGTTTTTGCAGCGTTTTTTCACCACCCATTCAAGTCAATGGGTGACAAACGCTGAAAAAATGCTGAAAGAAGTGACATGTCCAAAAAACCACGCAAAGCACAAAATACGGAGGACAAAAAAAAACCAATGTGTGTGCATGAGATTTCTAAAATCTCTGGTACTGTAAAAAGCAGCTGAAAATTGGCATAAAACCCCCCAGCAAAAATGCCCGGTGTGAACTTAGCCTGATATTCAGGATTTTTTCATGTTAAATTGACTATTTATTAGGCAGCTGATATTGCTTGGAAAAATAGCATTCCATTCAGATGACTGACCATCCATTTAATACGTGGATGGCTCACGTTTGTCAGAGTGGGATATGCTTTTACAAATCTTCCTTTGGCAAAATCAGCTGCAGATCGGCTCTCACTTCTGGTTCATAGAGGTGGTCCCTAAAGGACCTCATTCTATTCTACTAAGATACAAAAACAGTGGTTGTCTTAGTGGGAAAACGCGTAATAACCAAAGTAAAAGCAAAAGCAAGAACATTATGCAATTGTTACACATGGCTTGTGTTCAGATGAATAATACCTTCTTACAATGGCAGCTGCAGCAGTGAAATGATTACTGGATTATGAGCTTCACTTTTATCTCCATATTATATTGGCACCATTCACTAGCCCTCCCATCTGGTTTGAAAATCGCCATTGGATTTAAAACCAGATTTCTCCTTCATCCTCAAAGTTCATATTAACAGAAATCCTAACATATATGGCACTAAGATTGAAAGAGGTAGAGCACAGGGACAAATGTGTTGGGACACCTACACATTACACCTACAGTACAGGAGCTTTTCTGACACCCCACTCTAAATCCATAGGTAGTAATGTGGAGTTAGTTCCTCCTTTGCAGCTATAACATATTCCAATTTTCTAGAACATTTGTGACTTCAAACACTGATGATATACATTGGTGATATACATTCAATTTTTGTGATGGGAAGTATCAACTACTCTGACTGTGGGAATAAAATGGACAAAAGAGTGGTCTTCTACAGATAAACTAATTGCAAAGCCACAAAAAAGGACTAAAATCCTCCAAAAATTCAAAATACAGCAGAAAAAAGGCAGCACCGCTTACCTGCCCAGGTCTTTGAACAAATACACTACAGGGTGCAGCAAGCCCATATAGCAAGATGTTGGCAACACAGGTGGAAAATACTAAAGAGACAGCCAGTCACCACCTACCCATTTATGGAGAGGGTGACTGTTTATTATACACTAGATGGTGGCCCGATTCTAACGCATCGGGTATTCTAGAATATGCATGTCCACGTAGTATATTGCCTAACCACGTAGTATATTGCCCAGTCACGTAGTATATTGGCCAGCCACGTAGTATATTGGCCAGTCACGTAGTATATTGGCCAGCCACGTACTATATTGCCCAGCCACGTACTATATTTCCCAGCCATGTACCATATTGCCCAGCCACGTAGTATATTGCCCAGTCATGTAGTATATTGCCCAGCCACGTAGTATATTGCCCAGTCACGTAGTATATTGCCCAGTCACGTAGTATATTGCCAGTCACGTAGTATATTGCCCAGCAACATAGTATATTGCCCAGCGACGTAGTATACAGTACAGAGCCACGTAGTATATTGCCCAGCCATGTAGTATAATACACAGCGACGTAGTATACAGCGCAGAGCCACGTACTATATTACCCAGTCACGTAGTATATTGCCCAGCCACGTAGTATATTGCACAGCGACGTAGTATGCAGCACAGAGCCACGTAGTATATTGCCCAGTCACGTAGTATATTGCCCAGTCACATAGTATATTGCACAGCGACGTAGTATACAGCACAGAGCCACGTAGTATACAGCACAGACACGTAGTATATTGCCCAGTCACGTAGTATACAGCACAGACACGTAGTATATTGCCCAGTCACGTAGCATACAGCACAGACACGTAGTATATAGCCCAGCTAAGTAGTATATTGTCCAGCCACGTATGTAACAGGTTAAAAAATAAACATATACTCACCATCCAAAGAGCCCGTTGTAGTTCCAGCGCTTGTGTGCGGTGCACGTGGCAGCTTCCTGTCCCAGGATTGGTATGAGCGCAGGACCTGTGATGACGTCGCGGTCACATGACCGTGATGTCATGGAAGGTCCTTCTCCCATAGCATCTTTGGAAGCGCAACCTGCCGCTTGCAGTGCCGAGGAGAGGACACGACGGCAGAGGGTGAGAATAACGTTTTTTTTATTATTATTATTTTTAACATTAGATCGTTAGGCAGCATCAATAGTAAAAAGTTTGTCACACAGGGTTAATAGCTGCGTAACTGGAGTGCGTTACACCATGGTCCGGTAACGCTGGCATTAACCCTGTGTGAGGGCTGACTGGAGGGGAGTATGGAGCGGGCACTGACTGCGGGGAGGAAAGAGCGGCCATATTGCCGCCGCACTGCGGCCATCGCTGATTGGTCGTGGCAATGGTCGTGGGCGTTTTGCCACGACCAATCAGTGACTTGGATACCATGACAGACAGAGGCTGCGACCAATGAATATCTGTGACAGAAAGACAGACAGACAGAAAGACGGAAGTGACCCTTATACAATTATATAGTAGATTTGCACAATAAAGGCCTGTATAGGGCGCTGCTCACATAAAGGTAATGCATAGTGTCTGGTTCTCAGCCTATTAGTCACACCCCTACTATTCGATTAGGCGGGCTGGCCAGCACTCTCTCAATGCATGCCAGTGTGAACACCCCTGTATACAAGACCAAAAGTGCTGGGCTTGGCTGTGTTTCATAGTTTGGTCGCAGAAGAAACTTGTGAGAGTAGATTATATGGGGTAATTCAACTTTTATCAATACAGAACATTAGGTACATGCATCAGCTTCTTAATACAGCATAACAGGAAGTCTGAAGGACTTTTTACCAGAGACAAAGTGAAAACAAAGTACAACAAGTATGTGCATTACATTCAACTAAGCATATTATTATTATTATTATTATTATACATTTTTATAGCGCCATATAACAATAACATCGCCATCGGCTGTCAGAAAAGTGTAAACTCCTCCTGCACACAAATAATCTATATCTGTTGCATATCTGCCAACACCCTTTCTCAACAGTAAGGACTTATTCAGTTAAGCCTAATTTCTTAATCAGTCTCTGATGTCTTTCAGCATTCAATGCCTTTGTGAAAATATCTGCTGTCATATCTTCAGTTGGGCAGTATTCTAAATTTAGGATTCCTTGTTCCTTGTGATCTGGCAAGAAGTGAAACTTCACATCAATGTGCTTAGTTCTTAGATTAACTCTTTCAATCTGAGCAAGAACTAGACATCATTGATTGTCCTCATACATCTTTGTTGGTTCCAATTGTTGTTGTCCTAAGTCTGTTAGCAGTTGTCTTAACCATAGAACTTATTGACTGGCATGTGCTGCAATGACATAGTCTGCTTCTGTCGACGGCAGTGTTACTATAGATAGTTGGACTAGTAAGAAACAAATTGGTCCGCCCGAGAGCAATAAAAGATAACGACTGGTAGATTTCCTGTCAGTTGGATCTCCAGCCCAGTCTGCATCAACGTATCTGGTTAAAATGCATTTCTCACTTGCAGGTAGTTTCAGTTTAACACTGCTAGTCCCTTTCAAATAACGGATTACTCTCTTCACTGCATTCCAACCCATTTTGTTTGGCTTTGACACCTTTCTGCTCAAAATTCCCACTGCTGCAATGTCTGGCCTTGTAACAGTCGTAAGATATAATAATTTTCCCATTGCCTTTCTGTATTGTTCATTGTTCGGTAACAGATTCTGTTCACTACTTATTTCCTTCAGATAGTTGGTTTCCATTGGAGACTTTACTGGTTTTGCATCTTTCAATCCAATTGTTTCGATTATGTCTTGAATCATGTGATTTTGATTAAGAAGGAAACTTCCATCTTCTTCTCTTTCTATCTGTATTCCTAGGTACTGTTTCACATTTCCCAGATCTTTGATCTTGATGTGTTGATCCAAAGTTTTCACTATCTCTGCTTCATCCCTTTCTTTTTCAAAACAAACTAAAATATCGTCCACATTTATCAGCACATAGATCCATCTGTCTGTCAGTCTCATTGTATATAGACAAGGATCAGCTTTGCTTCTTTGAAAATGTTCATTTATGAGTACTTGATTTTCATTCCATGCTTTAGCAGCTTGTTTTAAACCATATATACTTTTCCGTAGCTTACAAATCATGTTTGGTTTCCTTTTATCCTTAAATCCTGGAGGTTGTTCCATGTAAATGTCTTCTGTTAAGTCTCCATTGAGAAATGCTGCCTTTACATCCAGATGTTTCAACTGCATTTGCTTTGTTGCTGCAACTGCAAACAAAGTTCTGATTGTGATTAGTCTTCTCCATATTTCTGAGAATAGCCTTTAGCTATGAGTCTTGCTCAGTATCGATCAGCTGTGCCGTCTGCTTGGTATTTTACTTTAAAAACCCATTTACATCCTATAGCCTTTTTTTCTTTTGGTAGTTCTGTCAGCGTCCATGTCTTTGAATCATGCACGGATTTTATTTCTGTTTCTGCAGCCTTTATCCATTTGTTGGCCTCTTCTTCTGAAAGTTGAGATATGTCCTCTCAAGATGTAGGTTCATAAGGCCGGGATCACACATACGCGAGATACGGCCGAGTCTCGCAGGTGAAAACCCAGCTCTGGTGCCAGCACTCCGGAGCAGAGCGTGCAGCTCCATGTATTGCTGTGTGGCTGCATGCTCTGCTCCGGAGTGCCGGCGCCAGAGCTGGGTTTTCACCTGCGAGACTCGGCCGTATCTCGCGTATGTGTGATCCCGGCCTAAATTTTATTTGTACTTGCCGTGCATGAAAGATATTGAGGTGGTCTTCCCTTGCTTTCTCTGATTGATTGTCTTTCATCAATTTCCACTTCTTTCTCATCAGATGTTCCTGCTGTTATATCACTGTCGTTTCTCTCATTTTTCGTTTCCAGTGATGTCATTATGTCATCATTTAGATCTTCAATGAATTTAACACTGTTACTCACTGTGATTCTGTCTGTCTTGGGATCTAGGATTCTGCATCCTTTGCAATTGTCACTATAGCTGACAAATATTCCTTCAATGGCTCTGTTTTGAAGATTGGAGCATCTTTCTTCTGGAATAAACACAAAAACTTTGCAACAAAAAACTCTTAAATGACTCACACTTGGTTTCTTATCTTGCCACAGTTTGTATGGTTTTTTTTCAGTTTTCTTGAAAAAAGTCTGTTTTGTAGATAAGTAGCTGTCATTGTTGCTTACACCAATATTTCTCTGGTAGTTTGGAGTCTGTTAGCATACATCTTATCATTTCAGTCAGAGTTCTGTTTTTCTTTTCTACTACCACGTTCTGTTCAGGTGTGTATGGAGGTCTTTTGATGCTCTATTCCATTCTGTCCTAAGTAGTTTTCTATTTGGTGTCCTGTAAATTCACCTCCATTATCACTTCTGATGATGATTGGCTTCCTCTGAAACTTGTTATTTGACTGTCACATAGTTTTATAATTTTTCAAAAACGTCACTTTTGTTCATTATCAAGTACATGAATATGTATCTTGAGTAGTCATCTATGAAAGTCACCATATATCTATTACCTCCTGATGTGTTACTTTCATGGGTCCACATACATCAGTGTGTACCAAGTCAAGTGGTCTTGTGCTTTTTGTCTCACTCTCTTTAGGTATATATACTCTTGTAGCTTTAGATTTTATACAACATCCACATTTTACGGTAACTGAGCAATCAGATATCAATAGGTCTTTTGGCAAATTCTTCTTTTGTAACGCCGTTATACTCTCAGGATGTCTGTGTCCTAGACGTCTATGTCACATGTGAATACAATTCTTGTGATCATGTGTACATAACTTTATCTGTTCCTTTAGGGTAAGTTCACACAGGGCATTTTTTGCTGCGTTTTTTGGACATAGAGCATGTCACTTCTTTCAGTGTTTTTCACCCATTGAATTAAATGGATGGTGAAAAAATGCTGCAAATAAACAGGTTGACTTTTCTTGCAGCGTATTTGCTGCAGAAAAGTCAAGGACAGCCAGATGCGACCTCACATTCGGCTCTGCTACCTCTAGATGGCAGGCAGCATGATGCGTCCATACAGCCTGTCATCCAGCAGAGCGGAACCGAACCCCATTCACTTGAATGGGGGTCCGACATTACAGTGTTTGACATGTTGTCATATACATGACAGCGACGCAAACACCGCTTCTGATCAGCGGGGAAATCATCCCCGCCGGTCAGAGAGCCGTGGCTCCCACGGTGTCAGAGGACAGTGGGAGCGCTAAGCTGTGATCGGTATAAACTTTACCTCGGGTCACTGGTGTCATCCGATGGGACTACTGATTTCATAATCTGACACCTGCTAACGCTAATTACAGTGACAGCAGGAGTGGCAGATGGGAGTTTTCATCTGCAGCTCCTCCACTATAAATAATTTAAAAAAAAAGAAAACGGCTTGGGTTCCCCCCTATTTTTGATAACCAGTCAGACAAAACTCCCAGCTGTCAGCTTCAGCAAGGCTAGTTATCAAGATTTATTTAAATAATTTAAAAAAAACAGCGTGGGGTCCCCCCCATTTTTGACAAACAGCCTTGCTAAAGCTCACAGCTAGGGGCTGGTATTCTCAGGCTGGTAAGGGGATATTCATATAGGCCCCCAGCCTAAAAATAGCAGCCCGCAGCTGTTCAGAAAAGGCGCATCTATTAGATGCACCAATTCTGGCGCTTTGCCCGCCTCTTCCCACTTGCCCTGTAGCGGTGGCAAGTGGGGTAATATTTGTGGGGTTAATGTCACCAGTGACATTAAGCCCATGGCTTAGTAATGGAGAGGCATCTATAAGACACCTATCCATTACTAATCCTATAGTTGTTACATGTAAATAAAGACACAGGCAGAATAAAGTCCTTTAATGAAATAAAACACCACACAGTTTTACCATTTATTATTCAGGTAATCCAAGCGAAGCCATCGATCTCCTGTAATAAAAATAAAAATAATAAACTAACACAAATACTCCCTGGTCCGACGCAGTCCAATATAACGAGTGTCCCAGGCAGTAATCCATATCTGGGGGAGATAAAGTTTACAACCGGGAGCGCTCCTAATGCGACCACTCCGGCTGTAAACTACTGGGGAATGAAAGATACGCAGAGGGCGCAGACTCAGTAACTAGCGGTAATGTCACTGAGCCTGCGCTCCTTTACAGCATGACCTGATGTATCCTCTGGACCATGGGAAAATACCAGTGAAGAGGTTACCGCAGGTAATCTATCTAATCTATTTTTCTATTATCTATCTATTCATAATATCTATCTATATCTATCTATATATATTGCATGCCTCACTTTTCAGTTTTTGAATTTCCACAAAAATTTAAAATAACCAATAAATTTCGTTCAACTTCACAATTGTGTTCCACTTGTTGATTCTTCACCAAAAGTTTACATTTGGTATCTTTATGTTTGAAGCATGATATGTGGGAAAAGGTTCCAGGGAGCCGAATACTTTCGCAAGGCACTGTAGCTTCCTGGTCACCTTGGACATAAAAGGAGTCCCCTGATCTGTTAGAATCTCCTTTGGTAGCCCAAGGTGACAAAACATGGCAAATAGTTCACGGGCTATTAGTTTGGCCAAGGTGTGGCAGAGAGGTATTGCCTCTGGGTACCATGTGGCGTAGTTCACTATGATCAAAATATGTTGATGGCCACAGGCGCATTTCACTATGGGACCTACCAGATCCATGGCTATCCGCTCAAATGGTACTTCTTTGATGGACAGAGGTAATAATGGACTTTGGTAGTTTGTGGTGGGTGAGGATAGTTGGCACTCTGGACACGTGTCGCAGTACCTCTGGACCTCCACGTAGACCCCAGACCCAAAAAAATGCGGGATGCCCTCCTGCATCTTTTTTGGCCCCCAAGTGTCCTCCTAGCATGTGGGTGTGAGCCATGTCGAGCACCGCCCGACAGTAAGATTGGGGTACCACCAGCTGTTCCACCACCTCATCCCAGACGTTATCCACCCGATATAACAACTCCTGGTGGATAGCCATATGGGGTAAAACTGTCTCTGCACCTGGTTGCTGAGCTACTCCATTAATTTCAATCACCCTTTCTTGTGCCCGGGCCAGGGTGTGATCCTGGAGCTGAGCTGTTCCAAACTTACCAGGGGACACTTCCAGTTCGGGGATCGGTAGGGTCTCCTCAACCCCTCCTGCCAATACCTCTAGGGGAAACCTATCAAGGTTATACTCTGTCCCTATGATGACAACCCCTACGGCAGGTATCCATGACTCGGGATCTTCGGGTTCCACGCCCAGAATAGCATTTACCTTGGGAGGTTAACCCTGGTGTCCCATAGGGACCAGAACAGGGGCAAGTCTCTTCCCAAGACAGTCCCATACGGAAGAGTTTTTACCACTCCCACATGTCTTACTTATCCACACAGGGTGGAAAATGTAATCTCCACGGTCGGGTACTTTCGAAGTTCCTCTTGTAAGCATACCACCCCCACTTTTCATCCATTGAGGTTGTCCCCGGCAACAAGGGACCCATGAACTAGAGTCATTAAGCTCCCCGAGTCCAAGAGAGTATCCGTTGGGTACTCGTTAACGAGTACCTTGCACAGTTGGGGGTTCGGTACCGGCAGTGCCTGTGGTGGCAGTTCCGACTGGCTGGGTGTACATAGACACACGGCGAGCATACACGCAGTCAATGGGTTCAGCTGTCAGGGGCAGTTGGCAGCCACATTCCCTGGCCTTTGGCACTGCCAAAACTTAATAGCTGCAAAACGAGTGGACTTTGGGACTGTTTTAGGGGACACGGGTCTATTGTCCCTCTCCTTTTGGGATACCCCCCTCCATACGGGCAGGGTCCTCTCTCCTCCTGTACCAGTTGTGACTTGTATAGTTCAAGATTATTGTACTTGTTTATTATGTATACCCCTCCTCACATGTAAAGCGCCATGGAATAAATGGCGCTATAATAATAAATAATAATAATAATAATAATAATACGGGCTCAGTCTGCATTGGCCCCAGTGGAGGGTCGTGGACTTTTCCCAGAGTCCGGGGCTGGCAGGGTCTTACATGACAGCCAAAGTGGAGCAGTGTCCCGTATAAAGTCCTGAGTGGCTGTATACCGCTCCACCAGTCCAACTACCTGGTCCAGAGTGCCTGGGTCCCCCTTGCCCCACCCAACGCTGTATGGCTGCTGAAAGAGCCCTCACCAGCCGGTCCACCACCACCCTCTCAGACTGAAGCCATTTTTTAACCAGTTGCAGCAAGTCATAGGCCTGAGACCTGGCAGGGTGAAACTCGTCAAAGGACAATTGGAACACCCTTTGGGCCCGCACATATGTATTAACCAGGGCTGTGGAGTCGGAGTCGTGGAGTCGGAGTCGGTAGAAATGTACCGACTCCAGATTTAAAAAAAAGTATTAATATTTCATAATTGAACTTTCATATGAATTTTGTAAATGTTACTGAAATATATATTTTCTATCAAACTATGAACAATAGTGATAAGCAGTTCTGCTGGAGATAGAGACATTTCTTAACCCCTTTACCCCCAAGGGTGGTTTGCACGTTAATGACCAGGCCAATTTTTACAATTCTGACCACTGTCCCTTTATGAGGTTATAACTCCGAAACGCTTCAACGGATCCTGGTGATTCTGACATTGTTTTCTCGTGACATATTGTACTTCATGATAGTGGTAAAATTTCTTTGATAGTACCTGCGTTTATTTGTGAAAAAAACGGAAATTTGGCGAAAATTTTGAAAATTTCGCAATTTTCAAACTTTGAATTTTTATGCAATTAAATCACAGAGATATGTCACACAAAATACTTAATAAGTAACATTTCCCACATGTCTCCTTTACATCAGCATAATTTTGGAACCAATTTTTTTTTTTGTTAGGGAGTTATAAGGGTTAAAAGTTGACCAGCAATTTCTCATTTTTACAACACCATTTTTTTTTAGGGACCACGTCTCATTTGAAGTCATTTTGAGGGGTCTATATGATAGAAAATGCCCAAGTGTGACACCATTCTAAAAACTGCACCCCTCAAGGTGCTCAAAACCACATTCAAGAAGTTTATTAACCCTTCAGGTGTTTAATAGGAATTTTTGGAATGTTTAAATAAAAATGAACATTTAACTTTTTTACACAAAAAATTTACTTCAGCTCCAATTTGTTTTATTTTACCAAGGGTAACAGGAGAAATTGGACCCAAAAAGTTGTTGTCCAATTTGTCCTGAGTACGCTGATACCCCATATGTGGCAGTAAACCACTGTTTGGGCGCATGGGAGAGCTCGGAAGGGAAGGAGCGCTATTTGACTTTTCAATGCAAAATTGACAGGAATTGAGATGGGACGCCATGTTGCGTTTGGAGAGCCACTGATGTGCCTAAACATTGAAACCCCCCACAAGTGACACCATTTTGGAAAGTAGACCCCCTAAGGAACTTATCTGGATGTGTGGTGAGCACTTTGACCCACCAAGTGCTTCACAGAAGTTTATAATGCAGAACTGTAAAAATAAAAAATCATATTTTTTCACAAAAATTATATTTTTGCCCCCAATTTTTTATTTTTCCAAGGGTAAGAGAAGAAATTGGACCTCAAAAGTTGTTGTCCAATTTGTCCTGAGTACGCTGATACCCCATATGTGGCAGTAAACCACTGTTTGGGCGCATGGGAGAGCTCGGAAGGGAAGGAGCGCAGTTTGACTTTTCAATGCAAAATTGACAGAAATTGAGATGGGACGCCATGTTGCGTTTGGAGAGCCACTGATGTGCCTAAACATTGAAACCCCCCACAAGTGACACCATTTTGGAAAGTAGACCCCCTAAGGAACTTATCTGGATGTGTGGTGAGCACTTTGACCCACCAAGGGCTTCACAGAAGTTTATAATGCAGAGCCATAAAAATAAAACAAAATTTTTTTCCCACAAAAATTATTTTTTAGCCCCCAGTTTTGTATTTTCCCTAGGGTAACAGGAGAAATTGGACCCCAAAAGTTGTTGTCCAATTTGTCCTGAGTACGCTGATACCCCATATGTGGGGGGGAACCACCGTTTGGGCGCATGGGAGGGTTCAGAAGGGAAGGAGCGCCATTTGGAATGCAGACTTAGATGGAATGGTCTGCAGGCGTCACATTGCGTTTGCAGAGCCCCTAATGTACCTAAACAGTAGAAACCCCCCACAAGTGACACCATTTTGGAAAGTAGACCCCCTAAGGAACTCATCTTGATGTGTTGTGACAGCTTTGAACCCCCAAGTATTTCACTACAGTTTATAACGCAGAGCCATGCAAATAAAAAATATTTTTTTTTCCACAAAAATTATATTTTAGCCCCCAGTTTTGTATTTTTCCAAGGTTAGCAGGAGAAATTGGACCCTAAATGTTGTTGTCCAATTTGTCCTGAGTACGCTGATACCCGATATGTGGGGGGGAACCACCGTTTGGGCGCATGGGAGGGCTCGGAAGGGAAGGAGCATCATTTGGAATGCAGACTTAGATGGATTGGTCTGCAGGCGTCACATTGCGTTTGCAGAGCCCCTAATGTACCTAAACAGTAGAAACCCCCCACAAGTGACCCCATATTGGAAACTAGACCCCTCAATGAACTTATCTAGATGTGTTGTGAGAACTTTGAACCCCCAAGTGTTTCACTACAGTTTATAACGCAGAGCCGTGAAAATAAAAAATCTTTTTGTTTTCCCACAAAAATTATTTTTTAGCCCCCAGTTTTGTATTTTCCCAAGGGTAACAGGAGAAATTGGTCCACAAAAGTTGTTGTCCAATTTGTCCTGAGTACGCTGATACCCCATATGTTGGGGTAAACCCCTGTTTGGGCACACAGGAGAGCTCGGAAGGGAAGGAGCACTGTTTTACTTTTTCAACGCAGAATTGGCTGGAATTGAGATCGGACGCCATGTCGTGTTTGGAGAGCCCCTGATGTGCCGAAACAGTGGAAACCCCCCAATTATAACTGAAACCCTAATCTAAACACACCCCTAACCCTAATTCCAACGGTAACCCTAACCACACCTCTAACCCTGACACACCACTAACCCTAATCCCAACCCTATTCCCAACTGTAAATGTAATCTAAACCCTAACCCTAACTTTAGCCCCAACCCTAACTGTAGCCCCAACCCTAACCCTAACCCTAGCCCTCACCCTAGCCCTCACCCTAGCCCTAACCCTAGCCCTAACCCTAGCCCTAACCCTAACCCTAACCCTAACCCTAACCCTAGCCCTAACCCTAACCCTAGCCCTAACCCTAGCCCTAACCCTAGCCCTAGCCCTAACCCTAGCCCTAGCCCTAGCCCTAGCCCTAACCCTAGCCCTAACCCTAGCCCTAACCCTAGCCCTAACCCTAACCCTAATCCTAGCCCTAACCCTAGCCCTAATGGGAAAATGGAAATAAATACATTTTTTTTTATTTTTCCCTAACTAAGGGGGTGATGAAGGGGGGTTTGATTTACTTTTATAGCGGGTTTTTTAGCGGATTTTTATGATTGGCAGCCGTCACACACTGAAAGACCCTTTTTATTGCAAAAAATATTTTTTGCAATACCACATTTTGAGAGCTATAATTTTTCCATATTTTGGTCCACAGAGTCATGTGAGGTCTTGTTTTTTGCGGGACGAGTTGACGTTTTTATTGAAAACATTTTTGGGCACGTGACATTTTTTTATCGCTTTTTATTCCGATTTTTGTGAGGAAGAATGACCAAAAGCCAGCTATTCATGAATTTCTATTGGGGGAGGCGTTTATACCGTTCCGCGTTTGGTAAAATTGATAAATCAGTTTTATTCTTCGGGTCAGTACGATTACCGCGATACCTCATTTATATCATTTTTTTATGGTTTGGTGCTTTTATACGATAAAAACTATTTTACAGAAAAAATAATTATTTTTGCATCGCTTTATTCTCAGGACTATAACTTTTTTATTTTTTTGCTGCTGATGCTGTATGGTGGCTCTTTTTTTGCGGGACAATATGACGCTTTCAGCGGTACCATGGTTATTTATATCTGTCCTTTTGATCGCGTGTTATTCCACTTTTTGTTCGGCGGTATGATAATAAAGCGTTGTTTTTTGCCTCGTTTTTTTTTTTTTTTTCTTACGGTGTTTACTGAAGGGGTTAACTAGTGGGACAGTTTTATAGGTCGGGTCGTTACGGACGCGGCGATACTAAATATGTGTACTTTTATTGGTTTTTTTTTTTTATTTAGATGAAGAAATGTATTTATGGGAATAATATTTTTTTTTTTTTTTCATTATTTTGGAATATTTTTTTTAATTTTTTTTACACATTTGGAAAAATTTTTTTTTACTTTTTTACTTTGTCCCAGGGGGGGACATCACAGATCAGTGATCTGACAGTTTGCACAGCACTCTGTCAGATCACTGATCTGACATGCAGCGCTGCAGCCTTCACAGTGCCTGCTCTAAGCAGGCTCTGTGAAGCCACCTCCCTCCCTGCAGGACCCGGATCCGCGGCCATCTTGGATCCGGGGCTCGAGCAGGGAGGGAGGTGAGGAGACCCTCGCAGCAACGCGATCACATCGCGTTGCTGCGGGGGGCTCAGGGAAGCCCGCAGGGAGCCCCCTCCCTGCGCGGTGCTTCCCTGCACCGCCGGCACATCGCGATCATCTTTGATCGCGGTGTGCCAGGGGTTAATGTGCCGGGGGCGGTCCGTGACCGCTCCTGGCACATAGTGCCGGATGTCAGCTGCGATAAGCAGCTGACACCCGGCCGCGATCGGCCGCGCTCCCCCCGTGAGCGCGGCCGATCGGCTATGACGTACTATCCCGTCCAGGGTCAGATAAGCCCAGGGCACCTCGACGGGATAGTACGTCTAAGGTCACAGAGGGGTTAAGGTACCTTCACACATAACGATATTGTTAACGATATCGTTGCTTTTTGTGACGTAGCAACGATATCGTTAATGAAATCGTTATGTGTGACAGCGACCAACGATCAGGCCCCTGCTGGGAGATCGTTGGTCGCTGAATAAAGTCCAGAACTTTATTTCGTCGCTGGACTCCTGCTGACATCGCTGGATCGGCGTGTGTGACACCGATCCAGCGATGTCTTCACTGGTAACCAGGGTAAACATCGGGTAACTAAGCACAGGGCCGCACTTAGTAACCCGATGTTTACCCTGGTTACCATCCTAAAAGTAAAAAAAAAACAAACACTACATGCTTACCTACAGCCGTCTGTCCTCCAGCGCTGTGCTCTGCACTCCTCCTGCACTGACTGAGCGTCGGTCAGCCGGAAAGCAGAGCGGTGACGTCACCGCTCTGCTTTCCGGCCGCTGTGCTCACAGTCAGTACAGGAGGAGAGCAGAGCACAGCGCTGGAGGACAGACAACATTAGGTAAGTATGTAGTGTTTGTTTTTTTTTTACTTTTAGGATGGTAACCAGGGTAAACATCGGGTTACTAAGCGCGGCCCTGCGCTTAGTTACCCGATGTTTACCCTGGTTACCGGCATCGTTGGTCGCTGGAGAGCGGTCTGTGTGACAGCTCTCCAGCGACCAAACAGCGACGCTGCAGCGATCCGGATCGTTGTCGGTATCGCTGCAGCGTCGCTTAATGTGAAGGGGCCTTTACTTCTTGTGTGTCACTGTTCTCCACTGCCCTTATCTAATCTTATACTTAGTTAACCTCATGCTGCTCCAACCCCCCTACTTACAATGTATGAAACTGAAAGTGAAAATGAAAATCAAAGAACACAGCCAGTACATTTCAGCAGAATTTTTCATGTGCACTAAAAGAAATTGAGAAATTTGACCGTTCATCAAAAATAACAGTGCAAAAAGCGATTCCTCTGTATCCTGACATTGTCAGAGATGTTGCCCGAGTGGTTACTGCTTTGCCACCAACCCAAGTTGGTGTAGAGAGGTTGTTCTCTGCTCTCAAAATAATTACTGTATTTTCTGGCGTATAAGACTACTTTTTAACCCCTTAAAATCTTCTCAAAAGTCGGGTGTCGTCTTATACACCAGGTGTCGTCTTATAGGGCAGGTGCAGAGTAATCTGCGGTCGCCGCATATTGTGGGGGGAGCGACCCCAATGACAAGGAGAGGGGGCACCTCACCGGGAAGGTGTAAGTGAAGCAAAGGCAAAGAAGGAGATAATAGGATACAAGGGCAAGCCAGATGAGTGAAAGAGGAGTGTTTTTCTAGGCACAGCACCGCTCTCTCTCTTTTTTGCATACCCCTGACATCCCAGACACTGACAGTTTGCTTCACTTACACCTTCCTGGTGAGGCGCTCCCTCACCTCGTCATCGGGACCACTCCCCCCACTATATACGTCGACCGCAGATTGCTCCGCACCCACCCTATAAGACGACAACCGGCATATAAGACAACCCCCGACTATTGAGATTTTATATTTTAACTGGAAAAGTTGGGGGTCGTCTTATACGCCCAGTCGTCTTATACGCCGGAAAATACGGTAGATCAGATTTGAGGGCATCCATGAAGGAGGATCTGACAGAGGCAATACATTTTTTGAGGACAAATTTATAGATTTCTTCTTATTAACTGCATAACAGTGTTTATTGCATATTTACTTACAAGAGTTTAGAAAAGTTTATAAAAGTTATTTGCTATATTCTAATTGTATTCTAATAAATATAGTTTTTGCTCTAAGTGGTCTGATTACTTATATGATGGTGAGAAAATGAATAAGCACGATGTTAATATTGGACAACAGTAAATTTATTGTTACGAATTGGCCATTTATGAAGGAGCCAGAGTCGGAGTCGGAACCTGATAAAATCCAAGAGTCGGAGTCGCAACTGTGGCTTACCAACTCCACAGCCCTGGTATTAACCCCAAGTCGGTCAACGATCTCACTTCTTTGATTCTCATACTCCAAGGCATCCTCCTTGCTGAGGTCCAGGAAGGCCTTCAGGGCATCTCCCTTCAGGAAGGGGGCCACGACTTCAGCCTACTGGGAAAACAGCAAGCTCTCCCACTCTGCTGTGCACCCGAACACTGTAATTAAAGCCTCCATATCATCCTCAGGACTCATCTTCCACAGTGCCGACCGGACCTTGTACCAGGCCTCAGAACGGATCGAGGTCATTAGTGAGGGCGCCTCTCACAGAGCCACAATCTGTTGCACTTGAGAGATGGCCAATTGTCTTAGTATTTCCTCAATCTTGTCAGCCGGCTTGAGCTGCAGCATTGCAGGCCTAATAATCGACATGCAGCACGCTTTGGGGTATGCTCAGTTCACACTGCCCGCATTCTCCATCATATGTAGTGCAGCGGTGTCCTCACTGTGCAGTGATGAGTGTTGTGAATTCCGCTCTTGGGCTCCCTCCGGTGGTTGTAAGTGGCACTTTTGTGAGTTCTGCTCTTGGGCTCCCTCTTGTGGTTTCTAGTGGTATGGCTGCTCCTTGGAGTTAGCTGTCATCAGCTGCCTCCACTTATTGTCCGCTATTTAAGTCTGGCTCTTTATTCAGCCTGTGCCACTTGTCAATGTTACTAGCTGGATTCACATCTCTGCTTGGATTCTCCTGGTTTCCTGACCAGTTCTGCAAAGATAAGTTCTGGCTTTGCTTATTTCAGTCCACATGTTGTGGACTTATTGTTCTGTGCATTCTATATTGGTCCAGTTGTCAGTATGGATTTTTTCTGTTAGCTGGAAGCTCTGGGAAGCAGATTTACCCTCCACACCTTTAGTCAAGTGTGGAGATTTTGTAAACTCTGTGTGGATTGTTTTGTAGTTTTTATACTGACCGCACAGTATCCTTTCCTGTCCTATCAAGCTAGACTGGCCTCCTATGCTAAAATCTGATTTCATTTCTGCGTATGTTATTTTCCCCTCCTCTCACCGTCAATATTTGTGGGGGGCTATCTTTCCTTTGGGGATTTTCTCTGAGGCAAGATAGGTTTCCTGTTTCCATCTTTAGGGGAAGTTAGATCTTAGGCGGTGCCGAGGGGTCTAGGGAGCGTCAGGTACCCCCCACGGCTATTTCTAGTTGCGCTGCTAGGTTCAGGGTCTGCGGTCAGTACAGATACCACCTCCTTCAGAGCTTGTCTCATGTTGTTCCTAAACCACCAGATCATAACAGTACAAGTGGCCAAAGATGAATTAAATGCATCTCAAAAGAAGGAAAAGAAAGTTCTGAACCTTCTTTTTTTTCTGTGCTTTGGTTTGTCTTTTTTTTTTCCTCTTGATATCTGGGTGGTTCAGGATATATGTTTTGGCATGGATGTTCAGGGTTTGTATTCTCGTGTGGATCAACTTGCTGCAAGAGTACAGAATATCCAGGACTATGTTGTCCAGACTCCGGCTTTAGAGCCCAGAATTCCTACTCCTGATTTGTTCTTTGGGGACAGATCCAAGTTTTTGAACTTTAAAAATAACTGCAAATTGTTTTTTGCTTTGAAACCCCGTTCTTCTGGTGATCCCATTAAGCAGGTGAAAATCATCATATCCTTGCTGCGTGGTGATCCTCAAGACTGGGCTTTTTCTCTTGAAACAGAGGAACCGGCATTATTGAATGTAGATGTATTTGTTCAAGCGCTCGGATTATTGTATGACAAACCTAATTCTGTGG
Source organism: Ranitomeya imitator (assembly GCF_032444005.1). NCBI lineage: Eukaryota > Metazoa > Chordata > Amphibia > Anura > Dendrobatidae > Ranitomeya > Ranitomeya imitator. Next base: position 422,333,935 of record NC_091285.1, on the reverse strand, counting down.
ATCATGCTGAAAAGACCCTGTTGGCCTTGTGTCAAGGTCAGGAAGCGGCAGAGTTATACTGCCAGAAATTTAGAAAATGGTCTGTGCTCACTAAATGGAATGAGGAGGCTCTGGCTGCTATTTTCAGAAAAGGTCTTTCTGAAACCCTTAAAGATGTTATGGTGGGCTTTCCTACGCCTGCCGGTTTGAGCGAATCTATGTCTCTAGCCATTCAGATTGATCGGCGTCTGCGCGAGCGCAAAGCTGTGCACCATATGGCAGTATCCTCTGAGCATAGTCCTGAACCTATGCAATGTGATAGGATTTTGACTAGAATAGAACGGCAGGAATTCATACGTCAGAATAGGCTGTGTTTTTACTGTGGTGATTCGGCTCATGTTATCTCTGATTGCCCTAAGCGTACTAAGAGAGTCGCTAGGTCTGTTACCATTAGTACAATACAGCCTAAATTTCTCTTATCTGTGACCCTGATTTGCTCATTGTCGTCCTTTTCTGTCATGGCATTTGTGGATTCAGGCGCTGCCCTGAACTTAATGGACTTAGAATTCGCCAGGCGCTGTGGTTTTTCCTTGCAGCCTTTGCAGAGCCCTATTCCTTTGAGGGGCATTGATGCTACACCCTTGGCCAAGGATAAACCTCAGTACTGGACACAGATGACTATGTACATGGCTCCTGCACATCAGGAAGATTGCCATTTTCTGGTGTTGCATAACCTGCATGATGTTGTTGTGCTGGGATTTCCATGGTTACAGGAACATAATCCGGTGCTGGATTGGAAAACTATGTCGGTGACTAGTTGGGGTTGTCGAGGAGCACATAGTGACGTTCCTTTGATGTCAATTTCCTCTTCCCCCTCTTCTGAGGTCCCTGAGTTTTTGTCGGATTTCCAGGATGTATTTGATGAGCCCAAGTCCAGTTCCCTTCCTCCACATAGGGACTGTGATTGTGCTATTAACTTGATTCCTGGTTGTAAGTTCCCTAAGGGCCGACTTTTCAATCTGTCTGTGCCAGAGCATGCCGCCATGCGGAGCTATGTTAAGGAATCTTTGGAGAAAGGGCATATTCGGCCCTCTTCGTCACCATTGGGAGCGGGTTTCTTTTTTGTTGCTAAGAAGGATGGCTCCTTGAGACCCTGTATTGATTATCGTCTTCTTAATAAGATCATGGTTAAATTCCAATACCCCTTGCCTCTGCTTACTGATTTGTTTGCTCAGATTAAGGGGGCTAGTTGGTTTACTAAGATTGACCTCCGAGGGGCATATAATCTTGTTCGTATTAAACAGGGTGACGAATGGAAAACTGCATTTAATATGCCCCAAGGCCATTTTGAATACCTTGTGATGCCATTTGGGCTCTCTAATGCTCCATCTGTGTTCCAGTCTTTCATGCATGATATTTTCCGCAATTATCTTGATAAATTCATGGTCGTATATTTGGATGATATTTTGATTTTTTCCAATGATTGGGAGTCTCATGTGAAGCAAGTCAGGATGGTGTTCCAGATCCTTTGTGATAATGCTTTATTTGTGAAGGGGTCTAAGTGCCTATTCGGAGTTCAGAAGGTCTCTTTTTTGGGTTTTATTTTTTCTCCCTCGTCTATAGAAATGGATCCTGTTAAGGTCCAAGCTATTCATGACTGGATCCAACCCACATCTGTGAAGGGACTTCAAAAATTTTTGGGCTTTTCTCATTTCTATCGCCGTTTCATTGCCAACTTTTCCAGTGTGGTTAAGCCTCTTACTGATTTGACGAAGAAAGGCGCTGATGTGACTAATTGGTCCTCTGAGGCTTTTGAGGCCTTTCAGGAGCTTAAACGCCGATTTACTTCTGCCCCTGTATTGCATCAACCAGATGTTTCTCTTCCTTTTCAGGTTGAGGTCGACGCTTCTGAGATTGGGGCAAGGGCCGTTTTGTCTCAGAGGGAGTCTGATGGTTCTTTGATGAAACCGTGTGCTTTTTTTCCAGAAAGTTTTCGCCTGCGGAACACAATTATGATGTCGGCAATCGGGAGTTGTTGGCTATGAAGTGGGCGTTTGAGAAGTGGCGACATTGGCTTGAGGGAGCTAAACACCGTGTTATGGTCCTGACCGATCATAAGAATCTGATTTACCTCGAGTCGGCCAAGCGGCTGAATCCTAGACAGGCTCGATGGTCCCTGTTTTTCTCCCGTTTTGATTTTGTGGTCTCGTATCTTCCGGGATCTAAGAATGTTAAGTGTTGTGAATTCTGTTGTCGGGCTCCCTCCTGTGGTCATGAATGGTACTTCGGCTGGGTCTGTCCATGGACTTCCTCTGGTGCGCGTTTCTGAGTTTCACAGGTGACGAGGTTAATTCGTTAGCTGCTGCTCTATTTAACTCCACTTAGATCTTTGCTCCATTCCACCTGTCAATGTTCCAGTATTGGTCTGTTCACTCCTGGATCGTTCTTGTGACCTGTCTTCCATCAAAAGCTAAGTTCCAGCTTGTATTTCTTTGGTTTGCTATTTTTCTGTCCAGCTTGCTATTTAATTTGTTGTCTTGCTTGCTGGAAGCTCTGGGACGCAGAGGGAGCGCCTCCGCACCGTGAGTCGGTGCGGAGGGTCTTTTTGCGCCCTCTGCGTGGTCTTTTTGTAGGTTTTTGTGCTGACCGCAAAGTAACCTTTCCTATCCTCGGTCTGTTCAGTAAGTCGGGCCTCACTTTGCTAAATCTATTTCATCTCTGTGTTTGTATTTTCATCTTTACTCACAGTCATTATATGTGGGGGGCTGCCTTTTCCTTTGGGGAATTTCTCTGAGGCAAGGTAGGCTTTATTTTTCTATCTTCAGGGATAGCTAGTTTCTTAGGCTGTGCCGAGTTGCATAGGGAGCGTTAGGCGCAATCCACGGCTATTTCTAGTGTGTTTGATAGGTTTAGGGATTGCGGTCAGCATAGTTCCCACGTCCCAGAGCTCGTCCTTATTATCAGTAACTATCAGGTCATTCCATGTTCTCTTAACCACCAGGTCCATTATTGTCCTGACCAGGGCCGCCATCAGGGCATGACAGCCGTGACTGGCGTATGGGGCCCGGTGAGCAGAGGGGGCCCGCATCGGGCCCGTCTCATCTGCTCACCGGGCCCCCCCTGCAGGCGCTGTGGGCGGCACACTATTGACGTGCGGGCCCGCGCCCGCACGTCAATAGTTAACAGCCGCCAGCCAGTCTGAGGCTGGCAGCTGAATAGGGCCCCGGCCGCAGTGCGCACTCGCCGGCGTCGCCGGCGTCTGACGTCATTGTCAGCCGCCGGGCCCGGCGAGTGCGTCTGTGTGGAGCCAGGGGGGATCTTCACCCGGCGCTGGAGCATGGCCAGGTAAGAAGTCGTGTTTTTTTTTTTCTGAGAGCGGCATCCAGGGGGGCCCGGGGGGCAGAATGCTGGACACACAGGGGCAGAAATGCTGGATACAGTGGGGCAGAAATGCTGGACACACAGTGGGGCAGAAATGCTGGACACAGTGGGGCAGAAATACTGGACACAGTGGGGCAGAAATGCTGGACACAGTGGGGCAGAATGCTGGACACAGTGGGGCAGAATGCTGGACACAGTGGGGCAGAAATGCTGGACACAGTGGGGCAGAAATGCTGGACACAGTGGGGCAGAAATGCTGGACACAGTGGGGCAGAAATGCTGGACACAGTGGGGCAGAATGCTGGACACAGTGGGGCAGAATGCTGGACACAGTGGGGCAGAAATGCTGGACACAGTGGGGCAGAAATGCTGGACACAGTGGGGCAGAAATGCTGGACACAGTGGGGCAGAAATGCTGGACACAGTGGGGCAGAATGCTGGACACAGTGGGGCAGAATGTTGGAGACAGTGGGGCAGAATGTTGGAGACAGTGGGGCAGAATGTTGGAGACAGTGGGGCAGAATGCTGGAGACAGTGGGGCAGAATGCTGGAGACAGTGACAGGGGCAGAATGCTGGAGACAGTGACAGGGGCAGAAATGCTGGACACAGTGGGGCAGAATGCTGGACACACAGGGGAAGAAATGCTGGACACAGTTGGGCAGAATGCTGGACACACAGGGGCAGAAATGCTGGACACAGTGGGGCAGAATGCTGGACACACAGTGGGGCAGAAATGCTGGACACAGTGGGGCAGAAATGCTGGACACAGTTGGGCAGAATGCTGGACACACAGGGGCAGAAATGCTGGACACAGTTGGGCAGAATGCTGGACACACAGGGGCAGAAATGCTGGACACAGTGGGGCAGAAATGCTGGACACAGTGGGGCAGAATGCTGGACACAGTGGGGCAGAAATGCTGGACACAGTGGGGCAGAATGCTGGACACACAGGGGAAGAAATGCTGGACACAGTGGGGCAGAATGCTGGACACACGGGCAGAAATGCTGGACACAGTGGGGCAGAATGCTGGACACACAGTGGGGCAGAAATGCTGGACACAGTGGGGCAGAAATGCTGGACATAGTGGGGCAGAAATGCTGGACACAGTGGGGCAGAAATGCTGGACACAGTGGGGCAGAAATGCTGGACACAGTGGGGCAGAATGCTGGACACAGTGGGGCAGAATGCTGGACACAGTGGGGCAGAATGCTGGACACAGTGGGGCAGAATGTTGGAGACAGTGGGGCAGAATGCTGGAGACAGTGGGGCAGAATGCTGGAGACAGTGACAGGGGCAAAATGCTGGAGACAGTGACAGGGGCAGAAATGCTGGACACAGTGGGGCAGAATGCTGGACACAGTGACAGGGGCAGAATGCTGGACACAGTGACAGGGGCAGAATGCTGGACACAGGGGCAGACTGTGAGACCCAGGGGCAGTATGCTGGACATTGGGGCAGAATGCGAGACACGGGGCAGAATGGAGATACGGGGCATGATTGGAGACACGGGGCATGATTGGAGACATGGGGGCATGACTGGAGACAGATGGGGCAGGATTGGAGACAGATGGGGCAGAATGGAGACACAGGGGGCATGATTGGAGACAAGTGTCAGGATTGCAGACATGGGGGCATGGTTGGAGACATAGGGGGCAGAATGGAGACATGGGGCATGATTGGAGACACTGGGGGCAGAATTGGAGACAGAGCGTGCAGGATCATGGGGCAAGATGGATATGATGGAGACAGATGGGACCGGATGGAGAGATCACATGGGGCGATCATATGGGGCAGGATGGGGAGATCATATGGGGCAGAATGGATACTCATGAGGGCAGGATGGGAGAACATCTGGCTGACGCCAGGAATGAGACACACAGGGCCAGGATGGGGGATATTATTAATACCATAGGGGCTAATTTAGGGATATTATTACTGCAGAGATGTATTTATTTTATTTTTTGAGTATACTGTTTTAAATGGGGGGCGGCCCTGTTACTGTATAGAGTGATACTATGTCGCCTTCTTCATGTGGTGTAATGTAGAAGTTGTGAAAAATTAAGTAATGTGTTCTGCAAGCGGAGCTCGAGATAACTGTGTTATTTCCTGCAGAGAGAAGTCCTGGCTGGATGAAATGATGGCGGTCTGTGCTGGATGAAAGATGAAGGACTTCACCTAGAGACGTCACACTATACACTGTATACTGTATACAGAGCTCCTGTGTATAATTTCACTAGTGATCACTATATTATCTGTACACAGACACTGCTTACTAATTACAGATCTCCTGTGTATAATGGCACTTATGGTGATAGTATGGTGCTTTTTTTTAAATTACTGATCAGAATTGTAGTATTCAGTCACTATGTGGTGGTAATATGTGGTCTGGACATGGTGTTGTGGTATATGTTCCTTGTATGTGATATTATTCGATCCCTGTGGTGGAAATATGTCATCTGGTCATGGTGTTGTGGTATTTGTTCCTTCCTTCCTTTTAAAAATTGAAAAATAAATAAAAATATACCTAAATTGTATTGCATATTTTAACAAATATTTAATAGGTTACAGCAGAGTAGGGCCCGGCCAAAAGTGTCTACCTTGTTATGGTGTCGGCTTAAAAAATATTTTGGCCAAAACAAAAGCTGCCGGCTATATGTGTGATCTGGTGATGGGAACTGTCAATGTGTGATAGGTGAGAAGTGGAGTTTTTCCAAGAGAGCGGTGGGACTGTGGACAGTTCGAGGGGTGGAGCCTGGAGGCGGGGCTGGGGTGGAGCCTGGAGGTGGGGCTGGGGTGGAGCCTGGGCGGAGTCTCAAGGGGCCCCGAAAATTTTGCCAGTATGGGGCCCCGAAATTTCTAGTGGCAGCCCTGGTCCTGACCACCAGGTCATAACAGTTAAGGCTGATGCCCTATCTAGGAGTTTTTCACCTTATTCTCCTGGAGTCCTGGAGAGGGTTGGCATTCTTAAGGAGGGGGTGATTCTTTCTGCTATCTCCCCTGATTTGCGGCGGGTGCTTCAGGAATTTCAGGCTGATAGGCCTGACCGCTGTCCAGTGGGGAAGCTGTTTGTTCCTGATAGATAGACAAGTAAGGTAATTTCTGAGGTTCATTGTTCAGTGTTGGCTGGTCATCCTGGGATTTTTGGTACCAGAGATTTGGTTGCTAGGTCCTTTTGGTGGCCTTCCTTGTCTCGCGATGTGTGTGCTTTTGTGCAGTCCTGTTGGACTTGCGCCCGGGCCAAGCCTTGCTGTTCCCGCGCTGTGGGTTGCTTTTGCCTTTGCCGGTCCCTGAGAGGCCCTGGACGCATATTTCCATGGATTTTATTTCGGATCTTCCTGTTTCCCAGAAGATGTCTGTTATCTGGGTTGTTTGTGACCGGTTCTCTAAAATGGTCCATCTGGTACCTTTGCCTAAGTTGCCTTCCTCCTCAGATCTGGTTCCATTGTTTTTTCAGCATGTGGTTCGTTTGCATGGCATTCCGAAGAATATTGTGTCTGACAGAGGTTCTCAGTTTGTCTCTAGATTTTGGTGGGCCTTTTGTGCTAGGATGGGCATTGATTTGTCTTTTTCTTCGGCGTTTCATCCTCAGACTAATGGCCAAACTTAGCGAACTAATCAGACCTTGGAGACCTATTTGAGATGCTTTGTGTCTGCTGATCAGGATGATTGGGTGTCTTTCTTGCCGTTGGCCGAGTTTGCCCTTAATAATCGGGCTAGTTCGGCTACTTTGGTTTCACCTTTCTTTTGTAATTTTGGTTTTCATCCTCGTTTTTCTTCTGGGCAGGTTGAGCCTTCTGATTGTCCTGGTGTTAATTCTGTGGTGGACAGGCTGCAGCAGATTTGGACTCATGTGGTGGACAATTTGACGTTGTCTCAGGAAAGGGCTCAACGTTTTGCTAACCGCCGTCGGCGTGTTGGTCCCCGGCTTCGTGTGAGGGATTTGGTTTGGTTGTCTTCTCGTCATGTTCCTATGAAGGTTTCTTCTCCTAAGTTTAAGCCTCGGTTTATTGGTCCTTATAGAATTTCTGAAATTATTAATCCGGTGTCTTTTCGTTTGGCTCTTCCTGCCTCTTTTGCTATTCATGATGTTTTCCATAGATCTTTGTTGCGGAGATATGTGGTGCCCGTTGTTCCCTCGGTTGACCCTCCTGCCCCGGTGTTGGTTGAGGGAGAGTTGGAATATGAGGTTGAGAAGATTTTGGATTCTCGTTTTTCGAGGCGGAGGCTTCAGTATCTTGTCAAGTGGAAGGGTTATGGCCAGGAGGATAATTCTTGGGTTGTTGCCTCCGATGTTCATGCTACCGATTTGGTTCGTGCTTTTCACTTGGCTCGTCCGGATCGGCCTGGGGGCTCTGGTGAGGGTTCGGTGACCCCTCCTCAAGGGGGGGGGGTACTGTTGTGAATTCCGCTCTTGGGCTCCCTCCGGTGGTTGTAAGTGGCACTTTTGTGAGTTCTGCTCTTGGGCTCCCTCTTGTGGTTTCTAGTGGTATGGCTGCTCCTTGGAGTTAGCTGTCATCAGCTGCCTCCACTTATTGTCCACTATTTAAGTCTGGCTCTTTATTCAGCCTGTGCCACTTGTCAATATTCCTAGCTGGATTCACATCTCTGCTTGGATTCTCCTGGTTTCTTGACCAGTTCTGCAAAGATAAGTTCTGGCTTTGCTTATTTCAGTCCACACGTTGTGGACTTATTATTCTGTGCATTCTATATTTGTCCAGTTGTCAGTATGGATTTTTTCTGTTAGCTGGAAGCTCTGGGAAGCAGATTTACCCTCCACACCTTTAGTCAGGTGTGGAGATTTTGTGAACTCTGTGTGGATTGTTTTGTAGTTTTTATACTGACCGCACAGTATCCTTTCCTGTCCTATCTATCAAGCTAGACTGGCCTCCTATGCTAAAATCTGATTTAATTTCTGCGTATGTTATTTCCCCCTCCTCTCACCGTCAATATTTGTGGGGGGCTATCTTTCCTTTGGGGATTTTCTCTGAGGCAAGATAGGTTTCCTGTTTCCATCTGTAGGGGAAGTTAGATCTTAGGCAGTGCCGAGGGGTCTAGGGAGCGTCAGGTACCCCCCACGGCTATTTTTAGTTGCGCTGCTAGGTTCAGGGTTTGCGGTCAGTACAGATACCACCTCCTTCAGAGCTTGTCTCATGTTGTTCCTAAACCACCAGATCATAACAGGTGAGGCAGTGACCCAGGAAAGTTCAAAGTAAACGTAGTTTTAATGTCCAAAAACTCACGAACAAAACAAACATTATCCTCTGGATCGCAGTCTGGAAACAAGACAGTCCGGAAATAAGTTAATGCGTGCGGTTGCTGAGGGCGACAGCACCACCGTATCACGCCATGGGATGCCAGGAGTTCGCTCCACTTGGCTCTGTGTTCCCTCACACAGGCTGAGCTTTTGCGAAGCTGACAGCTCTGCAGCTTGCAAACTTCACACTGACACCCCCAACCCTCTGCTGCAAGGGCTTTTACAATAACCTGTGGCCGTAGGCCACATGGAAAACCCAGCCGGGGAAGGAAACGGACCACACCACTACCTTCCTGTAGTCCGTTTAAAAAATAAAAGCCTATAACAGGTTTTCCTAAATCTGCATTGGTCAAATAGCTTGCCCAAAGACAACACTCACTTTTATTCTGCATTTCAATCACAGCTATGCCTGTGACTGCAGTGCACTCCTATGGCCTTAATATTCTTGTGTGCGCATCCTGGGGGCACATAGCGACACAGGTGCATAGAAGAAATCCCTGCTTCCCCTCATTATAATGGCACCATGCATATCTCACTGACCTGCACCATGCAGTTGTTGAGCTGTAGTAGCGCATATGCGCCATTCACTCTCGCGGTTATGTAAAATGTATCAGTCTTTCTATGGGCAGAGTCTTCATCGATCTTCTCTCAGGGGAGTCTCTGCTATTGTGCAGTGACTCGCCAGCGCCTGTGCAGAAGATGAATGAAGAATCTGCCTATAGAAAGGCGGATGTTTCACATAACCGCGCAAATGGACAGCCCATGCCCTGGATTTCAGTGCCGCAACTGCACGTCACAGGTCAGCGTGATGCTAATGGGAGGGGGGTACCATTAAAATAAAGAGATGAGGCAGGGATTTCTTACAGACACTGCACACCCCCTCGCACGTAAAACATTATAACTGCATTTCTCAACATCTACACCGCAGCTATGAGGCATACAGGTAAGACTGCTTTAACCATTCTATTATCTGTATGCCCATAGGAATAGATCAAAATTGCCCAGCGGGTGACAGATTCCCTTTAAGAAACAAAATTAACAGTTATATGGGTCTGTGTACATGACCCAACCAGTGGCACAAACGAACTGTAAGGGTGCTTTCACATTGCATTCAGGCACCTGTTCGGAGGCCTCATCAGACGGGGCCATAAACTATAATGGTGCCAGCAGAGAGAACATTCACTCTGTAGTGCATCATTTTCGTGCATTTACACCTAATCGAGGTGGACACTCAGATACAGTTGCCTCCAGTAGGCAAACGATGCACGGCAGAGCTTACATTCGCTCTGCCGGCATCATTATAGTCTATGGCCCCGTTGAATCCCATTTTGTGGAAGGTTCGGACGTAAGCCCTGATGGGGCCAATGAACGGGTGCCCTAATGCAATGTGAAAGCACCCTAATTGATCGCTCAGTGCACACTGTGGGTCGGGTTTGCTGTGCAGCACTGAGAACGATGATCTCTTGCACTGCGCAAAAGTTCACCTACTGAACAAACGTTTGCTCATTTATCGAGTGGTCGTCAGCCTGTGTACACCATTATCTTGATAATCTTTCAGTGTAAATGCAGCTTAAGACTTTCAGAAATACATATGGTAGAAGTCCCTTGTACCATTTTTTTATCAAACATCGTTGATGAATTTCTTGATATTATTGCCCTATTGTTTTCTTCCTGTAATCAATGGACAAATGCAAAGACACATTTGTCTGAGATAACTTACATGGAAATCTTTCCTCAAAGTTAATGTCTCACACTTCTCGCCGTCAGTGGCACAGTTGTAGATTAGATCTGTCTATCTTTCCTCACAGTTCTCTTGTAGAGTGCAGTCATGGCTCTGTGTAAGAAGATAAGGTGATGTGTCTACGTGGTTATAGCCAATGTAAAAGAAACTGTTCCCCGCCCTATGACTTTTATCCTCCTCCTAATTGGTGACCTTGTTTGGCATTGTTCGTGCATTTCCCATTGTGGTGCAGTGATGTCCACGCTATGCAGTGATGAGGCAGTGACCCAGGAAAGTTCAAAGTAACCGTAGGTTTAATGTAAAAAACCTTACAAACAAAAGAAACAGTATCCTCCAGATCACAGCTGAGAAACAAAACACTTCAATTATGCGTCCGCTTGCCGATGGCGACCTCACCACAGTATTATGCTGCGGGGTGCCAGGAGTTCGCTCCGCTGGGCTCTGTGTTCCCTCACACAGGCAGAGCTTTTGCAGAGCTGTCTTTTCTACACCATGCAAACTCCACACTGACACCCCCAACCCTCTGCTGCAAAGGTTTTTAGACTAACCTGTGGCCATAGGCCACTTGCAAGACCCGGCCTGGAGGAAACGGACCGGCGCCACTTCCTTCCTGCAGTCCATTTAAAAAATAAAAGCCCTTACTGGCTTTTCCTGAACAATGCACAGGCAAAACAGCTTGAGCAGGTCTACCCTTACTTTTATGTTACCCAGTGACTCAGAGGCATCCTGCTTTCGGCACAAGGCACTACAGCGGGTCCAATAGGACTCCGTCCGCATCCCGGAGGATACATATCGACCCTTGCATATGACACCGGTCACTGCCTCACACCATTGACTTCAACAGAAACTGCAAGTAAAAACTGTGACTACATACATTACCTGATTTCTGCAAAGAAGTGCATTGAGAAAGTAGAGAAATGTCTCAGCTTTCAATTTCTACTCTGTCCTAGAAAAAAAGATATAAACATGATTGGTTGCCAATCTCCAATATCTGTAATGTTTTTTTAAATGAGGCCTACAGGGCACATATAATGGTCAAAACAGCAATGGTAAAATATAATGGCTGAACTGATTACAATACCTAGCAGCATATAGGGCTGTGTAGCTACAGATCAGTCAAGAAGATAATGCTGACCAATCTGTACCAACAATGGACATGTGAACATCAGAACAGGATGATGCAACAATGGAAGGAGGTGGCCTAGTCTTATATTATCATGTTTACTTACACATTATGTGGAGGGCTGGGTGATTGTTCCTCACCTGGGGAAGAGATGACACCACTATGTGATGCTCTGGACAATATTCTCCTTGGATAACTTGGTTCTTGACATTCATGTTGATATTACTTTTACACGCACCACCTACCTAAATTCTGTTGCAGACTATGACCCCAATTCATCATTTACAATATATACTCGAGTATAAGTTGACACGAGTATGAGCCGAGGCACCTAATTTTCCATGACAAACTGGGTAAACTTATTGACTCGAGTGCAAGCCGGGTACGCATTGTCCCCTCATCCCTATCCTGGTATGCATGGCTCCCTTGTCCCTGTCCTTGTATGCATGGCTCCTTATACCTTATCCATGTATGCATGGCTCCTTATCCCCTTATCCTTGTATGGTTCCTATAAAAAAACAAGCAAACATGCTACTTACCTTGCCTGCGTGCCCTCGTTGCATCTAGTTCCAGAGCCAGCAACTCTTCCTGCCGAGTGATCACGTGGCCCTGCTCATTAAGGTAATGAATATTCACTCCACGCCTATGGGAGAGATGTGAATATTCATTACCTTAATGAGTGGGGCCATGTGATCGCTCAGCCGGAAGAGCTGCTGACGCCGGAATGAACGAGATGCAGCGAGCGTGTGCTGGAAGCCGGCGGCTGTGGCTGTCAATGTACGCTATTACAAAGAAATTAATATTCATTTCTCTTTAGCAGCGGCACAGGCTTTAGCCACATCCGCCGGCTCCTGCCTCTGTGGCCCGTACATTTTTTATGCTACCTTATTTTGTGGACTATAAGGTGCACCAGACCATAAGATGCACCTAGATTTTAGAGGAAAAAAAACATTGAAGGAAAAAAATTTGGTTATGACGCATTGTTATTGGGAGGGGATCTGCTGCTGACACTTATGGGGTAATGTCCCCCAATTCTGTACTAATATCCCCCATCCTGGAATATATATATGTCCCCATCCTGGAATATATGGCCCCCAGTCCAGGTATCCATGGCCCCTCATCCCCATTCTGGTATACATGAGCCCCTCATCCCCATCCTGGTATACATGAGCCCCTCATCCCCAACCTGGTATACATGGCCCTCATAAAAAAAATGATTCTACTCACCTTTCTTCCACTCCCTCACAGCACGGTGTCCTGTGCTGATGCCAGCATGATTTCAGTGTGTAACAGCGCATGACATCACTGCCATGCACCCTCACACTGAGCTCAGCTGCGGGAATATTCACTGCTCTCCACACCCAAAACTATGGGAGTGGGGAGTAGTGACTATTTATTCTGTTTAATAGCAGGCACAGAGTTAGCCGCACCCACCGGCTTCCTGTGGCTCGGCGATCACGTGTGCCCGCTATTAAAGAGAATAAATATTCACTGCTCCCCACTCGCATTCCAGAACTCTTATTGAGTTTTTTGCTATAGCCCTTACCAGGAGGGTAGATAGAATGGACATTATTTTTCGCTCCTTCTCTCTCCCTATTGGTGATATCTTTGATGTGTACATGTTTTAGTTCTTATTATGTACTAGATGGTGGCCCGATTCTAACGTATCGGGTATTCTAGAATATGTAGGTAGTATATAGCACAGGCTACGTACTATATTGCAGTGACGTAGTATATAACACAACCGACCTAGTATATAACAGAGCTACGTAGTATGTAACCAGGGCTGTGGAGTCAGAGTTAGTTTTGGTTGGAGTCGGAGTCGGAAGAAATGTACCGACTCCAGCTTTAAAAAAAATGTATTAATATTTCATAATTGAACTATCATATGAATTTTATAAATGTTACTCAAATATATATGTTCTATCAAACTATGAACAACAGTGATAAGCAGTTCTGCTGGAGATATAGGGATTTTTGTGTGTACTCACCGTAAAATCCTTTTCTCCGAGCCACTCATTGGGGGACACAGGACCATGGGTTATGCTGCTGTCACTAGGAGGCTGACACTAAGCTGAGACAAAAAAGGGTTAGCTCCTCCCCTGCAGTATACACCCTCATGCTGGCATGCAGAGACCCAGTTAAGTGCAAAAGCAGTAGGATAATGAGAACAATATATCAAAAAACATTGGAACATAACATGTCAAACAACAGTCAAAGACTAAAAAAGATAACTAGCCGTAAGGCTACCAGGGTGGGTGCTGTGTCCCCCAATGAGTGGCTCGGAGAAAAGGATTTTACGGTGAGTACACACAAAAATCCCTATTTCTCCTTCGCCTCATTGGGGGACACAGGACCATGGGACGTCCCAAAGCAGTCCCTGGGAGGGAAACAATACAACCACGTAACTTCATGTACCATCTGACTACCAATGCGCAACGGCCGCCTGCAGGATACGCCTGCCAAGGGCCGCGTCCGCAGAGGATTGGATATGCACATTGTAATGCTTTGTGAAGGTATGCAGGCTGGACCACGTTGCGGCCTTGCAAACCTGCTCCGCTGATGCCTGGTGCCGGATGGCCCAGGAAGCACCCATCGACCGAGTGGAGTGAGCTCTAATCCCCGCCGGGATAGGACTGCCCCTGACCCGATAGGATTCCTGGATAGCAGATCGGATCCATCTAGCTATCGTGGATTTAGACGCCGCCAAACCCTTTCTGTGACCCTCCGGGAGCACGAAAAGGGCGTCCGATTTTCTGAAGTGTGCCGTTCTGGAAATGTACCTCCTGAGAGCCCGTACCACGTCCAGAGTATGGAGAGCCTTCTCGACCCTATGTTTAGGCTGCGGACAAAAGGAGGGAAGGATGATGTCCTCGTTAAGGTGGAAAGATGAGACCACCTTTGGAAGAAACGCGGGAGAAGGACGTAGGACTACCTTGTCCTGATGAAAGGCAAGGAAAGGTGCCCGACAGGATAGAGCGGCGAGCTCTGAAACCCTTCTGATGGACGTCACCGCTACCAGGAAGGCAACCTTCCAAGAGAGAACAGAGAGCGGAACGTCTTGAAGGGGTTCGAACGGCGGTTCCTGGAGAGCCCCCAGGACCAAATTGAGATCCCAGGTCTCCAAAGGCATCCTGTAAGGAGGAACAACATGGGAGACTCCCTGAATGAAAGTCTTGACCTGAAGGTTGGTGGCGATCCAACGCTGGAACAGCACGGATAAGGCTGAGATCTGACCTTTAAGAGAGCTCAGGGCCAAACCGGAATCCAGACCGGACTGAAGGAAATTCAGGATACAAGGGATGGAGAAGCTGAGTGGAGGGAGCCCTCGGAGCCTGCACCAAGAAAAGAAGGTCTTCCAGACGCGGTGGTAGATAGAGGCAGAGGACGCCTTGCGAGCACTTAGCATGGTAGGAATGACCTGCTGAGAGAAACCAGCACGAGCTAGAATCCAGGTTTCAACAGCCACGCCGTCAAACGTAGGGCCCCTGAGCTCTGATGGTAGATCGGTCCTTGGCGAAGTAGGTCTTGGCGGTCTGGCAACCGCAAGGGGACGTCGGCTACGAGCTGAACGAGCTCCGCGTACCAAGCGCGACGAGGCCAGTCTGGGGCGACCAGAATGACCGGGCCTCCCTCCGTCCTGATCTTTCGGATGACCTTCGGCAGTAAGGGAAGAGGAGGAAACACGTATGGGAGTTGAAAATGATGCCACGGAGAAATTAGCGCGTCCACTCCTATGGCCTGGGGATCCCGAGATCGAGCGATGAAGTTGTGGACCTTGGCGTTCCATCTGGATGCCATCAGATCCACGTCCGGGGTCCCCCAGCGAAGACAGATCTGGTGAAAAACTTCTGGGTGAAGTTCCCATTCCCCCGAGGCAAGGCCCTGGCGGCTCAGGAAGTCCGCTGCCCAGTTCTCGACTCCCGGAATGTGCACCGCCGAGATGATGGAGTGGTTGGTCTCGGCCCAACGAAG
Organism: Ranitomeya imitator; assembly: GCF_032444005.1. Classification (NCBI taxonomy): domain Eukaryota; kingdom Metazoa; phylum Chordata; class Amphibia; order Anura; family Dendrobatidae; genus Ranitomeya; species Ranitomeya imitator. The sequence goes on along the minus strand of NC_091285.1, from coordinate 422,318,480 downwards.
GATGAGAGAGACTTCCCTCATCGCCGCCCTGCTGCGGGTACCCCCCTGGTGGTTGATGTAAGCCACCGCCGTGACGTTGTCCGATTGGACTCTTATTGGGTGACCCGCAAGCAGAGCGTGGAAGTGAATCAGAGCAAGTCTGATAGCACGAATCTCCAGAATGTTGATGGGGAGGCTGGATTCCCGAGCAGTCCAACGACCCTGGGCCGAGTGGTGAAGAAACACCGCCCCCCAGCCAAGAAGACTGGCGTCGGTGGTTACCACTAACCAGCGGAACAGGAGGAAGGACTTCCCCTGGAGAAGAGATGGTCCCAGGGTCCACCAAATGAGAGAATGTCTGACCCGAGGAGACAGGGGACAAGGGAGGTCGAGAGAAAAGAGACTCCTGTCCCAGTTGTCCAGCAGAGCCTGTCCTGTTGTAAGGGGCGGAGATGGAGTTGAGCGAAGGGAACAGCTTCGATTGCCGCAACCATCTTTCCCAGGATCTTCATGGCGAACCGAATGGTTCGCGGGCGAGGATGGCAGAGTGTACGGACTCCCTGCTGGAGCGCTTGGACCTTGGACCGAGGAAGCAAAACCAGCCCCCTTGAAGTGTCCAGGATCATTCCCAGAAAGGAGATCCGACGGGAAGGAACGGGAGATGACTTGTCTAAGTTGATCAGCCAGCCCAGGCGAGAAAGCGAATCCAGGGTAATGTGGACGCTTGACTCGCAGGCCTGAAACGACGGGCCCTTTATGAGGAGATCGTCTAAGTAAGGTAATACGACGACTCCTCGAGAGTGAAGAATGGCCATGACAGCCGCCATGACCTTGGTGAACACCCTGGGCGCCGTGGCGAGACCGAAGGGCAAGGCTGTGAACTGAAAATGGTCCTCTCGAATGGCAAAGCGAAGGAACCTCTGATGAGGCGGGAAGATCGGGATGTGAAGATAGGCATCCTTGATGTCTATCGAGGCCAAAAATTCCCCTCTTTCCATGGAGGAGATGACCGATCTGAGCGATTCCATCCTGAAGTGCCGGACTCTCACGCACCTGTTCAGAAGCTTCAGATCCAAAATGGGACGAACGGTCCCGTCCTTCTTTGGCACGACGAAGAGGTTTGAGTAGAAGCCTCTGAACCTCTCGTGTTCCGGGACCGGCACGATGACCCCGCTCTGGCGGAGGGAGTGGATGGCGCAAAGAAGGGCGCGAGACTGAGCTCCCGAACTGGGAAGACGAGAGGGGAAGAACCGAGTGGGAGGGGGAGAGGAGAACTCTATCTTGTAGCCAGACGATACCAGATCTCTGACCCATTCGTCGTGAACGACGGAGAGCCAGGCTTGTTGAAAAAGGAGTAGACGACCGCCTACTCTTCTGGGATCGACTGGCGCTGTTCCCGAGTCATTGAGAAGGGAATCTGGGAGGTCTGGAACCTCTGGTTCGGGGCTGCCTCGGTTTCCCGCGCCAGGAGGGATTAGGTCTGAAGGAAGGACGAACGTCTCTGTCTGCGCGGGCGGAGCGGTCCGATCTGGGAAGGCCAGAGGGATTGGACCAGGCAGAGTTGGTACGAAAAGGCCGAAAACGAAAGTAAGGCTGGCGCTGGAAAGCCGCCTTGGGCCTCTGTTGGGGAAGAAACTTGCTCTTTCCCCCTGTGGCGTCGGAAATAAGCTGGTCAAGCTTTTCGCCGAAAAGACGCCCGCTTTGAAAAGGGAGAGAAATCAGGGATTTTTTAGAGGAAGAGTCTGCGCGCCAATCTCTGAGCCAAAGGGCCCTTCTAATAGCGATGGCGTTGGAAGCCGCCGAAGCAGCGCAATTTGCCGCGTCGAGAGATGCGAACATAACATAATCGCTGGCCATGGCTAGCTGCTTAGCCAGGTCCGCCATCTCCGAGGGGAGGTCCTGCTCATTAATGGATTTCGCTAGGGCATCCGCCCAGGAAACCATAGCCTTGGACACCCAGGCCGCGGCGAAGGAGGGAGACAGGGACGAGCCAGAGGCTTCGTACACCGAGCGAGCTAGAGAGTCTATCTGGCGTTCGGTGGGACTCTTAATTGAAGCGCCCTCCGGGACTGAGAGAAGAGTCTTAGAAGCCAGGCGCGAGACCGGCGGATCTACCGTGGGGGGATCCGTCCAGTCTTTCACGAGATCAGCTGAGAAGGGATACTTGGAAACCAAGACCTTCTTACCCGTGAAGCGCTTGTCTGGGTGTTCCCTGTGACGCCTGACTATGTCCAGGAAGGCTGGATGAGAGGCAAAAGCTTTGTGAGAACGCTTGGTTCTGGAAAAGGAGACCGCATGTTCCGGAGCGGAATTAGAATCGTCATCCACCTTTAGTGCGTGATTGACTGCTACGATGAGGGAGTCAACCGTGGCTCTGAACTCCGGAGCCTCCGGATCCAAAGAAATTTCAGACTCATGTTCAGAGTCCTGAACGCTTCGAGCCCCCAAAGAGGGTGAGCGAGAGGTGGAGCTGCCAGAGTCTGAGTGACGAGAACGCTCCGGAGAGGTAGTACGGGTCCGTTTTCTGGACGACCGTGCCTCTTTAAGAGGCGAGCGGCCCCTGCTGGCCGACGATTCCCCTGCTATGGAGGGATCCCTTAGCACCTGTAGCGGATTGCCCCGTTCCCCGGGAGGATTTTGAATGGACTTGATGGCGTTAGCTAAAAAATCCACGGACTGAGAAAGCGAGGCGACCCACGGGGGGGGGGGCTAGGTACTCCAGGGTCGGTGGCGGTGGAGGGCTCCTGGGCACACGGGGCATCGCAGGCAGAGCAGAGGGGAGAGCTTTGAGGCCTAGGAAGAGGGGCCTGGCAGGTGGTACACGCAGAAAAGAAGGTTGTATGCACCTTAGAAGATTTTTTAGACCTTGACTGCGACATGCTAATGCAGACAAAATTACAGGGTCTATATAGAGGTGACCAGTGACTGAGAGGGCGCTGCAGAGGGGAGCTAACGATGTCTCCTTACCCCGGTCCTGTGTCCCGCTATCCAGGAGAGACGAACTGCTGGGGTGTTCACTCTGAGAGGAGGAAGCCGGCTGCACGTGGGCCACTGACGCACCAGAGATGCGACAGGCAGGAGCTGCGGCGCTGAGGAGAGGGACCAAGATGGCCGCCGAGATCAGGAAGAGAAATCTCGGCGGCTGTGAGAAGCGCCAGGAGCGGGGGGCGGCGCCACAGACACTGGCTGGAGTGGGCGGAGCTTAGCGGCGGCGACCAGCGGCTAGGCCGAAGCCGGGGACTAAATTTGCGGCCTCGGCCCGGCGCGCGGTCGCGAGCGCCGGAAAGGGACAGGGACCGCCCAAAAAGCCTGCAGATGGAGCCCAGGGATGAGGAGCCCTCCTGACCGCCGGCGACACCCCCCCCCAGTCCCCCCACCGGGCACTTACCCTGAAATGGAGGTGAGAGGGAACCATGGTGCCATATATAGGAACGGTGCAGGGGTTGGGAAGCCTTCTATCCACCTACCCCACATGGGGGGTGGAGAGGAACCGTCCACCACCTGAGTCACAAGTCACATTGGTGATGCAGTGTGGTCTGCACGGACGCCACTGGGATAAAGCCACTGTACAGCCGAGGGAAGAACCTGGTGGACAGGGCAGATGTCCGGCAATAAAAAGGCCTGGCTGCAGAGGAGGATACTGGAGGTAGGAACACCAGTGCTCGTCTGTATAAGGGGAGATCGGGGCCCATTAGGGGAGAAACCGTCGCCCAAAAAAAAAAGGACAGCTCAGGCAGTGGCTCCCACGTCGCAGGAGAGGATACGGTGAGGTGAAACTCCCGTGCTCGCCTGTTGTTGGTTCGGGGGAGATCGGACCTTAGAAGAATCCGTCGCCCCCTTCGTCCGGAATAGATGAAAAAAGAGAGAAAAAATCAGTGTGCCTCCTACGGACACTAAGCTTAAACTGGGTCTCTGCATGCCAGCATGAGGGTGTATACTGCAGGGGAGGAGCTAACCCTTTTTTGTCTCAGCTTGGTGTCAGCCTCCTAGTGACAGCAGCATAACCCATGGTCCTGTGTCCCCCAATGAGGCGAAGGAGAAAGAGACATTTCTTACTTCTTGTGTGTCACTGTTCTCCACTGCCCTTATCTAATCTTATACTTGGTTAACCTCATGCTGCCCCAACCCCCCTACTTACAATGTATGAAACTGAAAGTGAAAATGTGTTGCAAATTCTTAGTAGTAAAGCTCCTCCTCTAGACTAGATGTTTGGTGTGCGTCTTCCAAGCATCTCACAGCTGCTACTCAGAAGAGGAAGATTGTAAGAAGTATTATCCTTTCAACAAACTTTGCATCAGTTAACTGTGAGTACACGAGGAATAACAGTATTACTGACCACTATATCAGTTGTACGACCTGGCAATAATTTTGTACAATTGTTTTTAGGAAAAACAATTGTCATTTGGATTGTGAATGCAGAATTAAAAACCTGAGAATGTCAAAGAAGCGTCACATTAAATCAGCTGTATTTGAACATTTCACCATCACTCAAGATAGAAAACATTATGTCTGTCAGTGTACGACAAATGATCCAGACGAAAACAAATGCTGTGAAGCCAAGATCAGTGCATATTCAGGCAAAGATAAAAATGCTCCTACCAGAGCTTCTAATCTAAAGAGACATTTACAGCGCTTTCATCCAGAAGTACTGAAAGAAGTGGATGAGAAAGACTGCATCCAAACCAATGAACCAGTGCCCAGCTCTTCCAGCCAAACAAAGGAGCAGAGAACTTTGCAGCCATCAGTTGCAAGATATTTTGTCAGTGACAAAGTTACTGTGACAATGACAGTAGATACATTTAAAAAACAGATCATAGAGCTTGTTGTAAATGATAGTGTGCCTATTTCATTATTTTCACGACCAGCTTTTATGTGTCTGAATGGGGAAATGGCACCGGAACCTGACGCTTGCACTGCGCCGAGGACAGCAGGCGACCTCGGAGGGTGAGAATAACCTTTTTTTTTAAATTATTATTATTTGTAACATTGGATTGTTTTACTATTGATACTGGTTGGTCACACAGGGTTAATAGCTGCGTTAACGGAGTGCATTACAGCACGGTCCGTTAACTCTGGCATTAACCCTGTGTGAGCGCTCAGTGCTGACTGCAGGGCAGTAAAGCAGCGGCCATTTCGCTGCCAGACAATGGCCATCGCTGATTGGTCGTGGCAATGGCCGTGGGCGTTTTGCCACGACCAATCAGCGACTTGGATTTCCATGACAGACAGAGGCCGCGAGTCCGCGACCAATGAATATCCGTGACAGACAGACAGAAAGACAGACGGAAGTGACAATTATATAGTAGATGCATTGTCCTGGTCTTCCCCATTCCCTTTTGTTTCTTATCCAACAGTATTCGAAATGACTGGAAACTAATGATAGGTAATTCACTGACCCGAAGATGGGTTTGTCTCAGACTTGTAGCTCGACAGTACAACATTTTAGGTAAAACAACATATGTTCCACTTTATTAGAGAAGATAGCTAAGATTTTAACTCTAAATGTTAAGGGTCTCAATTCAAACATCAAGAAATGCATTAGTTCTCAATGAACTACACACACAACGTGCAGACATAGTTTTTCTACAGGAAACTCACTTAAAGAGCCACTGTCACCCCCCTGCAGCCGTTATAAACTAAAAGAGCCACCTTGTGCAGCAGTAATGCTGCATTCCAACAAGCTGGCTCTTTTAGTTTTGTGTTCAGGTATTACTAAAATAAAGCGTTTTGAAACTCTGCAAAAATACCTGTCTTTGTCCACGGAGGCGGGTCTGAAGCCTCCTCTGTGAAGTGCCCAACAGCCGTCACTCACATCTTCTGGGGCGATGGTCGTCGCCCCCTCCGCGCTGTTTTCTTTTCAAATCCGGCGCCGGCGCTGTGTAAATATTTGTGGGGCAGGCGCAGTAAGCTCTGGCTGTCTGACGTCACAGCCAGGCTTGCAGATTGCGCCTGTGCTGGCAGTGCGCCCACCCACCTCGGGAATCCCTGCCCCGCACTGTTATGCATTGTGCACAGTGCGGGGCTAGGATTCCTGGGCATGCGCACTGCATGTCTCAGACTCTCACCCACGTCCCCCACCCCCCGCCTTACAGCCTCTGGCTATTCAGCTGAGCTCATCCTGCCGCCTCCTCCTTTTGCTCATAGCAATCGCCGGGAAAGAAACAACCTAGGAAACTTTCCTGCTAGCTGTGTTCTTTAGGTGTATGGATATGTTACTAAATTGGGGGTGATCTTTACCCAGCGATAAGTAAAGTTATATACTGATCTGGCCATGCATTATACCGCACTATCGATATATATTGGATGTTGGGGGAGCATTATACCGCACTATGGATATATATTGGATGTTAGGGGAGCATTATACCGCACTATGGATATATATTGGATGTTAGGGGAGCATTATACCGCACTATAGATATATATTGGATGTTGGGGGAGCATTATACCGCACTATGGATATATATTGGATGTTGGGGGAGCATTATACCGCACTGCTGATCAATAAACGGAGATGTTGTGGAAGCATTATACCACACTGATGATCGCTGCTATGTAGCAGAGCCGATCAGGCTATGCCAGCTTCTAGCCTCCCATGGAGGCTATTGAAGCATGGCACAAGTAAAAAAAAAAGTTTTTAAAAATATGAAAAAAAATATATAAAAAATATAAAAGTTTAAATCACCCCCCTTTCGCCCCATCCTAAATAAAACAATAAAAAAAAAAAATCAAACATACACATATTTGGTATCGCCGCGTTCAGAATCGCCCGATCTATCAATTTAAAAACAGCATTAACCTGATCGCTAAACGGCTAAACAGAATTACGTTTTTTTGGTCGCCGCGACATTGCATTAAAATGCAACAACGGGCGATCAAAAGAACGTATCTGCGCAAAAATGGTATCATTAAAAACATCAGCTCAGCATGCAAAAAATAAGCCCTCACCCGACCCCAGATCACGAAAAATGGAGACGCTACGGGTATCGGAAAATGGCACTTTTTTTTTTTTAAGCAAAGTTTGGAATTTTTTTTCACCACTTGGATAAAAAATAAACTAGACCTGTTAGCTGTCTATGAACTCGTAATGACCTAGAGAATCATAATGGCAGGTTAGTTTTAGCATTTAGTGAACCTAGCAAAAAAGCCAAACAAAAAACAAGTGTGGGATTGCACTTTTTTTGCAATTTCACCGCACTTGGAATTTTTTTCCCGTTTTCTAGTAAAAGACATGGTCAAACCAATGGTGTCTTTCAAAAGTACAACTTGTCCCGCAAAAAATAAGCCCTCACATGACCATATTGACGGAAAAATAAAAAAGTTATGGCTCAGGGAAGGAGGGAAGCGAAAAACGAAAACGCAAAAATGAAAAAGGGCCGCAACTTGAAGGGGTTAAACTTAGACAGGAATAAAAAGTTATACCCAATATATTTAGCATTCCAGTCTGGGACATGTCCTGTTCAAATTTTATCAGCAATCACTGACCCTCAGGTTACATATATTATACTCCAAGGGACATATAGAGATATCCCAATTATACTATGCAACGTATTATACTATGCTCAATGTCTTGCAGATCTCATTCCTAAATTGGGTGTTCTTGAAGCTCTTGCGCCTTCCTCGATCTGCCTGGATAGTTGGAGATTTCAATGTTGTTATGTTCAAATACAATAGACAGGTTATGTCATGGTTCCACCCCACAGGGTGTATGGGGTGTGCTGAAGCAGTCAGTACTCTGATTGACAGCTTGGCCATCCAATCTGGTACAGGGGCGTGCTGAGCTATCCTATCGGAGACTGTGAGGCGTCGGCTTTCTCAGGTGTTCATTTTCCTACTTAATGGCCATGCTTCTTAACGGAGCTGAGTTTCCCAGATCACTGCCAGATGTACATTCATCTTGTGAGGTTTGTGCTGTGCTCTCTGTGCCTTGAGTTCTATATGTTTGATCTGTTGCCTGACCTTGGACTTTATTCTGACTACCCGCCTGTTTAACCCTCTCAGCTCTGATCAGTTATCCTCCCGGTACTCTGACCTCAGTACGTTACCTAACTACACTTTTGTCTCTTCCTTCTATTTATGACATACTCTCCTGGCTTCTGACCTTGGACTCCTTGACCACTCGGGACTGATATCTTGGCCATGAGAAGTGACTAGCGTCACATTACTGTCACGGTTCCACCCTTCAGGGTGTCTAGGGCGTGCTGAAGCATGGCATTACCTCATCCACAACTACCACAAAAGAATTCAAACTGTCATTGATGTTAGAGGGGACAATACACGGTATTAAGAAATGGGGTATGTGAACTTTGGATCAGGATCATTTGGATGCTTTGGGTTGTCATTACGATTAAAAAAGAGAAAATACGGTAGTTTGACAATAAACGGCTTCACCCAACCACTAACCATGAGTGGAGAAAAAGTTTTGGTGTCATCATTCATATTCTCTGAAAAAAATGCCAAGAAAGCAAAAATTCTGGCAGGGTATGTAAAATTTTGAGCACAACTGTATTACCCTTCCTTATTTGCACACTCTATTGGGCCAGTTTGGTCCGTCAGGCTACAAAGTTAATAATAATATAACAGAAACCCTTCCCTCAATATACCGACTAGTTTGGTAAGCCAATTAAAATAAATTATAACTATAAGAAGATACCTTTAAACATACCTGGGGATACGACTGACGCCAGTTGCAAAACCAATATATTGGCATAATTATTCTTACCTGTTCACAGAAGTTAAGCGAATGCTGGGTATGTGGAATGGCCTTATGATATTGTGGTTCGAAAGCATTTCAGTGGTCATAATGACCATACTCCTGAAGGTTCTCCACCTGTTTGAAACCCTCCCAGTGAGGGTCACTTATAGAGAGATACGCAATATTCCAACAAGTTATTCTTTGATTTATTTGGGGCCACAAAAGGCACAGGATTAAAAATCAAATTCTACATGCGAGCAAATCAGGGGGTGGTTTGGGGGGTTCCTGATGTTTAACATTATTGGACAACCCACTTATGTCATATCCCAGGATGATCCAACCTCAGAACATTTTCTAGGTGGATGGAGGTAGAGAAGCAGTGTGTAGCTCCAATATACCCTAGTTCTTTCCTCTGGGGGACCTCTTCTAATAAACTTGATCCGCATATGTTGGGTCCAATTATCTTTACCAAGGCAATATGGGATTTATGCTCTAAACCAGTGTTTCTCAACTCCAGTCCTCAAGACCGACCAACAGGTCATGTTTTCAGGATTTCCTTACTATTGCATAGGTGATGGAAATAATGCTTGAATAGGTGATGAAATTATCACTAAGTAAATCCTGAAAACATGACCTGTTGGTGGGTCTTGAGGACTGGAGTTGAGAAATACTGCTCTAAACTAAAATATTCCCACTTATCTCTGAACATTCTCCTGACATCTTTCCTGTTTAATCCAAGGTTGCCGGACAGCCTGAATAATAACCAGACTAAACAATGGTTTAATAAAAAAAACTTTTCTGCTTCGTGTACATAGTGGATAGACAATTCAGGATTCTTTTACCTTTTGATAGTTTATGGACTAATCATAACCTACCCACCAATTCTCACTACCTATATTTACAAATTAGACATTTTATTTACTCTCTTTTCTTCACTCATGGAGTCTCCCCACTCTGTTTAAAAGACTGTGCCGGGCTGGTGTCTCAATTAAGGGCCTGATATCGGACATTTATCATATTTTACTCAACCCTAACCCAGATGATGATCATCTGAATTACCTTTTACATTATTAAATGAGAACATTTCTAGGAGAACATCTTTCCCCTCAGGTCTGGTAACAGATATGGAGAAATGCAGCCAAGACATCTACATGTTATACCTACAGGGAAAACCAATATAAACTGCTTATGTTTTGGTACCATACTCTCTCTCTCTTGCACAATCTTAACAATTCCTGATCATTGTTGGAGGTTTGGAATGTCAGTAGCTGACCTACTCAATATGTTTTGGTTATGTCCAGTCCCCCAGGGTTTTTGGGTATTGGTTATGTCCCTTATTTTCAAAGTTACTGGCCTCCGGATCCCTTTGGATTCAAAATTTTATTTAATGAATATCTCGCCATTCCAGATGGGTAGTAAAATTAAACAACTTATACTACAGATGACGACGTTTGATAGATGTGTGATAGCTTGCAAACGGAGGTCGACTCAGTTCCATTCACTTAACAAACTTCAATTGTGAATACAAAATATTAGAACAGTGGAAGATAGGTTGAATCCAGCGAGAGACTGTGACTTTGTGATAAAATATAGCTTTTAATGAGGTATTTAAAATAAGAACATCACCAGTAGTGCTCCACCGAATATAACATAACAGCATCGTACACATAGTGCAGCGTTAGGACCAAAGCGTTTCGACTTGCGTCTTAATCAATTCATCCATGCGAGTTCTGGACTTAACGAATCTATATGCTTACCAGGTAAGCCAACTTATTTTTCCTTTTTTCTGCAAAATATTAGAGTTATAGAAAATCTTACGGCCCTATTGAATAACACACTGGAACGTTACCGGTTGGTGTGGACTCTGAGATATATATTGGGTCCAAAGAGACTCTTAAAGACTATGGTAGCAAGCGGTGACATTGGTCAGATAGGAATATTTATATTTATGGATCTTCATCTTCATCTACCCTTTCCCTTCATATCCTCGTGTGTCACTTTCCTGTCATGTCCTTTTATCTGTTTATGCAATTCTTTAAGAATAAGATCTGATAAGTAGATGCCATTTCGGTTAAATGATAATTGCCTTAATATATAGAGGAGGTACACATTCTAATTGTATAACTTTAATTGCTCTGATTGTATATGTCTTTATTTTTCTTGTACGTAATTATGAAATTTGATACAAATATATATATATTAAAAAAATTACGCATGGCCAACTATCATCACCCATGGATCAGCATCACCACTGCTTAGCTCAGAGAGAAGGCATTTCTATATACCCCGAACACTACTTATACACAGACATTATACTACTAGTTTATCCTTAGGAGGAACTTTAGCCCATTTGTAGTTGATAATGATATTTTATGGACTCATCATGAGGGTTAATGGGGGCACTATTTGTGTGAAACCTTCATTCTAAGAAAAGCACACAGGGAATGACATACACAGGAAGGTTACCCAAGGCAATCATACTTACAATATTTTTTTATAACATTGTTGACATGCGGAATGTCAGTAAATGACGTAAACAGATTTTAATAAAAATAAACTTTCTGAATTACTCTGTAAGTGGTGTTTTATTGCTGAAGTATTATTTTTTAAAATAAAAGCTAATCATCCAATGTTATTCACATGGATATACAGTATCTGAAGCAAAGAGGAGAGTTAGGGAAGAACACATCTGTACATTACCACACAATGCTAAGTGTTTTCTGATTTTAATTTTTTATGTCAAAGGCTTCCTCTTTTAAAATAAAAAATAAGAATGTTAACTGGAACACTCCTGCAGCCCCTGGCTTTGTTATTATGGCTGCAGCGTAGCTGACAAGATGACATGATGTGACAACTGCAGCCAATCACAGTCTAGTGATTGGGTTTTGCAGTCATGCCATTTCACATCCAGGCATTGCTCTTCTGCTTCTGTCTGTTGACTACTCTTAAAGGGTTTTTCCCGCAAACAAAATTCATTTTTATTAGTGATGAATGAATATACTCATTACTTGAGATTTCACGAGCACGCTCGGGGGTCCTCCGAGTATTTGTAAGTACTTGGAGATTTAGTTTTCCTCACCTCAGCTGAATGATTTACTTCTGTTAGCCAGCTTGATTACATGTGGGGCTTCCCTAGCAACCAGGCAACCCCCACATGTACTTATGCTGGCTAACCGATGTAAATCATTCAGCTGAGGCGATGAAAACTAAATCTCCGAGCACAAAAAAATACTCGGAGGACACCCGAGCGTGCTCGAGAAATCTCGAGTAACAAGTATATTCGCTCATCACTAATTTTTATCAATACATCTTGGAATATTTAAAATTTCCCAAATTGGATGTTAAAAAATAATATTCCTGTGCTGAGAATCTTATACATGTGTCCCTGCTGTGTACTGTGTAATGGCTGTGTCTGACCGTGCAGGAACATGATCTGATCATACCACAGCTACTGGGCAGGGGAGGAAGTAACAAAAAGTGTACAGATATTACAGCATGGGATCCCAAATAATTCTTTAATTTGGAGGCAAAACTTTTTTTAAAAACAGGCAGGGAAATCCTTTATATCACAAAAAGCTGTGATCTCGTGCTGTCCTGTCTGTATACTTTTTATCTTCCTCCCCTGGCCAGGAGATGTGGTATGATCAGACATTGTTCCTGCAGGGTCAGACACAGCCATTACACAGTACACAGCAGGGGCACATGTATAAGATTATCTCAGCACAGGAACATTTTATTTAACAAGATCTATTGATTAAAATCAACTTTAACATTAACTTTTTTTGTGAGAAAACCCCTTTAGTATGGCTATTCACCTACGATGCAAGCTGGCTAAACCACCAATTTTGCCAGATATGGCCAACTATTGTTTATAAGGGTGTCTTAGTTTCCGGTGATGACAGATGTCAGCTTTATTTTAAACATGCCCTATCCGTTGTTCTTCTGGGAAAAAAAAAGAGCCCATACGTGGATACAAATGAACGCTTCTCAGTTACTCAAATGGCCACCTTCCATTCTGAACTGAAAAAAAAAATCCATGTAATAAAAAAAGAACCTCGGCTCATAAGTAGGCGAAATGGACAGTGTTTAGCAGTTATTTGTAGATCCCATATATGTATGGTGGCATAGGAAGAGGACTGTTTAAGGCTTAAGGTACCTTCACACATAACGATATTGTTAACGATATCGTTGCTATTTGTGACGTAGCAACGATATCGTTAATGAAATCGTTATGTGTGACAGCGACCAACGATCAGGCCCCTGCTGGGAGATCGTTGGTCGCTGAATAAAGTCCAGAACTTTATTTCGTCGCTGGACTCCTGCTGACATCGCTGGATCGGCGTGTGTGACACCGATCCAGCGATGTCTTCACTGGTAACCAGGGTAAACATCGGGTAACTAAGCGCAGGGCCGCGCTTAGTAACCCGATGTTTACCCTGGTTACCATGCTAAAAGTAAAAAAAAACAAACAATACATACTTACCTAACGCTGTCTGTCCTCCAGCGCTGTGCTCTGCACTCCTCCTGTACTGGCTGTGAGCCGGAAAGCAGCGCGGTGACGTCACCGCTCTGCTTTCCGGCTCCCAGACAGTACAGGAGGAGAGCAGAGAAGCAGAGCGCAGCGCTGGAGGACATACGGCTGTAGGTAAGTATGTACTGTTTGTTTTTTTTTACTTTTAGCATGGTAACCAGGGTAAACATCGGGTTACTAAGCGCGGCCCTGCGCTTAGTTACCCGATGTTTACCCTGGTTACCGGCATCGTTGGTCGCTGGAGAGCGGTCTGTGTGACAGCTCTCCAGCGACCAAACAGCGACGCTGCAGCGATCCGAATCGTTGTCGGTATCGCTGCAGCGTCGCTAAATGTGAAGGGGCCTTTAATGTGACTCATTTAGTTAAGTTCTGCTATTTTAATTCATGGCACAAAATAGTAAACTGCTTACTATGCAGTTCTTTACAATAGATGGGTTTGCCCAAAGTTACGATAAGGTCAAACTGAGATAACACTAATTGCTGAGTTCAATGTTTGTCTCGTAAAAGCAAGAACTCAGACATGCCCATATAGAAATATGCTCTCCAGTTCATATACGGCAGGTTTTTGTACATTGTTCAGACATACGTAACATTTTTAATTTACATAAAATGATCTACGAAATTCATAGTTTGCAAACAATGCCTAAATATTTCCAAATGTGATGAATAGTCTCTATTAATATGTGATCATAAGGACAAACTCGTGTCAATTTTCTTTTTTTCCCTCCCCTTATTTTACAAAAAAAAAAAAAAGTACATATAAAAAAGAAAATATTCTGTGTAGATAGGGTTTGTCTAATGAATGGAAAGGGCATGCTAAAGGATATTCAGATTCAAAAACACTATCACCGGCGCTCTACACCTCAACCCACTATATAAATGGGGATAACCTAACACAATAACCCAGCTGCTGGTGGCCACAGAACATGTGCCACTTTCTGAAAGAACCAAAAAAATTTTTTTTAAACAACGGCACCGCGCTCGGGTTATAAAAGAAATGCCATTACCCTAATACCCCTGGATATGCTGATGAACACATATGTCCTGCTGACAACAAGATATAGGCTGTTGCACTAAAGTCAGGGGCTGCACTGCTATGTGCTTACAATGAGCCCCTTCTAGGAAACAATACTTAGGGGCCAAATAGAAAAAAAGGAGGAAAGGAAGAGGTTCCTTACCGTGAATGACAATACTGGGCACACTCCGCTGCTGATGGGCGTATGAACGGATGAGGCACAGTCATGGACGCTGGCAATGATCAGAGGGTGGGCACGCAGGAGCGTGTGCGGTCGGGCGGTACGGATGCAGCACAATCCGTGCCAGCTGGCAATAACCGGAGGGTGGGCACACAAGAGCGTGTGCGGACGAGCGGTATACAGTGCCGCTACTGAGTGCAGAGCCAGGGAACGTCCCGACCGGAGGCGTCCCTGGTTGCACTAGGAAACCAAGATGGCCGACGCTGACAAGCAGCGTGTGACGTCACAGGCCTACGGAGGCTCCCGAGGACCAAAAGGATTACCAACGCGTTTCAAAGGGTGAGCGCCCTTCTTCATCAGGGTTATGGCCCCGCAGGAGGACTCCTCAACTAAATACCTTTGCTCGTCCTATATCCCCACCCACCGAGAAACATTGCCCACCCCAGTGTCTAGAATGACCAGTGCCCTATAATATCTATTGACATCTCTTGCTCATCTCCCAATCCACAGCGCTGAGTAAGCAAAGTCTAAACTGTAATTAGAACACATGACCCACACCTAAAAACTAAAGAATAAATAAATAAATAAATAAATAAAAAATGGCATCCGTGAGCCGCCAAACAGGGAAAATGATCCAAAAATATATGAAATGCAAGTATAAAATTTACTTTATTAGGTGCAAAATTGCTGCTAAAATTGATGGCTTTATTATTAAAACATGCGTTCAATTTAGCTTAAAAATATATATGTAGAAATATACTACCATAATAAAAAAGTGCAATGTATTACTTAACCCCTTTCTGCCATTAGACGTACTATTCCGTCCATGTGGGGTGGGCTTTACTTCCCGAGGACGGAATAGTACGTCATAGCCGATCGGCCGCGCTCACGGGGGGAGCGCGGCCGATCGCAGCCGGGTGTCAGCTGCTTATCGCAGCTGACATCCGGCACTATGTGCCAGGAGCGGTCACGGACCGCCCCCGACACATTAACCCCCGGCACACTGCGATCAAACATGATCGCGATGTGCCGGCGGTGCAGGGAAGCATCGCGCAGGGAGGGGGCTCCCTGCGGGCTTCCCTGAGCCCCCCGCAGCAACGCGATGTGATCGCGTTGCTCCGGGGGTCTCCCACCTCCCTCCCTGCATCAAGTCCCGGATCCAATATGGCCGCGGATCCGGGTCCTGCAGGGAGGGAGGTGGCTTACCAAGTGCCTGCTCAGAGCAGGCACTTGGTAACGCTGCACTGCTCTCAGACAGATCGGTGATCTGTCAGAGTGCTGTGCAAACTGGCAGATCACCGATCTGTATTGTCCCCCCTGGGACAAAGTAAAAAAGTAAAAAAAAAATTTTTTACAAGTGTGTAAAAAAAAAAAAAAAAAATCCTAAATAATGAAAAAAAAAAAAAAATATTATTCCCATAAATACATTTCTTTATCTAAATAAAAAAAAAAAAACAATAAAAGTACACATATTTAGTATCGCCGCGTCCGTAACGACCCGACCTATAAAACTGGCCCACTAGTTAACCCCTTCAGTAAACACCGTAAGAAAAAAAAAAAAAAAAAACGAGGCAAAAAACAACGCTTTATTATCATACTGCCGAACAAAAAGTGGAATAACACGCGATCAAAAAGAGAGATATAAATAACCAGGGTACCGCTGAAAGCGTCATCTTGTCCCGCAAAAAATGAGCCGCCATACAGCAACATCAGCAAAAAAATAAAAAAGTTATAGTCCTCAGAATAAAGCGATGCAAAAATAATTATTTTTTCTATAAAATAGTTTTTATCGTATAAAAGTGCCAAAACATAAAAAAATGATATAAATGAGGTGTCGCTGTAATCGTACTGATCCGAAGAATAAAACGGCTTTATCAATTTTACCAAACGCGGAACGGTATAAACGCCTCCCCCAAAAGAAATTCATGAATAGCTGGTTTTTGGTAATTCTGCCTCACAAAAATCGGAATAAAAGGCGATCAAAAAATGTCACGTGCCCGAAAGTGTTACCAATAAAAACGTCAACTCGTCCCGCAAAAAACAAGACCTCACATGACTCTGTGGACTCAAATATGGAAAAATTATAGCTCTCAAAATGTGGTAACGCAAAAAATATTTTTTGCAATAGAAAGCGTCTTTCAGTGAGTGACGGCTGCCAATCATAAAAATCCGCTAAAAAACCTGCTATAAAAGTAAATCAAACCCCCCTTCATTACCCCCTTAGTTGGGGAAAAGTAAAAAAAATTTAAAAAATATATGTATTTCCATTTTCCCATTAGGGTTAGGGCTAGGGTTAGGGTTAGGGCTAGGGTTAGGGCTAGGGTTAGGGCTGAGGTTAGGGCTAGGGTTAGGGCTAGGGTTAGGGCTAGGGTTAGGGCTAGGGTTAGGGCTAGGGTTAGGGCTAGGGTTAGGGCTAGGGTTATGGTTAGGGCTAGGGTTAAGGCTACAGTTAGGGTTAAGGCTACAGTTAGGGTTAAGGCTACAGTTAGGGTTAAGGCTACAGTTAGGGTTAAGGCTACAGTTAGGGTTAAGGCTACAGCTAGGGTTAGGGATTGGATTACATTTGCGGTTGGGAATAGGGTTGGGATTAGGGTTAGGGGTGTGTCAGGGTTAGAGGTGTGGTTAGGGTTACCGTTGGAATTAGAGTTAGGGGTGTGTTTGGATTAGGGTTTCAGTTATAATTGGGGGGTTTCCACTGTTTAGACACATCAGGGGCTCTCCAAACGCAACATGGCGTCCGATCTCAATTCCAGCCAATTCTGCGTTGAAAAAGTAAAACAGTGCTCCTTCCCTTTCGAGCTCTCCCGTGTGCCCAAACAGGAGTTTACCCCAATATATGGGGTATCAGCGTACTCAGGACAAATAGGACAACAACTTTTAGGGTCCAAGTTCTCCTGTTACCCTTGGGAAAATACAAAACTGGGGGCTAAAAGATAAGTTTTGTGGGAAAAAAAAGATTTTTTTAATTTTCACGGCTCTGCGTTATAAACTGTAGTGAAATACGTGTGGGCTCAAAGTTCTCACAACACATCTAGATAAGTTCATGGGGGGGTCTAGTTTCCAATATGGGGTCACTTGTTGGGGGTTTCTACTGTTTAGGTACATCAGGGGCTCTGCAAACGCAATGTGACGCCTGCAGACCATTCCATCTAAGTCTGCATTCCAAATGGCGCTCCTTCCCTTCCGAGCCCTCCCATGCGCCCAAACGGTGGTTCCCCTCCACATATGGGTCATCAGCGCACTCAGGACAAATTGCACAACAAATTTTGGGGTCCAATTTCTCCTGTTACCCTCGAGAAAATACAAAACTGGGGGCTAAAAAATAATTTTGGGGGGAATTTTTCTTTTTATTTTCATGGCTCTGCGTTAGAAACTGTAGTGAAACACGTGGGGGCTCAAAGTTCTCACAACACATCTAGATAAGTTCCTTGGGGGGTCTAGTTTCCAATATGGGGTCACTTGTGGGGGGTTTCTATTGTTTAGGTACATTAGGGGCCCTGCAAACGCAATGTGACGCCTGCAGACCATTCCATCTAAGTCTGTATTTCAAATGGCGCTCCTTCCCTTCCGAGCCTTCCCATGCGCCCAAACGGTGGTTCCCCCCCACATATGGGGTTTCAGCGCACTCAGGACAAATTGCACAACAAATTTTGGGGTCCAATTTCTCCTGTTCCCCTCGGGAAAATACAAAACTGGGGGCTAAAAAATAATATTTGTGGGAAAAAAAATTTGTTTTATTTTTACGGCTCTGCATTATAAACTTCTGTGAAGCTCTTGGTGGGTCAAAGTGCTCACAACACATCTAGATAAGTTCCTTAGGGGGTCTACTTTCCAAAATGGTGTCACTTGTGGGGGGTTTCAATGTTTAGGCACATCAGTGGCTCTCCAAACGCAACATGGCGTCTCATCTCAATTCCTGTGAATTTTGCTTTGAAAAGTCAAACGGCGCTCCTTCCCTTCCGAGCTCTCCCATGCGCCCAAACAGTGGTTTACCCCCACATATGGGGTATCAGCGTACTGAGGACAAATTGTACAACAACTTTTTGGTTCCAATTTCTTCTCTTACCATTGGGAAAATAAAAAATTGGGGGCGAAAAGATCTTTTTTTTTTTTCACAAAAATGATTTTTTATTTTTACGGTTCTGCATTATAAACTTCTGTGAAGCACTTGGTGGGTCAAAGTGCTCACCATACCTCTAGATAAGTTCCTTAGGGGGTCTACTTTCCAAAATGGTGTCACTTGTGAGGGGTTTCAATGTTTAGGCACATCAGTGGCTCTTCAAACGCAACATGGCGTCCCATCTCAATTCCTGTCAATTTTGCATTGAAAGGTCAAACGGCACTCCTTCCCTTCCGAGGTCTCCCATGCGCCCAAACAGTGTTATACCCCCACATATGGGGTATCAGAGTACTCAGTACAAATTGTGCAACAACTTTTTGGTTCCAAATTCTTCTCTTACCAGTGGGAAAATAAAAAATTGGGGGCGAAAAGATCATTTTTTTTACAAAAAATATTTTTTATTTTTACGGTTCTGCATTATAAACTTCTGTGAAGCACTTGGTGGGTCAAAGTGCTCACCACACCTCTAGATAAGTTCCTTAGGGGGTCTACTTTCCAAAATGGTGTCACTTGTGGGGGGTTTCAATGTTTAGGCACATCAGTGGCTCTCCAAACGCAACATGGCGTCCCATCTCAATTCCAGTCAATTTTGCATTAAAAAGTCAAATGGCGCTCCTTCGCTTCCAAGCTCTGTCATGCGCCCAAACAGTGGTTTACCTCCACTTATGTGGTATCAGCGTACTCAGGACAAATTGTACAACAAGGTTTGGGGTCCATTTTCTCCTGTAACGCTTGGCAAAATAAAACAAATTGGAGCTGAAGTAAATTTTTTGTGAAAAAAAGTAAAATGTTAATTTTTATTTAAACATTCCAAAAATTCCTGTGAAACACCTGAAGGGTTAATAAACTTCTTGAATGTGGTTTTGAGAACCTTGAGCGGTGCAGTTTTTAGAATGGTGTCACACTTGGGTATTTTCTATCATATAGACCCCTCAAAATGACTTCAAATGAGATGTGGCCCCCAAAATAAAATGGTGTTGTAAAAATGAGAAATTGCTGGTCAACTTTTAACCCTTATAACTCCCTAACAAAAAAAAATTTTGGTTCCAAAATTGTGCTGATGTAAAGTAGACATGTGGGAAATGTTACTTATTAAGTATTTTGTGTGACATATCTCTGTGATTTAATTGCATAAAAATTCAAAGTTGGAAAATTGCAAAATTTTCAAAATTTTCGCCATATTTCCGTTTTTTTCACAAATAATCGCAAGTAATATCAAAGAAATTTTACCACTATCATGAAGTACAATATGTCACGAGAAAACAATGTCAGAATCACCGGGATCCGTTGAAGCGTTCCAGAGTTATAACCTCATAAAGGGACAGTGGTCAGAATTGTAAAAATTCGCCCGGTCCATAACGTGCAAACCACCCTTGGGGTAAAGGGGTTAAAAAAAAAAAAAATTAAAAAATATTCTTTATTTTAAAATAAAAGATATAAAATGCATATATTTATTAAAAAACATATATGGGCCTATTAATGCATAATGAATTATGCGTCACCCTCTCCCCGCAATATGCAACTGCGTGAGAAAGGTGGGTTGGAGCTTATCAGTATGCCTAACCTCGTCAGCTCTAATGAGGCCGCCCATATTCATAATATTAGAATTAAAAATAAGATATCTGATACTACTAAAATAACATGTCCGGCTTGCCACTACCGCCATTAAAATGCATATAATTCGAAATCATGATTAAGACCCCTAGGGGTAAGGCAATCTAGCCTAAATATCCACTCTGACTCTACTTTAGACATTTGTTTCAGAAAATTGCCCCCTCTCACATTTTGGCGGACTTTTTGAATCCCACAAAAACGGACATCCTTCATATTTCCATTATGTTCCTCCTTAAAATGACGAGAGAGGAGGTGACCCAGGAACCCCTTCTGAATATTCCTAAGGTGCTCCTTGATCCGTACCATTAGTCTTCTCTTGGTTCTACCCACATAAAGTTTACCGCATGGACATTGAATCAAATAAATGATACCTGTTGAGTAACACGTGATTTTATCCCGAATGCTGAATGTTTCTGTGCCAGCAGAGTCTTTGAATGTGACTTGGCACCTCCTCTCAATACCCGTATGTGTGCAGCAGTAGCACCCTCCACACGGCATGAAACCTCCGTTAGGTTCAGGTCTCTGGCTTGCCGGCTGGACTTGTGTATTATAAGCCAATTTGGCTGTGGGAGCTAACAGATTGGTCAATGTCCGAGCCTTTCTGTACACAAATCTTGGATGTACAGGTAGATGGTCCCCTATGATTCTGTCCTTCTGCAGGATTGCCCAATGTTTACGAATAATCCCCTGGAACTGCCTAAAACCAGCATGGAACTGCGTTATAATAGGCAGTTGTTTGATTTGATCAGGAATGGATGCTGTTCCTTGGGGAACGGATTCAGATTTATGAATCAAGGAGCTCCTAGGTATGGCTCTTACTTCATTAGCTGCTTGTTCCACCAATGGCATAGGGTAACCTTTCTCCAGGAATTGTTGTGTAAGATGTCCTGATTCCAAATCAAAATCCTCTAAGTTGGTACAATTACGTCGAATTCTAGTGAATTGTCCCTTCGGAATATTGGTGAGCCACACCGGAAGGTGGCAGCTGCTGGTATGGATGAAGCTATTCGAGTCCACCTCCTTCCTTTGAGTAGGCAAAGTCTAAACTGTAATTAGAACAGGCCTTCTTCTACCATATACCCAAGATTCACAAAAGCCTGACGGACCCCCCAGGAAGGCCGATTATTTCGGGTATTGGAAGCCTCACGGCCAATTTGTCAAAATATGTGGACACTCATCTCCAAAAATGTATGTCCCTTATTCCGGCATATTTAAAGGATACGGGCCATACTCTGGAGATATTGGAGACGATTAAGTGGAAGCCCGAATATATTCTGGTAACTTTGGACATTAAATCCCTATATACCGTTATCAATCAGGAGATGGGTTGCCAGGCGTCTGGGCATTTTCTTCATAAACTAGGCACGTACTCTTCAATTCAAATCGAGTATATACAGGAGTGTATTATGTTCATTGCCCAACATAACTATTTTATGTACGAGGGTCATTTTTTTCTATAACAATGGGGCACGGCAATGGGGACACGATTTGCTCCCGCATTCGCTAACCTATATGTAGCCAAATGGGAGGAGTCAGCCATCTACAATAAAGGCCAGCCACGCACGGGAGTGATACTATGGCGTCGATTTATAGACGACGTCATCTTGATTTGGGATGGATCTAGAGTGGACTTGGACTCATTCATTGGTGGCCTGAATATTAACAATTTTGGCTTAGAGTTTACACCCACTATAAGTGACAGTACCATTAACTTCTTGGACTTGACTATTTTTATTAAAGAGGGTCATCTTCGTACCAAATGTTACCGGAAGGAGGTGGACTCGAATAGCTTCATCCATACCAGCAGCTGCCACCTTCCGGTGTGGCTCACCAATATTCCGAAGGGACAATTCACTAGAATTCGACGTAATTGTACCAACTTAGAGGATTTTGATTTGGAATCAGGACATCTTACACAATTCCTGGAGAAAGGTTACCCTATGCCATTGGTGGAACAAGCAGCTAGTGAAGTAAGAGACATACCTAGGAGCTCCTTGATTCATAAATCTGAATCCGTTCCCCAAGGAACAGCATCCATTCCTGATCAATTCAAACAACTGCCTATTATAATGCAGCTCCATGCTGGTTTTAGGCAGTTCCAGGGGATTATTCGTAAACATTGGGCAATCCTGCAGAAGGACAGAATCATAGGGGACCATCTACCTGTACATCCAAGATTTGTGTACAGAAAGGCTCGGACGTTGACCAATCTGTTAGCTCCCACAGCCAAATTGGCTTATAATACACAAGTCCAGCCGGCAAGCCAGAAACCTGAACCTAACGGAGGTTTCATGCCGTGTGGAGGGTGCTACTGCTGCACACATACGGGTATTGAGAGGAGGTGCCAAGTCACATTCAAAGACTCTGCTGGCACAGAAACATTCAGCATTCGGGATAAAATCACGTGTTACTCAACAGGTATCATTTATTTGATTCAATGTCCGTGCGGTAAACTTTATGTGGGTAGAACCAAGAGAAGACTAATGGTACGGATCAAGGAGCACCTTAGGAATATTCAGAAGGGGTTCCTGGGTCACCCCCTCTCTCGTCATTTTAAGGAGGAACATAATGGAAATATGAAGGATGTCCGTTTTTGTGGGATTCAAAAAGTCCGCCAAAATGTGAGAGGGGGCAATTTTCTGAAACAAATGTCTAAAGTAGAGTCAGAGTGGATATTTAGGCTAGATTGCCTTACCCCTAGGGGTCTTAATCATGATTTCGAATTATATGCATTTTAATGGCGGTAGTGGCAAGCCGGACATGTTATTTTAGTAGTATCAGATATCTTATTTTTAATTCTAATATTATGAATATGGGCGGCCTCATTAGATCTGACGAGGTTAGGCATACTGATAAGCTCCAACCCACCTTTCTCACGCAGTTGCATATTGCGGGGAGAGGGTGACGCATAATTCATTATGCATTAATAGGCCCATATACGTTTTTTAATAAATATATGCATTTTATATCTTTTATTTTAAAATAAGGAATATTTTTTTTTTTTTTTAAGTAATACATTGCACTTTTTTATTATGGTGGTATATTTCTACATATATATTTTTAAGCTAAATTGAACGCATGTTTTAATAATAAAGCCATCAATTTTAGCAGCAATTTTGCACCTAATAAAGTAAATTTTATACTTGCATTTCATATATTTTTGGATCATTTTCCCTGTTTGGCGGCTCACGGATGCCATTTTTTATTTATTTATTCTTTAGTTTTTAGGTGTGGGTCATGTGTTCTAATTACAGTTTAGACTTTGCCTACTCAGCGCTGTGGATTGGGAGATGAGCAAGAGATGTCAATAGATATTATAGGGCACTGGTCATTCTAGACACTGGGGTGGGCAATGTTTCTCGGTGGGTGGGGATATAGGACGAGCAAAGGTATTTAGTTGAGGAGTCCTCCTGCGGGGCCATAACCCTGATGAAGAAGGGCGCTCACCCTTTGAAACGCGTTGGTAATCCTTTTGGTCCTCGGGAGCCTCCGTAGGCCTGTGACGTCACACGCTGCTTGTCAGCGTCGGCCATCTTGGTTTCCTAGTGCAACCAGGGACGCCTCCGGCCGGGACGTTCCCTGGCTCTGCACTCAGTAGCGGCACTGTATACCGCTCGTCCGCACACGCTCTTGTGTGCCCACCCTCCGGTCATTGCCAGCTGGCACGGATTGTGCTGCATCCGTACCGCCCGACCGCACACGCTCCTGCGTGCCCACCCTCTGATCATTGCCAGCGTCCATGACTGTGCCTCATCCGTTCATACGCCCATCAGCAGCGGAGTGTGCCCAGTATTGTCATTCACGGTAAGGAACCTCTTCCTTTCCTCCTTTTTTCTATTTGGCCCCTAAGTATTGTTTCCTAGAAGGGGCTCATTGTAAGCACATAGCAGTGCAGCCCCTGACTTTAGTGCAACAGCCTATATCTTGTTGTCAGCAGGACATATGTGTTCATCAGCATATCCAGGGGTATTAGGGTAATGGCATTTCTTTTATAACCCGAGCGCGGTGCCGTTGTTTACGATATTCAGATTCAGCTACCTGACCCTGGATAATAGTATTAGGTGTGGCCAAATTTCACAAAAGAATGGATATGGTGCATTAGAAAACCAACAAACATGGCAGGATTACCTTAGATTTTTAGAAGGCATGAACCGACCAGCAGCACTAAGCAACCGCCAATCAGTAAATATTTAAAAGCCTGTTTGACAGGAAGACCATGCTAAACTTTGCGCAATGAACGATTTGTGATAGATCGTTCTGGGCGCATAGGCTACCATTATTTAAGATAGCTTAAGTCCTCTTTACACAAGAGGATACATCACTGAGAAAAATGATTTTTAAGCAAGCTTAAAAATAATTTTAACTGATGATCGAGCGTTTTGCTCAGAATTCGGATGGCCATCTAAGGTGTATATAGGCCTCCCGAATCTTCCCTGACAGATGATGTCGGGAGAGAGATGCATCCGGCCTGATGCATTTGATTGGTGAGGAGATAAGCCACTGCCAAACTCATGTGTCATAGACAACACTAGCACTAAGCCAAGCCAAACATTCCTGTGTATAAAGCTAGGTTCACATTGCGTTCAGGGGCAACGTTAAACGGAGTACGTTACACCGCGGCATAACATGGTGTAACGTACTCCGTTAACGCCGCCATTGAATGCAATGTCGGACGCATCTCCTAGTGCACGCCCAGAATGGGCGTGCGCTAGTGATGCGCCGTCATTGAGTGACGGATCCGAGACGCTGGCTGCAGCGTTTCCGGGTCCGTCACTGCTAGCGCAGATGGAGCTAGCAGAACCTCCATCTGCGCTAGCGTGATGCAGCGCAGGCACTTGCGCTAGCATCAGCCCGTTAGCGTATGTGCTGAACGGGCTGCTGCTAACGCAATGTGACCCTAGCCTAAGAGAGTCAGGAGAGATAGTTTTTAGGTGACTAAGCATTTAAAAGTAACAAAAGACTGACTGGCACATCCAAGACAGTGTGAATAGGTGCATACCAGGAGCAGCCACCTCCATATACAATATACAAAAAAGCTTGCACTCTATTGTGCTAAAGCATGACAATGTGAGATAATAGCAGTACTGCTTCTGAATATTAGGAAAAAAATGAGATGCTTTGCACATAAATGTGGCCAAATCATGCCTGCCCATCAACCAACGTCAAGGTGGTCTCAAAAAACTGATGGGTTCCTACGTATCAGAAGCCGTATTGCTATTCATATTTCATATATTTCACATTGACATAGTTTAGCACAATAGAGTGCAACCTTTTTTTGTATATAAGCCTTTAAAAGGGCTGTCCACTGTTTTCATATTGACAAACTATATTTTGAATAGGCCATCAATGTCAGATCGATGTAGCACAGACACCAAGCAACTCACCAATTAACTGGCAGCAGGCAGATGTAAACTGTGTTCGGAGCTGGAACTCCACGGCTCCATACACTGGGGAGATGCCATTAGTGATTCTTGTTACAATTAATAGGATCTGATCTGTGGAGGTGGCAGGTGTCAGACCTCGAGACTGATCTAATACTGATACTTATCCTCTGATAGGTCATCAATATCACAGTAATGGACAACCACTTTGCTGTAAATTAGATACATATTCAGTGGAAAAATCCCTATGTTTCCCCAATAAAATAATAATACTTATACTTACATCTGGTACTAATGCCATCCCAGTAGCGTTGGCACACGCAGTCAATCAGCACTGGCTTCACTCTCCCCTTCTTTGGACAAATCTAGACATTCGGAGGTAGTGAGAGCAGCCGCAGTGATCACTTCTTCTGGATGCTAATTACGTCCATAGAAGAGAATGAAGCCAGCGCTGATTGTTATGACACGCTTTCCCCTGGAGAGCCAGTGCACACATTGCTGGAATGGTGCTGGCACCTGAGAGGAGTATAAATATTATTTTACTGGGGGAAGCATAGGCATTGAGAAGAGGTCAGAGTAGTGGACAACCTCTTTATGATGGCCCTATGGCTCAAGAACATTGACTGCCCTTCCAAATACTAACACTGTAATAGTTGGGTTCCATTTCATGAGCACTCAAATTTACATGTTCTAAATATATATTTTAAAGGGATTATGGGCTCTGCTTATTGTTATAAGAGCTTCTTGATAGCCCCATATAAGGCTCAGATCGGGAAGAGAAAGTGGAAGCCATCTCTATAGTGCCACTGCATTAGAGTATCACATGTAGACAACATGCAATTTAATGCCATTCCTGTTATAGTAACACTTATTGCTAAAATAATGTTTTATGTGTTTGTCAGACATCTAAAATGCTGATGTTCTGGATTATGTAGGTGCTGTAACAAAACTTGTCCATTTGAGACTTACAAACACACGTAGGTTTGTTCAGCCCATTCCCTGGAGAGCTGAAAACTCCATGTGAGGTTGCTAAGTGGTTTCTCCAGAGGATTGTACAGCTGATGGAAACATGCTGCCGGGCTACTCATTAGAAAAGGGCAGAAAAGTGCAGAGAATTAGAAATTACTAAGCGAAGAATATTGCAATCAAGAATATGACTATGAACTAGAAAAGTTAATTTCAACAAGACTTATCTCCACCATGTAAATCTTTCAAAGTTTAGTAGAAGATAGTCACTGTTGTGGGATTAGTCTAAAGTGTATGGCTAAATCTCTCAAACATCTACCCATCCTTTCCGAGCCACCTGGCTGGATCTATTAACCATTCTCTCTCTTAACTATCTAGTCTCTCTATTTCATATCTATCTTTACATGGTGTCTTTACAGAAGTTCAACACAACCATCCATGTTCTACGTTGAAAAACGTGATGCCACAGTAATCATCATGGCCATCACTAATGATCTGAGTACAAAAAGGCTGTGTGGTCCTCTTGTAGGGTGGAGAAGCAAGAAAAAGGAGACATACACAGAGCCGGGGATCACCGAAGAAAAGGAACAATAATCCTAATAATACAATAGTCAATTTTATTATGGTCAAACAAAGACACAACACACAATTAAAAACACTTAAAAACGATAGTAGTACATCCCCACATGGGGAATACCCCCCAAAACCTGAGAAAGATAAATACTGATATCAATGTATATACATACAATACAGATGGTATACAAAGCGCATACAGAAAAAAAAAAAAAAAAAAAATATATATATATATATATATATATATATATATATATATATATATATATATATATATATATATATATATATCTGCTCAAAAGACAAGGCAAAGATATATATACGCCCTAAAGGCATACAATTGTTATGGCCATAACAAAATGAGCGAAAAAATAGTTTATCATGCTCCCAAGGTCATATTGGTCAGTCTCATGTGCCACCAAATATTTAAATGTATAGAGCAGATATTGCCCAAACACGATGAAAGTCAATAGCATATGGTCAGATGCAATGAAATTAGCACAGGGGACAATATCATATGGCTAATCAAATTTATACTAGTATGTACGAGTGTGCCATGTATATTGTAAAGACCCAAGAAATACAGTTAGGTCCATATATATTTGGACAGAGACATCATTTTTCTAATTTTGGTTATAGTCCTTACCACAATAAATTTTAAGCAAAACAATTCAGATGCAGTTGAAGTTCAGACTTTCAGCTTTCATTTGAGGGTATCTACATTAAAATTGGATGAAGAGTTTAGAAGTTTCAGCTCTTTAACATGTGCCACCCTGTTTTTAAAGGGGCCAAAAGTAATTGGACAGATTCAATAATTTTAAATAAAATGTTCATTTTTAGTACTTGGTTGAAAACCCTTTGTTGGCAATGACTGCCTGAAGTCTTGAACTCATGGACATCACCAGACGCTGTGTTTCCTCCTTTTTGATGCTCTGCCAGGCCTTCACTGCAGTGGTTTTCAGTTGCTGTTTGTGGGCCTTTCTGTCTGAAGTTTAGTCTTTAACAAGTGAAATGCATGCTCAATTTGGTTGAGATCAGGTGACTGACTTGGCCATTCAAGAATATTCCACTTCTTTGCTTTAATAAACTCCTGGGTTGCTTTGGCTTTCTGTTTTGGGTCATTGGTCGTCGTTTCATACTACAAATGGACAATCAGTTTTGCTGCACTTGGCTGGATCTGAGCTCACAGTGTGTCTCTGAATACCTCAGAATTCATTTGGCTGCTTCTGTCCTGTGTCACATCATCAATAAACACTAGTGACCCAGTGCCACTGGCAGCCATGGATGCCCAAGCCATCACACTGCCTCCGCTGAGTTTTACAGATGATGTGGTATGCTTTGGATCATGAGCTTTACCACGCCTTCGCCATACTTTCCTCTTTCCATCATTCTGGTAGAGGTTGATCTTGGTTTCATCTGTCCAAAGAATGTTCTTCCAGAACTGTGCTGGCTTTTTTAGATGTTTTTTTTAGCAAAGTCCAGTCTAGCCTTTTTATTCTTGATGCTTATGAGTGGCTTGCACTGTGCAGTGAACCCTCTGTATTTACTTTCACGCAGTCTTCTCTTTATGGTAGATTTGGATATTGATATGCCGACCTCCTGGAGAGTGTTGGTCATTTGGTTGGCTGTTGTGAAGGGGTTTCTCTTCACCATGGAGATTATTCTGCGATCATCCACCACTGGTGTCTTCCGTGAGTGACCAGGTCTTTTTGCATTGATGAGTTCACCAGTGCTTTCTTTCTCTCTCAGGATGTACCAAACTGTAGATTTTGCCACTCCTAATATTGTAGCAATTTCTCAGATGGTTTTTTTCTGTTTTCGCAGCTTAAGGATGGCTTGTTTCAACTGCATGGAGAGCTCCTCTGACTGCATGTTTACTTCACAGCAAAACCTTCCAAATGCAAGCACCATACCTCAAATCAACTCCAGGCCTTTTATCTGCTTAATTGAGAATGACATAACGAAGGGATTGCCCACACCTGTCCATGAAATAGCCTTGGAGTCAATTGTCCAATTACTTTTGGTCCCTTTAAAAGCAGGGTGACACATGTTAAGGAGCTGAAACTCCTAAACCCTTCATCCAATTTTAATGTGGATACCCTCAAATGAAAGCTGAAAGTCTTTCAACTGCATCTGAATTGTTTTGTTTAAAATTCATTGTGGTAATGTCTAGAACCAAAATTAGAAAAATGTTTTCTCTGTCCAAATATATATGGACCTAACTGTATAAGGTGCTAGATACAAGATTTTACAAAACCATGATATGAAATAAGGGAAAAACCTAGACCCCACAAATCAGCAATGTTATATATATACGCCTGGAGATAAAAGACATATCCATATAGTACCTGCCTACAAGCAGTAGCTACATACAGGGAGAAGGCTCTCACCCCTGACGAAGCCACGCTGTGGCGACACGCGTTGGGCTCCTTCTGCCCCCCTTGACCGGTTCTATGTTACTTTAAGCGCTGCTTTTCAGCCCTGGGCAGGTTATATTGGACCTTTATGGCTCCTCTTTGCTCCCCTCGGTGTGTATCTGTATGCCTTCTCCCTGTATGTACAGTAGCTACTGCTTGTAGGCAGGTACTATATGGATATGTCTTTTATCTCCAGGCGTATATATATAACATTGCTGATTTGTGGGGTCTAGGTATTTCCCTTATTTCATATCATGGTTTTGTAAAATCTTGTATCTAGCACCTTATATTTCTTGGATCTTTACAATATACATGGCACACTCGTACATACTAGTATAAATTTGATTAGCCATATGATATTGTCCCCTGTGCTAATTTCATTGCATCTGACCATATGCTATTGACTTTCATCGTGTTTGGGCAATATCTGCTCTATACATTTAAATATTTGGTGGCACATGAGACTGACCAATATGACCTTGGGAGCATGATAAACTATTTTTTCGCTCATTTTGTTATGGCCATAACAATTGTATGCCTTTAGGGCGTATATATATTTTTGCCTTGTCTTTTGAGCAGATATATATATATATATATATTCAAAGAAGAGGCAGCACTCCATTATTCAAAGTGAAAAAAGTGGAAGGTTTAATCAACCCACATAGCCGGGCAACGTTTCAGCTCCATCTGAGCCTTTTTCAAGGCTTGAAAAAGGCTCAGATGGAGCTGAAACGTCGCCCGGCTATGTGGGTTGATTAAACCTTCCACTTTTTTCACTTTGAATAATGGAGTGCTGCCTCTTCTTTGAATCTTTGTGAATCTGGTGCAATCGTTGGACTGGTAGCCTGGGGCCTTGCACCTGAAGATAACTACAAGCGTTGTGCTGTTCCTTTTTTCCTACTATATATATATATATATATATTTTTTTTTTTCTGTATGCGCTTTGTATACCATCTGTATTGTATGTATATACATTGATATCAGTATTTATCTTTCTCAGGTTTTGGGGGGTATTCCCCATGTGGGGATGTACTACTATCGTTTTTAAGTGTTTTTAATCGTGTGTTGTGTCTTTGTTTGACCATAATAACATTGACTATTGTATTATTAGGATTATTGTTCCTTTTCTTCGGTGATCCCCGGCTCTGTGTATGTCTCCTTTTTCTTGCTTCTCCATATTACTTGTTTTGGACATACTCCGGGTTGATCCCAGCTTGTTATAATCAT
Organism: Ranitomeya imitator; assembly: GCF_032444005.1. NCBI lineage: Eukaryota > Metazoa > Chordata > Amphibia > Anura > Dendrobatidae > Ranitomeya > Ranitomeya imitator. Next base: position 422,287,784 of record NC_091285.1, on the reverse strand, counting down.
GATGGTGCCATCCACCCCTCTTGTTTTGTGTCCTCTTGTAGGGTGCTCAAATAGGGTTCCAGCCCATAAAATAGCAGAAAAAAGGAATTTGGCACTCCAATATTTTAATGCTGAAATTATATACGTTTATTGTACAAAAAAGGAGTCCACTCATGTAATTTGACGTTTCGGCTTATACTGGCCTTCTTCAGAACAGATAGTAGATCAAATTGCAGGTAGGTTGCTTTAATGGTGATAAAATAGGGAAAGAGCACAACTGTGCTTGTGAAGAGGCGTGGTCTATTTTCATCCCGCCTGCTGAAGGTGATTTTATTTTTTTTCCAAAATAATAATATTCAGTATGTAAAATAGGGGGCAGGTCACTAAGGGATCAGTGACCTGTCAGGAGCCATACTGGTGAATAGATGAAGTCCCTCCCCACAGGCCGCCCCGGAGTACGAGCATATCAGTAACTCAAAACTGAAAATAAATATTAAAACATTAACCACAAGACAGATGTCATCACCCCAGGTATCATTTTAATCAGTATAACGGCGCCAAGCTGACACTGTCTGTAGGTTACTGTGCACAATCATGCTGACAGGTTCACTTTAAGACTGATAATAGGGACGGAAGAGGGTCTAGGTGGTCTTCTGCCCTTCATTACACAAGGCACGGTGGGAAAGCTTCTGCTGTAGCTAGTTGTCTACCTGCTATATCCAGGACAATCAGGAGGAGGATGATTTAGTTGAGCTCTTGAGATCCAAACAGAATTTGTTTTATATAGATTTTACCTCTCTCTTTAATTACAATATGAAACAAAGTATGATCCAAGGAAACATGAGTGTTTAGAGGGACGCTAAAGTTCACATTCATACATCAGTTTTTATCCTCCGTGCGCCATTTGTTTTTAAAACTGACCAAAAGAGTTCAATGGAACCGTTCACACATCTGGTTATATGTAGATTAGAGTGTCCATTTGATTAAACTCAGCACACGTACTATTCACATCAGTTACTGCACATTAGAATCAGCTATTAAAAGCCATGGTGATCCATCCATTAAAATAGGATGAAATACTGAAGGCAGCTATTCTGCACACACTTATCAGATCCATTAGTAAGTGACAATGTAGAGAAGACTCGGACAGTTTTCTGCATTCAGTTAAGAAAAAGATGCAAAATGGATCTCACATTGGCTAAAATTATCCGTTTTCAACATGAAAAAATGTAACCCTATGTAAGAATGTACCCCAATATAAGAAAAGGGAAGAGGGTATAGACTTATCGGTGCCCCCAGAAATGAATTTTCTGTCTGCCCTACCATTTTACAATACAGTAGAGGTCGCAATGTAGAGGAGTAATAAAATGAACGATATCACATAGATTCAGAATTTGGGAATGAGAGGATAACCTGAAACTTTTCTTACCTAGTCTATAAACAAGTTTTACTGGAATAGAAGCAGGTGCACATCTGCAAACTCTTTCCAGTGAATACGTAGCAGTGCATTTTCTACATAATTACCCTGCAGTCTATGTTATGTATTCTGCTTACATTGTTGCTTGTCTCCAACTTACAGTCAAAATATGCAAGACAAGTTTCCAGTCTAACAAGAAAAAGCAGTCAAATGTAAAAGATTTCGAAAGAAGATCATGAGCCGGGGGCTATGCTTTTGGAAATGACACAGACTGTACCTACAAAATAGACAAGTACGATAACATACCGTATATACAGTGGGGCAAAAAAGTATTTAGTCAGTCAGCAATAGTGCAAGTTCCACCACTTAAAAAGATGAGAGGCGTCTGTAATTTCCATCATAGGTAGACCTCAACTATGGGAGACAAACTGAGAAAAAAAAATCCAGAAAATCACATTGTCTGTTTTTTTATCATTTTTTTTGCATATTATGGTGGAAAACAAGTATTTGGTCAGAAACAAACAATCAAGATTTCTGGCTCTCACAGACCTGTAACTTCTTTAAGAGTCTCCTATTTCCTCCACTCATTACCTGTAGTAATCGCACCTGTTTAAACTTGTTATCAGTATAAAAAGACACCTGTGCACACCCTCAAACAGTCTGACTCCAAACTCCACTATGGTGAAGACCAAAGAGCTGTCAAAGGACACCAGAAACAAAATTGTAGCCCTGCACCAGGCTGGGAAGACTGAATCTGCAATAGCCAACCAGCTTGGAGTGAAGAAATCAACAGTGGGAGCAATAATTAGAAAATGGAAGACATACAAGACCACTGATAATCTCCCTCGATCTGGGGCTCCACGCAAAATCCCACCCAGTCGGGTCAGAATGATCACAAGAACGGTGAGCAAAAATCCCAGAACCACGCTGGGGGACCTAGTGAATGAGCTGGGACCAATGTAACAAGGGCTACCATAAGTAACACACTACGCCACCATAGACTCAGATCCTGCAGTGCCAGAAGTGTCCCACTGCTTAAGCCAGTACATGTCCGGGCCCGTCTGAAGTTTGCTAGGGAGCATTTGGATGATCCAGAGGAGTTTTGGGAGAATGTCTTATGGTCTGATGAAACCTAACTGGAACTGTTTGCTAGAAACACAACTTGTCGTGTTTGGAGGAAAAAGAATACTGAGTTGCATCCATCAAACACCATACCTACTGTAAAGCATGGTGGTGGAAACATCATGCTTTGGGGCTGTTTCTCTGCAAAGGGGCCAGGACGACTGATCCGGGTACATGAAAGAATGAATGGGGCCATGTATCGTGAGATTTTGAGTGCAAACCTCCTTCCATCAGCAAGGGCATTGAAGATGAAACGTGGCTGGGTCTTTCAACATGACAATGATCCAAAGCACACCGCCAGGGCAATGAAGGAGTGGCTTCGTAAGAAGCATTTCAAGGTCCTGGAGTGGCCTAGCCAGTCTCCAGATCTCAACCCTATAGAAAACCTTTGGAGGGAGTTGAAAGTCCGTGTTGCCAAGCAAAAAGCCAAAAACATCACTGCTCTAGAGGAGATCTGCATGGAGGAATGGGCCAACATACCAACAACAGTGTGTGGCAACCTTGTGAAGACTTACAGAAAACGTTTGACCTCTGTCATTGCCAACAAAGGATATATTATAGTATAGTATAGTATTGAGATGAAATTTTGTTTCTGACCAAATACTTATTTTCCACCATAATATGCAAATAAAATGTTAAAAAAACCAGACAATGTGATTTTCTGGATTTTTTTTCTCAGTTTGTCTCCCATCGTTGAGGTCTACCTATGATGTAAATTACAGACGCCTCTCATCTTTTTAAGTGGTGGAACTTGCACTATTGCTGACTGACTAAATACTTTTTTGCCCCACTGTATATTCGCTATTAATATGATGCCCTGATTAGTGACTATAGATCTGTCAAGTGCAAACATTATAGGCTTAAGATAATTACTGAGCATTGTGCATAGTGATCCAAATAGTGAAACTACCATATATAAATATTCATATCTAATGATACTTAAAATGTAAAATAGAATTTTTTTCTGTTTATAGTCCCCAGTTACATAGAGAATGTGCCGTTGGTCACACTACTATAGCGCTGCATTTTCTATACAACATCCCGCTCCAGCTGCACAGCTCTCGTGCCCAGAGGATGTTCTTTCTGTACATTACCTACACCCTGGAGAATTGGTTTTCAATATGCTGCAATGGTAAACATCAACGCTTTCCAGTCCCAGGGCAATCACCATCTCACCAAGAACCAGCTTCTACATCCTATGCTGGTACCTGCTATGCGTGGTGTGGATGGAACGGAGGATCCATTGTTCCAGCCTTTCCTATCCTGGAAGATAAAGATGGCATCACTCACGGCTTTGCATAGTGGCAATACAGACTACCAGATTATCTGGTAGAGAAGCATGGAAGATACAGGAGAATGGCCAGTACAATTCTTACAAGTTAATCCATTAAGCACCAAGCAATTATTACTTTTTGCGCCTCTTTTTTTCTCTTCCCTTCTTCCAAGAGCCATAACTTTTACCAATTTTCTGTCGACATTGCCTCTGGAGGGCTTTCGTCTTTGTGGTTTTTAATGACACCAATCCTTTTGGCATATAATGTACTCAAAACCAGGAAAAAAAATTCCAAGAGCATTAAAAATGAGAAAAAGATGCAAGGTTATCATATATTTGCAAAGGTATTCACTCCCTTGGCTTCTTAACTATTTTGATACATTACATGTTTAAATATTTTTGTAATCAGATTTGTGTGTGATGCATCAGCACTAAATAGTGTAAATTTGTGAAATGAGAAAAATATAGGCATAAATTAAATGTATGGGATCAAATAACTAAAAATTGGCACCTCTTTGGGGGTGAAGCTCCTAAAAACTTCTGGTGCAAGCAATTACCTTCATAAGTCCCATGCTTCGTGAAAGGAAGTCCACAAGCATGCAGCTAAGTGTCACATGGTGTGTCAGTATATACACTTTGCACATGTGGAAAAAAGGGAATCCAGCTCCAACAGATAAAATCACTTACGGTAACTTTAATAGTACTCATTTAAAATAGAAATAGGCTATAAGACATACACAAACCGTATATACCGGAAGGAGAATGCCTGTATAAACTGTACGCGTTTCAAACACACAAGTGCTCTTAGTCTCAGTTAGCTCTGGCCAGGCATAGCACCAATTTATACAAAGACATAACATGTGTGGAAAGGAAAAAAAACAAACAACCCCCCCCCCCCCCCCCCCCAAAAAAAAAATAAGAGAACATTTATATGAAATTTCACAACCAACTACACATATTTCTAATTTATCAAATCATTTTGTTACCGCTCACAATAGACAAACCACGTTCCTTCAAGTTTTTGCAATAGAACAAATTAATATAGATCCACGGGGTGAGGACAGAGATGAAATTACGTGATACAGAAGCATTTTGAATTTATTTGTTAAATACACGTTTTCCATCAGGTTTAAATCTTAAAAAAGAAATCATGTTGCATTATTGACTGTTCTTTGTTTCATCAACAATTCCAGCTTTTAACATTTAATTCATTGTTTTATATATTTATTGAAGGTGGTGGTGTGTGCTTTTTTTTTTTTCACTTTCCACACCTGTTATGTCTTTGTATAAATTGATGCTATGCCTGGCCAGAGCTAACTGAGACTTAGGGTATGTGTCCACTTTCAGGATTGCATCAGGATTTGGTCAGGATTTGATGCAGGTAAAATCCTGACCAAATCTGCACCTGAGGTCACTGGCAGGTCACCTGCGCTGTCGTTGCGTTGTTTCTGCAATGTAAGGACATGCTGCGTTCTTAAAAGACGCGCCGCATGTCCGTTTTCGCAGGTCTGCCGCATGCGTCTTTTAATGCATAGTGGAGACGGGATTTCATGAAATCCCCTCCACTATGCTGTAACATCTGGACGCTGCGTTTTTGACGCTGCGGCTCAACGCAGCGTCAAACACGCAGCGTTTCCTGAACGTGGAAACATACCCCAAGAGCACTTGTGTGTTCGACACGCGCACAGTTTAGACAGACACTCTCCCTCTGGTATATCAGGTTTGTGTATGTCTTACAGCCTATTTCTATTTTAAATGAATACTATTAAGGTTAAGTGATTTTATCTCTTGGAGCTGGATTCCCTTTTTTCCACATGTACATCTCCAGGCGTCTGGCAGAGACGCGAATCCGTGCTCAAGATTTCCTGGACTCATAAGGAAATTCATCTAAAAGGGTGAGCTGAACATATCTTTTTTTCAGTATATACACTTTACCTTTTCTGAAAGGCCATAGAGGCTGCAACCCCATTAAGCAAAAAGCAACACAAACCAAACCACCCCATGAAGACCAAGGAGGTCTCCAAACAAGTCAGGGACAAAGTTGTTGGGAAGAACAAGTCAGGGTTGGGTTATAAAAAAATACTCCAATCTATGATGATCCCCAGAGCACCATCAAAACCAAAACCAGTATAATCTAATGGAAAGAACATGGTACCACAACAAACCTGCCAAGAGAGGGTCCACCAAAACTCACAATCCGGACAAGGAGGGAGAGGCAGCACAGAGACCAAAAGTAACCCTGAAGGAGCAGAGTTCCCAAGCCAAGACTGGAGTATCTGTCCAATCTACCACAATACGCCGTACACTTAAATGTATGTATGAGATAGCCAAGATAATTATGTAAAAAATGATGGTAGTCTCACGATCAAAGCAGAAGTGGATAATGAAATATGGAGCCCGAAAGTCTAAGGTTCAAAACATTGTTACCCTTATGCTAATCACTGTATGTACCGTATATATAAACACACATACACCTGAACCTGTAAGCATTTTTTACTATATACGGCAATACAATAATAAAGTACAACTGACAATTTCCTATCTTCAGAAGACCAAGATGGCAGCAGCGGTGTCCTTCAGTAGGCCCCAGCTGACATGGTAACCCATCTGCTCCCTATGATTGTGTCGCTGGGGGGGCACAATGGAAGCTGATGCACGAGTGCACAGGCAACCATTATATTTAAATGCCTCGGTTATTAATTTACAGCGGCATTTAAATGGTTAAACAGAAGCTATCAGGGCATATAATGATTGTATAACATATCTGGTATTTGCCCTGCTCAGCTCCAGAGCCTGCTCTACACCCACCCTCATGTGACAAAAATATAAGTGTCAGGCCATTAAAAGGGATGTCCCATAAACAAAACCAATATTTAATTGATAGAAAATTAAAAATTAGTTTCACAGTTAGGGTAATGTGCACACGTTGCCGATTTGGCTGCGGATCCGCAGTGGATTTTGCCCTGTGGATCCGCAGCAGTTTTCCATGCGTTGTACAGTAGCATGTAAACCTATGGAAAACCAAATCCGCAGTGCACATGCTGCGGAAAATACCGCGCAGAAACATAGCGGTTGATTTTCCGCAGCATGTCAATTCTTTGTCTGCAGCGTTTTACACCTATTCCATTATAGGAATCCACAGGTGTAAAAACGCAGGCGAAATCTGCAGAAAACCCGCAGGTAAAACGCAGGTAATTATACCTGCAGATTCTTCAGAATCCATGCGGAAAAATATGCAATGGAATCAGCAACGTTGTACCCCTGCTGTACCCTGTGTAACTGCCTGTGCATATAGAGGGGCTTTAGCTGCTGGTCAGAGTGTACTAGTACTCATTTTTCATTAATACAACAGCACTTATTTAAAGGGTTGAATAATAGATAATATATTAAATATAAGAATATCGTAGTTACTTACCGATAACGGTATTTCTCTGATCCCATGACGGCACTAACGAGAGAGAGGGATCCGCCCTCAGGGACAGGAAACCCACAGGTTAAAAAGGCGGGACCTCTCCTCCACCTCAGTTGGTTTACAGAGCCTTGCAGGGAATTTCTGCTGTAACTTAATTGGTTATTTTTACACAACAAATCATAACTATATAACTTATATAAGCTCATATATATATATATATTTTTTTTTTTTTTTTTTGCACACCTCGTGACTTAAATTATTAGTAGTGTGGACACCCATACGTGAAGGGAGGGAATATACAGGTGCCGTCATGGGATCAGAGAAATACCGTTATCGGTAAGTAACTACGATATTCTCTTACCCCATGACGGCACTAACGAGAGAATTTCAAAGAATGAAAGTTTTAGGGTGGGACTACTGCCTCAAGAACTCTCCTACCAAAAGTTAAGTCTGAGGGAGAAGATAGATTAAGCTGATAGTGCTTGAAGAATGTAGAGGGGGAAGACCAAGTGGCTGCTCTACATATTTGATCTATTGATGCTCCACCACGTTCAGCCCAAGAGGTTGCCACCGACCTGGTTGAATGGGCCTTAATTGTGTCCGGAGCTTGTTCTCCGGAAGAGGTATATGACATCTTGATGGCATCTCTTACCCACCTTGCCAACGTGGCTTTCGATGCCTTGTGACCCTTATTTGGTCCCTGAAAGCAGACAAACAGAGCCCTCCCTTTCCTACACTCCCTTGTGGCTGACAGATAGTGTGTTAGACATCTCTTTACGTCTAGTGTGTGTAGAGCCTCCTCTTTTTTGTTTTTTGGATTGGGGCAAAAAGATGGTAACGCTATCTCTTGAGATCTGTGGAATTTTGACGCCACTTTGGGAAGGTAAGAAGGGTCAGTTTTAAGGATTACTCTGTCATCTAATATTTGGGTTAGAGGTGGGTAAGCTGATAAGGCCTGCAGATCACTAATCCTGCGAGCTGAGGTTAGGGCCACCAATAAACAGGTTTTCCAAGATATTATTTTCAGTGAAGCCTGAGATAGAGGTTTGAACGGTGCCTTAGTTAGTGCTGAAAGGACTAAGTTCAGATCCCAGGGAGGAGCGGTGAGATGTATAACTGGTCTGGACCTAGTAGATGCTCTAATAAATCTTTTTACCCAGTGATTCCCCGCCAAATCCTGGTTGTAAAGGGCACCCAATGCTGCAATCTGAACTTTCAGAGTGTTTGTTGCTAGGCCTTTCTCTAATCCTTTTTGAAGAAATTCTAAAATTTCCTGAATTGGCATCTGATTTGATAGGATAACCCCTGACGTGGAGAGGAACTTTTTCCAGACTTTGCCATAGGCTCTGGTAGTTATAGGTTTTCTACTGGCCAGCAGGGTAGAAATTAAATTTGAAGAAAATCCCTTTTTTGTTAACAGTTCCCTTTCAAAAGCCAGGCCGTCATGTGCAAACTTTTTATTTGTGGGTGATTCACTGGCCCTTGATGCAGAAGGTCTGGGATATCTGGGAGTACCCATGGATCCGCTATGGACATTAGGCGTAGCCATGGGAACCATACTCTTTTCGGCCAGAACGGAGCTATCAATATCACTTTGGCTCTGTCTTCCTTGATTTTCTTCAAGACTAAGGGAATTAGAGCTATCGGAGGAAACACATAAGCTAGATGGAATTTCCATGGAATTAACAACGCGTCTATAGCCACTGGACTCCCCCGAGGATCTATCGAGCAGAAGGCCTCCGTTTTCCGATTTTGATTGTTTGCAAATAGATCTATATCCGGGGCCCCCCAAAGATCCACTATGCGTTTGAATATTTTTGTATTTAACTCCCATTCCCCCTGTTTTAATTGGGTTCTGCTTAGAAAATCTGCAGTTTGATTTTCTGACCCTTTTATGTGAAGGGCTGTCAGGGAGGACAAGTTGGCTTCTGCTTGCGACATGATGAAATTTGTCACTTTCATTAGGGATTGAGACCTCGTCCCTCCCTGATGATTTAAATATGCTACTACCACCCTGTTGTCCGTCAGTACTCTCACGTGGTGGGAACGGAGGGATGTTAAAAAATGATTGATGGCGTACTGAACTGCTAAAAGCTCTTTCATGTTCGAAGTAAGGTCTTTTTCTTCCCCTGACCAAGGACCTTGGGCAATTTGCCTGTTTAGGTGGGCCCCCACCCCCAAGGACTTGCGTCTGTGGTCAGGATTATCGAGACCGGCCAACCTCCTGAGGTTGGATGGATTTGTCCACCAGCTTAAGGAAGTTTTTGTTCGAGAGGATATTTTTAATTGCGTCTCTAAATTTCCTCCTGCGTGGGATACTGCTTCTAGTATTTCCCACTGGAGATCTCTCGAGTGGCTCTGAGCCCACTGGACCGCTGGGATACAAGATGTCATTGATCCCAGTATGGACATGGCTTTCCTTAGAGTGATCAGAGGAGAAACACTCAACTGATTCACTAGATGTATCATATTGGATACTTTCTCTTCTGGTAGACGACACTCTTGCTTTGTCGAGTCTATTACTATCCCTAAGTACAGCTGCACTTGAGACGGGATAAGCCTGGACTTTTCCAGGTTCAGAAACCATCCTAGATTTGATAGGGCTACCATCACTCTGTCTAGTTGCTGGCTGCAATGAAGAGAGGAACTGCCCATCACTAGTAGGTCATCCAGATAAGGCACAATCAATATGTTTTGTTCCCTTATATGGGCCATTACTTCCGCCATTAATTTTGTAAATACCCTTGGGGCAATGGCTAGACCAAACGGAAGAGCTCTGTATTGGTAATGTTTTAATCTCCCTTGTATCATCACTGCCACTCTGAGGTACTTTCGGAACTCCGGATGTATTGGCACATGATAATACGCGTCTTTTAAGTCTATTACAGTCATGAAACAAGACGGGATAAGGGATCTGACACATGATTTTATTGTTTCCATTTTGAATTTCTCTATCACCAGGTATTTGTTTAGTTGTTTCAAATTTATTATCACCCTGAAAGTTCCGTCCGGCTTCGTTCGAAGAAAAAGTGGAGAATAAAATCACCTCGTCTCTTCCTGTCGTGGAACTTCCTGTAAGACTTTCTTTTCCAGAAGACTGAGAACTTCCCTCTGGATACTCAGTTGCTCGATCTCCGACTTTCTTTGTGGTGTAACCACAAACTGACTGTGTGGCATTGTGTGAAAGGCTGGTTTTAGGCCCGTCTTTATGATGTTTAAAGTCCAGGCACTTCCAGAAATTTTTTCCCAGGTTTGAAGAAAGTGAGTCAGTCTCCCTCCTACCTGGGGCGCACCCTCATTGTGGCTGTTTTTTATTATCCGGTTTGTTAAACATAAACCCTCCTTTTTTGAATTTTCTGTCTTCCCACCCCTCCTTTTGGTTTTTTGGGGGGCGTCTTTGTGTGAACCTTCTCCCTCGAAAGGGCCGCCTGTAAGACTGATTTGGGAATCCTGGAAAGGCTTTCTTTTTATCCACCGCTTTTTCGAGGACATCGTCTAGGGTGGGACCGAACAAATATTCCCCTTCACACGGTATGGAACACAGCTTGGCTTTAGTTTGCAGATCCCCCGGCCAGCACTTCAGCCATAATGCTCTCCTAGCCGCATTTGAGAAAGAAGCTGATCTTGCCGTCAGCCTAACTGAGTCTATTGAGGCATCTGCTAGATACGCAGCGGCACCTCTCATTGCTGACACTGAGTCCAGTATAGACTCTCTCGGGGTTTTATTTTTTAATTGAGTTTCTAAATGATCTAGCCAGACCATCAGAGCTCTTGCTGTACAAGTAGCAGCTATACCGGGTTTTAGCCCCCCGCTGGCGGCCTCCCAGGACCCCTTTAAAAAGACATCGGCCTTTTTATCCATAGGATCCTTGAGGGTTCCCATGTCCTCAAAAGGCAGAGCGAATTTTTTGGAGGCTTTCGCAATGGCGACGTCTAATTTTGGCGCCTTTCCCCATGATGCGCAGGCTGGGTCGTCAAATGGGTATTTCCTTTTGGGTGTCAACAGTACTTTTTTGTCTGGTCTTTTCCACTCCTTTTTTATTAGGGCTTGTATTTTTTCGTTTAATGGGAATACTCTGTACTTCTTTTGTTCCAGGCCACTAAACATTAGATCTTGTACGGATTTTTTGGAACGAGTGTCCGCCAGACCCATTGTCGCCCTAACCATTTTTACCAGCGCATCCGTTTCATCTATTGGGAAACAGTTGCGACCGCTTTCTGAAGATGCGGAGGAGGATGCTAAAGCTGTAGAGCTATCTGAATCCTCACTCGTGCTATCTCCCTCGCTGGAGCTGTAATCTGGAGTTTTTTCTTTTCGTTTTCTTTTACGATTTTTTACGCTTTTTAGTGCGTCTGCCACTTGGGTTTTAATTAAGTCTTTTAATTCAGATGTAAAACTCGGCGTCTCCTCATTAATGGTGTTCCTAATACATGACGCACAGAGTTTTTTAACCCACGAATCTGGCAAATCTGCTGAACAAAGTGGGCACACTTTATGTTTACTTTTCCCTTGGCATTTCTTTCCCTAGGAAACAATAAACCCCTATTAGAATATACACTTTCACGGAGGTCACTTACCCTCCTAATGTGAGGAAGATACCGGTTGTGGCTTTGAGGATGCCTCCTCCACTTGAACCACTGTCTCCCTCCTGGATCCACCAGAGCCTCTGCTGCGCTGGGGATCCTGAGCTGCTGCGCTGCGTAGGTTTCCGTGACGAATGGCGCTCCTTCGGATTCTTTGTCACAGGGGCCTGTGAAATTTCTTCCACCGACTGCTCTATTCCACTCATGGCGGTAATCACTGAGCAGCGGTATGCCCCTTTCCTTCCGGATATATACTGACAGAGCGGCGCCAGGTAACTTCCGGTTTACCCAGAGGTACCCTGCGCCGCCCCGGAAGTGACCCCCGCGCCTGCGCAGTAAGACGCTGAACCTCGCGCGCGCGCCCATTAGTTACCGGCTCACAGGAGGGACGGAGCTTCCGCAGCCGCTGCTGCTCTCTGCGATCTGCCGCTTGTCGGTGACCGGCGTCACCACCCCCTGTGCGCCTCATGGACCGGCGGAGGAAACCTCCAGGTAGCCGCCGCTACCTATTACCGATCGACTCCTTGAAAGGGGAAGAGGCAGGCTGTCTTCTCCTCTTCACTGCCTCCCCTCCGCGCATATGCACGAGGCCCGCCGACCCCGGAACGCGCCTTCAGGGAGGAATCCACCTGAGACCGTGGCAGGGCCCCCCGCTGCCTGAACTCGGCCCGATGGTCCCTGGACTCCTGGATGGTGAGCTGTGGGATCCCCGTCGGGGACAGGAAACCGAACTGAGGTGGAGGAGAGGTCCCGCCTTTTTAACCTGTGGGTTTCCTGTCCCTGAGGGCGGATCCCTCTCTCTCGTTAGTGCCGTCATGGGGTAAGAGAAAGTACATTTAAACTATTGTTTTAATGCCAGTGAAAGGTCTATAATGTACAAAGATGGCAAATCACAGTGAACAATAGCACTGCCAAGCCTGGAGATCTTATAAATGTGACATGGCGCTTTGTGAGCGGTCCGATTTCTTCCTCCGATGCACACACGTGCTTTATATAGTGGTGATCTGGGGTCAAAAAGAAATGCACAATATTATTAAATATTGCATAAAAGCAATGGTTTATTATCATGATATACAAAATACTCATTTTACAAAATATCAGAATCTCTCATCCACACAAGGCATTTCACTGTCAACAACATGTGGGTTTACGCAAAGGAACAGGACTATATTTTTAGCTCATTTGCCACCCTGTGAAGTAGAAATGGATGGGTAAGAGAACAGTGCACATTCCTGTCTGACAATGATGGAAAATATAGACAGAAGTGTCACATCACAAGGACTAGAATCCGGATAATCCTAGCATGCGTCTGCAATTCACAAGTACAGAAGCACCACCTAGAGGCGAGTCAAGGTTATTGCAGGTTTACACAGCCAGCCTGGACAACTGTACACCCTCGGTATCTAGATGTATGAACAAAGGACGGAAAAAAAATTGTACCAAAGAAAACCTTCTACGCCTTCTGAGGAAATGGGCTCTATTTCTCAAAGAAAAAAAAAAGATACAGAAAGTACATGGGGCACAGAAAATGCTACAGTATGTTAGCAATTAAAAGTCACAATTTGGGAAGTCCTCAGAATCTGAGTTCTCCTCCTCCTGTGTTGGTTGCTGCACTAGAACTTAAAGGGATTGTCAGTTCCACATTGGGAGGTGAACAAGTCAGGTGTGCACACAAGTCCTGCGATCTCCATGTATCACACACTTGTCAAAGTCATTAGAAGTGGACTGGTGCCCAATATCTGCTGATTCTGCACATGGAGGCGTAACATCACCAGCTTTGCTCATCTCCTGACACAGAAGTGAGTGGCTGGACAGATACAATAAAACAATAGATCTACATGTGAAGGGAAGAACTTTGTATATTAAATGTCTATACTGTCAAAATTTCAAATGAAAACTCAGCATTTAAAATTGGTCCATGTAACAGAAGACAAGGGCCACATTTCTCTATGCACATTTTGCTTAGATCAGGTACAACTTGCCATGCAACAGGTCCAACTACACTTGCCTATGACATAAACTGGAAAAGGTTGTGGGGTGAAAACAAGTTATCACCAATTCATAGATTAGGTGATAACTTGCTGATTGATGAAAGTCCGACAGCTAACGATCAACAGAACTGGACACTTTCTCCCCATTAGAATGGAGCAGAAACACGCATTCTCGACCCAAGCTCCTCTCATTCCTATGGGGGCTGCAGAGCGCTGCATTCGTCCTTTTCCAGAATCCCCATAGAGAATGAATGGAGCAGTGGTCGGCGCTGACCTGTCGCACCATTTTGTAATGAGGATAAAAGTACCCCATTGGAGATATGAATTCCTTGATCTGTCAATTGGTGCGGATTACACCGATCACCAAGCTATTACCCGACCATTGGATAAATGGTAACTTTCTTTCACAGGACAACCCCTTTAACCATAACCTCTTTGGTGCAGTGAATTAGAAAGTCTTCATGCTTCGCCATCTAATCATTTGAAGCCGTCTGATCATCTTGGGGAGTAGAGCCTTTTTCCGCCGCTGAATGACTTTCTTGCTCAGATACCATTATGTTACTGTCGGCATTCTCAGTGTCCAGGTGCTCAGATTCGGAAGGTCTCATTTTAGGATCACACGCATTCTGCTTCCCATCTGAGTAATAGCTCTGCTCTACATGTCCAGCCTCCTCATTAGATACATCCAACTGTCCATGGTCATCTTCTTCACTTTGAGACTCGCCCGCATCCTCATTTTCCTGGGCAAAGCTGCATATCATCTGTGGCCAATTAGCTGAACTGTCATCTTTAATCTGGAACCATTCAATCTTACCCCCTGCAATTAAATTGTCCATTATTACGGCCACGCACATCAGAGGAACAATGTAAAAAAAAAAAAAAAATTAAATAAAGAACTAACAAGGAACAAATATAACTTTTTTTTCAGTGGGCTAGTGAGGGGGACACCAAATTACAGCAAGAATAAGAAAGCCATGGCAAATACAAATTAATTTTAAATATCTAAAGCCTTTGTCTGAGCACTGAACTGCACAAGATGCTGAGCAGAGAGAACCAAGGAATACAGTTATGTGATGTCCTCACAGCTCCATTGTCACAAATCTAGATTTTTTTGATAATCCAATAATCTAGACTATTTGGCACACTTTGTGTTCCATATTACAGGATTATATACACACACAAGTCAAATACATCCTGGCTGAGCATTCCTCTATACAGTGGGAAATAGACAGCATAACATATTACTCAAAACCAAATTCTTACCTCCATCGTCACCTTCTTTCTTTTCTGTCAGAAAGGTTCTGGTCATATTCAGTTTCTTTACTGTGTGACACTTGTACTTCAGTTTGGGTTTTGTACTTTCTCCATCTCCTGAGTGTGAAATAACAAAAATAAGAATATAAATATTACTGTTACTCTCATTCATACTCAGCAGGTGGAAATTCACAAATTTGCTTGGTGAGTACTTGTGAAGCCAACTTGAACAGTATGAAGCTTAGGGGCCTGGGCAGCTCGATCAGTATACAGGCAGCACATATTCCCACTAGGAAATGCTGCGGAATTTCAGCCACTAATTGGAAGCCTGCCCTTATCGGTTAGTGCTAAAATGCACATGAATAACAGGTATTTACCCATAGTTAGTGTCTTATGTAAAATCTGCTAAAGGAAATCGGACACATTGAACATACGGTGTGATCTGCCAGCAGAAAATGAGAGGTTTCAGTATAACTTGCATCTCATTTCTTGATATTCCCGTTTTCAGTCTAATAATTGACTGCACAACTCAGAGCCATGTCTATGATTAAAATACAAGTTTTATTTAGACGTCCGTTCTTGTCATACGTGTTTTAGCAGTGTTTTTTTTACTATAAGAACATGCACCCATTATAGTCTATGGCATGTTCACAAACCTACTTGTTTGCAAAGGAAAAGGCTGAGAAGTCTATTTTTCATCTAGTTTGGATAAAAAAAAGGATATGGTTATTTACAGATGCCCTGCAGTCTGCAAGACTAATAAGGGCAACCATAAAAGACTGAGGAATAGTGTAGCATCTATAGGGCTCAACAGAGAGATTGGGGTGTCGCCTACACTGGACTGGATATTCCCTGGATCCTGGATTGTGCGCATTCTACTGCTTAGGTTCTTTAACCCAGGGGTCCCCAACTCCAGTCCTCAAGGCCCACCAACATGTCATGTTTTCAGGATTTCCTTAGTCTTGCCCAGGTAATAATTGCATCACCTGTGCAATGCAAAGGAAATCCTGAAAACATGACCTGTTGGTGGGCCGTGAGGACTGGAGTTGGGGACCCCTGCTCTAACCCCTTAAGAGATCTCTCCCGTACATGTCCAATGGTTGTTCGCGATGAATATGTGGAGCGGACCCCGATTCGTACAGAGCAGGTGTTGGCCGCTTTACACACCGAATAGTAACTGATGTGATTTTGGCACCAATCTTACAGATGGTTTTCAGGGACGAACATTAAAAGTTTCTTATTAAGCATCTATCTCACTAATACTACTAGTGGATAACGAAGTTTGCTATCCTGAACAGATGTTCACCCCCAGCCTGTTGTGGCTTGGCTGCAACATTACTGGAAATTTTGAAATCTATCAAAACTCAACTGAAATTAAGGTTCCACATAAAACTTGTGTAGCTTGTTCCTTGTCTTATATTGCCATAATTAGCGAATAAATCTTTGTGATTTGCCATGACACAATTATAAAAATCACTTTAAAATGATCGGCCTCGCTGTGGAAACAACATGATCATTTATCTAGTGTTTCATAATAGTAGAAGAGAACACTGTAATATACTCTCAGTCCAAGCCTTTACCTTGATCTGGCATTTCTTCAAAGATCACACATGTGCCCAGTGCATCTAGAATGACAATAAAACACCATAGTTTCTATATTAACAACCTAATATTTCGGGTGATGGCTTGTTTCATTGTAAGCCGACATGCAAGTCTGGGTAATAAATAGCTAATGCAGGGCTCTACTTGTGAACATACTTAAAAACTCAATGACACCTATTTAGGAAGAAGTAGGTTTCTATATTTTCTATACAATTCCTGCATATGTACCAAAGGGTGTGAAAAGCATACGCCGGGCACAGCGAGAGCTACATCCACTGCATTACTGTACATGACACCAATACCTTAGCATGTGACAAGGCTGCTGGAGAGGATTTGGGCTGGTTCTTTATACATATGGGGACATGGAAAACTCTTTTTGGGCTGTGCGTCTTGTCCATGGGCAGGTACAAAACAGTCAGACCTGGGTACAGCTCTGCCCCTGTCTATTTTGAGGCCTGCTGACACAAAGTGAGGGACCATCCTGATTGGGTACGCCTTGTCGCGTTGGTATGGCTTTTAATTATTTTTTAATCAATATAGTGTTAACTAAGTACACTATGTTATCTGCATGTACTATTACTATTTATTTACTGCAGTTTAGTTGATCACTATTTTTTTTGTAGAGGGTGATAGGGAAACAGTGTGTGACCACTGAAGCTAATTAGCTGGCAAGGACAGCACAGTAACTCACTAACCCCTTACCTTCATACTCGCCTGCAAACACGTATTTATCAACTTGCAACAAAGGCTTTTCTGTATTTATTCCCTGGATGGAAAAAGAAATTAGAAATCAGCGTTCTGCTTTAAATATGTAAATTATTCTTTATTCTTAGAAACTATGTGAAAGAATTAGCCAATAAACATGAGGACAGTGGAAAGACCAGTTATGGTGGTCTGCATGCAAACATGATATCTAACTGGTTATATCTCTGATTTCTCCCAGAATCTTACACAAATCAAGCTACTCCGCCAGCACTAGTGCAAATAGCTCTGTATCACTAACTTAAAGGAAACCAGTCATCAGATTCAATCACAGGAATCAGTCTGGCTGCACGATTGCAGGTATGCTTTACACTGAAAGACCGCATCCCAGGCCCGTCTCCAGCAGCCTTTGTACAGTCCTTTCTAGTTGACCGCCAGATCTCTCCCAATGCATCTATATAAGGAGAGGCCTGTCAATCAAAAGAATCAAGGCGATGCCAAGCTGAGGGGACTGGCCTCACACTAGTTAGCGAACACAAGTAGCCCAGTATGTTTTCATAGTAGGTTTTCTCTGATACGCTGCAGCCAGTCTTTGTTGAACGTGGCCTAAAACGGAGGGTTTGCCTAGTTTCTCCTAAACAAGCCATTGTTGCCATCGTCACCAATACTCCGACATTCAAATAGCTCATATGTTGGGACATAAAAAGGAGAAGCCTCATCCTTATTTTTGTGCATTCTGTAAATTGTTAAACTAAATAACTACTGCATTAGATTATCAAAGTTGCATTTTACCAAAATTTTGCACTTGTCGCCGCACTTTTCTAAAATGTCAGAGTCAATGATTCCCGTTAACTCCACCATGACCAGCTGTTCCTGAAAGGAGAGAAACCATGTCACCTCTACAATCATCAACTAAACACAACATCTATCAGATAAGCATTCCAGCTTAGAGCTAGAAGCACACACAGTTCTTCATTCAGAAAAAGGTGCATTTTTTGGATATCATTGTTTTTAGAATGTAGCATGGGTATGTGACTACCTGTCACCACTCTCAATATAAGCTACAGCCAAATTGATAGCACTCAGTTTTCTAAACAGTTGATTGTACGTGTGTGAATGAATGAATTAAGCTAAAAAATACCTTTTATTAAACAAGTGCACTAACTTTCTCCATGAATCAGAAGGGAGACAGTTGATCTTTTTTTGTAAATATTGGCTTCAACTGTTAAATGATTAGAGATTGTTTGCACTCTTGTAAAGATTAATAAGAATTATTCTGGTGACCACATACAGTGGCCTGATGGTTGCTTGTTTTTATATTGATTACAGCCTATGTAGAATTTATATTTTTCTGGCCTCACATATTTTCATTAAGAATTAATAAAAGGTATTTTTTAATTTAATTCATTCATTCACACACGTACAATCGACTGTTTAGGAAATTAAGTGTTATCAACAGGGCTGTAGATTTTTTTGTTTTTTAACCCAAGCTAGGAGTGGATTGTTCCGTTTTATATCTTATTCATTTCACGTATCTTACACATCAGTTTAGTAGAAATTTAAAAAAAAAACATACCTAAAGGAAATCTGCAATCACACCATGCTTCTCTGTTTTATATAATGCAAGGTTGACCGACACGTAATAAAAATACAGCTCTATTTACTGTAAGTCACTCTGGCCTCTTACCAGTGACTGATGGGCCCCTATATAACTGCATGCATGCACAGCTGCCATCAATCACTGTGGAGAAGATGGGGGCTCCCTTAATGAATACAGTTGACTCATAACTGAGTTTGTCTGTGTTTGTCAGGTGGCACAATATTTATTTCTGCTGTTTGGGCTAATATTTCAGTGGACCTATTTCTATACTAAATACGGAATGTTGAGAAATACACAAGTGTCTTCAGTGGTCAGACGACTGCACAGACCAGACACCATCACTTCTGCTGCCAACTTAGACAACCAGAGTTGTGCTGGAGCGGCGGAGGTTTGGAGGACTAAGTACCATTTAGTTCCTTATTTTATAAATATCCCTTCCTTCTGGTAAGTTTTTAAAAAGTGATGTAAACCCCGATTTAATTCCTAGGCATGGGTAGGAATAATTTGCATAGTTCCTTATGTGCAAATTAAGTAACAGTTTATTTCACTTCTAAGCTAGTAATTAACCCCTTGCAGCAGGACATATTGCTCACATGGAAATATTAATATAAATTAAGTCAAATCCATGAATCTTCTGGAGTTTGGTGGTGCGCAGTACAGGTAGTTACCAGGGTTGTGAGGCCAGTAAGTCAAACCTCCGACTCCGGCTCCACAGCACTGGTCACTATTGAGCATGTACATAAAATGTAGCGCAGATTCGTCTCATCTAAAAGCCAAGATCCTTAGATCAGGAACGGAACAGACATTTATAGGATATTTCATAACTTTACAAAATTATTATGAAAACACTTACATCACATCCTGTACTGTACTACTGTACCCAATGTAGTATATATTTTAGGAGTCGGTCCATTTCATTCTCCACAGCCCTGGTAGTAACAACTGTATATCCAGGGTGGAAGAGGTCAAATGACACCGCATCAATCTATAATGCATTCCCATATTTACTTGTATGTTAGGTCACAAAAGTAATTATGTTGGAAGACATAGGCCTCATTTAGGCGTCTGAGAGTCACATACACGTCCTGTCAATGATTTTCACTTTTGGAACACTTTTCATTACAAGCTACAATCTTAGGCTGCCGTCACACTGTCAGTATTTGGTCAGTATTTTACATCAGTATTTGTAAGCCAAAACCAGGAGTGGGTGATAAATACAGAAGTGGGGCATATGTTTCTATTATACTTTTCCTCTAATTGTTCAACTCCTGGTTTTGGCTTACAAATACTGATGTAAAATACTGACCACATACTGCTAGTGTGACTGCAGCCTTACTCACTCATCTGTGTTGTTTGCAGATCATAGGTTCAATCAAAAATCACGGCCACATGTCTGTTTTTACCCAACATCAAGGATAAAAAGTAAGAATACAAGTCTATGGGATCACACACAGCACACGGATGGCATCAGAGTACAGTCCATGTGCTGTCCGGGAGTCACATTGCAATAAATAGGAGAATATTTGTAATTAATTTATGATCTGTGAAAAACACTGATGATGGTAAAAACATTACACAGGCCGTATACATTCGGAGCATGTTTATGTGTACTTGAAGAATCACAGACTTCTGATTGAGGCCTCAGCGAGTGTCCTACAGTCTCTATCAGACACACGCTTAGAACACGTGGTATCTGCCCAGATAACAACACTCGGACATGGATTTATTACATTCCTGCTGTGGTCATTACCAGGGGCCATATTTCCTCTGCTCTAATCATGCCAAGAACAAGGCAATCTTAATAAACAAGGTAACAAACAGCATACGCTATATAAGACAAATACATGTGGTCTTCTCATTATTTACCTCTTCTTCCTCCTCTTCCTCCTCAGGTGAGCACTCACCGACAGCAGCGGTGTTTGGATGGAGAGATGGAGGCATTGTGCGGGAAGCCATGACGGATTGCGGAGGTGTTATACCTTGTAGTTGGGGTCTCACAACACCGGGGGGCAGCAGCTGCCGCGTCCTGGCTTACATAGCTGTGTGTAGATAGGGCTGCATGCAAGACATGGGGAAACAATACAAGTTTGTTATTCAGATGGTGACGCCCAGGAGAACTACATGACCAGGTTATCTTACTGTACAATGAGCACCGTGAAAACAAAACGCAGAAAACAATGGTGGAACTGCAGCTTTTCACCCATTTCACCCCCACTAGGACGGCAACAATCAAAATGACAACTCGGCCCAGAAATACGTAGATGGAAAAATTAAAAAAAAAGTGATATATCTTGGAAAAACAGGAAGAAAAATCAAGAATACAAAAAGTAAAAACAAAAAAGTTTAACAAAGCTAAACAGAGCTGACGACCTAAATGTCTGCCAGTGGTTAGGAGCGTGTTATCGGGTGCTGGGTATAGGGAAGTGTATATGGACGGACAAGCAGAACACCGACACCGTACAGATAGCAGCACTGACACCGTACAGATGGCAGAACACCGACACCGTACAGATGGCACAACACTGACCCACTCAGGACAACATCTGCAAAGAGTTTGTATGTTCTCTCCGTGTTTGCGTGGGTTTCCTCCGGGTTCTCCGGTTTCCTCCCACATTCCAAAGACATACTGATAGGGATTCTAGATTGTGAGCCCCATCGGGGACAGTGATGATAATGTGTGCAACCTGTAAAGCGCTGCGGAATATGTTAGCGCTATATAAAAATAAAGATTATTATTATAACACCGGGGTGGGGGTCTCCTCATACTGTCTCTCGAGGCTCCACTCCTGATTCTGGCTTACATGGTAGTAGGAGAGCGCCCCCCACTGTTATATTCCCCCAGTACAGGTGTAAGGCAGCTGTGCTGCAACTGGGTTTTCTGCTGGGAGATGTGGTGCAGCCACAGTCACACACATACCTGAGGCAGACGGTGAAGCTCCCAGGCTCAGGCTGCAGCTGAAGGACCTGTGGTGATGTCATGATCATGTGATGAGTCATGTGTGTGGGAGGAGTTCAGCTCTTGCTGAGAGCTCAGTGCTGTCTATGTGGCACAGCAGTAGGTGATGTGTGCGCACCAGTCACTGCCCCCGCCATCAGGCCACGGTCACACACTCAGTATTTGGTCAGTATTTTACCTCAGTATCTGTCAGCCTGGAGCAGTCAGGGGACAAGTATAATAGAAACACCTCACCACTTCTGTATTTCTCACCCACTCCCGGTTTTGGCTTATAAATACTGAGCATGTGAACATGGCCTTACGCTGGGGCTCCATGTGCCGCATGACACTTCCATTGCAGTCTTACATTGTGACATTGCATTTAGGTTTTTCATTTGCTCTTAATTTAGTCTATTTTGTGTTTCTGCTTTTTTTTCACTACAGATTAGTTCTCGTTTCGTTCACAATTGCGACTTTTTTTGCGCAAACATTTTCCAGTCTGAGCCAATCTGCGCTGGTGGAGTTTTGAATTATTTTCTTTATTTTACACAAAATTGTTAAACCCCTGTCCTCCATTTTGAAGACTGTAGCGCAAAACTTAATGGATACCACAAGACCAAAAAACAAAGCTGACTAAAAAACACAAACAATAAATTGGGACCATAGAAAAGAAGGAAGAAAGCAGATGTGCAGAGCTGTTCGAAGCTGAAGTTGGTTTCTTATTCGTCGGTTTCTTATTAGGCATTTTTTTCTTTTCTGTTTTTTATAGGTTTAACCCCTTAAGCCCCGAGGGTGGTTTGCACGTTAATGACCGGGCCAATTTTTACAATTCTGACCACTGTCCCTTTATGAGGTTATAACTCTGGAACGCTTCAACGGATCTTGGCGATTCTGACAATGTTTTCTCGTGACATATTGTACTTCATTTTAGTGGTAACATTTATTCGATATAACTTGCGTTTATTTGTGAAAAAAGCGGAAATTTGGCGAAAATTTAGAAAATTTCGCAATTTTCCAACTTTAAATTTTTATGCCCTTAAATCACATAGATATGTCACGCAAAATACTTAATAAGTAACATTTCCCACATGTCTACTTTACATCAGCACAATTTTGGAACCAACATTTTTTTTTGTTAGGGAGTTATAAGGGTTAAAAGTTGACCAGCAATTTCTCATTTTTACAACACCATTTTTTTTAGGGACCACATCTCATTTGATGTCATTTTGAGGGGTTTATATGATAGAAAATACCCAAGTGTGACACCATTCTAAAAACTGCACCCCTCAAGGTGCTCAAAACCACATTCAAGAAGTTTATTAACCCTTCAGGGGTTTCACAGGAATTTTTGGAATGTTTAAATAAAAATGAATATTTAACTTTTTTTCACACAAAATTTATTTCAGCTCCAATTTGTTTTATTTTACCAAGGGTAACAGGATAAAATGGATGCCAAACATTGTTGTACAATCTGTACTGAGTACGCTGATACCCCATATGTGGGGGTAAACCACTGTTTGGGCGCATGGCAGAGCTCGGAAGGAAAGGAGCGCCATTTGACTTTTCAATGCAAAATTGACTGGAATTAAGATGGGACGCCATGTTGGTTTGGAGAGCCCCTGATGTGCCTAAACATTAAAACCCCCCACAAGTGACACCATTTTGGAAACTAGACCCCCTAAGGAACTTATCTAGATGTGTTTTGAGAGCTTTGAACCCCCAAGTGTTTCACTACAGTTTATAACGCAGAGCCGTTAAAATAATTTTTTTTTTTTTCGCAAAAATTATTTTTTAGCCCCCAGTTTTGTATTTTCACAAGGGTAACAGAATAAACTGGACCCCAAAAGTTGTTGTACAATTTGTCCTGAGTACGCTGATACCCCATATGTGGGGGGGAACCACTGTTTGGGTGCTGTTGTGGATTCTGTTTTTGGGCTCCCTCTGGTGGTTACAGATGGTACTGGGTGACTTGTGTTCTCTGCGGTCTCTGGTGTCCACCTGTTCTATCAGGATATGGGAGTTTCCTATTTAACCTGGCTTTCTTGTCATTTCCTCGCCGGCGATCAATGTAATCAGTGTGTCTTGTTACCTCTGCTTTCCGCTTCTGTAATCATCAGGACAAGCTAAGTTTTTGATTTTCCTGTTCCACGTTTTGCTTTATTTTTGTTTTAGTCCAGCTTGCAGTTATGTGATTCCTTGTTGCTGGTTGCACTAGTGGGCTGATATTACTCCTCATGTTCCATGAGTTGGCACATGAGTTCAGGTAATTTCAGGATGTTTTTTTGTAGGGTTTTTCGCTGACCGCGCAGTTCACTTTTGTATCCTCTGCTATCTAGTTTTAGCGGGCCTCATTTTGCTGAATCTGTTTTCATTACTATGTATGTGCTTTCCTCTCATTTCACCGTCATTACATGTGGGGGGCTGCTATTTCTGTGGGGTGTTTCTCTGGAGGCAAGAGAGGTCTTTGTTTCTTCTAATAGGGGAAGCTAGTCCTTCGGCTGGCGCGAGACGTCTAGAATCATCGTAGGCACGTTCCCCGGCTACTGCTAGTGTTGTGAATTAGGTTCAGGATCGCGGTCAGCTCAGTTTCCATCATCCTAGAGCTTGTTCTGTTTTTTGTGTGCTTGTCCTTTTGTGATCCCCTGCCATTGGGATCATGACAGGGCGCATGGCAGAGCTCGGAAGGGAAGGAGCGCCATTTGGAATGCAGACTTAGATGGATTGGTCTGCAGGAGTCACGTTGCATTTGCAGAGCCCCTGATGTACCCAAACAGTACAAACCCCCCACAAGTGACCCCATATTAGAAACTAGACCTCCCAAGGAACTTATCTAGATGTGTTGTGAGAACTTTGAACCCCTAAGTGTTTCACTACAGTTTATAACGCAGAGCCGTGAAAATAAAAATTCTTTTTTTTTTCACAAAAATGATTTTTTTAGCCCCCAGCTTTGTATTTTTACAAGGATAACAGAATAAATTGGACCCCAAAAGTTGTTGTCCAATTTGTCCTGAGAACGCTGATACCCCATATGTGGGGGGGAACCACTGTTTGGGCGCATGGCAGAGCTCGGTAGGGAAGGAGCGCCATTTGGAATGCAGACTTAGATGGATTGGTCTGCAGGCGTCACGTTGCATTTGCAGAGCCCCTGATGTACCCAAACAGTACAAACCCCCCACAAGTGACCTCATATTGGAAACTAGACCTCCCACGGAACTTATCTAGATGTGTTGTGAAAACTTTGAACCCCCAAGTGTTTCACTACAGTTTACAAAGCAGAGCCGTGAAAATAAAAAATCCTTTTTTTTTCCCACGAAAATGATTTTTAGCCCCCCAAATTTTTATTTTCCCAAGGATAACAAGAGAACTTGGACCCAAAAAGTTGTTGTCCAATTTGTCTCGAGTACGATGATACCCCATATGTTGGGGTAAACCCCTGTTTGGGCGCACGGGAGAGCTCGGAAGTGAAGGAGCACTGTTTTACTTTTTCAATGCAGAATTGGCTGGAATTGAGATCGGACGCCATGTCGCGTTTGGAGAGCCCCTGATGTGCCTAAACAGTGGAAACCCCCCAATTATAAATGAAACCCTAATCCAAACGCACCCCTAACCCTAATTCCAACTGTAACCCTAACCACACACCTAACCCTGACACACCCCTAATTCTAATCCCACCCCTAATCCCAACCGTAAATGTAATCCAAACCCTAACCCTAGCCCTAACCCTAATGGGAAAATGGAAATAAATACATTTTTTTTTATTTTATTATTTTTCCCTAAGGCTAGGTTCACATTGCGTTAGGGAAATCCGTTTAGCACTAGCGGATTGCGCTAACGCAATGTGTTTTTAGGTGTCGTGTTTAGTGGTCGCGTTAACGTCCCCGCTCTGGAAGATCGGGGATCGGACCTCGGGCGCGCCGCGGACGCTGCAAGCAGCGTCTGAGGCGCGCCACAAAAGAACGGCACCTTGCTAGCGCGAGCTGAAAATGGCACGCTCTAGCGATGCGCTACACCCGAAAATCACATTGCTGTCAATGGTTGTGCTAACGGACCCGTTGCACGGCGTTAATTGTGACATTTTCGCCGTGCAACGCTGTCCGTTAGCGTTAACCCATTAACGCAATGTGAACCTAGCCTAACTAAGGGAGTGATGAAGGGGGGTTTGATTTACTTTTATAACGTTTTTTATATGGGATTTTTATGATTGGCAGCCATCACACACTAAAAGACGCTTTTTATAGCAAAAAAGTTTTTGCGTCTCCACATTTTGAGACCTATAATTTTTCCATATTTTGGTCCACAGAGTCATGTGAGGTCTTGTTTTTTGCGGGACGAGTTGACGTTTTTATCGGTAACATTTTCGGACACGTGACAGTTTTTGATCGCTTTTTATTCCGATTTTTTGTGAGGCAGAATGACCAAAAACCAGCTATTCATGAATTTCTTTTGGGGGGGCGTTTATACCGTTCCGCGTTTGGTAAAATTGATGAAGCAGTTTTATTCTTCGGGTCAGTACGATTACAGCGATACCTCATTTATATTTTTTTTTTATGTTTTGGCGCTTTTATACGATAAAAGCTATTTTATAGAAAAAATAATTATTTTGGCATCGCTTTATTCTGAGGACTATAACTTTTTTATTTTTTTGGTTATAATGCTATATCGCGGCTCGTTTTTTGCGGGACAAGATGATGTTTTCAGAGGTACCATGGTTATTTATATCCGTCTTTTTGATCGCGTGTTATTCCACTTTTTGTTCAGCGTTATGA
The DNA here is from genome assembly GCF_032444005.1 of Ranitomeya imitator. Lineage (NCBI taxonomy): Eukaryota > Metazoa > Chordata > Amphibia > Anura > Dendrobatidae > Ranitomeya > Ranitomeya imitator. Next base: position 422,261,147 of record NC_091285.1, on the reverse strand, counting down.
TAATAAAGCGTTGTTTTTTGGCTAGTTTTTTTTTTTTTTTTTCTTACGGTGTTCACTAAAGGGGTTAACTAGTGGGCCAGTTTTATAGGTCAGGTCGTTACGGACGCGGCGATACTAAATATGTGTACTTTTATTGTTTTTTTGTTTTTTTTTTAGATAAAGAAATGTATTTATGGGAATAATATTTTTTTTTTTTCTGCTTTATTTAGGAATTTTTTTTTTTTTTTTACAAGTGTGTAAATTTTTTTTTTTACTTTTTCACTTTGTCCCAGGGGGAAACATCACAGATCACCGATCTGACAGTGTGCACAGCACTCTGTTAGATCGGTGATCTGACATACAGCCGGGCAGGATTAGAGCTGCAGCTGCAGCCTGATCCTGACCCGAAAGTGCTCCCTGCAGGACCCGGATGCAGCCCGGCGGCCATTTTGGATCCGGGGACTGCAGGGAGAAGACGCTCAGTACACGGTGAGTACATCACCGTGTACCGATCGTCTCAGGGAAGCCCGCAGGGAGCCCCCTCCCTGCGCGATGCTTCCCTGCACCGCCGGCACACCGCGATCATCTTTGATCGCGGTGTGCCGGGGGTTAATGTGCCGGGAGCGGTCCGTGACCGCTCCTGGCACATAGTGCCGGATGTCAGCTGCGATAGGCAGCTGACACCCGGCCGCGCTCCCCCCGTGAGCGCGGCCGATCGCATATGACGTACTATCCCGTCACTGGGAATTAAGTCCCAGGTCACCTGGACGGGACAGTACGTCATATGGGATTAAGGGGTTAACAACAAAAAATGATCATCACAATAATAACATACAATGCAGTGAGGAGCCCTGATGTGAATACGCTTAACCCCTTAGTGACAGAGCCAATTTGGTACTTAATGACCGGGCCAATTTTTGCAATTCTGACCACTGTCACTTTATGAGGTTATAACTCTGGAACGCTTCAACGGATCCCGCTGATTCTGAGATTGTTTTTTCGTGACATATTGTACTTCATGTTAGTGGTAACATTTCTTCGATATTACTTGCGATTATTTATGAAAAAAATGGAAATATGGCTAAAATGTTTAAAATTTTGCAATTTTCAAACTTTGTATTTTTATGCCCTTAAATCAGAGAGATATGTCATGAAAAATAGTTAATAAATAACATTTCCCACATGTCTACTTTACATCAGCACAATTTTGGAAACAAAATTTTTTTTTGTTAGGGAGTTATAAGGGTTAAAATTTGACCAGCAATTTCTCATTTTTACAACACCATTTTTTTTTAGGGACCACATCACATTTGAAGTCATTTTGAGGGGTCTATATGATAGAAAATAACCAAGTGTGACACCATTCTAAAAACTACACCCCTCAAGGTTCTCAAAACCACATTCAAGAAGTTTATTAACCCTTTACGTGCTTCACAGGAACTGAAACAATGTGGAAGGAAAAAATGAACATTTAACTTTTTTTTGCAAACATCTTAATTCAGAACCATTTTTTTTATTTTCACAAGTGTAAAAACAGAAATGTAACCATAAATTTTGTTATGCAATTTCTCCTGAATACGCCAATACCCCATATGTGGGGGTAAACCACTGTTAGGGCGCACCGCAGAACTTAGAAGTGAAGGAGCGCCGTTTGACTTTTTCAATGCAGAATTGGCTGGAATTGAGATCGGACGCCATGTCACGTTTAGAGAGCCCCTGATGTGCCTAAACAGTGGAAACTCCCCACAAGTGACACCATTTTGGAAACTAGACCCCTTAAGGAACTTATCTAGATGTGTGGCGAGCACTTTGAACCCCCATATGCTTCACAGAAGTTTATAACGTAGAGCCGTGAAAAAAAAAAAAAAATCGCATTTTTTCTACAAAAATGATCTTTTTGCCCACAAATTTTTATTTTCACAAGGGTAACAGGAGAAATTAGACCACTAAAGTTGTTGTGCAATTTCTCCTGAGTACGTCGATACCCAATATGTGGGGGTAAACCACTGTTTGGGCGCACCGCAGAGCTTGGAAGAGAAAGAGTGCCGTATTACTTTTTCAATGTAGAATTGGCTGGAATTGAGATCGGACGCCATGTCGCGTTTGGAGAGCCCCTGATGTACCTAACCAGTAGAAACCCTCCACAAGTGACCCCATTTTGGAAACTAGACCCCCCAAGGAACTTATCTAGATGTGTGGTGAGAACCTTGAATGCCCAAGTCCTTCACAGAAGTTTAGAATGCAGAGTCGTGAAAATAAAAAATATTTTTTTTTCCACAAAAAAGATATTGTAGCCCCCAAGTTTTTATTTTCACAAGGGTAACAGGAGAAATTGGACTGCAATAGTTGTTGTCCAATTTATCCCGAGTACGCTGATGCGCCATATGTGGGGGTAAACCACTGTTTGGGCGCACGGCAGAGCTCAGAAGGGAGGGAGCACCATTTGACTTTTTGAGCGCAAAATTGGCTGTCGTGTTTGGAGACCCCCTGATGTACCTAAACAGTGGAAACCCCCCAATTCTAGCTCCAACCCTAACCCCAACACACCCCTAACCCTAATCCCAACCTGATCCATAATCCTAATCACTAACCCTAACCATAATCACAACCCTTACCCCAAAACAACCCTAATGTCAACCCTAACCATAACCCTAATCAAAACCCTAAATCCAACACACCCCTAATCCTAATCTCAACCCTAACCTCAAACCTAACCCTAATCCCAATACACCCCTAATCACAACCCTAACCTTAACCCTAATCCCAAACCTAACCCTAATCCCAAGCGTAACCCTAATGCCAACCCTAACGCTAATACCAACCCTAATCCAAACCCTAACCCTAATCCCAGCTCTAACCCTAACTTTAGCCCCAACCCTAGCCCTAACTTTAGCCCCAACCCTAACCCTAGCCCTAGGGCTACTTTCACACTTGCGTTGTTTGGCATTCCATTGAAATCCGTCGTTTTGGACAAGAAACGGATCCTGCAAATGTTCCCGCAGGATGTGTTTTTTGCCCATAGACTTGTATTCCCGACAGATCGTGACGGATGGCCACACGTCGCGTCCGTCGTGCACTGGATCAGTTGTGTTTTGGCGGAGCGTCGGCACAAAAAAACGTTCAATAAAACGTTTTTTTGTACGTCGCATCCGCCATTTCTGACCGCGCATGCGTGGCCGTAACTCCGCCCCCTCCTCCCCAGGACATAGATTGGGCAGCGGATGTGTTGAAAAACTACAGCTGCTGCCCACGTTGTGCACAATTTTCACAACGTGCGTCGGTATGTCAGGCCGACGCATTGCGACGGCCCCGTACCGACGTAAGTGTGAAAGAAGCCTAACCCTAAGTTTAGCCCCAACCCTAACCCTAAATTTAGCCCCAACCCTAGCCCTACCCCTACCCCTAACCCTAACCCTACCCCTAACCCTACCCCTACCCCTAACCCTACCCCTAACCCTAACCCTAATTTTAGCTCCAACTGCTGTTCTCCTGCCGGCCGGCAGATGGAGACAGATGGCGGGCGCACTGGGCATGCGTCCGCCATGTTCTGCTGCCGGCGGCCAGGAGGAGCAGCAAGAGGATCCAGGGACCTAGGTGAGTATGCTAGGGTCCCCGAATCCCCCTATTTCTCTGTCCTCTGATGTGCGATCACATCAGAGGACAGAGAATTACACTTTACTTTTTTTTTTTTTGCGGTCGCCGGTAAACAGTTAATTACCGGCGATCGCAAAACAGGGGTCGGTAATACCGACCCCGATCATGCTCTTTGGGGTCTCGGCTACCCCCAGCAGCCGAGACCCCAAATATTCTCCCGGTGCCGGCCGGCGGGCGCACTGCGCATGCGCCCGCCATTTTGAAGATGGCGGCGCCCACCGGGAGACACGAGGAGCATCGGGGGAGCTAGGTGAGTATTGGGGGGCCACCTAGGACCCCTTTTCTCTGTCCTCCGATGTGCGATCACATCGGAGGACAGAGAAATTAAAGAGATCGCTTTTTTTTTTTTTTGCGATCGCCGGTAAACGGTTAATTACCGGCGATCGCAAATGCGGGGTGGGTTAAAAACCCCCCGAATCATGTTCTCTGGGGGCTCGGCTACCCTCGGCAGCCGAGACCCCGGAGAAAATCGGCCTCTGGGGGGCGCTATGGACTTTTTCCACAGCGCTGTTAATTAACGGCGCTGTGGTTTAAGTACCCTTAACGGCCGCCGTTAAAAGGCGTATCGGCGGTCGCTAAGGGGTTAAAAACGGCTACAAAAACAATAAAACTGGCACAAAAATGGGCATCAAAGTGGGCACCAAAGAGCGCTGAACAAAGGGTTAAATGCCTTTGGGCCACTGATCTCACACTGCAGACATATAGAACAGGGCACCCCACATCAAAACCAGTTTTTTCCAGCCTGGCCCAAATGGGTTCTGGGCATAAGAACTGGCATCAAAGTGGGCAAACAGCCCATTTTCACAGATTTGAATAAGTAACTGATGTTTTTAAGGGGATAAATGCATTTGGGCCACTGATGCGACACTTAAAATACACAGACAGTGATGCCCTGCATTAAACCCAGGTCCCTTCAGCCTGGCCCAAATTGGTTCTGGGCACCAGAACTGGCATCAAAGTGGGCAAACAGCCCATTTTCACATATTTGAATAAGTAACTGATGTTTTTAAGGGGTTAAATGCCTTTGGGCCACTGATATGACACTTACAATACACAGAAAGTGATGCCCTGCATCAAACTCAGGTCCCTTCAGCCTGGCCCAAATGGGTTCTGGGCACCAGAACTGGCATCAAAGTGGGCAAACAGCCCATTTTCACAGATTCGAATAAGTAACTGATGTTTTTAAGGGGATAAATGCCTTTGGGCCACTGATACGACACTTAAAATACACAGACAGTGATGCCCTGCATCAAACCCAGGTCCCTTCAGCCTGGCCCAAATGGGTTCTGGGCACCAGAACTGGCATCAAAGTGGGCAAACAGCCCATTTTCACATATTTGAATAAGTAACGGATGTTTTTAAGGGGTTAAATGCCTTTGGGCCACTGATATGACACTTAAAATACACAGACAGTGATGCCCTGCATCAAACCCTGGTCCCTCCAGCCTGGCCCAAATGGGTTCTGGGCACCAGAACTGACATCAAAATGGGCAAACAGCCCATTTTCACAGATTTGAATAAGTAACTGATGTTTTTAAGGGGTTAAATGCCTTTGGGCCACTGATATGACACTTAAAATACACAGACAGTGATACCCTGCATCAAACCCAGGTCCCTCCAGCCTGGCCCAAATGGGTTCTGGGCACCAGAACTGGCATCAAAATGGGCAAACAGCCCATTTTCACAGATTTGAATAAGTAACTGATGTTTTTAAGGGGTTAAATGCCTTTGGGCCACTGATATGACACTTAAAATACACAGACAGTGATGCCCTGCATCAAACCCAGGTCCCTGCAGCCTGGCCCAAATGGGTTCTGGGCACCAGAACTGGCATCAAAGTGGGCAAACAGCCCATTTTCACAGATTTGAATAAGTAACTGATGTTTTAAGGGGTTAAATGCATTTGGGCCACTGATACGACACTTAAAATACACAGACAGTGATGCCCTGCATCAAACCCAGGTCCCTTCAGTCTGGCCCAAATGGGTTCTGGGCACCAGAACTGGTATCAAAGTGGGCAAGCACCCCATTTTCACAGATTTGAATAAGTAACTGATGTTTTTAAGGGGTTAAATGCCTTTGGGCCACTAATAGGACACTTCAAATACACAGATAGTGATGCCCTGCATCAAACCCAGGTCCCTTCAGCCTGGCCCAAATGGGTTCTGGGCACGAGAACTGGCATCAAAGTGGGCAAACAGCCCATTTTCACAGATTTGAATAAGTAACTGATGTTTTTAAAGGGTTAAATGCCTTTGGGCCACTGATACGACACTTCAAATACACAGACAGTGATGCCCTGCATCAAACCCAGGTCCCTTCAGCCTGGCCCAAATGGGTTTGGGCACCAGAACTGGCATCAAAGTGGGCAAACAGCCCATTTTCACAAATTTGAATAAGTAACTGATGTTTTTAAGGGGTTAAATGCCTTTGGGCCACTGATATGACACTTAAAATTCACAGACAGTGATGCCCTGCATCAAACCCAGGTCCCTGCAGCCTGGCCCAAATGGGTTCTGGGCACCAGAACTGGTATCAAAGTGGGCAAGCACCCCATTTTCACAGATTTTAATAAGTAACTGATGTTTTTAAGGGGTTAAATGCCTTTGGGCCACTTAAAGGACACTTCAAATACACAGATAGTGATGCCCTGCATCAAACCCAGGTCCCTTCAGCCTGGCCCAAATGGGTTCTGGGCACCAGAACTGGCATCAAAGTGGGCAAACAGCCCATTTTCACAGATTTGAATAAGTAACTGATGTTTTTAAGGGGTTAAATGCCTTTGGACCACTGATACAACACTTAAAATTCACAGACAGTGATGCCCTGCATCAAATGCTGGTCCCTGCAGCCTGGCCCAAATAGGTTCTGGGCACTAAAACTGGCATCAAAGTGGGCAAACAGCCCATTTTCACAGATTTGAATAAGTAACTGATGTTTTTAAGGGGTTAAATGCCTTTGGGCCACTTATATGACACTTACAATACACAGAAAGTGATGCCCTGCATCAAACCCAGGTCCCTTCAGCCTGGCCCAAATGGGTTCTGGGCACCAGAACTGGCATCAAAGTGGGCAAACAGCCCATTTTCACAGATTTCAATAAGTAACTGATGTTTTTAAAGGGTTAAATGCCTTTGGGCCACTGATACGACACTTCAAATACACAGACAGTGATGCCCTGCATCAAACCCATGTCCCTTCAGCCTGGCCCAAATGGGTTTGGGCACCAGAACTGGCATCAAAGTGGGCAAACAGCCCATTTTCACAAATTTGAATCAGTAACTGATGTTTTTAAGGGGTTAAATGCCTTTGGGCCACTAATACGACACTTAAAATACTTAGATAGTGATGCCCTGCATCAAACCCAGGTCCCTCCAGCCTGGCCCAAATGGGTTCTGGGCACCAGAACTGGCATCAAAGTGGGCAAACAGCCCATTTTCACAGATTTGAATAAGTAACTGATGTTTTTAAGGGGTTAAATGCCTTTAGGCCACTGATATGACACTTAAAATTCACAGACAGTGATGTCCTGCATCAAATCCAGGTCCCTTCAGCCTGGCCCAAATGGGTTCTGGGCACCACATCTGGCATCAAAGTGGGCAAACGTCCCTTTTTTACATATATTAACCCCTTCATGACCTTGGGATTTTTCATTTTTCCGTGTTCGTTTTTCGCTCACCTCCTTCCCAGAGCCATAACTTTTTTATTTTACCGTCAATATGGTCACGTGAGGGCTTATTTTTTGCGGGACGAGTTGTACTTTTGAACGACATCATTGGTTTTAGCATGACGTGTACGTGAAATTGCAAAAAAAGTGCAGTCCCACACTTGTTTTTTGTTTGGCTTTTTTGCTAGGTTCACTAAATGCTAAAACTGACCTGCCATTATGATTCTCCAGGTCACTACGAGTTCATAGACACCTAACATGACTAGGTTATTTTTTACCTAAGTGGTGAAAAAAATTCCAAACTTTGCTAAAAAAATAAAAAAAATTGCGCCATTTTCCGATAGTCGTAGCGTCTCCATTTTTCATGATCTGGGGTCGGTCGAGGGCTTATTTTTTGCATGCCGAGCTGGCGTTTTTAATGATTCCAATTTGGTGCAGATACGTTCATTTGATCGCCCGTTATTGCATTTTAATGCAATGTCGCGGCGACCAAAAAAACGTAATTCTGGCGTTTCGATTTTTTTCTCGTTACACCGTTTAGCGATCAGGTTAATGCTTTTTTTTATTGATAGATCGGTCAATTCTGAACGCGGCGATACCAAATATGTGTAGGTTTGATTTTTTTTTTTATTGATTTATTTTGATTGGGGCGAAAGGGGGGTGATTTAAACTTTTATATTTTTTTTATTTTTTTCACATTTTTTTAAACTTTTTTTTTAACTTTTGCCATGCTTCAGTAGCCTCCATTGGAGGCTAGAAGCAGGCACAGCGCGATCGCCTCTGCTACATAGCAGCGATCTGCTATTCGCTGCTATGTAGTAGAAAATTAGGTGTGCTGTGTGCGCCGACCACAGGGTGGCGCTCACAGCTACCGGCGATCAGTAACCATAGAGGTCTCAATGACCTCTATGGTTACAATGGAGAAGCATCGCCGACCTCCGATCATGTGACGGGGGTCGGAGATGCGCTCATATCCGGCCGCCCGGCCGGATGCGGTAGTTAAATGCCGCTGTCTGCGTTTGACAGCGGCATTTAACTAGTTAATAGCGGCGGGTGAATCGCGATTTCACCCGCCGCTATTGCGGGCACATGTCAGCTGTTCAAAACAGCTGACATGTCCCGGCTTTGATGCGGGCTCACCGCGGAGCCCTGCATCAAAGCAGGGGAGCTGACCTCGGACGTACTATCCCGTTCGAGGTCAGTAAGGGGTTAATAAGTAACTGATGTTTTTAAGGGGTTGAATGCCTTTGAGCCACTGATACCACAGTGCATATGTCAGGAAACAGGAAGAAGTCCTAATTACTTCAATTACACATACAGCGCTCTGAGCTGCAATTTCCTCTGCCTGCCCGCACAAGGCTGGAATTCTAAGCCACTCTTTCTCCCTCCCCCCGCTGTACAGCCGTAATGTACGACGAGCCTGCCAGCGTCATTGAAGAATTTATATGGCCCTGTGCTGCTGTCACGATAATGCCAAAAAATGTCTTATTGTACTGTAAGTGTAGTTTCAGAAGGACATGGCTAACTACACACACACACACTCACAATGCAGCTGCGACCCCTTGCTCTTCCCCCCCACTCAGCTTCACTCCTACGGGAAGCAAAGCCTATGATAGAGACTGGGCAACCTGATACTAATGGTGGGCAGGGTGTGGCTTTAAACTGCAGGTGACGAATCCGGCAAAGCCACCCGTTGTCCCTCCCCTCTCACTCAGGAATGCCTTTGTCTGAGACCTTTGAATAAGGTAAAGAACTGTCCGATCAGTGCATATCATTAACCAGTCCTTTAGTGTTGTCACAAGCTCAGAAGTATAAGTCACTATACTCTTAGACCAGCCATCAGTCTTGGCCGGGAAGCGATCTAACACAGCTAGGCAAAGCTGTTCCATGCATCTGGATGTATTTATCCTCCTAAGGCTCCTTTCACACTAGCGTCGTTTTAGAGAAAAAACGCATTCTGCAAAGTTGTCTGCAGGATGCGTTTTTTCCCCATAGACTAACATTACCGACGTATTGCCACACGTCGCATCCGTCGTGCGACGGTTGCGCCGTGTTGTGGCGGACCGCCGGCACAAAAAAACGTTCAATGTAACTTTTTGGTGCGTTGTGTCCGCCATTTTCGGCCGCGCATTCGCGGCCAAAGCTCCGCCCCCTCCTCCCCGCAACTCACAATGGGGCAGCGGATGCGTGAAAAATGCATCCGCTGCCCCCGTTGTGCGGCGCTTCCATAGCATGCGTCGGTACCTGGGCCCGACGCTCTGCGACGGGCCGAGCCCGACGCTAATGTGAAAGTAGCCTAAGCCACAGGCCAGCCAAGATGATACCATGACATAACCTGTAAATTCTCTTTTCAACGTTAATCCTTTTTTATTTTGTAATCTGTAATGTACTGTATTTTCCGGCGTATAAGACGACTTTTTAACCCCTGCAAAGCATCTCAAAAGACGGAGGTCGTCTTATATGCTGGGTACGGCATGTGCAGGGAGCGGTCCTGTATGGTTCCCAGGATCTAAAGGAGAGGAGACTCTCCTTCAGGCCCTGGGATCCATATTCATGTAAAAAAAGAATAAAAATAAAAAATATGGGATATACTTACCCTTCGAAGGCCCGCGGCTCTCATCGGTGCAAGTGCCGGCCTCCGATCCTAAGGATGCATTGAGCGAAGGACCTTCGGTGACGTCACGGTCACCCGACCAGTCATGCGACCGTGATGTCATTAAAGGTCCTTCGTTAAATGCATCCTTAGGAACGGAGGTCGCCGCTTGTGCCACTGAGAGCCGTGGGCCGTCAGAGGGTAAGTATATCCCATATTTTTTATTTTTATTCTTTTTTTACATGAATATGGATCCCCGGGCCTGAAGGAGAGTCTCCTCTCCTCCAGACCCTGGGAACCATCCGCACCGCACATGCTGTATAAGATGACTGGGCGTATAAGATGACCCTCGTCTTATACAGCGAATATATCCCAAACTCCATATTTTATATGGAAAAGTTGGGGGTCGTCTTATACACCAGAACATACGGTATATATGAATTGTCTCCTTTCTAATATCTTTTTATACTTTGTAAATGCAGCGCCCCAGAGACCTGGTCGTTGCAGTATGACACTCTGCCACTAAGGGGAGTGATGGCACGTCTGATGGCACTAAAAGAGTTCTCCTGACCAGGTATCACCAGAACACTTTACACTTCACACTCCGGCCACTAGGGGGAGCAAAAGGCTTTATTTATTGGGCCACTCCTCACACTGGTAAAACAAAGGGGTTGGATAGAAAGTTAGTCAGAAGCTGACTGGGTTGGATTCAGGCAACATCCCGTGGCAAGGGGTGTTGCAGGGAGAAGACACAGGGGGTCCCTGTCAGGCGTGGGAACCTTGCAGGTACCTAGCGAACAGAACAGAACGTAATGGAACCGCACCTGCACACCCCGTGGCGGTATCCAAGAGAGAACAAAAGAAAAAAAAAAAGAAGCCACTAGAACATATTCGCACACCACCAATAATACATATCAAAAAGGAACAACTTTATTGGAAGCATAATTAAAAACAGTTAAAATCAGTACAAACAACAGCTGCCTCCACCCACATATAAAGCCTGAACAATACTGCAAATACTGCAGAAATGGCGCCAAAATGGTAGGACCATTTATTTATCATTTCTATCATATCTTGACGTTCCTTATTTGAGGATGTACCCTTGCCCAGTAGCAGGTTTTGACTCTCTGTATTGTATCCCAGTACATGTATATTGTGTATAACAATTTCCTACCATTTTGGCGCCATTTCTGCAGTATTTGCAGTATTGTTGTTGTATGCTTCCAATAAAGTTGTTCCTTTTTGATATGTATTATTGGTGGTGTGCGAATATGTTCTAGTGGCTTTTTTTTTTTTGTTCCAATACTACTTCAGCCACCTTGGTTCGCACCCCCATCTTGTTCATATCAGTATGTGGTATTAGAGTGCGTCAGCTTTTTTCTTGTTCCAGGTATCCAAGAGAGAGACACGAAGGGAAGGATATTGTGGAACAGTGTAAACGAGATCATGCACAAAGGAGTACCAGTAGGAGTCGTGCCGTGAGACCGAGGCAACATCCTACTGAGGCGCGTAGCCGGTGGCCAGAACACCGCGGGAGTAACTGACTCTAGGCCTTACTTCGAACTCCGCAGGACAGTTAATTATAGGTTGGCTGTCTCACCTAAACACCTACGAAGACATAGGGGGCAACTGTGGGAGAGGGGCGTCTCTAGGGTCCCGGAAGAACTCCAGGCCTTCCCGTCATACGGGTGCGTCCTCGCCATAACATACCTGGGGGACGTTGAACTAGAAAGATCTGGAACCAAAGAAAGAGAGAGCTGTAGAGAACGAACGAACGAGAACAGCAGTTGTGAGGACTATTCCGAATTCTCAGCAGGGTAGGACTACAACACACAGGCGCTAGTGGTAGGCAACGATTTCCATCTGCGAAGGAAACTCTGGATGTGCCCATCGGACCGGCCGGTCTCAGATAGCCCTGTTAAATGTGCTCTGGATTGCGGATCCTGAAGTCTTCAGTAAAGAGGTAAATAGACTGCAACCCTGTGTCCTCGTTATTGACTGCACCCTACACCATTACCATCTACCTTACTGGGAAGCCCTGGGGACATACTTCACCTGTGGGAAGGTATACCATCCAGCTGCCATTCCATCACCCCAGCGGACCCCACAGCAGCGTCGGTCACCCTGACCGAACACCACAGGTGGCGTCAGGAACCCCTGATAGACTGCACCACCTTCATTGGACGCCCATTAGCAGGATCGCGGACCGGATCTAGCCACCGTGACAGCCCAGGAACCGAACCAGAGAGGCCTGGTACCGAGAACGCGTGGCCCTGTGTCTGGGGGCGATCCATATATGCCCAGTCATCTTATACGGCATGTGCGGTGCGGATGGTTCCCAGGGTCTGGAGGAGAGGAGACTCTCCTTCAGGCCCTGGGATCCATATTCATGTAAAAAAAAGAATAAAAATAAAAAATATGGGATATACTTACCCTCCGACGGCCCGCGGCTCTCAGCGGCGCAAGAGGTGGCCTCCGTTCCTAAGGATGCATTGAACGAAGGACCTTTGATGACGTCGCGGTCGCGTGACTGGTCGGGTGACCGTGACGTCACCGAAGGTCCTTCACTCAATGCATCCTTAGGATTGGAGGCCGGCCCTTGCACCGATGAGAGCCGCGGGCCGTCGAAGGGTAAGTGTATCCCATATTTTTTATTTTTATTCTTTTTTTTACATGAATATGGATCCCAGGGCCTGAAGGAGAGTCTCCTCTCCTTTAGATCCTGGGAACCATACAGGACCGCTCCCTGCACATGCCGTACCCGGCATAGAAGACGACCTCCGTCTTTTGAGATGCTTTGCAGGGGTTAAAAAGTCGTCTTATACGCCGGAAAATACAGTACATTACAGATTACAAAATAAAAAAGGATTAACGTTGAAAAGAGAACTTACAGGTTATGTCATGGTATCATCTTGGCTGGCCTGTGGCTTAGGCTACTTTCACATTAGCGTCGGGCTCGGCCCGTCGCAGAGCGTCGGGCCCAGGTACCGACGCATGCTGAGGAAGCGCCGCACAACGGGGGCAGCGGATGCATTTTTTCCACGCATCCGCTGCCCCATTGTGAGTTGCGGGGAGGAGGGGGCGGACACAATGCACAAAAAAAGCTACATTGAACGTTTTTTTGTGTCGGCGGTGTCATGATATGTACTTTTGCCCTGTCCTGTATTTGAATAATATGCCATTTGATGTATGTAACTGTTCTCTGGTTTCTATTAGCTGTAATTTATGTATTTTCTTGTGCTGGGAGTTCGCCTGTAACAATATGTCTCCTTCCCCCAATACTTGCAGCCCTAAGCTATAATGTAATTAAGCTTTGTCAACATCACTATTGGAGGAATAGCCATTCTTCCTCACAGCAGGTGGCTAGTCAAATGTACATACTACATAGACTACTTGGAGCCCACCAGTCTAGAATCTTCTGGTGGACCCAACCATTGAATAGAAGGTGTGACCCCTACCCCCCTTCATGGGCGGATCCCAGGAGCTCAGACAATCCATTCTTATTTTGAGATCAGATGTGAGTTGATCCTTGAAGGAGAAGGAGTGGGGATTCTTAGCTGAGGCAAGACCCCATGTCCATCTGGGACTGTGGAAGCGAATGGGGCGAGACTTGAGCTGAGGACATATCTCGTCGTTCGTGGGATTGTTTTGGGATCCCTTGGACTCGTGTAGACTATTGCTTTGTTACCGGGCACAAGGATTATCGGGAGGTGCCCCCGAACCTGTTACGTTGGACTAATTGTGGACTCTGTAGATCTACCTGCATGTGTTGTTCCAGCGTTCTTGATAATAAATCTGTGGAATCATCCCTTGGCCTGTTGCCCCTTCTTGCTCTGCCGTACACCCCGTCACAGGCGGTCCGCCACAACATGGCGCAACCGTCGCACGACGGTTGCGACCTGTAGCAAAACGTCTGTAATGTTAGTCTATGGGGAAAAAACGCATACTGCAGACAACTTTATTATCTTGGCTGTGTCATGATATGTACTTTTGCCCTGTCCTGTATTTGAATAATATGCCATTTGATGTATGTAACTGTTCTCTGGTTTCTATTAGCTGTAATTTATGTATTTTCTTGGCTGGGAGTTCACCTGTAACAATGTCTCCTTCCCTCAATACTTGCAGCCCTAAGCTCTAATGTAATTAAGCTTTGCCAACATCACTAGTGGAGGAATAGCCATTCTTCCTCACAGCAGGTGGCTAGTCAAATGTACATACTACATAGACTCCGCGGAGCCCACCAGTCTAGAATCTTCTGGTGGACCCAACCATTGAATAGAAGGTGTGACCCCTACCCCCCTTCAGGGGCGGATCCCAGGAGCTCAGACAATCCATTCTTATTTTGAGATCAGATGTGAGTTTGTCCTTGAAGGAGAAGGAGTGGGGATTCTTAGCTGAGGCAAGACCCCACGCCCATCTGGGACTGTGGAAGCGAACTGGGCGAGACTTAAGCTGAGGACATATCTCGTCGTTTGTGAGATTGTTTTGGGATCCCTTGGACTAATTGTGGACTATTGCTTTGTTACCTGGCACAAGGATTATCGGGAGGTGCCCCCGAACCTGTTCCATTGGACTAACTGTGGACTCTGTAGATCTACCTGCATGTGTTGTTCCAGCGTTCTTGATAATAAATCTGTTGAATCATCCCTCGGCCTGTTGTCCCTTCTTGCTCTGCCGTACACCCCGTCATAGGCTGGCCTGTGGCTTAGGAGGATAAATACATCCAGATGCATGGAACAGCTTTGCCTAGCTGTGTTAGATCGCTTCCCGGCCAAGACTGATGGCTGGTCTAAGAGTATAGTGACTTATACTTCTGAGCTTGTGACATCACTAAAGGGCTGGTTAATGATATGCACTGATCGGATAGTTCTTTACCTTATTCCAAGGTCTCAGACAAAGACATTCCTGAGTGAGAGGGGAGGGACAACGGGGGGCTTTGCCGGATTGGTCACCTGCAGTTTAAAGCCACACCCTGCCCACCATTAGTATCAGGTTGCCAGTCTCTATCATAGGCTTTGTTTCGGGTAGGAGTAAAGCTGAGTGGGGGGAAGAGCAAGGGGTTGCAGCTGCATTGTGAGTGTGTGTGTGTGGTTAGCCATGTCCTTCTTAAACTACACTCACAATATGACAATTTTTGGCATTACTGTGACAGCAGCACAGGGCCATATAAATTCTTCAATGACGCTGGCAGGCTCGTCTTACATTACGGCTGTATAGAGGGGGGAGGGAGAAAGAGTGGCTTAGAATTCCAGCCTTGTATGGGGAGGCAGAGGAAATTGCAGCTCAGAGCGCTGTATGTGTAATTGAAGTAATCAGGACTTCTTCCTATTTCCTGACATATGCACTGTGGTATCAGTGGCTCAAAGGCATTTAACCCCTTAAAAACATCAGTTACTTATTCAAATATGTGAAAATGGGCTGTTTGCCCACTTTGATGCCAGTTCTGGTGCCCAGAACCCATTTGGGCCAGGCTGAAAGGACCTGGGTTTGATGCACGGCATCACTGTCTGTGTATTTTAAGTGTCGTATCAGTGGCCCAAAGGCATTTAACCCCTTAAAAACATCAGTTACTTATTCAAATCTGTGAAAATGGGCTGTTTGCCCATTTTGATGCCAGTTCTGGTGCCCAGAACCCATTTGGGCCAGGCTGGAGGGACCTGGGTTTGATGCAGGGCATCACTGTCTGTGTATTTTACGTGTCATATCAGTGGCCCAAAGGCATTTAACACCTTAAAAACATCAGTTACTTATTCAAATCTGTGAAAATGGGCTGTTTGCCCACTTTAATGCCAATTCTGGTGCCCAGAACCCATTTGGGCCAGGCTGCAGGGACCTAGGTTTGATGCAGGGCATCACTGTCTGTGTATTGTAAGTGTCATATCAGTGGCCCAAAGGCATTTAACCCCTTAAAAACATCACTTATTCAAATCTGTGAAAATGGGCTGTTTTCCCACTTTGATGCCAGTTCTGGTGCCCAGAACCCATTTGGGCCAGGCTGGAGGGATCTGGGTTTGATGCAGGGCATCGCTGTCTGTGTATTTTACGTGTCATATCAGTGGCCCAAAGGCATTTAACCCCTTAAAAACATCAGTTACTTATTCAAATCTGTGAAAATGGGCTGTTTGCCCACTTTGATGCCAGTTCTGGTGCCCAGAACCCATTTGGGCCAGGCTGACGGGACCTGGATTTGATGCAGGGCATCACTGTCTGTGAATTTTACGTGTCATATCAGTGGCCCAATGGCATTTAACCCCTTAAAAACATCAGTTACTTATTCAAATCTGTGAAAATGGGCTGTTTGCCCATTTTGATGCCAGTTCTGGTGCCCAGAACCCATTTGGGCCAGGCTGACGGGACCTGGATTTGATGCAGGGCATCACTGTCTGTGAATTTTACGTGTCATATCAATGGCCCAAAGACATTTAACCCCTTAAAAACATCAGTTACTTATTCAAATCTGTGAAAATGGGCTGTTTGCCCACTTTGATGCCAGTTCTGGTGCCCAGAACCCATTTGGGCCAGGCTGGAGGGACCTGGGCTTGATGCAGGGCATCACTGTCTGTGAATTTTACATGTCATATCAGTGGCCCAAAGGCATTTAACCCCTTAAAAACATCAGTTACTTATTCAAATCTGTGAAAATGGGCTGTTTTCCCACTTTGATGCCAGTTCTGGTGCCCAGAACCCATTTGGGCCAGGCTGGAAAAAACTGGTTTTGATGTGGGGCGCCCTGTTCTATATGTCTGCAGTGTTAGATCAGTGGCCCAAAGGCATTTAACCCTTTCTTCAGCGCTCATTGGTGCCCACTTTGATGCCCATTTTTGTGCCAGTTTTATTGTTTTTGTAGCCGTTTTTAAGTGTATTCACATCAGGGCTCCTCGCTGCATTGTGTTATTATTGTGATGATCATTTTTTGTTGTTAAATCTATAAAAAACAGAAAAGAAAAAATTGCCGAATGAGAAACCGACGAATAAGAAACTGAACGAATAAGAAACCAACTTCAGCTTCGTCAGAGCTGTGTGGGTATAATGGTACACATGTAATGTCACTGCCCAGCGTGTTCACATGTAGCATTAATTATGTGCTGTTTTTTTTGTCTGGGTAAGTAATTTTCATCTAATGCATGTAGCAGAGCTGTGTGTGTATATGACCAGTGAATACAGCAGAGCTGTGTGTGTATATGACCAGTGAATACAGCAGAGCTGTGTGTGTATATGACCAGTGCATGCAGCAGAGCTGTGTGTGTATATGACCAGTGCATGCAGCAGAGCTGTGTGTGTATATGACCAGTGCATGCAGCAGAGCTGTGTGTGTATATGACCAGTGCATACAGCAGAGCTGTGTGTGTATATGACCAGTGCATGTAGCAGAGCTGTGTGTGTATATGACCAGTGCATACAGCAGAGCTGTGTGTGTATATGACCAGTGCATGCAGCAGAGCTGTGTGTGTGTATATGACCAGTGCATGCAGCAGAGCTGTGTGTGTATATGACCAGTGCATGCAGCAGAGCTGTGTGTGTATATGACCAGTGCATGCAGCAGAGCTGTGTGTGTATATGACCAGTGCATGCAGCAGAGCTGTGTGTGTGTATGACCAGTGCATGTAGCAGAGCTGTGTGTGTGTATGACCAGTGCATGTAGCAGAGCTGTGTGTGTATATGACCAGTGAATGCAGCAGAGCTGTGTGTATATGACCAGTGTATGTAGCAGAGCTGTGTGTATATGACCAGTGCATGTAGCAGAGCTGTGTGTGTATGACCAGTGCATGTAACAGAGCTGTGTGTATATGACCAGTGCATGTAGCAGAGCTGTGTGTATATGACCAGTGCATGTAGCGTAGCTGTGTGTATATGACCAGTGTATGTAGCAGAGCTGTGTGTATATGACCAGTGAATGCAGCAGAGCTGTGTGTATATGACCAGTGTATGTAGCAGAGCTGTGTGTATATGACCACTGCATGTAGCAGAGCTGCGTGTGTATGACCAGTGCATGTAACAGAGCTGTGTGTATATGACCAGTGTATGTAGCAGAGCTGTGTGTATATGACCAGTGCATGTAACAGAGCTGTGTGTATATGACCAGTGCATGTAGCAGAGCTGTGTATGTATATGACCAGTGAATGCAGCAGAGCTGTGTGCATATGACCAGTGCATGTAGCAGAGCTGTGTGTATATGACCAGTGCTTGTAGCAGAGCTATGTGTGTATATGACCAGTGCTTGTAGCAGAGCTCTGTGTGTATATGACCAGTGCATGCAGCAGAGCTCTGTGTGTATATGACCAGTGCATGCAGCAGAGCTCTGTGTGTATATGACTACTGCATGTAGCAGAGCTGTGTATATGACCACTGCATGTAGCAGGGCTGTGTGTGTATATTACCAGTGCATGTAGCAGAGCTGTGTGCATATGACCAGTGCATGTAGCAGAGCTGTGTGTATATGACCAGTGCATGTAACAGAGCTGTGTGCATATGACCAGTGCATGTAGCAGAGCTGTGTGCATATGACCAGTGCATGTAGCAGAGCTGTGTATGTATATGACCAGTGTATGTAGCAGAGCTGTGTGTATATGACCAGTGCATGTAGCAGAGCTGTGTATATTACTAGTGCATGTGGTAGAGCTGCGTGTATGTGACTAGTGCATGCATCAGAGCTGTGTGTGTATATTACCAGTGCATGTAGCAGAGCCGTGTGTATATGACCAGTGCTTGTAGCAGAGCTATGTGTGTATATGACCAGTGCTTGTAGCAGAGCTGTATGTATATGACCAGTGCATGCAGCAGAGCTCTGTGTGTATATGACCAGTGCATGCAGCAGAGCTCTGTGTGTATATGACTACTGCATGTAGCAGAGCTGTGTGTATATGACCACTGCATGTAGCAGGGCTGTGTGTGTATATTACCAGTGCATGTAACAGAGCTGTGTGTATATGACCAGTGCATGTAGCAGAGCTGTGTATGTATATGACCAGTGAATGCAGCAGAGCTGTGTGTATATGACCAGTGTATGTAGCAGAGCTGTGTGTATATGACCAGTGCATGTAGCGTAGCTGTGTGTATATGACCAGTGCATGTAGCAGAGCTGTGTGTGTATATGACCAGTGCATGTAGCGTAGCTGTGTGTATATGACCAGTGCATGTAGCGTAGCTGTGTGTATATGACCAGTGAATGCAGCAGAGCTGTGTGTATATGACCAGTGCATGTAGCAGAGCTGTGTGTGTATATGACTACTGCATGTAGCAGAGCTGTGTGTATATGACCACTGCATGTAGCAGGGCTGTGTGTGTATATTACCAGTGCATGTAGCAGAGCTGTGTGCATATGACCAGTGCATGTAGCAGAGCTGTGTGTATATGACCAGTGCATGTAACAGAGCTGTGTGTATATGACCAGTGCATGTAGCAGAGCTGTGTATGTATATGACCAGTGAATGCAGCAGAGCTGTGTGTATATGACCAGTGTATGTAGCAGAGCTGTGTGTATATGACCAGTGCATGTAGCGTAGCTGTGTGTATATGACCAGTGCATGTAGCAGAGCTGTGTGTGTATATGACCAGTGCATGTAGCGTAGCTGTGTGTATATGACCAGTGCATGTAGCGTAGCTGTGTGTATATGACCAGTGCATGTAACAGAGCTGTGTGTATATGACCAGTGCATGTAGCAGAGCTGTCTGTGTATATGACCAGTGAATGCAGCAGAGCTGTGTATATTACTAGTGCATGTGGTAGAGCTGCGTGTATGTGACTAGTGCATGCATCAGAGCTGTGTGTGTATATTACCAGTGCATGTAGCAGAGCCGTGTGTATATGACCAGTGCTTGTAGCAGAGCTGTGTGTATATTACCAGTG
Source organism: Ranitomeya imitator (assembly GCF_032444005.1). Lineage (NCBI taxonomy): Eukaryota > Metazoa > Chordata > Amphibia > Anura > Dendrobatidae > Ranitomeya > Ranitomeya imitator. The sequence continues at coordinate 422,241,407 of NC_091285.1, read as the reverse complement.
CATGAGGCAGAGCTATGTGTATATGACCAGTGCATGTAGCAGAGCTGTGTATGTATATGACCAGTGAATGCAGCAGAGCTGTGTGCATATGACCAGTGCATGTAGCAGAGCTGTGTGTATATGACCAGTGCTTGTAGCAGTGCTATGTGTGTATATGACCAGTGCTTGTAGCAGAGCTATGTGTGTATATGACCAGTGCTTGTAGCAGAGCTATGTGTGTATATGACCAGTGCATGCAGCAGAGCTCTGTGTGTATATGACCAGTGCATGCAGCAGAGCTCTGTGTGTATATGACTACTGCATGTAGCAGAGCTGTGTGTATATGACCACTGCATGTAGCAGGGCTGTGTGTGTATATTACCAGTGCATGTAGCAGAGCTGTGTGCATATGACCAGTGCATGTAGCAGAGCTGTGTGTGTATATCACCAGTGCTTGTAGCAGAGCTATGTGTGTATATGACAAGAGCGTGCAGCAGAACTGTATGTACTGTATTTGTCCAGTGCGTGCAGCAGAGTTATGTGTGCATTGCTACTAGACTCGAAATGACAACTTCCCCTATGGTGTATGTACCGAGCTATTTTTGAAGAATGCACACTGTAGAGTTGCATACCTTATTCATATACCATAAAGCTGTGAAGAAAAACATTTTCAATCAAGATTTTGTATGTATATTTTGTGTCTTTCTGCTTCTATATGCAATACTCTGATTTGTGGAAGTGGCCGTTGGCTGAGCTCACACACAATATAAAAATCTGAGATGGAATCTGTATGTGCTACATGCAGATTTATGCTGGAGTCACACTAGCGTAGACTACGGACGAGTGCTATGTGAGAAAACATCGCATAGCATTCAGTCCAGGGTTAATCTATAGGGCAGCTCACATCACCGTTTTTTTCTCAAGCGTATTTGACGTGCTTGTAAAATCGCAGCTGCTGCGATTTGCACCATATATCGTCCAAGACTTGCCAATGCAAGTCTATGGGTATGAGAGAAACTTGGACACCACATGGGCCATTCGTCTAGCTTGCGACAAATACACACACATTTTCCTCATTTCAGCCCATTCAGCCATTAAATTCAATGAGGAAAGTCAGTGAGAAATGTAAAGCCAGTGTGATGCCCCCAGGGTCCTGGCCGTCACAGTGGCATTGCTTTACCCTCGGGGAGAGTGGTGTCACGCTTGGAAGCGATGAAGGATCTCTTTCACCAGGTAAACACTACATACAACACGTTCATACTCCAGGTCAGAAGAGGGCGATTAGGGGAACTGCCCATATATATTCTGGCTGTCGGGGAAGTTAGTGAGCAGTGAGTGCCTGACAGCAGACTGGAGCAGTCTGAGGCAGAGAGACGGGTTTGGAGCCTTGCAGCCTGAGGTGCTGCAGCTCCAGGATTGAGATAACTAGAAAGAACGAACAGCTTGCAAGAAGAGTGCAGGAGGGAGAAAGCGCAGGAGAATAACACCAGTGGAGCAGAGCTGAGAAGTGGCTACCTACCTGGCTAGTGCAGATTCCGGTAGCCGGAAGACCGTGGCCGTGCTGAACTATATAGTGGCATAGCTGAAACCAGCAGGACACCTGGATTGTACATCACCTGTCCGCTTTGATACCCAGGAGACACAGTGATATCTATAGGGCCTGGGTCATGATAGAGACCCTGTAAAAAGGCCCAGTTTACCTGTCATACGGGTTGTGTCCTAACCTTTTTGTGGAACAGAGAGGAATTGTGAGGACCTTATTGGAAGCCTTAGGCAGTAAGGGACTACAACACCATCGCACTTGGAGGAAGGCGTTGATCTCCACCTGGTAAGGGAGACTCTGGATTCGTTTCTAAGCCGGCCGGACCCTGCCTGTACCTGTAGTCTGGTGCCCTGGACTGCGGTTGCCTGAAGCCTACAGTAAACCAGGTACAGACATTGCAAACCTGTGTCCTCGTTCTTCATCGCTCCACCCACCATCTTCACCATACACTGGGAGCCCTGGGGACCTACTTCACCTGTGGGAAGTTATACCATCTAGCTGCCATAACATCACCCCAGAGGACCCTTTTAAGCAGCGTTGGTCCCTACTGACCGAATACCACAGGTGGTGTCACAAACTTTATTCAAAAAACCCGTAAAAGACATTTCCTTTGATTGGGCACCCAGGGCCACGGACCGGGTCGCAGCCAGCGTGACATCCCCTTTAAGTACCAGACCCGATACCGAGTACCCCATGGCCCAGGCGGGTGACTCACCATATGCATGTGGAGCGCTGCTAGGACCGTGGGACAGTTCTTAAAGGGGTGGTCATGGCGGCAGTGACCCGGTCCATGGCCCTGGGCGTCCAATAAAAGGGAAAGAATCGAAGTGGAAATAAAGTCTAATTTAGTAGTGTTCAGGACACCACCTGTGGTACTCAGCCAGGGATGGCCGACACCGCTTAAACGGGTCCACTGGGGCTGATGATATTGCAGAAGGGTTGGTATAGCTCCCCACAGGTAGAGTTTAGTCCCCAGGGATCCCGGTGCAGTTGGGAAGGAATGATAAATGGTGGAGTGCAGGAAATAATTGGAGGACACAGAAATTGCAGTCCAGGGCACCGGTTACAGGTGATCTTTGAAATCCAGACAACCTGAAAGCGGTTCGGAATCCCCCTAGCCAGGTGGGGTTGGAAGCCTTCCTTTCTGTTCTGAATTCTAGGTCCTTGATGCATTAGCTTTCCTCAAATCCCTCTCTCAATATGTCCCTTAGGTGGAACACTACCCGCATGGCAGGCAGCTCAAGCATTTTTACAGGTGTCCCTCTCTCGTGGAGACTCCGGGCTCTAATCTGCTGCTGTGCCTTCAGGTGTGTGTTGTGGCCAGGAGACCTGCAATCTCCTGCCCTCCAGTTTCAGTTGTGGGGCATATAGTTCCCACACAACCTCGGACCCCGGTGTCCAGCTTCTTGTGCTTAATCCTGTGAGAGAGCTCAATTGCAGCTCCACTCCCAGCTTCTCCTCACATGCTTCCTCTCCCTTCACTGTCTCATACAAACTGACCTCTAACTCCTCCTCGAGACCAGAACATATAGGGAAGCTACCCTGAAACTGGGTCTAGAGCTCCCCCTTCTGGCCTGGAGTCAGGAAAGTGTTGTATGCTAGTGTTACCTGATAAGGGAATTCCTTCTCGCTTCCAGGCATGGCATCACCCTCCCCGGGAGGCAGGCAATACCACTGTGACAACCGGATTCCTGGGATGTCACACATGTCATATGGATGTCATACGGATGCAAAGGTGCGAGAAAATCGCATCATCGCATTGCAAACGCATTACACACAGATGACAATACGGAGAACACTTGTGCGACTCTCAGTAGGGAGACCTGGACTGATTTTCTATATGGTAAGTGTGACCCTGGCCTTGGCCTTATCCAGAGTTTCATTAAAAAGATATGGCTATTGGCAGAGGTGTATCTATATTTTCCAGCACCGGGGGCAAGAATTCAGTTTGGCGCCCCCCCCCCCCCCTATGATTTGCACACTTAGGCCTCCTTCACATTTCTGTTAGTACGGGCCTGTCGCAATGCGTCAGGCCGACGTACCGACGGACGTTGTGAAATTACTGCACGACGTGGGCACCGGATGCAGTTTTTCAACGCATCCGCTGCCCATTCTGCAGTCCGGGGAGGAGGGGCGGAGTTTCGGCCACGCATGCGTTGCATTGAAAGTTTTTTTTGTGACAACGGTCCGCCAAAACACGACGGATCCGTCTCACGACAGATGCGACGTGTGGCCATCCGTCGCGATCCGTCGCAAATAAAAGTCTATGGGCAAAAAAGGCATCCTGCAAGCACATTTGCAGGATCCGTTTTTTGCCCAAAACGACGGATTGCAACGGAGGCCCCACGACGGAAGTGTGAAAGAGGCCTTAGGCCGGAGTCACGTTAGTGTATGGCATCCGATTTGAAATGCTAATGACACTTAGCTCCACCTCTGCTGCGAGTGTGAGCCGAGTGTCAGTGCTCTGTGCTCTGATCCTCTCTCTTCTGAGAATCGTAGCACAGGTGCAGATGAGGAGGATAAATTAATTTCTCCATCTCCTCCAATGCCGACATCTGCAGGAATCACACTGCACTCGGGTCATATCTGAGTGCAGTGCGATGTTTAACACGCACCCACAGATTTATATGGGTGCGCGCGATTGTTTTCGCATGCCGAATCAGCATGAGAAAATAATTGCAGATGTGAGCTTCCCCATAGTTTAACATTTGGCAGAGTGCAATTCAATTTTTTTTTTATCAGATTGCACTAATCCGATTATGTCATAAGTGTGAGCGAGCCCTTACAGTCACGTACCCATGAGCTGCTCTTCCTAATTCTCTCAATGTTTAGTGAAAAACTGAGAAGCAGGACGAAAATCTAGTTGTCATGTGACCGTAAGGCTGGAGTCACACTTGCCATATAAAAAATTGGTCCGATTTTGACAGACGAGAATCTCAACAGTGTTCTCAGAACAGTGATCCGTGTGTAATCCGTTTGCTATGCGATGATGTGATTTCCTCGCATCAAGTAACCATGTGACATTCGTGTGGCATCCGTATGCAATGAGATTTTAACATGAGCTTTTACACACAGCAGTGTTCTGTATGTAAAAGCTCATGTTAAAATTGCATTGTAATACACAACTGTACACATGATTTTAAAACCAAATATTCTTCAAAACATATATATATATATATATATATATATATATATATATGTAGAAAAAACGGAGCAGCACCAAGAATATAGAAAAAAGTGGACTTTATTGCCTGGATGGCGTGGCGACGTTTCGGATACCAGATCCTTTTTCAAGCTTGAAAAAGGATCTGGTATCCGAAACGTCGCCACGCCATCCAGGCAATAAAGTCCACTTTTTTCTATATTCTTGGTGCTGCTCCGTTTTTTCTACATATTGCTGGAAGTCATTGGACTACTGACTGGGGAAGCTTTGCACTTTATCAGGTATTTTGTAGATGCTGTTCCAATTTTTAAATATATATATATATATATATATATATATATATATATATATAATTATTTATAAAACACCATTAATTCCATGGTGCTGTACATGAGAAAGGGGTTACGTGCAGAATTATAGATATCATTTGCAGTAAACAAATTTACAATGACAGACTGGTACAGAGGACCCTGTCCTTGCAGACTTACATTCTATGGGATAATGGGGAAAAGACAGAAGGCCGAGGTTTCCGCAGCTCTGGTGGTGGTGAGGTGGCAGCTCGGGTGGTGGTGAGGCGGCAGCTCGGGTGGTTGGTGAGGTGGCAGAATGGTTATTGCAGGCTATAGGCTTTCCTGAAGAGATGGGTTTCCAGGTTCCGTCTGAAGGATCCGAGGGTGGTGGATAATCGGACGTGTTGAGGCGTGGAATTCCAGAGGATGGGGGATATTCGGGAGAAATCTTGGAGGCGGTTGTGTGAGTATTGAATAAGGAGGAAAGTAGGAGGTCTTTGGAAGATCGAAGATAATGTGAGGGAAGATATTGGGAGATTAGTTCAGAGATATAGGGAGGGGACAGGTTGTGGATGGCTTTGTAGATCAGTGTTAGTAGTTTGAACTGGATTCGTTGGGGAATTGGGATCCAGTGGAGGGATTTGCAGAGGGGAGAAACGGGAGTAGCGAGGGGAGAGGTGGATTAGCCAGGCAGCAGAGTTGAGGACAGACTGGAGTGGTGCAAGAGAGTTAGCGGGGAGGCCACAGAGGAGGGTGTTGCAGTAATCGAGGCGGGAGATGATTAGATATTAGATAGATAGATTAAATGCTGGCAAATCATCCGCCGCGTACAGTATAGAATAGAGTGGGTTATAATAAAATAGATAGACTAGATATATACACATAGAACAGGTGTACATATGTTGGAAGACCATTCCAAGAGAGGCCTGGATGTCTTCCTGGAGCAGAACAATATTGTATCATACAATTATTAGGTTCTGTAGAAGGACGTAGATCTGGGGATTTATTATGATGGAATATAGGCTGAACTGGATGGACAAATGTCTTTTTTCGGCCTTACTAACTATGTTACTATGTTACATTCCCAGTGACTACCTCTTGAAGCTCATCAAGAGAATGCCAAGAGTGTGCAAAGCAGTCATCAAAGCAAAAGGTGGCTACTTTGAAGAACCTAGAATATAAGACATAATTTCAGTTGTTTCATACTTTTTTGTTAAGTATATAATTCCACATGTGTTAATTCAAAGTTTTGACGCCTTCAGTGTGAATGTACAATTTTCATAGTCATCATGACAATACAGAAAAATCTTTAAATGAGAAGGTGTGTCCAAACTGTTGGTCTGTACTGTGTATATATATATATATATAGTCATTCAAATTTGGCAAAAATTAAGAGACCACTGCTAAATTTTCAATTTGTCCGATATGTCTCTTTATAGGTACCGTATATTTTTGAGTAAAATGTAAATTGTTCTTTTATTCTATAAACCACTGACAACACGTCTCCGACATTCCAAGCAATATATTTTGTATTTATTTTCTGAAAATGAGAAATAGTCAAAATAACAAAAAAATGCATTGCTTGCAGACCTCAAATAATGCAAAAAAGAAGAAGTTCATAATCATTTAGAAACAAGAATACTAATGTTTCTGAAGCGATAGCCGGGGGACCACCACGGTGCAGGAAGACTACCGTACACAAGATGAGGTGCAAACAACAAAGGGTAGATTTATTGTAAGGCAAGGAATGAAGTAGATGAGGAAGATGCAAACAGGGGTATGCAATGGCAAAAGATAATGTACAAGAGTTAAATTCTTTAGCTTGTCCATAAAATAGCACGGTGCTCCAACTATTACAGAATCAACATATGTCATACAAGTAAATGCAAACAATAAACAAATAATTATGCTACTCTACGTATAACCTCCCTGTCCTTTACTAAGCAGGCCACACGGCTCCCTTGTACTGACTATTGAAGCCTACACTAGGCCCTAACATGTGCACAAAACAGGAACAAACTCATGGTGATGTTGGGGACTCAGATCCAGTCCCGGGGGGCCCCCAAAAGTCTAGTACGGTGGTGGGCACGGCTTTCTGCCAGCTCCGTGAAACGTGGTCTTCTCCTTGCTTCTGGGTCTGGGAGGTTCTCTTAGAAACTGTAAATCCCTTTCTCGGTATCTTTGTGGCTTCTCAAACTCACACAGGACAGCCACTCTCGCTGCACCTGGAAAAGTCTGTCAAATTTCACAAGTCCACTCCGTTACAGGCTGTGGGTCCTCTCTTGCAGAAAACAGCACAAAGTTCTCTCTGCAGAAGCTTCAGCTCACACACTCTGTTCAGGCTCCACCTCCACCCTCTGCACAGTCCAGCTCATTCACAGTCTATTGCAGGGGAGAAGCAGAACATTCCAACACACCAGACAAGGGGGTGCAGTCTCTTAAAGTGACAGCGTGTTCCTTACTGTCCATAACTTACTGTCCATTTTGTGGAATAACCATGATTTTTAATCAAAGCTTTCATGTGTCTTGGCATTCTTTCCACCAGTCTTTCACACTGCTTTTGGGTGACCTTATGCCACTCCTGGTGCAAAAATTTAAGCAGTTCTTATTTGTTTGATGGCGTGTGACTATTCATCTTGCTCACGATTACATTCCAGAGGTTTTCAATGGGGTTCAGGTCTGGAGATTAGGCTGGCCATAACAGGGATTTGGTGTGGTGGTCCTTCATCCACACCTTGATTGACCTAGCTGTGTGGCATGGCGCATTGTCCTTCTGGAAAAACTAGTCCTTAGAGATGGGGAACATTGCCTGAGCAGAGGAATGAATTGTTTTTCTAGGATAACCTTGTATGCTGCTTGATTCATACGTCCTTTGCAAAGATTAACCTGCCCAATTCCAGCCTTGCTGAAGCATTCCAAGATCATCACCGATCCTCCACCATATTTCACAATGGGTGCAAGACACTGTGGCTTGTACGCCTCTCCAGGTCTCCGTATAACTATTAGATGACCAATTGTTTGGCAAAGCTGAAAATTAGACTCAACAGAGAAGATTACCTTACTCCAGTCCTCTATGGTGCAATCCTTATGGTCTTTGGCAAACTTCAGCCTGCCTCTCCTTTGCTTCTCATTGATGAAAGGCTTTTTTCTAGCCTTGAGTCCTTCCTCTAGAAGCCTGTTACGAACTGTTCTTGTAGTACACTTCACCCAAGCTGCCGTTTGCCATTCCTTTTGTAGGTCACTTGATGGCATCCTGATGTATTCCTTCGGTTGCTGAGTAACATCCGAATAAGATGACTGTCATCTCGGTCAGTGGAGATTTGTTTTCGCCCTCTGCCGGTCTGTAGCTTTGTTGTCCCCAATGTCTGCTGCTTTACCTTGTTGTAATGGATTGCCATCTTAGAAATTTTAAGGATGGAGGAAACATGACTCTCACTGTGTCCCTCTGCTAGTAAAGCCAGAATTGAGCCCTTCTTTTCCTCATTCAAGACTCATTTAAGACTTTTCTTTTCAACTCCTTCGGCTCCTGCATTGATTTTACAGAAGCCGACAAATGAATTACTGGCTAATCTTCTATCTATATCTCTTTGCAATATATATATATATATATATATATATATATATATATATATATATATATATATATATATATATATATATATATATATATATATATACACATACACACACACACACACACACCTATTCTATGTGTATATACAGTATCTATTCTATCTATTCTATTCTAACCTGTCAGTGTTATTTTACAGTACACTGCACATGAATTGACGGCTTTTGAAAGGACACCGTTGCGTATTTCTCGCAAGTCACACTGATGGTCCGTGTGGTGTCCATTTTTTTTCTCGCACCCATAGACTTGTATTGGCGAGACACGGCCGATATACACTGCAAATCGCAGCTTGCAGCGATCTCATTCGCACGTATAATACGGCCGAGAAAAAAAACGGTGATGGGAGCTGCCCCATAGATAGATTTTTTATCGCATAGCACTCGTCCGTATTCCTCTCTAGTGTGACTCCGGCCTAAGAATGAAAATCGCATATGGGCGAGGTCGCAATGTGATGACTGATGGAACCTGCAAGCAGAGCTGAATCCTGACAGTGAGTATATTACACACTGTTAGGATTTTCATGCTGTAGTGCTGCTTTGTATTAACCCCTTAACGACCGCCGATACGTATTTTAATGGCAGTAGTTAAGGGTACTTAAACCACAGCGCTGTTAATTAACGGGTTGGGATTAGGGTTAGGGTTGGGATTAGGGTTAGGATTTGGAATAGGGTTAGGGGTGTGTTGGGGTTAGGGTTGTGATTAGGGTTATGGTTGGGATTAGGGTTAGGGGTGTGTTGGGGTTAGGGTTGGAGTTAGAATTGGGGGTTTCCACTGTTTAGGTACATCAGGGGGTTTCCAAATGCGACATGGTGCCACCATTGATTCCAGCCAATTCCAGCCAATTTTGCTTTCAAAAGTCAAATGGTGCTCCCTCCCTTCTGAGCTCTGCCGTGTGCCCAAACAGTGGTTTACCCTCACATATGGGACAACAACTTTTTTGGGTCCAATTTCTCCTGTTACTCTTGGGAAAATAAAAAATTGGGGCTAAAAAAATCATTTCTGTGGAAAAAAAATGATTTTTTTATTTTCACGGCTCTGCGTTATAAACTTTTGTGAAGCACTTGGGCGTTCAAAATGCTCACCACGCATCTAGATAATCTCCTTGGGGGGTCTAGTTTGGAAAATGGGGTCTCTTGTGGGTGTTTTCTACTGTTTAGGCACATCAAGGGCTCTGCAAATGCAACATGAGGCCCGCAGACCATTCCATCAAAGTCTGCATTCCAAAACATCACTACTTCCCTTCCAAGCCCCGACGTGTGCCCAAACAGTAGTTTTCACCCACATATGGGGTATCCGCGTACTCAGGACAAATTGGACAACAACTTTTGGGATCCAATTTCTCCTGTTACCCTTGGAAAAATAAAAAATTGCAGGTTAAAAAATCATATTTGAGAGGAAAAAAAAGATTTTATTATTTTCACTGCTCTGCGATATAAACTTCTGTGAAGCACTTGGGTGTTCAAAGTGCTCACCACACATCTCCAGTCGATAAGCTCCATGTGGGTGTCTAGGTTCCAAAATGGGGTTTCTTGTGGGGGGTTTCTACTGTTTAGGCACATCAAGTGCTCTGCAAATGCAACATGACGCCCGCAGATCATTCCATCAAAGTCTGCATTCCAAAACATCACTACTTCCCTTCCAAGCCCCGACGTGTGCCCAAACAGTAGTTTTCTCCCACATATGGGGTATCAGCATACTCAGGACAAATTGGACAACAACTTTTGGGGTCCAATTTCTTCTGTTACGCTTGGGAAAATAAAATATTGTGGGCTAAAAAATCATATTTGAGGGAAAAAAATATTTTTTTATTTTCACAGCTCTGTGTTATAAACTTCTTTGAAGCACTTGGGGGCTCAAAGTGCTCTTTACCTCACATCTAGGTAAGTTCCTTAAGGGTCTAGTTTCCAAAATGGTGTCACTTGTGGGGAGTTTCCACTGTTTAGGCACATCGGGGGTCTCCAAACGTGACATGGCATCCGATCTCAATTCCAGCGAATTCTGCATTGAAAAAGTCTAGTCAAATGGCACTCCTTCTCTTCCAAGCTCTGCCGTACGCACAAACAGTGGTTTACCCCCACATATGGGGTATCGGCGTATTCAGGAGAAAGTGCACAACAAATTTTGTGGTTCGTTTTCTCTTTTTACACTTATGAAATTAAAAAAATATTGGTTCTGAAGTAAAATGTTTGTAAAAAAAAGTTAAATGTTATTTTTTTCCTTCCCCATTGCTTCAGTTTCTGTGAAGCACGTAAAGGGTTAATAAACTTCTTGAATGTGGTTTTGAGCACATTGAGGGGTGCAGTTTTTAGAATGGTGTCACTTTTGGGTATTTTCTGTCATGTATATCCCTCAAAGTGACTTTAAATGTGAGATGGTCCCTAAAAAAATTTTTTTTGTAACTTTTGTTGTAAAAATGAGAAATCGCTAATCAACTTTTGACCCTTATAACTTTCCTAACAAAAAAAATGTTGTTTCCAAAATTGTGCTGATGTAAAGTTGACATGTAGGAAATGTTATTTATTAACTATTTTGTGTGACATATCTCTCTGATTTAAGGGCATAAAAATTCAAAATTTGAAAATTGCTAAATTTTAATTTTTTTTACAATATTTCTGTTTTTTTCATAAATAGATGCAAGTAATATTGAATAAATTTTACCACTAACATGAAGTACAGTATGTCACGAAAAAACAGTCTCAGAATCAGCGGGATCTGTTAAAGCGTTCTAGAGTTATAACCTCATAAAGTGACAGTGGTCAGAATTGTAAAAATTGGCCTGGTCATTAAGCTACAAATTGGCTCCATCACTAAGGGGTTAATTAAAGACGTCTGAATTCTCACATCACTTCCACTGCACACTTTTAGGATTATCTCTTGCCAAGAGTGGACGGTCATGTGAGCGCAAGTATGTGATTTGTATATTTCTGGCCACATTCTGACTAGAAGTGTCCAGCCTCTCTCAATTCATTTTCATTGAGTGAGGCCATGCATGTCTAATCAGTACGTGGCTGCATGTGTGTAAATTGCATACTTGTGGTTTCGTAACCTACCACTCTCACTACTTGCACAGAGAATCTTGACAGCAGTGTGCGCTGTGAGAATTCAGAAGTCTACAGTCACACAGAATGACTGCATACTCATCACAAACTTGGACAACCTCTTTAATGTTCCTATCATAAATAAAAAACATAGTTACCCTTAATTTATAAGACACCATAACACTTTATTAACATAGTGATGTATCAAGTAATCTTATGAATTGCTACATATGTACAGAACCAATGACAGCACAAGAATCCATCACCAGAACCACCAGCAGTAGAAAAATAACAAAACCCTCATCAGTACAGAAATACATAATCAGAACCATCAGCAGTACATAAATTCATCATCAGAACCACCAGTTGTGCAGAAATACATCACCACCACATCAGCAGTAGAGGAATTCTTAATCAGAACCACTAACAGTACAGAAATTCATCATAAGAACCACCAGCAGTACAAAAATATATCCATATAATCAGTACAGGAATGCATCACAAGAACCACTATCAGTGCATGAATACATCACTAGGACCACCATTAGTACATGCTACATTAATTGTATTATTAGGTCAGACCCTTATATATTTGTCTCACATGAACCTATAACTTTCAGTACTTCCTTAACAATGATAAGGCAATACTGGGAGTTGTTGCTATCAGGCATAATCAGAATGTGGACCACACAAAAACCACAATACTGATGTGAATTAGTCAGAATCACAACATTTTTACATACAGGTACATTATAGAAGACTAGGAGAAAGGTAAGGGGGAAAGAGGACACACTGGTGCTCCCCAATATAGAAAAGGTTGTGGCTGTGGGTGATATGGCAGCCTCTGTGAATATATCTGTCTAAAATGTGTATTAAAAAACTTAGTTTGGTGTAATCATCATGCTACAAACCTTGAAAGTAGTACTAGTGGTGTACACCTTTTTTTTTATGTCTAAGAAATTAAACAAGAAATGCGCAGAGCAAGTTAAACATAGATGAGGCAACAAGTCCTAATAGTACTTATTTCTGCTGTCAGCAGAACAGAAGTACTATTAGGACTCGTTGCCTCATCTAAATTTAACTTGCTCTGCGCATTTATTGTTTAATTTCCTAGGCATATAAAAAATAGGCGTACACCACTAGTACTACATTATTGAAGACGTTGTCCAGATGCCACGATGACTTTTCACAGCTACAACTCGTCTGTGCAGCCTTAAAAATAACAGTGTCATTATAATGCTTCTGAATAAAAATATCTGCCCTATGCTGCACCTCTGAATAAATAATTGACCCTCGCTATATTCCCTGCACAAAATATGACCCACACACTTATGGTACATGCTCTCCACACTGACCCTTCCTTTCCTGTTATGGACCTGGTGGTTAGGAGCACCCGGAACGACCTGATGGTTAAACTCACACAGGACAAGCTCTGGGAAGTGGGAGCTCTGCTGACCGCAACCCCTAATCCTATCACACAACTAGAAATAGCCGTGGAGCGTACCTAACACTGCCTAGACGCCTCTTCACAGCCTAAGAGCTAACTAGCCCTAAAGATAGAAAATAAAGCCTACCTTGCCTCAGAGAAATTCCCCAAAGGAAAAGGCAGCCCCCACATATATTGACTGTGAGTTAAGATGAAAGTCACAAACAGAGAAGTGAAACAGGTTTCAGCAAAGGGAGGCCAGACTTACTAAACAGACTGAGGATAGGAAAGGTATCTTTGCGGTCAGCACAAAAAACTACAAAAAGACCTCCGCACCGACTCACGGTGCGGAGGTGCCACTCTGCATCCCAGAGCTTCCAGCTAGCAAGGCAAAATCATGATAGCAAGCTGGACAAGGAAACAATGAACAAATAATTAACTAGCAGGGATTAGCTTCTGCTGGAGTAGACAGGTCACCAGAAAGATCCAAGAGCAACTGAACCAGTACAAGAACATTGACAGCTGGCATGGAGTAACGATCTGAGTGGAGTTAAATAGAGCAGCCAGCCAAAGAATAAACTACGTCACCTGTGGAAGGAACCTCAGAAGCAGCAGCTCCACTCACAGCCACCAGAGGGAGTCCATGGACAGAACTCGCCGAAGTACCATTCATGACCACAGGAGGGAGTTCGATCACAGAATTCACAACAGTACCCCCCCCCCTTGAGGAGGGGTCACCGAACCCTCACCAGAGCCCCCAGGCCGATCAGGACGAGCCAAATGAAAGGCACGAACTAGATCGGCAGCATGAACATCAGAGGCAGAAACCCAGGAATTATCTTCCTGACCATAACCCTTCCATTTGACCAGGTACTGGAGTTTCCGTCTCAAAATACGAGAATTCAAAATCTTCTCCACCACATACTCCAACTCCCCCTCGACCAACACCGGGGCAGGAGGATCAACGGAGGGAACCATAGGCGCCACTCCGCAATAACGACCTATGGAACACATTATGTATGGCAAAAGAAGCTGGAATGGCCAAACGAAATGACACAGGATTGAGAACTTCCGAAATCTTATACGGACCAATGAAACGAGGCTTAAACTTAGCAGAGGAAACCTTCATAGGAACATAACGAGACGACAACCAAACCAAATCCCCAACACGAAGTCGGGGACCAACACAGCGCCGGCGGTTAGCGAAACGTTGAGCCTTCTCCTGGGACAATGTCAAATTGTCCACCACATGAGTCCAAATCTGCTGCAACCTGTCCATCACAGTATCCACACCAGGAAAGTCTGAAGGCTCAACCTGCCCTGAAGAGAAACGAGGATGGAAACCAGAATTACAGAAAAAAGGCGAAACCAAAGTAGCCGAGCTGGCCCGATTATTAAGGGCGAACTCAGCCAAAGGCAAGAAGGACACCCAATCATCCTGATCAGCAGAAACAAAGCATCTCATATATGTTTCCAAAGTCTGATTAGTTTGTTCGGTTTGGCCATTTGTCTGAGGATGGAAAGCCGAAGAAAACGACAAATCAATGCCCATCTTAGCACAAAAGGACCGCCAAAACCTCGAAACAAACTGGGAACCTCTGTCCGAGACGATGTTCTCCGGAATGCCATGCAAACGAACCACATGCTGGAAAAACAATGGCACCAAATCAGAGGAGGAAGGCAATTTAGACAAGGGTACCAAATGGACCATCTTAGAGAAACGATCACAAACCACTCAAATGACCGACATCCCCTGAGAGACAGGGAGATCTGAAATAAAATCCATGGAAATATGCGTCCAGGGCCTACTCGGGACCGGCAAGGGCAAAAGCAACCCACTGGCACGAGAACAGCAGGGCTTAGCCCGAGCACAAGTCCCACAGGACTGCACAAAAGAACGCACATCCCGTGACAAAGAAGGCCACCAAAAGGATCTAGCCACCAAATCTCTGGTACCAAAGATTCCAGGATGACCAGCCAACACCGAACAATGAACCTCAGAGATAACTCTACTAGTCCATCTATCAGGGACAAACAGTTTCTCCGCTGGACAACGGTCAGGTCTATCAGCCTGAAACTTCTGCAGCACCCGCCGCAAATTAGGGGAGATGGCAGACAAAATTACCCCCTCTTTGAGAATACCCGCCGGCTCAGGAACACCCAGAGAGTCAGGCACAAAACTCCTTGACAGGGCATCAGCCTTCACATTCTTAGAGCCCGGAAGGTACGAAACCACAAAATCAAAACGGGAGAAAAACAGCGACCATCGAGCCTGTCTAGGATTCAACCATTTGGCAGACTCGAGATAAGTCAAATTCTTGTGATCCGTCAAGACCACCACGCGATGCTTGGCTCCTTCAAGCCAATGTCTCCACGTCTCGAATGCCCACTTCATGGCCAACAACTCTCGATTGCCAACATCATAATTGCGCTCAGCAGGCGAGAATTTTCTAGAAAAGTAGGCACATGGTTTCATCACCGAGCCATCAGAACTTCTTTGCGACAAAACAGCCCCTGCTCCAATCTCAGAAGCATCAACCTCGACCTGAAACGGGAGCGAAACATCTGGCTGGCACAGCACAGGGGCAGAAGAAAAACGACGCTTCAACTCTTGAAAAGCCTCTACAGCCGCAGAGGACCAATTGACCACATCAGCACCTTTCTTGGTCAAATCAGTCAACGGTTTAGCAACACTAGAAAAATTAGCGATGAAGCGACGGTAAAAATTAGCAAAGCCCAGGAACTTCTGCAGGCTCTTCACAGATGTCGGCTGAGTCCAATCATAAATGGCCTGACCTTTAACAGGGTCCATCTCGATAGTAGAAGGGGAAAAAATGAAACCCAAAAATGAAACCTTCTGAACTCCAAAGAGACACTTTGACCCCTTCACAAACAAGGAATTCGCACGAAGGACCTGGAACACCATTCTGACCTGCTTCACATGAGACTCCCAATCATCCGAAAAGACCAAAATATCATCCAAATATACAATCATGAATCTATCCAGGTACTCTCGGAAGATGTCATGCATAAAGGACTGAAACACAGATGGAGCATTAGAAAGCCCGAATGGCATAACCAGGTACTCAAAATGGCCCTCGGGCGTATTAAATGCTGTTTTCCATTCATCGCCCTGTTTAATTCGCACAAGATTATACGCCCCTCGAAGATCTATCTTGGTGAACCAACTAGCCCCCTTAATCCGAGCAAACAAATCAGACAGCAGCGGCAAAGGGTACTGAAATTTGACTGTAATCTTATTAAGAAGGTGGTAATGAATTCAAGGTCTCAAAGAACCATCCTTCTTGGCCACAAAAAAGAACCCTGCTCCCAACGGTGATGACGACGGGCGAATATGACCTTTCTCCAAGGATTCCTTTATATAACTCCGCATAGCGGCGTGCTCTGGCACAGATAAATTAAACAGTCGGCCCTTAGGAAACTTACTACCAGGAATCAAATTAATAGCACAATCGCAATCCCAATGAGGAGGTAGGGCACTGGATTTGGGCTCATCAAATACATCCCGGTAATCTGACAAAAACTCAGGGACTTCAGAAGGAGTGGAAGGCGAAATTGACAGCAATGGCACATCACCATGTACCCCCTGACAACCCCAGCCGGACACAGACATAGATTTCCAATCCAATACTGGATTATGGACCTGTAGCCATGGCAACCCCAAAACGACCACATCAGATTATGCAACACCAAAAAGCGGATATCCTCCTGATGTGCAGGAGCCATGCAC
The DNA here is from genome assembly GCF_032444005.1 of Ranitomeya imitator. Lineage (NCBI taxonomy): Eukaryota > Metazoa > Chordata > Amphibia > Anura > Dendrobatidae > Ranitomeya > Ranitomeya imitator. The sequence continues at coordinate 422,224,586 of NC_091285.1, read as the reverse complement.
ATGGTCAATTGGGTCCAATACTGAGGCTTATTCTTGGCCAAAGGCGTAGCATCAATTCCTCTCAATGGAATAGGATACTGCAAGGGCTCCAAGAAAAAAACACAGTGCCTGGCAAACTCCAAGTCCATCAAATTCAGGGCAGCGCCTGAATCCACAAATGCCATAACAGAATAGGATGACAAAGAGCAAATCAGAGTAACGGACAAAAGAAATTTAGACTGTACCATACCAATGGTGGCAGATCTAGCGAACCACTTAGTGCGCTTAGGACAATCGGAGATAGCATGAGTGGAATCACCACAGTAAAAACACAGCCCATTCCGATGTCTGTGTTCTTGCCGTTCAGCTCTGGTCAAAGTCCTATCACATTGCATAGGCTCAGGCCTATGCTCCGAGAATACCGCCAAATGGTGCACAGCTTTGTGCTCACGCAAGCGCCGATCGATCTGAATGGCCAAGGACATAGACTCATTCAGACCAGCAGGCATGGGAAACCCCACCATGACATCCTTAAGGGCTTCAGAAAGACCCTTTCTGAAAATTGCCGCCAGGGCACACTCATTCCACTGAGTAAGCACAGACCACTTTCTAAACTTCTGACAATACACCTCCGCTTCATCCTGACCCTTACACAAAGCCAGCAAGATTTTCTCTGCCTGATCCACTGAATTTGGTTCATAATAAAGCAGTCCAAGCGCCAGAAAAAACGCATCTACATCACGCAATGCAGGATCTCCTGGCGCAAGGGAAAATGCCCAGCCCTGAGGGTCACCACGCAACAAAGAAATAATGATTTTTACTTGTTGAACGGGGTCACCAGAGGAGCGGGGTTTCAAAGCTAGAAACCGTTTACAATTATTTTTGAAATTCAGGAACTTAGATCTATCCCCAGAAAACAAATCAGGAATTGGAATTCTAGGCTCTAACATCGGATTTTGAACCACAAAATCTTGAATGTTTTGTACCCTTGCAGTGAGATGATCCACACACGAGGACAGACCTTGGATGTCCATATCTACACCTGTGTCCTGAACCACCCAGAGGTTAAGGGGAAAAGAAAGACAAAAAACACTGCAGAGAAAAAAAAGGTCTCAGAACTTCTCTTATCCCTCTATTGAGATGCATTAATACTTTGGGCCAGCTGTACTGTTATGGACCTGGTGGTTAGAAGCACCCGGAACGACCTGATGGTTAAACTCACACAGGACACGCTCTGGGAAGTGGGAGCTCTGCTGACCGCAACCCCTAATCCTATCACACAACTAGAAATAGCCGTGGAGCGTACCTAACACTGCCTAGACGCCTCTTCACAGCCTAAGAGCTAACTAGCCCTAAAGATAGAAAATAAAGCCTACCTTGCCTCAGAGAAATTCCCCAAAGGAAAAGGCAGCCCCCACATATATTGACTGTGAGTTAAGATGAAAGTCACAAACACAGAAATGAAACAGGTTTCAGCAAAGGGAGGCCAGACTTACTAAACAGACTGAGGATAGGAAAGGTATCTTTGCGGTCAGCACAAAAAACTACAAAAAGACCACGCAGAGTGTGCAAAAAGACCTCCGCACCGACTCACGGTGCGGAGGTGCCACGCATCCCAGAGCTTCCAGCTAGCAAGGCAAAATCATGATAGCAAGCTGGACAAGGAAACAATGAACAAATAATTAACTAGCAGGGACTTAGCTTCTGCTGGAGTAGACAGGTCACCAGAAAGATCCAAGAGCAACTGAACCAGTACAAGAACATTGACAGCTGGCATATAGTAACGATCTGAGTGGAGTTAAATAGAGCAGCCAGCCAAAGAATAAACTACGTCACCTGTGGAAGGAACCTCAGAAGCAGCAGCTCCATTCACAGCCACCAGAGGGAGTCCATGGACAGAACTCGCCGAAGTACCATTCATGACCACAGGAGGGAGTTCGATCACAGAATTCACAACACTTTCCATACTGAACCCCTTCTTCACACTGGCCTCTCACACTGGGTTCCCCTATAGGGCCTAGTCTCTATACTGCGCCCCTCAGCACACACACCCTCTTTGGCATACTGTCCCCCATGTTATCCCCCACACTACTCAATCTCTATTCTATGCCCACTAACACTTTTTTCCCCCCATACTGTTTCCTCACAATATTACCCCTCAATAATCTCACATATTTCCTCCTCATACTGTCTTCTCCCACATCTCCCCTGCTAACTATACAGTCTCCTTACATATTTAACCCCTCACTCTCCATACTGCCTCTTCACACCTCTCCCCGACTCCCCATATTGTGTCTGCACCAATTCCATCACTCTCACTCCCTATACTATGCCCGCATACATTCCCCCCTCGCTCCTCATACTGTCTGCACCCATCTTCCCACTCGCCATACTGCATCCACACCCATCCCCTCACCATACTGTGTCTGCATCCATCCCCTCCCGTGCTTTCCATTCTATGTCTATTTATATTCCCCCTCATGCCTCTACTGTCTGCACCCATCCTCCTACTCACCATACTGTGTCTGCACCCATGCCCCCTCATACTGTTACCTCATACATACCACCCATCTCCTCCCTTGCTTCTCATACTGTATCCTCAAATTTTTCCCTCTTCCCCCTCCTCATTGTGTCTGCACCCATCCCTTCCTCTTTCCCAAACTGTGTCCTTAAATCTTACTCCCCTCCATATTGTGGCTGCATCCATCCCTTCCTCTTTCCCATACTGTGACCTCAAATCTTAGTACTTCCCTCCTATATTGTGGCTGTGCCCATCCTTTCATTGTTCCTCAAACTCTGTCCTCAAATCTTACTCACCCCCATATTGTGTCTGCACCCATTTCTTCCTCTTTCCCAATGCTGTGACCTCAAATCTAAGCAACACCCCTTCCTTCCCCAATTACAATAAATCTTTGGTGTCTTCAGCTGCCCTAGAACACTTACCATCAACGTGCGCTTCTGTCTGCTGCGCTAGCGAGTGACATCAGCAGCATAATCACATGACCTTATCACACCGCTATCATCACCCCGACCCAGCTGTCAGAGCTTCAGTTGTACTCATGTCTAATAGACGCGAGTACAATTGATCACTGGGAGCCGACTTTCAGTTTGACCGCCGACTGAGAGAACGGCTGACTCCCAGTCCAGGGGGCAGTACAATGTAGTCGTCGGGGAGACATTTTGGACCGGTGTGTCAGGCGTCCCGATGGCATCCCGTTGCCGGCTGTGAACGGGGCAGAAGCCCCACCTGCCTCCCTCTTGATATGACTGCCAGTTAGCATACTGTTGTACAAGGAGGTGAGTGTGGCATGTGTTTCAGTGGCTGGTATTATTAAACTGTTCTATGCTAATAAATAGGACAGATGTGCAATACCTGCCTCTTGTGTGAGATGACAGATAACTGTAGAAATTACATTACTGGCTCCTTACCTCCCAATGTAGAAATGAACGGAGCCAGATTACCTCTTTATTCCTCTGCCTGGCACCTTTACTGGCAGCTTATCTCCCTGAAGAATGAAAGAAATATATATTTTGAATTGTAAATAGAATCTGTGATGAGATTCATGCTGCCGAACACCAGACAGGATGACTAAGAAACCTGCTGTGTCATTGCAGTCATGTACAGTGGGTACAGAAAGTATTCAGACCCCTTTAAATTTTTCACTCTTTGTTTTATTACAGCTATTTGGAAAATTCAAAAAAGTTAATTTTTTCTCATTAATGTACACTCTGCACCCCATCTTGACTGAAAAAAGCAGAAATGTAGAAATGTTTGCAAATTTAATAAAAAAAGAAAAACTGAAATATCACATGATCATAAGTATTCAGACCCTGTGCTCAGACACTCATATTTAAGTCACATGCTATCCATTTCCTTATTATCCTCCTTGAGATGGTTCTACTCCTTCATTGGAGTCCAGCTGTGTTTAATTAAATTGATAGGACTTGATTTGGAAAGGCACAAAACTGTCTATATAAGACCTCACAGTGCATGTCAGACCAATTGAGAATCATGAGGTCAAAGGAACTGGCCAAGGAGCTCAGAGACAGAATTGTGGCAGGGCACAGATCTGGGCAAAGTTGCAACACAATTTTTGCAGTACCCAAGGTTCCTAAGAGCACAGTGGTCTCCATAATCCTTTTGGGAAGTTTGGGACCACCAGAAGTCTTCCTAGACCTGGCTGTCCAGCCAAACTAAGCAATCGTGGGAAAAGAGCCTTGGTGAGAGAGAGCTAAAGAACCCCAAGATCACTGTGTCTGAGCTCCAGAAATGTAGTGGGGAGATGGGAGAAAGTTCCACAAAGTCAACTATCACTGCAGCCCAACACCAGTCGGGCCTTTATGACAGAGTGGCCCAACGGACGCCTCTCCTCAGTGCAAGACATATGAAAGCCCGCATAGAGTTTGCTAAAAACACATGGTGGACTCCCAGACTATGAGAAATAAGATTCTCTGGTCTGATGAGACGAAGATATATTCTAAGCGGTATGTGTGGAGAAAACCAGGCACTGCTCATCACCTGCCCAATACAATCCCAACAATGAAACGTGGTGGCAGCCGCATGCTATGGGGATGTTTTTCAGCTGCAGGGACAGGGCGGCTGGTTGTCATTGAAGGAAACAAGAATGCGGCCAAGTACAGAGATATCCTGGATGAAAACCTCTTCCAGAGTGCTCTGGACCTCAGACATTGCTGAAGGTTCACCTTCCAACAAGACAATGACCCTAAGCACACAGCTAAAATAACAGAGGAGGGGCTTCAGAACAACTCTGTGACCATTCTTGACTGGCCCAGCAAGAGCCCTGAGCTAAACCCAATTGAGCATCTCTGGAGAGACCTGAAAATGGCTGTCCACCAACGTTCACATCCAACCTGATGGAACTGTAGAGGATCTGCAAGGAGGAATGGCAGAGGATCCCCACATCCAGGTGTGAAAAACGTGTTGCATCATTCCCAAGAAGACTCATGGCTGTACTAGCTCAAAAGAGGTCTGAATGCTTATGACCTTGTGATATTTCAGTTTTTCTTTTTTGTAAACTTTCAAAAATTGCTACATTTCGGCTTTTTTCAGTCAAAATGGGGTGCAGAGTGTACATTAATGAGAAAAAAAAATAACTTTTTTGAATTTACCAAATGGCTGCAATGAAGCAAAAAGTGAAAAATTTAAAGGTGTCTAAATACAACGCAATTTTGTGATTCTTCAAAGCTTTTTATGACATAATTATGGCATAAAAGTTGTAATGAATAGAGCCCAAGTGTTGTTGCTGTAGATGTAGACACAGCAAAACCACATAATTTTCCATGAATTGGAACAGATTTGGCTGCTCAGCTTCTAAGACTAATGAATAAAAAATTAGGAGCAAAAATAACGCAAATAGCTTCTAATTTGAGTAAGAGAAATAAATAATGAATTAAGTTATGCATTGCTAACCCGATAAGGCTGTGATCACACAACCATGTAAAGGCATAGAAGACATAGCTGCTGCAGATCCATGGGTTTTCTGACCAGTGACATGCGAAATGGAGTGAATTTGTGCATTTTCCGCGCTGCTGATCGGTAATGTAATCCAGATGACATGATAAATGCTTCTGTGACTTATGGTTGTGTCGTGAAGAATAAGTTTGGAATATGGTAATAATGTCCCCCTATGTGACCCCATATAGTTATAATCTTTCCTAATTCTGTCCTCCATATAGTAATAATCTCCTACATTCTGGCCCTCCTATAATAATGCCCCTTATGTGGCTCCCATATAATTCTACTACCACCCTATGTTGACCCCTTTGTGCTGCCGTGGCCTAATCCGACAGTGCTCTCTCCACTACTTTAAAAAAAAAGCAACATTTCTCAACTGTCCCCACAGTTACTCTATGGTTGCAGGCTCTGACCTAACAGAACCCTGAAACTGCCGAGCACACCAGCATCAAGTCACAGGTGGTGTAATGAAGTCATGCCAGTATTATGTTGCAGGTCTCGCCTACAGTTTTGACGTAATGCCAGCTTTCATAGCAGCTGCAGGCTTCAGATGGGCCAGAGGCCTGCGGCCACAGAGTAACGGCTGCACAGATGTCCAGTGTGCTCCAGATGGGCCCTCCTCACCAATGGGTTCGGTCACGACCACACACCCTGCACCCATAATCGTTATAGCCCTGCACTGACCCCGCTGCCTCCTCATCAGGGGCTGACTGGCAAATTTTAGCCTGGGGGGCAAGCACACAGCAGTGGCCCATGAGTAGCGGCTCATCCTTAAAGGGGTTGTCGGATCTTATGCTACATGTCTACAGACACTATGTGTGAATCCTCATATCATGCGCTATGAAGATTCTCTGGTGCCGGCAACAGGTGGTCTTGTGACTGCAAGCATGCGATATATATATTCCCAGCCACATTTCGACTAGACTGTTTTGGGCCTTGTTCAATACAGTTGCATTAGGCCATGCAAGTCTGGTCGGCATGTGACCGCATGTATGCAAATCACAAACTTACAGCCACACACCCGCCAAATGACCACAGCACTGCCAGCAATGTGAGAAGCACAAGTCTGCAGTCAAAAGAATGACAGAGTGAATGCACCAATGACACACACACACGCACAGCCCCACTGTATAATGACACACACACAGCCCCACTGTATAATGACACACACACACAGCCCCACTGTATAATGACACACAGCCCCACTGTATAATGACACACACAGCCCCACTGTATAATGACACACACACACAGCCACACTGTATAATGACACACAGCCCCACTGTATAATGACACACACACACAGCTACACTGTATAATGACACACAGCCCCACTGTATAATGACACACACAGCCCCACTGTATAATGACACACACACACAGCCACACTGTATAATGACACACACATAGCCCCACTGTATGACACACACAGCCCCACTGTATGACACACACACGCACAGCCTCACTGTATAATGACACCCACAGCCCCACTGTATAATGACACCCACACAGCCCCACTGTATGACACACACAGCCCCACTGTATAATGACACACACACACACGCACAGCCCCACTGTATAATGTCACACACACAGCCCCACTGTATGACAGGCACATGCACAGCCCCACTGTATAATGACAGGCACACGCACAGCCCCACTGTATAATGACAGGCACACGCACAGCCCCACTGTATAATGACAGGCACACGCACAGCCCCACTGTATAATGACACACACACAGCCCCACTGTATAATGACACACACACAGCCCCACTGTATGACACACACACGCACAGCCCCACTGTATAATGACACACACACGCACAGCCCCACTGTATAATGACACACACACACGCACAGCCACACTGTATAATGGCATACACACACAGCCCCACTGTATAATGGCATACACACACGCACAGCCCCACTGTATAATGACACACACGCACAACCCCACTGTATAATGACACACACACGCACAGCCCCACTGTATAATGACACATGCACAGCCCCACTGTATGACAGGCACACGCACAGCCCCACTGTATAATGACAAACACACACAGCCCCACTGTATAATGACATACACACACCCACAGCCCCACTGTATAATGACACACACGCACAACCCCACTATATAATGACAGGCACACGCACAGCCCCACTGTATAATGACACACACGCACAGCCCCACTGTATAATGACACACACACACGCACAGCCCCACTGTATAATGACACCCACAGCCCCACTGTATAATGACACCCACACAGCCCCACTGTATGACACACACAGCCCCACTGTATAATGACACACACACACGCACAGCCCCACTGTATAATGACACACACACAGTCCCACTGTATGACAGGCACATGCACAGCCCCACTGTATAATGACAGGCACACGCACAGCCCCACTGTATAATGACAGGCACACGCACAGCCCCACTGTATAATGACACACACACAGCCCCACTGTATAATGACACACACACAGCCCCACTGTATGACACACACACGCACAGCCCCACTGTATAATGACACACACGCACAACCCCACTATATAATGACAGGCACACGCACAGCCCCACTGTATGACACACACGCACAGCCCCACTGTATAATGACACACACACGCACAGCCCCACTGTATAATGACACCCACAGCCCCACTGTATAATGACACCCACACAGCCCCACTGTATAATGACACCCACACAGCCCCACTGTATGACACACACAGCCCCACTGTATAATGACACACACACACGCACAGCCCCACTGTATAATGACACACACACAGTCCCACTGTATGACAGGCACATGCACAGCCCCACTGTATAATGACAGGCACACGCACAGCCCCACTGTATAATGACAGGCACACGCACAGCCCCACTGTATAATGACACACACACAGCCCCACTGTATAATGACACACACACAGCCCCACTGTATGACATTCACACGCACAGCCCCACTGTATAATGACACACACGCACAGCCCCACTGTATAATGACACACACACACACACGCACAGCCACACTGTATAATGGCATACACACACAGCCCCACTGTATAATGGCATACACACACGCACAGCCCCACTGTATAATGACACACACGCACAACCCCACTGTATAATGACACACACACGCACAACCCCACTGTATAATGACGCACACACGCACAACCCCACTGTATAATGACACACACATGCACAACCCCACTGTATAATGACACACACACGCACAGCCCCACTGTATAATGACACATGCACAGCCCCACTGTATGACAGGCACACGCACAGCCCCACTGTATAATGACAAACACACACCCACAGCCCCACTGTATAATGACACACACGCACAACCCCACTATATAATGACAGGCACACGCACAGCCCTACTGTATGACACGCACAGCCCCACTCTATAATGACACACACACGCACAGCCCCACTGTATAATGACACACACACAGCCCCACTGTATAATGACATACACACACACACACATGTACAGCCCCCCTGTATAATGACACACACACGCACAGCCCGACCGTATAATGACACACACACACACACACACACGCACACACGCACGCAACAGCATAATGACAGGCACACGCACGGCCCCACTGTATGACAGGCACACGCACGGCCCCACTGTATAATGACAGGCAAACGCACGGCCCCACTGTATAATGACAGGCACACGCACGGCCCCACTGTATAATGACAGGCACACGCACGGCCCCACTGTATAATGACACACACACTCACACATAGCCCCCCTCTGTATAATGACAGGCACACGCACAGCCCCACTATATAATGACAGGCACACGCACGGCCCCACTGTATAATGACACGCACACGCATGGCCCCACTGTATAATGACAGGCACATGCACGGCCCCACTGTATAATGACACACACACACACACACACACCCATTGTATAATGACAGGCAAGCGCACGGCCCCACTATATAATGACAGGCACACGCACGGCCCCACTGTATAATGACACACATGCAGCTCACAGATGCACGCAGCACACACACGCACGCAGCTCACACACACGCACGCATCTCACACACACGCACGCAGCTCACACACACGCACGCAGCTCACACACACGCACGCACGCAGCTCACACACACGCACGCAGCTCACACACACACGCACGCAGCTCACACACACGCACGCAGCTCACACACACACATGCACGCAGCTCACACGCACACACGCACGCAGCTCACACACGCACGCACGCAGCTCACACACACACGCACGCACTCAGCTCACACACACGCACGCAGCTCACACACACACACACACACACACACACACACACACACTCTCCTCATACACACACACACTCTCTCCTCATACACACACACACTCTCTCCTCATACACACACACACACTCTCTCCTCATACACACACAGACACTCTCCTCTGTGGTGCAGGGGCGGCTGATGTCCATGTGCAGCTCTTCAGTTTCTCCTGCTCACAGCTCTGCACTGTCCCGGCACCTCCCCCATCTCTCCTTCTCTGCCGGGATAGCAGATAAGAGCAGGAGAAGCCGGAGCTCCGTGCACACACAGGCGGGTATGCCGGTATGCTGACCTTTCATCTTGGCTGCTGGCTCTCTCCCTCAGAGTGGCAGTGGCGCATAGGAGCTTGCTCATCACATACCCCTGCAGCCTGCATGTCAGGGCTGCTGGCGGGATGACACCATCGCGCACTACAGGTGCGCTATGTATTAGTCACTGCCAGTCCTCCAGCGGCCCTGTGCAGCTGCTTAGACACCGGCCCGGGGGGCATATGCATTTCTGCCACCTGGGCCAGCCCGCGCCTGCTCCTCATCACTACAGAACCTACCGCGTCACCAACACCGGAGCTCCTGCAACCCTCAACCTACTGTTTCCTCCCCATAATTCTGTAGAATGTAAGCCTGCAAGGGCAGGGTCCTCGCCCCTCTGTATCAGTCTGTCATTGTTTGTTTACTGTAAGTGATATCTGTAACTTGTATGTAATCCCTTCTCATGTAAAGCACCATGGAATCAATGGTGCTATATAAATAAATAAATAATAATAATAATGGCCCAAGATAGAGGTTTCACAAACTTCTCATATCAAACAGTCCATGAAAAACAGAAAACATATGGATGGCATCCAAGTACTGTCCTTTACTGTCACTAGCTTGAATTGGTAAGTTTTATCAAGTTCAAGATTGGGATTAAAATCGGACATATCTCTGTGACTTTGTGCGGACCACGGACATAGGAACAATAGAAAATATTAGGTACGGGTTCAAACCGTGAAAGCCACAGAGTTATGATATCTAAATGAGCTTTTAGGGTGTGTATAAGTCAGAAAATGTGCTTTATCAAGTGCTTCCAAACTGTAAATAGCAAATGAAAATGAAAATCGCAATGTGCCCCAAGATGACGCATTAAAAAAATACAAGTCATCCTACAGTACAAAAATGTCATATATATGAGTAATACAGCAATTATCTATTATCAAATCTTTTTCTTCTCTGGAGAGAAAAAGAAATCGTGAAAGCATCCTTCCTTATTCATTGAAGCTTGTTTTATCTGTATGATGGATAATAATAGATCTGTAAGTACCTACAAGAGGTAATTAAGGGTAATGTGAAAATAACAGGTTTACACACTCTCCCTTCCTCCTTCTGTGGTAAAGCGGTAATAATTCCTCAGTTGGCAGCAGTCATTTCTTGCCATTTGTGCAAATAATTGTCAGGACTTGGTTTTCATGATTACCTCTAGATATAGAGTGCCTTGCGAAAGTATTCGGCTCCCTGGAACTTTTCAACCTTTTCCCACATATCATGCTTCAAACATAAAGATACCAAATGTAAATTTTTGGTGAAGAGTCAACAACAAGTGGAACACAATTGTGAAGTTGCACGAAATTTATTGGTTATTTTAAATTTTTGTGGAAAATTGAAAACTGAAAAGTGGGGCGTGCAATATTATTATTATTATTATTATTATTAAGGCATATGACAGACAGACAGATGAAAGAGAATCCAACATTCTAACGTGTTTCTGTCCGTAGTCCTTAGTCGTAGAATATCATATTCGCGTTAGAATGTTGGATTCTTTTTAATCTGTCTGGACAACACCTTTTTCCTTTTTAATGGCATAAAATAAAAACAAATTTTATTTATATCCCCATTTATTACCACTCTTTGATGACTGAGCTAATTATGAACTCACCTAACTGTAGCCTTGTCAATCCCATACTTGGTCATTTTTTTAATAAGGATAATATGAGATACGTTATCAACTGCTTTGCTGAACTTAAGATATATTATATCTACTGAATTTCCCTGATCCACCCAGTCAGTGATTCCATCATAGAAGGAAATTATATTAGTCTGGCATGACTTGTTTGCAAATTCACGCAGGCTCTAGTTAATTACTTTATTCTTATTCAAGTACTTACCGTATATACTCGTGTATAAGCCGAGATTTTCAGCCCATTTTTTTTGGCTGAAAGTCCCCCTCTCGGCTTATACTCGAGTCATACCCAGGGGTCGGCAGGGGAGGGGAGTCTAATAATGCTCACCTGCTCCTGGTGCGGTCCCTGCAGGTCCCTAGTTCTCCCGGCGCCGCAGCTTCTTCCTGTACTGAGCGGTCACATGGTACCGCTCATTACAGTAATGAATATGGACCCCACTCCACTCCCATAGGGGTGGAGCCGCATATTCAATACTGTAATGAGTGGTACCATGCGACCGCTCAGTACAGGAAGAAGTTGCAGCGCCGGAGAACCAGGGACACCGTGCCAGGAGCAGGTGAGTATAATGGGGAGGGGGAGTGCTGGGCGATATTCACCTCTCCTAGTTCCGGGCGCCGCTCCGTCTTCAGCGTCTTCTGCTGTGACGCTCAGGTCAGAGGGCGCGGCGACATGGTCAGTGCGCACCCTCTGCCTGAACGTCAGTGCAGAAGACACTGAAGACGGAGCGGCGCCCGGAACGAGGAGAGGTGAATATTGAAAGTGCTGGGGGCCTAAGCGTCGAGAGGTGAGTATGTCATTTTTTTTATCGCAGCAAATGCATATGGAGCAAATATCTCTATGGAGCATCTTTTGGGGCCATAATCAACGTTTGTGCAGCACTGTATGGGGCAAATATCTTTATGGAGCATCTTATGGGGCCATAATCAACGTTTGTGCAGCACTGTATGGGGCAAATATCTTTATGGAGCATCTTATGGGGCCATAATCATCGTTTGTGCAGCACTATAATGGGGCAAATGTGTCTGTATGGAGCATCTTCTGGGGGCCATAATCAACGTTTGTGCAGCACTGTATGGGGCAAATATGTTTATGGAGCATCTTATAGGGCCATAATCTACATTTATTCAGCATTATATAGGGCAAATATCTCTATGGAGCATCTCATGGGGCCATAATCAACATTTGTGCAGCATTATATTGGGCAAATGTCTCTATGGAGCATCTTATGGGGCCATAATCAACATTTGTGCAGCATTATATGGGGCAAATGTGTCTATGGAGCATCTTATGGGGCCATTATTAACCTTTATGCAGGATTATATGGGGCATACTTTAATATGGAGCATCTTATGGGGCCCATCATGAACTGTATGGAGCATTATATGGGGCTCCTGATTCAATATGGATATTCAAAAACACTTAACCTACTGATGTCTCAATTAATTTTACTTTTATTGGTATCTATTTTTACTTTTGAAATTTGCCAGTAGCTGCTGCATTTCCCACCCTAGGCTTATACTCGAGTCATTAAGTTTTCCCAGTTTTTGTGGCAAAATTAGGGGGTCGGCTTATACTCGGGTCGGCTTATACTCGAGTATATACGGTACATACATATTGTTTAATAAATGTTCAAAAATCATTCCAGGTATAGAAGTAAGTGCCATTTCCTTTGCTAACTCTTTCTGTACCCTAGGATGTAATTCATCTGGACCAGGAGATTTAAATTAATTTAAGTTAGCTAAGTGTTCCTTCACCATCTCTCTGTTTATGGATAGTGTGGATTTTTTTATTCCTTCGATGGCACCGTGAAGATAAGTTGATACTACATTTGCATTTGCGCTGCGTCCAAAACGCTGCGTTTTACATTGCAAGCACAGTGGATGGAATTTATAGAAATCCTATCTATAATGTGCTTCTATTTAATGCTGCGTAAACTCACTCGTGGTGCGGGTTTACAAGCCACAGCATGTCAATTTCTGTAGCGGAGACGCATGTGCGGGCAAACAAGTTTGGCAATTTAGAATACAGCATTTACACAGCGAAAATATGCTGCGTTCAAAACGCTGCTATTTCTGATTGTGGGGATGCAGCCGTATTATCTATTATTCTCTTTGTTTTCACGTCAGAATGTTAACAGCTTCATCATATTATATCAATTTATAGATACTATTGATATCAAATAGAGTTGAAAATCAAACAATTTTATTCAAATATTTTAATGGTTTTAATTAATTGTATGCAATTATAAATGCAGAAAAAATACATAGAAAGTAAAACATAATTAGTAAAAATGCAATAGTAAGTGTTACCTCGGCTCCTGTTCCTGGCGCTCCTCCTGCTGCCGCCGAGTCCAGGTCAGCTGATGTCCTTGCTGCGTCCTCCTCACTCCGGGGCTCGGTGCTTGCATCCCGGCGCGCGACCTCCCTGCACTCAGCTGCGCGCTCCTGTGGGTTGCGCAGGCGCAGTAGGCTCTGACCGCGCGCACTCCTTCTGCTCTTCTATCCCTCCATGACCTGACCCGGAAGTACTTCCTGCCAATCAAAGTCTGGCCTCAGGTATTTCTGGCCCTCCTCCCTTTGTGGAGGCGCCTGATTATTGTGTTTTCCTGCTTTAGTTAGGCCGCATAGTTTTCTGTGCTTTACCAGTCCTGTGCATTCCCAGTCTTGTGCCTTTCCAGCCCTGTGTTGTTTAACCTCTTGTTCTCCTGTTTTCTCTTTCAGTTCCTGCTCCTGTGTTCCGCAGTTCCTGTGTTTTTCCTTTCCTCAGTCCGTTCCTCAGCTCCTTTACTTCTCACCCAGGTTTTCCTCCGTCACCTTCTTCCCTTTCTGTTTTTCCCCGTTTTTCTCCCTGTTTCCTTTTCCTGGAGCCGATCCCTGGTCCTGGCCTCCGTGGTACTAGTTTTCCCTGTGCTTGCCTTCTAACAGTCCCTGTATAGGGGTTGGTTCCACTCTGGAGTGCTCGCTCAGGGGAGGTTCGGTGCCACGGTCCAGTGGGTCCACTCTTTGTTCTCGTCGCCTTCGGCGTAACAGACTGCACTCGGACGACATCTGAGTGCAGCCTGATTCTAACAGTCCACTCTTTGTTCCCGTCGCCTTCGGCGTTACAGACTGCACTCGGACGACATCTGAGTGCAGCCTGATTCTAACAGTATAATCAGGCCATGGACCCCGCTGGGGCCTCTGCCCAGAAGGAGTTGGTTTTCTTGCGTGAAAACCAGACTCGCATCATGTCTTTTATGAAGACAATGGATTCCCGCTTGTCTGCTTTACAAGCCGAGGATCCTGGGAATGCTACTCAGTTGGCCAGCCTCCAGCAAGAGCTGGTACAGCAGCGTGATACCCAGGCGCACATCCTGTCTTATATGGCGTCCGTGGATGATCGCTTACATTCCTTGCAATCGGCTTCTTCGCAAAGTTCTTCCCGACCTCCTGATACTGCCACAGCGCCTACTCCTCGTTTGGGTAAACCACCTCGCTACAGCGGCGATCCCAAACTGTGTCGGAGTTTCCTCAACCAGTGTCGTTTACACTTCGAGTTGTTGCCCCAACAGTACCCTACCGACCGGGCTAAGGTCGCCTTTATCGTGTCTCATTTGGAGGGTGAGGCCCTTTCCTGGGTGAATACCCTCTGGGAACGAGACGACCCTATTGTGACCAGTATAGTCACCTTTTTGGACACTTTCAGAAGGGTTTTTGATGAGCCCGGAAGGCTCGCTTCCACGACTGAGGCTCTTTTTAATCTTCATCAAGGTACCCTCTCTGTGGGGCAGTATGCCATACGCTTTCGTACCCTATCTTCTGAACTAGGGTGGAACAACGAGGCGTTGGTAGGTACCTTTTGGTGTGGTTTGTCGGGAAAGATTAAAGATGAGCTCGCAGGACGGGATACTCCTACTTCCTTGGAGGAGCTCATTTCACTTGCTACACGCATTGATTTGCGCTTCCAAGAGCGCTCTAGAGAGGCTGCTAGGGAGAGGAGGCCTATGCGCCCTTCCTCTTTATCTGTTCAGTGTCCTCTCACTCTTCGGCCTTCGGTTTCTTCCGGTAGTGCTGCTCCTGAACCCATGCAGGTTGATCGGGTCAAGATGGCGGACCAACGCAGAAGAGAGAGGCTGGCACAAGGTCTTTGCTTGTACTGTGGTGGAGCATCTCATTTCCTGCGTTCATGTCCTGAGAGGCCGGGAAACGCCTCCACTTAGGACAGGTAAGAGAGGCCTCCCTAAGTGTGTTTGAACCCTCTCCACCTCTTACTCTTTCTGTTCTTATAATTCAGGGTCAGAGACGTGGCTCGGAACTAGCATATTTGGATTCGGGTGCGGCAGGTAACTTTAACCGGCTTAAGGAGGTGAAGAAATACCAGATTCCGGTGGTCGCCCTGAGATGTCCACGAATGATTGCTTCCGTTGATGGCAAGCCTCTGCAGGAGACCATCTCTATGGTTACCGAGGAGGTAACTCTGCAAGTGGGAGCTCTGCACCAAGAGAAGATTGCTCTCTACGTTTTGCCCAATTTGTCTCATCCCCTTTTGCTCGGTCTTCCTTGGCTTCGGACTCACGAACCCGTCCTGGATTGGCGTTCTGGTGAGATTCTTCGGTGGGGACATCCGTGTCAAGAGAGGTGCTTGGCTTCTGTCCGACCAGTTACGGTCTCTCAATCCTCGTCTGGCCCCGTGGGCTTGCCTCCTGACTATTGGTCCTTTTCTGACATTTTCGACAAGAAAGAAGCCGAGACTCTTCCGCCTAATCGGCCCTATGATTGTCCTGTCGAGTTACGTCCCGGAACCACACCGCCCAGAGGTCGGATCTATCCTTTATCCCCTGCTGAGACGTCTGCCATGTCTGAGTACATCCAAGAAAATCTCGCTAAGGGTTTTATAAGGAAATCCTCCTCGCCTGCTGGTGCCGGCTTTTTCTTTGTGAAAAAGAAGGACGGCTCTTTACGTCCCTGCATTGACTATCGAGGTTTGAATGACATCACAGTAAAAAATAAATACCCTTTGCCGTTAATTCCAGAGCTCTTTGATCGCTTGAGAGGGGCACGGATCTTCTCGAAGTTGGACCTACGTGGAGCCTACAATCTCGTTCGTATTCGCCCAGGGAATGAGTGGAAGACTGCCTTCAACACCCGGGATGGACATTACGAGTATCTTGTCATGCCCTTTGGTTTGTGTAACGCTCCCGCAGTCTTTCAAGAATTTGTAAACGACATCTTTCGGGATCTGCTTTACTCCTGCGTTGTGGTCTACCTTGATGATATCCTCATCTTCTCACCGGATCTGTCTTCCCACAGAAGAAGCGTTCGTCTGGTCCTGCAGCGCCTCCGGGAGAATCGCCTTTATGCTAAGATGGAAAAGTGTCTCTTCGAACGATCTTCTTTGCCCTTTTTGGGGTATATTGTCTCTGAGAATGGATTGGAGATGGATCCAGAGAAGTTGTCCGCTATCCTACAGTGGCCTCGTCCGGTTGGGGTGAAAGCTATCCAACGCTTCCTCTGTTTTGCTAACTACTACTGACAATTTATTCCGCATTTCTCGTCCATCATCAAGCCTATCTCCAACCTCACTCAGAAGGGATCCAGTTCTATTGTTTGGTCTTCAGAGGCCGAAGAGGCTTTCTCTGGTCTTAAACAGGCTTTCTCTACCGCACCAGTATTGCATCGGCCTGAGTCCTCAGTCCGTTCCTCAGCTCCTTTACTTCTCACCCAGGTTTTCCTCCGTCACCTTCTTCCCTTTCTGTTTTTCCCCGTTTTTCTCCCTGTTTCCTTTTCCTGGAGCCGATCCCTGGTCCTGGCCTCCGTGGTACTAGTTTTCCCTGTGCTTGCCTTCTAACAGTCCCTCTATAGGGGTTGGTTCCACTCTGGAGTGCTCGCTCAGGGGAGGTTCGGTGCCACGGTCCAGTGGGTCCACTCTTTGTTCTCGTCGCCTTCGGCGTAACAGACTGCACTCGGACAACATCTGAGTGCAGCCTGATTCTAACAGTCCACTCTTTGTTCCCGTTGCCTTCGGCGTTACAGACTGCACTCGGACGACATCTGAGTGCAGCGTGATTCTAACAGTAAGCAAGCATATACTGTACATATATACGATAGCTGGACAAAAAGGGAAATTTCACAATATGTTTCCATATTATTTATATTTTTATTAGAATTGGCAGCTTTCCCGCAACACGGATATCTATCACCATCTGTGGAGCTGCCCGAAAATTCAGGAGTTGTGGGGTAGTGTTCATGATGAGCTACAAAAGTTGTGTGGAGTCAGTTTTGCGCTCACCCCTCAATGGGCTATTTTTAACATTCTTGATGAGGCACAACACAAATTATCCAAATATATCAAAGCTACACTCATGATATGGGCCTCGGCGACCAGGAAGAGCATACTACATCAATGGTTAAACCCAGCAACTCCATCGCTTTCTCTTGTTCGTACAAAGATCCAATTCATATTTAAAATGGAATGGATGGATGCTTTGACTAATAAGGAGAAAATGTCAGGCAGATTTTTGTCTACGTGGTCTTCTCTTATCCCGTCTCTGCCTTTGGAGACTAGAGAGAAGCTGAGAGCGCAGTTCGAAAACACACAATGGTACTTATTACAGCGGATAGGCGGCAACTCACCAGTTCCGTAACTAGCTTTGACAGCTATGCGCATGCAGAGATTGGGGTTCCTGGGTGGGGGAGGGTTTGGGTTGAGTTTATGACTTCTGATTCATTTTGTTATTACCAATTGTTTGATGGATATATTGAAAAATTTTAATAAACAGATTCACAAAAAAAAAAGAATTGGCAGCTTTCACATGGCTGTAAAATGTCTGCTCTTACAGTGGATTTAAAAAGTCTACACAACCCCTGTTAAAATGCCAGGTTTTTGTCATGTAGCAAAAATTAAAGCAAAAAGAATTATTTCAGAACGTTTCCACCTTTAGGCCGGCGTCAAACTAGCGAGTTTTATGAGCGCAGAAAATACGTCCAGAAAATACGCATTGCACACGGCCCAATTATTCTCTATGGGGCAGCTCCTATCTGCCGTATATTACGCATCCGTAATATACGGTATGTTACGGGCGTAGAAAATCGCAGCATGCAGCGTTTGTCAGCGTACTGTGCAAAAAATACGCCAATGAAAGTCTATGGGGGCGAGAAAATTACGGATTACACACGGACCATGCGTGTGACTTGAAATACGCAGCGGTGTTCTATAGAAAAGCCAGCAATACAGCGCGGTGTACAGTAAAATCACACTGACAGAATAGAAAAGAATAGAATAGGTAGAATAAATGTGTACACATAGTATAGGTGTATATATATATATATATATATATATATATATATATGTCAGTGAGACACACATAAATATTTATATTTAACTAGATGGTGGCCCGATTCTAACGCATCGGGTATTCCAGAATATGCATGTCCACGTAGTATATTGCACAGCCCACATAGTATATTGCCCAGTTACGTAGTATATTGCCCAGCCACGTAGTATATTGCCCAGCCACATAGTATATTGCACAGCAACGTAGTATATTGCCCAATCACGTAATATATTTCCCAGGCACGTAGTATATTGCCCAGTGACGTAGTATATTGCCCAGTGACGTAGTATAGTGCCCAGCAACGTAGTATATTGCCCAACCACGTAGTATATTGCCCAGCCACGTAGTATATTGCACAATCACGTAGTATATTGCCCAGTCACATGGTATATTGCCCAGCCACGTAGTATATTGCCCAACCACATAGTATATTGCTCAGGGACGTAGTATATTGCCCAGCCACGTAGTATATTGCCCAGTTACATAGTATATTGCCTAGTGACGTAGTATATTGCGCAACCACGTAGTATATTGCCTAGTGACGTAGTATATTGCTCAGTGACGTAGTATACAGCAGAGAGCCACGTAGTATATTGCCCAGTTACGTAGTATATTGCCCAGTGACGTAGTATATTGCCCAGTGACGTAGTATATTGGCCAGTTACATAATATATTGCCCAGTTACGCAGTATATTGCCCAGTGACGTACTATACAGCACAGAGTCATGTAGTATGTTGCACAGCGAAATAGTATACAGCACAGAGCCACGTAGTATATTGGCCCGTCACGTAGTATATTGCCCAGCTACGTAGTATATTGCCCAGCTAGGTTTGTCACAGGTTAAAATATAAAAAATAAACATATACTCACCTTTCCGAGGGCCCCTTGTAGTCCACGGCAGCTTCCGGTTCCAGGGTTGGTATGAGCGCCGAACCTGTGATGACGTCGCGGTCACATGACCGTGACGTCATGGCAGGTCTTTCTAGCGCAGGCGCGCAGGGCCTGCGATGACGTCGCGGTCACATGACCGTGACGTCATGGCAGGTCCTTCTCGTGCAGGCGCGCAGGGCCTGTAGTGACGTCGCGGTCACATGACCGTGACGTCATGGCAAGTCCTTCTCCCATACCATCTTTGCCACCGGAACCTGCAACGGAAGATGGCGGCCGGCGCGAGCGACTACGGAGGGTGAGTATAGCAGGTTTTTTTTATTATTATTATTTTTAACATGACATTTTTTACTATTGATGCCGCATAGGCAGCGTCAATAGTAAAAAGTTGGGGACACACAGGGTTAAAAGCGGGGGTAACGGAGTGCGTTACCCACGGCATAACACGGTCCGTTACCACCGGCATTAACCCTGTGTTAGTGGTGACCGGAGGGGAGTATGCGGGCGACAGGCACTGACTGCGGGGAGTAAGGAGCGGCCATTTTCTTCCGGACTGTGCCCGTCGCTGATTGGTCGCGGCAGCCATGACAGGCAGCTGACGAGACCAATCAGCGAATGAATATCCGTGACAGAAAGAGAGAAGGACAGATGGAAGTGACCCTTAGACAATTATATAGTAGATTCAGCGCTAGATGGCAGAAAAGACGGTAATTCAATTGCCGGCTTATCCTATATCCTTCACAAACCAGACAGAATATGAGACATGGTTTACATACAGTAAACCATCTGATATCCCTTCTTTTATTGCATTTTCCTCTTTAGTAATGTAAGAAGTGTCTTTGTGTCAAATTTGGGGTATCTAGCTATTAAATTAAAGGGTTAAATCCCAGACAAAATTGACGTGGGCTCCCGTGCAATTTTCTCCGCCAGAGTGGGAAAGCCAGTGACTGAGGGCAGATATTAATAGCCTAGAGAGGGACCATGGTTATAGGACCCCCCCTGGCTAAAAACATCTGCCCCCAGCCACCCCAGAAAAGGCACATCTGGAAGATGCGCCGATTCTGGCACTTAGCCTCTCTCTTCCCACTCCCCTGTAGCAGTGGGATATGGGGTAATGAAGGGTTATTGTTACCTTGCTATTGTAAGGTGACATTAAGCCAGGTTAATAATGCAGAGGCGTCAATTATGACACATATCCATTATTAATCAAATAGTACGAAATGGATAATAAAACACACACACATTATTAAAAAGTATTTTAATGAAATAAAGACACAGGGTGTTTTAATATTTTATTATACTCTTAATCCACCTGAAGACCCTTGTCACCTGAAACAAAGTAAAAAAAAAACCACAACAATATTCCATACCTTCCGTCGTTAGTCTTGTCCCACGCTAAAATCCATCTGAAGGGGTTAAATCATTTTACACCCAGGAGCCTGCTAATGCAGCCGCCCCTGCCTGTAAAACTTGGTGAATGAATGGAATGCAGGGGAATGTACTGTAGTGTTATGAAGGCAATCCAGTAACACAGTGTGCCAGTAATCAGAGCACATACAGTGATCTGACAATAACCCAAAAACAATAGAACGAGCTCTGAGACGTGGAATCTCTGTAGACCGCAATACCTGAACCTATTCTACACACAACTAAAGGCAGCTGTGGATTGCGCCTGACACTACCTATGCAACTCGGCACAGCCTGAGGAGCTGACTAGCCTGAAGATAGAAATACAAGCCTGACTTGCCTCAGAGAAATACCCCAAAAGGAAAAGGCAGCCCCCCACATATAATGACTGTTAGCAAGATGAAAAGACAAAACGTAGGGATGAAATAGATTCAGCAAAGTGAGGCCCGATATACTAGATAGAGCGAGGATAGCAAAGGGAACTTTGCAGTCTACAAAAAACCCTAAAGCAAAAAACCACGCAAAGGGGGCAAAAAGACCCACCGTGCCGAACTAACGACACGGCGGTACACCCTTTGCGTCTCAGAGCTTCCAGCAAAAACGAATAGACAAGCTGGACAGAAAAAACAGCAACAAAAGCAAAGAAGCACTTATCTAAGCAGAGCAGCAGGCCACAGGAAAGATCCAGAAGCTCAGATCCAACACTGGAACATTGACAAGGAGCAAGGAAGACAGAATCAGGTGGAGTTAAATAACAAGGCAGCCAACGAGCTCACTAGAACACCTAAGGGAGGAAGCCCAGAAGCTGCAGTACCACTTGTGACCACAGGAGTGAATTCAGCCACAGAATTCACAACACTGTAGTTACCTCGAGTCGCGGTGATGCGCCCTCTGCTGGATGATCTCATATGAACTCGAGCCTGGGAACTTTTCAGAATATTTTCCCACTCTCGAGTTCATATGAGTTCATCCAGCAGAGGGCGCATCACTGCGACTTGAGGTAACTACAGTACATTCCCCTCCATTCCATTCATTCACCAAGTTTTACAGTCAGGAGCACAGCTGCATTGTAAAATTATTTAACCCCTTCAGATGGATTTACAGCATGGGACAAGACTGAATGATGGAAGGTATGGGATATTGTTGTTTGTTTTTTTTAACTTTGCTTCAGGTGACAAGGGTCTCCAGGTGGATTAAGAGTATAATAAAATATTAAAACACACAGGACACAGACACAGGGTCTTTATTTCATTAAAATACTTTTTAATAATGTGTGTGTGTTTTATTAACCATTTCGTATTATTGGATTAATAATGGATAGGTGTCATAATTGACGCCTCTCCATTATTAATCTGGCTTATGTCACCTTACAATAGCGACGTGACATTAACCCTTCGTTACCCCATATCTCATTGCTACAGGGGAGTGGGAAGAGAGAGGCTAAATGCCAGAATATGCGCATCTTACAGATGTGCCTTTTCTGGGGTGGCTGGGGGCAGATGTTTTTAGCCAGGGGGGGTCCTATAACCATGGTCCCTCTCTAGGCTATTAATATCTGCCCTCAGTCACTAGCTTTCCCACTCTGGTGGAGAAAATTGCATGGGAGCCCACGCCAATTTTGTCCGGGATTTAACCCTTTAATTTAATAGCTAGAGACCCCAAATTTGACACAAAGAAACTTCTTACATCACTAAAGAGTAATATGTAATAAAAGAAGGGATATGAGATAGTTTACTGTATGTAAACCATGTCTCATATCCTGTCGGGTTTGTGAAGGAGATAGGAAAAGCCGGCAATTGAATTACCGGCTTTTCTGCTATCTAGCGCTGAATTAAATATATATATATATATATATGTGTCTCACTGACATATATATATCTATATATATATATATATAATATATAGACTGTATATATGTTTTTAAGAATATTTGAGCCGATTGATCCATGATATGTCCATTTTGCAAGCCTGCTAGAAAAAAATCGCCGTACGGAAGCCATACGGATGCCATACGGATGACAAAATTGCATCCTCGCATTGAATACGGAGCAGTGTTTTGGGACAATTACTGCGTATTACGGCCATAAAAAACAGACCGTATTTACTTACGCCCACTGTGACGCCGGCCTTATTGTCACTTGTGTACAAATCCACTGAGAAGCAAAATTAAATATTCTTGAGGAGGAAATTAAAAATAATCAAACTAAATAATGAGGTTGCATAAGTGCGAACACCCTCTGATAATTGGGGATTCAACTGTGTTCAAAATTTGCCAATCACATTTAAACTTATGTTGAATAGTCAGTACACAGCTGCCATCATTTAAAGAGATTCTGATTACCCCCCCTTGAAATCTTAGCTGTTCTAGTAGCACTTTTCTGACATTTTCTTAGTTGCATTTTACATCAAACGTTATGTTACGTAAACAGCTTACAGCACAACAAAGGGATATCATTGTTGAAAGTTATCAGTCAGAAGAAGGGTGCAAAAACATTTCCAAGGAATTATATATACAATCAAGACAGAAAACATGGCTTAATTTAGGCAAAAAATGACATTATTTAGAACTGGACATCCCTCAAAAATTGATGAAAAGAGAAGAAATTGGTCAGTAAGACTGCCAAGAGGCCTACATCAACAGTAAAGGAGCTGCAGGAATTCCTGAGACGTACATGTTGTGTACTGCATGTCAGAGCAATCTCATTACAGCACGGGATCACAAATAATTCTTTCTTTGAGGTAAAACATTTTTTAAAAACAGGCAGGGAAATGCTTTAACTCACAAAAAGAACCAGCTATGATCACATTCTGTGCTATGCTATACATCAAGATGTATTGATTAAAAGCAACTTTAAAATTAACTTTGTTGGTGGGAAAACCCTTTTAACTGCAGATATTTGTAGAAATTAGAGTTCCGTAACTGGAACATCTGTTTTTAACACAAAAGTGTCCATCCAAATATGACTGATATATTTGAGCTCCCTCAAGCCTGGATTATTTTATATAGGAGTAAATTTATAATAGACCTCCATACCCCACAAGAGTATACGAGCCAGGGTCCGGGCATTACTGCATTTGGCTTTGAGTATATTTGATTCTGTGAACTCCAAAATATTATCCTCTTCCCCCAGGTACTTAAGTACCACAGCTGCTGCATCCATAGTCTTCTCTAATGCCATCCCCTGTTAGAGCTGAGAAAACAGAATATGACCCCATGCATTAGGAAGGGCTAAGCTGCCCTGATCTTTGGGCTACTGTAATTTTTCCAGCTTTATTCTAGGGACACCCTTTTTCCAAACCAGGTCTCAGAGGATATTATGCATTGTTTTAAACCAGTGCTTTGGGATCCAAACAGGAGAATGTTGTAGGGCATAGAATGCAGAGGCCATAAAGCACATTTTAATGAGGTTTATTCTGCCATGGGCAGATAGGGGTAATTTCGATGTGTACACTTTATTTCTTAACTTAGCTACCAGAGGATTCAGGTTTAAAGGGATGTAGTCATTAACCTTGCTTGTAACATAAATGCCTAGGTATTTGAACTATTGCACCACCGGGATTGCGAAAAATTAATTTTGTAATAATGATAATCTTTATTTATATAGCGCCAACATATTCCACAGCACTTTACAGTTTAACAGTTTCAAACACAACAGTCATAAGTAACAATGTTAACAATACAATAATTAAAGTGAAATATGACAACCCTGCTCGTGAGAGCTTACAATATACAATGAGGAGGGGGAGATACAAAGCACAGGTGTGTATTTACAATGATGCATTTACAATGATGGTCCAGCCATCTTCAGAGGGTGGAGGATAGATGGGGATAGTGAATGGGCTACACACACACACAAACATAAAATGAGTTTGATTAGTGAACATGGTAGGCGCTCTGAACAAATGTGTTTTGAGCGAGCGCCTAAAACTATGCAAATCGTGGATGGTCCTAATATCTTGGGGTAGAGCATTCCAGAGGATTGGTGCAGCACGGGAGAAGTCTTGTAGTCAGGAGTGGGAGGTACGGATTAGTGCAGAGGTTTTGTGAAAGATTTCATTATTATCCAGGGAAACAAAGCCAACTTCGACCAATTAATATTTAGACCAGAAAAGACCCTTACTTTAGAAATACTATCCATTAGTAATGGATGCCAGATATTCAAGTTGTCAACAAATAACAACAAATCATCTGTGTACAGGGTGAACCATTCCACTTTTTCCACCATATTTAAAGCCTGATCTTCTATTGCATTAGTGAAAAGCAGGGGAGATGGAGGGCAGCTTTGCCTTGTTCCCCTAAACACATTAAAACTCTCTGACATATCCCCATTACCTCTTATTCTATCTGTCAGGGTCTTGTACAATAGAATTACCCATTTGATAGAATTAGGCCCGACTCCCATTTCTCTTAGCACCACCTATATATATATATATATATATATATATATATATATATATATATATATATATATATATATATATATATATATATATATATATATATATAATGTGTGTGTGTAATTCCAAGCCTGAGGTTTAGTAATGAACAGATGTCAGCCAGATACCCTCATTAATAAAATGGTACATAAAGAGTTAAATAAAAGCCACACACACACAAAATCTGCGTGAAACAAAATATTTGTTTATTTAAAAAAAATATATATATATATACTAGATGGCAGCCCGATTCTAAAGAATCGGGAGTCTAGAATCCATATATACTTGAAATTCGGCAGGAGCTTGAAGAGCAACGTCACTGGGCCCGCCTCCACGCAGTAGAAACTTGCTGTGAGGTAAAAATTCAAAAATCACACCAAAATGGCGGGCGGAGTGTGTCACAGTACGGCACGTTTCTGATTGGTCGCTCGCAGCAGGCGGCAACCAATCAGACACTGGACACTGTTGACGTCACTTATCTCCGGACATTAGCTCCGGAC
Organism: Ranitomeya imitator; assembly: GCF_032444005.1. NCBI lineage: Eukaryota > Metazoa > Chordata > Amphibia > Anura > Dendrobatidae > Ranitomeya > Ranitomeya imitator. The sequence continues at coordinate 422,198,302 of NC_091285.1, read as the reverse complement.
ATTAGCTCCGGACATTAGCTCCGGACATTAGCTCCGGACAAAGCCACGGAAGTTGGCACAAATTGCAGGAAGTAGTATTCTAGGCAATCTTATATATAATTGCCTAGAATACTACTTCCTGCAATTTGTGCCAACTTCCGTGGCTTTGTCCGGAGCTAATGTCCGGAGCTAATGTCCGGAGCTAATGTCCGGAGATAAGTGACGTCAACAGTGTCCAGTGTCTGATTGGTTGCCGCCTGCTGCGAGCGACCAATCAGAAACGTGCCGTACTGTGACACACTCCGCCCGCCATTTTGGTGTGATTTTTGAATTTTTACCTCACAGCAAGTTTCTACTGCGTGGAGGCGGGCCCAGTGACGTTGCTCTTCAAGCTCCTGCCGAATTTCAAGTATATATGGATTCTAGACTCCCGATTCTTTAGAATCGGGCTGCCATCTAGTTATATATAAGATGTTAATATTCTGGGAAGGAGCCAATAGCCATAAAGGCTACCAGGCTATTAATATCAGCTCACAGATGTTTGCTTAGCCTTTGCTGGCTAGTTTACAGGGGAACCCCAGAACAAAATTGACATGTGGTCCCCCTATAAAATCGAACCAGCAAAGGCTAGGCAGACAGCTGCGGGCTGATATTAATAGCTTGGGAAGGGGCCATAAATATTGGCACTCCACAAGGCTAAAAACATCAGCTCTCAGCTACCCCAGAAATGGCGCATCTTATAGATGCGCCAATTCTGGCACTTAGCCTAGCTCTTTCCACTTGCCCTGTAGCGGTGGCAAGTGAGGTAATATTTGTGGGGTTGATGTCAACTTCGTATTGTCCGGTGACATCAAGCCCACGGATTAGTAATGGAGAAGCGTCAATAAGACACCTATCCATTACTAACTCTATAGTTATATAGTAAATAAAGACACAGCCAGAATAAAGTCCTTTGATTGAAATAATCACACAGACACCTTTTAGACTCTTAATTTACCATACTTACTGCATCGCCTAATCCCCGACTCCATTGATCTCCTGCAAAAAAAAATAATAATAAACCAACATAAATACTCCCTGTCCGAAGTAGTCCATTTACCGAGTGTCCCACGACGATCTCACGTATAGAACAGTCATATCAGGAGATGACTGCTCTGCCTGGCCTCCGGTGATACACTGACAGGAGGTGATCGCTCCCACAGTGTATCACTGAGAGTTCACTGGAGTTCGTGCTCTCACTTACGGCACCGCTTGCGTGAGAATTTTCAGTGTAACACCGGAGGCTGAGTGGAGCCCGTGAGATCATCGTGGGACACTCGTTATTAAATGGACTACGGCGGACAGAGAGTATATGGTGGTTTATTATTTTATTTTTGTTGCAGGAGATGCGGGCGTCGGGGATTAGCCGTTTGGTGAGTATGAATGTTTTTTTTTTGTTTTACAGTTCAACACAGTGGCCAGATGATGGAACTACTGTCCCACCATCGGCTCATGCTGTCACTGTTATATGTGACAGAAGACATAGCAGACACCCGCACAGACACCCACACACAGACACCCGCACACAGCCGCAGACACCCGTACACACAGAGACACCCGCAGACAGACACCTGCAGACAGACACACACATATTCTCCTCTCACACACTCTTCTTCCTTCCTTTCTGCAGCGTTTTTGGCATGCAAATCCGCAGACATTTTTGCACCTGTGGTTTGGCTGCGGATTTGACTGACTCAATGTAAGTCACTGGGTGCAGAAATGCTGCAGATCCGCAAAAAGAATTGACATACTGCAGAAAATAAAACGCTGCTAATCAGTGTGGAATTTTCAGCAGCATGTGCACACCAATTCTGGATTCCCATTGATTAACATTGCTTGAGAACTATTATGGGTGGCAACAAAGGTGAAAAAAGCTCTGAAATAATTCTTCTCTGTATGTTTTTTAGACATTTCATAATCCTGGCATTTTAACAGGGGTGTGTAGATTTTTTATATCCACTATATAGTCATCACAAAGCATAGATCCCCTGCTAAATTTGGGGTTCTAAGTTTAGTTCATTAGAACCATTGAGGCTGTAATGGTAATACCGTCCATAATATCGAATGATCTGTCAGGTGACAAAGGTGTCTAACAACCTATCTCCTCTGATAGACATAATACCATCTCTTGCAGTGATATTCTATGGGCTCCTGCCTTAGTAAAAAAAAAATGAACTTGCACAAAGTGACCTGAAGAAGACTTTCATTCATTCGTACAATCTAAACAGAACATTTTATTTGGATCCTCATTTGCAATTTTACATCTAGTAGTGATACACAGGACGTAAACTTTCAAATGTCCATGGTGACCCACAGCTATGTTGATTCCTTTGGAACCCATAATTGTCCACATTAACAAATGGTACATGAGGGTAATGAGGAGATGTATTGACACTGTGGTGGTGAGAAAAGGGCAGAGGCTGCACTGTTATGGACACAGGAATTGATATGCCATCTAAAGTAGAAACATCTGTACTTGTAAAATCAGTAGGAAAGATTGGGCTGCTTGAGATCATGGATGAAGGGGAAACAGCAGAACGTCCTGGAATAAAAGCACAGAGACATACAAAACATTAAAGTCAATTTAGTTCTTATGTTTATTTAGAAAAATTATGCTTTCTCTGAACTTGCATGTAATATGTATACTGAGGGAATCTGTCACCAGGTTTTTACTATGTCACCTGAGAGCTGCATGATGTAGGGGCAGAGACCCTGATTCCATCAAACTATCACTTATTGAGCTGCTTGCTGTAGTTTTGATAACATCCTTGCTTTATCAGCATGAGATTATGACTAGATGAAAAGTAAATCTGTGCTACCATGTTGTCCTCCGTACTCATGAGGTCTGATTAACCCTGCCCCCACCACTGATTAACAGCTTCCCATATACACTGTGTATAGGCAGAAAGCTGCCAATCAGTAGATAAATTGTAAGCTTGTGGGTAGTGCATTATCATCATCTGCTGGATCCTCTAGTATATTGTACAGCACTCTGGAATATGTTGGCTCTTTCAAATGTAATATAGTATATTACTATTATTGTGACTTCATAATTACAGCATGGTCTCACTGCACTGTATTTGTCCGTCCTATTCATTATCCACACTGATAACGTAGTAGTAATGTATCCCTCTTTAGAAATCAATATTGTAGAAGGCAATTTGAGTGAAATATCTGGTACACTCTGACAATACTTAGGTTGCTGTTAACCCTTGCAGTACCTGGTTGTATTGATGTCATTATAGAGCTCTTATTTGCTGGAGCCTCCTCTGCTGTATAAGGGGAGCTGCTTAGGTGAAGTTTATAAGAGGGGATTCTATCTATTCCAAAGGTTGTTGGATTCATCAATGGTTGTCTCTGTAAAGATAAAAAGAATAATACTGTACAATGATGTAAAAACTACACCTATTGTCCTTAGCATTTGCAGGAAGGTAGCTGAATAAAAAAATGGGCACAATCAGGATGTAGAGCAGGGGGAGCACGGTCCCTGTCACATGCAATAATACTAGCATCTACCATAACCACTGACACACAGAGCAGCAATGTCAGCAGCAAACACCTATTTTTTTAAGAAGCCCTTCCACCAGTTGAGCTTAAAGGGAAAGTGACAGCAGAGACATGCTGCCCGATCCAAAGATGGCATGTATCAGATATTGGTTGTAGGATTTCAGCCATATATGTTTAACTCTAAAATGCTGCAGCATTTCAGAAAAAAACATAGATTAAATGTTTCCGGGGACCAGGCTGCACAGATGACCAGTCAGACAGGCATGTCCCCTTTGGCTTCTCCCCGCCCACTGCCAGTGACTGACTGGTTTTGCCTTGTGTAGCTATAGGTAGAAAGGCAGTGGGTGAGAAGACTCTGCAGGAGAACCACCTGTCTGGCTAGTCTCTCGTGCTGCTTGGTCCCCGGTGGCTATTAAACTATGTTTTTCTCTGGAAAGACGCAACATTTCAGAGTTAAATATACACTGCTGAAAAAAAGGAGAACTAAAATCCCACATCCTAGATATCACTGAATGAAATATTCCAGTTGTAAATCTTTATTCATTACATAGTGGAATGTGTTGAGAACAATAAAACCTAAAAATGATCAACGTAAATCACAACTAATATCCCACAGAAGTCTGGAGTTAGAATGATGCTCAAAATCAAAGTGGAAAATGAAGTTTCAGGCTGATCCAACGTCAGTGGAAATGCCTCAAGACAAAGAAATGATGCTCAGTAGTGTGTGTGGCCTCCACGTGCTTGTATGACCTCCCTACAACGCCTGGGCATGCTCCTGATGAGGCGGCAGATGGTCTCCTGAGGGATCTCCTCCCAGATCTGGACTAAAGCATCCGCCAACTCCGGGACAATCTGTGGTGCAACGTGACGTTGGTGGATGGTGCAAAACATGATGTCCCAGATGTGTTCAATCGGACTCAGGTCTGGAGAACGGGTGGGCCAGTCCATAGCTTCAATGCCTTCATCTTGCAGGAACTGCTGACACACTCCAGCCACATGAGGTCTGGCATTGTCCTACATTAGGAGGAACCCAGGACCAACTGCACCAGCATATGGTCTCACAAGGGGTCTGAGGATCTCATCTCGGTACCTAATGGCAGACAGGCTACCTCTGGTGAGCACATGGAGGGCTGTGTTGCCCTCCAAAGAAATGCCACCCCACACCATTACTGACCCACTGCCAAACCGGTCATGCTGAAGGATTTTGCAGGCAGCCGATCACTCTCCACGGCGTCTCCAGACTCTGTCACGTCTGTCACATGTGCTCAGTGTGAATCTGCTTTCATCTGTGAAGAGCATGGGGCGCCAGTGGCGAATTTTCATATCCTGGTGTTCTGTGGCAAATGCCAAGCGTCCTGCACGGTGTTGGGCTGTGAGCACAACCCCCATCTGTGGACGTCGGGCACTCAGACCATCCTCATGGAGTCGGTTTCTAACCGTTTGTGCAGACACATGCACATTTGTGGCCTGCTGAAAGTCATTTTGCAGAGCTCTGGCAGTGCTCCTCCTGTGCCTCCTTACACAAAGGCTGAGGTAGTGGTCCTACTGCTGGGTTGATGCCCTCCTTCGGCCCGCTCCATGTCTCCTGGTATACTGGCCTGTCTCCTGGTAGCACCTCCAGCCTCTGGACACTACGCTGAAAAAGAAGCAACACGGCACTCGTACTAATAATCAGTATAGGTGCTCAAGTAGGGTATCCAGCCCAGGAATCCAAAATAAGAAAAAAACTTGGCACTCAAGAAGAATTTGGGTGTAAAGAAGAAGATCCTTTAATGTGCATCCACAAAGATATATATCTACTGTCTAATTGTCTGAGGGTCACTTCCGTCTTTCTGTCTTTCTTTCTATCACGGAAATACCAAGTCGCTGATTGGTCGCGGCAAAACAGCCACGACCAATCAGCGACGGACACAGTCTGGCGGCAAAATGGCCGCTCCTTACTCCCCGCAATCAGTGCCCACAGTCCATACTCCCCTACAGTCAGTGCTCACATAGGGGTAATGGCAGCGTTAACGGACCGCGTTATGCCGTGGTGTAACGCACTCCGTTAACGCTGCTATTAACCCTGTGTGACCAACCTTTTACTATTGATGCTGCCTATGCAGCATCAATAGTACAAAGATCTAATCTTAAAAATAGTAAAAAAAATAAAAAAATAGTTATATACTCACCGTCCGTCGGCCCCTTGGATCCAGAACAGGCCTTTCACGCTCCTCGCGACGCTCCGGTGACCGCTCCATGCATTGCGATCTCGTGAGATGATGATGTAGCGGTCTCGCGAGACCGCTACGTCATCATCTTGCGAGACCGCAATGCACTCTTGGGACCGGAGCGCGCGGGGAGCATCGCTAAACGCTTCGGCTTGAACCGGGGGCCAACGGAAGGTGAGTATATAACTATTTTTTATTTTAATTCTTTTTTTTAACAGGGATATGATGCCCGCATTGCTATATACTACGTGGGCTGTGTTAGATACTGCGTGGGCTGTGCTACATACTACGTGGGCTGTTATATACTGAGTGGGCTGTGCTATATACTACGTGGGCTGTGCAATATACTACGTGGCTGTGCAATATACTACATGGCTGTGCAATATACTATGTGGGCTGTGCTATATACTACGTGGCTGTGTTATACACTACATGGGCTGTTATATGCTATGTGGGCTGTGCTATATACTACGTGGGCTGTGTTATAGTGTTATACACTACATGGGCTGTGTTATACACTACGTGGGCTGTGTTATACACTACGTGGGCTGTGTTATACACTATGTGGGCTGTGTTATATACTGCATGCGTGGGCTGTTATATACTACGTGAGCTGTGTTATATGTGCTATGTGGCCTGTTATACACTCCGTGGGCTGTGTTATATACTATGTGGCTGTGCTATATACTCCGTGGCCTGTGCTATATACTACGTGGCTGTGCAATATACTACGTGGCTGTGCTATCTACTATGTGGCTGTGCTATTTACTATGTGGGCTGTTATATACTACGTGGCTGTGCTATATACTATGTGGCCGGTCGTGAACAATCAGCGACAGGCGCAGTCCGGCCGCGAATTGGCGCAGGATTTGAACCATGCTTCGCTAATTGGTCACGGTTGGCCGAATCCTGTGTATTCAATGTATTATTCTAAAATCTTCATAAATAAACAACATACATATTCTAAAATACCCGATGTGTTAGAATCGGGCTACCTGTTGTGAATTCTGTGGCAGAGTTCACTCCTGTGGTCACAAGTGGTACTTCGGCTGATTCTCTCTGGGATCTTCCGTTTGTGGAGGAAAGTGGTACTGCACTTCTGAGTTTCCTCCCTCAGGTGATCTGGTGAGCTCGTTAGCTTCTTCTCTACTTAACTCCACCTGATGCTTTGATCTATGCTTCCTGTCAATGTTTCAGTGTGGGACTTGTTTTTTCCCTGGATCATTCCTGTGGCCTGCTGCTCTGCAAAGCTAAGTTTTGCTTATGTTATTTTGTTGCTATTTTTCTGTCCAGCTTGCTTAATTGTTTTTTCTCGCCTGCTGGAAGCTCTGAGACGCAGAGGGACCACCTCCGTACCGTTAGTCGGTGCGGAGGGTATTTTTGTCCCCTCTGCGTGGTTTTTCATAGGTTTTTGTGCTGACCGCAAAGTTATCTTCCCTATCCTCGTTCTGTTCAGCTAGTCGGGCCTCACTTTGCTAAATCTGTTTCATCTCTATGTTTGTGTTTTCATCTTACTCACAGTCATTATATGTGGGGGGCTGCCTTTTCCTTTGGGGAATTTCTCTGAGGCAAGGTAGGCTTATTTTTCTATCTTCAGGATTAGCTAGTTTCTCAGGCTGTGACGAGGCTCCTAGGTTCTGGTCAGGAGCGCTCCACGGCTACCTTTAGTTGTGGTTTGATAGGCTTAGGGATTGCGGTCTGCAGAGTTCCCACGTCTCAGAGCTCGTTCTATTATTTTGGGTTATTGTCAGTTCACTGTATGTGCTCTGACCTCCATGTCCATTGTGATTCTGATTTGCCTTTCATAACAGTACAGGAAGCCAAAAGTGCTAATGATTCTCAATAGAGGGAAAAAAGAAGTTCTGAGACCATTTTTTTTTCTTTGCACTGTGTTTTGTCTTTTTTTTCCCCTAGACATTTGGGTGGTTCAGGACACAGGTGTAGCAATGGACATTAAAGGTCTGTCTTCATGTGTGGATCAGCTCACGGCAAGAGTTCAAAATATTCAAGATTTTGTGGTCCAGAATTCTTTGCTTGAACCGAGAATTCCTATTCCAGATTTGTTTTTTGGAGATAGAACTAAATTTCTGAGTTTCAAAAATAATTGTAAACTATTTCTGACCTTGAAACCTCGCTCTTCTGGTGACCCAATTCAACAGGTTAGGATCGTCATTTCTTTTTTGCGCGGCGACCCTCAGGACTGGGCGTTTTCTCTTGCGTCAGGAGATCCTGCATTGAGTAATATCGATGCGTTTTTCCTGGCGCTTGGGATGCTGTACGATGAGCCTAATTCAGTGGATCAGGCAGAAAAAAATTTGCTGGCTCTTTGTCAGGCTCAGGATGAGATAGAGGTGTATTGTCAGAAATTTAGAAAGTGGTCAGTGCTCACTCAATGGAATGATTCTGCGCTGGAAGCAATATTCAGAAAGGGTCTCTCTGAAGCCCTTAAGGATGTCATGGTGGGATTTCCTATGCCTGCTGGTTTGAATGAGTCTATGTCTTTGGCCATTCAGATCGGTCGACGCTTGCGTGAGAGTAAACCTGTGCACCATTTGGCGGTATTACCTGAGCTTAAACCTGAACCTATGCAGTGTGATAGGACCTTGACCAGAGTTGAACGGCAAGAACATAGACGTCTGAATGGTCTGTGTTTCTACTGTGGTGATTCCATTCATGCTATCTCTGATTGTCCTAAGCGCACTAAGCGGTTTGCTAGGTCTGCCACCATTGGTACTGTACAGTCAAAATTTCTTCTGTCCGTTACCTTGATCTGCTCTTTGTCATCATATTCTGTCATGGCATTTGTGGATTCGGGCGCTGCCCTGAATTTGATGGACTTGGAATATGCTAAGCGTTGTGGGTTTTTCTTGGAGCCCTTGCAGTGTCCTATTCCATTGAGAGGAATTGATGCTACGCCTTTGGCCAAGAATAAGCCTCAATACTGGACCCAGCTGACCATGTGCATGGCTCCTGCACATCAGGAGGTTATTCGCTTTCTGGTGTTGCATAATCTGCATGATGTGGTCGTGTTGGGGTTGCCATGGCTACAAGCCCATAATCCAGTATTAGATTGGAAATCCATGTCGGTGTCCAGCTGGGGTTGTCAGGGGGTACATGGTGATGTTCCATTTCTGTCAATTTCGTCATCCACTCCTTCTGAGGTCCCAGAGTTCTTGTCTGATTACCGGGATGTATTTGATGAGCCCAAGTCCAATACCCTACCTCCGCATAGGGATTGTGATTGTGCTATCAATTTGATTCCTGGTAGTAAATTCCCAAAAGGTCGATTGTTTAATTTGTCCGTGCCTGAGCACACCGCTATGCGCAGTTATGTGAAAGAATCCCTGGAGAAGGGGCATATTTGCCCGTCATCGTCGCCATTAGGAGCAGGGTTCTTTTTTGTAGCCAAGAAGGATGGTTCGCTGAGACCTTGTATAGATTACCGCCTTCTTAATAAGATCACGGTTAAATTTCAGTACCCCTTGCCATTGTTATCTGATCTGTTTGCTCGGATTAAGGGGGCTAGTTGGTTCACAAAGATAGATCTTCGTGGTGCGTATAATCTGGTGCGAATTAAGCAAGGTGATGAATGGAAAACTGCATTTAATACGCCCGAGGGTCATTTTGAGTATCTCGTGATGCCGTTCGGACTTGCCAATGCTCCATCAGTGTTTCAGTCCTTTATGCATGACATCTTCCGAGAGTACCTGGATAAATTCCTGATTGTGTACTTGGATGACATTTTGATCTTCTCGGATGATTGGGAGTCTCATGTGAAGCAGGTCAGAACGGTTTTTCAGGTCCTGCGTGCTAATTCTTTGTTTGTGAAGGGATCAAAGTGTCTCTTTGGTGTGCAGAAGGTTTCATTTTTGGGGTTCATCTTTTCCACTTCTACTATCGAGATGGATCCTGTTAAGGTCCAAGCCATCCATGATTGGACTCAGCCGACATTTCTGAAAAGTCTGCAAAAGTTCCTGGGCTTTGCTAATTTTTATCGTCGCTTCATCTGCAATTTTTCTAGTATTGCTAAACCATTGACCGATTTGACCAAGAAGGGTGCTGATGTGGTCAATTGGTCTTCAGCTGCTGTGGAAGCTTTTCAAGAGTTGAAGCGTCGTTTTTCTTCTGCCCCTGTGTTGTGTCAACCAGATGTTTCTCTTCCGTTCCAGGTCGAGGTTGATGCTTCTAAGATTGGAGCAGGGGCTGTTTTGTCGCAGAGAGGTTCTGGTTGCTCAGTGATGAAACCATGCGCTTTCTTTTCCAGGAAGTTTTCGCCTGCTGAGCGTAATTATGATGTGGGCAACCGAGAGTTGCTGGCCATGAAGTGGGCATTCGAGGAGTGGCGTCATTGGCTTGAAGGAGCTAAGCATCGCGTGGTGGTATTGACTGATCATAAGAACTTGACTTATCTCGAGTCTGCCAAGCGCTTGAATCCTAGACAAGCTCGTTGGTCGTTGTTTTTTGCCCGTTTTGACTTTGTGATTTCGTACCTTCCGGGCTCTAAAAATGTGAAGGCGGATGCTCTGTCTAGGAGTTTTGTACCCGACTCTCCGGGTTTATCTGAGCCGGCGGGTATCCTCAAGGAAGGAGTAATTGTGTCTGCCATCTCCCCTGACCCTAGGCTTTGAGGTCTGCAGAGTTCCCACGTCTCAGAGCTCGTTCTATTATTTTGGGTTATTGTCAGTTCACTGTATGTGCTCTGACCTCCATGTCCATTGTGATTCTGATTTACCTTTCATAACAGCTACCATCTAGTATATATATCTATAATATAACGCTGGGAGCGTCACTCTGTCCGAAGCCTTTATAGACTGTGCAAGCGCCGGCGCAGTCTGGGTCTCACAGAGTGACGCTCCCGGGAGATCGCGGTATGCGTTAACACTGAACGCACACCGCGATCTCCAACAGAGAAGCAGGGACCGCCAGGAGGGTGAGTATCGGCTATATTCAGCTGTCCTCCGTTCCACCGCTGCGCACCGCCATCTTCCCAGTCCTTGGCCTGTGACCTTCAGTTCAGAGGGCGCGATGACGCGCTTAATGCGCGCCGGCGCCGCCCTCTGACTGACCAGTCACAGCCAGAGGACCGGGAAGATGGCGGCGCGCAGCGGTGGAATGGAGGACAGGTGAATATAGTAAGTGCTGGGGGGCCTGAGCTGGCGGCGATACCGGCACCTGACCCCCACAGCGCGCCGGTGTCCCCACCTGCTCAGGCCCCCCAGCACTCGGCGCCCAGCGATGATAGGTGAGTATGTTTTTTTTTTATATATTGCAGCAGCATACGGGGGCATATAGAATGGAGCATGTTAAGGGGGCCATCAACCATAATGGAGCAGTGTACGGGGGGCATATAGAATGGAGCATGTTAAGGGGGCCATCAACCATAATGGAGCAGTGTACGGGGGCATATAGAATGGAGCATGTTAAGGGGGCCATCAACCATAATGGAGCAGTGTACGGGGGCATATAGAATGGAGCATGTTAAGGGAGCCATAAACCATAATGGAGCAGTGTACGGGGGCATAGAGTATGGAGCATCTTATGAGGCCATAAACCATAATGGAGCAGTGTACGGGGGCATAGAGTATGGAGCATCTTATGGGGCCATAAACCATAATGGAGCAGTGTACGGGGGCATATAGTATGGAGCATCTTATGGGGGCCATAAACCTTTATGGAACAGCGTACGGGGCATACACTATGGAGCATCTTATGGGGGCCATAAACCATAATGGAGCAGTGTACGGGGGCATATACAATGGAGCATCTTATGGAGTCATAAACCATAATGGAGCAGTGTACGGGGGCATATACCATGGAGCATCTTATGGGGGCCATAAACCTTTATGGAACAGCGTACGGGGCATACACTATGGAGCATCTTATGTCTTATGGGGGCCATAAACCATAATGGAGCAGTGTACGGGGCATATACTATGGAGCATCTTATGGGGGCCATAAACCATAATGGAGCAGTGTACGGGGGCATATACAATGGAGCATCTTATGGAGTCATAAACCATAATGGAGCAGTGTACGGGGGCATATACCATGGAGCATCTTATGGGGGCCATAAACCTTTATGGAACAGCGTACGGGGCATACACTATGGAGCATCTTATGTCTTATGGGGGCCATAAACCATAATGGAGCAGTGTACGGGGCATATACTATGGAGCATCTTATGGGGGCCATAAACCATAATGGAGCAGTGTACGGGGGCATATACCATGGAGCATCTTATGGGGGCCATAAACCTTTATGGAACAGCGTACGGGGCATACACTATGGAGCATCTTATGTCTTATGGGGGCCATAAACCATAATGGAGCAGTGTACGGGGCATATACTATGGAGCATCTTATGGGGGCCATAAACCATAATGGAGCAGTGTACGGGGGCATATACAATGGAGCATCTTATGGAGTCATAAACCATAATGGAGCAGTGTACGGGGGCATATACCATGGAGCATCTTATGGGGGCCATAAACCTTTATGGAACAGCGTACGGGGCATACACTATGGAGCATCTTATGTCTTATGGGGGCCATAAACCATAATGGAGCAGTGTACGGGGCATATACTATGGAGCATCTTATGGGGGCCATAAACCATAATGGAGCAGTGTACGGGGGCATATACCATGGAGCATCTTATGGGGGCCATAAACCTTTATGGAACAGCGTACGGGGCATACACTGTGGAGCATCTTATGTCTTATGGGGGCCATAAACCATAATGGAGCAGTGTACGGGGCATATACTATGGAGCATCTTATGGGGGCCATAAACCATAATGGAGCAGTGTACGGGGGCATATACCATGGAGCATCTTATGGGGGCCATAAACCTTTATGGAACAGCGTACGGGGCATACACTGTGGAGCATCTTATGGGGGCCATAAACCTTTATGGAGCAGTGTACGGGGGCATATACTATGGAGCATCTTATGGGGGCCATCAACTTTTATGGAGCAGTGTACGGGGCATATACTATGGAGCATTTTATGGGGGCCATAAACCTTTATGGAGCAGCGTATGGGGCATATGGATGGGAGCAGCAAATTAAAGAACGGTGGCGCAGGATGGGAGCAGCACATGACAGAACGGGGGCGCAGGATGGGAGCAGCACATGACAGAATAGGGCAGCACATGACAGAACGGGGGTGCAGGATGGGAGCAGCACATGACAGAACGGGGGCGCAGGATGGGAGCAGCACATGACAGAACGGGGGCGCAGGATGGCAGCAACACATGACAGGATGGGGGCGCAGGATGGGAGCAGCAAATGACAGGATGGGGACGCAGGATGGGTGCAGCACATGACCGGATGGGGACGCAGGATGGGTGCAGCACATGACAGGATGGGGACGCAGGATGGGTGCAGCACATGACAGGATGGGGACGAAGGATGGGAGCAGCAAATGACAGGATGGGGACGCAGGATGGGTGCAGCACATGACAGGATGGGGACGCAGGATGGGTGCAGCACATGACAGGATCGGGACGCAGGATGGGTGCAGCACATGACAGGATGGGGACGCAGGATGGGAGCAGCACATGACAGGATGGGGACGAAGGATGGGAGCAGCAAATGACAGGATGGGGACGCAGGATGGGTGCAGCACATGACAGGATGGGGACGCAGGATGGGAGCAGCACATGACAGGATGGGGACGAAGGATGGGAGCAGCAAATGACAGGATGGGGACGCAGGATGGGTGCAGCACATGACAGGATGGGGACGCAGGATGGGAGCAGCACATGACAGGATGGGGACGAAGGATGGGAGCAGCAAATGACAGGATGGGGACGCAGGATGGGTGCAGCACATGACAGGATGGGGACGCAGGATGGGAGCAGCACATGACAGGATGGGGACGAAGGATGGGAGCAGCAAATGACAGGATGGGGACGCAGGATGGGTGCAGCACATGACAGGATGGGGACGCAGGATGGGTGCAGCACATGACAGGATGGGGACGAAGGATGGGAGCAGCAAATGACAGGATGGGGACGCAGGATGGGTGCAGCACATGACAGGATGGGGACGCAGGATGGGTGCAGCACATGACAGGATGAGAACGCAGGATGGGTGCAACACATGACAGGATGGGGACGCAGGATGGATGCAGCACATGACAGGATCGGGACGCAGGATGGGTGCAGCACATGACAGGATGGGGACGCAGGATGGGAGCAGCACATGACAGGATGGGGACGCAGGATGGGTGCAGCACATGACAGGATGGGGACGCAGGATGGGTGCAGCACATGACTGGATGGGGACGTAGGATGGGTGCAGCACATGACAGGATGGGGACGCAGGATGGGTGCAGCACATGACAGGATGGGGATGCAGGATGGGAGCAGCACATGACAGGATGGGGACGCAGGATGGATCAGCACATACCAGGATGGAGACCATATACCAATATAAATGCTCGCCACCCGGGCGTAGAACGGGTTCAATAGCTAGTATATCTATATATATCTATATCTATATATACAGTACAGACCAAAAGTTTGGACACACCTTCTCATTTAAAGATTGTTTTGTATTTTCATGACTATAAAAATTGTAAATTCACACTGAAGGCACCAAAACTATGAATTAACACATGTGGAATTATATACTTAACAAAAAAGTGTGAAAAAACTGAAAATATGTCTTATATTCTAGGTTCTTCAAAGTAGCCACCTTTTGCTTTGATGACTGCTTTACACACTCTTGGCATTCTCTTGATGAGCTTCAAGAGGTAGTCAATGTAAATGGTCTTCCAACAATCTTGAAGGAGTTCCCAGAGATGCTAAACACTTGTTGGCCCATTGCCTTCACTCTGCGGTCCAGCTCACCCCAAACCATCTCGATTGGGTTCAGGTCTGGTGATCATCTGGCATAGCATCCCATCACTCTCCTTCTTGGTCAAATAGCCCTTACACAGCCTGGAGGTGTGTTTGGGGTCATTGTCTGTTGAAAAATAAATGATGGTTCAACTAAATGCAAACTGGATGGAATAGCATGCTGCTGCAAGATGCTGTGGTAGCCATGCTGGTTCAGTATGCCTTCAATTTTGAATAAATCCCCAACAGTGTCACCAGCAAAGCACCCCCACACATCACACTTCCTCCTCCATGCTTCACGGTGGGAACCAGGCATGTAGAGTTCATCCGTTCACCTTTTCTTTGTCGCACAAATACACGGTGGTTGGAACCAAAGATCTCAAATTTGGACTCATCAGACCAAAGCACAGATTTCCACTGATCTAATGTCCACTCCTTGTGTTCTTTAGCCCAAACAAGTCTCTTCTGCTTGTTGCCTGTCCTTAGCAGTGATTTCCTAGCAGCTATTTTATCATGAAGGCCTGCTGCACAAAGTCTCCTCTTAACAGTTGTTGTAGAGATGTGTCTGCTGCCAGAACTCTGTGTGGCGCTGACCTGGTCTCTAATCTGAGCTGCTGTTAACCTGCGATTTCTGAGGCTGGTGACTCGGATAAACTTATCCTCAAAAGCAGAGGTGACTCTTGTTCTTCCTTTCCTGGGGCGGTCCTCATGTGAGCCAGTTTCTTTGTAGCGCTTGATGGTTTTTGCAACTGCACTTTGGGACACTTTCAAAGTTTTCCCAATTTTTCGGACTGACTGACCTTCATTTCTGAAAGTGATGATGGCCACTCATTTTTCTTTACTTAGCTGCAATTTTCTTGCCATAATACACATTCTAACAGTCTATTCAGTAGGACTATCAGATGTGTATCCACCAGACTTCTGCTCAACACAACTGATGGTCCCAACCCCATTTATAAGGGAAGAAATCACACTTATTAAACCTAACAGGGCACACCTGTGAAGTGAAAACCATTTCCGGTGACTACCTCTTGAAGCTCATCAAGAGAATGCCAAGAGTGTGCAAAGCAGTCATCAAAGTAAAAGGTGGCTACTTTGGAGAACCTAGAATATAAGACATATTTCAGTTGTTTCACACTTTTTTGTTAAGTATATAATTCCACATGTGTTAATTCATAGTTTTGAAGCCATCAGTGAGAATTTACAATTTTCATAGTCATAAAAATACAGAAAAATCTTTAAATGAGAAGGTGTGTCCAAACTTTTGGTCTGTACTGTATATATATATATATATATATATATATATATATATATCTTTGTGGATGCACATTAAAGGATCTTCTTCTTTACACCAAAATTCTTCTTGAGTGCCAAGTTTTTTTCTTATTCTGGACACTACGCTGTCAGACACAGCAAACCTTGCCACAGCTCGCATTGATGTGCCATCCTGGATCAACTGCACTACCTGAGCCACTTGTGTGGGTTGTAGAGTCCATCTCATGCTACCATGAGTGTGAAAGCACAACCAACATTTAAAAGTGACCAAAACATCAGCCAGAAAGCATTGGTACTGAGATGTGGTCTGTGGTCCCCTCCTGCAGAACCACTCCTTTATTGAGTGTATCTTGATAATTTCAATCCGTTGTCTATTTCATTTGCACAACAGCATGTGAAATTGATTGTCAAACAGTGCTGCTTCCTAAGTGGACAGTTTGATTTCACAGACGTTTGATTTACTTGGAGTTATATTCTGTTGTTTAAGTGTTCCCTTTATTTTTTTTGAGCAGTATATATGGCTTAAATCATGCAGCCACGGTCTGACAAATGTTGCCCATGGATCAGTCAGCATGTATCAGCTGTCAGGTTCCTTTTAAACTGGCCACATCATGGAATAGTAAATTATCAGTGATGTTTTGGACCTGACCTGGCCTAGTGAACTCTCACAATTCAGTGGACCCCCTGTCTGGCTGTCTTACTCACTCTATTTCCTGCTTAAGCTGATATGAAGTTAAAAAGGAAATTTACAGTTCACACTTAAGGAGTTATTCATACATAATCTCCTGCTCAATCTGACATCTATCAGAGAGTCATGACATATGTCCTTTTTATTGGAATAGGACCAGTGGATGGTACTCACTGAGCGTTGGATGTTTGCCTCTGCAACTCTCTCAGTACACCTACACCTCTCAGTTATACCTCTCCTTCCCTGATTATCAGTTGGTGCTTTTCTGTTTTTTATCATGTGAAAAATAGGTTAAAAAGTGGTTGAGAAGTTGCATGGTGGCAATGAACACTTATTCCGCAAAAAAACAGAACATTTATATAATACCATTGAAGGAAAAATTTTAAAAAATGATGGCTCTCAAAATTTAGAGATGGAAAAACAAATGATTGGACCAATTCTACGGAACAACAAGCTCTCACATGGCTATATCGACTGAAGAAAGAAAAAGCTATAACTTTTAGAGCAAGGTGAAGTTAAAATAATAATAAAAAATCGCTGTGTCTCCAAGGCCCAAAGTAAGGCTAAGTTCACATCAGCCGATTTTGCTGTATTTTTTTAATGCATTTTTTTTCTGCTAATTTTCAGTTGCTTTTTACAGTACCTGTGTCTGTGAGATTTCAGAAATCTCGTGCACACACATTTTTGTCATCAGTATTTTGTGCTTTGCATGTTTGTTTGGATAATAGAGCATGTCACTTCTTTCAACGTTTTTTCACCATTTTTCACCCATTGAAAGCAATGAGTGATGAAAAAAATGTTGAAAAAAAGCAAGTATAGCAGTATATGAATCCTATTTATTTTTGTGATTTTTCCAGGTTCACCATCTTGTCTTGGTCACCTGAGATGTCTGTTTGAATTAGTACAGTTTAATTAAATCAGTGATGCGTACAAAGGAAACATTGGCCAACAAAGGTGTGAGATTGAACAATGCCTGTGGCTGACCGAGGTGTGAGATTGTGTGAGCAACTCAATGGCTGAGCAAAGTTGAAAGTTAAACAGTATCCTACAAACTCAATGCATTGCCAGGGTCTTAGGTAAATTATTCCAGTCCACTTCACCTCCCTCGGCTGTTACATTTGTATGTGTATTTTTTCATGAACATATGTCTTGTATTGGTGACCTGTGTTCATGCTTCTGTGGTGGAAGCAAAGCTGAACTTTGGGATCCTGAAAAACGCATTAAAAACCGCACAAAAAAACACATCAATAACCCCACCAAATTGCATACTTGTGGTCATATGACCACCCGATCCAGTCATAGGAGAATCTTCTCTACGCGCAAAGTGCGAGATGTGAGAATTCACAAGTCTGCAGTCACATGGTGACTGCAGGCTATTACTTTTAGACTGGACAACCCCTATAAGATGCATTATATTAATTAGCTAGGAAAATGATCACTGTTTTGGATTTATAAATTATGCCATTGATATTACCTGTGGTGAAAGGTAGCTATTCAGCATTGATGAGTGAAGAGTGGTAATTCCATGTGTTATACCTCCAAATTGTGGCATCATTAATAAAGTTTTCCTTGAACCTATAAAAGTAAATTTAAAAACTGCTAAAGCTAATATTTGTTACCCTGCTCACCAGCAAAGTACCAGCATAGTATTAATGTTTCTGTCTGTGTGGAAAAACGCCTTTGTGCACTAGCACTTTTTTTTTTTAATTATTGTATGGCTCTTTCCCTGTGTGGTCTGTCGCGCATATACCCAGCACATTGAGCAAAAACACACTGATTGGAATGGAAGTGTACATTAAATTCACATTTCCTATGGTTGCAGTTCATTTGCTATCAGTAGTATACAAGTGCTATTACGATGCAGCATTAGAGCTAGTGCAATGTTCCCAGGGAGCCCCTCAATTGATACAAAAAAAATGCTTGGTCCAGAAGTTAAATGGAAATTATATTTAAATATAATAACGCGCAGAACAAATGTTAACAAATAATGAGTATTTAATAACGGTTTTAACTAGTTTTCTAGGTATAATCTTTTAGGGATGCAGCTATTTTTGGTCTTGAGGACCCAGCTATTTGTTTTTTTTTGTTTGTTTTTTTAAATTACTTTGCTCCATGTGCCATAGCTGTAGTGAGAAGGTCACTG
Source organism: Ranitomeya imitator (assembly GCF_032444005.1). Lineage (NCBI taxonomy): Eukaryota > Metazoa > Chordata > Amphibia > Anura > Dendrobatidae > Ranitomeya > Ranitomeya imitator. The sequence goes on along the minus strand of NC_091285.1, from coordinate 422,179,619 downwards.
GTAAAGTACTGGAGGGGAGATATGTGTCACTGAGAACTTTAGCTTCAGTGATATGTACCGGGAAAAATGTTTCAGCACCCTATGTGCTGAAAGGGGTTAATTGGCCATATTAAGGCCTGGGTTTATATGAACAGCTGAAGAGTGGGTGGAAGGCTGTTCAACATATCTCCACCCCCATGTTGTTGTCCAGAAGGTAAATATGGAGCCTTTGGACTAATTTAGTGTTCAGTGTGTCTGGAGATAAGAGCTCCAGAGTTGTGTTCGTGTTAAAGAAAACTGAACCTTGTTTTGTTCCCCCTAAGCGGGCCGATCCCTGCAGCCACACAGACTGTACTGCATGTTATTTTAGTTTTTCCCGTTATGTAAGAAGGGCCGTGTTTGTTTTTCTTAATTTCGGATTGGTTTATGCAGTATGTTTTTAATAAACCAGTTGAAAACTTTAAAGGAAAGTGTTCCTGGCACTACCTTTTTAAGAAGCCAAGTAAGTCGATCTACCACACTGTGTAATTTAATAGTATTTTTAATTGAATTGTTTTCAGTTTGGGGTGTATATAATGTGTTGAAAAACATTTCGGGTGTGGGTTGGAAAAAACTGCCATTATTCATTTTTTTCAGGGCTTATTTTCTGGATACTTTTTACAGTGTTTACCATGCAGGTTACATGCTAACTTTATTCAAGGGGTCATTATGATGATACCAAACTTATCATATTTTTTTTTATTCTTTTGTGCAATAAAATCACTTTTTTATCTTACTATGGAGAAGTTCTAGGCAGTTGAGGTAAGAATGCTTTAAAAACAAGAAGTGTGAATAGTTTATTTTTATCAATTAAAAAATGCAATGTCTTTGAACAAAAAAGAAATCAATATTTAATGTGACCAGCCTTTGCCTTCAAAACGGCATTAAAGCAGCAAAGGTACACTTGCACCCAGTTTTTAAATGAACTCAGCAAGGAGGTTGTTCCAAACATCTTGGCGGTCTAATAACAGATCTTTTGTGGATGTAGACTTACGGACATACGTCAATGGATGTAGACTTCCACAAATCATCCTTTAATCGATAATATTGAGATGAGGGCCATATCATCACTTCCAGGACTCCTTGTTTTTCTCTAACCCCTTAGTGACATATAGTGACATAGCCAATTTGGTACTTAATGACCGAGCCAACTTTTACAATTCTGACCACTGTCTCTTTATGAGGTTATAAATCTGGAACGCTTTAACAGATCCCGCTGATTCAGAGATTGTTTTTTTCGGGACATATTGTACTTCATATTAGTGGTAACATTTCTTCGATATTACTTGCGATTATTTATGAAAAAAATGGAAATATGGCGAAAATTTTTAAAATTTTGCAATTTTCAAAGTTTGTATTTTTATGCCCTTAAATCAGAGAGATATGTCACACAAAATAGTTAATAAATAACATTTCCCACATGTCTACTTTACATCAGCACAATTTTGGAAACAAAATTTTTTTATTAGGGAGTTATAAGGGTTAAAAGTTGACCAGCAATTTCTCATTTTTACAACACCATTTTTTTTAGGGACCACATCACATTTGAAGTCATTTTGAGGGGTCTATATGATAGAAAATAACGTGTGACACCATTCACATTCAAGAAGTTTATTAACCCTTTGCATGCTTCACAGGAACTGAAAAAACGTGGAAGGAAATAATGAACATTTAACTTTCTTTTGCAAACATTTTAATTCAGAACCATTTTTTTTATTTTCACAAGTGTAAAAACCGAAATTTAACCATAAATTTTGTTGTGCAATTTCTCATGAATACGCCGATGCCCCATATATGGGGGTTAACCACTGTTTGGGCGCACCGCAGAGCTTGGAAGTGAAGGAGCACCGTTTGACTTTTTCAATGCAGAATTGGCTGGAATTGAGATTGGATGCCATGTCACGTTTAGAGAGCCCCTGATGTGCCTAAACAGTAGAAACCCCCCACAAGTGACACCATTTTGGAAACTAGACCCCTTAAGGAACTTATCTAGATGTATGGTGAGCACTTTGAACCCCCAAGTGCTTCACAGAAGTTTATAACGTAAAGCCGTGAAAATAAAAAATAGCATTTGTTTACACAAAAATGATCTTTTCGCCCACAAATTCTTATTTTCACAAGGGTAACAGGAGAAATTAGACCACAAAAGTTGTTGTGCAATTTCTCCTGAGTACGTCGATACCCCATATGTGGGGGTAAACCACTGTTTGGGCGCACCGCAGAGCTTGGAAGAGAAGGAGTGCCGTTTTACTATTTCAATGTAGAAATGGCTGGAATTCAGATCGGACGTCTTGTCGCGTTTGGAGAGCCCCTGATGTGCCTAAACAGTAGAAACCCCCCACAAGTGACCCCATTTTGGAAACTAGACACCCCATGGAACTTATCTAGATATGTGGTGAGCACTTTAAACCCCCAAGTGCTTCACGGAAGTTTACAACGCAGAGTCGTGAAAATAAAAAAAATTTTTTTTCCACAAAAAGCCCCCAAGCTTTTATTTTCACAAGGGTAACAAGAGAAATTGGACCCCAAAAGTTGTTGTCCAATTTGTCCTGAGTATGCTGGTACCCCATATGTGGGGGTAAACCATTGTTTGGACACACTGCAGAGCTCAGAACGGAGGGAGCACCATTTGACTTTTTGAGCGCAAAATTGGCTGTCGTGTTTGGAGACCCCCTGATGTACCTAAACAGTGGAAACCCCCAATTCTAACTCCAACCCTAACCCCAACACACCCCTAACCCTAATCCCAACGCGATCCATAATCCTAATCACAATTCTAATGATAATCACAACCCTAACCCCAAAACAACCCTAATCTCAACCCTAACCATAACCCTAATCAAAACCCTAAATTCAACACACCCCTAATCCTAATCTCAACTCTAACCTCAAACCTAACCCTAATCCACCCCTAACCCTAATCCCAAACCTAACCTGAATCCCAAACGTAACCCTAATGCCAACCCTAACCCTAATACCAACCCTAATCCAAACCCTAACCCTAATCCCAACTCTAACCCTAACTTTAGCCGCAACCCCAGCCCTAACTTTAGCCCCAACCCTAACCCTAGCCCTAACCCTAACTTTATCCCCAACCATAACCCTAGCCCTAACCCTAACTTTAGCCCCAACCATAAACCTAGCCCTAACCCTAACTTTAGCCCTAACTCTAACCCTAAATTTAGCCCCAACTCTAACCCTAACCCTAAATTTAGCCCTAACCCTAACCCTAGCCCTAAGTTTAGCCCCAACCCTAACCCTAAGGCTACTTTCACACTTGCATCGTGTGGCATCCGTCGCAATCCATCGTTTTGGACAAAAAACGTATCCTGCAAATGTGCCCGCAGGATGCCTTTTTTGCCCATAGACTTGTATTGCCGACGGATGGCCACACGTCGCGTCCGTCATGCACTCGATCCGTTGTGTTTGGCGGACCGTCGTCACAAAAAACATTCAATGTTACCTTTTTCTTGTACGTCGCGTCCTCCATTTCCGACCGCGCATGCGTGGCCGTAACTCTGCCCCCTCCTCCCCAGGACATAGACTGGGCAGCGGATGCATTGAAAAACTGCATCCGCTGCCCACGTTGTGCACAATTTTCACAACGTGCGTCGGTACGTCGGGCCGACGCATTGCGACGGCCCCGTACTGACGCAAGTGTGAAAGAAGTCTAACCCTAAATTTAGCACCAACTCTAACCCTAATCCTAAATTTAGCCCCAACCCTAACCCTAATTTTAGCCCCAACTCCTCTAGCTGCCGGCCGGCAGATCATGGCGGGCGCACTGCCCATGCGCCCGCCATTTCCCGATGAAGAAGCCGGCGGGCAGGAGGGGACGCAAGAGGATCCAGGGACACCGGTAAGTATAACAGGGTCCCCGAATCCCCCTATTTCTCTGTCCTCTGATGTGCGATCACATCAGAGGACAGAGAATGACAGATCGCTTTTTTTTTTGCGACAGCCGGTAAACAGTTAATTACCGGCGATTGCAAAACAGGGGTCATAAAAACCGATCCCAATCATGTTCTTTGGGGTCTCGGCTACCCCTGGCAGCCGAGACTCCAAAGATCTTCTGGGTGCCGCCATTTTTTTTCTGGAAAAAGGTGGTGGCGCCCATTGGGAGCCACGAGGAGCACCGGGGGAGACAGGTGAGTATCGGGGGGCTATCGGGGACCCCATTTCTCTGTCCTCTGATGTATGATCACATTGGAGGACAGAGAAATTGAATGGGAAATCGCGTTTTATTTTTTTTGCGACCGCCGGTAAATGGTTAATTACCGGCGATCGCAACCCGGGGGTCGGTAAAAAACCCCCGTATCATGTTCTCTGGGGTCTCGGCTACCCCCGGCAACCAAGACCCCACAGAAAATCCAACCCTGGGGGGCGCTATTCACTTTTTCCACAGCACCGTTAATTAACGGCGCTGTGGTTTAAGTACCCTTGGCTGCCGCCGTTAAAAGGCGTATCAGCGGTCGTTAAGGGGTTAAGCTGTTTTTCTTTAACTTGATTATATATTTGGGGTCATTGTTTTGCTGCAGGATACATTTGTGGCCAGATGCTTACCTGAATAGTACTGCATAAATGATAAGTATCTGCTGTATTTCTCAGCATTGAGACCCCATTAATCAAATAAAACCAAATCCCCAACTCAATTTGCTGGAATACATCCCTAAACTTGCAAGGAACCTCCACTATACTTCTCTGCTGCTGCAGACATTCATTATTGTACCACTCTCTAGTCCTTCAGAGAACAAACTACCTTCTGTTACAGCCAAATATTTAAAATTTGGATTCATTGGTCTAGAACATGTGCTAACCTTGTTCCTATGTTTTTATGAATAGTTGAGTCAATTGGTCTTGTTTCCATGTTGCATTTGAACTCATTGGTCCAGAATATGAATTCTCAAGTACATATGTTTTCATGAATAATTGAAACACTAGGCTTTGTTTCAATATTGAAAGGCATGGGTTTGGCCAAATATTTCCATGAAAACCCCTTCTGGCCAGACGTATCCAAATAATAGATGGGTGTAGCTGTGCCACACTGGTTGCTGCCAGTTCTGAGCTGATATCACTCCTGGACATTTCCCAATTCCAAATGGAAGTAAGTGTGATGTATCCTTCACTTGCTGCACTAAGTTTCCTTCACTGATTACTGCATATATGGACCTCAACATTGCCCATTTTCTTCTTTCATCAATGCTGAGAAATACAGGCTTATCCATCTTGCAGTACCTCTAGAGCGACATCTAACTGGGTCTAAATGGCAGCTGTGAGGGCCATTGTTAGGCCATGGCTGCCATGACAATGTATCCACAACCCCACAATCGGCAGACAGTGGGAGCTTTCTCCCTTTATCCAACCAATTAGATGATGTGGTTGTTATTAGCTATGGCTTCTTTGGGATTAATCTTTAAGAATCTATATGTTCACTAATTTTGTCAGTTCCAGCAGGAGCATAATATGTATACCAGCTAGGCTCCTATACCGGATTGCGCAGGTACAGAGGCAGTACTCACTTGATCAGATGACGGATATACATTCAAGGCCGAAAGTGTTGGCAACCTTGAAATTGTTCCAGAAAATGAAGTTCTTTTCCCAGAAAATTATTGAAATTACACATTTTGTTATACACATGTTTATTTATTTTTTGCTTATTGGAACAGCACAAAAAAACTGAGGAAAAAAGTAAATTAGACATAATTTCACACTAAACCCCCAAAATGGACCGGCAAAAATTGTTGTCACTTTTCCAAAATTGTGGGTAAAATACTTTGCTTCAAGCATGTGATGCTCATTCAAATTCACCTGTGACACGAACCAGGTGTGGGCAATAAGAAAAACACACCTGAAACCAGATAAAAATGTGAGAAGCTGACACAATCTTTGCATTGTGTGTCTGTGTGTTCGACACTAAACATGGAGAACAGTAAGAGGAGAAGAGAACTGTCTGAGAACTTAAGAAGCAAATTTGTTGAAAAATATCAACATTCTCAAGGTTACAAGTCCATCTTCAGAGATCTTGATGTTCCTTTATCCACAGGGCTCAACATAATCAAGAAGTTTATAACCCATGGCACTGTAGCTAATATCCCTGAAACATGGTTAGCAGAGAAAAATTGATGAAAGGATGCAGTGCATGATAGTCCAGATGGTGGATAAGCAGCCCCAATTAAGTTCCAAAGAAATTCAAGTTGTCCTGCAGGCTCAGGGTGCATGCGCGCGGGTTTGCGTGTGCAACAGATTTTAAGTGCAACAGTTTAAAGTGCTTGGCAGTTAGAGAATGGCATTGAAGCTGATATTCCTCTTTTCTCTTCTTCACATAGGTATTTTATCCATCCATCCATTTGTGTGCTGACTGCAAGTGTGAACTGAACCATATTTAGCAAGCTTTGCACATGGTATTTTATCCATCCATTTGGGTGCTGACTGCACGTGTGAACTGAACCATATTTAGCAAGCTTTGCACATGGTATTTTATCCATCCATCCATTTGTGTGCTGACTGCAAGTGTGAACTGAACCATATTTAGCAAGCTTTGCACATGGTATTTTATCCATCCATCCATTTGTGTGCTGACTGCAAGTGTGAACTGAACCATATTTAGCAAGCTTTGCACATGGTATTTTATCCATCACTCCTGTGTTGTTGTTTTTTCTGTTTTTGGTTTATGATTTAAAGTTTTCAAAGCATTTTTTTTTCCTTTTGTCCCACTGCTTTATGGCCTTGTTCAGCATTGTTTACCCTCCATAGTAATGCCTGCTCTGGCCTTATGCTAATTGGTTAATTGCTGATTGTGACCATTTGGTTCCTGATGCTAGCAGTCACTCCATTACATATATATTTAGTCTGGCTGGGATAGCACGCGCGTGGGTTCGCGTGTGCAACAGATTTTAAGTGCAACAGTTTAAAGTGCTTGGCAGTTAGAGAATGGCAGTTGGACATGGCAGGAGACAGGTAAGGTGCATAAGTTTTTTTCAAACAATCATGCTTCTTGGTCAGTCATACTACATTATGCATTGATCATATCAATCTGCTTCTTATCTGTTTTTACTTCTGCTTTCTCACAACTCGCCCGCCTTTAACACATTCTGGGAACTCTCTCTATATCCACCCCTCCCTTCTCCCCTCTCCCATGTATAACTCTGAGGCTCTACTGACATTTCTTACCCACTCCAAACCAGCCACTACCACCATGCAGCACTCAAAATGTTCATACAAATCATCCCACCACCTGCTCTTTCTGTTTTTTCTCCTTATACTAGTTGCAGGTGACATCTCCCCCAACCTTGGGCCTCCCTCCACCAGCATACATTACTCTCCTCCAGCTACATATAGAAACCCTGCTAATCTTATTAACATTCAGTGCATGCCTTCTCATATCGCTTTCCACTGTGCTCTCTGGAATGCACGATCTGTGTGTAACAAAGTAACTTACATTCACGATCTTTTACTCTCTAATTCCCTTAACCTTCTGGCTATTCCAGAAACCTGGATCCAGCATTCACAATGTGCTTTCACGGTCATCCCCCGGTTCCCTCACTCACATTTCCTTCCTTTGAAGTCCACACCGTCAGACTCTATAAGCCCTTCTCCTTGCCCTCCAAGCTCCTCCTGCCAGTTTCTAGACCACTTTGCCACCTGGCTTACTCACTTTCCATCCTGTGACATCCCCGCCCTCATCAAGGGAGACTTTAACATCCCCATCAATGATCCCCTCTCCCAATCTGCCTCTCATCTTCTTTCTCTAACTTCTTCATTCGGCCTCTCACAGTTTACTAATTCTCCTACGCATGAGGACGGGAATTCTCTGGACCTGGTTTTCTCCTGTCCCGGCTCGCTGCATGACTTTACTAACTCCCCTCTCCCACTCTCGGACCACAACCTTCTTTCCTTCTCTGTCAAGAATTGTCTCCTCCCACGGGACACCCTCACTTACCACACTTATCGGAATACATGTACCATTAATACCCAGCAGCTTGAGGACAATCTCCACACATCTCTAGCCCCCATCTCCTCCCTCTCCTGTCCAGACTTAGCATTGTCACACTTCAATAATACACTGAAGAATGCCCTAGATGAAGCAGCACCTTCTACACGCAGAACGACCCGACACAGACAACGGCAGCCCTGGCACACTATGCAAACACGCTTTCTTCAGCATTGCTCAAGGTGTGCAGAGCGGCAGTGGAGAAAATCTCTCTTAGCAGAAGACTTCATTCACTATAAGTTCATGCTCAAAACCTATATCTCTGCCCTTTATCTGGCCAAACAATCCTACTTAACCACCCTCATCACCTCACTATCCAACAACCCAAAACGACTTTTTGAAACCTTAAACTCCCTCCTGAAACCTAAAGTACAGGCCCCCATCACCAACCTCAGCGGTGAGGATCTGGCCACTTATTTCTTAGAAAAAATCAACCACATCCATCAGAATATCTCAGCGCAATCTCCTCAGTGCCTGGATCCCCTTCCCTGCCACACCTCAAGCTCACTAGACATCTTTGAGCCTGTTTCAGAAGAAGAAGTTTCCAAGCTCCTCGCTTCTGCTCGGCCTACAACCTGCAACAGTGACCCCATTCCTTCACATATCCTGCAGTCTCTCTCACCAGTGGTCACCACTCAGCCAACTAAAATATTTAACCTCTCTCTTTCTTCAGGTATCTTTCCCTCCTCATTTAAACATGCCATCATTCATAACCCCTTTACTCAAAAAGCCATCCCTGGACCAGAACTGCACTGTAACTACAGACCTGGCTCTAACCTTTCCTTCATCTCTAAACTCCTGGAACGCTTGGTCCACTCCCGTCTAATCCGCTATCTCTCGGATAACTCTCTTCTTGACCCCTTACAATCTGGTTTCCGCTCTTTACACTCCACTGAAACTGCCCTCACTAAAATCTCTAATGATCTAATAACAGCTAAATCCAAAGGTCATTGCTCTCTGCTGATTCTCCTGGATCTCTCTGCCGCATTTGACACTGTGGATCACCAGCTCCTTCTCACCATGCTCTGCTCTATAGGCCTCAAGGACACAGCCCTCTCCTGGTTCTCCTCCTACCTCTCTGACCGCTCCTTCACTGTATCTTTTGCCAGCTCCTCTTCCTCTCCTCGTCCCCTTACTATCAGGGTTCCGCAAGGCTCAGTCCTAGGCACCTTCCTCTTCTCTCTTTACACGGCCCCTATTGGACAAACAATCAGCAGATTTGGGTTCCAGTATCATCTCTATGCTGATGACACCCAATTATACACTTATTGCCCCGACATCACCCCTACCCTAATTCAAAATACCAAGGATTGTCTGTCTGCTGTCTCTAACATCATGTCCTCCCTCTACCTGAAACTAAATCTCTCCAAAACGGAACTTCTTGTGTTTCTCCCTTCTACTAACCTCACTCTACCCAACATCGAAATTACCCTGGAGGGTTCAACCATAACTCCCAAGCAGCATGCCCGCTGTCTTGGGGTCATATTCGACACAGAATCTTTCCTTTACTCCCTATATCCGATCACTCACTCACTCTTGTCACCTGCATCTTAAAAACATCTCCAGAATCCAACCTTTTCTCACCGTTGAAACTGCTAAGACTCTTACTGTCGCTCTTATTCATTCCCGTCTGGACTACTGCAACTCTCTTCTGATCGGTCTCCCTCTTTCCAAACTTTCTCCTCTCCAATCCATCTTGAATGCTGCAGCCAGAGTCATATTTCTGTCCAGCCGCTTCACCGATGCCTCCATCTTGTGCCAGTCATTACACTGGCTACCCATTCTCTACAGGGTCCAGTATAAACTCATCTCTCTCACCCACAAAGCTCTCCACAGTACTGCACCGCCTTATATCTCCTCTCTCATCTTTGTCTATTGCCCTACACGTGCCCTCCGTTCTACAAATGACCTAAGACTAACATCCCCTGTAATCCGAACCTCACACCTCCGTCTCCAAGACTTTTCTCATGCTGCGCCACCTCTCTGGAATGCACTTCCCCAGATGATCAGACTGATACCTAGCCCCGACCTATTCAAGCGCGCTTTGAAAACCCATCTCTTCAAACAAGCCTACCACATCAACTACTCAGTAAACTAACTTTGCCCTGTTCCCTCCTTCCAAATATCACTCTGAATCTGCACTTTACTATTCATCTGTCTCCACACCCTCCCTACACATGATAACAGCACTTGATACTTGACTATTGCCCTTAAACACACGGGCTGATGACCGGATCATGCAGCTTTATATGAAAATCCCTATTTATTATAATTGCCAGATCTGAAATAACAATCACTTTTCACCTATTGTGTCCCCCCATTTCCTTGTAGATTGTAAGCTTGCGAGCAGGGACCTCACTCCTAATGTCACTGTTTAAATTGTCTTAACTCGTACCGAATTTATTGTTTGTACATGTCCCCGCTTAATTGTAAAGTGCTGCGGAATATGTTGGCGCTATATAAATAAAAATTATTTTAAATTATTATCAGTGTCAGCACATGCAATCTGATGACATTTGATTGAAATTAAGTGCTATGGAAGGAGACCCAGGAGGAACTCACTGATGACAGAGAGATGTAAAAAGCTAGACTGCTGGTTTGCCAAAATGTATGCGAGTAAGCCAAAATCCTTCTAGAAGAGCAGCTTTTTGGTAAAGCACATTATTCCACTGTTTACTGAAAAAGGAACACACTAGCTACAGTCAAACATGGTGGAGATTCAAAGATGTTTTGGGGTTGTTTTGCTGCCTCTGGGACTGGATGCCTTGACTGTGTGCAAGGTATCATGAAATCTGTAGATCACCTAATGATTTTGGTTGACAATATTGTGTCCCGTGTCAGAAACCTGGGTTTGATCCTAGGTCATGGGTCTTCCAGCAGGACAATGACCCCTAAAATACTTCATGAAGAACCTAGAAATGGATGGAAACAAAGCACTGGAGGGTTCTGTAGTGGCTAACAAGTAGTCCGGATCAAAATTCCATTGAACATCTGTGGAGAGATCATGAAAATTGGTGTTGGGAGAAGGCACCTTTCAAATACAAGCAACATGGAGCAGTGTGCAAAAGAAGAGTGGTCCAAAATTCCATATGAGAGATGTAGGAAGCTTGTTGATCGTTATAGGAAGTGACTGATTGCAGTTATTTATTCCAAAGGGTGTGCCACCAAATATTAAGGTTGAAGGTGCAAACAATTTTGTCTGGCCCATTTTTGGGGTTTTGCATGAAATTATGCCCAATTTGTCCTTTTCTGTCTGTGTTTTTGTGTTGTTCTAATACACACAAAAGAAATAAACATGTGTATAACAAAACATGTGTAATTGCAATAATTTTCTTGGAGAAATACTTCATTTTCTGGAGCAATTTTAAGGATGCCAACACTTTCAGCCAGGACTGTATTTGTCATTGACTATTAATTTACCAGGGTTCATGGCAGCTTAATCCTTCATAGAGCATTATGGGATTGAAGGGTTTGTCTGCTTTTGACAATCCCAACTTGAAAGAAGAGAACCTTGGCAATAAGTTAATCAAACAGTATACACCTGCTGGGACCCCCTAATTATTAATTGGACCAGCTCTCCACTCTGCCCAACAAATGAGGATCCTAAACATGAAACCTCCTCTATCAACTCAAAATCAACTAGTTGAGTATTTAAAAGTGACTAGACAAAACTTTTAATAAGCAGAAATCAAGTATCTAATTATCATGAAATAAAAGGCATCTACCTTCATCTCCTGATAGCTTTACGTCTCTTTTAATTTTTTCCTCACGTCTCCACTTAGCTCTCCTGTTTGAAAACCAAATCTTAAGGAAAAAAAAACAGTAAAAGATACCAATACCAGTAGTTGACATCAATATAGAGGTTGTCCGGTACTTTAACATTGATGGCCGATTCTTAGACTAGATCATCAGTATCTGATCACTGGCACCCCCAACGATCAGTTGTTCTCAGCGCTGACGCATCCGGAACTGCATAGTTGCGGAGCTATACAGCACAACTCCATTGATTTGAATAGGCGAGAAGGTGCAATACCTGGCAGAGGCCACTATAGAGTTGATGTAGCAATGCTGTGCAGCTCCGCAAATGAGCAGCAGTTCTGTCCGCCATCGCTGACATCGGGACTAGCTGATCGTAGAGCACGTCGGGTGTTGCACCCCCACGATCAGAGATTGATTAAGTATAACCCATCAATGTTAAAGTCACGAACAACAGGTTTAAGAATTATACTTTAGAGGATCTTACAAAATATACTGTCCTTCTGATGAAGAGTCTGTGACATATGACACTGGATAGGCATTCAATAATATATTAAAGACCATGGCATTGTTAAGTTACGGTGTTGAAAATTACTTTATTGATACGTTAGCGTGTCATGTTCAGTGGTACCACATTTTACAAGATGGACAATGTTTCAGTCCATCCAGAAATTGGTAACGTTCTGTTAGGAGCGGTTTAGTTGAAGACTCTTGCTATTCATTTCTATAGTAAAACGACTTGCTGTTCACATGTTCAGTCTTTTGACTGTTTTTTTCCACTTCAGGATTTAAAAAAATGACTGGTAGGAAAAAAGTGCATTTAACTTCTTTGAAGCATCTCCTGTGGGAAAATACTCCAAATTAGGCACTGTCCAATCAAAAGACTGAAAAAACCTCTTCAGGCAAAAACTCTACAATAATGATTGAAAAAAAGGTCTTAAAAGTGATTCAGGAAATCTTAAACTTTCCCCGAAAACTCCCCAAAGAAGGAGTGTTTCCTGATGAAGTTTCCACTATAAAAACTGATGTTTTTGACCATCTCAAAAAAACTGTGTGCACATAACCTTACGGTATTTCGGTATGTCCAACAGGTGATGTTATAGAGTCTAAGTCCTCTTTTTGTCTGAAGAGGCAATTTGCATATTGTGTTTCTGGTAAGATTTCACAGACACTACTCCACTGACTACAATGTATACAAACATTAATATGCCATGAAGTATATAAACATACTCTGATGGTGACTTCAGGGAGGTCAGTGTCAGCGGCAAGCTTCTCCCTGGTGGCCAGGTCAGGATATTGAACATGTAGAAACTCTGTTGGCATAGAAAAGAAGAGGATAGACAAAATCTATAAGTGTTGGAGTACCACAGTCTTTGATGTATACTTTACATTACAAAACCAAATATAAGAACATGTCATGAATTTTACAGTATACTAAGCTGGCATTCCTATAAGGAAACAATACAACAAACAAAAAAGCCAAATAAATAGCCAGTGTACACATAACTTCTGTATATACCCGATATACTGTACCTTGCTATCCACCTTACATTCACGTACTCTAAATAAAAAAATCATACAGTTTAATCTCTCCCTTTCCTTACTACCTTTCTCTAATTTTTAAATACTTTTCATGCTTTAAAGGTGTTTTCTGGGGATTTACAAAATTTGTTCTTGAGAAAAAAATGTTTTAAAAAGAATAAATTACTATTACCAATTACATCTTCCATTGTTAAGGCGGTAATTGTGATTCGTACATCATTCGTTACCAGTCTACCACACATAATCCCAAAGGCCAATGATTGTGTACATCGGTATAGTGAATGATGTATGAAACATTATCACTTTAAGGGCTCGCTCACTCTGGCGTATAACATGGTAAAGTGCTCTCTCATGTTTTATCGGATAGTATTCAGTCCAATGTTATACTATGGAGCAGTGGGGTACTCGGAGCCGGGCCCTTCGGTTCTCAAGAGGGATGTCATGGTGGCTGACCTGGTCCATGGCCCTAGGGGCGTCCGTTGATAAAAGAGGGAAAGGTCTTTAAAGGGGAAATGTTCGTGATGCCACCTATGGTATTCGGTCAGGGTGACCGACGCTGCTTAGGGGTCCGCTGGGGCGATGTTATGGCAGCTAGATGGTATACCTTCCCACAGTTGAAGTATATCCCCAGGGCTTCCCGAAGTGTAGATGTGGATGGTGTGAGGCACAGTGAAGAACGAAGACACAAGGGTGCAGTCTCTTTACCTTTTTACTGAAGGCTTCAGCATCCACAGTCCAGAGCACCAGATCACAGGATAGGCAGAGTCCGGCTGGTCTGAAGGCCAATCCAGAGTCCCCTTATCCAGGTGGAAATCAGTAGCCTTCCTCTAGCGCCTAGGTGTTGTAGTACCTCCCTGCTGTGCGTCTCGGTAAGGTCCTCACAACTGTTGTGGATGTTATGTCTTTCTCTCTCTGTGCCCCTGATGTTAAGGATAGGACAAACCCATATGACTGATGGCCTGAGGCTTTTTACAGGGACTCTATCACGCCCCAGCCCCCACAAGTTGCCACCGTGCCTCCTGGGTGTAGGGTCGGGCATCTAATATGGAACTAGCTGTCCTGCCGATCTCTGGAGCCAGGCTTGGAGACGTGTTATGAACTGGTGGTTTAGGAGCAACATGGGACGAGCTCTGAAGGAGGTGGTACCTGTACTAACCGCAGTCCCTTAGCTCAACACAACACTAGAAGTAGCCGTGGGATGCTCCTGTCACTCCCTAGGCACCTCGTCACAGCCTGAGAACTAACTACCCCTAAAGATAGAAACAGGAAAACTATCTTGCCTCAGACAAAATCCCCAAAGGATAGATAGCCCCCCCACAAGTAATGACTGTGAGTGGAGAGGGAAAATACATACACAGAATGAAACCAGGATGTAGTACAGGAGGCCAGTCTAGCTAGATAGATAGGACAGGATAGAATACTGTGCGGTCAGTATTAACCCCTTTACCCCCAAGGGTGGTTTGCACGTTAATGACCGGGCCAATTTTTACAATTCTGACCACTGTCCCTTTATGAGGTTATAACTCTGGAACGCTTCAATGGATCCTGGTGATTCTGACATTGTTTTCTCGTGACATATTGTACTTCATGACAATGGTAAAAATTATTTGATAGTACCTGCGTTTATTTGTGAAAAAAACGGAAATTTGGCGAAAATTATGAAAATTTCGCAATTTTCCAACTTTGAATTTTTATGCAATTAAATCACAGAGATATGTCACACAAAATACTTAATAAGTAACATTTCCCACATGTCTACTTTACATCAGCACAATTTTGGAACCAAAATTTTTTTTTGTTAGGGAGTTATAAGGGTTAAAAGTTGACCAGCAATTTCTCATTTCTACAACACCATTTTATTTTAGGGACCACATCTCATTTGAAGTCATTTTGAGGGGTCTATATGATAGAAAATACCCAAGTGTGACACCATTCTAAAAACTACACCCCTCAAGGTGCTCAAAACCATATTCAAGAAGTTTATTAACCCTTCTGGTGCTTCACAGGAATTTTTTGAATGTTTAAATAAAAATGAACATTTAACTTTTTTTCACAAAAAATGTAATTCAGCTCCAATTTGTTTTATTTTACCAAGGGTAACAGGAGAAAATGGACCCCAAACATTGTTGTACAATTTGTCCTGAGTATGCCAATACCCCACATGTGGGGGTAAACCACTGTTTGGGCGCATGGCAGAGCTCGGAAGCCAAGGAGTGCCATTTGACTTTTCAATGCAAAATTGACTGGAATTGAGATGGGACGCCATGTTTCGTTTGGAGAGCCCCTGATGTGGCTAAACATTGAAACCCCCCACAAGTGACACCATTTTGGAAAGTAGACCCCCTAAGGAACTTATCTAGAGGTGTGGTGAGCACTTTGACCCACCAAGTGCTTCACAGAAGTTTATAATGTAGAACCGTAAAAATAAAAAATCATATTTTTTCACAAAAATTATCTTTTTGCCCCCAATTTTTTATTTTCCCAAGGGTAAGAGAAGAAATTGGACCCCAAAAGTTGTTGTACAATTTGTCCTGAGTACGCGGATACCCCATATGTGGGGGTAAACCACTGTTTGGGTGGATGGGAGAGCTCGGAAGGGAAGGAGCGCCGTTTGACTTTTCAAAGCAAAATTGACAGGAATTGAGATGGGACGCCATGTTGCGTTTGAAGAGCCACTGATGTGCCTAAACATTGAAACCCCCCACAAATGACACCATTTTGGAAAGTAGACCCCCTAAGGAACTTATCTAGAGGTGTGGTGAGCACTTTGACCCACCAAGTGCTTCACAGAAGTTTATAATGCAGAGCCGTAAAAATAAAACAAAATTTTTTTTCCCACAAAAATTATTTTTTTAGCCCCCAGTTTTGTATTTTCCTGAGGGTAACAGGAGAAATTGGACCCCAAAATTTGTTGCCCAATTTGTCCTGAGTGCGATGATACACCATATGTGGGGGGAACCACTGTTTGGGCACATGGGAGGGCTCAGAAGGGAAGGAGTGCCATTTGAATGCAGACTTAGATGGAATGGTCTGCAGGTGTCACATTGCGTTTCCAGAGCCCCTAATGTACCTAAACAGTAGAAACCCCCCACAAGTGACACCATTTTGGAAAGTAGACCCCCTTAGGAACTTATCTAGATGTGTGCTGAGCGCTTTGACCCACCAAGGGCTTCACAGAAGTTTATAATGGAGAGCCGTAAAAATAAAACAAAAATTTTTTCCCACAAAAATTATTTTTTAGCCCCCAGTTTTGTATTTTCCCGAGGGTAAAAGGAGAAATTCGACCCCACAATTTGTTGTCCAATTTGTCCTGAGTGCGCTGATACCCCATATGTGGGGGGGAACCACTGTTTGGGCGCATGGGAGGGCTCGGAAGGGAAGGAGCTCCATTTGGAATGAGGACTTAGATGGAATGGTCTGCAGGTGTCACATTGCATTTGCAGAGCCCCTAATGTACCTAAACAGTAGAAACCTCCCACAAGTGACACCATTTTGGAAACTAGACCCCCTAAGGAACTCATCTAGATGTGTTGTGATAGCTTTGAACCCCCAAGTGTTTCACTACAGTTTGTAACGCAGAGCCGTGAAAATTAAAAAAAAAAATCTTTCCCCCCAAAATTATTTTTTAGCCCCCAGTTTTGTATTTTCCCGAGGGTAAGAGGAGAAATTCGACCCCAAAAGTTGTTGTCCAATTTGTCCTGAGTACGCTGATACCCTGTATGTTGGGGGAAACCAACGTTTGAGCGCATGGCAGAGCTCGGAAGGGAAGGAGCGCCATTTGGAATGCAGACTTAGATGGAATGGTCTGCAGACGTCACATTGCGTTTGCAGAACCCCTAATGTACCTAAACAGTAGAAACCCCCCACAAGTGACCCCATATTGGAAACTAGACCCCCCAGGGAACTAATCTAGATGTGTTGTGAGAACTTTGAACCCCCAAGTGTTTCACTACAGTTTATAACGCAGAGCCGTGAAAATAAAAAATCTTTTTTTTTCCCACAAAAAATATGTTTTAGCCCCGAGTTTTGTATTTTCCCAAGGGTAGCAGGAGAAATTGGACCCCAAAAGTTGTTGTCCTATTTGTCCTGAGTACGCTGATACCCCATATGTTGGGGTAAACCCCTGTTTGGGCACACGGGAGAGCTCGGAAGGGAAGAAGCACTGTTTTACTTTTTCAACGCAGAATTGGCTGGAATTGAGATCGGACGCCATGT
The DNA here is from genome assembly GCF_032444005.1 of Ranitomeya imitator. Taxonomy (NCBI): domain Eukaryota; kingdom Metazoa; phylum Chordata; class Amphibia; order Anura; family Dendrobatidae; genus Ranitomeya; species Ranitomeya imitator. The sequence goes on along the minus strand of NC_091285.1, from coordinate 422,162,098 downwards.
CGCGTTTGGAGAGCCCCTGATGTGCCTAAACAGTGGAAACCCCCCAATTATAACTGAAACCCTAATCCAAACACATCCCTAACCCTAATCCCAACAGTAACCCTAACCACACCTCTAACCCTGACACACCCCTAACCCTAATCCCAACCCTATTCCCAACCGTAAATGTAATCTAAACCCTAACTTTAACTTTAGCCCTAACCCTAGCCCTAACCCTAGCCCTAACCCTAGCCCTAACCCTAGCCCTGACCCTAGCCCTAACCCTAGCCCTAGCCCTAACCCTAGCCCTAACCCTAGCCCTAACCCTAGCCCTAACCCTAGCCCTAACTCTAACCCTAGCCCTAATGGGAAAATGGAAATAAATACATTTTTTTAATTTTTCCCTAACTAAGGGGGTGATGAAGGGGGGTTTGATTTACTTTTATAGCGGGTTTATTAGCGGATTTTTATGATTGGCAGCCGTCACACACTGAAAGACGCTTTTTATTGCAAAAAATATTTTTTGCGTTACCACATTTTGAGAGCTATAATTTTTCTATATTCTGGTCCACAGAGTCATGTGAGGTCTTGGTTTTTGCGGGACGAGTTGATGTTTTTATTGGTAACATTTTCGGGCACGTGACATTTTTTGATCGCTTTTTATTCCGATTTTTGTGGGGCAGAATGACCAAAAACCAGCTATTCATGAATTTCTTTTGGGGGAGGCGTTTATACCGTTCCGCGTTTGGTAAAATTGATGAAGCAGTTTTATTCTTCGGGTCAGTACGATTACAGCGACACCTCATTTATATCATTTTTTTATGTTTTGGCGCTTTTATACGATAAAAACTATTTTATAGAAAAAATAATTATTTTTGCATCGCTTTATTCTCAGGACTATAACTTTTTTATTTTTTTGCTGATGATGCTGTATGGCGGCTCGTTTTTTGCGGGACAAGATGACGTTTTCAGCGGTACCATGGTTAGTTATATCTGTCTTTTTGATCGCGTGTTATTCCACTTTTTGTTCGGCGGTATGATAATAAAGCGTTGTTTTTTGCCTCGTTTTTTTTTTTTTTTTTCTTACGGTGTTTACTGAAGGGGTTAACTAGTGGGCCAGTTTTATAGGTCGGGCCGTTACGGACGCGGCGATACTAAATATGTGTACTTTTATTGTTTTTTTTTTTTATTTAGATAAAGAAATGTATTTATGGGAATAATATTTTTATTTTTTTTTTCATTATTTTGGAATATTTTTTTTTATTTTTTTTACACATTTGAAATTTTTTTTTTTTACTTTTTTACTTTGTCCCAGGGGGGGACATCACAGATCAGTGATCTGACAGTTTGCACAGCACTCTGTCAGATCACTGATCTGATAGGAGTGCAGGCTGCTTCACAGTGCCTGCTCTGAGCAGGCTCTGTGAAGCCACCTCCCTCCCTGCAGGACCCGGATCCGCGGCCATCTTGGATCCGGGCCTGGAGCAGGGAGGGAGGGAGGTAAGACCCTCGCAGCAACGCGATCACATCGCGTTGCTGCGGGGGGCTCAGGGAAGCCCGCAGGGAGCCCCCTCCCTGCGCGGTGCTTCCCTGTACCGCCGGCACATCGCGATCATCTTTGATCGCGGTGTGCCGGGGGTTAATGTGCCGGGGGCGGTCCGTGACCGCTCCTGGCACATAGTGCCGGATGTCAGCTGCGATAAACAGCTGACACCCGGCCGCGATCGGCGGCGCTCCCCCCGTGAGCGCTGCCGATCGCATATGACGTACTATTGCGTCCTTGGGAAGTAAAGCCCACCCCACATGGACGCAATAGTACGTCTAATGGCAGAAAGGGGTTAAAAACTACAAAAATCCACACAGAGTTTACAAAAATCTCCACACCTGACTAAAGGTGTGGAGGGTAAATCTGCTTCCCAGAGCTTCCAGCTTAACTGAATTAATCCATACTGACAAGCTGGACAAAACATAGAAAGCACAGAACGAATAAGTCCACAACCTGTGGACAGAAAAGAGCAAGCAAGGACTTAACTTTGCTGAACTGGTCAGGATAACAGGGAAATCCAAGAGAGATGTGAATCCAACCAGGAACCATTGACAAGTGGCACTGGCTGAAGGGAAGAGCCAGGCATAAATAGCCGAGCAGAAAGACAATCAGTGGAAGCAGCTGCAGACTGCTAAATCCAAGGAGCAGCCATACCACTTAAAACCACCGGAGGGAGCCCAAGAGCAGAACTCACAAAAGTGCCACTTACAACCACCGGAGGGAGCCCAAGAGCGGAATTCACAACAGAGACGATGACTCCCTCGGTGTTCTGGCTACCGGCTTCTGCGCCTCAGAAGGGGGCAGCCTTTTACAGGGCAGAACTCCTTCTGGTTTCCTCTCTTTTTTGCTATGACTTCATTTCTCACTCTCAGCAACACAATTCCCTTCAATGTCTCTTTCCTTGGATTGCTGCCGCACGTGGGGCAGGCGCAGCTCCGTGGCCTTCTATCTAGGCCTCTGTCAGGATCCCACCCCTGTCAGGGACCAACTACCTGAGAGGAGCTCAGATAGCAGCTCACTGGGTGAAGCCCAGCTCACTTCTCTCTAACTTCCTGTCCAGACTACCAGTTTTACCTAATTGTGAGGAGTGCCCTAATAGATAGAAGCATGGCTCCCCCTGGCGGCCTGGAGTGTGAAGTGTGTTGTGTGGTTTGTGATACCTGGTAAGGTGATCTCCTTTATTGCCTTCAGACGTAACATCACTCCCCCTGGTGGAAGAGCGACATTAATGCAACGACCAGGACAATGTATATATATATGGATTCCTCCTAATGCATGTTTATACACTGCTCAAAAAAATAAAGGGAACACTTAAACAACAGAATATAACTCCAAGTAAATCAACCTTCTGTGAAATCAAACTGTCCACTTAGGAAGCAACACTGACTGACAATCAATTTCACATGATGTTGTGCACATGGAATAGACAACAGATGGAAATTATTGGCAATTATCAAGACAACCTCAATAAAGGAGTGATTCTGTAGGTGGGGACCACAGACCACATCTCAGTACCAATGCTTTCTGGCTGATGTTTTGGTCACTTTTGAATGTTGTTTGTGCTTTCACACTTGTGGTAGCGTGAGATGGACTCTACAACCCACACAAGTTGCTCAGGTAGTGCAGCTCATCCAGGAATGCACATCAATGCGAGTTGTGGCAAGAAGGTTTGCTGTGTCTGTCAGCGTAGTGTCCAGAGGCTGGAGGAGCTACCAGGAGACAGATCAGTACACCAGGAGACGTGGAGGGGGCCGTAGGAGGGCAACAACCCAGCAGCAGGACCGCTACCTCCACCTTTGTGCAAGAAAGAACAGGAGGAGCACTGCCAGAGCCCTGCAAAATGACCTCCAGCAGGCCACAACTGTGCATGTGTCTGCACAAACAGTTAGAAACTGACTCCATGAGGATGGTTTGAGTGCACAGATGGGGGTGGTGCTCACAGCACAACACCGTGCAGGACGCTTGGCATTTGCTACAGCATACCAGGATTGGCAAACTCGCCACTGGTGCCCTATACTCTTCAGAGATTAAAGCAGGTTCACACTGAGCGCATGCGATAGACGTGACAGAGTCTGGAGATGCTGTGGAGAGCGATCTGCTGCCTGCAACATCTTTCAGCATTACCGGTTTGGCAGTGGGTCAGTAATGGTGTGGGGTGGCATTTCTTTGGAGGGCCACACAGCCCTCCATGTGCTCGCCAGAGGTAGCCTGATTGCATTAGGTACCAAGATGAGATCCTCAGACCCCTTGTGAGACCATATGCTGGTGTGGTTGGCCCTGGGTTCCTCCTTACTACAGGACAATGCCAGACCTCATGTGGCTGGAGTGTCAGCAGTTCCTGCAAGATGAAGGCATTGAAACTATGGACAGCCCGCCCATTCCCCAGACCTGAATACGATTGAGCACATCTGGGACATCATGTCTTGTTCCATCCACCAATGTCACGTTGCACCACAGACTGTCCAGGAGTTGGTGGATGCTTTAGTCCAGGTCTGGGAGGAGATCCCTCAGGAGACCATCCGCCACCTCATCAGGAGCATGCCCAGGCATTGTACAGTAGGGAGGTCATACAGGCACGTGGAGGCCACACACAATACTGAGCATCTTTTCCTTGTCATGAGGCATTTCCACTGAAGTTGGATCAGCCTGTAATTTGATTTTCCACTTTGATTTTGAGTATCATTTCAAATCCAGACATGGGCAGCCCAATCTGCAGACCTGAACCCCAGTGAAAGCCTCTGGAATGTAATCAAGAGGATGATAGATAGTCACAAGCCATCAAACAAAGAAAAAGTGCTTAAATTTCTGTGCCAGAAGCAGTGTGAAAGACTGGTGTAAAGCATGCCAAGACGCATGAAAGCTGTGAATAAGAATCATGGTTATTCCACAAAATATTGATTCCTGAACTGTTCCTGAGTTAAAACATTAGTATAGTTGTTTCTAAATGATTATAAGCTAGTTTTCTTTACATTATTTGAGGTCTGAAAGACCTGTTTGTTTGTTTTTTTAATTTTGACCACTTCTCCTTTTCCTAAAAGAAATACAAAATTTATTGCTTGGAAATTCAGAGACATGTTGTCAGAAGTTTATAGAATAAATGAACAATTTACATTTTACTATATATAAAATTGATTGTCTTATATACATATATATCAAATAGTCTTTTGTTATGAAATAACCCCCCTTAAAACCGTCATCACAATGAATCGACTATATGTAGTTACATTAATATCTGCATATGCTGAATTATACCTAAATTACTTTTCCTCAACTTCTGCCTCTTGCTTCCTTCAAGTGGCTATGATAATACACTGTGATATCCTTGAAAGTACACTATAAAAACGGTGTAAGTACCCCCAGGTCATGTGCACCCTGTAGAAAAAGTGCTAAGCATTTAGAACCTAGGATTTAACATTGGCAACATTTATTGCATTTGCAAAATATTCTGTCTGGAACAAGGAACATACCAGTATTACTTTTATAATTTAATATACTTGACTAATAGATTCCCACCTCTTTCAAGAGTGTCCATTTGCTCTGTAGAAAAAATGGTTCTGCTGCGTTGATTGTGGCTTTGTGGTGATGCAGTTGACACAGCCTCAGTGTTACTTCCACATACATCCTCATATGGAGCTTTCACGTTGGTTACATCTATCAAACCTACAAGGAGAGCCTCAATAAAATGTTTGTTTATGCTTCTATAATGTTAAAATGTGTCAAATGCATGTTTCCAAGAAAAAAATATTGAGTGCCATGTTCGATAAATTCAGTGACATGGTACTCACTAATGTTTTACTGAAACACAGAACAGAGTGAGCACTTTCCTCTAAGCTCCTAATGTAGACAGTTTGACACAAGTCAAAATTCTTGTGATGGTTTCCAGGCTCTAACTAGGTTTTTGTGTTGTATAATGTTTTTAAAAACTTTTTTCCTTTTTTATATTACAGACTTTGTCGATAAAAAAAAAGTAATCTTACAATTTTCCAACTGGCCACTAGGGGGCCATATTAGACTCATACTTCCTGTCCTTTCAGGAAGAGTTTTCAGCAAGTTCCTTAGGGTATGTGTCCACGTTCAGGATTGCATCAGGATTTGGTCAGGATTTTATGCAGGTGAAATCCTGACCAAATCTGCACCTGAGGTCACTGGCAGGTCACCTGCTTTGTCCTTGCGTTTTTTCTGCAATGTAAGGACATGCTGCGTTCTTAAAAGATGCGCCACATGTGCGTTTTTGCGGGTCTGCCGCATGCATCTTTTAATGCATAGTGGAGACGGGATTTAATGAAATCCCCTCCACTATGCTGTAACATCTGGACGCTACGTTTTTGACGCTGCGTCTCAATGCAGCGTCAAAAACGCAGCGTTTCCTGAACGTGAAAACATACCCTAATAAGTAGAGGCAGGATTACAATGACAGGTAAGTCCTCTATACACAGCTGATAACACGGGATCCACCAATCACGATAGGCAATTTCACTGCTCCCTCCTGTTCATCTAACCTTCACAATGACCTTTACACGTGCTCATTAGATGCTTCAATACAAAGATAGTGTCAGAGCCAATTTTATTTTAATAAATGCTGTGATGTCACTGTCTCTTTAAAGAAAGGATTTGACCATGATTAAAACATTTGGTAAAATATGAATGAGCCAGCACAAATCTCACCTCCTCTTGATTACTTATACTTCTTAAGGCAGGGACAGAGACACTAGCACTGATTGGGTGCAGGACTCACGCAGTATAACAACCTCAGGTGAGCACTGGGAACACGAGTGGTGACTCCACTGGAATGGCGCCAGCACCAGAGGGGAGTATAGGTTCTTTTTTTTTTTAACGGGTACAGACATTCAAATTGAAAAAGGGTTGTCTTAGTAGTGGACCACCTCTGTAACTGTCTTGAGCATAATATTTCATGAAAACCATGCTAACCTGAAATATATTAGTAAAATTATCTGTACCATAGACTATAGATTGCTTACTGCAACATTATTTATTCATTTTTTATTCAAAGCAGCTATCTAGGATTTTAAAATTGAAGGTTTATCTTTAGATTAGTAACAAAGCAAAAAATCTGTATATAGAATGTGAGTCATACAGATGATCCCATTAATAATTAATCATAACAAAGCAAAAAAGTGGAAAATAAAACATAACTTTTAATACACTAAAGTCATTAAAATCACGTCACCCAAGTGAATATATATAAAAACAGAAGGGCCAAGTCTCAACCATATGTGATGGATTAGAGATACAAATGAGCCCAAAATAGGATTAGTAAAATTCCGACAGTGATTGCGGAACCTCTATTACTGAGACAGGGATCATAAGGTGCTGTACCCAGAAAAATGAGAGACAGCACCAATCCCTATATCCTCAGGCGCATACATAGACAATAAACAATTTGCTTAGCATGTACTGTAAGGGTACGTTCAGACTAGCGTTGTGCTAGTGTGTGTCGGCGCCGCGTCGGACGACGCAGCGGCGACGCACGCGTCATGCGCCCCTATGTTTAACATGGGGGACGCATGCGTTTTTGCTTGTTGCATTTTGCGACAAATGCGTCTTTTTTGCCGCAAGCGTCGGACCAAGAAAACGCAACAAGTTGCATTTTTCTTGCGTCCGATTTTCGGCAAAAAACGACGCACGCGTCGCAAAATGCAGCGTTTTTGCGTGCGTTTTGCCGCGTTTTTCGGTGCGTTGTGCGTCGCCGACGCAGTGGCGCACAACGCTAGTCTGAACGTAGCCTTATGCTTATTGTAACTTTAAACAGACTTAAAGGAACGGTCTCACCAATTCCATCAGGCAGGCAAAGGAGCACCAGATGTTTCCATGTCAGATAAACACCCGGGTAAAGCAGAGATGACAATCCCTATGTCAATCCCTATGAGGCTAGCAGTAAGCTATCCCCAAAGCTCCTGCCCTTACAAGGGCAGTCCACAGCTACCCCTGTATGCACATGCCCTGCACTCTCCCTTTCTTGTCGTCCCGACGCGTTTCTTCCAAGCTCAAGTCATCAGGGGACCTGCTTGTATAAGGAGGTGTTGCTAAGTGCTGGTAAAGGAGGGACAAAAAGTCCTGCCACCCTCTATGCTGTCCTGATTAGGCCAAACAGTATCAGATTAGTGGTGGTCTATATTTACAACACCAATTCGTACCTTGTTTACTTGAGTTTTCATTGGCTGTAAGTCATAACCATCAACATCTACTATATAATTGTCTAAGGATCACTTCCGTCTGTCTGTCTGTCTTTCTGTCTGTCTGTCACAAATATTCATTGGTCGCGGCCTCTGTCTGTCATGGAAATCCAAGTCGCTGATTGGTCGTGGCAAAACGTCCACGACCATTGCCACGACCAATCAGCGACGGGCACAGTCCGGTGGCAACATGGCCGCTCCTTCCTCCCCGCAGTCAGTGCCCGCTCCGTACTCCCCTCCAGTCAGCGCTCACACAGGGTTAATGGCAGCGCTAACGGACCGCGCTATGCTGCGGTGTAACGCACTCCATTAACGCTGCTATTAACCCTGTGTGACCAACTTTTTACTATTGATGCTGCCTATGCAGCATCAATAGTAAAAAGATCTAATGTTAAAAATAATAAAAAATATAAAATAAAAAATCGTTATATACTCACCGTCCGTCGGCCCCTCGGATCCAGAACAGGTCTTTCCCGCTCCTCGCGATGCTCCGGTGACTGCTCCATGCATTGCGATCTCGTGAGATGATGACGTACCGGTCTCGCGAGACTGCTACGTCATCATCTCGCGAGACCGCAATGCACTCTTGAGACCGGAGCGCGTAAGGAGCGTAGGTAAACGCTTCCTGGATCCAGGGGCCAACGGAAGGTGAGTATATAACTATTTTTTATTTTAATTCTTTTTTTTAACAGGGATATGATGCCCACATTGCCATATACTACATGGGCTGTGCAATATACTACATGGGCTGTGCAATATACTACGTGGGCTGGGCAATATACTACGCGGGCTGGGCAATATACTACGCGGGCTGGGCAATGTACTACGCGGGCTGTGCAATATACTACGCGGGCTGTGCAATGTACTACATGGGCTGTGTAATATACTACGTGGGCTGTGCAATATACTGCATGGGCTGTGCAATATACTGCGTGGGCTGTGCTGTACACTACGTGACCTGTTTTATACACTACGTGGCCTGTGTTATACACTGCATGGCCTGTGTTATACACTACATGGGCTGTGTTATATACTGCGTGCGTGGGCTGTTATATACTACGTGAACTGTGTTATATGCTATGTGGGCTGTTATACACTCCGTGGGCTGCACTCTATACTACGTGGCTGTGCTATATACTCCGAAGGCTGTGTTATATACTACGTGGCTGTGCTATATACTACGTGGCTCTGCTATATACTCTGTGGGCTGTGCTATATACTCCGTGGGCTGTGCTATATACTACATGGCTCTGCTATATACTACGTGGCTGTGCAATATACTATGTGGCTGTGCTATCTACTACGTGGGCTGTTATATACTACGTGGCTGTGCTATATACTATGTGGCCGGCCGCGAACAATCAGCGACAGGCGCAGTCTGGCAAATCCTGTGTATTCAATGTATTATTCTAAAATCTTCATAAATAAACTATATACATATTCTAGAATACCCCATGCGTTAGAATCAAAACTTAAAACAAGGATGAATTCTCATTGCCACACAATAAAAGAAAAAAGAATAGATCTACCGGTGGCCAAACATTTTTTGTAGCCCTGATCACAGCATCATGGACATGAAATTGCTCTTATTGAAAGATAACAAATCTCACAGAGAGAAGAGTCTGAGAGTATAAATTTATGACAACCTTTGAAAAATATTTAGAATTGAGAGTCCTCAGTGGTTGATACCTATTAGTGGCTAACTGAAAGATGGTAACAAAGTGCAAGCTTTCGAGACTACACAGGTCTCTTCATCAGGCAAAGACTAAAAGAAATTCTAGAGAATCACATATTTATGCACAACATAAACACCACACTGGCTAACACGGTACCAAGATATATATCTTTCCTGTGACAACCTTTGACACATTCAGAGCAGGAATAAATTTGTAGCATTGACTTATGTCTGTCTACATCAATTATAAAATGTGCTCCTCAGACCTGTGGGGGCATCAAACCCCAGACCAGACCTCAACCAGAGGACAACAAAACTTTCACACTCCTTATCTATGACCTGCTCCAATATGTACTGTAACAACTGTTTCCCACATTGATAGTTCTGCCTTACATCACTATTCTAGGTCCTGTTATGTATAAATATGTGACACTTGAGATTTTGTGTTATTCTATGCCTGATGAGGAGACCTGAGTAGCCTCCGAAGCTTACTATTTGTTACCACCTTTTCAGGTATCAATACTGAGGACTCTCAAATATTAATATTTTTCTATCTACTGACTAACACAGTACAAATATATATTTGTCCTGGATATATTTAAGGAATTCCAGTGCAAATGTTTTTATATTTTTATGTCATACTCTGGTCTCCCTGGTTCGTCACATATTTTCAAGGTCTCCATACCATCAAACAACTTGTGGCGTGAATAGGGGTCAACAGCAAACCCCCAGTTCGCTTACACACACACTCAGAGGTACCGTAACTGGGTACTTTAGGACCGCAATGCAAACCTCACCAGGAAAGGTCCCTTCCAGACATAATGTTCCTTCACTTAATGGTAAAGTTAAGTTGATATGATTTACTTTTACTGATAGTCAAAACTGCACTGATATCTTCTTTTTGTTAGCATCGTTTTTGAAACACCATTTTGCTTCTTAGAATCTAAGAAGAGTTAAAAGTTTAGCAGCAATTTTTCATTTTTCAACGAAATTTACAAAATCTGATTTTTTTAGGGACCACATCACTTTTTAAATAATTTTGAGGGACACATATGTCACGCATCCCTCAAAGTAGTAATCAGTATCAGAATGGATGTATTGTATAATGCTTTCTGAAAATTTAAACTCAATCTCTAGCCATCATGCCTTTATGGAAAATTCTTCTTTGGTATACCGACACATGTCTTCCATATCGCTAGTTTTGTCTCTAAAAAGCTAAGTTAATATTTATACCATTGTACTGGACGAGCTCTAAAACAAAATTAGATTAGAATCACTAAAAAGATGTCTACCTAACTGTAAAGTAATTTACCTAAATCTTCCTTATGACAAAACATTTTTTCCTCCGAGGTGTAGTAAATTAAATTCAGGAATACATTTTCTATATATTGGAAGTAGGCATCTTCATAAAGAAAAATATGAAGGTAGTCGTTCCAGCTCCTAAAACAATTTCTTTATTCTTGGAAACATAAAACATGACAGACGGCAGTGTCCTCTTTACATTTGGATAGGCACACTAGGCACTGGCGGCTAAGAGACGTGTTTCGATCCTACTGACTGTGGATCTTTGTCACATCTTGATAAAGAAGTCATAGACCCCTCCTTGACCTTCAGTCAGTTCTAAATAACTATAGCACCCTATGATTCTCAGAAAATTGCTCCTGTACAGTTATGGTATCCATTTAACATGTGCAAACCTGAACAAACATGATTTGCACAAGATGATTGACTTTATTGCAATTAGTTCGCATGTATTCAGCTATGTAAACATACAAATGTGTACCATATGCTAGGTATGTTGCTGCAATCAGTACTGGGCAAATAGCACGTGCGGCACAATTGAAAATCTATTGTTCCGTAAAATGTTTTGTAAATATAAGAAAAGGTTGAATACACATGTAGATGATCAGCATCTAAACAAACTGGACCATGATGGAATACAACGGTAAACATTGTTACTTTGTAGACACCCTTATTTTATTTTTTTGCAGGAAAAAAATAGATTTTTTTTTTAAAAAATTCCTGAATGAAATCATTTGTAGATGTAGTCAAACAGTGTAGAGATCAACTGGAACATATTGGCAATTATTCTCACTTTCCCTTAAATCCTGTCTTTTTAAAAATATCTCTATACCATATATCATCTCTACAGGTGCGCAGAGGCACAGGGGTATATGGAGTACATGAAGTGCTGCTGGAATTCATTCTGAAACAGATCTGCCACTGTGAGCATAGCCAAGATGAGAAAAGAGACAAATATCATGTATGATTGGAGTAAATATATATATGACATTAAGTGGTATATTCCTTCTCTATTTTTCTAAGTTAGAAGTCAGAGAGATGTAACAATACTAGTGAGTGTGAGATAGGTTCCACCTTTAGGGTATGTGCACAATTTGCAGTAGAAATTTTTGGCATGAAAAACGTAGCAAAAAATCAGTGCGATTTTCATGCATTTTTGACATGGTTTTTTTGCATGTGTTTTTGATGCATTTTTCCCTATTCGTTTGAATGGGTGAAAAACTCTGCAAAAATATTGAAAGAATTGACATGCTGCAGATTTAAAGCTGCTTCAAACCAGCAAGGAAAAAGTAAGCATTGTGTGCCTGAGATTTCAGAACTCTCATTCATTGTGCCGATACTGTAAACTGCAGCATTTTGATAAAGATGTTTGGAGGAAGAAATTTCAGCTGCAAATACTTAATATGTGCAGATACTCTTCACATTTAGCTTTTTTGCAGCATTTTTTATGCAAATTAAAAGCTGCTTCTACAGTACCGGCAAACCTATGAGACCTCAGAAATCTCATGCACATGCTTGTTTTTTTCCTGTGGGCATAAAACATCTTGTAAAACATCAATAACAGCAATACAGTCTTTATTTTATGATATTGTTGGGTCAAACGTGACCTCAGCTCCACTCGGTTGGAGCCCTGGAACAAAGAGTCCAAGTTCCTTTAATATGGGTCCATCTGACCCTGGTCCCTTGGCTCCTGGGACCCATAATAAACACCAACAGATTAGGCCTGTGGGCCAGTCCTTTCCTGCTCCAGGTAGCCAAACACAGGTAGTTATTTGAAACACATGGCCCCGTGGCCCATTTAGCAACAGTTCATTTATTCCTGACCCGGCTCGCTCCTCGGGTCCTCCTGCACAAGTTTTCACCCCCTTCCTACTTTTAGTGGAGTATTGTCCCTTAGCAACAACAGATGGGCAGCTTTTACCAGGGAACAGTTCAGGGCTAAAACAGTTCAGTTCACTGACCCGCAGAAAAGGAACTGAGCGGCACTCGATGTGTTAATCTTCACAGGCAGTAAAGGTACCGTCACACTTAGCGACGCTGCAGCGATACCGACAACGATCCGGATCGCTGCAGCGTCACTGTTTGGTCGCTGGAGAGCTGTCACACAGACCGCTCTCCAGCGACCAACGATCCCGAGGTCCCCGGTAACCAGGGTAAACATCGGGTAACTAAGCGCAGGGCCGCGCTTAGTAACCCGATGTTTACCCTGGTTACCATCGTAAAAAAACAAACAGTACATACTTACATTCAGCTGTCCCTTGCCGTCTGTTTGCTGCACTGACTGCTGGCCGCAAAGTGAAAGCAGAGCACAGCCACAGCGGTGAGTCACCGCTGTGTGACTCACCGCTGTGCTGTGCTTTCACTTTCACTTTGCGGCCAGCAGTCAGTGCAGCAAACAGACGGCAAGGGACAGACAGCTGAATGTAAGTATGTACTGTTTGTTTTTTTACGATGGTAACCAGGGTAAACATCGGGTTACTAAGCGTGGCCCTGCGCTTAGTTACCCGATGTTTACCCTGGTTACCAGTGAAGACATCGCTGAATCGGTGTCACACACACCGATTCAGCGATGTCTGCGGGGAGTCCAGCGACGAAATAAAGTTCTGGACTTTCTTCCCCGACCAGCGACAGCACAGCAGGGGCCTGATCGCTGCTGCCTGTCACACTGGACGATATCGCTAGCGAGGACGCTGCAACGTCACGGATCGCTAGCGATATCGTCTAGTGTGACGGTACCTTAACAGTGTAGGAGAAGTCTCGGCATAAACTTCAAGCCACAAGTCTATGTGTTTGCAGATGCCGGGTGGTGCTTAGCATATAAAGCAGACAGACTTTCCAACTTGTTAAATAACAAAAGATGCAGCACTCACCAGATTCTTGCTGAAGATAGTGTCCTTTATTCGCTTAATGCGATGTGAGACATTATGCGGAGAGGCGGCAGGAAAGAGGATTGGGTGCGGGGGAGAGGAGAAGGACTACGGCCGTTTCACGCAAAATGCGCTTCCACGGGTCCAGGCACCTGGACCCGTGGAAGCGCATTTTGCGTGAAACGGCCGTAGTCCTTCTCCTCTCCACCGCACCCAATCCTCTTTCCTGCCGCCTCTCCGCATACTGTCTCACATCGCTTTAAGCGAATAAAGGACACTATCTTCAGCAAGAATCTGGTGAGTGCTGCATCTTTTGTTACTAAAACAGTTCAGTATTTAAACCAGTCCCATACAGTCCATTCCCATTTCCAAGGGTGATTAACCCCTTCAGGGTTCAGTCCTGTATTCCAGCAGGGGGTACGCAAACGTGTGGAAACAAAACTTGGATGAGGAAGGGGGAAAACAAAAACACGGTCTCTTATTCGTGACCGTACTGGTCACCACTGACACCTCAGTCCTGGTGCCGTACTGGGCTCACTGCCCTCTCAGGAGATGCGGAACAGTCTCTTATACATTTTTTCACTCAGTGCAACTAGCACGCTCAACTTAAATTGATCCTTACAATCAATAGACCCAGCATTAATGTATATTTTGTCTCGGGCTCCGTCTTCCTGGATGCACCCGTACCCCTTTGTAGAACTAAAGTACGCCTAATCACTTATACCTCATGGAGAACGGCGTTAAAAGTTAAATAAAACCAATTCTTTACATGCTGTTGATTTTTCATTCTGCCTCCCAAAGATCACAGTAAGACTCGGCACTCGGCGTTGAGCACTTACACTGGGGTTTCTGTGAAAATCTCTGAAAAAATTATTAAGACGGAACCCTTGGAGAAGATTCCCTATATTGAGGCAGATGGAGGCACTGTGGATGCCGTCTGGCCTTTGATCCGGGGGTGTCCATCTTTTTAGGCGTGCATAAAAGTGCCATTGGCCACAGTTTTATGCACTTCTGAATAGAAGGATACTGCTGAACAGAGGGCAGACGACGCCTGGAGTAACTATGCTGCCTGATTATAGTGAATGGATCCCTCGGGGGTTTCATTTGAATCAAGTCACTGAGAGATTTAGATAGAAACCTCAAAGTAAGTGCTCAGCATAGAGTGCCAGATAAATGTGATCCCAAACGTTATGTAAAATTGTGACGCTATTCACTTCTCACGGCCAAGCCATGAGTCAGAGTGGTCAAGGGGTCCAAGGTCAGAAGCCATGAGGGTACATCATAAACAAAGCATAGTCAGGTAACAATCTGAGGTCAGAGTTCCGGGAGGATAATGGATCAGAGCTGAAGGGGTTAAACAGTCTGGCAGTCAGAACAAAGTCCAAGGTCAGGCAACAGATCAAACATATAGAACTCAAGGCACAGAGAACAGAGCAAAAACCTCACAAGATGAATGTATGTCAGGCAGTGTTCTGGGAAACTCAGCTCAGTTAAGAAACATGGCCATTAAGTGGAATACTGAACACATGAGATAGCCGACGCCTCACAGTCTCAGATTGGATAGTTGAGCTGTCAATCAACACACTAACAGCTCAGCACAGCACACCCCTGTACCAGATTGGATGGCCAAGCTGTCAATCACAGTACTGGCAGCTTCAGTACACCCCTATAACAGATTGGACGGCCGAGCTGTGAGTAACTGCATCCCAGACAACCTGAGGGGTGGAACTGTGACAGTACCCCCTCTTCTAGGGGGGCCACCGGACCCCCAGGCTTCTCAGGAAATTTTAGATGGAAGGCCCTGACTAACCGATTGTCCTTCACATCTCTAGCAGGGACCCAGGATCTCTCCTCTGGTCCATATCCCCACCAGTGGATGAGGTACTGGAGGGAATTACGGACCCTCTGGGAATCCACAACCCTCTGAACCTCACATTCCAGGCCACGTCTACAGAAATCGGAGGAGGCGGTAATGAAGCAGACAATGCAGAAGGGATATACTCCTTTAATAGGGATACGTTAGGGATGCAAAGGGATGGTGGAAGCTTTATCCTAAATGCCACAGGATTGACCACCTCTAGGATCTCATATAGTAACATAGTAACATAGTTATTAAGGTTGAAGGAAGACTTTAAGTCCATCTAGTTCAACCCATAGCCTAACCTAACATGCACTAACATGTTGATCCAGAGGAAGGCCAAAAAAACCCATGTGGCAAAGAGTAAGCTCCACATTGGGGAAAAAAATTCCTTCCCGACTCCACATATGGCAATCAGACTAGTTCCCTGGATCAACGCACTATCAAGGAATCTAGTATATATAACCTGTAACATTATACTTTTCAAGAAAGGTATCCAGTCCAATAAACGTTGGACCCAACTTCGCCGATGGCACTTTAAGTTTAATGTTCCTAGATGACAACCAAACCTTATCCCCAATCTTAAAAACAGGACCCACCGAAAGTCTTCTATCGGCTTTTCATTATTGGTGAATCTGAGCAGTCCCAATATTCTTTTGAACCTCCCTCCAGACATCCCCAAGTCTCTACACGGTGACCTCTACCCCACGGCACTCAGAACTAATCCTAGAAAATTCACCAAAATGGGGATGAAAACCATAATTACAGAAGAATGGCGAGGTTCCAGTAGATTGGTTTTCTCGACTGTTGAAAGCAAACTCAGCGAAAGGTAAAAATGAAGACCGGTCCTCCTGTCGCGCTGTCACAAAGCGCCTTAAAATATGTTCCAAAGATTGATTTATCCTCCCAGTCTGACCATTGGTTTCAGGGTGATAAGCAGATGAAAATGACAAGTCAATCCCTAGTTTATTGCAAAAAGCTCTCCAAAATTTAGACACAAATTGTACTCCCCTATCAGACACAATGTTCAGAGGGATCCCATGTAATCTTACAATATGAGGGATGAACAACCTCCATAGTGTCTCTGCATTAGGTAATCCAGACAAAGGAACAAAATGAGCTTGTTTGCTGAATCGTCAACTACCACCCAAATAGTAGTCTTCCCATCAGACAGAGGCAAATCAGTTATGAAATCCATGGACAAATGAGTTCATGGTCTTTCTGGAATAGGCAATGGAGCCAATTACCCAGCTGGCCAGCTATGACTGTCTTTGGCACGTGCGCAGATTTCACAAGCAGATATCCGTATGCATGGATGGCCACCAAAAAAGTCTAGTGATGGCTTTCCTTGTGGCAGTAACCCCAGGATGACCACTTAAAACGGAATCATGAAATTCCTGTAACACCCGCAATCTTAGTTACGCAGGCACAATTAATTTGGACCCTGGGGAAGTAGAAGGAGCCAACAACTGACCTTTATGAATCTCCTATTCCAGCTCCAAGGTTACCATAGACACCATAATACCCTGAGGAATAATGAAAGATGGAGGTTCTGGAGGAGAAATGGAATCTAAACTAAAAGATAAGGCATCAGCTTTCACATTCTTAGACCCTTGCCTGAATGTAATAGAAAAATTAAATTGAGAGAAAAACAAGGAGCATCTGGCCTGTCTAGGAGTTAACCTTTTAGCCTATTCAATGTAAGCTAAATTCTTGTGATCCGTGATCACCGTAACTGGATGAACCGCCCCCTACAAAAATGCCTCCATTCCTCAAAGGCCAATTTGACAGCAAGTAACTCCCGATTCTTAACGTCATAATTTCTCTCTGCCAGTGAAAATTTTTTAGAAAGAAAAGCTCATAGACGCAGGTTAGTCAGAGTTTTGGGCCCCTGCGATAAGACTGCCCCCACTCCGATCTCCGAAGCATCCATCTCCACAATGAACGGTTCTTGGAGATCAGGTTGGATCAGAATGGGTGTGGACATAAAATATTATTTTAATCTTTCAAAAGCCCTGATAGTGACCTAACCTTGAGATTCGCCACCATTACGTGTAAGGTCAGTAAGTGGTTTAGCAATTTGTGAAAACTCCTTGATACATTTTCTATAATAGTTGGCGAATCCCAGAAAACACTGCAAAGCCTTAAGATCACAAGGTTGAACCCAATCAATTATAGCCTGCACCTTGCCAGGGTCCATCCTAAACCCTTCTGCTGACAAGATAAACCCCAAGAAGAGATTTTCTGAACAGAAAAAACACATTTCTCTAATTTAGCAAACAGAGAGTTCACATGGACATGTTTCTGGTGAATGTCCAAGTCTGGCGAGAAAATTAGGATGTCATCGAGGTATATTACAACAAATCTTCCAACGCAATCAGAGAAAATATCATTCATAAAATTTTGAAACACAGCAGGTGCATTAGATAATCCGAAAGGCATGATAATGTTTTCAAACAGATCCTCAGACGTTAAAAATGCCGCTTTCCACTCATCACCCTTCCGGATGCGTATCAAATTGTAAGCCCCTCTAAGATCAAGTTTAGAAAACACCCTAGCCCCCAAATGCTGATTATATAGGTCGGGGATGAGTGGAAATGGGTAGGTATTAACCGTGAGCTTGTTTAGTTCTTGGAAATCAAGGCAAGGATGGAAACCCCCATCTTTCTTTTTAACAAAGAAAAATCCTGCAGCTACAGGAGAGGAGGAAGGACGGATATGACCCTTCCGTAAACTCTCGTTAACATATTCTTTCATGGCGGCCTGCTCAGGCTCCGACAAATTGTAAAGGCGAGCTTTTGTCAATTTGGTGCTAGGAATAAGGTCAATAGCACAATCATTGGGACGATGGGGAGGTAGTATCTCCTCCTCTTTTTCCGAGAACACATCTCTGAAGTCCTTCAGGTACCCCGGAAGACCCTTCAGACTAGCGGAGTATATTTGTACATTTTTTAGACATTTCTTAGAATAGTTGGGACTCCATTTCACAATCTCCTTCAGACACCAATTAATAACTGGATTATGAGTCGGTAACCATGGAAACCCCAGTACCAATCCAGCAGGTAAATTATCCAACACAAACCAGGAGATGGATTCAGAGTGGAGTGCTCCCACTTGGAGAGTGAAATACATCGTTGCTCTCTTGACCAAATTGTGAGCTATAATGTCTTGTCAAGTGCGATGATTTGAATGGGTCTTTCTAAACTAACTGTCCTTAACCATAACTTCAGAACCACTCCTGAATCAGTAAAGTTAGCAGCAAACCCACAGTCAATGAATGCCAATGTTGATAACACCTGGCTCTCGAAGGAAATCATCGTATTAATCAGTACTTTATCAGAGGAAGAAAAAGATACTTGGAAGTTTGGGTGACCTCCTCGGTTGTCACCCAGACTTAGACGTTCTCCTGATGGTTTGGTGGCTTGCGGACGAGTTGGGTAATTCTTAACAAAATGTCCAGAGAGACCACAGTATAGGTAGAGTCCCAGATCTTGTCTCCGTCTTCTCTCCGCAAATGAACCTGCTCTGGGGAAGTATAACATGCGGCCTGCTGTTCAGCATGTTTCTCACGGATTTTGCGGTCCATTTGTATGACCTGAGTCATGGCCTCCATCAAAGAACGAGGGATGTCGTGGAGGACTAGAGCATCCTTGAGTGTCTCGGAAAGGCCTCTTTGGAACTGGCACTTGAGAGCAGCATCGTTCCATAGAACATCGGAGGGCCACTGCCGGAATTCTGTACAGTAGTCCTCAGCTGTGCAACCCCCCTGTGCCAGGGTCATGATCTTAGCCACTGCGACCTGGATTCTGTCTGGTTCGTCATAGATCAGACCTAAACTGTCAAAAAAGGCATTAACGGAAAACCGTTCTGGAGCTTGTGGGGACAAAGAAAATGCACAGGTCTGAGGACCCCCTTTCAGTAGGGACATGAATATTCCCACCCTCTGGAACTCCTCCCCTGACGACCGGGGGCGCAGGGTAAAAAAAAAACATAAAGCTCTCCCTGAATAACCTAAACTGGTCTTTCTCTCCCAAAAAATTATCAGGGAGGGATATGACAGGTTCAGGAGAGACCAGCTGTACACCAGAGTGTACTGACGTCACAGCCACTGCCGGCAGTGAGGCGCTATAGGAGGTCTTCATCAAATTATTTATCTGACCCTGCAACTGATATTGCAATGACTCCAGACTCTGGCAATCTTTCTCCAGATCCTGATTCATCTGCATCAAATTCACCACCTGGTCACAAAGCGTGTGAAAAGGATCCATAGTGGCAAAAAATAAAAACGTAGTGGCCAGACGTAATATGATGCTAGTCACCTCTAACGGTCAAGCTGTAAGTCAGAGTGGTCAAGGGGTCCAAGGTCAGAAGCCAGGAGGGTACGTCATAAACAGACAACCAATGCCTCACAGTCTCAGATTGGATAGTCAAGCTGTCAATCAACACACTGACAGATCAGCACGCCCCTGTACCAGATTGGATGGCCAAGCTGTCAATCACAGTACTGACAGCTTCAGCACACCGCTATACCAGATTGGATGGCCGAGCTGTCAGTAATTGCATCCCAGACACCTTGAGGGGTGGAACCGTAACAAAAATGTTCCAAATAAAAGCTTCAACCCAATCCACAAAAAAAGCAAGTCCTAACTCAGATCTGTTAACTGAAATACAGAGGGCTTCCACATTACTGATAGTACAAAGGCTCTGGAAAAGCGAACTGGCTCCTCACCCACTAGAAGTGCCCACCTCCTTTCTGAGCCCCACAGTATACCTAAACCACATATAGCGTCAACGTTTGGCATTTCTGAAGTGATGAGAGCTCTCCTAGCTTACGGGTGCATTGCTCCAGAAGCACGGGCTGGGCATAACATACTGATTATGGCAACGTTCTGGTCACTACAGTGTAGTGGTCACTACAGTTTGCAATTTTCACTTGGCAACATTCATTGCTGCTGGTTTCTGGAAAATACCTATGAAGTCAAAATCAGAACTACACCTTTAGATAAATTCTCAAAGGGGTATAATTTCCAAAATGGGGTCACTTAAGAGGGAATTCTGCTCTTTTAGCAATTAGGGGCTCTGTATGTGGAGTCCACAAACTGTTCAAGAAAAATCTGCGCTCCAGGAGGCATGTGTTTAAAGACATCTAAACTCACACAGTGCACAGCACGTGGTATCCTCTGGATCGCAGCTGGGAAACAAGATAGTCCGTGACCAGTTGCCGTGGACGATTGCATTACTATGTATGCTGGGGGTGCCAGGCCTTTTGGCTCCGTTTGACCCTGTGTTGCCTTACAAAGGTCGAGCTCTGCAGAGCCTTCTGCTCTGCCTGCTTGCAAGGCCAAAAATGACACCCCCAACCCTTTGCTGCCAGGGGTTTTACAAAAGAAACTTTGCCTGTTGGCCACATGGAAAACCCAGGGACAGGAGAGGAAACAAACCGCCCCACTACCATCTTGTTGTCCATTTAAAAAATAAAAGCCCAGAGCAGGTTTTCTTAAATCTGTCTTGGACAAATAGCTTGTCCAAGATCAACACTTACTTCTATTCTGCCTTGCAATTACAGCTATGCCTGTGACTGCAATGCACTCCCACAGCTTCTTTGCACATTCTGGGGACACATAGCGACCCTAGCATATAACACCGGTCACTTCCTCACAGTACCCAAAAGAGACATGCTGATGAGTAACCAGTGTCTCACAGAACTTTGTTCATTTACCTGGATGCTATGTCATGTAGTAAGTATGACATAACATATGTCCCAAAAAGAGGGATGAGTGATTTAGTACTTCATTGATACGCTCCTAGTTTCAGCTATAAAATGTCAGTCCTGTCTAACATGTCTAAAATTCAATGCTATTAAACTTGCAAAAGTGCCTCAGAAACATTTGCCAATAGTTAAAGTATGAATTAGAATGAGTATACAATCATGGCCGAAAATGTTGGCACCCTTAAAATTGTTAAAAAAATGAAGTATTTTTCCCAGAAAATTATTGCAAATACACGTTTTGTTGTACTTGTTTATTTCCTTTGTGTGTATTGGAGCAACACAAAAAAAAAACAGAAAAAAAATCAAATTGGACATAGTTTCACAGAAAACTCCAAAACTGGACTGTACAAAATTGTTTGCACCTTCAACTTTAATATTTTGTTGCAAGCCCTTTGGAATAAATAGCTGCAATCAATCAGTTCCTATAACCATCAACAAGCTTCTTACTCCTCTCATCTGGAATTTTGTACCACTCTTCTTTTGCAAACTGGTCCAGCTCTCTCATATTTGAAGAATGCCTTCTCCAGAAAGCATTAAGATCTTTCCACAGGTGTTCAATGGGATTTAGATCCAGACTCATTGCTGGCCACCTCAGAACTCTCCAGCGCTTTGTTTCCATTCATTTCTGAGTGATTTTTGAAGTATGTTTGGGATCATTGTCTTACTGGAAGACCCATCACCTAGGACACAGACCCAGCTTTCTGACACTGGGCACTAAATTGCGACTCAAAATTCTTTGGTAACCTTCAGATTTCATGATGCCTTACACACAGTCAAGGCACCCAGTGCCAGAGGCAGCAAAAGAACCCCAAAACATCTTTGATTTTTCAGCATATTTGACTGTAGGTACTGGGTTTTTTTTAGGCCTCGTTCCTTTTTCGGTAAACAGTACAATGATGTACTTTACCAAAAAGCTATATTTTGGTGTCATCTGTCCACAAGATGCATTCCCAGAAGGATTTTGACTTAAGGCCCCGTCACACTTAGCGACGCTGCAGCGATACCGACAACGATCCGGATCGCTGCAGCGTCGCTGTTTGGTCGCTGGAGAGCTGTCACACAGACAGCTCTCTCCAGCGACCAACGATCAGGGGAAAGACTTCGGCATCGTTGAAACTGTCTTCAACGATGCCGAAGTCCCCGGGTAACCAGGGTAAACATCGGGTTACTAAGCGCAGGGACGCGCTTAGTAACCCGATGTTTACCCTGGTTACCATCGTTAAAGTAAAAAAACAAACGCTACATACTTACCTACCGCTGTCTGTCCTCGGCGCTGTGCTTCCTGCACTGACTGTGAGCACAGCGGCCGGAAAGCAGAGCGGTGACGTCACCGCTCTGCTTTCCGGCTGACCGACGCTCACAGCCAGTGCAGGAGGAGTGCAGAGCACAGCGTCGGGGACAGACAGCGGTAGGTAAGTATGTAGCGTTTGTTTTTTTACTTTAACGATGGTAACCAGGGTAAACATCGGGTTACTAAGCGCGTCCCTGCGCTTAGTAACCCGATGTTTACCCTGGTTACCAGCGAAGACATCGCTGAATCGACGTCACACACGCCGATTCAGCGATGTCAGCGGGGCCTCAACGATCAAAAAATGGCTCAGGCCATTCCGACACGACCAGCGATCTCACAGCAGGGGCCTGATCGCTGGTACGTGTCACACATAGCGAGATCGCTACTGAGATCGCTGTTGCGTCACAAAACTTGTGACTCAGCAGTGATCTCGCTAGCGATCTCGCTATGTGTGACGGGGCCTTAACTCCCATGCATTTTGGCAAACCACAGTCTAGCTTTTTTATGTCTCTGTGTCAGCAGTAGGGTCCTTCTTGGTCTAATCCATGGCTTTTCATTTCATTCAAATGTTGATGGATAGTTTGCGCTGACACAGATAAACCCTGAGCCTGCAGGAAAGCTTGAATTTATTTGGAAATTGATTTGGTGCTGCTTATCTACCATCTAGACTGTACTGCGTTGTAACCTTTCATCAATTTTTTTTGCTATCCACATCCAGGTAGATTAGCTACAGTGCCATGGGTTGTAATAAT
The DNA here is from genome assembly GCF_032444005.1 of Ranitomeya imitator. Classification (NCBI taxonomy): domain Eukaryota; kingdom Metazoa; phylum Chordata; class Amphibia; order Anura; family Dendrobatidae; genus Ranitomeya; species Ranitomeya imitator. The sequence goes on along the minus strand of NC_091285.1, from coordinate 422,138,864 downwards.
GTTGCTCAATGTGGACAAATAAACATCAAGATCTCTGGAGTTGGACTTGTAACCTTGAGATTGTTGATATTGTTCAACAATTTTGGTTTTCAAGTCCTCAGACAGTTCTCTTTCTCTTCTCTATGCTTAGAGTGGCACACACAGACACACAATGAGACATCTAATTTTTTGGGGTTGTTTTAAAGAGAACCTGTGAGCAGGATTGTTCTGAGTATCCTGCAGACACTGTCAGGTTGATGCCGTTATTCTGGTTAAAATGATACTTTGGTTGATTAAATCCGACTTGTAGTTGTTGTTTTATCTTTATTTTCAGCTTTAAGTTAATGAGATTCTTGTGCCCCGGGACGGGACTGTGGGGAAGCGGGGCCTTTATGTGATGCTCTGCTTAGGTAATCATACTGATGGCTTATGATAGGTCACTGATCCCTCAGTGATCTACCCCTTATTTTACATACTGGCTATTCTATGTATTGAAAAAAATTGATCGCATGTATAATGTGCAATAAATTGTTTTATTTAGTCAGATACATTGATTCTGAATTTTTTTTTCTCAAAATGGCGTAGGCTGCGTCTGCGCAGTAGCATTTATCGGTGATCTGATGGATGTTTCTGCACAGTCGCAAGCGACACCATTTTGTTACAGAAAAAAAAATTGTCTCAATCAAGATAGCACCGGTGGTGCCTGCACAGTAGCATCCATCGGCAATCTGATAGATGCTACTGTGCAGGTGGCACCAGTTTCACAAAGAAAATAAATTGTCTCTACCAAGATGGCGCCGCCAGTGCCTGCACAGTTGAATCTATTGGATCACCCATAGATGCTCCTGCGCAGGCTCGGCCACCCCATTTTCAGAAAGTTTGTTTTTCAGAATTAATGTATAAGACTAAATAGAACAATTTAATGCACATTATACATGCGATCATGCTCTGGTGTCTGCCTACTGAAGGTGATTTTTTTTTCCAATACATATAATAATCAGTATGTAAGCCATCAGTATAAATACAGTACCTAAGCAGAGCACCACATGAAGACCCCCCACAGACCACCCCGGAGCATGAGCATATCATAAAATAAAACCTGAAAATAAAGATTAAACAGCAACCACAAGATGGATTTCTTCATACCAGGTATAATTTTAATCAGTATAACGGCGCTGACCTGACACTGTTTATAGGTTACTATGCACAATACTGGGCTAAATGCACAAAAAAAAAATCAACTCAATCTTTGAGGTTGGCACTGATGTCTATGTGGCGCACCCGGAAACCTGTCCTCAATTGTAATACTCTTTAGGGAAGTTGCTAAGACTAGATTACATTTTCGTCATGAATCTGAGCTGTCTCTGGCTGTAAAAACTAGGAGTTTTTATTCTGGCAGCCTAACATCGGGTGCTGATGAGAGGCTCCCTGCTAATTTTTTCCCATTGCGCTCCAGCATCATAGGGAATGAGATGAACAATGCTTTCCTTCAACTGTACCATGTCACAGTAAGAGATCTAAGCAAAAGTACCAGGCGGGTGTGTAGCCATATGCATCTCAGGCCAGAAAGTAACCTGGCAGAATAGTTCCCATCCTACATTGCAGGATTGATTTATTCTTGCAGACTAAAGTTTTCTACCTCATCATATAATTCAATCTGTGATTTTGCCTAGTAATAGTTATTCCATTTGTGGCCATCAAGCCTTTAAAGGAAACCTGTCATGTGAAAAAATACTATTATCCTGCAGATATGTGATCAATCTACAGGTTAATAGCGTCCTAAAGCTACCCAGCCGCTGCTCTGAAAACCTGGCTGCCAAGAGGAAATTACATTTATTCCTCCCGGCAGCCTCCAGTTTTCAGTCAAAGAAAGCTTCAGTCACCACTCAGTACAGAGTGAGCGGCAGCTGTAACAACGGTCCTGGCACTGACTGACAGGCGCCACTGCAATGCACCAGAGCTAAGCCGTCTGTCAGTTAGAGCCAGGGCGTGGTTAAAACTGCCACTCACTATGTAATGATTGGTAATTGAAGCCGCGCTGGCCGGGCCAGTGACTGAAAGATGGAGGTTACCGGGAGGAATGAAGGTAATTTCCTCCCAGTATCGGGGTTTTCAGTTTGGCAGCCGCACCACTTCAGAACTCTATTAACCTGAAAAATAACCCAATATCTGCAGGTAGCCCCTGCAGCTGACATGTGCCCGGAACAGCCACGGGTGGAATCGCGATCCACCCATGGATATTAACCCGTTAAATGCCGCTGTCAACCTCTGACAGCTGCATTTAACATGAGCTTCTGCCAATCACGCCGGAAATCCGCCTGTTGGTCACCGACCGCGTGTCACTGATGGGTTGGCATGACAACCAGAGGTTTCCTGCAGACCTCTATGGTTGTCACTGCCACATTCTTATGAGTGCCGCCCGGAGGTCGGCACTCATAGCAAGTTAGTAATTTTGCTATATACAGTTCATCTGATCATCGCCTGTATGTAGCAGAGCTGATCAGATTATGGCAGCTTCTAGCCTCCCATTGAGACTATCGAAGCATGCCAAGCGTAAAAAAAAAAGTTTTTAAAAATATAAAAAAATATAAAAATTAAAAACACCCCCTTTGCCCCATTCAAAATAAAACAATAAAAAAGAAATCAAACACACACATATTTGGTATCGCAGTGTTCAGAATCACCCGATCTATCAATTAAATAAAAAGGATTAACCTGATAGCTAAACAGCGTAGCGAGAAAAAAGTGAAAACACCAGAATTACCCAACCCGAGATCATGAAAAATGGAGATGCTACGGGTATTGGAAAATGGCGCAATGTTTTTTTTTCTTATCAAAGTTTGGAATTTTGTTCACCACTTAGATAAAAAAATAACTTAGACATGTTTGGTGTCTATGAACTCGTAATGACCTGGAGAATCATAATGGTAGGTTAGTTTTAGCATTTAATGAATATAGTAAAAAAAGGAAAACAAAAAACAACTGTGGGATTGCATTTTTTTGTACTTTCACCTTACTTTAAATTTTATTCCCGTTCTTCAGTACACGACATGTTAAAACCAATGGTGTCGTTCAAAAGTACAACTTGTCCCACAAAAAACAAGCCCTCACATGGCCATATTGACTGAAAAATAAAAAGTTATGGCTCTGGGAAGACAGGGAGAAAAAAACGAAAACGCAAAAACAAAAATACCTCCAGGGTTAAAGGGTTAATAGCATTTTTCACATGACAGGTTTCCTTTAAGAAGTTACTTGTTAAATCAATAGGCAATTGCAACTGTGTGAGGTAGATTAGCACAGGTATATAAAGTAGTTTTACCGAAGATGTTAGCAGAGGATTTATTTTACTAGCAGGGCAGGGTATGTGTGTGCATTGATGGATGATGAATGCTGTATTTATATGTCTGATAGCTATCACTTAGTAAATATATCAAAAACTTGGCACCCAAAGGAATTTTGGAACAAATTTCTTGATTTTAATTGCAGTTCATAAATAAGTATAGACGTTTCGGTCTCAAATGACCTACATCAGTGTACCTGCAGCGCCCCAGAGTCCTGGTCGTTGCAGTAATGTCGCTCTGCCACTAGGGGGGAGTGATGTTATGTCTGATTGCACTAAAGGAGTTCACCTGACCAGGTATCACAAGCACAGATTACACTTCACACTCCGGCCACCAGGGGGAGCAAAAGGCAGGCACTATGTATTAGGCCACTCCTCACACTGGTAAAACTGGGGGTCGGATAGGAAGTTAGAACAGAACGCAGCCTGGGAGAGCTCCAGGGAGGACCTGTCAGGGGTGGGTTCCTGACAGGGGCCTAGCAGAAAGGATAGAGAGTGACGGATCAGTGCCTGCACTACCTTGCGGCGGTATCCCAAGGAAGGACACGAAGAGAAGGATATTGTGGAAAAGTGAGAAACGAGATCAAAGCACAAAGGAGAGCCAGTAGGAGTCATGCCCCGAGAACGGCAACATCCTACTGAGGCGCGTAGCCGGTGACCGGAACACCGAGGGAGTAACTGACTTCAAGCATTACTTCAAATACCGCAGGACAGTTGATTATAGGTTGGCTGTCTACCTTACATCACCTAAGCAGACATAGGGGGCAAGCGTGGAGAGGGGCATCTCTAGGGTCCCAGAATAGCTCCGAGCCTTCCCGTCAAACGGGTGCATCCTATCCAGATAAACTTGGGGGACGGAGAGAGAGAGAAAGAATGAACACGAGAGTTGTGAGGACTATCCCGAATGCTCAGCAGGGAAGAACTACAACACACAGGCGCTAGTGGTAGGCACTGATTTCCACCTGCAAAGGGAACTCTGGATGTGCCTTCGGACCGGCCGGTCTCAGACAGCCCTGTTAACAGTGCTCTGGATTGAGGATCCCGAAGTCTTCAGTAAAAGGTAAAGAGACTGCAACCCTGTTTCCTCGTTATTAACTGCGCCTCACATCATCGCCACTTACACTACTGGGAAGCCCTGGGGATATACTTCACCTGTGGGAAGGTATACCATCTAGCTGCCATTCCATCACCCCAGTGAACCCCTAAGCAGCGTCGGTCACTCTGACTGAATACCACAGGTGGTGTCATGAACCCTTGACAAAATATCATCACCCCTTTCATTGGACGCCCCTTAGCAGGGTCACGGACCAGGTCCAGCCACCGTGACAACCCCAGCACCGAGACAGAGAGGACCAGTACCGAGAACCTGTGGCCCTGTGTCTGGGGGCGCTCCATACCGACTGTACAGGTAAAGGGAAAGAAAAAGTAGACAGTGTCCCGCAGAGTAAGTATTCTAGCTTACTGGAAAAGGTCAGGATAGAAGGCAGCGTGGTGAACGCGGTATCCTCGCAGTGTGTTACAGGCTGTTATTTTATGGTTCAGAAAAATGGCCTGCAGACACCATTTTGCTGAATACATGTGGATGAAAATTACAAAATGTACATGTAAGGGTGTGACAGAGACTGTCGCATACCTGCCTCTGAAGACAACAAATGTTGCGTGAATATCGACTTGGGTTCTAGTGCGTTTATTGTATGATGTGAAATGTGTAAAATGCATAGAGTGTTTCAAGTGGACTACCACAAGGCGTTGTCCTGGCCCCAGTGGTGTACAACATTTTTATAAATGATCTAGATATGAGAACTGAAGGTAAACTAATCAAATTTGCGGACAATACAAAAATAGGAGGGATAGATAACACTAGAGAAGACAGAGAAATGATTCAGAAGTATTTAACAAGGAGATATTCTACATCTGGGAAAAAAAACTAAACAAAAGGAAAATTACATCTACAGAATGGGAGAAATAGAACTAAGCATGACCGAAAAGTTTGCAGGCTTCCTGACAGGTGCCAAGATTCAAGTTCCGACAGACAATAATCCCCTGGCCCACCTTGAGAATGCTAAATTGGGGGCCTTAGAACAACGGTGGATGGCTCGCCTAGCCAAGTTCGACTTTACCATCCGTTATCGCCCTGCTACCGAAAACGCAAATGCTGATGGGCTGTCAAGAGTGACTGTGGAGAATCCAGTGGGGGATTTTGATGAGCAGCGCGAAGAGGAGGAAACCCCAGACTTTCGCAAGTTTAAGCCCCCAATGGTTGCAGCCCAGTCAAGAAGGGAGGCCTGTGCATTACCCTGGTCCCTAGGGAGAACCAATGAGGAATGGGGACACGTTCAGGATGAAGATGAAAGGCTGAGACAGATGAAATGGTGGCTAACTCAAAAGCGGAAGCCTGGCAAACAAGAGAGAGATGATCTGGACTCTGAAATGATTAGTGTGTTACATCAGTGGGATAGACTGGAGGTGCGAGAGTCAGTGCTATATCGTAAGAGGCAACAGCCAAAAGATATGGAAGTAAGGTGGCAAGTGGTCATACCAGGAAGAACTGCTCAAGAAGTAGCTAAAGAAGCCAACGAATTCGGAGCGCACTTCGGCCCCACAAAGACCTACCAATGGTTACAGCGGTATGTGTATTGCCCCCATTTGGAGCTTGTGGTGGAAGAGGTTTGCCGGCAATGTCGAGTATGTGACCTCATTAAGAGTACTGAACAGAGGGCACCCATCCAGACCATACAAACTAAGGAACCGCTAGAAGTCTTGATGATCGACTATCTCCTCGTGGGACACTCGGCCCAGGGGCTGCAATACTGTTTGGTGATGACCGATCATTTCTCTAAGTTCGCAGTAGTCACTCCAACTAGAGACCAGACTGCGGAATCAGCGGCGCGAGCCATCTGTCAAGACTTCATCCGGGTGTATGGGTGCCCAAAGCGCATCCACTCCGACCAAGGCAAGGTGATGGAAGAATTGTATCGCATGTATGGCATCGAGCGGTCCCGGACCACCCCTTACCACCCTCAAGGCAACGGAGCTTCAACAGAACCTTACTTCAAATGCTGAGAACGTTGGAGGAGGATAAGAAGGCGTGTTGGCCAGACTATCTGCCAGAATTGGTCTGGACCTACAACAATTGGGTTCACTCCACCACGGGTTATACCCCCTATCTACTGTTGCTTGGAAGAGCTGGATGATAGATCATCGAGCTGAATTTGGAACAGCCAGAGGAGCTGATGGAGCGAACTGTCACCTCATGGGTGAAAGAGCATTGGCAACGATTGCAAACGATACGGTGGCTGGAAGGTCAGCAACTACAAAAAAAGAACATATGGGCTGCAAACCGACTCAAGAGTTACCGCACCAACCTGGAGACCGAGTATTAGTCAGAGAGAAACACCCAAGGGGAAAACTAAGTGAGAGATGGGAAGTACAGCCATACAAGGTTATCGAGCGAGTGTATGCTAATGGCCCTGTCTACAAGGTACAGATTGAGAATGGGGCATCCGCCCCTAGAGTACTTCACAGAAATATGCTGCGGCCTTGCCGGTCTGAGGTCTGTTCTATGCCATTGTCGCCTAAAGGTGCCACTCCACTTCCTGAATCTGTCATGCCTGATGGTGAAATCTGTTGTGAATTCGGTTGTCGGGCTCCCTCCTGTGGTCATGAATGGTACTTCGGCTGGTTCTGTCCATGGACTTCCTCTGGTGGGTGTTTCTGAGTTTCACAGGTGACGAGGTTAATTCGTTAGCTGCTGCTCTATTTTACTCCACTTAGATCTTTGCTCCATGCCACCTGTCAATGTTCCAGTATTGGTCTAGTTCACTCCTGGATCGTTCTTGTGACCTGTCTTCCCATCAGAAGCTAAGTTCCAGCTTGTATTTCTTTGGTTTGCTATTTTTCTGTCCAGCTTGCTATTTAATTTGTTGTCTTGCTTGCTGGAAGCTCTGGGACGCAGAGGGAGCGCCTCCGCACCGTGAGTCGGTGCGGAGGGTCTTTTTGCGCCCTCTGCGTGGTCTTTTTGTAGGTTTTTGTGCTGACCGCAAAGTAACCTTTCCTATCCTCGGTCTGTTCAGTAAGTCGGGCCTCACTTTGCTAAATCTATTTCATCTCTGTGTTTGTATTTTCATCTTTACTCACAGTCATTATATGTGGGGGGTTGCCTTTTCCTTTGGGGAATTTCTCTGAGGCAAGGTAGGCTTTATTTTTCTATCTTCAGGGCTAGCTAGTTTCTTAGGCTGTGCCGAGTTGCATAGGGAGCGTTAGGCGCAATCCACGGCTATTTCTAGTGTGTTTGATAGGTTTAGGGATTGCGGTCAGCAGAGTTCCCACGTCCCAGAGCTCGTCCTTATTATCAGTAACTATCAGGTCATTCCGTGTGCTCTTAACCACCAGGTCCATTATTGTCCTTACCACCAGGTCATAACAGTACAGGTGGCTGTTGTGAATTCTGTGGCTGAATTCACTCCTGTGGTCACAAGTGGTACTGCAGCTTCTGAGCTTCCTCCCTCAGGTGTTCTGGTGAGCTCGTTAACTGCTTCATTACTTAACTCCGCCTGATGCTGCCATCCTTGCTCCTTGTCAATGTTTCAGTGTTGGATCTGAGCTTCTCCTGATTGTTCCTGTGACCTGCTGCTCTGTATAGCTAAGTGCTTTTTGCTTTTTTGTTGCTTTTTTTCTGTCCAGCTTGTCTTTTGTTTTGCTGGTAGCTCTGAGACGCAAAGGGTGTACCGCCGTGCCGTTAGTTCGGCACGGTGGGGTTTTTTTGCCCCCTTTGCGTGGTTTTGCTTTAGGGTTTTTTGTAGACTGCAAAGTTCGCTTTACTGTCCTCGCTCTGTCCTAGAATATCGGGCCCCACTTTGCTGAATCTATTTCATCCCTACGTTTTGTCTTTTCATCTTACTCACAGTCATTATATGTGGGGGGCTGCCTTTTCCTTTGGGGAATTTCTCTGGGGCAAGTCAGGCCTATTTTTCTATCTTCAGGCTAGCTAGTTTCTTAGGCTGTGCCGAGTTGCCTAGGTAGTTGTTAGGCGCAATCCACAGCCGCTTTTTGTTGTGTTTAGGATAGGATCAGGTGTGCAGTCTACAGAGTTTCCACGTCTCAGAGCTCGTTCTTGTATTTTTGGGTATTTGTCAGATCACTGTGTGCGCTCTGATCGCTAAGCACACTGTGTTTCTGGATTGCCTTCATAACACCTGTCATTAGCAAACATAACAGTACAAGGAGCCCAAAACTAATGATTCTCAATAGAGGGAAAGAAAAAGTTCTGACATCATTTTTTTTTTTTCTCAGCTCTGTGTTCACTTTTTTTTTCCCCTAGACATTTGGGTGTTTCAGGACACAGGTGTGGACATGGATATTCAGGGTCTGTGCTCTTCAATGGATAATCTCGTTATAAATGTACAAAAAATTCAAGATACTATTGATCAGAAATCTATGTTAGAACCAAGAATTCCTATTCCTGATTTGTTTTTTGGAGATAGAACTAAGTTTCTAAGTTTCAAAAATAATTGTAAGCTATTTCTGGCCTTGAAACCTCATTCTTCTGGTAATCCTATTCAACAGGTTTTGATTATTATTTCTTTTTTGCGCGGCGACCCTCAAGACTGGGCATTTTCTCTTGCGCCAGGGGACCCTGCATTGAGTAGTGTCGATGCGTTTTTCCTGGCGCTCGGATTGCTGTACGATGAGCCTAATTCAGTGGATCAGGCTGAGAAAAATTTGCTGGCTTTGTGCCAGGGTCAGGATGATATAGAAGTATATTGTCAGAAATTTAGGAAATGGTCAGTACTCACTCAGTGGACTGAATCTGCGCTGGCAGCTTTGTTCAGAAAGGGTCTCTCTGAGGCTCTTAAGGATGTCATGGTGGGATTTCCTATGCCTGCTGGTTTGAATGAGTCTTTGTCTTTGGCCATTCAGATCGGTCGACGCTTGCGCGAGCGTAAATCTGTGCACCATTTGGCGGTACTGCCTGAGGTTAAACCTGAGCCTATGCAGTGCGATAGGACTATGACTAGAGTTGAACGGCAGGAATACAGACGTCTGAATGGTCTGTGTTTCTACTGTGGTGATTCCACTCATGCTATTTCTGATTGTCCTAAGCGCACTAAGCGGTCCGCTAGGTCTGCCGTCATTGGTACTGTACAGTCCAAATTCCTTCTGTCCATTACCTTGATATGCTCTTTGTCGTCGTTTTCTGTCATGGCGTTTGTGGATTCGGGCGCTGCCCTGAATCTGATGGATTTGGATTATGCCAAACGTTGTGGGTTTTTCTTGGAGCCTTTGCGGTGTCCTATTCCGTTGAGAGGAATTGATGCTACACCTTTGGCCAAGAATAAACCTCAGTACTGGGCCCAGCTGACCATGTGCATGGCTCCTGCACATCAGGAAGTTATTCGCTTTCTGGTGTTGCATAATCTGCATGATGTGGTCGTGTTGGGGTTGCCATGGCTACAAACCCATAATCCAGTATTGGATTGGAATTCCATGTCGGTGTCCAGCTGGGGTTGTCGGGGGGTACATAGTGATGTTCCATTTTTGTCGATTTCGTCATCCACCCCTTCTGAGGTCCCAGAGTTCTTGTCTGATTATCAGGATGTATTTGAGGAGCCCAGGTCCGATGCTCTACCTCCGCATAGGGATTGTGATTGTGCTATCAATTTGATTCCTGGTAGTAAATTCCCTAAAGGTCGATTATTTAATTTATCCGTGCCCGAACACGCCGCTATGCGCAGTTATGTGAAGGAATCCCTGGAGAAGGGACATATTCGCCCATCGTCATCACCACTGGGAGCAGGGTTCTTCTTTGTAGCCAAGAAGGATGGTTCGCTGAGACCGTGTATTGATTACCGCCTTCTTAATAAGATCACTGTTAAATTTCAGTATCCCTTGCCATTGTTATCTGACTTGTTTGCTCGGATTAAGGGGGCTAGTTGGTTCACTAAGATAGATCTTCGTGGTGCGTATAATCTGGTGAGAATCAGGCAAGGAGATGAATGGAAAACTGCATTTAATACGCCCGAGGGTCACTTTGAGTATCTAGTGATGCCGTTCGGACTTGCCAATGCTCCATCTGTGTTTCAGTCTTTTATGCATGACATCTTCCGTGAGTATCTGGATAAATTCCTGATTGTTTACTTGGATGACATTTTGATCTTCTCAGATGATTGGGAGTCTCATGTGAAGCAGGTCAGAATGGTTTTTCAGGTCCTGCGTGCTAACTCTTTGTTTGTGAAGGGATCAAAGTGTCTCTTCGGTGTGCAGAAAGTTTCATTATTGGGGTTCATCTTTACCCCTTCTACTATCGAGATGGATCCAGTTAAGGTCCAAGCCATCCAGGATTGGATTCAGCCGACATCTCTGAAAAGTCTGCAAAAGTTCCTGGGCTTTGCTAATTTTTATCGTCGCTTCATCTGTAATTTTTCTAGCATTGCCAAACCATTGACCGATTTGACCAAGAAGGGTACTGATTTGGTTAATTGGTCTTCTGCTGCTGTGGAAGCTTTTCAGGAGTTGAAGCGTCGTTTTTGTTCTGCCCCTGTGTTGTGTCAGCCAGATGTTTCTCTTCCGTTCCAGGTCGAGGTTGATGCTTCTGAGATTGGAGCAGGGGCGGTTTTGTCACAGAGAGGTTCTGATTGCTCAGTGATGAAACCATGTGCTTTCTTTTCCAGGAAGTTTTCGCCCGCTGAGCGTAATTATGATGTGGGCAATCGAGAGTTGCTGGCCATGAAGTGGGCATTCGAGGAGTGGCGTCATTGGCTTGAAGGAGCTAAGCATCGCGTGGTGGTATTGACTGATCATAAGAACTTGACTTATCTCGAGTCTGCCAAGCGCTTGAATCCTAGACAGGCCCGTTGGTCGTTATTTTTTGCCCGCTTCGACTTTGTGATTTCGTACCTTCCGGGCTCTAAAAATGTGAAGGCGGATGCTCTGTCTAGGAGTTTTGTGCCCGACTCTCCGGGTTTATCTGAGCCAGCGGGTATCCTCAAGGAAGGAGTCATTGTGTCTGCCATCTCCCCTGATTTGCGGCGGGTGCTGCAAAAATTTCAGGCGAATAAACCTGATCGTTGTCCAGCAGAGAAACTGTTCGTCCCTGATAGGTGGACTAATAAACTTATCTCTGAACTTCATTGTTCGGTGTTGGCTGGTCATCCTGGAATCTTTGGTACCAGAGAGTTAGTGGCTAGATCCTTCTGGTGGCCATCTCTGTCACGGGATGTACGTACTTTTGTGCAGTCCTGTGGGATTTGTGCTCGGGCTAAGCCCTGCTGTTCTCGTGCCAGTGGGTTGCTTTTGCCCTTGCCGGTCCCAAAGAGGCCTTGGACACATATTTCGATGGATTTCATTTCTGACCTTCCCGTTTCTCAAAAGATGTCAGTCATTTGGGTGGTCTGTGATCGCTTTTCTAAAATGGTCCATCTGGTGCCCTTGGCTAAATTGCCTTCCTCCTCTGATTTGGTACCTTTGTTCTTTCAGCATGTGGTTCGGTTGCATGGCATTCCTGAGAATATTGTTTCTGACAGAGGTTCCCAGTTTGTTTCAAGGTTTTGGCGAGCCTTTTGTGGTAGGATGGGCATTGACCTATCCTTTTCCTCGGCTTTCCATCCTCAGACTAATGGCCAGACCGAACGAACCAATCAGACCTTGGAAACATATCTGAGATGTTTTGTTTCTGCAGACCAGGATGATTGGGTGTCCTTTTTGCCGTTGGCTGAGTTCGCCCTTAATAATCGGGCCAGCTCGGCTACCTTGGTTTCTCCATTTTTTTGCAATTCTGGGTTCCATCCTCGTTTCTCTTCAGGACAGGTTGAGTCTTCGGACTGTCCTGGTGTGGATTCTGTGGTGGATAGGTTGCAGCAGATCTGGACTCAGGTAGTGGACAATTTGATCTTGTCCCAGGAGAAAGCTCAACTTTTCGCTAATCGCAGACGCCGTGTGGGTCCCCGACTTCGTGTTGGGGATCTGGTTTGGTTATCTTCTCGTCATATTCCTATGAAGGTTTCCTCTCCTAAATTTAAACCTCGTTTTATTGGTCCGTATAGGATTTCTGAGGTTCTCAATCCTGTGTCTTTTCGTTTGACCCTCCCAGACTCCTTTTCCATACATAATGTATTCCATAGGTCGTTGTTGCGGAGATACGTGGCACCTATGGTTCCATCTGTTGAGCCTCCTGCCCCGGTTTTGGTGGAGGGGGAATTGGAGTATATTGTGGAGAAGATTTTGGATTCTCGTGTTTCTAGACGGAAACTCCAGTATCTGGTTAAATGGAAGGATTATGCTCAGGAAGATAATTCCTGGGTTTTTGCCTCTGATGTTCATGCTTCCGATCTTGTTCGTGCCTTTCATGCGGCTCATCCTGGTCGGCCTGGGGGCTCTGGTGAGGGTTCGGTGACCCCTCCTCAAGGGGGGGGTACTGTTGTGAATTCTGTGGCTGAATTCACTCCTGTGGTTACAAGTGGTACTGCAGCTTCTGAGCTTCCTCCCTCAGGTGTTCTGGTGAGCTCGTTAACTGCTTCATTACTTAACTCCGCCTGATGCTGCTATCCTTGCTCCTTGTCAATGTTTCAGTGTTGGATCTGAGCTTCTCCTGATTGTTCCTGTGACCTGCTGCTCTGTATAGCTAAGTGCTTTTTGCTTTTTTGTTGCTTTTTTTCTGTCCAACTTGTCTTTTGTTTTGCTGGTAGCTCTGAGACGCAAAGGGTGTACCGCCGTGCCGTTAGTTCGGCACGGTGGTTTTTTTTTGCCCCCTTTGCGTGGTTTTGCTTTAGGGTTTTTTGTAGACTGCAAAGTTCGCTTTACTGTCCTCGCTCTGTCCTAGAATATCGGGCCCCACTTTGCTGAATCTATTTCATCCCTACGTTTTGTCTTTTCATCTTACTCACAGTCATTATATGTGGGGGGCTGCCTTTTCCTTTGGGGAATTTCTCTGGGGCAAGTCAGGCCTATTTTTCTATCTTCAGGCTAGCTAGTTTCTTAGGCTGTGCCGAGTTGCCTAGGTAGTTGTTAGGCGCAATCCACAGCCGCTTTTAGTTGTGTTTAGGATAGGATCAGGTGTGCAGTCTACAGAGTTTCCACGTCTCAGAGCTCGTTCTTGTATTTTTGGGTATTTGTCAGATCACTGTGTGCGCTCTGATCGCTAAGCACACTGTGTTTCTGGATTGCCTTCATAACACCTGTCATTAGCAAACATAACAGGTGGCCCAAAGTACTAATGCATCTCAATAGAGGGATAAGAGAAGTTCTGAGACCATTTTTTTTCTTTGCAGTGTGTTTTGTCTCTATTTTCCCCTTTACCTCTGGGTGGTTCAGGACACTGGTGTAAACATGGACATTCAAGGTCTGTCCTCTTGGATGGATAATCTCACTACAAGGATACAAAACATTCAAGATTTTGTGGTTCAGAATCAGATGTCAGAGCCTAGGATTCCAATTCCTGATTTGTTTTTTGGTGATAGATCTAAGTTCTTGAATTTCAATAATTAATTGTAAATTGTTTCTTGCCTTGAAACCTCGCTCCTCAGGTGACCCTGTTCAACAAGTAAAGATCATTATTTCTTTGTTACGTGGTGACCCTCAAGACTGGGCATTTTCCCTTGCGCCAGGGGATCCGGCATTACGTGATGTTGATGCGTTTTTCCTGGCGCTTGGATTGCTTTATGACGAACCTAATTCAGTGGATCAGGCAGAGAAAATCTTGCTGGCTCTGTGTCAGGGTCAGGATGAAGCGGAGATATATTGTCAGAAGTTTAGAAAGTGGTCTGTGCTCACTCAGTGGAATGAATGTGCCCTGGCAGCAATCTTCAGAAAGGGTCTCTCTGAAGCCCTTAAGGATATCATGGTGGGGTTTCCCATGCCTGCTGGTCTGAATGAGTCTATGTCCTTGGCCATTCAGATCGATCGACGCTTGCGTGAGCGTAAAGCTGTGCACCATTTGGCGGTACTATCTGAGCATGGGCCTGAGCCTATGCAATGTGATAGGACTTTGACCAGAGCTGAACGGCAAGAACACAGACGTCGGAATGGGCTATGTTTCTACTGTGGTGATTCCACTCATGCTATCTCCGATTGTCCTAAGCGCACTAAGCGGTTCGCTAGGTCTGCCACCATTGGTACGGTACAGTCTAAATTTCTATTGTCTGTTACTCTGATTTGCTCTTTGTCATCCTATTCTGTTATGGCATTTGTGGATTCAGGCACTGCCCTGAATTTGATGGACTTGGAGTATGCTAGGCGCTGTGGTTTTTTCTTGGAGCCCTTGCAGTATCCTATTCCATTGAGAGGAATTGATACTACGCCTTTGGCCAAGAATAAGCCTAAGTATTGGACCCAATTGACCATGTGCATGGCTCCTGCACATCAGGAGGATATCCGCTTTCTGGTGTTGCATAATCTGCATGATGTGGTCGTTTTGGGGTTGCTATGGCTACAGGTTCATAATCCAGTATTGGACTGGAAATCTATGTCTCTGCCCAGCTGGGGTTGCCAGGGGGTACATGGTGATGTTCCATTTTTGTCTATTTCGTCTTCCACTCCTTCTGAAGTTCCAGAGTTTTTGTCGGATTATCGGGATGTATTTGATGAGCCCAAAGCCAGTGCCCTACCTCCTCATAGGGATTGCGATTGTGCAATTAATTTGATTCCTGGTAGTATTTTTCCTAAGGGCCGATTGTTCAATTTATCTGTGCCAGAACACGCCGCTATGCGGAGTTATATAAAGGAATCCTTGGAGAAAGGCCATATTCGCCCGTCGTCATCACCGTTAGGAGCAGGGTTCTTTTTTGTTGCCAAGAAGGATGGTTCTTTGAGACCTTGTATTGATTACCGCCTTCTTAATAAAATTACTGTCAAATTTCAGTATCATTTGCCGTTGCTGTCTGATTTGTTTGCTCGTATTAAAGGGGCTAGTTGGTTCACCAAGATAGATCTTCGAGGGGCGTATAATCTTGTGCGTATTAAACAAGGCGATGAATGGAAAACAGCATTTAATACGCCCGAGGGCCATTTTGAGTACCTGGTTATGCCATTCGGGCTTTCCAATGCTCCATCAGTATTTCAGTCCTTAATGCATGACATCTTCCGAGAGTACCTGGATAAATTCCTGATTGTGTATTTGGATGATATTTTGGTATTTTCGGATGATTGGGAGTCTCATGTGAAGCAGGTCAGAATGGTGTTCCAGGTCCTTCGTGCGAATTCCTTGTTTGTGAAGGGGTCAAAGTGTCTCTTTGGAGTTCAGAAGGTTTCATTTTTGGGGTTCATTTTTTCCCCTTCTACTATCGAGATGGACCCTGTTAAAGTCCAGGCCATTTACGATTGGATTCAGCCGCCATCTGTGAAGAGCCTGCAAAACTTCCTGGGCTTTGCTAATTTTTATCGGCGCTTCATCGCTAATTTTTCTACTGTTGCTAAACCGTTGACTGATTTGACCAAGAAGGGTGCTGATGTGGTCAATTGGTCTTCTGCGGCTGTAGAGGCTTTTCAGGAGTTGAAGCGTCGTTTTTCTTCTGCCCCTGTGTTGTGCCAGCCAGATGTTTCGCTTCCGTTTCAGGTTGAGGTTGATGCTTCTGAGATTGGAGCTGGGGCTGTTTTGTCGCACAGAAGTTCTGATGGCTCGGTGATGAAGCCATGTGCTTTCTTTTCTAGAAAGTTTTCGCCTGCTGAGCGTAACTATGATGTTGGTAATCGTGAATTGTTGGCCATGAAGTGGGCATTCGAGGAGTGGCGTCATTGGCTGGAAGGAGCCAAGCATCGTGTGGTGGTCTTGACAGATCACAAGAATTTGACTTATCTTGAGTCTGCCAAACGGTTGAATCCGAGACAGGCTCGATGGTCATTATTTTTCTCCCGTTTTGATTTTGTGGTTTCGTACCTTCCGGGCTCTAAGAATGTGAAGGCTGATGCCCTGTCAAGGAGTTTTGTGCCTGACTCTCCGGGTGTTCCTGAGCCGGCGGGTATTCTCAAAGAGGGGGTAATTTTGTATGCCATCTCCCCTGATTTGCGGCGGGTGCTGCAAAAATTTCAGGCTGATAGACCTGACCGTTGCCCAGCGGAGAAACTGTTTGTCCCTGATAGATGGACTAGTAGAGTTATCTCTGAGATTCATTGTTCAGTGTTGGCTGGGCATCCTGGAATCTTTGGTACCAGAGATTTGGTGACTAGATCCTTCTGGTGGCCGGCTTTGTCGCGGGATGTGCGTTCTTTTGTGCAGTCCTGTGGGACTTGTGCTCGGGCTAAGCCCTGCTGTTCTCGTGCCAGTAGGTTGCTTTTGCCCTTGCCGGTCCCGAAGGGCCCTGGACGTATATTTCTATGGATTTTATTTCGGATCTCCCCGTCTCTCAGAAGATGTCGGTCATTTGGGTGGTTTGTGATCGCTTTTCTAAGATGGTCCATTTGGTACCTTTGTCTAAATTGCCTTCCTCCTCTGATTTGGTGCCATTATTTTTCCAGCATGTGGTTCGTTTACATGGTATCCCGGAGAACATCGTTTCTGACAGAGGTTCCCAGTTTCAAGGTTTTGGCGATCCTTTTGTGCTAGGATGGGCATTGATTTGTCTTTTTCCTCGGCTTTCCATCCTCAGACAAATGGCCAAACCGAACGAACTAATCAAACTTTGGAAACATATCAGAGATGCTTTGTTTCTGCTGATCAGGATGATTGGGTGTCCTTTTTGACGTTGGCTGAGTTCGCCCTTAATAATCGGGCCAGCTCGGCTACTTTGGTTTCGCCATTTTTCTGCAATTCTGGTTTCCATCCTCGTTTCTCTTCAGGGCAGGTTGAGTCTTCAGACTGTCCTGGTGTGGATACTGTGGTGGATAGGTTGCAGCAGATTTGGACTCATGTGGTGGACAATTTGACGTTGTCCCAGGAGAAGGCTCAACGTTTTGCTAACCGCCGGCGCTGTGTGGGTCCCCGACTTCGTGTTGGGGATTTGGTTTGGTTGTCGTCTTGTTATGTTCCTATGAAGGTTTCCTCTCCTAAGTTTAAGCCTAAGCCTAAGTTTCTGAGGTTATCAATCCTGTGTCATTTCGTTTTGCCCTTCCTGCTTCTTTTGCCATCCATAATGTGTTCCATAGGTCGTTATTGCGGAGATACGTGGCGCCTGTGGTTCCATCCGTTGATCCTCCTGCCCCGGTGTTAGTTGAAGGGGAGTTGGAGTATGTGGTGGAGAAGATTTTGGATTCTCGTGTTTCGAGACGGAAACTCCAGTACCTGGTCAAGTGGAAGGGTTATGGTCAGGAAGATAATTCCTGGGTTTTTGCCTCTGATGTTCATGCTGCCGATCTGGTTCGTGCCTTTCATTTGGCTCATCCTGGTCGGCCTGGGGGCTCTGGTGAGGGTTCGGTGACCCCTCCTCAAGAAGGGGGTACTGTTGTGAATTCGGTTGTTGGGCTCCCTCCTGTGGTCATGAACGGTACTTCGGCTGGTTCTGTCCATGGACTTCCTCTGGTGGGTGTTTCTGAGTTTCACAGGTGACGAGGTTAATTCGTTAGCTGCTGCTCTATTTTACTCCACTTAGATCTTTGCTCCATGCCACCTGTCAATGTTCCAGTATTGGTCTAGTTCACTCCTGGATCATTTTTGTGACCTGTCTTCCCATCAGAAGCTAAGTTCCAGCTTGTATTTCTTTGGTTTGCTATTTTTCTGTCCAGCTTGCTATTTAATTTGTTGTCTTGCTTGCTGGAAGCTCTGGGACGCAGAGGGAGCGCCTCCGCACCGTGAGTCGGTGCGGAGGGTCTTTTTGTGCCCTCTGCGTGGTCTTTTTGTAGGTTTTTGTGCTGACCGCAAAGTAACCTTTCCTATCCTCGGTCTGTTCAGTAAGTCGGGCCTCACTTTGCTAAATCTATTTCATCTCTGTGTTTGTATTTTCATCTTTACTCACAGTCATTATATGTGGGGGGCTGTTGTGAGTTCTATTTTTGGGCTCCCTCTGGTGGTTACTGATGGTACTGGGTGACTTGTCTTTCCTGGGTTTCTGGGTTCCACCTGTTCCATCAGCATATGGGAGTTTCCTATTTAACCTGGCTTTGCTGGCATTTCCTCGCCGGTTACCAATGTATCCAGTGTGTCTTGTTACCTCTGCTCCCTGCTCCTAGAACCTTCTGGACAAGCTAAGTTTGGATTTTCCTGTTTTGTGTTTTGCTTAATTTGGTTTTTAGTCCAGCCTGCAGATATGTGATTCTCTGCTGCTGGTTGCTCTAGTGGGCTGAAATTGCTTTTCATGTACCATGAGTTGGCACATGAGTTCAAGTAATTTCAGGATGGTTTTTTGAAGGGTTTTTCGCTGTTCGCGCAGTTCACTTTTGTATCCTCTGCTATCTAGCTTTAGCGGGCCTCATTTTGCTGAAACTGTTTTCATACTACGTATGTGCTTTCCTCTCATTTCACCGTCATTATATGTGGGGGGCTGCTATTTGCTGTGGGGTATTTCTCTGGAGGCAAGAGAGGTCTGTGTTTCTTCTGATAGGGGAAGTTAGATCTTCGGCTGGAGCGAGACGTCTAGGATCATCGTAGGCACGTTCCCAGGCTACTTTTATTTGTGTGTTAGGTTCAGGGTCGCGGTCAGCTCAGGTTCCATCGCCCTAGAGCTTGTTTGTATCTGTGCTTGTCCTTTTTGTGATCCCCTGCCATTGGGATCATGACAGTATAACCGGCCCACAAAGTGTCAATTGTATTGGCTGAAGTAGGAGGATAAGTAGTCTGAGGAAGTTTTTTTTTTTTTTTTTTCCCCTCAGAGTTTGCTGCCTAGCCTTATTGCAGCCTGGCTACTTCCTCCTCCTCTTAATCTTTGAATGGCTCTGATCTCAGCTGTTTATCATGGACGTCCAGAGTTTGGCTTCCAGCCTGAATAATCTTGCCACTAAGGTTCAAAATATACAGGATTTTGTTGTACATGCTCCTATGTCTGAACCTAGAATTCCTGTCCCAGAGTTTTTTTCTGGAGATAGATCTCGTTTTCTGAATTTTAGGAACAATTGCAAGTTGTTTCTTTCTTTGAAATCTCGCTCCTCTGGAGACCCTGCTCAGCAAGTCAAGATAATTATATCTTTCCTGCGGGGTGACCCTCAGGATTGGGCATTTGCATTGGCACCAGGGGACCCTGCGTTGCTTAATGCAGATGCGTTTTTTCTGGCATTGGGTTTGCTCTATGAGGAACCTAACCAAGAGATTCAGGCTGAAAAAGCTTTGTTGGCCCTCTCTCAGGGGCAAGATGAAGCAGAAATTTATTGTCAAAAATTTCGGAAGTGGTCGGTACTTACTCAGTGGAATGAGTGCGCTCTGGCTGCAAAGTTTAGAGATGGCCTTTCTGAGGCCATTAAAGATGTTATGGTGGGGTTCCCTGCGCCTGCTGGTCTGAATGAGTCTATGACTATGGCTGTTCAGATTGATCGGCGTTTACGGGAGCGCAAACCTGTGCATCATTTGGCGGTGTCGTCTGAACCGTCACCTGAGATAATGCAATGTGATAGAATTCAGTCCAGAAGTGAACGGCAAAAGTATAGGCGGAAAAAAGGGTTGTGCTTTTATTGTGGTGATTCAGCTCATGTTATATCAGCATGCTCTAAACGCACAAAAAAGGTTGATAAGTCTGTTGCCATTAGTACTTTACAGTCTAAGTTCATTCTGTCTGTGACTCTGATTTGTTCATTATCATCCATTTCCGTCGATGCCTATGTGGATTCAGGCGCGGCCCTGAGTCTTATGGATTGGTCATTTGCCAATCGCTGTGGGTTTAGTCTGGAGCCTCTGGAAGTCCCTATTCCTTTGAAGGGAATTGACTCTACACCTTTGGCTATGAATAAACCTCAGTACTGGACACAAGTGACCATGCGTATGACTCCCGTTCATCAGGAGGTGATTCGCTTCCTGGTACTGTATAATTTGCATGATGTTCTAGTACTTGGTCTGCCATGGTTACAAACTCATAATCCAGTCCTTGACTGGAAATCAGTGTCTGTGTTAAGCTGGGGTTGTCAGGGGGTTCATGATGATGCACCTCCGATTTCTATCGCTTCATCTACTCCTTCTGAGATTCCTGTGTTTTTGTCTGACTATCGGGATGTTTTTGAGGAGCCTAAGCTCAGTTCGCTTCCTCCTCACAGGGATTGCGATTGTGCTATAAATTTAATTCCGGGCAGTAAATTTCCTAAAGGTCGTTTGTTCAATCTGTCAGTGCCAGAGCATACTGCTATGCGGGATTATGTTAAGGAGTCCTTGGAAAAGGGACATATCCGTCCATCTTTGTCCCCTTTGGGAGCAGGTTTTTTTTTCGTGGCCAAGAAAGATGGTTCCTTGAGGCCTTGTATAGATTATCGTCTTTTGAATAAGATTACCGTAAAATATCAGTATCCTTTGCCATTGTTGACTGATTTGTTTGCTCGCATTAAGGGGGCTAAATGGTTCACTAAGATTGATCTTCGGGGTGCGTATAATCTTATACGAATAAAGCAAGGTGATGAGTGGAAAACCGCATTTAATACGCCTGAGGGCCATTTTGAGTATTTGGTAATGCCTTTTGGACTTTCTAATGCTCCTTCAGTCTTCCAGTCCTTTATGCACGATATTTTCCGTGAATATCTGGATAAATTTATGATTGTGTATTTGGATGATATTTTGGTTTTTTCTGATGACTGGGAGTCTCATGTTCAGCAGGTCAGGAAGGTGTTTCAGGTCCTGCGGGCCAATTCCTTGTTTGTAAAAGGCTCAAAGTGTCTCTTTGGAGTCCAGAAGATTTCTTTCTTGGGGTATATTTTTTCCCCTTCTACTATTGAGATGGATCCCGTCAAGGTTCAGGCTATTTGTGACTGGACGCAGCCTACATCTCTTAAGAGTCTACAGAAGTTCTTGGGCTTTGCTAATTTCTATCGTCCTTTTATAACTAATTTTTCTAGTGTTGTTAAGCCTTTGACGGATTTGACTAAGAAGGGTGCTGATGTTGCTGATTGGTCTCCTGCGGCTGTGGAGGCCTTTCAGGAACTTAAGCGCCGGTTTTCTTCTGCTCCTGTGTTGCGTCAGCCAGATGTTTCGCTCCCTTTTCAGGTTGAGGTTGATGCTTCCGAGATTGGAGCGGGGGCGGTTTTGTCACAGAGAAGCTCCGATGGCTCAGTGATGAAGCCATGCGCGTTTTTTTCTAGAAAGTTTTCGCCGGCTGAGCGGAATTATGATGTTGGTAATCGGGAACTTTTGGCCATGAAGTGGGCATTTGAGGAGTGGCGTCATTGGCTAGAGGGTGCTAGACATCGTGTGGTGGTCTTGACTGATCACAAAAATTTGATTTACCTTGAGTCTGCCAGGCGTCTGAATCCTAGACAGGCTCGTTGGTCACTGTTTTTCTCTTGTTTCAATTTTGTGGTTTCATACCTGCCAGGTTCAAAGAATGTGAAGGCGGATGCTCTTTCTAGGAGTTTTGTGCCTGACTCCCTTGGAAATTCTGAGCCCTCTGGTATCCTTAGGGATGGGGTGATTTTGTCTGCTGTCTCCCCAGACTTGCGACGTGCTTTGCAGGAGTTTCAGGTGGCTAAACCTGATCGTTGTCCGCCTGAGAGACTGTTTGTTCCGGATAATTGGACCAGTAGAGTCATCTCCGAGGTCCATTCTTCTGCGTTGGCAGGTCATCCTGGAATATTTGGTACTAGAGACTTGGTGGCCAGGTCTTTTTGGTGGCCTTCCTTGTCGAGGGATGTGCGTTCTTTTGTGCAGTCTTGTGAGGTTTGTGCTCGGGCTAAGCCTTGCTGTTCTCGGGCCAGTGGATTGTTGTCACCTTTGCCTATCCCGAAGAGGCCTTGGACGCACATTTCCATGGACTTTATTTCGGATCTCCCTGTCTCTCAAAAAATGTCCGTCATCTGGGTTGTGTGTGATCGCTTTTCTAAAATGGTTCATCTGGTACCCTTGCCTAAGTTGCCTTCCTCCTCTGAGTTGGTCCCTCTGTTTTTTCAGAATGTGGTTCGTTTGCATGGGATTCCTGAGAACATCGTTTCTGACAGGGGATCCCAGTTTGTGTCTAGATTTTGGCGGACTTTCTGTGCTAAGATGGGCATTGATTTGTCCTTTTCGTCTGCATTCCATCCTCAGACGAATGGCCAGACTGAACGAACTAATCAGACCTTGGAAACTTATTTAAGGTGTTTTGTTTCTGCTGATCAGGATGACTGGGTTACCTTTTTGCCGCTGGCCGAGTTTGCGCTTAATAATCGGGCTAGTTCTGCTACCTTGGTTTCTCCTTTCTTTTGTAATTCGGGGTTTCATCCTCGTTTTTCCTCTGGTCAGGTGGAACCTTCTGATTGTCCTGGAGTGGACATGGTGGTGGATAGGTTGCATCGGATTTGGAGTCATGTGGTGGACAATTTGAAGTTGTCCCAGGAGAAGGCTCAGCAGTTTGCTAATCGCCGTCGCCGCCTGGGTCCTCGACTTCTTGTTGGTGACTTGGTGTGGTTGTCTTCTCGTTTTGTTCCTATGAAGGTCTCTTCTCCTAAGTTCAAGCCTCGGTTCATCGGTCCCTATAGGATCTTGGAAATTCTTAACCCTGTGTCGTTTCGTTTGGATCTCCCGGCATCGTTTGCTATTCATAATGTGTTTCATCGGTCGTTGTTGCGGAAGTATGAGGTACCTGTTGTTCCTTCTCTTGAGCCTCCTGCTCCAGTGCTGGTGGAGGGAGAATTGGAGTATGTTGTGGAGAAGATCTTGGATTCTCGTGTTTCCAGACGGAAACTCCAGTATTTGGTCAAGTGGAAGGGTTATGGTCAGGAGGATAATTCTTGGGTGGTTGCCTCGGATGTTCATGCTGATGATTTGGTTCGCGCTTTTCATAGGGCTCATCCTGGTCGCCCTGGTGGTTCTCGTGAGGGTTCGGTGACCCCTCCTCAAGGGGGGGGTACTGTTGTGAGTTCTGTTTTTGGGCTCCCTCTGGTGGTTACTGATGGTACTGGGTGACTTGTCTTTCCTGGGTTTCTGGATTCCACCTGTTCCATCAGCATATGGGAGTTTCCTATTTAACCTGGCTTTGCTGGCATTTCCTCGCCGGTTACCAATGTATCCAGTGTGTCTTGTTACCTCTGCTCCCTGCTCCTAGAACCTTCTGGACAAGCTAAGTTTGGATTTTCCTGTTTTGTGTTTTGCTTAATTTGGTTTTTAGTCCAGCCTGCAGATATGTGATTCTCTGCTGCTGGTTGCTCTAGTGGGCTGAAATTGCTTTTCATGTACCATGAGTTGGCACATGAGTTCAAGTAATTTCAGGATGGTTTTTTGAAGGGTTTTTTGCTGACCGCGCAGTTCACTTTTGTATCCTCTGCTATCTAGCTTTAGCGGGCCTCATTTTGCTGAAACTGTTTTCATACTACGTATGTGCTTTCTTCTCATTTCACCGTCATTATATGTGGGGGGCTGCTATTTGCTGTGGGGTATTTCTCTGGAGGCAAGAGAGGTCTGTGTTTCTTCTGATAGGGGAAGTTAGATCTTCGGCTGGAGCGAGACGTCTAGGATCATCGTAGGCACGTTCCCCGGCTACTTTTATTTGTGTGTTAGGTTCAGGGTCGCGGTCAGCTCAGGTTCCATCGCCCTAGAGCTTGTTTGTATCTGTGCTTGTCCTTTTTGTGATCCCCTGCCATTGGGATCATGACAGGGGGCTGCCTTTTCCTTTGGGGAATTTCTCTGAGGCAAGGTAGGCTTTATTTTTCTATTTTCAGGGCTAGCTAGTTTCTTAGGCTGTGCCGAGTTGCATAGGGAGCGTTAGGCGCAATCCACGGCTATTTCTAGTGTGTTTGATAGGTTTAGGGATTGCGGTCAGCAGAGTTCCCACGTCCCAGAGCTCGTCCTTATTATCAGTAACTATCAGGTCATTCCATGTGCTCTTAACCACCAGGTCCATTATTGTCCTGACCACCAGGTCATAACAGAAATCAATGATGAGTGGTGGACCGTCCCAGACACAGTAGGGGGTCCTCAGCCGCACAGAGACGGTAATTCCATGGATGTACCAGTACCGCCATGCGAGGACGAGACCAGACAAGAGCTCACAATGTCTCCTGCAACAAGTGTTCCTCTGGAAGATAGTCAAGCCTTGCCTGACAGCCAATACATTCGGAGATCCCAGAGGTCTAATGCAGGGGTTCCACCAGTCCAATATGTAGAACAGTGTGCTCTGTCTGTTTTTACACCTTTGTTGCCTCCTCTATAGGTGCTGTTCCGCATTGCACGTTCCTTCATTACGCTTCAACCTTGATTCTGTGATGGTCGAGGACAACCATCATTAAGAAGGGAGGCATGTAAGAGGGTAGTACTGTTATGAACAGTAACACGCTGCCACTTTAAGAGACAGCACCCCCTTGTCTGGTGTGATGGAATGTCCTGCTTCCCCTGCGATAGACGGTGAAGATAAACTGCCCTAGGATGAGGGGAGGAGTTGAGCCTGAACTGTGTGTGTGAGCTGAAGCTGCTAGAGAGAGAACTGTGTGCTGTTTGCTACAAGAAAGGTCCCACAGCTTGGGACGAAGTTTACTTGGGAAATTTGCAAGACTTTTCTGGGTACAGCAAAGGTGGCTGTCCTGTGCTAGTTTGTGAAGCCATGAAGATACTGAGAAAGGGACTTACAGTTTCCAGGAGCATCCCTAGGATCCAGAAGCAAGGAGAAGACCACGTGTCACAGAGCTGACAGAAAGCCGTGCGCACCACCATATTGGACTTCTGGGGGCCCCCTGGGACTGGACCTGAGTCCCCAACATCACCGTGAGTCTGTTCCTGTTTGGTGCCCTGTTAGGGCCTAGTGTAGGCATCAGTAGTCAGTACACGGGAGCCGTGTGGCCTGTTTAGTAAAGGCCAGGGAGGTTATACATAGAGTAGCATCGTTATTTGTTAATTGTTTAAAGTTGCTTTTGAGACATATTCTGAGTCTGTAATCGTTGTAGCACCGTGCTATTTTACAGGAAAGGTAACACATGTACATTGTCTTTTGCCATTGTAAACCCCTGTTTGCATCTTCCTCATTCCCTTCATTCCTTGCCTTCTAATAAATCAACCCTTTGTTGTTTGCACCTCATCTTGTGTACAGTAGTCTTCCTGCACAGTGGTGGTCCCCCGGCCATCGCTTCAGTAACGCAAAAAATATTTTTTGCATTAAAAAGCGTCTTTTAGTGTGTGATGGCTGCCAATCATAAAAATCCGCTAGAAAACCCGCTATAAATAGTAAATTAAACCCCCCTTCATCACCCCTTAGTTAGGGAAAAATGTAAAAATTACAAAAATGTATTTATTTCCATTTTCCCATTAGGGTTAGGGCTAGGGTTAGGGTTAGGGCTAGAGTTAGGGTTAGGGCTAGGGTTAGGGCTAGGGTTAGGGCTAGAGTTAGGGTTGGGGCTAGGGTTAGGGCTACAGTTAGGGTTCAGGCTAAAGTTAGGGTTGGGGCTAAAGTTAGGGTTAGGGTTGGGGCTAAAGTTAGGGTTAGGTTTGGGGCTAAAGTTAGGGTTAGGATTTCATTTACGGTCGGGAATAGGGTTGGGATTAGGGTTAGGGGTGTGTCAGGGTTAGGGGTGTGGTTAGGGTTACCGTTGAGATTAGGGTTAGGGGTGTGTTTGGATTAGGGTTTCAGTTATAATCTGGGGGTTTCCACTATTTAGGCACATCGGGGGCTCCCCAAGCGCGACATGGCATCTGATCTCAATTCAAGCCAATTCTGCGTTGAAAAAGTAAAACAGTGCTCCATCCCTTCCAAGCTCTCCCGTGCACCCAAACAGGGGTTTACCCCAACATATGGGGTATCAGCGTACTCAGGACATATTGGACAACAACTTTTGGGGTCCAGTTTCTCCTGTTACCCTTGGGAAAATACAAAACTGGGGGCTAAAAAAATAATTTTTGAGGAAAATTTTTTTTTTATTTTCACGGCTCTGCGTTATAAACTGTAGTGAAACACTTGGGGGTTCAAAGTTCTCACAACACATCTAGATAAGTTCCTTGGGGGGTCTAGTTTCCAATATGGGGTCACTTGTGGGGGGTTTCTACTGTTTAGGTATATCAGGGGCTTTGCAAATGCAATGTTATGCCTGCAGACCAATCCATCTAAGTCTGCATTCCAAATGGCGCTCCTTCCCTTCCAAGCTCTGCCATGCGCCCAAACGGAGGTTGCTCCCCACATATTGGGTATCAGCGTACTCAGGATAAATTGGACAACAACTTTTGGGGTTCAATTTTAACTGTTACCCTTGGAAAAATACAAAACTGGGGGCTAAAAATAATTTTTGTGGAAAAAAAAGGATTTTTTATTTTCTCGGCTCTGCGATATAAACTGTAGTGAAACACTTGGGGGTTCAAAGTTCTCACAACACATCTAGATAAGTTCCTTGGGGGTCTAGTTTCTAATATGGGGTCACTTGTGGGGGGTTTCTACTGTTTAGGTACATTAGGGGCTCTGCAAACACAATGCGATGCCTGCAGACCATTCCAT
The DNA here is from genome assembly GCF_032444005.1 of Ranitomeya imitator. NCBI lineage: Eukaryota > Metazoa > Chordata > Amphibia > Anura > Dendrobatidae > Ranitomeya > Ranitomeya imitator. Next base: position 422,112,110 of record NC_091285.1, on the reverse strand, counting down.
CTAAGTCTGCATTCCAAATGGCGCTCCTTGCCTTCCGAGCTCTCCCATGTGCCAAAACGGTGGTTCCCCCTCACATATCAGCGTACTCAGGACAAATTGGACAACAACTTTTTTGGTCCAATTTCTCCTGTTACCCTTGGGAAAATACAAAACTGGGGGCTAAAAAATAATTTTTGTGGGAAAAAAAGAATTTTTATTTTCATGGCTCTGCATTATAAACTGTAGTGAAACACTTCGGGGTTCAAAGCTCTCACAACACATCTAGATGAGTTCCTTAGGGGGGTCTACTTTCCAAAATGGTGTCACTTGTAGGGAGTTTCAATGTTTAGGCACATGAGTGGCTCTCCAAATGCAACATGGTGTCCCATCTCAATTCCAGTCAATTTTGCATTGAAAAGTCAAATGGCGCTCCTTTCCTTCCGAGCTCTGCCAAGCGCACACACAGTGGTTTACCCCCACATATGGTTTATCAGCGTACTCAGGACAAATTGGACAACAACTTTTGGGGTCCAATTTCTTTTCTTAACAAAAAGGGAGAAGAAAGACGCTGCTACAAAAATTGCACACCACCCGTTATATGAACATGCAAAAAACACTTTATTGGCATAGACAATAAAAACAATTAAAAACATAGAACCACTGTAAACCACCTGGACATAAATACATGTGTATATACATAGCAATAATTATACAGCCTATCAATATGTCCATAGGGAATATACACCCTATATGGACATGTATGCTGGTAAACACCTACCTAATGGCTCATGAGGACTCTGAATACAAGCCTATTATAAAAGGGATATATATCCCGCAGAACCCACAGCCACTCTCCCCCTGGACACATCAGCTTATCGGACATAGGTTGGTACAGGTTTGGGTTGGGGATATCTTGCCCTCACTGCTTAGGCTCTTTTTTTTTTTTTTCCCTTCATATGGGCAGGTGGGTGGTCATTATTTGACACACTTGCCTGTGGGTTCTGCGGGATATATATCCCTTTTATAATAGGCTTGTATTCAGAGTCCTCATGAGCCATTAGGTAGGTGTTTACCAGCATACATGTCCATATAGGGTGTATATTCCCTATGGACATATTGATAGGCTGTATAATTATTGCTATGTATATACACATGTATTTATGTCCAGGTGGTTTACAGTGGTTCTATGTTTTTAATTGTTTTTATTGTCTATGCCAATAAAGTGTTTTTTGCATGTTCATATACCGGGTGGTGTGCAATTTTTGTAGCAGCGTCTTTCTTCTCCCTTTTTGTCATTTACTATGCTGCTACTTGCACCCCCCTTTTATGTGTATAGTTTATAGCTGTGCGCCAGTTCTTTTGGTATGTTCAATTTCTTTTCTTACCCTTGGGAAAATTACAAATTGGGGCGAAAAGATCATTTTTGTGAAAAAATATATTTTATTTTTACGGCTCTGCATTATAAACTTCTGTGAATCACTTAATGTGTTAAAGTGCTCACCACACATCTAGATAAGTTCCTTAGGGGGTCTACTTTCCAAAATGGATTCATTTGCGGGGTTTCAATGTTTAGGCACATCAGGGGCTCTCCAAATGCAACATGGCGTCCCATTTCAATTCCAGTCAATTTTGCATTGAAAAGTCAAATGGCGCTCCTTCGCTTTCGAGCTTTGCCATGCACCCAAACAGTGGTTTACTCCACATATGGGGTATCGGCATACTCAGGACAAATTGTACAACAACTTTGGGGGTCATTTTTTCCTGTGACCCTTAGTAAAATAAAACAAATTGGAGCTAAAGTAAATTTTTTGTGAAAAAAAGTTAAATGTTCATTTTTTTTAAAAACATTCCAAAAATTCCTGTGAAACACCTGAAGGGTTAATAAACTTCTTGAATGTGGTTTTGAGCACCTTGAGGGGTGCAGTTTTTAGAATGGTGCCACACTTGGTTATTTTCTATCATATAGACCCCTCAAAATGACTTCAAATGAGATGTGGTCCCTAAAAAAAAATGGTGGTGTAAAAATGAGAAATTGCTGGTCAACATTTAACCCTTATAACTCCCTAACAACAACAAAAATTGGTTCCAAAATTGTGCTGATGTAAAGTAGACATGTGGGAAATGTTACTTATTAAGTACTTTGTGTGACATATCTCTGTGATTAAATTCCATAAAAATTCAAAGTTGGAAAATTGTGACATTTTCAAAATTTTCGCCAAATTTCCATTTTTTTCACAAATAAACACAGGTAATATCAAAGAAATTTTACCACTAGCATGAAGTACAATATGTTATGAGAAAATAATGTCAGAATCACCAGGATCCGTTGAAGCGTTCCAGAGTTATAACCTCATAAAGGGACAGTGGTCAGAATTGTAAAAATCGGCTTACCCTTGAGGGTAAAGGGGTTAAAGGATTTGGGAATGTTTAGCTTGCAGAAAAGTGGGCTAAGAGGAGATTTTAGGCTACGTTCACATTAGCGTTGCGCGCCGGTGCGTCGGCGACGCAACGGCGACGCAATGCGCGACGCACCAAAAACGCGCGCAAAAACGCTGCGTTTTGCGACGCGTGCGTCGTTTTTTGACGAAAAAAGGACGCACAAAAAATGCAACTTGTTGCATTTCCGTGCGTCCGACGCTAGCGTCGAAAACGACGCACATGTCGAAAAACGCAAACAAAAAAACGCACGCGTCCCCTATGTTAAACATAGGGGCGCGTCGCCGCTGCGTCGCCGCTGCGTCGCCGACGCAACAGCGACGCACATTAGCGTAACGCTAATGTGAACGTAGCCTAACAGCTTTCTACAAATATCTGAAGGAATGTCACAGTTTAGAAGGATCATCCTTATTCTCTTTTATACATGGAAACACAAGAAGCAATGGAATTAAAATGAAAGGGAGAAGATAAAGATTAGATATTAGGAAAAAAGAATGATCAATGAGTGGAACAGACTGCCACGAGATTTGGTGAGTTCTGCTTCAATGGAAGGCTTCAAACAAAGGCTGGACAGGCTGGTTTAGTGAATCTTACATTAAGCAGGGAGTTGGACATGATGACCATCTAGAAGGAGGTCCCTTCTAACTTTCTATGATTCTATAAAGTACTGATGCTGCTGTGTGGGTACTATGCCTAAGGTAACCTAGTACACTCAGCTCAGGGGTAGGGAAAGTATAGAACATAGGCTAGTACTTAGTTAGGAACATTAGAACAGATAAGGCAGTGGTGGGCCTTATTAGTGTACAGTAATAGTAATGGTGTAAGGATACAGTTAAATGTTTGGGACCAGCCCATCATGGAATGAGAAGGTAAAGTAAAAAGGGAAATCACTTCCTGGTTTAGTTAGTTAGAGGGAGTTAGAGAAAGTGTGAGATTTGTGTGAAGTTTAGGTTCAAGTTACAGTGGACTGGAGGCACTTGAAGTACATATCGTTCTGGCAGCATGAGGTCATACTAGATTTCCTGGGGACATTTCTGTAACATTCTGGACCTTTGGCACGAAATAAGCATTGAAAAGTATGCCTTAATCCCTTCCATACAGAGGAAGCCGGATGGGGAAACACGTATGGGAGATGTAGCAGATCTCGGGAGTGCTGTGGTGCCAGATAGGAAATACATGGGGCTTACAGTAGGATCACATGTAGGTATAGTCCGAGATGAATGTAAGAAAGAGCTTGAAATGTACTGTATTTATGGAACTGGAGGGTGCTGTTCCCAATGCTGCAAGGAAAAGACTGATGTACTTTAACTGTCCAGTAAAGTTGAATTTGTTATAATAAACCAGGGTTCCCCTGATGTGTGTGCGGCTGATCCTGGACCTAAGGATGTGAAGACAACGAAGGTCTTCAGCCTGCAAGTGAGTACAATGCAATCAATGTACACAGCACAACACTAATGGACTGGAACACTGTGTGTTTGTAATGTGCCAGGGTGTGGAGAAGCATCAGCTCGCAAATAGCTACCAGTCTGGGCACCTTGCATATACATTTTGGCGAATGCGGATTCTTGTAAAATTCAAGTAGAATTCAATTCCATAAGAATTTTTTCACTCATCTCTATTTGTGATTGATAAAGGTATTTAACCCCTTAGTGACAGAGCCAATTTGGTACTTAATGACCGAGCCAATTTTTACAATTCTGACCACTGTCACTTTATGAGATTATAACTCTGGAACGCTTTAACGGATCCTGCTGATTCTGAGAATATTTTTTCGTGACATATTGTTCTTTATGGTAGTGGTAACATTTCTTCGATATTACTTGCGATTATTTATGAAAAAAATGGAAATATGGCGAAAATTTTAAAAATTTTGCAATTTTCAAACTTTGTATTTTTATGCCCTTAAATCAGAGAGATATGTCATGAAAAATAGTTAATAAATAACATTTCCCACATGTCTACTTTACATCAGCACAATTTTGGAAACAAAATTTTTTTTTGTTAGGGAGTTATAAGGGTTAAAAGTTGACCAGCAATTTCTCATTTTTACAACACCATTTTTTTTTTAGGGACCACATCTCATTTGAAGTCATTTTGAGGGGTCTATATGATAGAAAATAACCAAGTGTGACACCATTATAAAAACTGCACCCCTCAAGGTTCTTAAAATCACATTCAAGAAGTTTATTAACCCTTTACGTGCTTCACAGGAACTGAAACAATGTGGAAGGAACAAATGAACATTTAACTTTTTTTTGCAAACATTTTATTTCAGAACCATTTTTTTTATTTTCACAAGTGTAAAAACAGAAATTAAACCATAAATTTTGTTGTGCAATTTCTCATGAATACGCCGATACCACATATGTGGGGGTAAACCACTGTTTCGGCGCACCGCAGAGCTTGGAAGTGAAGGAGCGCCATTTGACTTTTTCAAAGCAGAATTGGCTGGAATTGAGATCGGACGCCATGTCACGTTTAGAGAGCCCCTGATGTGTCTAAACAGTGGAAACCCCACACAAGTGACACCATTTTGGAAACTAGACCCCTTAAGGAACTTATCTAGATGTGTGGTAAGCACTTTCAGCCCCCAAGTGGTTCACAGAAGTTTATAACGTAGAGCCGTGAAAATAAAAAATCGCATTTGTTTACACAAAAATGATTTTTCGCCCACAAATTCTTATTTTCACAAGGGTAACAGGAGAAATTAGACCACAAAAGTTGTTGTGCAATTTCTCCTGAGTACGTAGATACCCCATATGTGGGGGTAAACCACTATTTGGGTGCACCGCAGAGCTTGGAAGAGAAGGACTGCCGTTTTACGTTTTCAATGGAGAATTGTCTGGAATTGAGATCAGACACCATGTTGCGATTGGAGAGCCCCTGATGTGCCTAAAGAGTGGAAACCCCCCACAAGTGACACCATTTTGGAAACTAGACCCCTTAAAGAACTTATCTAGATGTGTGGTGAGCACTTTAAACCCCCAGATGCTTCACAGAAGTTTATAACGTAGAGCCGTGAAAATAAAAAATCGCATTTTTTCTACAAAAATTATTTTTTGGCCCCCAAATTTTTATTTTCACAAGGGTAATAGGAGAAATTGGACCACAAAAGTTGTTGTGCAATTTCTCCTGAGTACGTCAATACCCCATATGTGGGGGTAAAACACTGTTTGGGTGCACCGCAGAGCTTGGAAGAGGAGGACTGCCATTTTACTTTTTCAATGTAGAATTGGCTGGAATTGAGATCGGACGCCATGTCTCGTTTGGAGAGCCCCTGATGTGTCTAAACAGTAGAAACCCCCCACAAGTGACCCCATTTTGGAAACTAGACCCCCCATGGAACTTATCTAGATGTGTGGTGAGAACTTTGAATGCCCAAGTGCTTCACAGAAGTTAATAATGCAAGGTCGTGAAAATAAAAAATATTTTATTTTTCCACAAAAAATTTATTTTAGCCCCCAAGTTTTTATTTTCACAAGGGTAACAAGAGAAATTGGACCCCAAAAGTTGTTGTCAAATTTGTCCTGAGTGTGCTGGTATCCCATATGTGGGGGTAAACCACTGTTTGGGCGCACGGCAGAGCTTGGAAGGAAGGAGCGCCGTTTTGGAATGCAGACATTGATAGAAAGGTCTGCGGGCGTTATGTTGCGTTTGCAGAGTCCCTGATGTACCTAAACAGTAGAAACCCCCCCAAGTGACCCCATTTTGGAAGCTAGATCCCCCAAGGAACTTATCTAGATGTGTGGTGAGAACTTTGAATGCCCAAGTGCTTCACAGAAGTTTATAATGCAGAGTCGTGAAAATAAAACATTTTTTTTCCACAAAAAAAGATTTTTTAGCTCCCAATTTTTTATTTTCACAAGGGTAACAGGAGAAATTGGACCACTAAAGTTGTTGTTCAATTTATCCCGAGTATGCTGATGCCCCATATCTGGGGGTAAACCACTGTTTGGGTGCACGGCAGAGCTCGGAAGGGAAGGAGCGCCGTTTTGGAATGCAGACTTTGATAGAATTGTCTGTGGACGTTATGTTGCGATTGCAGAGCCCTTGATGTACCTAAACAGTAGTAACCCCCCACAAGGGACCCCATTATGGGAACTAGGCCCCCCAAGGAACTTATCTACATGTGTGGTGAGAACTTTGAATGCCCAAGTGCTTCACAGAAGTTTAGAATGCAGAGTCGTGAAAATTAAAAATATTTTTTTTTCCACAAAAAAGATTTTGTAGCCCCCAAGTTTTTATTTTCACAAGGGTAACAGGAGAAATTGGACCACAAAAGTTGTTGTCCAATTTATCCTGAGTACGCTGATGCCCCATATGTGGGGGTAACCCACTGTTTGGGTGCACGGCAGAGCTCAGTAGGGAGGGAGCACCATTTGACTTTTTGAGCGCAAAATTGGCTGTCGTGTTTGGAGAACCCCTGATGTACCTAAACAGTGGAAAGCCCCCAATTCTAACTCCAACCCCAACACACCCCTAATCCCAACGCGATCCATAATCCTAATCACAACCCTAACGATAATCTCAATCCTAACCCCAAAACAACCCTAATGTCAACCCTAACCATAACCCTAATCAAAACCCTAAATTCAACACACCCCTAATCCTAATCTCAACCCTAACCTCAAACCTAACCCTAATCCCAATACACCCCTAATCCCAACCCTAACCTTAACCCTAATCCCAAACCTAACCCTAATCCCAAGCGTAACCCTAATGCCAACCCTAACCCTAATACCAACCCTAAACCAAACCCTAACCCTAATCCCAACAATAACCCTAACTATAGCCGCAACCCTAGCCCTAACTTTAGCCCTAACCCTAGCCCTAAGGCTTCTTTCACACTTCCGTCGTTTAGCATCTGTCGCAATCCGTCATTTTGGACAAAAAACAGATCCTGCAAATGTGCCTGCAGGATGCGTTTTTTGCCCATAGACTTGTACTGCCGGACGGATCGCGATGGATGGCCACACGTCGCGTCCGTCGTGCACTGGATCAGTTGTGTTTTGGCAGACCGTCAGCACAAAAAAACATCCACCATTTCCAACCACGCATGCGTGGCCGTAACTCCTCCCCCTCCACCCCAGGACATAGACTGGGCAGCGGATGCGTTGAAAAACTGCATCCACTGCCCACGTTGTGCACAATTTTCACAACATGCGTCGGTATGTCAGGCCGACGCATTGTGACGGCCCCGTACCGACGCAATTGTGAAAGAAGCCTAACCCTAAATTTAGCCCCAACCCTAACCCTATATTTAGCCCCAACCCTAACCCTAACCCTAAATTTAGCCCCAACCCTAACCCTAAATTTAGACCCAACCCTAACCCTAAATTTAGCCCTAACCGTAACCCTAAATTTAGCCCCAACCCTAACCCTAACCCTAAATTTAGCCCCAACCCTAACCCTAAATTTAGCCCCAACCCTAACCCTTACCCTAACCCTAATTTTAGCCCCAACTGCTTTCTCCTGCCAGCCGGCAGATGGCGACAGATGGCAGGCACACTGCGCATGCGTCCGCCATTTTGTTTCCCAAAGAAGACGCAGACGGGCAGGAGAGGATGCAGGAGGACCCAGGGACACCGGTAAGTATAATAGGGTCCCCGAATCCCCCTATTTCTCTGTCCTCTGATGTGCGATCACATCAGAGGACAGAGAATTACACATCGATTTTTTTTTGCGACCGCCGGTAAACAGTTAATTACCGGCAATCGCAAAACAGGGGTCGGTAAAACCGACCCCGATTATGTTCTTTGGGATCTCGGCTACCCCCGGCAGCCAAGACCCCAAAGATCCTCCCGCTGCCGGCCGGAAAATGATGGCGGCGCCCATCGGGAGCCACAAGGAGCACCGGGGGAGACTTGTGAGTATCGGGGGCTATCGGGGACCCCATTTCTCTGTCCTCTGATGTGTGATCACATTGGAGAACAGAGAAATTAAAAGGGAAATCGCGTTTTTTTTTCTCCGATCGCCGGTAAACGATTAATTACCGGCGATCGCAACTCGGGGGTCGGTAAAAAACCCTCCGAATCATGTTCTCTGGAGTCTCAGCTACCCCTGGCAACCAAGACCCCAGAGAAAATCTGATTCTGAGGGGCGCTATTCACTTTTTCCACAGCGCCGTTAATTAACGGCGCTGTGGTTTAAGTACCCTTAACTGCCGCCGTTAAAAGGCGTATCGGCGGTCGTTAAGGGGTTAAGTGTAAACTAAAAGAGGGAACTGAGGAAGAAAATAATAAATACAGCTATTTTAACCCCTTAGCGACCGCCGATACGCCTTTTAACGGCGGCCGCTAAGGGTACTTAAACCACAGCGCCGTTGATTAACGGCGCTGTGGAAAAAGTGAATAGCGCCCCCCAGAGGCCGACTTTCTCCGGGGTCTCGGCTGCCGGGGATTCGGGGGTTTTTTAACCCACCCCGCATTTGCGATCGCCGGTAATTAACCGTTTACCGGCGATCACAAAAAAAAAAAAAAAAAAACGCGATCTCTTTTTAATTTCTCTGTCCTCCGATGTGAGCGCACATCGGAGGACAGAGAAAAGGGGTCCCAGGTGGCCCCCAATACTCACCTATCTCCCCCGATGCTCCTCGTGTCTCCCGGTGGGCGCCGCCATCTTCAAAATGGCGGGCGCATGAGCAGTGCGCCCGCCGGCCGGCCCCGCGAGAATCTTTGGGGTCTCGGCTGCCGGGGGTAGCCGAGACCCCAAAGAGCATGATGGGGGACGGTTTTACCGCCCCCTGTTTTGCGATCGCCGGTAATTAACTGTTTACCGGCGACCGCAAAAAAAAAAAAAAAAAGTAAAGTGTAATTCTCTGTCCTCTGATGTGATCGCACTTCAGAGGACAGAGAAATAGGGGGATTCGGGGACCCTACAATACTCACCTGTGTCCCTGGATCCTCTTGCTGCTCCTCCTGGCCGCCGGCAGAAGAAAATGGCGGGCGCACCGGCCGGCAGGAGAACAGCAGTTGGGGCTAAAATTAGGGTTAGGGGTAGGGTTAGGGGTAGGGTTAGGGTTAGGGCTAGGGTTAGGGGTAGGGTTAGGGGTAGGGTTAGGGTTAGGGGTAGGGTTAGGGGTAGGGTTAGGGGTAGGGGTAGGGTTAGGGGTAGGGTTAGGGGTAGGGTTAGGGTTAGGGGTAGGGTTAGGAGTAGGGTTAGGGGTAAGGGTAGGGTTAGGGGTAGGGGTAGGGGTAGGGATAGGGGTAGGGCTAGGGCTAGGGTTAGGGCTAGGGTTAGGGCTAGGGTTGGGGCTAAATTTAGGGTTAGGGTTGGGGCTAAATTTAGGGTTAGGCTTCTTTCACACTTACGTTGGTACGGGGCCGTCGCAATGCGTCGGCCCGACATACCGACGCACGTTGTGAAAATTGTGCACAACGTGGGCAGCAGCTGTAGTTTTTCAACGCATCCGCTGCCCAATCTATGTCCTGGGGAGGAGGGGGCGGAGTTACGGCCACGCATGCGCGGTCAGAAATGGCGGATGCGACGTACAAAAAAAGTTTCATTGAACGTTTTTTTGTGCCGACGGTCCGCCAAAACACAACTGATCCAGTGCACGACGGACGCGACGTGTGGCCATCCGTCACGATCCGTTGGCAATACAAGTCTATGGGCAAAAAACGCATCCTGCGGCCACATTTGCAGGATCCGTTTCTTGTCCAAAACGACGGATTGCGACGGAATGCCAAACGACGCAAGTGTGAAAGTAGCCTTATGGCTAGGGTTAGGGTTGGGGCTAAAGTTAGGGCTAGGGTTGGGGCTAAAGTTAGGGTTAGAGCTGGGATTAGGGTTAGGGTTTGGATTAGGGTTGGTATTAGGGTTAGGGTTGGCATTAGGGTTACGCTTGGGATTAGGGTTAGGTTTGGGATTAGGGTTAAGGTTAGGGTTGTGATTAGGGGTGTATTGGGATTAGGGTTAGGTTTGAGGTTAGGGTTGAGATTAGGATTAGGGGTGTGTTGGATTTAGGGTTTTGATTAGGGTTATGGTTAGGGTTGACATTAGGGTTGTTTTGGGGTAAGGGTTGTGATTATGGTTAGGGTTAGTGATTAGGATTATGGATCAGGTTGGGATTAGGGTTAGGGGTGTGTTTGGGCTAGGGTTGGAGCTAGAATTGGGGGGTTTCCACTGTTTAGGTACATCAGGGGGTCTCCAAACACGACAGCCAATTTTGCGCTCAAAAAGTCAAATGGTGCTCCCTCCCTTCTGAGCTCTGCCGTGCGCCCAAACAGTGGGTTACCCCCACATATGGGGCATCAGCGTACTCGGGATAAATTGGACAACAACTTCTGGGGTCCAATTTCTCTTGTTACCCTTGTGAAAATAAAAACTTGGGGGCTACAATATCTTTTTTGTGAAAAAAAAAATATTTTTTATTTTCACGACTCTGCATTCTAAACTTCTGTGAAGCACTTGGGCATTCAAAGTTCTCACCACACATCTAGATAAGTTCCTTGGGGGGTCTAGTTTCCAAAATGGGGTCACTTGTGGGGGGTTACTACAGTTTAGGTACATCAGGGGCTCTGCAATCGCAACATAATGCCCACAGACCATTCTATCAAAGTCTGCATTCCAAAAAGGCGCTCCTTCCCTTCCGAGCTCTGCCGTGCGCCCAAACAGTGGTTTACACCCACATATGGCGCATCAGCGTACTCGGGATAAATTGGACAACAACTATTGCAGTCCAATTTCTCCTGTTACCCTTGTGAAAATAAAAACTTGGGGGCTACAATATCTTTTTTGTGGAAAAAAAAAATATTTTTTATTTTCACGACTCTGCATTCTAAACTTCTGTGAAGCACTTGGGCATTAAAAGTTCTCACCACACATCTAGATAAGTTCCTTGGGGGGTCTAGTTTCCAAAATGGGGTCACTTGTGGGGGGTTACTACAGTTTAGGTACATCAGGGGCCAGGCGCGGGCTGGGCCGGGTGGCAGAAATGCATATGCCCCCCGGGCCGGTGTCTAAGCAGCTGCACAGGGCTGCTGGAGGACTGGCAGTGACTAATACATAGCGCACCTGTAGTGCGCGGTGGTGTCATCCCGCTAGCAGCCCTGACATGCAGGCTGCAGGGGTATGCGATGAGCAAGCTCCTAAGTGTCACTGCCACTGTCTCTGAGGGAGAGAGCCAGCAGCCAAGATGAAAGGTCAGCATACCGGCCTGTGTGTGCACGGAGCTTCAGCTTCTCCTGCTCTCATCTGCCATCCCGGCAGAGAAGGAGAGACGGGGGAAGTGCCGGGACAGTGCAGAGCTCTGAGCAGGAGAAACTGAAGAGCTGCACATGGACATCAGCCGCCCCTGCACCACAGAGGAGAGTGTGTGATGTGTGTATGAGGAGAGTGTGTGTGTGTGTGTGTGTGTATGAGGAGAGTGTGTGTATGAGGAGAGTGCGTGTGTGTGTGTATGAGGAGAGTGTGTATGTGTGTATGAGGAGAGTGTGTGTGTGTGTGTGTATGAGGAGAGTGTGTGTGTGTGTGTATGAGGAGATTGTGTATGTGTGTATGAGGAGAGTGTGTGTATGAGGAGAGTGTGTGTGTATGAGGAGAGTGTGTGTGTGTGTGAGGAGAGTGTGTGTGTGAGCTGCGTGCGTGTGTGTGTGAGCTGCATGCGTGTGTTTGTGAGCTGCGTGCGTGTGTGTGTGTGAGCTGCATGTGTGTGAGCTGTGTGCGTGCGAACTGCGTGCGTGTGAGCTGCGTGCGCGTGAGCTGCGTGTGCCTGTCATTATACAGTGGGGCCGTGCGTGTGCGTGTCATTATACAGTGGGGTTGTGCGTGTCATTATACAGTGGGGCTGTGTGTGTGTGCGTGTCATTATACAGTGGGGCTGTGAGTGTCATTATACAGTGGGGCTGTGTGGGTGTGTCATTATACAGTGGGGCTGTGCGTGTGTGTGTGAGCTGCGTGTGTGTGTGAGCTGTGTGTGTGTGAGCTGCGTGTGTGTGAGCTGTCTGTGTGTGAGCTGCGTCTGTGTGTGAGCTGTGTGTGCGTGTGAGCTGCGTGTGCGTGAGCTGCGTGTGCGTGTGAGCTGCATGTGCGTGTGAGCTGCATGTGCCCATCATTATACAGTGGGGCCGTACGTGTGCGTGTCATTATACAGTGGGGTTGTGCGTGTGCGTGTCATTATACAGTGGGGTTGTGCGTGTGCCTGTCATTATACAGTGGGGCTGTGCGTGTGCCTGTCATTATACAGTGGGGCTGTGTGCGTGTCATTATACAGTGTGGCTGTGTGCGTGTCATTATACCGTGGGGCTGTGCGTGTGTGTGTCATTATACAGTGGGGCTGTGTGCGTGTCATTATACAGTGGGGCTGTGTGCGTGCCATTATACCGTGGGGCTGTGTGTGTGCGTGTCATTATACAGTGGGGCTGTGTGCGTGTCATTATACAGTGGGGCTGTGTGCGTGCCATTATACCGTGGGGCTGTGTGTGTGCGTGTCATTATACAGTGGGGCTGTGTGCGTGTCATTATACAGTGGGGCTGTGTGCGTGTCATTATACCGTGGGGCTGTGCGTGTGTGTGTCATTATACAGTGGGGCTGTGCGTGTGTGTCATTATACAGTGGGGCTGTGCGTGTGTGTGTGTGTCATGCAGTGGGGCTGTACATGTGTGTCATACAGTGGGGCTTTATTGGTATGTCATTATACAGTGGGGCTGTGCGTGTGTGTGAGCTGTGTGTGTGAGCTGCGTGTGTGTGTGAGCTGCGTGTGTGTGAGCTGCGTGTGTGTGTGAGCTGCGTGCGTGTGTGAGCTGCGTGCGTGTGTGAGCTGCGTGCGTGTGTGAGCTGCGTGCGTTTGTGAGTCATTATACAGTGGGGCCGTGCGTGTGCCTGTCATTATACAGTGGGGCTGTGCGTGTGTGTGTCATTATACAGTGGGGCCGTGCGTCTGCCTGTCATTATACAGTGGGGCTGTGCGTGTGCCTGTCATTATACAGTGGGGCTGTGTGTGTGCGTGTCATTATACAGTGGGGCTGTGTGTGTGTGTCATACAGTGGGGCTGTGTCGGTGTCATTATACAGTGGGGCTGTGTGTGTCATTATACAGTGGGGCTGTGCGTGTGTGTGTCATTATATAGTGGGGCTGTACATGTGCGTCATACAGTGGGGCTTTATAGGTATGTCATACAGTGGGGCTGTGCGTGTGTGTGAGCTGCGTGTGTGTGTGAGCTGCGTGTGTGTGTGAGCTGCGTGTGTGTGTGAGCTGCGTGCGTGTGTGAGCTGCGTGCGTGTGTGAGCTGCGTGCGTTTGTGAGCTGCGTGCGTGTGTCATTATACAGTGGGGCCGTGCGTGTGCCTGTCATTATACAGTGGGGCCGTGCGTGTGCCTGTCATTATACAGTAGGGCTGTGCGTGTCATTATACAGTGGGGCTGTGTGGGTGTCATTATACAGTGGGGCTATGTGTGTCATTATACAGTGGGGCTGTGTGTGTGTGTCATTATACAGTGGGGCTGTGCGTGTGTGTCATTATACAGTGGGGCTGTGCGTGTGTGTGTCATTATACAGTGGGGCTGTGTATGTGTGTCATTATACAGTGGGGCTGTGCGTGTGTGTGTCATTATACAGTGGGGCTGTGCGTGTGTGTGTCATTATACAGTGGGGCTGTACATGTGCGTCATACAGTGGGGCTGTGTGGGTATGTCATTATACAGTGGGGCTGTGCGTGTGTGTGTGAGCTGCGTGTGTGTGTGAGCTGCGTGCGTGTGAGCTGCATGCGTGTGTGAGCTGCGTGCATGTGTGAGCTGCGTGCGTGTGTCATTATACAGTGGGGCCGTGTGTGTGCCTGTCATACAGTGGGGCCATGCGTGTGCCTGACATTATACAGTGGGGCTGTGCGTGTGCCTGTCATTATACAGTGGGGCTGTGCGTGTGTGTGTCATTATACAGTGGGGCTGTACGTGTGTGTCATTACACAGTGGGGTTGTGCGTGTGTGTCATTATACAGTGGGGCTGTACGTGTGTGTCATTATACAGTGGGGCTGTGCGTGTGTGTCATTATACAGTGGGGCTGTTCGTGTGTGTCATTATACAGTGGGGCTGTGCATGTGTGTCATTATACAGTGGGGCTGTGCATGTGTGTGTCATTATACAGTGGGGCTGTGCATGTGTGTGTCATTATACAGTGGGGCTATGTGTGTGTGTCATACAGTGGGGCTGTGTGTGTGGGTCATTATACAGTGGGGCTGTGCGTGTGTGTGTGTCATTATACAGTGGGGCTGTGCGTGTGCCTGTCATTATACAGTGGGGCTGTGTGTGTGCCTGTTATTATACAGTGGGGCTGTGCATGTGCCTGTCATTATACAGTGGGGCTGTGTGTGTGTCATTATACAGTGTGGCTGAGTGTGTGTCATACAGTGGGGCTGTGTGGGTGTCATTATACAGTGGGGCTGTGTGTGTCATTATACAGTGGAGCTGTGTGTGTCATTACACAGTGGAGCTGTGCGTGTGTGTGTCATACAGTGGGGCTGTGCGTGCGTGTGTGTCATACAGTGGGGCTGTGTGTGTGTCATTATACAGTGTGGCTGTGCGTGTGTGTGTCATTATACAGTGGGGCTATGTGTGTGTGTCATACAGTGGGGCTGTGTGTGTGGGTCATTATACAGTGGGGCTGTGCGTGTGTGTGTGTCATTATACAGTGGGGCTGTGCGTGTGCCTGTCATTATACAGTGTGGCTGTGTGTGCCTGTTATTATACAGTGGGGCTGTGCATGTGCCTGTCATTATACAGTGTGGCTGTGTGTGCCTGTTATTATACAGTGGGGCTGTGCATGTGCCTGTCATTATACAGTGGGGCTGTGTGTGTGTCATTATACAGTGTGGCTGTGCGTGTGTGTGTCATTATACAGTGGGGCTGAGTGTGTGTCATACAGTGGGGCTGTGTGGGTGTCATTATACAGTGGGGCTGTGTGTGTCATTACACAGTGGAGCTGTGCGTGTGTGTGTCATACAGTGGGGCTGTGCGTGCGTGTGTGTCATACAGTGGGGCTGTGTGTGTGTCATTATACAGTGTGGCTGTGCGTGTGTCTGTCATTATACAGTGGGGCTGTGCGTGTGTGTGTGTGTGTCATTGGTGCATTCACTCTGTCATTCTTTGGACTGCAGACTTGTGCTTCTCACATTGCTGGCAGTGCTGTGGTCATTTGGCGGGTGTGTGGCTGTAAGTTTGTGATTTGCATACATGCGGTCACATGCCGACTAGACTTGCATGGCCTAATGCAACTGTATTGAACAAGGCCCAAAACAGTCTAGTCGAAATGTGGCTGGGAATATATATATCGCATGCTTGCAGTCACAAGACCACCTGTTGCCGGCACCAGAGAATCTTCATATCGCATGATATGAGGATTCACACATAGTGTCTGTAGACATGTAGCATAAGATTCGACAACCCCTTTAAGGATGAGCCACTACTCATGGGCCACTGCTGTGTGCTTGCCCCCCAGGCCAAAATTTGCCAGTCAGCCCCTGTCAGGGGCTCTGCAATCGCAACATAATGCCCACAGACCATTCTATCAAAGTCTGCATTCCAAAAAGGCGCTCCTTCCCTTCCGAACTCTGCCGTGCGCCCAAACAGTGGTTTACCCCCACATATGGCGCATCAGCGTACTCGGGATAAATTGGACAACAACTATTGCAGTCCAATTTCTCCTGTTACCTGTCATGATCCCAATGGCAGGGGATCACTAAAGGACAAGCACAGATACAAACAAGCTCTAGGGCGATGGAACCTGAGCTGACCGCGACCCTGAACCTAACACACAAATAAAAGTAGCCGGGGAACGTGCCTACGATGATCCTAGACGTCTCGCTCCAGCCGAAGATCTAACTTCCCCTATTAGAAGAAACACAGACCTCTCTTGCCTCCAGAGAAATTCCCCACAGAAATAGCAGCCCCCCACATATAATGACGGTGAAATGAGAAGAAAGCACATACGCAGTATGAAAACAGTTTCAGCAAAATGAGGCCCGCTAAAGCTAGATAGCAGAGGATACAAAAGTGAACTGCGCGGTCAGCGAAAAACCCTTCAAAAAACCATCCTGAAATTACTTGAACTCATGTGCCAACTCATGGTACATGAGGAGCAATTTCAGCCCACTAGAGCAACCAGCAGCAAGAATCACATATCTGCAGGCTGGACTAAAAACCAAATAAAGCAAAACACCAAAACAGGAAAATCCAAACTTAGCTTGACCAGAAGGTTCCAGGAGCAGGGAGAAGAGGTAACAAGACACACTGGATACATTGATAACCGGCGAGGAAATGCCAGCAAAGCCAGGTTAAATAGGAAACTCCCATATCCTGATGGAACAGGTGGAACCCAGAGACCCAGGAAAGACAAGTCACCCAGTACCATCAGTAACCACCAGAGGGAGCCCAAAAATAGAACTCACAACAGTTACCCTTGTGAAAATAAAAACTTGGGGGCTACAATATCTTTTTTGTGAAAAAAAAAAATATTTTTTATTTTCACGACTCTGCATTCTAAACTTCTGTGAAGCACTTGGGCATTCAAAGTTCTCACCACACATCTAGATAAGTTCCTTGGGGGGTCTAGTTTCCAAAATGGGGTCACTTGTGGAGGGTTTCTACTGGTTAGGTACATCAGGGACTCTGCAAACGCAACATAATACCCGCAGACCATTCTATCAAAGTCTGCATTCCAAAACGGCGCTCCTTCCTTCCGAGCTCTGCCGTGCGCCCAAACAGTGGTTTACCCCCACATATGGGGTACCAGCATACTCAGGACAAATTGGACAACAACTTTTGGGGTCCAATTTCTCTTGTTACCCTTGTGAAAATAAAAACTTGGGGGCTAAAAAATCTTTTTTGTGGAAAAAAAAATATTTTTTATTTTCACGGCTCTGCATTATAAACTTCTGTGAAGCACTTGGGCATTCAAGGTTCTCACCACACATCTAGATAAGTTCCATGGGGGGTCTAGTTTCCAAAATGGGGTCACTTGTGGGGGGTTTCCACTGTTTAGGCACATCAGGGGCTCTCCAAATGCGACATGGCGTCCAATCTCAATTCCAGCCAATTCTACATTGAAAAAGTATAACGGCGCTCCTTCACTTCCAAGCTCTGCGGTGCGCCCAAACAGTGGTTTACCCTCACATATGGGGTATCGACGTATTCAGGAGAAATTGCACAACAACGTTTGTGGTCTAATTTCTCCTGTTACCCTTGTGAAAATAAAAATTTGTGGGCAAAAAGATCATTTTTGTAGAAAAAATGCGATTTTTTTTTTCACGGCTCTACATTATAAACTTCTGTGAAGCACATGGGGGTTCAAAGTGCTCACCACACATCTAGATATGTTCCTTAAGGGGTCTAGTTTCCAAAATGGGGTCACTTGTGGGGGGTTTCCACTGTTTAGGCACATCAGAGGCTCTCCAAACGCGACATGGCGTCCAATCTCAATTCCAGCCAATTCTACATTGAAAAAGTAAAACGGCGCTCCTTCACTTCCAAGCTCTGCGGTGCGCCCAAACAGTGGTTTACCCTCACATATGGGGTATCGACGTATTCAGGAGAAATTGCACAACAACTTTTGTGGTCTAATTTCTCCTGTTACCCTTGTGAAAATAAGAATTTGTGGGCTAAAAGATCATTTTTGTGTAAACAAAAGCGATTTATTATTTTCACGGCTCTACGTTATAAACTTCTGTGAAGCACTTGGGGGTTCAAAGTGCTCACCACACATCTAGATAAGTTCCTTAAGGGGTCTAGTTTCCAAAATGGGGTCACTTGTGGAGGGTTTCTACTGGTTAGGTACATCAGGGACTCTGCAAACGCAACATAATACCCGCAGACCATTCTATCAAAGTCTGCATTCCAAAACGGCGCTCCTTCCTTCCGAGCTCTGCCGTGCGCCCAAACAGTGGTTTACCCCCACATATGGGGTACCAGCATACTCAGGACAAATTGGACAACAACTTTTGGGGTCCAATTTCTCTTGTTACCCTTGTGAAAATAAAAACTTGGGGGCTAAAAAATCTTTTTTGTGGAAAAAAAAATATTTTTTATTTTCACGGCTCTGCATTATAAACTTCTGTGAAGCACTTGGGCATTCAAGGTTCTCACCACACATCTAGATAAGTTCCATGGGGGGTCTAGTTTCCAAAATGGGGTCACTTGTGGGGGGTTTCCACTGTTTAGGCACATCAGGGGCTCTCCAAATGCGACATGGCGTCCAATCTCAATTCCAGCCAATTCTACATTGAAAAAGTATAACGGCGCTCCTTCACTTCCAAGCTCTGCGGTGCGCCCAAACAGTGGTTTACCCTCACATATGGGGTATCGACGTATTCAGGAGAAATTGCACAACAACGTTTGTGGTCTAATTTCTCCTGTTACCCTTGTGAAAATAAAAATTTGTGGGCAAAAAGATCATTTTTGTAGAAAAAATGCGATTTTTTTTTTCACGGCTCTACATTATAAACTTCTGTGAAGCACATGGGGGTTCAAAGTGCTCACCACACATCTAGATATGTTCCTTAAGGGGTCTAGTTTCCAAAATGGGGTCACTTGTGGGGGGTTTCCACTGTTTAGGCACATCAGAGGCTCTCCAAACGCGACATGGCGTCCAATCTCAATTCCAGCCAATTCTACATTGAAAAAGTAAAACGGCGCTCCTTCACTTCCAAGCTCTGCGGTGCGCCCAAACAGTGGTTTACCCTCACATATGGGGTATCGACGTATTCAGGAGAAATTGCACAACAACTTTTGTGGTCTAATTTCTCCTGTTACCCTTGTGAAAATAAGAATTTGTGGGCTAAAAGATCATTTTTGTGTAAACAAAAGCGATTTATTATTTTCACGGCTCTACGTTATAAACTTCTGTGAAGCACTTGGGGGTTCAAAGTGCTCACCACACATCTAGATAAGTTGCTTAAGGGGTCTAGTTTCCAAAATGGTGTCACTTGTGGGGAGTTTCCACTGTTTAGGCACATCAGGGGCTCTGCAAACGCAACATGGCGTCCGATCTCAATTCCAGCCAATTCTGCATTGAAAAAGTCAAACGGCGCTCCTTCACTTCTAAGTTCTGCGGTGCGCCCAAAAAGTGGTTTACCCCCACATATGGGGTATTGGCGTATTCAGGAGAAATTGCATAACAAAATTTATGGTTACATTTCTGTTTTTACACTCGTGAAAATAAAAAAAATGGTTCTGAATTAAGATGTTTGCAAAAAAAAGTTAAATGTTCATTTTTTCCTTCCACATTGTTTCAGTTCCTGTGAAGCACATAAAGGGTTAATAAACTTCTTGAATGTGGTTTTGAGAACCTTGAGGGGTGTAGTTTTTAGAATGGTGTCACACTTCATTATTTTCTATCATATAGACCCCTCAAAATGACTTCAAATGTGATGTGGTCCCTAAAAAAAAATGATGTTGTAAAAATGAGAAATTGCTGGTCAACTTTTAACCCTTATAACTCCCTAACAAAAAAAAAATTTGTTTCCAAAATTGTGCTGATGTAAAGTAGACATGTGGGAAATGTTATTTATTAACTATTTTTCATGACATATCTCTCTGATTTAAGGGCATAAAAATACAAAGTTTGAAAATTGCAAAATTTTAAAAATGTTCGCCATATTTCCGTTTTTTTCATAAATAATCGCAAGTAATATCGAAGAAATGTTAACACTAACATGAAGTACAATATGTCACGAAAGATCAATCTCAGAATCAGCGGGATCCGTTGAAGCGTTCCAGAGTTATAACCTCATAAAGTGACAGTGGTCAGAATTGCAAAAATTGGCCTGGTCATTAAGTACCAAATTGGCTCTGTCACTAAGGGGTTAAACCATAATTTGCCAATATGATGAAAATTACTTGTTATATGTCAGTTATGCAATAGCTTTATTAAATTATGTTTTGTTCATTTCAGCTAAAGAAACCTGTTAGACCTGCAGATATTCTTGAAATCCTCTGTAAAATGCTGTTTTTTAGATAGGATGTCCGGGCAGAAAACAGACATCTTGACATATATGAGACTCAGAGGCAGACCTTGAAAACTAATGATTGTTTATATTTTGTTTATGCCTTTTCAATTACTACTGATGTGCAGCATTATTTGGTTTGGGCATGCGCAGAGATACCATGCCTGTAATCTTCATATAAATACTGCACCCTTTTGCAGCAAGTCAGATCTTTTCCCTTGTTATATTCTTGGGAATCTCCATAATATATTTTTATCTCTTACCTTGATCTATCACTTTTAAATTGTAACTTTTGTTCGAAATACATTTTTTTATTTAAATAAATTGTGAAGGCTGGATCTTTTGTATAAAATTCAGATTTTCATATCATGTTTTATTTTGACAAGTAAGCAATAACCTCACATTTATTTTCTTCACCTAATGTAGTGATGAGAATCTATAATTAGGAACAATCACTAATGTATTGAAGAAATATAAGCTTCAATTTATATACAGTATGTAAATTTGGTCATCACTAATTATATGATTTGTATGTATAAGAAACTAGATGTGTCGCTGATGACACGCAGATCTACCTATCCGGACCTGACCTCACCTCCTTACTTACCAAAATCCCGCACTGTCTGTCTGCAATTTCAGCCTTCTTTTCTGCTCGCTTTCTACAACTGAACATGGACAAAACAGAATTCATCATCTTTCCCCCATCTCACTCTACCCCTCCACCAGACCTATCCATCAATGTCAATGGCTGCTCACTTTCCCCAGTCCAACACGCCCGGTGCCTCGGGGTGATCCTCGACTCTGCCCTCTCCTTCAAGCCACATATCCAAGCCCTTGCCTCCTCCTGCCGTCTCAAACTCAAAAATATTTCCCGGATCCGTGCTTTCCTTGACCGCGACACCGCAAAAACGCTAGTGCATGCCCTTATCATCTCCCGCCTCGAGTACTGCAACCTCCTACTCTCTGGACTCCCCTCTAGCACTCTGGCACCGCTCCAATCCATACTACACTCTGCTGCCCGACTAATCTACCTGTCTCCCCGCTATTCCCCAGCCTCTCCCCTATGTCAAGCCCTTCACTGGCTTCCTATCGCCCAGAGACTCCAGTTCAAAACCCTCACAATGACATACAAAGCCATCCACAACCTTTCTCCTCCATACATCTGTGACATGGTCTCCCGGTACCTACCTACACGCAACCTCCGATCCTCTCAAGACCTCCTTCTCTACTCCCCTCTCATCTCTTCTTCCCACAACCGCATCCAAGACTTCTCCCGTGCTTGCCCCATACTCTGGAACTCTCTACCCCAACAGATCAGACTCTCGCCTACCATAGAAACCTTCAAAAAGAACCTGAAGACCCACCTCTTCCGACAAGCCTACAGCCTGCAGTGATCCTGAAGTTGCTGAACCGCCGCGCAACCTGCCCTACCCTCTCCTAGTGTTTCATCACCCCTCCCCAGCAGACTGTGAGCCCTCGCGGGCAGGGTCCTCCCTCCTTATGTATCCGTGTGCCTGTTATCTGCTCATGTTTAATGTATTTGTCTATATTTGCCTCGTATTCACATGTAAAGCGCCATGGAATAAATGGCGCTATAAAAATGTATAATAATAATAATAATAATAATGTATTCAAGATATTCCATTCTTTTCACTATTTGTTATTAGGAATGCACGTACATACCGTATATCACTTATACTGTACTATGTACTGTGATTTCTGTGTGCAATCTTATTAATTTATTGTTCAAAATGTTTTGTATAAAAATAATTATAGGGGTAATATATTTCCAAGGTGAAAATGCATTTTATATTAAGAGTAGCAAACAACTGTATTTAAAATCTGTAATTTGTCCTTCTTGCTCTTCTTCTGAAGTGTCAGGCTCTTGTAAGCTAGATGGTATCGTATTTTGTGCAGATTTAACAATATAAATTATATTCCCTTAGTGACTGGGCCAAATTTTTTAAAATCTGACCACTATCAATTTATGTGGTAATAACTCTGGAACGCTTCAACATATCCCATTGATTTAGGGATTGATTTTCATGACACATTATACTTTACGATAATGGTAAATTTAGGTTGATACGTATGTTTTGTGTTTTTTTTTTATAAAAAAATAATCAGAAATTTTGCAAAAATGTAAAAAAAATGTGCAATTTTCAAACTTTGAATGATTATCCCTTTAATCCAGATCATCATACCAAAGCAAAACATTAACAAATAACATTTCCCTCATGTCTGCTTTAAATCGGCACCATTTGTAAAATGTTATTTTATTTTGGTAGCATTTTAAAAGGTTTAAAAATGTAGCAGCAATTTTTTTACAAAGAAATTTAGAAATGTACAACATTTTTTATTTTGGGACCTATCAAGGTTTGAGGTGACTTTGGGGGTCCTATATATTGGCAAACCCCCCAAAGTCATACCATTTTGAAAACAGCACCCCCTGACATATTGAAAACTGCTGTCAAGCAGTTTATTAACCATTCAATGCTTTTCAGGAATTAATGCAACGTGACATGACGGGAATGAAAAAGTGTATTTTTACCTCCTAAATGTCGCTAACGTCTGAACAGGTCACTATAGCCGGCAGACTCTAAGGCAGCTATTTGGCCGTGATCTGCCATGGCAAATATCAGGACCACACAATCATGATCTTAGGGCACCAATGGGAATAAAGAGGAAGGCCCCATGCTCTGTTATCCATTTATATTATGTAGTTATTATTGACAGCAGCAACTAAGGGGTTAAATAGATATGGATGGTGCCAACACTGATCGTGACTAATGCAGCAAGTTGTCAGCTATAGTGGACAGCTGACAGTTGCTGGATTGTCACCTGTGTGGGGATGCTATTCTCTTACAGGTGCTTCTCACAAAATTAGAATATCATCAAAAAGTTAATTTATTTCAGTTCTTCAATACAAAAGTGAAACTCATATGTTATATAAAGTCATTACACACAGAGTGATCTATTTCAAGTGTTTATTTCTGTTAATGTTAACATAGTTAGTAAGGCCAAAAAAAATAAATTTTTCCATCCAGTTCAGTCTATATTCCATCAGAATAAATCCCCAGATCTACGTCCTTCTAAACAACCTAATCACTGTAAGATACAATATTGTTACCCTCCGAGAAGACATCCAGGCCTCTCTTGAACCCCTCGACTCAGTTCACCATCACCACCTCCTCTGGCAAGGAATTCCAGATTCTCACTGCCCTAACAGTAAAGAATCCTTTTCTATGTTGGTGGAAAACCCTTCTCTCCTCCAGACGCAGAGAATGCCCCATTGTGACCATCACATCACCTTCCTTGGTAAAACAAATCCTCGGAGAGATATTTGTATTGTCCCCTTTTATACTTATATATGGTTATTAGTTTCAACTATCTGCCTTAGTAGTAGACCTTCCATGATTTCTGTTATATTTATGGGTTTGTAACAGACCCCAATGAGAATTTTGTTACTATTTTTCCCTACATGTATTTCGACCCATATGGACTTGATATCCTCATTCCCTTCGCTAATATCCTCCCTTAAAGTGGACTTTAGACAAGACTTTACATAAAGACAAATCCCTCCTCCTCTCCGATTTTTACGATTCTTTCTAAACTGACTGTAACCTGTTAAGTTAACTGCCCAGTCATAGCTTTCATCTAACTATGTTTCGGTTATTCCCACTATGTACATATTTCTGCTTCTAGTTCTTCCATCTTGATTGTCAGGCTTCTGACGTTTGCGAGCATGCAGTTTAGAGGATTTTGTTTTGTAGCAATCTCCTCCCTGTTGATTGTTTTAGAAATTTTCTTACCTCCCGTCTGAGTATAATGTCTTGGGTCTTCTTTGCCACACCTCATATCCTTCATCAGTATATTTTCTTGTTTTATGTTCGTGTCTAATGTTTTTCTTCCCGTCCCCTCTTCTTCTAGTTTAACGTCCTCCTGATGAGTGTAGCGTGTCTTTTGGCGAATGTGTTTCCCAGGTTTGTTGAGGTGTAGACCATCTCTGGCGAGGAGTCTGTCATACAGGTAATTCACACCGTGGTCCAGGAATCCGAATCCTTGTTGTCTGCACCATCGTCTTAGCCAGTTGTTCACATCAAGGATCCTGCTCCATCTCCAGTTGCCATGCCCGTCTACTGGTAGGATAGAAGAAAAAAACACCTGTGCATCCACTTCCTTTACTTTCTTCCCCGACTCTTGAAAGTCCTTGCAGATTGTCGATAGGTCTTTCCTTGCCGTATCATTGGGGCCAACATGTATCAGAAGAAATGGGTGGATGTCCTTAGAACTGATGAGCTTTGATATCCTATAGGTCACATCCTTGATCTTCGCACCTGGGAGACAGCATACTTCTCTTGCGTTATGTCCGGTCTGCAGATGGCTGCTTCTGTGCCTCTTAGTAGTGAGTCTCCCACCACTACCACTCTTCTTCGCTTCTTGGCTGTACTTTTTGTTGTGACTTCTGGGTGTTGCTGTGTGTCCTTTTCTTCTTTGCTTGCTGGTAGTGCCTCATCCTTAGGTGTGCTATCTTCATCCTCCACAAGGCCTTGGTATCGGTTTCTCAGTTGTGTGGTTGGTGATGTCTCCATGGTCTTCTTGCTTCTTTTGGCCACATGCTTCCACTCGTCTGCTTTTTGAGGTTCTCTTACACTTTATTCACCTTCTATGACCAGTAGAGATGCTTCTGTTCTGTCTAGAAAATCTTCATTTTCTTTTATGAATGTCAAAGTTGCAATTATTTCTTCCGGACCCCGCACCTTTTCTTCTAAAAGGGCCAGTAGTCTACTCTTTTGGCAGGTGAAATTGGATTCTTCTTCTGGTCGATCTGTGAACATGTAGCACATGTTGCAGCTCACTATGTAGGTTATCACACCTACCATTGTGGTCCTAGATCCTGCTGACTTGCTGTGTATCTTCCTTCTTGCGTAATCTACTGTGTATAACCTTATTGTATAATCTGCTGTATTTTTTCCTGAGGGAGACTCTTTGCTTTTCCCAGAAGGCACCTGGAATATGTAAATTGTCCTCCTCAAGCTTCAATCCCTGGTTTGGCAATGCTATCAAAGCAGCTGGTCCCGGCTGTACCCAACGATCTTCTTGCTGATGGAGACTCTTCACTTTTCCCAGAAGGATGCAAATTGTCCTCCTCACACTTCAATCCCTGGTTGTTGATGATTAATGTTGATGATGATTTAATGTTGATGGTTATGGCTTACACCCAATGAAAACCCCAAGTCATTATCTCAGTAAATTAGAATACCTTATAAGACCAGCTTGAAAAATGATTTTAAAATCCGAAATGTTGGCCTACTGAAATGTATGTTCAGTAAATGCACTCAATACTTGGTCGGAGCTCCTTTTGCATCTATTAACGCATCAATGCGGTGTGGTATGGAAGCCCAGGTTGCTTTGATAGCAGCCTTCAGCTCGTCTGCATTGTTAGGTCTGGTGTCTCATCTTCCACTTGACAATACCCCATAGATTCTCTGCCAAGTCCTGCTGGAGAATGAATTTTCTCTCTCTCTCTTTTCCACCCAGAACAGGAATAGTGAAAAACTGAAGCGATGGATCCGTTTTTTTGTTTTTTTTTCACCCGGGAATACAGTGACTTCCTGTTCCGAGAGAGATTCCAGAATGGAAAATGCATGATTTTTGTTAAAAACTGGACCAGGCGCAGGATTCAGCCATTTATACCTGCATTTCATATGTTTTTGGCTGGATCAGTTGTTGTGCAGTTTTCCACCGGACAGAAAAAACGCTGCTCTGGACGTTTTCTCCATTCGCCGTAAAACTAATTTTGACGGATCCAGCAAAAAACGGATGAAACGTTGGGACATCAGGCGCAATCTGGAGCTAATACAACTGTATGAGAAAAAAACGGATCGAGCGGAAAAAAAACGGATCCTTTTTTTTAGAAATTCGACGGATTGTACCTGATGCAAAAAACCTGATGTGTGAAACTAGCCTAACCTGTGTTGTTTTCGTGCTTATTTCCTCAATGTGTTTCTTTGGGGAGCTTGAAAAACGCATGTAAAATACTCAGCTGCATTTTAAAGGGAACCTGTCACCTGAATTTGGCGGGACCGGTTTTCGGTCATATGGGTGGAGTTTTCGGGTGTTTGATTCACCCTTTCCTTACCCGCTGGCTGCATGCTGGCTGCAATATTGGATTGAAGTTCATTCTATGTCCTCCTTAGTACATGCCTGCGGAAGGCAATCTTGCCTTGCGCAGGCGTGTACTACGCAGGACATAGAATGAACTTCAATCCAATATTGCGGCCAGCATGCAGCCAGCGGGTAAGGAAAGGGTGAATCAAACACCTGAAAACTCCGCCCATATGACTGAAAACCGGTCCGCCAAATTCAGGTGACAGGTTCCCTTTAAATTGCAGAATTGCTGCATTCTGCACTAAAGAAACACTGCTTGAAATATGCATCGGAAACACATAAAAACATGAAAAACATGCATAAAAAGACTGCAGAAAAACAGAATAATAGAAGTACAGTAGATTGCTACTGCGTATTATGTTGTGGACACCGGCAGAAAAAATGTGGGAACATGGCTTTTCTATTAGGACTTTTGCACATGTTTTATAAAAAGAAAAGCAACATATTTGTGTAATTGCATTTTGTACATGCTAACTTTTTTCTTTGAAGTAACTTTATTAGTAAGTTTTTGATTGGCTTTTATTATTACCTCCACTGGGGACGAATAGTAAAAATTAAATCTGACATTCTTTTCTGCAATTTTGTATTTTTTAAATTTTACCATGAAGTATAAATTATTTGTATTCAATTTTGTAAGTCATTATGATTGCGGAGATGCCTTATATGTATATTATACTTCACTGTTTTTATTGGTTGCAATATCTTTTATTGTAAAAAGCCCAAAAATTGTATTTATATTTTGAATATTTTTTATTGCATTTTCTTTTAGTTCTAATAAAGGACTTCATTAGTTAGTATTCCAAAGCATTATTGCCTGTAATAGTATATGGCATGTCCTAATACTTACCAATGGCGGACCTGTGGTTCTTTGTTATACCTCTGGTGTCCATAGTTATGTGTCATCAACCTGCAATCACATGGTAGTGGTGACAAGAGGCTTAAGGTACCTTCACACTCAGCGACGCTGCAGCGATACTGACAACGATGTCGATCGCTGCAGCGTCGCTGTTTGGTCGCTGGAGAGCTGTCACACAGACAGCTCTCCAGCGACAAACGATCCCGAGGTCCACGGGTAACCAGGGTAAACATCGGGTTACTAAGCGCAGGGCCGCGCTTAGTAACCCAATGTTTACCCTGGTTACCAGCGTAAAAGTAAAAAAAACAAACACTACATACTTACCTACCCCTGTCTGTCCTCGGCGCTCAGCTTCTCTGCACTCCTCCTGCACTGACTGTGAGCACAGCGGCCGGAAAGCAGAGCAGTGACGTCACCGCTCTGCTTTCCGGCTGCTGTGCTCACAGCCAGTGCAGGAGCAGTGCAGAGAAGCTGAGCGCCGGGGACAGACAGCGGTAGGTAAGTATGTAGTGTTTGTTTTTTTTACTTTTACGCTGGTAACCAGGGTAAACATCGGGTTACTAAGCGCGGCCCTGCGCTTAGTAACCCGATGTTTACCCTGGTTACCAGTGAAGACATAGCTGGATCGGTGTCACACACGCCGATCCAGCGATGTCTGCAGGGAGTCCAGCGACGAAATAAAGTTCTGGACTTTCCTCAGCGACCAACGATCTCCCAGCAGGGGCCTGATCGTTGGTCGCTGTCACACAGAATGATTTCCTTAACGATATCGTTGCTACATCACAAATAGCAACGATATCGTTAACGATATCGTTATGTGTGAAGGTACCTTTAGGCTAGGTTCACACTGATTTTTTTCTTAAACCTTGTGAAAAGGGCTATGGAAACGCTCCTTTTATGGGGAGTTTTTGGTGAAGTTTTTCATTTCCTGAAAAAGTTTTGAAGAATTTTTTTCCTACAATATTCTTTGTAGCCTTTTGATTTGGCTGCACCTATATTGGATAAATTTACTTAAAGGCATCTGCAAGTAATATCTCTCTTGCAACAGTATGACACTTTAGGTTAATGGCATGTGAGGCACCACATACCAATCTTGTTCAGGGAGGAAAGGGGTTAAAGAACATGTTAACCCACATGTAAAAAATGCTATAGGTCAGTAAATTAGATGTCAGAGCTATGGAACAAGGTTTCTAATTATGAATTTTACATTTCCAGAGATATTGGCACACTTCTGTTCTATTTGTCTGTACTCATGCATTACCCAACTTTATGCTGTACCTTCTGATTTAAGAATACTTGAAAATCTTTTTAAGTTACCTATTAACTCTAACTATTAAATCATTCTTCAAGTGCTATAAGAACCTTGTATTATCACTTAATAACATGTATGTTGTAAAGTTCAGCTTACCTGGACTTGACGGCTCCAAAGAAAAGATGAAGGTTGAAGGTAGATTCCTTAAAACTCTATTAATGGATGATACCTTGAAACAGAGAATTTTAGCAACACACTATGAATATAATTAGCATACATAGATAAACACATGGGTTAAGACAAAATTGGTAAACCATTGCAACCAACAATTATCAATTTGTTACTAGGGACTGCGTAAAGTCAGACGTCATTTGGCTTTAGTCATGGAACATGATTAGTACTCTGCCTGTATTTTATTCAGGTCATCAAAATGAAACATGATTAAGATGACTACTTTGCAATCATGAGATATTATCTACATAATGCTACTCACAAACATCTACATTATGCTACTCACAAACATATTAAGGATTTTGGAACTGTAGAACTACTGTTCCCTGCCAGTCTTTCTGCCTGAATCATGATCACTCTGTAAGTGTATTAAACAATTACATCAATCAGACACCACATAATGGGATGATCAAATGGCTACGTTTTTATTCTAAGAATGTGGATTTATTTGATTTATAAATTGCTGACGTTGTTTTCCCACAATGGGCATAGTTTTATCTCCATGCACATATGTTGTAACGAACAAACTTGGTAACTTTAGGTTTAATATTTAGAAATGTGTATTATATAGAAACTATTACACTTAACTTAAATTTTTCCTACAGTTAATTCCCTTTTTCTTGAAGGCGTTGCCTGGTCTTAGCCTACAAGTCTGCAATCACTTTATGTTACTGCAGGCTTGTGAATCCGCACATTGTGAGCACAGTGCACTGTGAGGGTGCTCTGGTGCTGGGAGTGAGTGGTCATGAGACTGCAAGTTTGCGATTTGCATACTTCCGGCAACATTCTGACTACACGTGCTCGGCCTCATTCAGTACACTTGCATTGAGTGACACCGCCCACATCTAGTCGGCATTTAAGCACATGTATTCAAATTGCAAATCGGCTCCCAGTTCTGGCACCGGAGAACCCTTACAGCACGCAATATGCACGATGTGAGGATTCACAAGGTTGCAGTCTCATAGAGTGATTGCAGAATGATTGCAGACTTGTAGCCTAAGGCCAAACAATCTCTTTAATTATTGATTTCACACCCTGTTGATTAGTTAGCCTTATGTGCCATCTTTACACTGGTCCGGTCCAAGGGAAGACTGCTGATGGATAGGTATATGACCACATACGCCATCCAGTCTTGAGTTTCCTGTGTTCAGTATATTCCAATGGAGGTGGCTTAATTATGTGTATTGACACACGTCGCTCAATCAGCAGATAGGACGACCATTTAATCAGGATAAAAGGCTGGCCAATCAATAATAAAAATGGAAAGGGTATTAAGTTGCACAAGTTTATAAGGGAACTAGCATGCATTTGACAGACACAACATTTAGATACCAGTGTCAGTGATCTCATAAAGCATCAGGGTAACAACAGGCATCATGATCTTGAGTCTGCTCCACACCCGATTTAGAACTTGCTGTTAAGTCCTATTCTGGGAAGGGTCTATATGATAGATTATCATAGACTGTTATTGTAATGAGATATTCCTTTGACCTATTTTAGTGCCCTTTCTAAAATGTTCAAGAATACATTTCCTATCTAGTGTTCCAATGGTATCAGACTGTCCTGCTGATATCCTGAGACATGTCAGGACTTACACCCATGGACTAAGCTTGTTATCCTGAGGCAAATCAAGACTTACACCCATGTACTAAGATTGATATCCT
Organism: Ranitomeya imitator; assembly: GCF_032444005.1. Lineage (NCBI taxonomy): Eukaryota > Metazoa > Chordata > Amphibia > Anura > Dendrobatidae > Ranitomeya > Ranitomeya imitator. The sequence goes on along the minus strand of NC_091285.1, from coordinate 422,081,587 downwards.
GAGGTAAATCAAGACTTACACCCATGGACTAAGATTGATATACTGAGAAACGTCAGGACTTAGGCTACTTTCACACTAGCGTTAACTGCAATACGTTAAAATGCGTCGTTTTGCCGAAAAAACGCATGCAGCAAAATATTTTGCTGCATGCGTTTTTTCCCATAGACTTGTATTGGCGACGCATTGAGACGAATTGGCATTCGTCGGTATACGTCTTTCGACGGATGCGTCGAAAAGAGGCGACACGTCGTCTGGAAAAACGTAGATTGTAACGTTTTTTGGCTCCGACAATAAAACGTGTCTCGGCGCATCCGTCGGCATGCGTCTTTTGCTAGAATGAAAGTCTATGAGCGACGGATGCGTCGAGACACGTCGTACGACGCAATGCAGCGCTGCAATACGTTTTTTTCTATTGAGCATGCTCAGAAACAGGATTTTTTATCTAAATGGCCAGACATCCCCAAATCTATATAAACCTGGTCTGGGCCTTCAACCCCCACATATGCCAGCAAGACCCAGAGACAAGAAGAAGCCTCCAGCCTGCCGGACACCAAGAGCCCAGCCAGAAACCAAGAGCCCAGCCTGGACACCAAGAGCCCAGCCGGACACCAAGAGCCCAGCCTGGCAGCAAGACCCCAGCTGGACACCAAGACCCCAGCCTGGCAGCAAGACCCCAGCCGGACACCAAGACCCCAGCCTGGCAGCAAGGACCAGACACACTCCAACAGTGTGAGTATATTGCCATTTTTGTGTGTGTGTGTGTGTGCACATTTGTGTATGCCGTACTGACTACAGCAAGAGCTTTTAAAACCTGAATCCAACCTGAGGCCTGCCGTCGTCCTGCAACAGCCAGTGCCCTGCTACAGTCCAGATCCACCCTGAGGCCTGCCACTGTGAAGACATCAAGCTCCAGCCGGAGGACTGATGGCCGTGTGTGTGTGTGTGTGTGTGTGTGTGTGTGTATTTTTGTACTGCTGTGTGCTTTTGTATGTATGTGTTCACGTGCCTGCACCTTATTATGCCTTCGTCAATATTACGCCTGTTCATGTGTTATGCTTGCGTTATGACTCTGCTTGCAGGGATGTTTGTGTGCGTCTTGTTGGTTGCATGTGCATTTGTCAATGCCATATTGGTTAATGTTGATTTTTGATATATTTACTAAAGGTACCGTCACACTGAGTGATGCTGCAGCGGTACCGACAACGATCCGGATCGCTGCAGCGTTGCCGTTTGGTCGCTGGAGAGCTGACACACAGACAGCTCTCCAGCGACCAACAATCCCGAAGTCCCCGGGTAACCAGGGTAAACATCGGGTTACTAAGTGCAGGGCTGCGCTTAGTAACCAGATGTTTACCCTGGTTACCATCCTAAATGTAAAAAAACAAACGCTTCATACTTACCTTCCGCTGTCTGTCCCCGGCGCTCTGCTTCTCTGCTCTGGCTGTGAGCAAGGTGGTCGGAAAGCAGAGCGGTGAAGTCAACGCTCTGCTTTCCGGCCGCTGTGCTCACAGTGAGTGCAGGAAAGCACAGCGCCGAGGACAGACAGCGGAAGGTAAGCATGAAGGTTTTTTTTTTTTTCTTTTACACTGGTAACCAGGGTAAACATCGGGTTACTAAGCGTGGCCCTGCGCTTAGTAACCCGATGTTTACCCTAGTTACCAGCGAACACATCGCTGAATTGGCGTCACACACGGCGATTCAGCGATGTCTGCAGGAAGTCCAGTGACGAAATAAAGTGCTGGACTTTCTGCAGTGACCAACGACATCACAGCAGGATTCTGATCGCTGCTGTGTGTCAAACTGAATTATATCGCTAGCCAGGACGCTGCAATGTCACGGATCGCTAGCGATATCGTTCAGTGTGACGGTACCTTTAGAATAGTGGTTTGTGCAGCTTGTGGGTTTTTTTTTTTTTTATTGGATGTATTATTGCAAAGCCTAGTGGTCTGCAGCCTTTGGTTAGAATATGTGAGTGCTTTTTTTAAAAATTTTTTTTATTAATTTACTGTTGAAACCATTCGCAGTTGATGTACGTGTATTTAAAATAAAGAGCATTTCTGCTCCATTGTGATTTAAAAAAAAAATAAAATTATTAATAAAATGTTTATTAAAAAATTGTCCGTAGTATAATTTCATAAAGGTAAATTTAAAACAGGTGTATGTACCAATGGTTACACATGCAATACAGAGTTGGTTGAGGGTTCATTTTTTACTAAAGGTTATCCTTTAAAAGGTTTTTTGGGGGAGGTAATTTTTTTTTTTTAGTTAAACTTAAAAATATTTTTAAAGGTGTCTCACATTTTTACATTTTTTTTTTTTTTTTTGGGGACATGGAAAAGAATGGTATAACGTGCACCTGTTTTTGGGTTTGGGTGTTCACCTATTTTACACAATTTAACAGGGTGTTTATTGCTGAACATTACCTAGTTCTGGGGTGGTCTAACTATAAATCCATTATACTTATTATATTGCAGATAGAGTAGGGACCACAGGCACCAGGTCCACAGCCACCAGGTCCACAGGCACCAGGACAAAGCCACCAGGACCACAGCCACCAGGACCGCATCGTCAAATTATTGAAAGTAAGTGTTGAAGACCCCAAATCTGCTACTTCAATGTGTAGAGCAGATTGCAAGTGTCTTTTAACTTACAGACCCACCAGGTCCACAGCCACCAGGTCCACAGCCACCAGGTCCACAGGCACCAGGTCCACAGGTTACCGGAACACAATGTCCTCTTCTGGCAGCCCTCCTCCACAGCAACAGCGTGTATCGGTAAGTAAATAACCCAAAATTATTATTATTTTTTTTAAATTTTCATAAATTTTATTCACTACATGCATTTATTATGTTTACACAGGAAACAGAATCCGATGAGGAGCTGTCAGAAGGGACCGAGACGGGTGGAGATATACAAGTGGAGGAGGAACCAAGTGTAAGTAGTAGTGAATCACTTGCTTCACACCATACACCAGCACCATACATGAAACAGATTTTCAAATACAACGGAACCAAGAAAACATATACATACATTCAAACTAATTTTTTTTATCCTTTATTTCAGTCTCCTGCTGCTGCTGCTGCTGAACACCATGAAGGTTCTCCCAGGCACTCCCATCGCCGCGGTCGGCCATCAGTAAGTTGCTTTTTTTTTTGGGGGGGGGGGGGGGGGTCGATTGGTCATTTTTTTTTTTCAGTGTACTAATTTTTATTTTTTTCTTATATTTTTTTTTCTCACAGGCTTCACAGCGTGCTCCCGCAGAAGACTCTGACATAGAGATTGAAGCCCTCATCGAGGAGGTCCGACAGCGGGAGCCGCTGTGGAACATGGCTGACCGCAGGCATGCTGATACCAGTGTCACCCGTCGGCTCTGGTTGGAAGTATGCCAGAACATCTTTCCGAGGTGGGAGGACCTTCTTCCACAGCAGCAGAGCAAACTATGTAAGTATTCACTTTTCAGTGATGTTTAGAGCTGAATGTAATGTATTGTATTTACCTTTTTTTTTTTTTTCTTCATTCCTGTCTTCACAGGTGGCAAGGTTAGGAAGCGGTGGCGGTCACTGAGGGATCGTTTTAAAAGAGAATTTAACGAGGAGATGCAGGCCCGGAGTGGCTCAGCAGGAAGGAAGAAGAGGAGGTATAGATATGCCCCTAACCTCACCTTCCTAAGGGAAACCATGCTGAGTAGAGTGTAAGTATTCAACATCACAGTAAGAACCTGTCTAATCACAAAACTTTTCTTTCAGTCCGGGCTTTTTCATATCAATATATTAATTTTTTTTTTTCTTTCACAGCACCTTCTCCAGCCACCGTGCGCCTGCATCTACCTCTGCGCCCTCTGAAGCGATCCCTCCTGAGTCCGCCACCGGGGACCACGTCGGTAGGCCCCACACCTCTCACCCCTCTGTTCCATCCACTTCATCCACCTCTACCAGTGGAGCGCAGCCTTCCTTATTCGCATCTGATGGTCAACAGATAGCGTTCCCTTTACCCCACCCCTCGGACCCTGCCACCTCTACACCACCGTTAGGTTCGTGGCGGCAGCGTCAGAGGGGTCAGGAAAGGAGCTATGCTCCTGAGTTCTTGCATCTAAATGCAGGCTTCCAAAATTCATTTAAAATTTTGGGAGAACAAGTGACTGCTGGTTTCAGCATGGTGCAATCGCGCATGAGTGAAAACCACCATGAAATCAGCAGTCGCTTGGATAGGCTGCATTTAGATGTAAGTCAAGCTCCAGCAAATCTTTTTTTTCAGTCCATGCTCAGGAGCATGGAAAAGCTTTCTTTTGATCAGCAGATGCGGGTAATGAATAGCTGCCATAACGCTCTTCTGAAGGTCATCAATGAACCCCAATCTACCCCCACACCTCCCCACACATCCCAGTCCCAATTTCAACACCATGCCCCACAATATCACCGCCAGTCCCAATATCCACATCAGTCCCAATATCCACATCAGTACCAATACCCAACCCGGCCCACAACCCAAATGTATTCACCCGTGTTTTCTTCGTCTTTGCCCAGCTTTCCTTCCCCAGGAAGTTTTCCACCTACCCCAACACAACCCCCCTCTGGTCAGCCTCATTCTTTTCACCCCCCTTCCACTGCAGACCAAACAGGTAGGGTTTCCCCAATCCCACCTACCGACGTGGTCCAACCTTCCAGCCCCTCCTCCCATAGTTACTCCACCCGACACTACCAAGACCTGAGAAACTGTAATTTCCTTGTTACTCAAAAATTCTTTTTTGCCAAAAAAAAAAAAATGTTTTTGAAAATTACCAAAAACAAAAATTTTTTGGAAAATTACCAAAAAAAAATTATTTTTTTGAAATAAAAATATTTCTGGTTTACAATCTACTGTGTGTGTGTTGATTCATTAAGGTAAATATTAAAGGTTAAGTGAAAAGAAACACCAGACGTTTTCAAGGTATAACAAAATGGTTTTATATTAGCAAGCAAACCACACTTTGTGTTTTTTTTTTTTTTTTTTTTGGTTGCTACAAACAAAATTTTGACAAACACCAAACGCCAAGAAAAACATGTCACACAATCATGTCTTGCCATGGAATCCGCCCAACAGGTGACAAAAAATAATCCGCAAACTGGTCCCTCATCATAGTAACAGAACTGGTGGAGCGAACAGAGGCACTGCGGTAATCCCACAAGGATGTCTCCAATTGTTCTTCATCCAAGGTAACGGGCTCCTTTGAAATAACAAAATTATGGAGCACCACACATGCCTTGACAACATCGTCTACAGTTTTTGTTTCCAGTTTTATTGCGTCAGCAGAACTCTCCACTTTGCCGTCAATATACCGAAAGAGCACTCTACTACTCTTCTTGCTCTAGTAAGATGGTAATTAAATACCCGCTTGGTACGGTGTAATTCACGGCTGCTGTATGGTTTCAGTAGGTGCGGCGACAGTTGAAAGTCTTCATCACCTACACACACATATGGCATGGCTGGTTCACTTGTTCCTGGGAGCGGTCTTGCTGGCGGGAAATTGTATGTATCTCCATACAGGCAGCGACCCATCGGAGAGTTTTTAAACACTTGTGAGTCGTTGGACCGGCCATACGCTCCTATGTCCACAGCAAAGAATCGGCAGTTGGCGTCAGCAATAGCCATGAGTACAATGGAGAAGTATTTTTTATAGTTATAGTACTCTGATCCTGTTCCTGCCGGTTTAGCAATCCTTATGTGTTTGCCGTCCACGGCACCAACACAATTTGGGAAATTGCAATTTCTCTCAAAATGTTCGGAACTTCTCAACCAGATTTCCATTGTTGGTTGTGGGATATACTCGGGCTGTAAAGTGTCCCAAATCGCACGACATGTGTCCTTCACTATTCCACCAATAGTGGAAATCCCCAGCCTGAATTGGAAATGGATTGAAGTCAAAGACTCACCCGTAGCTAGGAAGCTGCAGAAAAAAAAAGAAAAAAAAGAATGTTAAAAAAAAAAATTGCACAGACCATCAACCAAAAAAAAACCAGTGGAATGACCTCAAACAAACCATAAAATTACATGATGCAGAAAATGCGGCGCAATGTGTCAGTGCAGTTTTCTCTGCAGCATGTAATAACATTCAATATGAGCAATGACACAAGAATAAAAAAACCAGTGGAATGGCCTCAAACAAACCATAAAATTACATGCTGCAGAAAATGCTGTGCAATGTGTCAGCGCAGTTTTTTCCTGCAGCATGTAATAACATTCAATATGAGCAATCACACAAGAATAAAAAAAACAGTGGAATGGCCTCAAACAAACCATAAAATTACATGCTGCAGAAAATGCTGCTCAATGTGTCAGCGCAGTTTTTTCTGCAGCATGTAATTACATTCAATATGAGCAATGACACAAGAATAAAAAAAACAGTGGAATGGCCTCAAACAAACCATAAAATTACATGCTGCAGAAAATGCTGCGCAATGTGTCAGCGCAGTTTTCTCTGCAGCATGTAATAACATTCAATATGAGCAATCACATAAAAAAAAGATGCTTACCGCAGTGTCACCAGGAGCCGCTCCGCCGGTGTGATGGCAAGCCTCATCCTTGTGTCCTGCCTTTGGATGACCTCCTCTAGTTTTCCAACCAAATAATCGAAATGTTCCATTCTCATCCATACATAATTGTAGAATTTCTGTGGGTTGCACCGCAACTCCAGATAGAGAGTGGACTGGACACCCCTGGTCATCCGCAGCTCATTGATTGGATGTATCCAGAATCGTCGCACTCTCCGTTGCATCCTCTGTCTTTCTGCTGCCGCCTCCTTCTCACGCACTATGATATCCAGGCGATTCGTCTCAAATATAACTTCAGTAACCAAACTCGAAATCCTCCCAATTACACCATCCATCATTGCCACTAAACTAAAACCCTCAAAGATGGCCTGTAAATAAAGTTATTATATAGATTTCCCTTAGTTTCCAGTAGCCAATCAAATTTTGGTGCCTCCCATTTTAACAACGGATCCGTCGTAAAAACGGATGCAACGGATGGTAAAAACGTATGCAACGTATGCAACGCATCCAGCATTTCAACGGAACCGTTTATCGGATTTGCGATGGATCCGTCGAAATGCTGTATGCGTTGCATACGTTTTGCAGTTTTGTGACGCATCCGTTTTTTCGGGAAAAAGACGTTTTTGTGACGGTTTGCAGTTAACGCTAGTGTGAAAGTAGCCTTACACCCATGGACTAAGCTTGATATCCTGAGACACGTCAGAACTTACACCCATCGAATAAGCTTAATATCCTGATACACGTCATGACTTACACCCATGGACTAGCTTAATATCCTGAGACACATCAGGACTTACACCCATCGACTAAGCTTGATATCCTGATACACATCAGGACTTACACCCATGGACTAAGCTTGATGGCCTCTGTGCTTTCCACCACATTGCAATTGCAAAGTTTATTTAGCAGTTCCAGATTATTCTGCCTTTCGCAGCTACAAACATATATCACTGCAAATTATTAAGCTGCAAATTGTTCTCGGTACTCTCAACATGAGCCTCCATGTCCAGCTCAATCATCAAGATAATCATGTTAGTAAGTGCAATAGAAAAATGAAAACTAACAGCTAATATAGTCTGTATTTATCCATGCAGTGATCCAGCCAGGGATTTATTTGGCTAGATCCCACCTAGATCTCCATCTAATATATTGGATATGGGACTGACAGTGCTCAATCTTCAAGAAAACTCTCTACGCTAAACAATAATTATCCTAATTGTTGGGAATCCATCATAATATTATTTTGTATGAGGCCAGATCAGTTTATAGCAGTCTGTGACCTAAATCCCAGTTTATAATTTTATGTAAAGTTTCTCACACTGTGCAGCTAATACTGGAGTTTGGGCATTTCAGCATTTTATCCAGGATTAAATGCAATTTTGGAATGTAATATATTGTAAATTCTGGATTATGTATAAATACATTAATGCATCAGCTGTAGGAGTAAAAAATCTACTTACATACTATTAAAAAGTCTCACATTCGGGTTAATGTACGAAAGTTAAGTGAATTTGGAAAGTGTTTCAAATACATAGAAGGGAATTTATCATTCTCTATATGCCAGTATTCTGGAATAAAAAAAGTGACAAACTATGGCGGACACCTAATTAGCACAATAATTTGTGACTGTTTTATGTTTTCTAACACTCGCAGCAGTTTTTGACAAAAAGACAGAAGTTAGTGGAAGGGACAAGGCCTCTCGTAACCTGACAAATGCAGTAGAATTTACACCAGAAATCGGCAAAAGTCATAGCATAAATCTGACTTTCTGCTGTGTGGACTGCCAGAATTGGACTTAAAGGAAACACTGTACAAAATGCCATAAATTTCTCCCATAATCTATAGTTGCCTCTGTATGTAGTTGTTCGTACTTACACTTGGAATTTTGTCTTCAGGACAGATCCTCTCAGTAAGCAATCTTTCTCGAATCTCCCATGCAAATATGGATGGATATTCCCATTTAAGTTGAGCGATTTTTTCTACCACTTTTGGGGTAGCTAGTCTTGGCTTGCTTCCTCCCATTGCTTTAGGCTCTACAAATCCAGTCTGGTAATAGCGACCTAAAATTTTACTTACACATCCATTGGATACCTGAAATATGTTAGAAATATTGATGCTGACAACAAGTAAGATCATCATTGTTTATAAGCAAGCACAAATAGTGTGGCATACAACAAATTGCGATAACAATTCTGAAATCTAGTATTAGTGGGATTTAGATACATGAGATTAGATGAGAAGTGCCAGATATTCAAATATGTTGGACCTTCAAATAAAAAATACATAAAGTGATCAACATAAATGAGTACACCCTTTTGAAAAGTAAGATTTGAATTAATATCTCATTGAACTCAACTATTTCCCAAATTTTGACAAGACTGAGTTTCATAGAACACTGTTTTCAACCCATAACATGAAAGTAAGGTTAATAATATAACACTCATTACAAAATCTTCAAATTATTGATCCAAAAATGAGTAAACTCCATATAAAAACTACTACAGTTAGTATTTTGTATGACCTTCATGATATATACGGACATCAACAAATTTTCTAGGCATGGGATGAACAAGGTGGCGACATATTGCAACATTTATATTTTTTCTATTCTTCAGGAACTGCCTATTTTAGAGCCTGGATGCTGGATCAAGAATGATGCTCAACTTGTCTCTTCAGAATCCCCCATAGGTGTTTGATTGGGTTCATATCAGGACATGTACTTGGCCACTGAAAGACTTTCATCCTGTTCTTCTCCAAAAATGCAACAGTGACTTTAGATGTGTGTTTTGGATCATTATCATGTTGGAAATATACACATCTACCAAGGGCACAGAGTGATGGTGGCATCTTCTCTTTCGATATAGAGCAGTACATCTGTGAATTCATATTTTATCAAACTCTAAGACGCATCGGACCATAAGACGCACCTGGGTTTTAGAGTAAGAAAGTAGGGAAAAAAATTGAAGCAAAAATGAGGTCAATTCTTTACTTAATATCCCCTATCCTGGAATATATGGTAACCTCATCCCCATCCTGATACACATGGCCCCCTCATCCCTATCCTGGCATGCATGACCCCCTTATCCCTATCCTGGCATGCATGGCCCTCATCCCAATCCTGGTATGCATGGCCTCCTCATCCCTAGCCTGGTATGCATGTCCCCCTTATCTCCAACCTGGTAGGCATGCCCCCTCTTCCCTATCCTGGTAGTAATGGTCGCCCTCATCCCCATCCTGATATGCAGGGACCCCATCTTGTCCTAGTATGCATGGCCCCATCCCTATGCTGGTATGCAGGACCTCATCCTTAACCTGGTATGATTGGCCCCCATACCCATCTTGGTATGCATGGCCCCATCCTATCCTGGCATGATTGATCCCCACCCTCAAACTGGTATGCATGGACCTATCTGATATCATTAAAAAAACCAAACCATTACACTTACCTTCCCAGCGCTCCCTCACAGCATCTTGTTCCAATGCCAGCAGCTGTTTTATGCTTGTAAGCAGTGCATGGCAGGGACGTCATGCGCTGCTTGCAAGTCAAATTTCAGCTGCCTGAATACTCACTGCTCTGCATGCCGGGACTGTATACGTGGAGAGCAGTGAGCATTCATTGCTCTTTAATAGCGAGCACAATGTCAGCCAAATTCTTTCTGCAGCTGCTGCTGGTCACGTAAGAAATATGAATATTCACCGCATTCTACTCTCACGGGCATGCAATTGCGGTGAATATTCATTCCCTTTAGTATCGGCATACATAGGCACCATTAAATTTTCTTTGTACTCACCTTTGAGACATGATACAGTTCTGAAGCCATAATTACCAAAAACATTCATCCTCATCACTCCAAAGGATAGAGTCCCAATAGTGCTCATATTTTTACGCATGGGCCATGGCAAATTGTAGGTGGGCTTTTTTGTGCATGAGTTTTAGGAGAGGCTTACTTTGTGGATGATACCCATGCATGCCATTCTTCTGCAGTGTACACTCACTCTGGTTTGGCTTATTACTTCTTTAGCTAACTGCAGTGAACTTGCATGTCGATTTTCTTCAACCGTTCTCAGAAGAAACTTCAGGTTAGGTTTTCATTTCTGTGGTCTGCCTGGATAAAAATTATTTGCTTTTCTCGATTATTGTGACATTTCTCTTCAATGCTGTGGTATTGCTGACAGAATTAAATGGGAAGGGGTTAAGTAATACCCATTTATAGTCAACTGTCTGCTAGACACCATTTTAATAAATTATTAGACCTACATGTGGTTGAATTCTTGTTAATAAAAAATGTATAGTCTAAACTTTAGCGAAGATTTTTATTGGGGTGTACACATATTTGCAACATGGACGTCAATTAATTTATTAGTAAAATTTCATTTTTAGGTGTGAAGAATAAAAAATCTTGTTGGGAATCAATCCACCACATTTGTGGGAGTATTTTGTAGTATGATATCCCAAATAAAATATTGATTCTGAAATGAAATCAAAGGTTTTCTGACAAATCTGTTGTGTTGAGCCGTTTAAGCTGAACACTGGATATCTCACTAAAAATATAAAAGGCAGCCAAATTAAAATATCCACACATGACAACACAACCAGCCTTGGCATCACTACTGCACCTATAAACCACAGCTCTAGAGATCATTCTTTCAGAATCTTTACAGTATAAGAGAAGCACTCCAGTATCTCAGTGCCTGGTTATCAACCCTGTGGTGAGCTCTTTCTTATTATCCTGCTTGTTTTATTTTGCCTTTACTACTTTTGACCAGACTTTCCTCACTTTTTGACATTGCATTGTTTAACCAATTTTGGATCTGACATTCATCTGCCTGTTTCCAACCTGAATCTGTCTTGACAGTGTTTCTTACTCAGCCACTATCTTCTGTCTTGCTGTCAACTGTCCACAACTTCTTGTAGAAATTAGGGGTCAAAAAGAAAGAACAACATATGTTCTACAGCCCAGAATATTCTGCAACTATTCCCATAAATGGTCTCTTGGAACTGCCCACTGTCTCTCTCTGACAAGCATATGTCATGTCCATCTTGATCTCTCTACTTCTTCAAGATGCCGTCCATTGTGCCTTCCATCTGCATTAAATCTACTACGGTAGTTAACCAGTAACTGAAATTCAGGTATACGCTTGGGCTGAAACACAGAGGGGTAACAGTAACAGTAAAAACCATCCAAGGAATAGATGAAAGTAAGCAGAATTTCTAAAGTGCTCACTAGAGAAATGCAAAAGGTTGCTGAAATGGTCCCTATGCTTAAAGAGCTTGAATGGGAATGTGTTTAGCTATCGCAAAATCTCTATGACCGCATATTTCTGGCATATCCACTGCAAGAGAGCTTAACTTCATGTATCCGTATCAGGCCCCTTTTCCTGAACTTTAGCACTATTATGGAATATATTGAAACAATTTATGAGAATCCGTACAAGACCGAGTTAGTTGGCTATGCCGGTCCTCCAGACCTGTCAAAACTAAATATAATTTTGGAGGATTACTGCTTGTCACGTCTCCCGCATCCCCCTCTGGCTCTTCTCATACTTACCTGTCCCGGCGTGCCGCTCCTGCCTCTTCTGCTGGGTCTTCTTCCGGCTCCCGATGTGCGCGTTCGTCTCTGCGCGCTCCTGGGCTGTCCGCGCGCCGCCTGTTCTCCTCTCTTCTTCCTTCCTCGCTGGACCCTGGTTCTCAGCGCCGGCACGTGCGCACTTCACCTTCCTGCTCTCTCGGCACGCGTGCAGTCACTCAGGCTGGTATACGCTCTCTCCGCTCCTCCCCTTCCTGATCCAGGAGGGATCCTGACCCGGAAGTGCTGCGCAACTCCTGCAATATCACGTAGCCTCTCCCCCTACTCTTTGCCTGATTGTCATTTGTCCTCATTTGACCCAGGTCCCGCCATACCTTGCTCTGTCCTGTGCGTCCACCATACCTTGCTCTGTCCTGTGCATCCACCTTACCTTGCTCTGTCCTGTGCGTCCGCCATACCTTGCTCTGTCCTGTGCATCCGCCTTACCTTGCTCTGTCCTGTGCGTCCGCCATACCTTGCTCTGTCCTGTGCGTCCGCCATACCTTGCTCTGTCCTGTGTGTCCACCATACCTTGCTCTGTCTTGTGCGTCCGCCATACCTTGCTCTGTCTTGTGCGTCTATCATACCCTGCCTGTTTTGTGTTACCGCCATACCCTGCCTGCCCTGTGTGTCTCCGTTACAGCCAGTTCAGCGTCTTCTCCGCTCCTACTTTCTGTCCCCGAGTATCAGCTTCCACGGCAATAGTCTCCCTCGGGCCTGCCCCTAACGCTCCCTGTATTGGGGTGGTCCACCTGGTTAGCTCACCCTTGGGAGGTTCGTAGTCGCGGTACTGTGGGTTCACTCTAGGAGGTTCGGAAGATCTGACACTGCTGATACTTAATGGAACGACCATGCACTCAAGTTCCAATTTCATTGGGATTAAGAACCTATTCACATATAAACTAACACAGGATTTCAACAACCATGGACAAATGGTGAAGGATTTCAATAGACCATGGTCTCATGTAGACCATGAGCATGTCTACGTGAAAGATATCAGGAGCAAATGAGTTAAACTTGGACTTTAACCCCTTTACTCCCAAGGGTGGTTTGCACGTTAATGACCGGGCCAATTTTTACAATTCTGACCACTGTACCTTGAGGTACTATGAGGTAATAACTCTGGAACGCTTTCAGGGATCCTGGTGATTCTGACATTGTTTTCTCATGACATACTTTATTTCATGATAGTGGTAAAATTTCTTTGATATGACTTGCGTTTATTTGTGAAACAAATGGAAATTTGGTGAAAATTTTGAAAATGTCGCAATTTTTCAGCTTTGAATTTTCATGCCCTTAAATAACACAGATATGTCAAACAAAGTACTTAATAAGTAACATTTCCCACATGTCTACTTTGCTTCAGCACAATTTTGGAAGAAATTGGTTTTTGTTAGGAAGTTATAAGGGTTTAAAGTTAAACAGCAATTTCTCATTTTTACAACATAATTTTTTTAGGGACCACATCACATTTGATGTCACTTTGAGGGGTCTATATGATAGAAAATACCCTAATGTGACGCCGTTCTAAAAACTGCACCCCTCAGGGTGCTTAAAACCACTTTCAAGAAGTTTATTAACCCTTCTACACAAAGAAAATGGGACCTCTATAGGACCTGTGCACAACATATACCGTATGGAAATAAACATACTAGAAATAGGAGGAATCCAATATGGCTAAATAGAGCTGTAAGGGGCGCAATAAGAGACAAAAAGAAAGCATTTAGAGAATTAAAGGAAGTAGGTAGTGATGAGGCATTAAATGAATACAGATAATTAAATAAATTCTGTAAAAAGCAAATCAAGGCAGCAAAGATTGAGACAGAGAGACTCATTGCCAGAGAGAGTAAAAATAATAACAAAATATTCTTTAACTACGTAAATAGTAAGAAACTAAAAAATGATAGTGTTGGCCTCCTTAAAAATAGTCTGGGTGAAATGGTGGATGAAGATGAGGAAAAAGCCAATATGCTAAATGACTTTTTTCATCAGTATTTACAAAAGAAAATCCCATGGCAGACAAAATGATCACTGATAACAAAAATTCCCCATTAAATGTCACCTGCTTAACCCAGCAGGAAGTACGTCGGTGTCTAAAAATCACTAAAATTGACAAATCTCTGGACCCGGATGGGATACACCCCCGAGTACTGCAGGAATTAAGTACAGTCATTGATAGACCATTATTTTTAATCTTTAAAGACTCCATAATAACAGTGTCTGTACCACAGGACTGGCATATAGCAAATGTGGTGCCAATATTCAAAAAGGGGACAAATTATAGGCCAGTAAGCTTAACCTCTACTGTGGGTAAATTCCTGTAGGGCATTCTAAGGGATGCTATACTGGAGTATCTGAAGAGGAATAACCTCATGACCCAATATCAACATGGGTTTACAAGGGACCATCCCTGTCAGAGTAATCTGATCAATTTCTATGAAGAGGTAAGTTCTGGACTGGACCAAGGGAACCCAGTGGACGTAGTGTATATGGACTTTTCAAAAGCTTTTGACATGGTGCCACACATATAAAATACATAAAATGATACATAAAATGAGAATAATGGGGATAGGGAAAATATGTGTAACTGGGTTAAGAGCTGGCCCAGGGATAGGAAACAAAGGTTGTTTATTAATGGAGCACACTCGGACTGAGTCGTGGTTAGCAGTGGGGTACCACAGGGGTCAGTATTGTGCCCTCTTCTTTTTAACATATTTATTAATGACCTTGTAGGGGGCATACAGAGTAGAATTTCAATATTTGCAGATGACACTAAACTCTGCAGGGTAATCAATGCAGAGTCGGACAATTTTATATTACAGGATTTATGTAAACTAGAAGCTTTGGTTGATAAATGGCAAATGAGCTTTAATGGGGATAAATGTAAAGGTACCTTCACACTAAACGACGCTGTAGCGATCCAGACAACGATCCGGATCGCTGCAGCATCGCTGTTTGGTCGCTGGAGAGCTGTCACACAGATGCAGGGCCGCGCTTAGTAACCCGATGTTTACCCTGGTTACCATCCTAAAAGTAAAAAAAACAAACGCTTCATACTTACCTTCCGCTGTCTGTCCCCGGCGCTCTGCTTCTCTGTACTGGCTGTGAGCACAGCGGCCGGAAAGCAGAGCGGTGACGTCACCGTTCTGCTTTCCGGCCGCTGTGCTCACAGTGAGTGCAGGAAAGCACAGCGCCGGGGACAGACAGCGGAAGGTAAGTATGAAGCGTTTGTTTTTTTTACTTTTAGGATGGTAACCAGGGTAAACATCGGGTTACTAAGCGCAGCCCTGCGCTTAGTAAACCGATGTTTACCCTGGTTACCAGCGAAGACATCGCTGAATCGGTGTCACACACGCCGATTCAGCAATGTCAGTGGGAGAGCCAGCGGCCAAATAAAGTTCTGGCCTTCTAGCCCCGACCAACGACATCACAGCAGGATTCTGATCGCTGCTGCGTGTCAAACTGAACGATATCGCTAGCCAGGACGCTGCAACGTCACGGATCGCTAGCGATATCATTTAGTGTGAAGGTACCTTAAGGTCATGCACTTGGGTAGAAGTAATAAGATGTATAACTATGTGCTTAATTCTAAAACTCTGGGCAAAACCGTCAATGAAAAAGACCTGGGTGTATGGGTGGATGACAAACTCACATTTAGTGGCCAGTGTCAGGCAGCTGCAACAGAGGCAAATAAAATAATGGGATGCATTAAAAGAAGCATAGATGCTCATGAAGAGAACATAATTTTACCTTTATACAGATCACTAGTTTGACCACACTTAGAATACTGTGTACAGTTCTGGTCTCCGGTGTATAAGAAAGACATAGCTGAACTAGAGTGGGTGCAGAGAAGAGCGACCAAGGTTATTAGAGGACTGGGGGGTCTGCAATACCAAGATAGATAATTACACTTGGGGCTATTTAGTTTGGAAAAACGAAGGCTAAGGGGTGATCTTATTTTAATGTATAAATATATGAGGGGACAGTACAAAGATCTTTCTAATTATCATTTTAATCATATACCTGAGACAGGGACAAGGGGGCATCCTCTACATCTGGAGGAAAGAATGTGTAACGAAGTTGTCCACTACTATAACTTTTTTTTTCATAAATCTTGCTATTATGTGCCACTGAAAACATCCACTGTGTTTATTTTAGCAATATTACCTTTTATCATGCTGTAGAAGCACATCTTCAGTGCTGGATTCAGCTCTCATGGGGTTAATCGACAACTCCCTTTCTCCTGAATTGTGCTGTAATACTACAAGTTCCATGATGCATTGCACTGACCTGTAAGCCCCTTAGCACACCCACTCCAAAAACACACCCAAACCCCTCCTCTCCCTCCTCTCTTCAAAAAGATTTGTGATGTCTTTTCTGTCCAACCTCATATTTTACATTTGTCCAACCCACACTCCATTACACACAGATAGATAGATAGATAATAGATAGATATGGGATGGATAGATAGATGCAGATAGAGATATATCTATATATCTATATCTATTTCCATAGATATGTCCATATCCATGTTTCTAAACCCCTTCACCCCTTTTTTCGTTTTTGTCTATCGCTCCCCTTCTTTCCAGAGCCATGATTTTTCTGTCAATATGGCCATGTGAGGGCTTGTTTTTTTATTATTATTATTATTATTTATTGTTATAGCGCCATTTATTCCATGGTGCTTTACATGTGAGGAGGGGTATACATAATAAAAACAGGTACAATAATCTTAAACAATACAAGTCCAGGAGGAGTGAGGACCCTGCCCGCGAAGGCTCACAATCTACAAGGGATGGGTGAGAATACAGTAGGTGAGGATAGATCTGGTCATGCAGCGGTTTGGTCGATCGGTGGTTACTGCAGGTTGTAGGCTTGTCGGAAGAGGTGGGTCTTCAGGTTCTTTTTGAAGGTTTCGATGGTAGGCGAGACTCTGATGTGTTGTGGTAGAGGGTTTCAGAGTAGGGGTGATACGCGAGAGAAATCTTGTATATGATTGTGGGAAGAGGAGATAAGAGGGGAGTAGAGAAGGAGATCTTGTGAGGATCGAAGGTTGCGTGTAGGTAAGTACCGGGAGACGAGGTCACAGATGTATGGAGGAGACAGGTTGTGGATGGCTTTGTACGTCATGGTTAGGGTTTTGTAGTGGAGTCTCTGGGCAATGGGGAGCCAGTGAAGGGATTGACAGAGGGGAGAGACCAGGGAATAGCCGGGGGACAGGTGGATTAGTCGGGCAGCAGAGTTTAGAATAGATTGGAGGGGTGCGAGAGTGTTAGAGGGGAGGCCACAGAGCAGGAGGTTGCAGTAGTCAAGGTGATTCGTGAAATATTTTTGAGTTGAAGTCGGCAGGAAGTGGAAAGGGCTTGGATATGTGGTTTGAAGGAGAGATCAGCGTCAAGGATTACCCCGAGGCAGCGAGCTTGTGGGACTGGGGAGAGTGGGCAGCCATTTACTGTAATGGATAGGTTCGTTGGTGGGGTCGCGTGAGATGGGGGAAAGATGATAAATTCTGTTTTGTCCATGTTAAGTTTCAGAAATCTAGCAGAGAAGAAGGATGAAATAGTGGACAGACATTGAGGGATTCTGGTTAGCAGGGAGGTGATATCTGGTCCAGAGATGTAGATCTGTTTGTCATCAGCATAGAGGTGATACTGAAAGCCATGAGATTCTATGAGCTGTCCCAGGCCAAAGGTGTAAATGGAGAAGAGCAGGGGCCCAAGGACTGAACCTTGTGGGACTCCGACAGATAAGGGGCGAGGTGAGGAGGTGGTGTGTGAGTGGGAGACGCTGAATGTCCGGTCTGTTAGGTATGATGAGATCCAGGATAGGGCCAAGTCTGTGATGCCAAGGGATGAGAGGGTCTGTAATAATAGGGAATGGTCCACTGTGTCAAAGGCAGCCGACAGGTCGAGGAGGAGGAGGACAGAGTAGTGTCGCTTGCTCTTGGCGGTTAAGAGGTCATTGGTGACCTTAGTTAGGGCAGTTTCAGTGGAATGGTGTGACCGGAAGCCGAAGGAGGAAGAGAGAGTTAGAAGTTTAGTGGCAGCTGAGAGGGAAGTGTCAATGGGGATGTTGAAGTCGCCCATGATTATAGTGGGGATGTCCGCAGAAAGGAATTGAAGTAGCCAGGTGGTGAAGTGGTCAAAGAAGGTGGTGGCTGGCCCTGGGGTGCGGTAAATGACAGCCAGTTGGAGGTTGGAGGGGGAGTAGATGCGCACAGAGTGCACCTCAAAGGAAGGGAGGGTAACAGAGTAACAGAGGGTGGCAGTGGGATTGGGGTGAAGGAGCAGTTATCTGACAGGAGAAAACCAACTCCTCCGCCATGTTTGCTGCTGGGGCCATGTCATGTAACAGAAAATGTGAAAAAAATTCAACGTGTGATGAAATTGCAAAAAAGTGTAATCCCACACTTGTTTTTTGCTTGGCTTTTTTGCTTGTTTCACTAAATGCTAAGGCTGTGTGCACACGTTGCGGATTTAATTGCAGTTCCGCAGCTTTTTTTGCCGCACAGAATTGCATCAAATCCGCAGTGTAGTGCACAACCAATGTAAGTCTATGGAAGCCGCAGACTTGTTTTGCATATGCTGCGGAAATAGCCGCACTGAAACACAGCTTTTTTTTTCTCCACAGCATGTCACTTCTTTTGTGCGGAACTGCAGCGTTTCTGCACCCATAGACTTGCATTGAGTCGGGCACATCCGCAGCAAAACAGCAGATGTAAAAAAGATATGCAGTTTTGCTGCGGATGTGGGTTCAAGAAACGCTGCAGTTCGGGAGGAGGCAAGTGTGTGGGCGGTGACTGTGTATGTGTGTAGGTGGACTCTGCGGGCTGTTCAGATGTGTGCGGGACTGTTTGGGTGTGTGCGGGACTGTTTGGGACTGTTTGGGTGTGTGCGGGGCTGTCAGGGTGTGTGCGGGTCTGTGTGGGACACAACATCCAGTCTGCAGCTAATCCGGACGTAATCCGGACAGTGAGTGGACACGCACTCTACACTATCCATACATCTATCAATAGATCCATCTATCCAGATATATCTATAGATAGATATATGAATAGATAGATGTATGGATCTATAGACCTATCTATATGTAGATCTATCTATCTATCTATCTATCTATCTATCTATCTATCTATCTATCTATCTATCTATCTATCTATCTATCTATCTATCTATCCATCTCATCTATCATCTATCTGTGTATCTGTGTGTAATGGAGTGTGGGTTGGACAAATTTAAAAGAGGAGGTTGGACAATAATTACATCACAAATTTTTTTTTGTTCAATAATACTTTATTTAGCTTTCAAAAACGCATACAAAAAGCACATTAAAAACGCATAAAAATGGCACCAAAAACTGCATCAAAAACAAATAAAAAAAATGTATCAAAACCGCCCAAAAAGCACCAAAAACTGAATCAAAACCGCACAAAAAACGCACCAAAAACTGCATTAAAACCTGAATCAAAATCGTACAAAAACTGAATCAGGCCATGTTCACATGCTCAATTGGGTTTAGATCTGGAGATTGACTTGGCCATTGCAGAATGTGCCACTTTTTGGCACTCATGAACTCCTGGGTAGCTTTGGCTGTATGCTTGGGGTCATTGTCCATCTGTACTATGAAGCGCCGTCCAATCAACTTTGCAGCATTTGGCTGAATCTGGGCTGAAAGTATATCCCGGGAAACACTTCAGAATTCATCCGGCTACTCTTGTCTGCTCTTATGTCATCAATAAACACAAGTGACCCAGTGCCATTGAAAGCCATGCATGCCCATGCCATCACGTTGCCTCCACCATGTTTTACAGAGGATGTGGTGTGCCTTGGATCATGTGCCGTTCCCTTTCTTCTCCAAACTTTTTTCTTCCCATCATTCTGGTACAGGTTGATCTTTGTCTCATCTGTCCATAGAATACTTTTCCAGAACTGAGCTGGCTTCTTGAGGTGTTTTTCTGCAAATTTAACTCTGGCCTGTCTATTTTTGGTATTGATGAATGGTTTGCATCTAGATGTGAACCCTTTGTATTTACTGTCATGGAGTCTTCTCTTTACTGTTGACTTAGAGACAGATACACCTACTTCACTGAGAGTGTTCTGGACTTCAGTTGATGTTGTGAACGGGTTCTTCTTCACCAAATTAAGTATGCGGCGATCATCCACCACTGTTGTCATCCGTGGACGCCCAGGCCTTTTTGAGTTCCCAAGCTCACCAGTCAATTCCTTTTTTCTCAGAATGTACCGAACTGTTGATTTTGCTACTCCAAGCATGTCTGCTATCTCTCTGATGGATTTTTTCTTTTTTTTCAGCCTCAGGATGTTCTGCTTCACCTCAATTGAGAGTTCCTTTGACCGCATGTTGTCTGCTCACAGCAACAGCTTCCAAATGCAAAACCACACACCTGGAATCCACCCCTGACCTTTTAACTACTTCATTGATTACAGGTTAACGAGGGAGACGCCTTCAGAGTTAATTGCAGCCCTTAGAGTCCATTGTCCAATTACTTTTGGTCCCTTGAAAAAGAGGACGCTATGCATTACAGAGCTATGATTCCTAAACCCTTTCTCCGATTTGGATGTGGAAACTATCATATTGCAGATGGGAGTGTGCACTTTCAGCCCATATTATATATATAATTGTATTTCTGAACATGTTTTTGTAAACAGCTAAAATAACAAAACTTGTGTCACTGTCCAAATATTTCTGGCCCTAACTGTATATATGCTTCTTTATGTTATATTGCCACCATCACATTAATAGGACCAATCAGTCGAGCAATAATATAATAATAATATAGAGAATATAGAATATAGAGGTTCTTCCTTGCGATAGATAGGACTAAGTTTTTTGTATTAGCGATATCGGCACTAGGTGAATTCAGTGGTGTGGTAGTGCGCATGCGCAGTCTTCCTCTGCTCGGGATCTTCCTATGACGCTTATATGTTGTATGTTCTGTTATATATTATATGTTGTATGTTCTGTTATATGTTGTATGTTCTGTTGTATGTTATATGTTGTATGTTCTGTTGTATGTTGTATGTTATATGTTGTATGTTCTGTTGTGTTATATGTTGTATGTTATGTTGCATGTTGATGTATGTTGTCTGTTATGTGTTGTATGTTGTATGTTATGTTATATATTATATGTTGTATTTTCTGTTGTATGTTGTATGTTCTGTTGTATGTTATATGTTGTATGTTCTGTTATATGTTCTATGTTATATGTTGTATGTTCTGTTGTATGTTGTATGTCATATGTTGTATGTTCTGTTGAATGTTATATGTTGTATGTTCTGTTGTATGTTCTGTTGTATGTTATATGTTTTATGTTACATGTTTGTGTTTTTTTTTACATTCAACACATTAGCCGGATGATGGAACTACTAGGATGATGGAACTACTACTGTCCCATCATTGGCTAATGTGTCACTCACTGTCACTGTAGCAGGCATAGCCCGATGGGAATTGTAGTGCAATTGTAGTGTAATTGTAATGCCTGCACACAGAGACACACACACCAATGACCCCCCCGCCCGAAGCAGACACCAGCATGGCCAGTGGACCCACCGCACAGACCCGCAGACCCCAGCACTGCCCGGCACTGGCACATCCCGGCGCAGCCACGCAGAACCCCTCGCACCTGCACATCCCACCACAGCCCCACCGCACTGCAGCCCCACCGCACCGCCCGGCGCCCGCACATCCTGGCGCAGCCACGCAGACCCCCTTGTGCCCGCACATGCCAGCGCAACCCAACCGCACCGCCCGGCGCCCGCACATCCCGGCGCAGCCACCCAGACCACCTCACATTTGCACATCCCAGCGCAGCCCCGCCCATCCCAGCACAGCCCCGTCCATCCCAGCACAGCCTGCACATGCCAGCCTAGGCCCGCCCGCACATCCCAGCAGCCCCCAGCACTGCCCACAGGCCAGTCACTCTTGATGAGTGACCGCTGTCTGTGGAGGCTGGGTCACTCCTACTGATGACGTCACGTCAATTCCAGAGTCACGTGACCCGACTCAGCTGCCGGCATAGCGCCGCTCACAGGCAAAAAAGGTAACACAAGGTATTTACAAAATTCATTAGGGGCTCCGGGGGATACATTGGGGGGTTAATTGAAAGTAGTGGGCAACCCTTTTAAGCATAATAACAGACATGGATTCTTTACTGTAAGAGCAGTGAGACTATGGAACTCTCTGCCGTATGATGTTGTAATGAGTGATGCATTACTTAAATTTAAGAGGGGACTGGATGCCTTTCTTGAAAAGTATAATGTTACAGGGTATATATACTAGATTCCTTGATAGGGTGTTGATCCAGGGAACTAGTCTGATTGCCGTATGTGGAGTCGGGAAGGAATTTTTTTCCCCAATGTGGAGATTACTCTTTGCCACATGGGTTTTTTTTTGCCTTCCTCTGGATCAACATGTTAGGGCATGTTAGACTATGGGTTGAACTAGATGGACTTAAAGTCTTCCTTCAACCTTAATAACTATATATTTTTCTGGTGCTTCGCAGGAATTTTTAGAATGTTTGAAAACAAAATGAACATTAATTTTTTTCACAAAAAAATTACTTCAGATTCAATTTTCTATTTTCCCAAGGGTAACAGGAGAAATTGGACTGCAAAAGTTATTGTGCAATTTGTCTTGAGTATGCTGATACCCCATATGTGGGGGGGGGGAGGGGAACCACTGACAGGGTGCATGGCATAGCTTAAAAAGGAAGGAGCGCCAATTCACTTTTCAATGCAAAATTGGCTGGAATTGAGATCTGACGCCATGTCGTGTTTGGAGAGCCCCTGGTGTACCTAAACAGTGGAAACCCCCCACAAGTGACTCATTTTGGAAACTAGACCCCAAGCAACTTATCTAGATGTGTGATGACAACTTTGAATCCCCAAGGGCTTTACAGAAGATTATACCGTAGAGCCCTAAAATTAAAAAATCATATTTTTTCCACAAAAAATGATCTTTTCAACCCAATTTTTATTTTCCCAAGGGTAACAGGATCCCAAATGTTATTGTGCAGTGCAATTTGTCCTGAGTACGCTAATACCCAATATGTCAGGGTAAACCACTGTTTGGGCGCATGGAAGAGCTCGGAAGGGAAGGAGTGCCGTTTGACCTTTCAATGAAAAATTGGCTGGAACTGAGATTGGACATGATGTTGCGTTTGGAGAGCCCCTGATGTGTCTAAACAGTGGAAACACCCCACAAGTGACCCCATTTTGGAAACTAGATCCCCAAGGAACTTATCCACATGTGTGGTGAGAACTTTGAACCCCCAAGGGCTTCACAGAGCTTTATATCGTAGAGCCCTAAAATTAAAAAATCATATTTTTTCCACAAAAATGATCTTTTCAACCCAATTTTTATTTTCCCAAGGGTAGCAGGATCCCAAAAGTTATTGTGCAATTTGTCCTGAGTACGCTGATACCCAATATGTGGGGGTAAACCACTGTTTGGGCGCATGGCAGAGCTCGGAAGGGAAGGAGCGCCATTTGATTTTTCAATGCAAAATTGTCTGGAATTGAGATGGGACGTCATGTCGCGTTTGGAGGGCCCCTGATGTGCCTAAACAGTAGAAACCCCCCACAAGTGGCCCCACTTTGGAAACTAGACCCCCCAAGGAACTTATCTAGATGTGTGGTGACAACTTTGAACCCCCCAGGTGTTTCACTAAAGTTTATAAAACCTGGGCATGAAAATATTTTTTTCCACAAACATGATTTTAGCCCTCAAATTTTAATTTTCCCAAGGATAACAGGATAAATTGGACCCCAAAAGCTGTTGTCCAATTTGTCCTGGGTACACTGATACCCCATATGTGGGAGAAAACTTCTGTATGGGCACATGTCGGTGCTCAAAAGGGAAGTAGTGACGTTTTGGAATGCAGATTTTGATTGAATGGTATGCGGGCATCCTGTCACGTTTGGAGAGCCCCTGATGTGCCTAAACAGTAGAACCCCCAAAATTTACCCCATTTTGGAAACTAGACCCCCCAAGGAACTTATCTAGATGTGTTTGAACCCCCAAGTGCTTCACAGAAGTTTATAACGTAGAGCCGTAAAAATAAAAAATCATATTTTTTTCACAAAAATGATCTTTTTGCCCCCAAGTTTTTATTTTTCCAAGGGTAACAGAAGAAATTGGACACCAAGAGTTATTGCTCAATTTGTCCTGAGTACGCTGATACCCCATATGTGGGGGTAAACCACTGTTTGGACACATGGCAGAGCTCAGAAAGGAAGGAGTGGCAGATTTTACTGTAATGGTTTGCAAGTGCCATGACCCACTGGGAGAGCCCATGAGATGCCAAAACAGCAGAACCCCCCATAATTGACCCCATTTTACGAATTAAACCTCTCAATGAATTCATCTAGGGGTGCAGTGATCATATTGACGCCATGGGGGTGTCATGGAATTTTATACCATTGGGCATGCCTATTCAATTGAATTGGTCTGTGCACATATCTATGTGTTTCCACAGACCATGTGTCCGTGGGCAAAACATGTTGACATGTCCATTTTTTAATGTCAGCATGGGCCACAAAACATCCAGCCCACGTTCATATTCATAATACGCATGGACGTCATCCATATGACAGGCATCGGCGCTGGGGATGAAGCATTGCAGTAAGTGCTGTTCACTGGCACCGGGTGGTGAACACAGCTTTTTCCGGCAGAGCAAGAGAGAATGATGAGAGCCATGTTCAGCACCCGGTGCCGGGGAACAGCGCTTACTGTAACGGTTCTTCCATGGCGCCCGTCCTTGTGGTACTGATGCTGCACACACATGCCACACATGTGCGGCAGGTATTACACACACGGAAACTGACATCTCCGGTACCGGAAATATCAGGACATGTGAAAGAAGCGCTATTGCAGGTTTTTATATTTGGCTGCCTTCACACACTCCTTTTTATTGCAAAAAATAGTTTTTGCATCATCATATTTTGAGAGCTATAATTTTTCCATATTTTGGCCCACAGAGTCATGTGAGGTCTTGTTTTTTGGGGGGAAGAGTTGACATTTTTATTCGTACCATTTTTGGGCACATGACATTTTTTGATCGCTTTTTATTCCGATTTTTGGGAGGCAGAATGAACAAAAAATAGCAGTTCAGGAATTTCTTTTTTTTGGCGGGGGGGCGTTTATACCGTTCCGCGTATGGTAAAATTGATAAATCAGTTTTATTTTTTGGGTCAGTGAGATGTCATTTGTATTTTTTTATGTTTTGGCGCTTTTATACAATAAAAACTATTTTATATTAAAAAAATTATTTTTGAATCGCTTTATTCTGAGAGCTATAACTTTTTTATTTTTCTGGTGATGGAGCTGTATGGGGGCTTGTATTTGCGGGACTAGATCATGTTTTCAGCGGTACCGTGTTTATTTATATCCATCTTTTTGATCGTATGTTATTCCACTTTTTGCTCAGCGATATGATGATAAAGCATTGTTTTTGCCTTGCTTTTTTAAATGGTGTTTACTAAAGGGGTTAATTAGTGGGACAGTTTTATAGGTTGGGTCATTACTGATGCGGCAATACAAAATATGTGTACTTTTATTGTTTATATTTTCTTTTCATTCAAATATTTATTTATTGATAGAATAAATATAGATTTTTTTATTATTATTTTAAAAATATTTTTACAATTATTTTAAATTTTTTTACTTCATTCTATGTTTTACACTTTGTCCCACTATGGGACAATCATTTTGTGCAGTCTGATCGCTTCTATAGTATGCAGATGAAGCAGCATCTGCATGCTACAAAAAACTGGAAACGCTGCATATAATTTACTATGACCTGAGAGACTTCCTGACCATGGAATGCGCATGGCAGGAAGTTTCTCAGCTCTGGAGACCCAGATGTCATCATGGCAACATTGGGTCTCCATGGCAGCGATCAGGACCCCGCGTCAAGCTGCGGGGTCTCTGATCTAAAGGCAGAGGGGTGGTCGTGTTCGATCACAGCATTTTGGGGGTTAATTTGTCGGGAGCGATCTGTGACCACTCCTGGCACTTAGTGCTGGGTGTCAGCTGCACATCACCCGTATGCGCGGCTGATCACAATGACGTACTATTCCATCCATGGGAAGTAAAGCCCAGGTCACATGGACGGAATAGAACGTCGGATGGCAGAGATGGGTTAACAACAAATACAGCAATACTTCATGCTCAAATCCAATCAAAAAAAGTTGTGGAGTCCCCCCATTTTTTACAACCAGCCAAGCTGAAGCAGACAGCTGGGGGCTGGTATTCTCAGGCTGGTAAAGGGCCATGGATATTGCCCCACAGCCTAAAAATAGCAGCCAGGAGCCGCCCCCAAAAAAGCGCATCTATTAGTTGTGCCAATTCTGGTGCTTTACTCTGCTCTGCCCACTTTACCTGTGGCGGTGGCAATGGGGTTCATATTTTGGGGGTTGATGTCACCTTTGTATTGTCCAGTGACATAAAGCCCACGACTTAGTAATGAAGAGGCATCTATAAGACACCTATCCACTACTAATCCTACAGTTATATTGTAAATAAACACACAGCTAGAATAAAGTCCTTTATTTAAAATAAAAGCAAAACACACTTTTCCTTTTTTATTTAAAAATAACAAACACAGTTATACTCATCTAACGCCCATTCCTTTGAAGCCCTTATCTCCTGAAATAAAACAAAAATAAAAAACAACCATATCCCTCATCTGTCCTGTCGGTTGTTCTGTCTCATGCTGTAATCCATGTCTGGGGATAAACAGTTTTCAACCTGGACGGTGCCAAGATGCAAACGCCCAGGCTTAGAACCACTGAGGAATGAGCTTCTGTGAGCGCAGCGTCAATGACAATCGGAACTCACTGAGTTTTACACATGGTGGTGAGGTCACCGCAGTTCAGGGGTCTGGCTGGGAACGCAACCTCAGTAACCAGCGGTAACCTCTATGAAGTCACTGCTGTTTTTTCTTTTTGTTTTATTACAGATGATTAAGGCTTCAATGGAATGGGCGTAAGGAGACGCCTCTCCATTACTAAGCCTTGGGCTTGATGTCACCAGAAAATACAACCGCTAGAGGGCAAGTGGGAAGAGATGGGCAAAGTACCAGAGTTGCTATTTTTAGGCTTAAAGGGCCAATATCCATGTGTAACAGGTGTGACAGACACTCATCCTGGATCCGGCTGTGGAAGGTCATTGCGAATAGCTCCACTAGCACCTTCTTGATTTTTGCAACTGTGTTATGGAGTGATATTCTTCTCCCTCTAGGACCCAACAGTTACCTCCACCTTCTACTGCTAATTAACACACCCTCACTGAAGGTTTAAATACCTTAAGTCTCTTCAGCAAGGTGCAGGTGTTAGCTCAATTTCCCTCTGTTTGGTTGGAAGTACTAGCAGTCGGCTAGTGTCTTCTTGGAGTACTCTTAGGAGGATTGCTGGGGTAATATCTCAGTGGTCTTCTCAAGTTAACTGTATCCCCTCATTTGTCGACACACTCTGTCTTTAGTTCTAGTGGGGTCTGACTAGCGCACACCTCGTCCCCTCCCTTTCCAGGGCCTATCACTAGGGTAAGGAAGGGATTGGGTTCCTGTTCTGCGATTGTGCGGAACTTATTTAGGGACGTCAAGTGAGAGGGTGTTGTTAGATCTGCCTTGGGGTCTCCACTCCCCCCTTCCCAAGTGTTTGGGCTTCCCCTCCCTTTCCCCATTTTTGTGTACCTGGCTTATCCCTCATCCTGCATGACACCATGGTCCCTTACCAGCCTGAGAATACCAGCAACCAGTGTCTGCTATATCTTGGTTGTAAAAAATAGGGGGACCCCATGCCTTTTTTAAAATTATTTATTCCAATGATTAAAAAATACGGAATGGGGCCCCCTCTATTCTTGATATCCAGCCTTGCTAAAGCTGACAGCTGAGGGTTGCAGCCTGCAGCTGTTAGCTTTGCCTGGTTGGATATCAAAAATACAGGGGAACCCCAGATCTTTTTTGGGAGGGGGGCATTTTAATGACCAGGAAAGGCTAAGTATACAGCTGTGAGCTGATATTAATAGCATAAGAACCTTTATGAATATTGACTCTTTTCCAAGAATATTAATATCAAACCCTAGCCATCGGCTTTGCCTCAGCTGTTTCTGAAAATTACAGAGGATCCTATGTAATTTTTTTCAATTACTTTTTTAATTGTCAACAAGAATAATATGGTCACCTAAGTCCCCAGCAGCTGTTTCTCTTGCTTTTCAAGTGCCAGTGCCGGACTGATGAACGCCTGAGAGTCCGGCACTCCGGCATTCAACAGACCGGCACTGGAGCTACCATGAGACCCAGTGGCTTGAACTCAGGTAACCTTTCAGGTTTCCAGAGTTTACAGCTACCAGGTCTTCCAGCAGCTGCTAGGCCCAGAAACCTCATTTAAAACTTTGAGGGACATTTTAAGGTTACTGAAGTTTCCAGCTGCTGGAACACCTGAAGGCTGCGAACTAAAGTTACCTTGGGTGTGTACTTGTTAATAAGTAAAAAATTAAAAGAAACGGAGTGGGGTTCCTTGTAATTTTCATAAACAGCTGAGGGAAAGAGACAATATTCATAAAAGTTTCCAGGCTATTCATATCAGCTCACAGCTGTATACTTAGCCTATCCTGATTATTAAAATGGGGGACCCCCAAAAAAGTAATGTAGGGTTCCCCTATCTATAATATAACGCTGGGAGCGTCACTCTGTCCGAAGCCTTTATAGACTGCGCAAGCGCAAGCGCCGACGCAGTCTGGGCCTCACAGAGTGACGCTCCCAGGAGATTGCGGTATGCGTAAACACTGAACGCACACCGCGATCTCCACCGGAGAGTCAGGGACCGCCAGGAGGGTAAGTATATTCACCTGTCCCCGTTCCAGCGCTGCGTGCGGCTCCGTCTCCCGGGTCCTCTGCTGTGACGTTCCCAGTTCAGAGGGCACGATGACGCGCTTAATGCGCGCCGGCGCCGCCCTCTGACTGACCAGTCACAACCAGAGGAGCCGGAAGATGGCGGCGCGCAGCGCTGGAACGGGACAGACAGGTGAGTATAGCAAGTGCTGGGGGCCTGAGCTAGCGGTGACTCCGGCACCTGACCCCCACAGCGCGCCGGTGTCCCCGCCTGCTCAGGCCCCCAGCACTCGGCGCCCAGCGACGATAGATGAGTATGGTATTTTTTTTTTTATATATATAGCAACAGCATACGGGGCATATATAATGGAGCATCTTATGGGGGGCATATAATACAATGGTGGCGCAGGATGGGAGCAGCACATGACAGAATGGGGCGCAGGATGGGAGCAGCACATGACAGAACGGGCGCAGGATGGTAGCAGCACATGACAGAACGGGCGCAGGATGGCAGCAGCACATGACAGAACGGGCGCAGGATGGTAGCAGCACATGACAGAACGGGGGCGCAGGATGGCAGCAGCACATGACAGAATGGGGGCGCAAGATGGGAGCAGCACATGACAGAAAGGTGGCGCAGGATGGGAGCAGCACATGACAGAACGGGCACAGGATGTCAGCAGCACATGACAGAAGGGGCGCAGGATGGTAGCAGCACATGACAGAACGGGGGCGCAGGATGGCAGCAGCACATGACAGAATGGGGCGCAAGATGGGAGCAGCACATGACAGAACAGGGGCGCAGGATGGGAGCAGCACATGACAGAATGGGGGCGCAAGATGGGAGCAGCACATGACAGAACGGGGGCACAGGATGGCAGCAGCACGTGACAGAACGGGCGCAGGATGGGAGCAGCACATGACAGAACGGGGGCGCAGGATAGGAGCAGCACATGACAGAATGGGGGCGCAGGATGGCAGCAGCACATGACAGAACGGGGGTGCAGGATGGGAGCAGCACATGACAGAACGGGGGTGCAGGATGGCAGCAGCACATGACAGAACGGGCGCAGGATGGGAGCAGCACATGACAGAACAGGGGCGCAGGATGGGATCAGCACATGATAGAACAGGGGCGCAGGATGGGAGCAGCACATGACAGAATGGGGTGCAAGATGGGAGCATCACATGACAGAATGGGGGCACAGGATGGGAGCAGCACATGACACAACAGGGGCGCAGGATGGGAGCAGCACATGACATAACGGGGGTGCAGGATGGCAGCAGCACATGACAGAACGGGCGCAGGATGGGAGCAGCACATGACAGAACAGGGACGCAGGATGGGAGCAGCACATGAAAGAATGGGGGCACAGGATGGGAGCAGCACATGACAGAACGGGGGCGCAGGATGGGAACAGCACATGACAGAACGGGCGCACGATGGCAGCAGCACATGACAAAACGGGCGCAGGATGGGAGCAGCACATGACAGAACGGGGGCGCAGGATGGCAGCAGCACATGACAGAACGGGCGCAGGATGGGAGCAGCACATGACAGAACGGGGGCGCAGGATGGGAGTAGCACATGACAGAACGGGGGCGCAGGATGGCAGCAGCACATGACAGAGCGGGCGCAGGATGGGAGCAGCACATGACAGAACAGGGGCGCAGGATGGGATCAGCACATGATAAAACAGGGGCGCAGGATGGGAGCAGCACATGACAGAATGGGGTGCAAGATGGGAGCATCACATGACAGAACGGGGGCACAGGATGGGAGCAGCACATGACACAACAGGGGCGCAGGATGGGAGCAGCACATGACATAACGGGGGTGCAGGATGGCAGCAGCACATGACAGAACGGGCGCAGGATGGGAGCAGCACATGACAGAACAGGGACGCAGGATGGGAGCAGCACATGAAAGAATGGGGGCACAGGATGGGAGCAGCACATGACAGAACGGGCGCACGATGGCAGCAGCACATGACAAAACGGGGGCGCAGGATGGGAGCAGCACATGACAGAACGGGGGCGCAGGATGGCAGCAGCACATGACAGAACGGGCGCAGGATGGGAGCAGCACATGACAGAACAGGGGCGCAGGATGGGAGCAGCACATGAGAGAACGGGGGCACAGGATAGGAGCAGCACATGACAGAACGGGGGCACAGGATGGGAGCAGCACATGACAGGATGGGAGCAGCAAATGGCAGAATGGAGGCGCAGGATGGGTGCAGAACATGTCAGAATGGGGGCGCAGGATGTGAGCAGCACATGACAGAATGGGGGCGCAGGATGGGTGCAACACATGACAGAATGGGGCGCAAGATGGGTGCAGAACATGTCAGAATGGAGGCGCAGGATGGGTGCAGAACATGTCAGAATGGGGGTGCAGGATGGGAGCAGCACATGTCACAATGGGGGCGCAGGATGGAAGCAGCACATGACAGAATGGGGGCGCAAGATGGGTGCAACACATGGCAGGATGGGGGCGCAGGATGGGTGCAGCACATGACAGGATGGGGACGCAGGATGGAGCAGCACATGTCAGAATGGGGGTGCAGGATGGAGCAGCTCATGACAGGATGGGGACGCAGGATGGAGCAGCACATACCAGGATGGAGACCATATACCAATATAGATGCTCGCCACCCGGGCGTAGAGCGGGTTCAATAGCTAGTATTTAATAACCAGCAAAGTTTAGG
The DNA here is from genome assembly GCF_032444005.1 of Ranitomeya imitator. Lineage (NCBI taxonomy): Eukaryota > Metazoa > Chordata > Amphibia > Anura > Dendrobatidae > Ranitomeya > Ranitomeya imitator. Next base: position 422,049,933 of record NC_091285.1, on the reverse strand, counting down.
CAGAGAGCTGTGGGCTGATATTAATAGCTTAGAAAGGGGCCATGGATATTGGCCCCCCTCTAGACATCAGCTCTGAGAAGCCCCAGAAATGGCACATCCATAAGATGCAGCAAATCTGGCACTTACCCTCTCTCTTCAACTTGCACTGGTGCGGGAGCAAGTGGGGTGATAGTTGGGGTGTTGATATCACCTTTGTATTGTCAGGTGACATCAAGCCCAGAGGTTAGTAATGGAGAGGTGTCTATAAGATGCTCCCATTATTAACCCCATAGTCATATTGTATAAAAACCCACACCCAGAATAAAGTCCTTTAATTGAAAGTGCAACAAGGTGGCCCGGGGCGGTAGACCCAGCCAAGTCAACTAAGCCACAGTCAGTATATACCCTGGGACCTTGTACAGAAAGAGACAGGATGGACGCAGCTCCCCTCACGAGTTATCTTTTCTTTCCCAGTCACTGCAGTCCAGGCAATCACAATCCAGGGTCACAGGAGTAATCCAACAGAGATAACGTTTATTTTTGTAGGATAAAATTTCTACATTTCTGTTTTTTTTCAGTCAAGATGGAGTGCAGAGTGTGCATTAATGAGAAAAAAATGAACTTTTTCAAATTCACCAAATGGCTGCAATGAAACGGAGAGTGAAAAATTTTAAGGGGTCTGAATACATTACTACTTTCTGTGCCCACTGTATATATATATATATATATATATATATACATATATATATAATATATATGTATATATATATATATATATATATATATACAGTGTATATATATATATATATATATATATTTATTTGTTTATTTATATAGTGGTAGATCGGTTCACTCAGTTGTACACGGAGGTAGACAAGGGAACACTGTTTCTTTAAGGTCTTCACTGGTTTATTATATATGCAGCATAAACCATGGTGAAGTAAAAAATAATCACGGCACCATGGGCAAAAACAGGAAAAACAAAACAAAGTGGTAGCACTAAGCACAGTCCCTGCGGTAGCAGGGTTCCGCCCGCTAAGTGTTAGCAAAACACACGATTGAGGTTGGCCCAAAACAGTTCTTTGGAGTTAGCCTCTCCAGACACACTGAACACTGAATGCTTCAGGAGGCTGACTATTTAACCCCAGCCCACACCCTGGGGTACAGATAAGGTGGACAACTTCCCACCTGCTCTATGGCTGCCCACAAAACCCAGCCCTTAAAATAGCCAATTAACCCCTCTCAACACATAGTGTGCTGGAACAGACTTCTGGGTTTCAAATCACTAAAGCTAATAGCCTCAGTGAAACGTATCTCCCCTCCAGAACTTTGCCAGTCACTTTGTCACAATATATATATATCAAGTAAATAATCCACAGCCAATGTCAATGGTAATAGATAGAAGCAACCAGTATTAGTAAAGCTAACCCACCAAACAACTTGATGCATGTTTCGCAAATGCTTTATCAGGGGTGGTTGGTGAAGAGGAGAACCAAGTATTTAAGGAGGAAATGACAAATAGGATAAGTGTAAGGTAAGATCTACAGTTGAATTTACTATAAGACAAACATATAATGCTTTATGCTGATATAGACATTTACGTGAAATGGAGACATGGAGGTTACCACAAACAGACTCCGGCGCATGTGCAGTAGTATTGCATGTAAAGGATAGGTTAACAAATAGCAGTGCTGAGATGCAATAATACCGTCAAATCGGTGGGCAAGTCAGATGTGTCCCCATAGAATGTAAGTCCGCAAGGACAGGGTCCTCTCCCCTCTGTACCAGTCTGTCACTGTAAACCTGTTTACTGTAAACGATATCTATAACCCTGTATGTAACCCCTTTCTCATGCACAGCACCATGGAATTAATGGTGCTATATAAATAAATAATAATAATGTGTGACGTGGCGGTCACGTGACCGAATCATATGATGTGGTAGTCACATGATAGTCAGTTGACCGCTGCATCAAAGGATGAGACAGCCAGCACAAATGGGCAGGTGGTCCAGAGGGAAAAGCAGGAGAGAGCTGGCTCCACGGTCAGATGACCATAACATCACACTGGTTGGTATGCACTAAGCCAGTTCAGATAGAGTACTGTTAACCCCTGATGACAGTTAAAGAGAAGTAAAAAAAATCCATTGTGGAAAATGCAAAGAAAGAAAGAAAGAGAGAAAAGGGTCGAGAAACAAGAAAAAATTAATTCTGCATCCACTTATATTTACTGTTACGGTTCCACCCCTCCGTATATCTAGCATACAGTTATTGACAGCTTAGCCATCAATCTTGTACAGGGGTTTTGCTGAGCTGTCAGTGTCTTGATTGACAGCTCGACTATACAATCTGAGACTGGGAAGTGCTGGCTGTCTCCAAGTGTTCATTATGCTACTTAACTGAGCTGTTTCTCTCAGACTTCCACCAGACGTACATTCAGCCAAGTGTGGTTTGTTTCCTCTCTGCCTTAAGTTCTGTATGTTGATCTTTGGTTGCCTGACCTTGGATCTCGTTCTGACCATCAGTCTGTTTAACCCCTTCTACTCTGATCTGCTATCGTGCTGATATCCTGACCTCGGAACGTTACCTGACTATGCTTTTGTCTCTTCCTTCTGTTTATGATGTACCCTCCTGGCTTCTGAGCTTGGACTAATGATTATCCTGACCCATGGCTTGGCCATGAAATGTAACTAGCTCCCATTTAACTGCATAGGCTACAAGTTCAACCGGCAGTAAATTGAACTAGACAATAACTAGCTTTGCACACTTGCGCAAATATGTAGTCCAGCACCCATATGCACTCTCCTAAGAAGCATGAGAAGAATCCTGAAAAACTGACGGAACCCCCGCTGTCATTTTGAGAGCACGAGAAGACTTTGTAGGAGCCGACGTTTACTCATTACCAGGTTAGAGGAACTCACATCATTTAACTCTCACCTACAGCCGGAGCCATTGTATGCAATTTAACATACAGCAGTAACCATTACACCATACCGCAGTACCCCATAAAAAACACAAAGAGAAAAGAACATGCAATAACGCAGGGATCAACAAAAATCACAATTTTTATTAGTTACAAATCCTAAAGACAGCACACTAACAACATTAAAAGCAATTAAAAAACATACATAGAAAAATTACCCAAGAAGACTGCAGTACCCCGACAGTGTTGAGCATGACTGAATGTATTAAAACTGATAATAACCCATGATTGCACATATTTATATCAACTCCCAACCACAGGAATATTTCTGTGTACCGCGCAGTGAATATCCCGCCGTATCGGCCCTCCATTTGACAGGACTGTAACTGTCTTTGAGATTTTGCTGGTGGGTGTATATTGTATTGTAACAGTATATTGTACAAGAGAAATACAACATATATAGACTATACACTATATGCTTCCCTTATTTATTACCCTTATTGCACGATTTCCATTGATCAATTTTTATTTATACTATATCTATATACTGTGTTCCTTCCACAGTGTCATTTGAAATCTATCTTTCATTTTTAAAAAGTTCAGAGAAGAGTGACCATAATGGTGATCAGTCTGCAAGCAATGTTGTATGAAGAACGGTTAGAGGATTTGGGAATGTTTAGTTTGCAAAAGTGAAGACACAGAGGAGACTTAATAGCTGACTACAAATATCTCAAGGGATGTCACGATGTAGAGGGATCAGCTTTATTCTCATTTGCAAAAGGAAAGACTAGAAGCAATGGGATGAAACTGAATGGGAGGAGACAGATTAGATATTAGGAGAAACTCTTTGACAGTGAGGGTGATCAATAAGTGGAACAGGCTGTAGCAAGAGGTGGTGAGTTCGCCTTCACTAGAAGTCTTCAAATAGAGGCTGGACAGACAGCTGTCTGGGTTGATTTAGACTACGTTCACATTTGCGTTGTTGGGCGTTGCGTCGGCGACGCAACGCACAACGCATGCAAAACGCATGCAAAAACGCATTGTTTTGTGATGCATGCGTCCATTTTTGGCTTGATTTTGGACGCAAAAAAATGCAACATGCAGCGTTCTCTGCGCTCTGACGCTTGCGCCAAAAATGACGCATGCGTCACAAAACGCAAGACAATGCATGTCCATGCGCCCCCATGTTAAATGTAGGGGCGCATGATGCATGCGTCGCTATGTGTCGCCGAACCTGCGCCCGATGCAACGCAAATGTGAACGTAGCCTTAGTGAATCCTTTATTGAGCAGGGTTTGGACCAGATGACCCAGGAGGTCACTTGCAACTCTACCATTCTATGATTGTATATTTTATTATCAAAGTGCTGGAACATATAGCCAAAGCTGGATATTCATAATAACATGGGTATGGAATGCAGTCTTCCATTCATCTCCCTCTTTAAGGCCGGTTTCACACGTCAGTGGCTCCGGTACGTGAGGTGACAGTTTCCTCACGTACCAGAGACACTGACTCACGTAGACACATTAAAATCAATGTGTCTCTGTACATGTCAGCGTGTTTTCACGGACCGCGTGTCCGTTTGGATAACACGGAGACATGTCAGTGTTCGTGGGAGCACACGTATTACACGGACCCATTAAAGTCAATGGGTCCATGTAAAACATGTACCGCACACGGATGCTGTCTGTGAGCAGTCCGTGTGCCGTGCAGGAGACAGCGTTACAGTAAGCGCTGTCCCCCCAGTGTGGTGCTGAAGCCGCCATTCATTTCTTCTCTTCAGCAGCATTCGCTGAAGAGAAGATATGAAAAATCTTTTTTTTTTTTGGTGTTTAAAAAAAAGATCCCTGTTCCCAACCCCCTCCCAGCCCCTGTGCGCCCCACGTGGTACCGCCTATTACAGTGATGAATATGCGGTCACGTGGTACGGCCTATTACAGTGATGAATATGCGGCTCCCCCTCCCCTCCACATGGTAGTGTAAAGAAAATAGGAAAATATCTAGAGGTCTAGAGGTATGGTGGAGTAGGAAAACACTACGTACAAAATTGGAAAATAGTCTTGAAGAATAGCAGTATTCTACATAGAAATAAAACAAATAAATGTTTGGAAGCAATTGAGAAAATAAATAAATATAATAAAATGGACCATACAAAATTGTTGACACCCTCACCTTAATATTTAGTTGCACAACCCTTTGAATAAAAACCAGCAATCAATCGCCTCCTACAACCATCGACAAGCTTTTTACAATGTTCAAATTGAATTTTGGACTCCTCATCTTTTGAATACTGGCCCAAGTCTCTCTTATTTGAAGGGTGCTTTCTCCCAACAGCAATTTTAAGATCTCTTCATAGGTGTTCAATGGAATTTAGATCCGGGCTCATTGGTGGTCACTTCAGAACTCTCCAGCACTTTGTTTCCATCAATTTCTGGGTGCTTCTTTAAGTATATTTGGGGTCATTGTCCTGCTGGAAGACTCATGACTTTGGAAGCAAACCAAGTTTTCTGACACCGGCCACTACATTGTGACAAAAATTCTTTGATAATCTTCAGATTTAATGATGCCTTGCCTTGCCACGGTAAAGACACCCAGTGCCAGAGGCAGCAAAACAATCCCAAAACATATTTGAACCTCCACCGTATTTGTCTGTGGGTCCTGTGTTCTTTTCTTTCTAGGACTCATTCCATTTTTGGTAAACAGTAGGATGATGTGCTTTTACCAAAAAGCACTATCTTGGTCTCATCTGTCCACAAGACGCTTTCCCAGAAGGATTTTGGCTACTGTGACATGGGTTATAAAATTCTTGATTACGTTGCACACCAGGGACAGTTGTTTACCCAGCATTTTGGAAAGGTGCCAACAATTTTGTCTGGCTTATTTTTTGAGTTTGTGTGAAATTATATCTAATTTGCCTTTTTTTAATTTTTTTTGTATTGTTCCAATACACAGAATGAAAATAGATATATGTATAACAAAACGTGTAATTGCAGTCAATTTCCTGGAATAATTTCAAGGATGACAACACTATTGACCATGACTGTATATGGAAGTAGCATCTTTCCCTTCAGCTTAGAAAGACATCTGCAAAAGGATTAGGCAAGTTGGGTGAAATGGAGACAAAGCAGAGTTTTAGTTGTTTTACATAGAGTTTTAAGACACTTTTGAAGGATGCAATCTGGTCAGAAAACCAATCAATAACTGGAGCATGTAGCCTTAGCCACTGAAATCCCCAAAGCATCAGTCCATAAAAAAGCAGAAATTACACAAAGAAAATGTCCTCAACAAGAAATATAAAGAGTTAACTTTTCAGTCCAGAATTGGACACTTTAAGGTCCACTACCACCAGGAATTGAATTAGTGGAGACTAGTTTGAAAGGCATCTGCAAACAAACAAACAACTGGAAATTTTAATTTTTCTGGTTAGTCAGAGAGATCAACAAAGTTCTCTGCTGCAGAATCAATAAAAGCTTGTCCCAAAAACTCAGAGCAATTAAAGATAATAAAGATGCTTGACTTTAGTGGAAGATAGAATTAACCCCAATGTCATCCCTCATTTTCCATCTAGGGTCTGAAGTTGTCCTTTTTGGTCTGGGGTTTAGGACATTGCAGGCATAGTTGGTCTTCTTGAACCGCAATAGAGACATAGTCCTTCAGTGAGGCAACGGTATTTTTTGGCCAACGACAATTTCTTCCGGCAGACAGATAAGGAGATGTTTCCCAAGAAGAAGGTCCCAATTGTAGATTGTCTTGTAGATTGTGAGCCTTCGCGGGCAGGGTCCTCTCTCCTCCTGTACCAGTTATGACTTGTATTGTTTAAGATTATTGTACTTGTTTTTATTATGTATACCCCTCCTTACATGTAAAGCGCCATGGAATAAATGGTGCTATAACAATAAATAATAATAATAATTGTCCCTATTAAGAGGGTGGCTGTGTCAGGTGTTGAGGAATTGGTTGCGAAACAGCAGGAGTTTGAGGCAATGCATCCATACGAACGAAGAGGTCACACATAGCCTGAACCACCTCCATTGGCTCACAGCAAGTTGTATAAGAAAACTGGGTAAGTCCTCATATAGTTGTAAGGGCAATAATGTCACTGCACCTTTCAAAATCATCACTTGGGTAATCTGTTAAGGTCTCCAAGTTCAATTCTGAATGAGCAGCACAGGCTGAAAGGGTTAGTGTAGTAGCATGACACATGGATCAGCGAGGACTAGGACAGCAGGTTATGCAGAATTGCAGACAAACAAGTGAAGTAGAGCCAAGAGTGTGGATACAGGCAGTAACAGTAATTGCATAAGAATCTGGAATCTTCTGGCAGGGAAGAAGTAAATCACAGAAATGCACTATGGTATCTTGCATTAAGTTAATGGTTAATAATGTTGTATGCATACTATGAGCAAGGAAATTGTTAACCGCAGGAAAGCAGTTTAGTACAGGCAAACTGGAGACTTGCTTGAGAGATGCATGACCTGGCTTGAAGAGATCAAATGTAAACATGACCAAGAACAGACGTGAGGAGTTGGTAACTTGCACTCTGAGAGGTAGGTGGAGATTACAACACCTAGCAAGTTGGAATGAGTTTAGAAATAATACTGTCTGTAGGAAGACAGGAGTAGCACACTTGGATGATTATACACCTGTCTGACACTGAGCCAAGTAGGCAGAAACAAATTCTTGACAAAATTGAGGCAATTGAGAACAATGCTACTAAATACTCAATCATCTAACCTCTGCTGGTTTGGAACTTAAAAGTGATGATGTCAGAGGAGTTCCCCAGGTTACCTGAGATACACAAAGTGGAATATTGAACAGGGAGGACATGGGTGAAAATACGACACTGGAGCTAAGAAAAATTAGTAACAGTTTACTTGGTCAACAATCATGTTTAGACTGGTGGTATGTGTCTAAACGATATCTATATGAATGCCACACTTCCTCTGCTGACAGGAAAGTGGACATGCATCTAGCCACGCATCTAGCAATGCGCGTGACATAAAAGAAAGTGTAAGCAGATTGTCTCTTTCTTTTGCTCTAGGATCTACTTTCAACTCATTTTGCTCTTGTAAGCCCTTTTGGCTCTTTGTGTAGGGATGAGCATAAACACTCTAACTTATTGGCTTGCAAGCAGTAATACACACAGTCAACTTTCTATCATAGTCAGCATTTACTTTTTACAAATTGAGCTACATTAACACTTTTTGTGAAATTAGTTTAAAGAGGTCAGTCCTCGCTCCCTGTAAACATCAATGAGCATTGGTCACCCAAGAATATCATCATGTCATTGGTTGTCCTTCTTTGGACCAACTTTGGAAGCTAATAACCTCTAAATACCGACAAATCAACAAAATCATTTTGGAGATGTTCTGACACAGTAGTCAATGCATCACAATTTGTCACTTGTCAAAATTGCTCAAATCCTTACAATTCCCAATTTCTCCTGCTCCCAACATCTTTTCTTTAAGAACTGACTGATCACCTGCTGTCTAATGCATCCTACCTCTCACTTGAACTTGGAAGAGTACTGACAACAAAATATACAAAATTTAAAAGCCATAACTTTATTATTTTTCTGTCTACATTGCTGTATGATGGCTTGTTTGTTTATGGGACACGTTGTAGTTTTGATTGATATTATTGATTTTACTCTTCATTTTACTGGAAAACAGGAAAAAAAATTAATCGGAAATGAACTTGCAATTCCATAATTGTGTTTTGGGTTTTAATGTTATGGCTTTCATTGTTCAGTAAAATGACCTGGGAACATGATTCTACAGGTCAGTAAGAATATGTTGATACCAAAGTTGCATATTAATTTTGAGAGAAATTCGTAAAAAAAATCACTTTTGTCGCCATTGTCTGAGTACTGTAACATTTGAATTTTTCAATCCATGGAGCTGTGCAAGGCCTTTTTATGAACCATGAGCTGATGTTTATATTTTTACCATTTTCAGGTAAATATGATGTTTTCATCACTTCTTAGTGTAATTTTTACTGTATTGCAGCTACCAAAAAATGCAATTCTGGTGTTTTCATTTATTTTCTTCTTATGCTGTTTACTGATCAGGTTAAATAATTTTGTATTTTTGACAAATCAGACTTACCGATGTGGAGAACACCAATATGTTTATTTTTTTACTTCCTTATTTTAATGGGGGATATGTTTCACTGTGCTTAATGGCTTCAGTGATGTGAAACCCAGAGATTTTCCTCCAGCACACTAAGTGCTGTGAGAGGTTAACAGCTAATGTACATAATGGGCTGGGTTTTTGTGGACAACCATAGAGTGGGTGGGAGGTTGTCCACCTTATCTCCACCCCAGGGAGTGGTCTGGGGCTTAAATATCAGGACTCTAGAGGCAGTCTTGGTTCAGTAGGGCTGGAGAGAGGATCTCCTGCTGTTTGTGTCCAGAGTAGGAAAGACTGAACCTGTACTATCCCTGTGTTGCTGCAGAGCAGGTAACTCCCCGCAAACATATGGACTGTGTTACAGCATTTTTTTCTCCTGTTTTGACCGAAGGGCAATGTTTAGATTTTCTCTTCATGTTGGTTTATTAGACAGATGGAATAAACAAACAGAAGACTTAAATAGACAATGTTCCTGTTTTCTACCTCCGTGTACCACTGAGTGAGCTGGACTACCACAAGTGTTTTTTTGAATGCGGGCAATGTTCCAGGAACACCAGTAGCAGCTGTGGTCAAACCACATGTCCTAGGTAAAGATGGCCATAAGCCAGAAGACGACAGACAGGATGTAGGACCTGATTAAGTATCTGGTGTACGTGCAGCAGCAACAACAGCTGGCACATCAGAAGACAAGTAAGCTGCTTATCCAGCAGATGCAGCAGCAGCAGAAGATTGCGTTGCATGACGAGGCTGTTCATGGGAGACCAGAAGCTCATTCCACAAGTCCAGGTGATGACACATACATCTGGAAGGCAGTAAGATAAGCAATGCAGAAAATGATGCCGGATGATGATGTAGAGGCATTTTTGACTGTGTTCGAGTGGGCTACAGAGCGTGAGAAGCTGCCACCAGAGCAATGGGCGGAGATGCTTGCCCCCTATCTGACTGGCAAACCACAGAAGGCTTATTATGATTTGGTCTTACAAGATGCACAGGAATATGCCAAGTTAAAAACTGATATTGGCACACTCAGGGGTCACAATGTCTGCCAGAGCCCAAAGGATTCATAACTGGGTGTTAGGGTTGGCGGAACGCACCAAATATATTTATTAGATGGGATTGGTGTGTTCGCAACCCAGGATCCACCGTGCAGGAAAGAACCTGCTGCTAAGTAAATGGCGGTACTATATGGCGGTAAGAACCAGCTCTGTTAGCTTCACAGAGCAGCCAAGAAAGCAAAGCTCTGTGCCCTGTTAGACTTTCACAGAGGCACAGGCTAACTACCCAAATGAGAGCAGTCCGTGGTCATGCATGCACACAAAACTCCTCGCCGGAGGTGCCAGCATTCTAGGGGCTTATTTCAGCCAGGTCCCTGAATACACACAAACACAATCTCCTCGCCGAAGGTGCCAGCATTCTAGGGGCTTATTTCAGCCGGCTCCCTGAACACATACAAACACATGACCACACTGGCGCAAAGCACATAACATAGAAAGATACTAGCGCATGGCCGTGCGGCCATGCGAGCCTTAAATAGTTGCAGCACGTACAGGACCCTCCTAGAAGGACCAATGGAAGTTTCTGCAGTACTGAGCATGTGACCCTAGATCTCCACTGAGAGATCTTGCCCTGGGCATGCTCAGTGTGTGCAAAGCAGGACTTAGTCCTAGCACCTACAGGACCTTCCAAGAAGATCCAATGGAAGTTGCTGCAGTACCTGAGCATGTGACCCTTGATCTCCACTGAGAGATCTTACCCTGGGCATGCTCAGTGTGTGCAAAGCAGGACTTAGTCCCAGAAACGCCTGCTCACCGCAGATCAGTGCAGGGTACAATAGCAGAGCCTGGAGAGGCAGCAGTAACCCTTTGCACAGTATCAGTCCCAGCGAGACGCTGGGACCGTCGTCTCCGCTGAGCAGGCTCCACTGCGGCCGATGCAGAATGGGAGAACGCAGCAGACACGGATCGCGATTCCCCCTGTGCAGCAGAGGAAACTCGACTCCTAACATTACCCCCCTCCTCGGGCCTCCCCCTCCTTGTGCCTCGCTACGCTCAAAAGCTGCAATGAGCAGCGGAGCCCGAATGTTCTCCATAGGCTCCCAGGTTCTATCTTCTGGACCGTGACCCTTCCAGTCCACCAGATAAAATTTCTTGCCACGTACCACCTTGCACCCCACGATAGCATTCACCTCAAACTCATCCGTGGATGAACCTGATGTCCCGGCAGATGACTCAGAAAACCGGGACAAATGAACGGGCTTTAAGAGGGAAATGTGAAAAGTATCGGTGATACCAAGGCGTGGAGGAATAGCCAAACGGTAGACCACAGGGTTGACCTGTTCCAGAACCTTGAATGGGCCAATGTAGCGAGGAGCAAACTTAGTGGACTCAACTCGCAGCCTGATGTTACGGGCGGAGAGCCACACTAAGTCGGCAGGAGCAAAGGTCGGAGCAGGGCGCCGGTGTGTATCAGCCGAAACCCTCATTGTCTCCTTGGAGGCCCGGATGGCATCCTGTGTGCGGTCCCAGATGTCACGTGCCTCCACCGCCCAGTCTGCCACCCTAGAATCAGTGGATGACACGGGCATGGGCACAGGGACACGCGGATGCTGGCCGTAATTAAGGAGAAAAGGAGTCTGACCAGTGGAATCGGCTACGACGTTGTTCAAGGCAAATTCCGCCTAAGGTAGCAAAGATGCCCAGTCATCCTGCCTAGCAGAGTCAAAATGTCGCAAGTATGTCACCAGAGTCTGGTTGGTCCTCTCCACCAACCCATTCGTCTCGGGATGGTATGCAGAGGAGAGGTTCAATTCTATGCTGAGTAAACGGCAGAGCTCTCTCCAAAACCGAGACATGAACTGGGGACCCCGATCGCTGACAATTTTATCAGGCATACCATGTAAACGGAAAATGTGCTTAATGAATAACGCCGCCAAGGCCCGTGCAGAAGGTGACCGTGGAAACGGCACCAAGTGCACCATCTTAGAGAAATGGGCGGTGACAACCCAGATAGCGGTACAGCTACGCGACTTGGGTAAGCCCACCACGAAGTCCACCCAATCATTTCCCAGGGCCTGTCTGCCACCGATAGAGGGTAAAGCAACCCAGCAGGCCGTTGCCGAGGAGACCGATTCTGGGCGCAGGAAACGCACGCCCGAATACAGTCCCCAACATCACGGGCCATATGCGGCCACCAATAGGTTCTCGCCAAAAGCTCGGATGTCCTTTTGGTCCCAAAATGCCCACCCACTCTGGATGAGTGAGCCCAAGAGAGAACCTCCGGTCATAAATTCGCTGGCACGAAAGTCTTGCCCGGGGGCACTGATCGAAACCGAGCTACAGGTCTCAGGCTCTCAGAAGGGACAATAAGCCGAGGCTCCTCCTCCTCCTCAGATGACACTACGGAGCGGGAGAGAGCATCGGTGCGAATGTTCTTCTCCCCGGAGAGAAAATGAAGAGTAAAATGAAACCGGGAGAAGAACAGGGACCATCTAGCCTGGCGAGAATTCAGTCGCTGGGCTGTCTGTAAATAAACCAAGTTTTTGTGGTCAGTGAAAACCTGGAAGGGAAAGCGAGCTCCCTCCAAGAGATGTCTCCATTCTGAAAAAGCCAACTTCATGGCTAGCAACTCCCTGTCCTCGATGGAATAATTCCTCTCTGCCGGTGTGAAGGTCTTAGAGAAGAAGAAGCAAGGATGCTTCCGACCTTGAGCATCCTTATGGAAAAGGACTGCTCCAGCACCAACGGATGAGGCATCCACCTCCATGATAAATGGCTTATCTACATCGGGGCGATGTAGAATGGGAGCGCTAGCAAAGTGTGATTTAACTGAAAGGAAGGCCTTGGAGACATCCTCTAACCACAACTTTGGATTTGCTCCCTTCTCTGTGAGGGCAACCAAGGGAGCTACCAAAGTTGAGAAGTGTGGGATGAACTGACGATAGTAGTTAATGAACTCCATAAGGCGCTGCACCGCTTTAAGTGAATGGGGTTCCTGCCAGTCCATCACAGCCTGTAGCTTGGCAGGATCCATAGCCAAACCCTGGGCAGAGATGATATAACCAAGGAAAGGCAAGGACTCCTGCTCATACACACACTTCTCCAACTTGGCATAGAGGGAGGTTGCCCGTAGGAGGTCGAAGACTTTACGAACATCTCTCCGATGGGAGTCAATATCTGGAGAGTAGATGAGAATATCATCCAGATAGACTACGACCGAGGTGGTGAGCATATCCCGGAAGATATCTTTCACAAAGTCTAGGAAAATGGCTGGGGCATTACAGAGCCTGAAGGGCATCACCAGATATTCATAGTGCCCATCCCTGGTGTTAAAAGCCGTCTTCCATTCGTCCCCCTCACGGATGCGAATCAGGTTGTAAGCACCCCGCAGATCTAATTTTGTAAATACCCTTGCTCCCCGTAGCCTATCAAAAAGCTCAGATATCAGGGGTAATGGGTACTTGTTCTTAACGGTGATGGCGTTAAGACCCCTGTAGTCTATGCATGGATGTAAGTCTCCAGTCTTCTTCTGTACAAAGAAGAACCCAGCCCCTGCAGGTGACACTGACTTCCTAATGAATCCTCTTGCCAGATTCTCTTGGATGTACTGAGAGATTGCCTCCATCTCCGGGAGAGATAACGGATAGACTCGACCCCGGGGAGGCTCAGCACCAGGCAAGAGGTCAATAGGACAGTCATAGGGGCGGTGAGGCGGAAGGGTCTCCGCGGCTCTTTTGGAGAACACGTCTGCATAGGGCCAATAGTGCTTGGGGAGAGAGGAAAGATCTGCGGGTACCTGTTTTGTAGCAACCTGAACGCACTCCCTCTGACATCTACCCTCGCAGGATTTACTCCATCCCAAAATTCTCCCAGAGGACCACTCTATATGAGGAGAATGATAGCGAAGCCATGGTATCCCCAACATGACCTCATCAATCCCCTCAGGAATGACTAATAGGGAGATAATCTCCTGATGTGATGGAGACACTCTGCGTGGTCTTTTGTAGGTTTTTGTGCTGACCGCAAAGATTCCTTTCCTATCCTCTGTCTATTTAGTAAGTCGTGCCTCCCTTTGCTGAAACCTATCTCATTTCTGCGTTTGTGACTTTCATCTTTACTCACAGTCATTACATGTGGGGGGCTGCCTATTCCTTTGGGGAATTTCTCTGAGGCAAGGTAGGCTTTATTTTCTTCTCTAGGGCTAGCTAGCTCTTAGGCTGTGACGAGGCGCATAGGGAGCGTCAGGAGCGCTCCACGGCTATTTCTAGTGTGTGCGATAGGATTAGGGCTTGCGGTCAGCAGAGCTCCCACATCCCAGAGCTCGTCCTGTATGAGTTTAACTATCAGGTCGGGTGCTCCTAACCACCAGGTCATAACAGGTTTCAGGACTATTGGACTCAGGGAGTTTGGTGACCCTGATAAGAGCCACACTTCCCCACCAGTTGATCCCAGGGAAACATGTGGGTGTCACTGTATTCAAGAAGATGCCAAGGACTACCCTTTTGCCAGAGTGTCTATAAAAACAAACTGGGGCTGAGACCCATGAGGTCGGGATGGTTACCGACTTGCTACACTCTGTGATGATAGAGCGGGACTTTAGTCTGTTCTGGGACTTATGGTGGGAGGCGACGATACCAAGTGTCTTAGACAGGAGCCAGGTCAACTCTGATGAAATGCCATCGCAGTCGGAGGTGGATGAGTTCACCTTGTGTGTCCTGGCTGGTGATGAGGATGAGACGGTGAACAGTAACACTGAGATTCCTGATCTGGAGGTTTTTGGGGGAAATTTTGGGACTGCTCAAATGCGGGATCTTACCCTAAAAGGGGCATTTGAAAATGTGACTGTGATAAATGAGTTTGCCCAAGAGCCAGGGTCTGACACCAGATTCCCTTACTTTGCAATGAATAAGGAATTGCTTCAACAGGTCAAAAAACAGTGAGGGTGTTAGAGCAGCTGTTAGTCCTGGAACCTTATAGACATAGGGCACTAGACCTGGCACATTCTCATGTCTTGGGGGGGCATCTGGGCATAGATAAAATGCAAGAGCGGGTCCTTCACAGATTCTACTGGCCTGGGTGTCACTGAGAGATTGTTGATTATTGTTGGTCCTGTCCTACAGGTCAGTTAACTGCTCCCATTTCCCACTCCAGTACTCCCCTAGCTCCGATACCCAGTATAGAGGTCCCATTTGACCGAATTGCCATTGACCTTGCAGGACCCTTAGTTAAGTCCACCAGAGGCAACCAATACATCTTGGTAGTCATAGACTATGCAACACGGTACCCGGAGGCGGTACCACTGAGGAACTCCACAGCCAGCAGTATAGCTGGAGAGCTAGTCCATATTTTCTCCCAGATGGGCTTACCCAGGGAAATTCTGAGAAACCAAGGAACACCGTTCATGTACAAGGTAATGGGAGACATATGTAAGGCCCTCCAGACAGATGGACTCGTGGAAAGGTTCAATAAGACCTTGAAGTCTATGCTGAAGAAGGTCATAGAGAAGGATGGCTGGGACTGAGATTGCCTGTTACTGTACATTCAGTTCTCCATTAAAGAAGTCCCACAGGCCTCTACGGGGTTCTTGCCTTCCAAGCTGCTATATGGAAGGCACCATGGGGGACTTCTGTACATTGCAAAGGAGACCTAGGAAGCAGAGTCCCCACCGAAGTGTTATCGAACATGTTGCCCAAATGCAAGACAGGATCGTGAACATAATGCCAATTGTGATGGAGAGCCTCCTTCAAGCACAAGAGGCCCATGCGAGAGTCTACAATCGGTTGGGAAGACTGAGACAGTTTAGCCCTGGAGACCGGGTGTTGATTTTGATCCCCACGGTGAAAAGTAAATTCCTGGTTAAGTGGCAAGGGCCATACGAATTGGTTGGAAAGTTGAGTGACGTCAACTACGAGGTCCATCAACCATGGAGAAGGATGCCATAACAGGTGTACATTAGCCTGCTGAAACTGTGGCGAGACAGGGATCAGCTGGAAACAACAGTGCTGTGAGTTGCTTCAGCAGAATCGGGATCTGTTTACGCAGTTACCAGGATGTACACAGGTTGCAGAGCGTGAAATTTTGACGGAACCGCATGTGAGAGTGAACTAAAAGCCATATCAGATTCCCGAAGCCCGCCGTGAGGTGATCTCCAAGGTGGTAAGGAGAATGTTGATCCTGGGTGGCATTGAGGAGACAAAGAGCGGCTGGTCCTGCTCTATTATCCTTGTGCCGAAGCTGGACAGACAGTGGTAATTCTGAAATGACTACAGGAAGCTAAATGAGATGTCCAAGTTAGACAACTATCCGATTCCCCCGAGTTGATGAGCTCATTGAGAAGCTAGTTCCAGCCAGATATATTAGCACCCTGAACCAAACAAAAGGGTACTGGCATATTCCCCTGTCCCCAAGTGCCTGTAGAGAAGACTGCCTTCTCTACACCTGACAGGTGCTTCCAGTATACCTGGATGCCGTTCGGACTACAAGGAGCCCCAGCTACATTCCAGAGGGCCATGGTCCAGTGCCTATCATAAAAAGTATGTCGCTGCTTTTCTGGATGACATTGTGATCTTCAGCCCATATTGGGGAAGTTACCTGTGGAAGTACCAGGTGGTACTTGATGCACTGAGTAAGTGAGGGTTCACCATAAATCCAAAGAAGTGCACCCTGGGGAAATAAGAGGCAAAATACTTGTGCTACATAGTAGGGAGGGGCAAAATACACTGCTCCATAAAAATAAAGGGAACACTAAAATCCCAAATCCTAGGTATCACTGAATGAAATATTCCAGTTGTAAATCTTTATTCATTACATAGTGGAATGTGTTGAGAACAATAATACCTAAAAATTATCAACATAAATCACAAATAATAACCCACGGAGGTTGGGAGTTGGAATGATGGTCAAAATCAAAGTGGAAAATGAAGTTACAGGCTGATCCAACTTCAGTGGAAATGAATCAAGACAAGGAAATGATGCTCAGTAGTGTGTGTGGCCTCCACGTGCCTGTATGACCTTCCTACAACACCTGGGCATGCTCCTGATGAGGCGGCAGAAGGTCTCCTGAGGGATCTCCTCCCAGACCTGGATGGACTAAAGCATCCGCCAACTCCTGGACAGTCTCTGGTGCAATGTGATGTTGGTGCATGGTGCGAGACATGATGTCCCAGATGTGTTCTATCGGATTCAGGTCTGGGGAATGGGCAGGCCAGTCCATAGCTTCAATGCCTTCATTTTGCAGGAACTGCTGACACACTCCAGCCACATGAGGTCTGGCACTGTCCTGCATTAGGATGAACCCAGGGCCAAAAACACCAGCATCTCGGTACCTAATGGCAGTCAGGCTACCTCTGGCGAGCACATGGAGGGCTGTGCGGCCCTCCAAAGAAATGCCATCCCACCCCATTACTGTCCCACTGCCAAACCGGTCATGCTGAAGGATGTTGCAGGCAGCAGATCGCTCTCCACGGTGTCTCCAGACTCTTTGCCAATCCTGGTGTTCTGTGGCAAATGCCAAGCATCCTGCACGGTGTTGGGTTGTGAGCATAACCCCCATCTGTGGACGTCGGGCACTCAGGCCATCCTCATGGAGTTGATTCCTAACCGTTTGTGCAGACACATGCACATTTGTGGCCTGCTGGAGGTCATTTTGCAGGGTTCTGGCAGTTCTCCTCCTTGCACAAAGGCTGAAGTAGTGGCCCTGCTGCTGGGTTGTTGCCCTTCTACAACCCCCTCCACGTCTTCTGGTATACTGGCCTGTCTCCTGGTAGTGCCTCCAGCCTCTGGACACTACGCTGACAGACACAGCAAACCTTCTTGCCACAGCTCGCACTTATGTGCCATCCAGGATGAGCTGCCCTACCTGAGCCACTTGTGTGGGTTGTAGAGTCTGTCTCACGCTACCACGAGTGTGAAAGCACAACCAACATTCAAAAGTGACTAAAACATCAGCCAGAAAGCATTGATACTGAGATATGGTCTGTGGTCCCCAACCTGCAGAACCACTCCTTTATTGAGTGTGTCTTGATAATTGCCAATAATTTCCATCTGTTGTCTATTCCATTTTGCACAACAGCATGTGAAATTGATTGTCAAACAGTGTTGCTTCCTAAGTGGACAGTTTGATTTCACAGAAGGTTGATTTACTTGGAGTTATATTCTGTTGTTTAAGTGTTCCCTTTATTTTTTTGAACAGTGTTTATTATCTAAACCAAATTAATTACAAAAGAAAAAAGGCAAAATAATTTTGACTCATTTAGTCCTCTGTATCGCGATCTGTGTTTTTCAATGTTCCTAAACTGATTAATTAGTAATGAAGAGGAAAATGATTAATACTATACATACAGGACTGTGCAATAGTTTTAAGCAGGTGTAGAAAAATGCTGCACAGTAAGAATGCTTTCAAAAATCGGAGTGTTCATAGCAATGAACTAAAGAGAAATCTAAATCAAATCAATATTGAATTTGACCACCTTTGCCTTCAAATTAGCATCACTTTTAGATACACTTGAGCAAAGTTTTCGAAGGAAATCGTCAGTGAGGTTGTTCCAGTTCTCTTTATTTTTTGAGCAGTGTAAATTCACAAATAGACAAGGTGGAGACAATCCAAAAGTGGCCACAAACGGTCTCCAAAAAGCAAGTCAGGGCGTTTCTGGGATTTGTGGGATACTATCGGTGATTTAACCTGAATTTTGCCATGACAGCCACCCCCTGACTGATTTTCTCAAGGACACAAAGACGTTGATGGCCAAATGGTCCTCTGAAGCAAAGATGGTATTCCAGGAGTTGAAACTCACCCTGTGCAGACAGCCAGTCTTGGATTTCACTAAGGAGTTCGTGCTCCAGAGGGACGCCTCCTACATTGTGGTTTGACCTGTGTTGTCCCAGGAGATAGATGGGGATGAACATCCAGTCCTATAACTGAGTAGAAAACTCTCCTCCTGTGAAAAGAACTATGCTATCGGAGAAAAAGAGTGCTTAGGCAGCAAGTGGGCAATTGACTCCCTGAAATACTACCTGTCAGGCAGGAAGTTCAGGCTAGGGTCAGATCATGTGCCCCTGAGATGGATGAGAGAAAGGAAGGGGAAGAATGCCCAGGTGATATGTTTTACTGCGCTTAATGGCGTCAGTGATGTGAAACCTATAGATTTTCTTTCACCACATTAAGTGCAGCAAGGGGTTAACAGCTAATTTACATAATGGGCTGGGTTTTTGTGGTTAACCATAGAGCATAGAGTGGGTAGGAGGTTGTCCACCTTTTCTCCATTCCAGGGAGTTGTCTGGGGCTTAAATAGCTGGACTCTTGAGGCAGTCTTGGTTCAGTAGGGCTGGATAGAGGATCTCCTGCTGTTTGTGTCCTGAGGAAGAAAGACTGAACCTGTACTATCCCTGTGTTGCTGCAGAGCAGGCAGCTCCCCGCAAACATATGGACTGTGTTACAGCATTTAGTTTTGTTTTTCTTATTTCCTGTTTTGCCTGAAGGGCTGTGTTTATTTGTTTCGTTCATGTTGGTTTATGCCATCTGTCTAATAAACCAAGATTAGATTTACAGAGACAGAGTTCCTGTTTTCCACCTCCTTGTACCGCTGAGTGAGCTGGACTACCACAATATATATATTTTTTCTTAATTTTTTAGTGCACTTAGGGAGATGAGTGAACCCGAACTCCAAAGTTTGGGGTTCATACAGGACAGTTTGTGTCTGGTGCTAAACACCGAACACAGACTTTTCCCAGAAGTCTGTAGCAAAGTTCGGAGTTCCGGGGGAAAAGAGAGGGAAAATATTTTGCAGCTCAAAAGTCGGGTCCTTATTGTTTTCAATTGATTGTGAGTTCTGGTTCAAGTTTGGGAATAGTTCTGGTACCCGAACCAAATTTTGGACTAAAGTTCGGGTCGAGTACCAGAACCCGAACTTTCACAGGTTCGCTCATCCCTAAATTTGAGCTATATATTGTAATACAGCAGCATTGCAATATATAGTAAAAATCACGAGCTCCTTTGAATGCCATTGGCTGGTCTTCATAGAAGTACCACCATGCCAGTGTTCACCAGACCCAGCTGCCATAGCAACCACTTGGCACCATAAGATACAATCACGAGGGGGCCAATAGCTGCTTGTAATGTCCCAATCCAGGCCTCATACTGTAAGTGTCGATGTAAGAAATTGACAGATTTAACAGAAGTGGACAGCACTCAGCTTAGAGGCAGATGATGTCTGGCTAGCACAGCCATCACCTGCCTGCCAGCAATAATGGAGTCTCAGCTTCTGAGACTGGTTCAAATGCAGCAACCTGAAATGTGAAGTAATAGTATGTCATGTGTCAGAAAGTGCCTAAATAACTGTACTGTGTAGACCACCTCATGTGTTAGAACAGGTGACATAAATGTTATCTCTAGATCACAGATGTCAAACTCTGGTTCTCGGGGCAAATTTGGCCCGCATGATGATTATAATTGGCCTGTGACAACACACTTTCAACTGTATCGGCATCCTTGATGCCAATACAGTTGAAAGCCATGATGGAAGATACAGCTTCTGCTGATGCCCACTCTGCTATCATTCACCCTCTGTGTCTGATTTGTCAGCACAGTAGGCGCAATGATGTCACTATTTCATGCCCGGTGTGCTGATCAGTGAAGACCTTCAGAGTGCTCACTGCCGAGACCGGAACAGCAGGAGAACGAGGAGAGGTGTGTACTTTTTTTTAGATGGGGCCCATTTAACTGTATCGAGGACTGTGTGGGTCCATTATAATGCGTGGAGGACTACATGGGGTCATTATACTGTATGTAGGCCTATGTGGAGCTCATTATAGTTTATGGAGGACTAAGTGGTGCCCATTATACTTTATGGAGAACAATATGAAGCCCATATTACTGTATGTTGCACTATGTGAAGCCCATAATACTGTGTGTTGGACTATGTGGAGCCCATTATGCTGTATGGAGGACTATGTGGGGCCCATTACACTGTATGGAGGGCTGTGTGAGGATCACAGTTAAGGCATCATACTGTGTTGGGTCACCATACTTTACTGGGGGGCACAGTAAGGTAATCATACTGGGTATGTGGAACGTACTGTGGAAGAATATACTGTTTGGGTATCATACTGTGTTTGGGGGCACTTTGGTTGGCATCATGCTTTATTATGTTTATGCTTTTTACTGCTCTTACATAACATATTAACCTCTTAGTGACAGATCCAATTTGATACTTAATGACCAAGCCAATTTTTACAATTCTGACCACTGTCGCTTTATGTGGTTATAGCTCTAGAACGCTTCAATGTATCCCATTGATTCTGAGAGTCATATTGCAGAAAATAGTTAATAAATAACATTTCCCACATGTCAACTTTACATCAGCACAATATTGGAAACATAATTTTTTTGTTAGGACGTTATAAGGGTTAAAAGTTGGCCAGCGATTTCTCATTTTTCAAAACAACAAAATGTACAAAACCTTTTTTTAGGGACCATCTCACATTCGAAGTGCGTTTGGGGGGTCAATATAACAGAAAATTCCCCAAAGTGACACCATTCTAAAAACTGCACACCTCAGGTTGCGCAAAACCGCATTCAAGAAGTTTATTCACCCTTCAAGTGCTTCACTTATGCAACTTATGCAATATGGAAGGAAAAAATAACCATTTTACTTTTTTCACAAAAAATTTACTTTGGATCCAATTTTTTTTCTTTTTTGAGTGCAAGGCAGGGCTCAGAAGGGAGGGAGTACCATTTGACTTTTTGAACGCAAACTTGTCTTGAATCAATAGTGGTGCCATGCCGCATTTGGACACCCCTGATGTACCTAAACAGTGGAACCTCCAATTCTAACTTCAACCATGACCCCAACACACCCCTAACTCTAATCCCAACCCTAACCATAACCCCAGCCACAACCCTAACCCAAACACACCCCTAACCCTAATCCTAACCCTAACCATAACCCTAACCACAAAACTGACCCTAACACACCCCTAACCATAATCCCAACAGTTAGGGCTGGTGGAACACACCAAATAATATAAATAAAGCTATAAGATGCATTCGCAGCCCTGGGTCCACCGTGCAGAGATATTACCTGCTGCTCGGTAATGGCGGATAGTAGATGGCGGTACAATAGAAACACACTCGGGTTAACTTCACCTGGTATGTAAGGAGACAGACCCTGTTGCATCACAGAGCAGCAATACTGCAGAATGTTCGGTCACAGGTCTCTGCCCCAAGGACATGGGGTTAGAGTCCCTCTAGACACACTAGCGCTCGGCGCCGCACCTGTGGTGCCAAGGAAAACTAAATACTAATAGATTTAGTGCCCTGAATGTGTGCAGCACCACTCTGGTGGATGCCACTAATGGCCCTAACTAGGGATTGCAAAGCATACTAGTTTTGCATGGCTCTGCACTGGCTAACGCTGTTAAATAGACGCTGTAGGATCATGCCTCGTGCTGGATGGCACTTAACTAGCCCTAGACAGCTCCAAACACCCAACCACATACAACAACGCTAGGGAAGGGGATGATTAGGAGCTTTCACCAGATAGCATACATGCATCCACACACACACAATTTCAGTTTATACTAGTTGCAGCCCTCCAGGACCTTGCCAGTGGTCCAATCAGAGCAGGTTGAGGACCTGGGAATGTGACCCCCGACCTCCAATGAGAGGTCGTCCCACGGGCATGCTCGGTAGGCAAAAAGCAGGACTTAGTCCCAGGAACGTCTCCTCGCCGCTGACTAATGCTGGTTACAATAGCTGGACCAGGTACAGCAGCAGTAACCAGACACACAGCATCAGCTTGAGCAAGATGCTGGGACCGATGTCTCTGCTGAGCAGGCTCCTCTGTGGCTGGGGAAGAATGGGAGACCGCAGAGGACATGGTTCCAGATTCCCCCTGTTCATCGGTGGGAACTCGTCACCTAACCCCAACCCTAACCATAACTTTAGCCCCATCCTAACCTTAACTTTAGCTCAACCCTAACTTTAGCCCAACTCTAACCCTAATGGAATAATGGAAATAAATACATTTTTTTTTATTTTTAGCTAACTAAGGGGGTAATAAAGGAAGGGGGGTTGATTTACAATTTTTTTTATTTTGATCACTGTGATAGGGTCTATCACAGTGATCAAAATTAACCAATAGAAAAAATTTCCTATTGTTGCCGGGTGCAGGCCGGCAGATCTTGACGGGCACATTGCGCATGCGCTTGTCATTTTCTCCTGGAAGAAGACACCAGCGGCCCGGGGGACTTCACGGAGTTGCAGGGACAACGGAGGTACTGGGGGGATTGGGGTACCCCATTTCTCTCTCCTCTGATGTGCGATCACATCAGAGGAGAGAGAAATTAAATGTAAAATCGTTTTTTTTTTTGCCATCTCCATTATTCTGTTAATAACGGTGATCGGAACACTGGGGACGGTAAAAACCAACCCAAATCATGTTCTCTGGGGTCTCAGCTACCCACGGTAGCCATGACCCCAGAGAAATTCAAACTCTGGGGGATGCTATACACTTGTTTCTCAGTGCCGTTAAAAAGCAGTGCTGAGGCATAAGTACCCTTAATTGCTGCCATTAAAAGGCGTATCGTTAAGGGGTTGATATTATTCCAGTATGCCCTATTTGTGATTATGTGTTTATTTTATTTATTTATCTATTAATAATATCTACTGTATTATCTATTAATTAAAATGTACTTTGCTTGTGGGACAACACCTTTCAGTTTGTTTTCATATAAAAAGGTTCATCATTATATTTGATGATAAGGAAAAACTTCCTCAATTGTAGATATTTTTTAATAAATATCATGGTTGACCCGCAAGCTTTTTATTTTGGTTCTCTGTGTATTTGAGTTTGACATCCCTGCTCTAGATCGAACAACCCTTTATTTTCGGAGTAAAAGCAACTCTAAGGCGTTTCTAATAAATGAGAAAAGAGGCAAAGTTAACATTACCTGCAAAATCCTGGAGATTTCACATGCTCTTACTCCACTTGTAGCCAATTCTATTATCTTTTTCCTTTTGCATGTTGGGAGAGGACGACCATTTACAAACATCCCACCTAGTTGGTTCACACTGCTTACACCTGGAAAATATATTGAGGAGAAGTTTGCAAAACTCTAAATTAAAACAAGGGGTGGCAAGTAAATAGAAATTTGTTTCCACGTATGTCACAGAAATGTTTACTTCTTAGTACAGAGATATCTGTCCTGTATTCTTAAGAAAGCAATGTATTTACTCACTATTACCAGTATTCCAGTATTAGAATTGCATACACATAAGTGATTTACTGTACTTTTCTGACTAACCGACACACTGGACCATAAGACACACCTAGATTTTAGAGGAAGAAAATAGAAAAAAAATTATTGAAGCAAAAAATGTGGTCATGAGAGTGAGAGTGAGTCATGACACACTGTTATGGGAGGGGAGGTGTTGTTGACACTGCTTTAGGGATAATATCCCCTATCCTGGTATATATATGCCCTCCTCTTCCCATCCACCATCCTGGTATACATGGCCAATGTCCCCCTCCTGGTATACATGGCCACCATCCCCATCCTGGTATACATGGCCCCCATCCTGGTAAACATGGCTTCCCCATCCCCATACTGCTATATATGGCCCCCCATCCCCATCTTAGTATACATGACCCCCATCCACCATTCTAGTATACATGTCCATCATCCCCATCCTGGCATACATGGTCCTCATTCACCATCCTGGTATACATGGCCAATTCATCCCCATCATTTTATACATGGCCCCCATCCAGGTATACATGACCCCTCATCCAATGATACATGGTCCCCATCATGCTGCACACATATAAAAAATAAACCATTCTACTTACCTTCCCTCCGCTCTCTCGCAGCGGTGTCCTGTTCTGATGCTGGCAGCTGTCTGCAGTGTGTAAGCAGTCAAAGACATCACTGCCATATGCCCTCAAATGCTGAGGTCAGCTACCGGAATACTCACTGCTCTCCATGCCTGGGATTATGGGCATGGAAAGCAGTGAATATTAGCTTTTTTTTACCTATTAAGGTAAAAGAGCCACCTTCAGCAGCACTAAGGCTGCATTCTGTGGCTCTTATGTTTAGTACCCACAGGAAGGCTGAAATAATCACTTTTATATATTTCGTGCCATACCTGTATTGCGTTAGGGAGGTATGATTTCTCCCTGACTCAAGCGCCTCGCAGCCGTCCATCATCCCACCGGTCGCCGCCTCCTCTCTGTCTTGTGCTGTAACCGGTGCTCATGCTGTGCAATTATTTCTCGGGCATGCGCTGTGGGCGCTGCCCTGGAACTTACATCAAGTGATGTAAGTAGATCGCGCCTGTGCACAGCGGAGGCCCCAGATCCCACCCTGCAGTGTGTTATAATGTATTTACACTGAGGGGGCTGGGAATCTGGCGCTGTGCGCAGGCGCGATCTAATTAAATCTCTTGCTGTAAGCTCCAGAGCAGCACGCACAATGCATGCCCGAGAAATAATTGCAAAGTGCAGGCGCCGGTGACAGCACAAGACAGAGAGAAGGCGGTGCCTGGTAGGATGATGGGACGGTGTGAGGCGCTTCAGAGAGGGATAAATCATACCTCCCTGAAGCAATGCAGGTATGGCGCAAAATTTAATTAAAGTGATTATTTCAGCATTCTGAGGGATACTAAACATAAGAGCCTCCTTCACAGAATGCAGCCTTAGTGCTGCTGAAGGTGGCTCTTTTACCTTAATAGGCCCTGGGGAGTGACAGGTTCCCTTTAACTTTATGTGTGTTGATTCCAGCAACCAATCAGGGCGCAGAAACCATCCACAACTTCATGACACAAGGTCTTCTGTGATTGGTTGCCAAAGTCACATGTCTCTGGCCATATAAAAAGTGGACATCTTGTTTTGCTGGCGCCATTTGCTCAGTGTCACAGTGCAGAGAGGTTGCTCCTTCCCTAGTGCTGGTGCTGAAAGTGAACTTGTCAGTTAAATAAATAGGATCCTGTCCTGTGTGAAATCCATCTTTCAGCATCGAAGTTGATTGTGCCAAAACTGTATGGCTGTCTCTGGAAGCCCCATTTACTACTCCAAATTATTTGTGCAAAAACTGGTTTCAGTGGCAAATCAGAAGGCCAGATTTCCACTTTAAAATTGTTAGGCCTAGTATAGTGTTGCAGCCAGAAGGCCTAATTAGCTACTCCATATCGTTTGTGCTAAAACTGTGTTTCAGTGGCAAATCAGAAGGACAGATTTCCATTTAAAAATCGTTAGGCATAACAGTGTTATTCAGGCACACTATCTAAGAAAAAAAATAGTGATTGTTCATTTAATGACAGGTGACTGACAGCTGGGGGTCTAAGGTTGTTAAACAGCAGGGTATAAGAGGAGAAGGCTACTTACAACATGAGTGGGGAAAAAGCAAGGTTGTGGTAGAAGGGGGAATAGGCTTGGTGTTCGACGTGTATGTGGGGTAGGTGCTAATGTGAATGAAAGCCCAACTCAACAAACACCATCTCATCAAATCCAGACCACTGACATCTGTTACTGGCTGGCCTACTCGACTCCCTTTCTATGGCAGATGTACAGTGGTACAACTTGTAGATGAGGCTCAGAAAGAGCATATGCTCCAGTGGATGGCAAGCGCTGCATCAAGTGGCCTCTTCTCCTCTTCCTCCACCTTAACATCACACACAGTACAATCCTCAGAGGTGGCACCCCAATCACCCTTGTTTCCACCAGCGTCAAAAATTTCCAAACGCCCAACTGATTGTGGGGAACCTCAGATGGGCAATTCTGAAGATCTGCTCATACCTTGTATTCTGTAGAGAGACAGGGTTAGTGGGTGCTCTCGTCCACTGGCCTTGCTATCTTTAGAAAGACTACATTGAAGAGAGCTCATACTCCTGAACACCTGCTCTCTCTCCCAGTGGGTAGAACACTACTCAGACAACACAGGGTGAGAATAAAACAGTGTGGCAATAGTTTATTGAACGACCAACACATAATATCATATAGAACAGTCCCAGCAAACATCCAAGATGGTGCAAAATACATAGTCTCACCCTTCTGCTGACTCTCCGGGATTAGAGCTGTTTCTAGGGCTGAGTATCCCCACCAGTGGCTCCCCACTTTTGGATGGCCCCCACAGTGAGGGGGAAATGACAAGCTTAGGAAGATGAGAATCCATTGATGTACGAGGCCAGATGACCTGATTGTCCTAACCTGTAATCTCTAAACGTCTTTGAGGATTCAGTGTTGGCCAATGAAGCAGCTATATATATCTTCAGTTGGACCCATGATGTCATGGCTACTGTAATGTAGAGTCTCTCGAAACACAGATCCTCCTTTTTATAGGACACAACTTCTCATTCAGTCATTCCACCACAGGTTTGGAGGAATGTGGAAGGAGGCCATTCCTCACTGCTGGAGTGTTCAAACAACATGCATAGATTGTCCTTCATATTGCAAATCACCAATGCGTCAACATATTAACAGACATTCAAACACTGTGCCTTTGTTTTCCAAAGAAAGTAGAACAATAGTGGACAGAAATACAAGCACAGATACAATAGCTAATCAGCAGCCAGTTAACAAATGGCAGTCATTGCACATTAATTCAATGATAATAAGGGTCAACAGTCATTCTCACATGAATTCTAGCTCATGTCCATGGGCCTACTGAAATAATATGTCTGGATAATTCAAATTAAATGCGGTGTCGCCACATATTCCATGGGCATAGGATGTCTGCTCAGTAGAATCACAGAATCCAGAGGAGGAAAGCAACTGCACTGATGCCAAAAAAATGTTCATGTTAGTTCTGAAGCCAGACGAAGTAGGGTCCAAGCAAAATCCAGACCCTCGCCACCAGATGTTAACCACCAAGGGTGGAGGAGATCTTCATGAGACTCAGATACCAGAGGCGCACGCAGACTGTACTGTGGTGTCAGGACAGGAAGAGGTGGAGAGTGACTCTCAGGATGAGGAGTGTGAGAACAGAGAAGATGATGATGAGATTGTAGATCCCACTTTGTGTGAATTCAGAGGAATGCAGCAGAGTAGGTCAGCAGAGGAGATGAAGGAGGAGGAAGATGCGGATGTTACTTTGTGGCTTCCCACACTCACAAAATAATGCAACCATGACAAGCACTGCATCCTCAGCCTCAACTCTGGCTGTGGCCAGAACTGGTCACGAGGGTACAGTTTGCAGGGGCGGCAAGAGTTGCCTAGCTTGGTTGTTTTTTGAGACCGCAAAAGATGACCCAACACACGTTATCTGTCAAATTTGCAAAAAAACTCAGTAGAGGCAAAGATTGCAATAATTTGACAACTACATGCATGAACAGGCACATATATGATCAACATGCCTTCGTGTGGGAATCTCACTGCGCTAAAAAAACAGGCTAGTGGGCCTCGCCAACCACTGGCCGTCCCATCAACCCAATCTCCTGCTTCTTCCTCCTCCATCACCATTCCAAGTCTTCACACACAGGGTTCCAGCTGCAGAAATTACAAATGTTTACCTTCCACAGTCAGGGTGAGTGAGAGCCAATCAGCTGTTATGGAAGTAGACATGAATGCTGCTTTTGTGTCAAGTAGCACAACGCCTCATTCTCAATCCACCATAACATCTCCGCCTGCAACTCACTCACAACCCAGCAGTTTGTCCTGTTCTCCATACCCCGCACTCTCAGCACAGCAGCCAGCCCTCAGTCCAGCAGTTGCGGTCATATAATAGAATGTTTCCTCCTACACATGGCAAAGTTAAGAGCTTGAACTCCACCATGTCCAATGTGTTGGGCATGGAAATGCTGCCTTTATGCCTGGTAGATACAGGTAATTTCCGAAAGTTGATGGCCGTCGCAGTCCCCAGTACCATTTGCCCATTAGCTGTGCCTGAACTACACCAGCATGTCACCGACAACAGCACCCGTTTTCTGAAAAAATCTATGTCTGCACGTCCACCTGTGAAGGAGAGAATGGTTAATGAAATCAATTATTAACCTTACATAAGCTAGTAATATATATGGTGTGGCAAGATGGCGTCTACATCTACGCCTTGGAATGTGAGGTGGATACACTGAAGACCATATATGGAATAGATATAGCAGGGACCTAACACAGACTGATACAGTGGCTGCTAAGAAGCTGTGCAATGCCATCTTCCTGCCTGCTACATGATCTTTTGTTTATACTAATAAAGTTCAGTTCTGTGCCAGCTCTTGCCGGGAAAGGAGTGCACATCTGACCCTGCATCTGATGACTTTCTTTCATGCATGCACTTAGCTCATATTTATCAGGTCAGGGGCAGGCAATCCCTAAGATCTCTCCTTAATAGATCACTCCAATACACCGACACCTGGATGAGCAAATATGCCCAGGGACTTTACATCTCCCTGACTGTTCACCAGGTGACTCTAGTGGCTATGGGGCAGGCAGTCAAAGGGCTGCTCCACAAGTCTTTGAATCTCCAAGACTTGTGGGAAAAACCTCTGCATTTAACAGTTCGTCCACTGCTTCTGCCTCCTCCACTTCCTCTAAGGCCTCCACCTGTGCCCTCAACCTCTCCCTTTATCAGACACGCCTTTCAACAATGCAGGTAGAATCTCCTCCACCTACGTACTGCGCAGCTATGGCTTACCATAGTCAGGCAGTGTTTAAATGAAAATGCCTTAGAGATCGCAGTCACACAGCTCAAGAGTTATGGACAGGTATCCAGGCCGAGTTAATGTGCGATAACTGTGCAAAACTGGTGGCGGCCCTACGTCATGGCAACCTCATGCATGTGCCTTGCATGGCTCTTGTCCTCAACCTGGTGATATAGAAATTTCTCTGCCACTATCCCGGCTTGGATGCGCTGCTGCAGAAAGCACGGTCGCTGTGTTCTCACTTCTGCCGATCGATTTGCATCGCTACAGAGGTCTTTCGGCCTCCCGGTTAACTGTTTGATTAGCAATTTTCCGACATGGTGGAATTCCACTCTGCACATGTTGCAGCGGCTGTGGCAGCAGCAACGAGCGCTGATGCAGTATGTCCTTTTGCATAGCTTGGGCTAATGCAGTCTGGACATGGTACAAATCACACTTGTGGAGTGGGTACAGGTGAAGGACCTTTGCACCCTTCTGCACAGTTTTGAAATAGCTACTAAGATGATTAGCACTGACGATGCCGTCATCAGCATCACTCTTCCGGTCATCTGCATGCTGGAGCACACTTTGAATAGGCTGCGTGAGGAGGTAATGGTCCAGAGGAAGAGTTGGAAGTAGAGGAGGATGCAGAAGGGATAACAATATCTCTAATTTCTGGACTGTCATCACAAAGGCGGTTGCCATGGGAGGGTAACTTACAGCGATCAAGAGGGGTTCATGGTACCAGAGAAACTGTTAGTGAAGATGAAGGAGCCGAAGAACAAAGTGAGGAGGAGGAGGTGATGGACGTGCAACAGTCAGGAGATGAAGAGGATTATGATACGCTCTCTGTGGTCCACGGTTGGAGGGAAGGGACGGAAGAAGCAACTGTTACCCTGCCACCAACACAGCATGGACTTGGATCTCATGGAAGCGCCCGACACATGAACCCCTTCTTGCTGCACTATCTTCAATACGATGCCCGTATTCTTAGGGATAGAAATAGTGCTGACTACTGAGTTGCCACTCCGTTAGATCCACGTGGAAAGGGATGCACACATGTTGGAGTATCGAAATACTGTACACTTGTAGACAATCTTAAGAGAGATTTTCCCCGACAGCAGTGAGGCACACAGTGTGCATCCCAGTTGTAGATGTCCAACGCCGGGAATGTCAAGGCGTCATCGCCAAAACATTAGCAGCAGCAGCAACGTTATGTGGCATAGGCAATTTTTTAGACCAGCCCGTGCACCAGTAGAACAGAGTACAAGTCTGACATGTTGTGAATGACTGGAGAGGATATTGCAGGAGTATCTGTAGTTCAATATCAATGCCATCCTTGGGGTTTGGACCCTTTTACATTTTGGTCTTTAAAGGTAGAAGAGTGGCCTGAGCTGTACTGTCATGCCTTGGAGATTTTGCTATGCCCGGCAGCTATCGTTCTCTTAGAACAAGTCTTCAGTGCTGCTGGTGGTTTCAGACTGATAAGCGCATCCGGCTGTCCCCTTTTGCACCCCAATCACAGATTAGGCAGACTAGGTGATGGTGTCGTTTTTAGTGTCATGCATTGATCTTGCATTATTGCAGTCTATGCCATCTCTGTGGTGTCTTCTGTGCCTGCTGTTGCTACTGCTGCTCATTTTTTGACTGTGCTAGTCATTGCACTGGTTACCCATCCACTCCAAAATTCAATAAAAACTTATCACTTCCACCCACAAAGCGCTCCACGGTTCAGCACCAAGTTACATCTCCTCCCTCGTCTCAGTCTACCACCCTAGCCGTGCCTTCCGTTCTGCTAATGACCTGAGGTTAACATTCTCAATAATCAGACCCTCCCACTCCTGTCTCCAAGACGTCTCATGTGCTGAGACAATTCTATGGAATGCACTACCCAGGATAATTCGATTAATCCCCAATACCCACAGTATTAAGAATGACCTAAAAAGCATTTCTTCAGACTAATCTTCTGCTTCAACACATTTATCTAACTATCCCTGTGTTGCCCATTCAAAATTTTCACCATAACCAGGTTCTTTGTATCATGTTCTCACACGCATTATGCATTTAATAGCCCTCTGCGTCTGTACTTTTACATTTTCTGGCTGATAACTGGTTCATGCAGCACTACCTGGACTCCATATTTCTTACATTATGGCTGGTCAGAACAATGAAAACAATTGTTACCATCCACCTTTAATGTCTCCCCTATTTCCTCTTAGATTGTAAGCTTGCGAGCAGGGCTCTCATTGATCTTGGTATCTGTTGATTTTTGTGATTATTGTTATGCTGTAATGTCTTTTATTGTCTGTACAAGTCCCCTCTGAAATGTAAAGTGCTGCGTAATATGTTGGCGCTATAGAAATAAAATTATTTAAATTATTTTTTTTTTTTAAATGTGGAGACTACAAGTTGGGTCTCCCTCTGGTGGGTTGCCTGTAGTAAAAGTTGTATCAGGGGCCTATTATACTGTTTCTACTCTGTGGATATTGATGCTACTTTATTGCTGTATGACAATTATTTTTTGAAATGTGAAAACGCCAAGTTGGGTCTGCATCTGGTGGGTTGCCTGTGGTGGAAGGTGTGTCAGAGGCCTATTAAACTCTTTCTACTCTGTGGATATTGATGCCACTTTATTGCTGTGTGACAATTATTTTTGTAAAATCCAAGTTGGATCTCCATCTGGTGGGTTGCTCATATACTGTAAGTACTACCATTATTACTGTATGAAACTGATGTTTGTGCCACTTGAGTGTGGCTGGAATAAAAAAAAATTGGAGATGTTGCATGAGGTATGAGGTTTCCCAGCTAAGGAGGCTTACACCGCTCCCTTATCTGCCAAGTCCTCATTGAAACTTCAATTCCAAGCTGTAAATGCTAGGCCAGAACCTGATACCCCATGCATGGGTCATGGCTGACTGCTTCTGTGCCATTATAACAGGTTCTACTGTGGGTCAATTGATCAGCCAACTACCTGTGTAACTATTCTTACATTTTTTCTATCAATAGCAGTCTATAAAATGGGTGTTTGTGTCATCTGAGTGAGGCTGGGCTAAAAAAAATTGGAGGTGGTGCATGAGGTGTTGCGGATCTGCAGCTGTTTTCCATACGTTGTACAGTACCATGTAAACATATGGAAAACAAAATCCGCAGTGCACATGCTGCAGAAAAAAATGCGCAGAAATGCAGCGGTGTTTTTTCTGCAGCATGTTAATTTTTTGTGCGGATTCCGCAGCGGTTTACACCTGCTCCTCAATAGGAATCCGCAGGTATAAAAACCGCAGGTGGAATCCCACAAAAACTGCTCACAAATCTGAGGCAAATCCGTGGGTAATCCGCAGTGCAGTTTACCTGCAGATTTTGCGGAAAATTCCACACATCAATCCGCAACGTGTGCACATAGCCTTACACTGCTTCCTTAACCACCAGGTCCTCATTAAAACTTCAATTCCAAGCTGTAAATACTGGGCCGTACACTTATATCTTATGCATGGCCCATGGCTGACTGCTGCTGTACCATTTGCAAATTTCTACTGTGGGTCAATTGATGCCACTTTTCATAATAATAACGCTGACATATGCCGCAGCACTTTACATTTTAGAGGGGACTTGTACATACAATACTGTAGACATTACAGCATAATACAATATACACATAGATCAAAGCAGATACCAAGAGGAATGAGGGCCCTGCTCGCAGCTTACAATCTATGAGGAAAAGGGGAGACACGAGAGGTGGATGATAGCAATTGCTTTAGGCTGGTTTCACATTTGCGGTTGTGTCTGCAGCGTTTGTGCCGCAATTTTCAGCATGCATCGTGTATTCCTATCTTTAACATCAGGTGCCTGCGATTGGTTGCGTTTTGCCGCGTTTGACGACCCATGCGTCGTGTATTCCTATCTTTAACATCAGGTGCCTGCGATTGGTTGCGTTTTGCCACGTTTGATGACCCATGCATCGTTTTGTCAACTGCGGCTTGGCGCTACATGTAGTAATTTCAGAGACGTCAATTTGCTGCCTAGAACCGTATGCGGTTGTTAGCGGAAGGAATGCGTCAAAAAACGCATTACGGTCTATGTGAACTCATGCATTCGCAAGCACATGCGTTTGCTTGCGCTTGTGAACGCATGCGTTGTACCACAGGAAAACATGTCTAGACACTGATTAGCCACCCCCACATACAAAATGATAAGAGGAGGGAGTGGGCATTGGCAGGTCACTACTCAGCAGACTGGGAACAAGAGCAGACACAGGAAAGCACCTTGGAGGAAACCACACTCTGAACAATGTGAGTATCAAAGCCAATGTCTTTATTTTCTATTTTCTGTCTCTATATGTCCTAATTTCTGTCTTTTTTTTCTTGCTGCTTGCATCAGAATGTCATCTTCTTCTGTGGAGCACCGGCTTGGCCCAGAATGTCATCTTCTTCTGAGGAGCACCGGCTTGGCCCTGCACAAGGTGGAATTGAAAGAGCAGTTCTTCCACTGTGGCAGAGGCTGAGCAGGAGCAGCGTGGAGATGCTCAGGTGACAAGGCGGCAGCGTGTAAGTATACCTGGCTGACTGTTTATTGTATCCTGACTTTACTATTCTTCACTGTTCACTTCTTGACTTTCCTCTTTCTTTACCTTTTTCTTCTTGAGTCCTTTTTTTTTCTTGACTTCGAATATTCATGCCAGTTCTCTGTCTCTGTTTTCTTTCTTTTCCTTATGTTAATGTCTCCAACATTAATGTATTTTTTTATTTTTCAGGTTCCAGACTGAGATGAGGACCTCATTGAAAATGACCTCCTAATCTCCCTGGTCCATGAGCGAGTCCTGTTGTGGGACACCCGGGTTCCGCAGCACTCGAACAGCGTGACGATCCGGCGGCTATGGATTGAGGTGGCCAAAGCGATGTGGGATGGCTGGGACAACGTCCTGACTCAGGTCCAAAATGCATTTTGTAAGTATTGCAATGCGGTGTGCTGCAGCAGTGACCTTGGCCGGGATCACACAACTGTGTGTGATGAGAGAAATTCCTGAGAGTTTCTCTCATCACACACAGTTGTGTGATCACGGTCAAGAGTGCATAGTCTAATCATTATTTATATTTTTCAACAGTGCTCAAAGTCAAAACACATTGGAGTTCGATGAAGGATCACTTGAACAAGGACCTTCGTCAAGAGAGCCGGGTTCCTAGTGGTTCTGGAGCAAGAATCTGCAAATAAAAAATATCACCGCATCCTTGCATTTTTTATACCGGTCCTTGCCCAGAGAACGTAAATATTTTTTGTGGTGTAATGGGTTGTGTTGGATTGCCTAATCTGTATTTTTCTATTCCACAGGAGTTGGCGCTTTACTATTGTAAATGTTTGGTAGTAAAATTTTTTTTCTTCCTTCTTCACAGCACATGGAGCAGCACTCTTGACCCTGGTTCTCGAGTAGTCCTTCATCAAACAGCCACAGACCTGTCCCAGCCATCCAGCAGCACTACAGCAAGTGGGCCTGCAACACAGACTGGAGACCAGGAAGCTGGTCCATCAGATGTTCCCCTGTCCCAGTCCTCTGCCTCCGCCTTTTTATTTTGGGCTCTTCCCAGCAGCGGCAAAGGGCCTCGGACAGGTTACTCATGCCCGAGTTTTTGCACTTGAGCTCAGTCTTTCATGATAGACTCAAGGCGATGGGTGACCGACTGGATAGTGCCATAAACCATATTGAATACACTTATCCAGGAGGTCACCAAAAGCCTTGACCAAGTGAAAGCCAACCTCCAGAGGCTAGCACATCATTTTTTCAATCAAATAGCGAAGGGCATGTCGGAACACCTTACTCCTGATCTCCAGCTTAGTGTCATGCAGGCCTGCAATGCTGCTTACGTGCAGGCTATACAGCAAAGTTGGTATTTTCAGCAGACAGTGGCAGCATTTCCATCTGTGCCAACACTGTCACGCTTGACCTCAATGCCGACCTATGCTGCATACCACTTCATGGCCACCACTATTCCAAGCACTGCTGGACACCGCTACAGCACCACCACCATTCTGAGTGCTGTTGGACAGCCCACCGCCACCACCATGACAACTGCTGCTCCTGCTTGGACCTCCTCCGCTGCCACCACCATGCAGCAGCAGCAGGACCCTGGCATGGCCTTCCGCACCACAACCATACAACAGCAGCAGGACCCAGGCAATGGCTTTCCACACCACAACCATGCAACAGCAGCAGGACCCTGGCATGGCCTTCCGCACCACAACCATGCAACAGCAGCAGGACCCTGGCACGGCCTTACGCTCTCCCACCACAACCATGCAGCAGCAGGACCCAGACATGGCCTTCCTCACCACTATGCAGCAGCAGGACCCTGGCATGGCCTTCCACTCTCCCACCACAACCATGCAGCAGCAGCGGCACATGGACCCTGACAGGTCAGCCACCATGACCAGGCTGCAAGAAATGAGCCCACCGAGGCTCCCCAGACTGCAGTGCCGATCCCAAAAAGGGAAAAAGAAACAGCAGACTATCTCAATTCCTCCCCCCTCACCTTGCAATGTGTCTGTAATGTCAGGTTTCTCCAGTGTGTCTCTGCCTTCTTCTCATGTGTCAAGCCCCATCCCCGAACTCCCAGACCCCACTACATTAATTGCCCCTTCTCCTGCCACCCTTGCGTCATCCACACTTAGCCAGGCCTCACAGCTACTCACCCCATAGTTTTGTCATTCTACCCCAAGCAGGCACAGTCAATTTTTGGTTTTTGTTTAAAAATAAATGATAATGTTTTTTGCCCCCAATACTGTTTGGTTAATTGTGTATTTGCTGCTGGCAACACACACTGTATGCTTAATAAACACACTGTGCCGTAGTCTTTGTCTTTTTGCCACCTCATAGCTCCAGTATTTATTGAGTACAACACTTCAACTTTGTGTGTTTGGTATTGAGCTATGAGGTGGGAAAAATAATATTACTAGTATTTTCTCCATAATCTATTCAGTCTGCTTAATCTGTGTTGCAGACTGAAGAGACAATGGCGGTAATACAAAGCAGAACTATACTCAACAGGTCATGTGTCCAAAAACTCATTAGTTATGAGACCTGACCTGTTGACTAGAGAACTGCCTTGTATAACCTCCATTTTCTCTTCAGTCTACGTAATCTATTTCACACAAACTGAAGATACGAGGGAGGTCATACAAGGCATATCTATACTCACCTGGACAGGTGTCAGAAATAGTGAATTCATGAAGCTTGGTTTTGTGCTCCTGAACACATTATTTCTCACACATGAGTTGATGAGTATAGATCTGCTTTGTATTAAACCTCCATCGTTTCCTCAGTCTGTGTCCAATAGATACTGCAGAACAGAATCAGGATGTAATGACGTCAACTACCTTACCACTAGCAACCTAAGTGGTTTTTAGAGGAAATACATAGGAGACTCTGCAAAGATATCAAAACACATAGTTTATTAACAAAAAATATTAGGAACATTTAAAATATAACTGGTACAGACCCAAACACAACAGCACATTTTACACAATGTTGTCTTGCCATGCCACACGTCCAATATCAGAATCAAAATAGTCAGCAAATTGGTCCCGCATGTGGTCAACTTCAACAGTGGGTGATGCTAGTAATCGGTCAATTGGTTTGCAACTGGTTCATCCTTAGCCATTATGAAATTGTGGAGAACCATACACGCTTTGACCACCTCATCGACTGTCACGGTCACCTGACCGCGACGTCATCGAAGGTCCTTCACTCACTGCATTCTTAGGGACGGAGGCAGACGCTCGCAGCGGTGACAGCCAGGGGCCATCCAAGGGTGAGTATATCCATATTTTTTATTTTTATTCTTTGTTTTTTACATGAATATGGATCCCAGGGACTGACGAAGAGTTTCCTCTCCTTCAGACCCTGGGAACCATCCAGGATACCTAACGATATTTGTGTCCCATTGACTTGCATTGGTATCGGGTATCGGTATCGGCGATATCTGATATTTTTTGGATATCGGCCGATACCATCCGATACCGATACCTTTGAATATTGGAAGTTATCGCTCAACACTAATAACAAAATAAATAATACACATTTAAATAATAAACAAGATTAAGACTTTCCAGGTCATTCCGAGTTCACGGACATCAAACATGTCTAGGTTCTTTTTTATATAAGTGGTGAAAAAAAATTCCAAAGTTTGTAAAGATATATTTCAAAATAAACTAATGAGGTCAATAAATCAAAATGACTTACAAACAAATTAACTCTATACCACTTAAAGATATGTCAGATAAAATTTAACTTTTAATGAGTTATTCTAAAAAGAATCAAAATAACAGAATAAAAAATCAATCCCCATTCAAGCAACCGTGCTGGCTTTGTTCACCCTGCACCAATTATCCTGCATCCAATGCCTACCTAAGGCTACGTTCACATTTGCGTTGTGCGCCGCTGCGTCGACGACGCAATGCACAACGCAAACAAAAACGCAACAAAACGCACGCAAAAACGCTGCGTTTTGCGACGCATGCGTCGTTTTTTGCCGAAATTTGGACGCAAGAAAAATGCAACTTGTTGCGTTTTCTAGGCCCGACGCTAGCGGCAAATAAAACGCATGCGTCGCACAACGCAGCACAAAAAGACATGCGTCATGCGCCCCTATATTTAACATGGGGGACGCATGCATCGTCGCTGCGTCGCCCGATGCAAACCCGACGCAAACATGCATAACGCTTCATTAGTCCGCATGGGAGACTAGGAGCTGCGATCATCCAATTGCTTGTGCTACATAGAGCAGTGGCACATGTCAGCTTGTTCTTTGTAATACGTTTGTGTGAAGGTTTTATTTCCAAGCTGTAAATTCACTATGACTAATGTGTCATTGCTTATAGATACAGGACATCAACTATTGCAAGGCTGTGTCTTTCTTATGACACACAGTGATGAATGAACACTTTCCTACATCTTTCTCTAAGGTTCATTTCGGTAATCAGATGATAAAAATTCTTAAAGGGTATTTGTCTTCAGTACCAGCACAGTACCAAACTTTTAGTAACAATCCCTTATATATACGCTTAGTATAGGCAACTGATTTAGCCATTATAGGGGCTTCTCAT
This sequence comes from Ranitomeya imitator, assembly GCF_032444005.1. Classification (NCBI taxonomy): domain Eukaryota; kingdom Metazoa; phylum Chordata; class Amphibia; order Anura; family Dendrobatidae; genus Ranitomeya; species Ranitomeya imitator. The sequence continues at coordinate 422,011,212 of NC_091285.1, read as the reverse complement.
GTACTGATTTTTAATATCTCATTTAATATCCTCATTAAAGACTGCTAAAAAGTTATACCTTTATTAATTAATCAAGTAAAAAGTGACAAACAACATACAGTAACACACACCATACAAAAGTGCACATTACATCCACCCTACAGATGATCCCTGACCTGTAACCTTACCTACCTGGGTAGGTTGGCACCCTATAAAGAAATATACGAGAATGGTGCCCCCGCCCAACAATGGCTGATCCTACTCTCCAAGATAACCCTCATCACAAGTGACGTATACATACCTCTCACATACTCAGGGGACACAGAGACAGTCTTGATTCAATAGGGACAGTCAGAAAAAGGAAAATAGGTGTATACAAGGTCAGTGAAAAGGTGACCTGTCTTACAAGATGATAAAAGATGAACTACTTAATAGAAAGTTAATGTTGAACAACCACTCTGTACTAAACCTGCTCTGTGCCCTGCCTATACAGCGGAGGTTGGCACCCTACTGGTTAGCGGCTATGGTGCCCCTGCTCCACGATGGCTATCCCTGGAAACCCCTGATAAACTCTTAACCCAGGAGTTTACCAACAATGGTATGTGGAGGCAGAGGCTAAGTAAGTGCTATTCTACAGCTGTAAAATCATATTGATATAATATACACCAAACATCAATCCTTCAGTAGGATATCAGATACAGCATGGTAACAAAGAAATAGCCAAAAATATGAACTAGAACTATATCCTGCAGTAGGATATCAGATACAGCATGATAACAATAAAATAGCCAGAGGGGGTATTTATCATTCAGATGTCATGTGATCTCTATGCGTTTCACCACACAGCTCATCAGGACTGTTGTGAATTCTGTGGCTGAGTTCACTTCTGTGGTCACAAGTGGTATTGCAGTCTCTGGGCTTCCTCCCTCAGGTGTTTTGGTGAGCTCGTTGGCTGCCTTGCTATTTAGCTCCACCTGAGTCTGTCTTCCTTGCTCCTTGTCAATGTTCCAGTGTTGGATCTGAGCTACTGCATCTTTCCTTGGGCCTGCTGCTCTGCTAGATAAGTGCTTCTAGTTTGTTTTCTGTTTTTTCTGTCCAGCTTGCTATTAACTTTTGCTGGAAGCTCTGAGAAGCAAAGGGGTGCACCGCCGTGCTGTTAGTTCGGCACGGTGGGTCTTTTTGCCCCTTTGCGTGGTTTTCGTTTTAGGGTTTTTTGTAGACTGAATAGTTCTCTTTGCTATCCTCGCTCTGTCTAGAATATCGGGCTTCACTTTGCTGAATCTATTTCATTCCTACGTTTGTCTTTTCATCTTGCTAACAGTCATTATATGTGGGGGGCTGCCTATTCCTTTGGGGTATTTCTCTGAGGTAAGTCAGGCTTGTATTTCTATCTTCAGGCTAGTCAGCTCCTCAGGCAGTGCCGAGTTGCATAGGTAGTGATAGGCGCAATCCACTGCTGCTTATAGTTGTGTGAGGATAGATCAGGTACTGCAGTCTACAGAGATTCCACGTCTCAGAGCTCGTCCTATTGTTTTTGGTTATTGCCAGATCTCTGTATGTGCGCTGATTACTGCACGCTGTGTTGCCTGATTGCCAGCCAGTTAACAGTACAAGGAGCCAAACCAATGATTCCCAATAGAGGGAAAAAAGAAATCCTGACATCATTTTTTTTTCTTAGCTCTGTCTTCAGTCTTTTTTTTCCCCTAGACATTAGAGTGCTTCAGGACACAGCTGTGGACATGGATATTCAGGCTCTGTGCTCCTCAATGGATAATCTCGTTGTAAATGTACAAAAGATTCAAGATACTATTGATCAGAAATCGATGCTAGAACCAAGAATTCCGATTCCTGATTTGTTTTTTGGTGACAGAACTAAGTTCCTGAGCTTCAGAAATAATTGTAAGCTATTTTTGGCCTTGAAACCTCATTCTTCTGGTAATCCTATTCAACAGGTTTTGATTATTATTTCTTTTTTGCGCGGCGACCCACAGGACTGGGCGTTTTCTCTTGCACCAGGAGATTCTGCATTGAGTAATGTTGATGCATTTTTCCAGGCGCTGGGATTGCTTTATGATGAGCCTAATTCAGTGGATCAGGCTGAGAAAAATCTGCTGGCTTTATGCCAGGGTCAGGATGATGTAGAAGTATATTGTCAGAAATTTAGGAAGTGGTCAGTACTCACTCTGTGGAATGAATCTGCACTAGCGGCTTTGTTCAGAAAGGGTCTCTCTGAAGCTCTTAAGGATGTAATGGTGGGATTTCCTATGCCTGCTGGTTTGAATGAGTCTATGTCCTTGGCCATTCAGATCGGTCGTCGCTTGCGCGAGCGTAAATCTGTGCACCATCTGGCGGTATTGTCTGAGAGTAAACCTGAGCCTATGCAGTGCGACGGGACTATGACTAAAGTAGAACGGCAAGAACACAGACGTCTGAACAGACTGTGTTTCTATTGTGGTGATTCTACTCATGCTATTTCTAATTGTCCTAAACGCACTAGGCGGTTCGATAGCTCTGCCGTTATTGGTACTGTACAGTCCAAATTCCTTTTGTCCATTACCTTAATGTGCTCTTTGTCATCGTATTCTGTCATGGCGTTTGTGGATTCAGGCGCTGCCCTGAATCTGATGGATTTGGATTATGCTAAACGTTGTGGATTTTTCTTGGAGCCTTTGCGGTGTCCTATTCCGTTGAGAGGAATTGATGCTACACCTTTGGCCAAGAATAAGCCTCAGTACTGGGCCCAGCTGACCATGTGCATGGCTCCTGCACATCAGGAAGTTATTCGCTTTCTGGTACTGCATAATTTGCATGATGTGGTCGTGTTGGGGTTGCCATGGCTACAAACCCATAATCCAGTATTAGATTGGAACTCTATGTCGGTAACCAGCTGGGGTTGTCAGGGAGTACATGGTGATGTTCCATTTTTGTCTATTTCGTCATCCATTCCTTCTGACATCCCAGAGTTCTTGTCGGACTTTCAGGATGTATTTGAAGAGTCCAAGTCTGATGCCCTACCTCCGCATAGGAATTGTGATTGTGCTATCGATTTGATTCCTGGTAGTAAATTCCCTAAGGGTCGTTTATTTAATTTGTCCGTACCTGAACACACCGCTATGCGCAGTTATGTGAAGGAGTCCCTGGAGAAGGGACATATTCGCCCATCGTCGTCACCATTGGGAGCAGGGTTCTTTTTTGTAGCCAAGAAGGATGGTTCGCTAAGACCGTGTATTGATTATCGCCTTCTTAATAAGATCACTGTTAAGTTTCAGTATCCTTTGTCATTGATTTCTGACTTGTTTGCTCGGATTAAGGGGGCTAGTTGGTTTACTAAGATTGATCTTCGTGGTGCGTATAATCTGGTGAGAATCAGGCAGGGAGATGAATGGAAAACGGCATTTAATACGCCCGAGGGTCATTTTGAGTATCTGGTGATGCCGTTCGGACTTGCCAATGCTCCATCTGTTTTTCAGTCTTTTATGCATGACATTTTCCGTGAGTATCTGGATAAATTCTTGATTGTTTACTTGGATGACATTTTGATCTTCTCAGATGATTGGGAGTCTCATGTGAAGCAAGTCAGAATGGTTTTCCAGGTACTGCGTGCTAATTCCTTGTTCGTGAAGGGATCAAAGTGTCTCTTCGGTGTGCAGAAAGTTTCATTTTTGGGGTTCATCTTTTCCCCTTCTACTATCGAGATGGATCCGGTTAAGGTTCAGGCCATCCAGGATTGGACTCAGCCGACATCTCTAAAAAGTCTGCAGAAATTCCTGGGCTTTGCTAATTTTTATCGTCGCTTCATCTGTAATTTTTCTAGCATTGCCAGACCATTGACCAATTTGACCAAGAAGGGTGCTGATTTGGTTAATTGGTCTTCTGCTGCCGTGGAAGCTTTTCAGGAGTTGAAGCGTCGTTTTTGCTGTGCCCCTGTGTTGTGTCAACCTGATGTTTCTCTTCCGTTCCAGGTCGAGGTTGATGCTTCTGAGATTGGTGCAGGGGCGGTTTTGTCACAGAGAGGTTCTGGTTGCTCAGTGTTCAAACCATGTGCTTTCTTTTCCAGGAAATTTTCTGCTGCTGAGCGTAATTATGATGTGGGCAACCGAGAGTTGCTGGCCATGAAGTGGGCATTCGAGGAGTGGCGTCATTGGCTTGAGGGTGCTAAGCATCGCGTGGTGGTTTTGACTGATCATAAGAACCTTACTTATCTTGAGTCTGCCAAGCGCTTGAATCCTAGACAGGCCCGTTGGTCGTTATTTTTTGCTCGTTTTGATTTTGTGATTTCATACCTTCCGGGCTCTAAAAATGTGAAGGCGGATGCTCTGTCTAGGAGTTTTGTGCCCGACTCTCCGGGGTTATCTGAGCCGGCGAGTATCCTCAAGGAAGGAGTCATTGTGTCTGCCATCTCCCCTGATTTGCGGAGAGTGTTGCAGAAATTTCAGGCTAATAAACCTGATCGTTGTCCGGCCGAGAAACTGTTCGTCCCTGATAGGTGGACTAGTAAAGTTATCTCTGAACTTCATTGTTCGGTGCTGGCCGGTCATCCAGGAATCTTTGGTACCAGGGAGTTGGTTGCTAGATCCTTCTGGTGGCCATCTCTGTCACGGGATGTGCGTGCTTTTGTGCAGTCCTGTGGAATTTGTGCTAGGGCTAAGCCCTGCTGTTCACGTGCCAGTGGGTTGCTTTTGCCCTTGCCGGTCCCGAAGAGGCCTTGGACACATATTTCGATGGATTTCATTTCTGACCTTCCCGTTTCTCAAAAAATGTCGGTCATTTGGGTGGTCTGTGATCGCTTTTCTAAAATGGTCCATCTGGTGCCCTTGGTTAAATTGCCTTCCTCCTCTGATTTGGTGCCTTTGTTCTTCCAGCATGTGGTTCGTTTACATGGCATTCCTGAGAATATTGTTTCTGACAGAGGTTCCCAGTTTGTCTCGAGGTTCTGGCGAGCCTTTTGTGGTAGGATGGGCATTGACCTATCTTTCTCCTCGGCCTTCCATCCTCAGACTAATGGCCAGACCGAACGAACCAATCAGACCTTGGAAACATATCTGAGATGTTTTGTTTCCGCTGACCAGGATGATTGGGTGTCATTTTTGCCGTTGGCTGAGTTCGCCCTTAATAATCGGGCCAGCTCGGCTACCTTGGTCTCTCCATTTTTCTGCAATTCTGGGTTCCATCCTCATTTCTCTTCAGGACAGGTTGAGTCTTCGGACTGTCCTGGTGTGGATTCTGTGGTGGACAGGTTGCAGCAGATCTGGACTCAGGTAGTGGACAATTTGACCTTGTCCCAGGAGAAGGCTCAGCTTTTCGCTAATCGCAGACGCCGTGTGGGACCCCGACTTCGTGTTGGGGATCTGGTTTGGTTATCTTCTCGTCATATTCCTATGAAGGTTTCCTCTCCTAAATTTAAACCTCGTTTTATTGGTCCGTATAGGATTTCTGAGATTCTCAATCCGGTGTCTTTTCGTCTGATCCTCCCAGACTCCTTTTCCATACATAATGTATTCCATAGGTCGTTGTTGAGGAGATACGTGGCACCTATGGTTCCATCTGTGGAGCCTCCTGCCCCTGTTTTGGTGGAGGGGGAATTGGAGTATATTGTGGAGAAGATTTTGGATTCTCGTGTCTCTAGACGGAAACTCCAGTATCTGGTCAAATGGAAGGGTTATGCTCAGGAAGATAATTCCTGGGTTTTTGCCTCTGATGTCCATGCCCCAGATCTTGTTCGTGCCTTTCATGTGGCTCATCCTGGTCGGCCTGGGGGTTCTGGTGAGGGTTCGGTGACCCCTCCTCAAGGGGGGGGTACTGTTGTGAATTCTGTGGCTGAGTTCACTTCTGTGGTCACAAGTGGTATTGCAGTCTCTGGGCTTCCTCCCTCAGGTGTTTTGGTGAGCTCGTTGGCTGCCTTGCTATTTAGCTCCACCTGAGTCTGCCTTCCTTGCTCCTTGTCAATGTTCCAGTGTTGGATCTGAGCTACTGCATCTTTCCTTGGGCCTGCTGCTCTGCTAGATAAGTGCTTCTAGTTTGTTTTCTGTTTTTTCTGTCCAGCTTGCTATTAACTTTTGCTGGAAGCTCTGAGAAGCAAAGGGGTGCACCGCCGTGCTGTTAGTTCGGCACGGTGGGTCTTTTTGCCCCTTTGCGTGGTTTTCGTTTTAGGGTTTTTTGTAGACTGCATAGTTCTCTTTGCTATCCTCGCTCTGTCTAGAATATCGGGCCTCACTTTGCTGAATCTATTTCATTCCTACGTTTGTCTTTTCATCTTGCTAACAGTCATTATATGTGGGGGGCTGCCTATTCCTTTGGGGTATTTCTCTGAGGTAAGTCAGGCTTGTATTTCTATCTTCAGGCTAGTCAGCTCCTCAGGCAGTGCCGAGTTGCATAGGTAGTGATAGGCGCAATCCACTGCTGCTTATAGTTGTGTGAGGATAGATCAGGTACTGCAGTCTACAGAGATTCCACGTCTCAGAGCTCGTCCTATTGTTTTTGGTTATTGCCAGATCTCTGTATGTGCGCTGATTACTGCACGCTGTGTTGCCTGATTGCCAGCCATAACACAGGACATTGGATGGATATTGATGGATAGCTATTTTCAATAAAACCTCGTGCAAATTAGTTTTTCTAAAAAACTCATTAGGATCAGACAAAAAAGTACAAATATACAGTACTGTGCAAACGTTTTAGGCAGGTGTGACAAAAATGCTGCAAAGTAAAAATCCTTTCAAACATAGAAATGTTAATAGTTTATTTTTGAAGAATTGCTAAACACATTGCATGAATTTCATGCACTTAATTGGATTTCTTAATACATCCGTCAGCGCAGCAAAGACATACGCCTTTTCTCTCTTCTATATGTTAGTGGTTTAACTTTATCAATTAACAAAACGCAAAGCGAATGAACAAAAGAGAAATCTAAATCAAGTCAATATTTGGTGTGACCAGCCTTTGCTTTCAAAACAGCATCAAAGCATCAATTCTTCTAGGTACAATTGCATAGTCAGGTATTTTGTAGGATATAGTCATTTATATGAGTAACCAATTATACCAAAAAGGCGATAACCATCATAATTTTCATATGTAGGTTGAAACAGTCATTAACTGAAATAGAAATAGCTGAGTAAGAGGGTTAACACTGGGTGAGGAACAGACAAACTCTGCTACAACAATGAGGTTTTTGGAAGACCATTTCAGGTCTCATGTCATATACCATGACAAGACTGACCACAAAAGCAAGACTAAAGGTAGTTACACTGCATCAACAAGGTATCCCCCAGGCAAAGATTTCAAAACAGACTGGGTTTTCACAATGTGCTGCTCAAACGCTCTTGAAGAAGCATGAAGAAATGGACAACATGGAAGACTGTAGATGTGGTGCTTAGCCAAGCAATTTTAGAGCAACAGATAAAAGACACATCATACTTAGTTCCCTTTGAAAACGAAAGATGTGTAGAAGTGTTAACAGCTCAGAACTGTTAGCAAACAGAGAGACTCAGCTGCACTAATCTACTGTTCAAAGAAGTATGGCTGGAAGTGATGTTAATGTAAGAATTGCAACATGGAAACCAGATCAAATGACTCAACTATGCATGAAAACATAGGAACTGCAGAAAAATGACAGCGGGTGCTCTGGATTGTCAATCGTAGAATGTAAGTCCGCAAGTACAGGGTCCTCTCCCATCTGTACCAGTCTGGATTGTAAATTTGTTTACTGTAAACGATATCTATTACTTTGTATGTAACACCTTTCACATATACAGCACCACGGAGCTAATGGTGCTATATAAATAAATAATAATAATATTTGTAAATTTGACTGTAACAGAAAGCAGTTTGTTCACTGAAGGGCTGGAGAGTGATACAATAATGAGTGTCAGCACGCAGTGAAACATGGTGGAGGTTCCTTGTAAGTTTGCATATCAGCAAATAGAGTTGGAAATTTGGTCAAGACTAATAGCGTCCTCAATGCTGAGAAATTTAGACATGCTTATCCACGATGCAGTACCATCAAGGAGGCCTCTGATTGGCTCCAGATTTATTCTGCAGCAGGACAATGATCCCAAACATACAGTCAATGAAATTAAAAACTATATTCATCATATTAATAATAAAGAGTCCTGGAAGTAAATATATGGCCACAACAAAATCTGATTTCAATATCATTTGCACAAGTCTATTTTTCACAAAAGATCTGTAGTTAGATGACTGGAACAACCTTCATGACGATTTCCTTCGAAAACTTTGTTCAAGAGTATCTAGAAGTGATGCTAATTTGAAGGTAAAGGTGGTCACATTCAATATTGATTTGATTTAGATTTCTCTTTAGTTCATTGCTATTAACACTCCTATTTTTTAAAGAATTCTTACTGTACAGCATTTTTTCTACATCTGCTTAAAACTATTGCACAGTCCTGTATGTACCCCATTTTAGGCCTACAAGCTAAGGCCAATGCCATCAGGGGCTTATCTACAGCATTCTATAATGCTGTAGATAAGCCCCCGATGTAACCTGAAAGATAAGAAAAACAAGTTAGATTATACTCACCCAGGGGCGGTCCCGATGTGGTCCGGTCTGATGGGCATCGCGGTCCGGGTCTGGCGCCTCCCATCTTCATACGATGACGTCTTCTTTGCTTCCTGTTGCAGCTCCTGTGCAGTCATACTTTGCCTGCCCTGTTGAGTGCACAGTGCGCAGGTGCCGAGAAAAGTCAGAGAGGCCTGGCACCTGTGCACTGCAGTACTTTGCTCTGCCCTCAAAAGGGAAGACAAAGTATGCCTGCGCAGGAGCAGCGACAGGAAGCAAATAAGAGGATGACATCATATGAAGATGGGAGGCGCCGGACCCGGACCGCGATGCCGATCGGACAGGACCGCCCCTGGGTGAGTATAATTTATATATATATATTTATTTATGATCCATGTTTATTATGAGGTACTCCTGTAGCTGTGTGTGTTTATCTGCTTGTTACTATTTATTTTCTGTGTTATGCACAGGCTCCTTGATCTACACAATGGTCTTTCGAGCCAGAGAAAAGGCATGGCTCGATCAAATGGACAAGGTTTTTGACGGTGGTGTGGCTGGTGCACATCAGCTGGGGGATCCCTGTTGCGACAATAAATTTTCTAATATTAAATCCTTATTGGATGGGCATTTGAGACTATGGTGGAACCGGTTATTTCTAGAAAAATATAAAACCAATGGAATGATCCCTAGGGGACTGCGGGTCAGAGTAATCCCATCTTTCCCAGTGGATGATTTAACATTCATTACTAAATGGGAAGATGCTTGCAATATTTGTTCATCTACCCTAATGCAACTTTTAATTGAGCTCAATACTACCAATATTAATGAGCTTTATAGTTTGATCGACACAGCACAGGCGGGGCTCCGTAGTGGGTGCCCCCTGAGAAAATTCAGCAATTTGAAACAAGTTTAGAGAAATCTATGGATGATTTGGTCAAGAAAATTCAAAATACACAAATGATCAAATATACCAGAGACCTTAAAAACTACCAGTCTAAGAAGGTCTACCTCTGGAAGAAAAGGAATAATCTAAATTTTCAGAAGAGTGGCTCTAATATTTCCATCTCATCATTGAGTGGACACTCTGATTTGTCATCTGCATCAGGAACAACATCTGAAACTATGGAGGCTACAAGACTCCGTGATCATGTCTATCACCCATATAAGAGAAAATCTTTCTCTGTATCACATAGAGGCAACAAGGTGATTAATTTAGCTCAGTATTCTCTGACTCAAACTGATTTTTGTCTTCTTGGGAAGGGTCTATCTTTTGCTCCCACCTCTGGATTCGATTTATTCACCACAATAAAAGACTTACATATTTTTGCAAGGTCATTGTTGTTTAAAAGGTATTTTAATACTAACAACTTAAATTCTCTTTTCCCTACAGAAGAGGAACAGGAGGCTTTAAGAATCCTTGAGGAGTTGGCTAGTGAACATATAGGTGAAGGAAGTAAGGTCCCACCTTCCATTCCTCCACGGTTTGTGAAGTTCCCTCCACTTCGTTTGCCAATATTGATTTGTTTGTCCAGGTGGTGATGGAAGATTTATACAAGATACCACAATTCGTTGTAAATGACAATCTTACACGGGAGGAGAGACTTAGGTTGAGATATCTACAGGGGCTACCTAATAGGGTAATTAAACCTGCCGATAAAGGTGGTAATGTCGTTCTGTGGCCCACCAATATGTATGAGAGGGAGGAGTTTCGTCAACTTAATAATACAACCTGCTATAGAAAGCTTACATATAACCCCCTCTCTGTATATTGTGCTCAGTTGGATACTATCTTGAAACGGGCCCTCCAAGACGGCATTATCACTAAGGAGTTATCATCTGCTTTGGTGGTCCCTGAGCCAACTATCTCAACGCTATAGCTCCTCCCCAAGATACATAAGAATATCTCCTCACCACCTGGCAGACCAATCATTTCTGGTAGAGGGAACTTCCTTGATCACATCAATAAGTGGATTGACTATCACCTTCAACCCCTCGTATCGAGCCTCCCTTCCTTTCTTTGGGATATGGGGGATCTTTTGCGCAGGGTCGATGGATTGTGTTTAGAGGGTGATACTCTTCTGGTTTCAGCAGATGTTGAATCCCTCTACACCAACATCAGACATAAGGATGGCATTTCTGCCATACGGTACTTTCTTGGTACCTCATCATTGCCACTGGATATGAGGGATCTCCTGCTGGAACTATTAGAGTTCACCCTCACCCATAATTCCTCGTGTTCAAGGGGTCCTTCTACCTGCAGCTCCAGGGGACCACTATGGGAGCAGCCTTTGCGCCTGCCTATGCCGGTCTCTTCCTTCGGCTGGACACGGTACATTGACGATATCTTTTTCGTCTGGCAGGGCACTCCCATCGGCCTTGAGCAACTTATCCATACCTTGAACAGCAATGACCTTAATGTACTTTTGACTTTTTCTTTTGACAGTAGGTCTTTGGATTTTCTGGATGTCACCATCAGGCAAGATTTATCCGGTTTCTTACAAATGGGTATTTTTAGAAAGGAGACGGCCACCAACACATTGCTTTTTGCTTCTTCTGGTCATCCTAGGCACATGATTCGCTCTGTGCCAGTGGGACAATTTCTCTGTCTCCGCAGGATATGCTCGTCTGATGCTGACTTCGAGTCCAGGGCTGAGGAGCTTAGACAGCATTTCCTGTCGCGAGGTTATAGGCATAGGATGATAAAGGCGGCATAGCATCGAGCTAAACATGCCTCCCGACATGACTTACTGTACAATACTGAGTCTAAACGCAAATCCAGGGTGGATGATACAATGAGATTTGTTACTACATTTAGCTCGCGGTCTGATAGTGTTCATTCCATTCTACAAAAGGCATGGCCAAATTTGAGGGTGGATCCTGTTTTAAAGAGATTGATCGCTCCTAGACCTTCCATGTCCTTCAGACGGGCCAAAAATTTGAGAGATCATCTTGTCTCGAGTCACTATGCCGAACAGGTAATACCTACCTTTCTAGATAATTTTAGAATCAGGGGTGTTTGCGTGCCATGTGGCAGATGTGTTGCCTGTCCCAATGTTGAACGGTGCAATAGCTTTGTTTACTCTGATGGTGCAAGATCTTTTACTATCGGTCAATGTATCACGTGCACTACTAGATACGTGATACACTACGCTGCATGCCCATGTAATCTCATTTATGTGGGACTAACAACACTCCAATTAAAAATTCGGATACGTGAGCACGTACTGGGTATTCAGGAGGCAGGTGGTCACATGGACGCTTCCACCCTCAAAACGATACCACGACACTTTAAGGACTTCCACAATTGTGATGGTGCTCTCTTGAGGGTACGTGGTATCGATGCCCTGAAGATTAACATTCGGGGTGGTGGACTATCCAAACGCCTGGCTAGACTTGAGACAAGATGGATCTGGGCTCTGAACACTGTTCATCCCTCTGGTCTGAATGAATGTCTCTCTTTCACCCCCTTTTTGGGGTCTTCTCGCTGATGTGCAATGGTGGTGTTTCCTATTCCGCACATCTATATATATAATTGTCTAAGGGGTACTTCCGTCTGTCTGTCCTCAACTTCTGTAACGGAAATTCCGCGTCGCTGATTGGTGTCGGCAGCTGCCTGTCATGGCTGCTGCGACCAATCAGCGATGGGCACAGTCCGATTAGTCCCTCCCCTACTCCCCTGCACTCACTGCCCAGCGCCCGCTCCATAATCCCCTCCGGTCACACAGGGTTAATGGTAGCGGTAACGGGGGCCGCGGTGTAATGCACTCCGTTACCGCTGCTATTAACCCTGTGTGTCCCCAACTATTTACTATTGATGCTGCCCATGCGGCATCAATAGTAAAAAATGTAATGGTAAAAACAATAATAATTAAAAAAAACCTGCTATACTCACCCTTCGTTGCAGCTCGCGCCGGCCGCCATCTTCCGTTGCAGGTTCCAATGGCAGAAGGACCTGTCTTGATGTCACGGTCATGTGACCGCGATGTCATCACAGGCCCTGCGCGCCTGCGCAACAAAGACCTGCCATGACGTCACGGTCATGTGACCGCGACGTCATCACAGGTCCTGCACTAATACCAACCCTGACCCCGGAACCTGCCGTGGACTACAAGGGCTCCCTCGGAAAGGTGAGTATATGTTTATTTTTTATTTTTTCACCTGTGACAAACCTGGCTGGGCAATATACTACGTAGCTGGGCAATATACTATGTGACTGGCCAATATACTACGTGGCTCTGTGCTGTATACTACTTCGCTGTGCAATATACTACGTGACTGGGCAATATACTACGTCACTGGGCAATATACTACGTAACTGGGCAATATACTACGTGGCTCTGTGCTGTATACTACGTCACTGTGCAATATACTACGTCACTGGGCAATATACTACGTGGCTCTGTGCTGTATACTACGTCACTGGGCAATATACTACGTCACTGGGCAATATACTACGTGGCTGCACAATATACTACGTAACTGGGCAATATACTATGTGGCTGGGCAATATACTATGTGGCTGCGCAATATACTACGTCACTAGGCAATATACTACGTAAGTGGGCAATATACTACGTGACTGGGCAATATACTATGTGGCTGGCCAATATACTACGTCACTGGGCAATATACTACGTGGCTGGCCAATATATTACGTCACTGGGCAATATACTACGTCACTGGGCAATATACTATGTGGCTGGGCAATATACTACGTGGCTGGGCAATATACTACGTGGGCTGGGCAATATACTTCGTGGCTGGGCAATATACTACGTGACTGGCCAATATACTACGTCACTGGGCAATATACTACGTGGCTGGCCAATATATTACGTCACTGGGCAATATACTACGTCACTGGGCAATATACTACGTGGCTGGGCAATATACTACGTGGCTGGGCAATATACTACGTGGCTGGGCAATATACTACGTGGCTGGGCAATATACTACGTGGCTGGGCAATATACTACGTGGCTGGGCAATATACTACATGTGCTGTGCAATATACTACGTGGACATGCATATTCTAGAATACCCGATGCGTTAGAATCGGGCCACCATCTAGTTGTTTTTATATTTTATTAATTCTAGTATTTACTCTTACAGTGATATCTGATGTTTTCTGGATGTTCTTCTGCTGATCGCGAAATACACCTACGTTGTCAAGAGGAAGACTACTATTTATCTTTATATTTTTTTATTTTTGTTTAATTTTTTTTTTTTGGTGATACTTGCTATTGATATATGGGTGGATGAATTATACGGACTGGTGTTGTGGATTTGCTTTAAACATTGTGTATGTGTATATGAGTGCATTTCATGTTATAATCAGGGCATTACAGCCATTACTACTGTATGGGGCCCGATGAGCTGAAGCAAAAAGGGGGGCCCGCACACGCTGGCAGCCCGGTCTGGGCGGGCCCCCCTCTCTTTGCTAATGCTCATCGGGCCCCTGGGATATTTTGTTTAAAGCTGCCGCAGACCAGATACATAACAACACTGTGGTGATTTAAAGTTACACCTACAGCGTTGTTAATGTGTCCGGCGGAGAGAAATGGGCACTGTACCTTTAATTTGCGGGGCCCGGGTGCATCATGGTCCCGACGTCCCGTTACACACTGTGAGCACTTCCTCATTCTGGAGGAGTCACGTGTGGCGTGTGTTGTCGTCGGGCGGACTGAGGCAGAGAGCAGGAGAAGTGAGGAGAGTGCGTACAGTGAGAAGAGGCTTCGGGTGGCTGCATCTGCCGGCGCTAATTCAGGTCTCTCCTCCTCCCCCTGTCTGGCAGTTGAGCAGCTCTGTGCTCTTAGTCACGGAGAACTGTCACTCCAGTCCTGAAATCTATACAGGACAGCAAGGAGCAAATAATGGGATGGGGGGGTATTATAATACAGGGGGAGCATGGAGTCTCTGCTGTGATAATAGGTGGGAGATGAGGGATGGAGCAGCTGCAGGGAAGTTATTGATGAAGGAGAAGTAATGGACCCCAAATTATAAAACACAAGAAACTTTATCCATGTTTTACTTTGTTCTAAACATCTACTATATAATTGTCTAGGGGGTACTTCCATCTGTCCGTCTGTCTGTCTGTCACGGTTATTCATTCGCTGATTGGTCTCGGCAGCTGCCTGTCATGGCTGCTGCGACCAATCAGCGACGGGCACAGTCCGGAAGAAAATGGCCGCTCCTTACTCCCCGCAGTCAGTGCCTGTCGCCCGCATACTCCCCTCCGGTCACCGCTAACACAGGGTTAATGCCGGCGGTAACGGACCGCGTTATGTCACGGGTAACGCACTCCGTTACCGCCGCTATTAACCCTGTGTGTCCCCAACCTTTTACTATTGATGCTGCCTATGCGGCATCAATAGTAAAAAAAAGTAATGTTATAAATAGTAAAAAAAAAAACAAACTGCTATACTCACCCTCCGTTGTCCGCTCGCGCCTGCCGCCATCTTCCTTTCCCAATGATGCTTTGCAAAACTACCCAGAAGACCTAGCGGTCTCGTGAGACCGCTAAGTCATCAGGGTAATTTCGCAAAGCATCCTGGGAACGGAAGATGGCGGCAGCCGCGCGCCCATCGGCACAGTGCCGTTGGATCCCAGGAGGCGGAAAGATGGGACGCTGAGGAGCAGCAACAAGAATGGTGAGTATGTTCAACTACAAGGGGCCCTCGGATCGTTAGGTGAGTATGTTTATTTTTTAACCTGTGACATACGTGGCTCAGTAATATACTACGTGGCTCTGTGCTGTATACTACGTGGCTGAGCAATATACTACGTGGCTGGGCAATATACTACGTGGCTGGGCAATATACTACGTGACTGGGCAATATACTACGTAGCTGGGCAATATACTACGTAGCTGGGCAATATACTACGTGACTGGGCAATATACTACGTAGCTGGGCAATATACTACGTGGCTGGGCAATATACTACGTGACTGGGCAATATACTACGTGGCTGGGCAATATACTACGTGACTGGGCAATATACTACGTGGCTGGGCAATATACTACGTGGCTGGGCAATATACTACGTGACTGGGCAATATACTACGTGACTGGGCAATATACTACGTAGCTGGGCAATATACTACGTGGCTGGGCAATATACTACGTGGCTGGGCAATATACTACGTGGCTGGGCAATATACTACGTGACTGGGCAATATACTACGTGGCTCTGTGCTGTATACTACGTGACTGGGCAATATACTACGTGGCTCCGTGCTGTATACTATGTCACTGGGCAATATACTACGTGGCTCTGTGCTGTATACTATGTCACTGGGCAATATACTACGTGGCTCCGTGCTGTGTACTACGTCACTGGGCAATATACTACGTGGCTCTGTGCTGTATACTACATCACTGGGCAATATACTACGTGGCTCCGTGCTGTATACTACGTCACTCGGCAATATACTACGTGGCTCTGTGCTGTATACTGCGTCACTGGGCAATATACTACGTGGCTCCGTGCTGTATACTACGTCGCTGTGCAATATACTACATGACTGGGCAATATACTACGTGACTGGGCAATATACTACGTGACTGGGCAATATACTACGTGACTGTGCAATATACTATGTGACTGGGCAATATACTACGTGACTGGTCAATATACTACGTGGCTGGGCAATATACTACGTGGCTGGGCAATATACTACGTGGCTGGGCAATATACTACGTGGCTGGGCAATATACTATGTTACTGGGCAATATACTACGTGACTGGGCAATATAACCGAGCACGTGATGCCACCAAACTCCTCGCAGTCCTCCCTGATTCTCTATACTGTCCCCCCGAGCTTTCAGGTATTCCCCGGTACAAGGACTTATAACAAAAACAAATATAAATTATATATGATGAAACGATACACTATATATAAAGGGATTCTGATAATAAGTAATAAATGAGGAGGGAGGAGACAGGAGGGGCCAGGACCTTATATACAAGGAGGACTATATACACAACCATCTCATTAATAGAGGAAAGGTGATTACGGGCTTCCCTTGTAGATGAGAAATAATGGACACATAGAATTATGTATTGATCAGTGGCAGTATTTGTTCCTTGCATGTTCTATTATTCAGTCACTGTGGTGGTAATATGTGATTCAGTCATAGTGCCGTGGTATTTGTTCCTTGTATGTGCTATTATTTAGTCACTGTGTGGTGATATGTTGTCCAGCCATCGTGTGGCGGTATTTGTTCCTTGTATGTGCTATTATTCAGTCACTATGTGGTGGTAATATGTGGTCTGGTCATGTTGTGTTGGTATTTGTCCCTTGTATGTGGTATTATAGGTCACTATGTGGTGGTAATATCTGATCTGGGCATGGTGCGGTGGTATTTGGCCCTTGTATGTGATATTGTTCGGTCACTGTGGTGGTAATATGTGGTCTGGACATGGTGTGGCGGCGGTATTTGTCCCTTGTATGTGGTATTATAGGTCACTATGTGTTGGTAATATGGTGTCTGGTCATTGTGCGGTGGTATTTGTCCTTTGTATGTGATATTATTGGTCATTTTAAACACAGAAAAATAAATACAAATATACCTAAATTGTATTGGATATTTTCACAAATGTTTAGTAAGTTACAGCAGAGTAGGGCTCGGCAAAAGGAGTCGGCCTTGTCATGGTGACAGACTAAAAAATCTTTTGGCCAAAACAAAAGCTGCTGGTTATGTATATGGTGATGGGAACTGTAAATGTGTGATTGTTGAGGACATGGTGCAGAAGTGGAGTTTTTCCAAGAGAGACTGGTGGGACTGTGGAAGGTTAGAGGGGTGGAGGCGGGGCTGGGGTGGAGCCTGGGCGGAGTCTCAAGGGGCCCCAAAAATTTTGCCAGTATGGGGCCCCAAAATTCCTAGTGGCAGCCCTGGTTATAATATTATATTTCCCCGTAGATTTATAATAAACTATCTTGTAATATATGTGAAATCAATAAGTATTAGGGATGCGATTTTTTGATAATTACTATTGTATAACTATATATAACTATATATATATATATATATATATACATAAATACGTCCTTCTTTGGGGAGATATCTTATTATGATGTTTTTATGATCTTTTGTCCCCCTGTTGTTCTCCACAATACCTATGTTTGTACTGTCAGGTGTTGTGCCACGTTACATTATATACATTTGTGTTTATGGAGGTTTGGTTTTTTCTTTTTTTCTTTTTATATATATGTGCAGTAGTTTGGCATTCCTGGCCATTTACCCATACCAAAGATGGCCGCCGTATGATGTGCGTCTGTCTGCGACGTCCTATATCCTTCTCCGGCGCCGCCCACCGTCTGACGTTGTGGTCACATGGGGCTCCATGTGTGCCTGCGTCAGCAGTGATGTTGTCGCTGGGGTTGAGGCGGGACCCTACGCTGACTGACTCACACGTGTGGTAACTTCCGGTTTTGTTTATATAAATCTGTCCTGGTGTTCTTTGCGGCACGCCCCCTGAGGAAGGAAGTTCTTCTTCCGAAACGCGCATAGGGAGGGCAGGAGATTGCATGTGCCCCTGTTACACACCACTAGGTATGTTATGGTAAGCATGATGCTTACATTTATATTGGTATTAGCAATATGTGTTATGCTTTCATCGTTGTGACATTCAGGTACTATGTGCGGTCTCCCACCGTTTGTGCTGTAACATGGTTCACCACTTGTTTTAGCTCTATCCCTGTCTATTGCCTTGTGTATTATTAATAAAATCTATTTTTTTATATCTGCTAATTAATGTGGACATTTTTCCACTGTCTTCTTTGTGGAACACTTAAACAACAGAATATAACTCCAAGTAAATCAAACTTCTATGAAATCAAACTGTCCACTTAGGAAGCAACACTGTTTGACAATCAATTTCACATGCTGTTGTGCAAATGGAATAGACAACAGATGGAAATTATTGGCAATTATCAAGACACATTCAATAGAGGAGTGGATCTGCAGGTGGGGACCACAGACCACATCTCAGTTCCAAAGCTTTCTGGCTGATGTTTTGGTCACTTTTGAATGTTGTTTGTGCTTTCACACTCGTGGTAGCATGAGACGGTCTCTACAACCCACACAAGTGGCTCACATAGTGCAGCTCATCCAGGATGTCACATCAATGCAAGCTGTGGGAAGGTTTTCTGTGTCAGCGTAGTGTCCAGAGGCTGGAGGCGGTACCAGGAGACAGGCTAGTACACCAGGAGACATGGAAGGGTCCGTAGGAGGGCAACAACCCAGCAGCAGGACCGCTACCTCAGCCTTTGTGCAAGGAGGAACAGGAGGAGCACTGCCAGAGCCCTGCAAAATGACCTCCGGCAGGCCACAAATGTGCATGTGTCTGCACAACGGTTAGAAACCGACTCCATGAGGATGTTCTGAGTGCCTGACATCCACAGATGGGGGTTGTGCTCACAGCCCAACACCATGCAGGACGCTTGACATTTGCCACAGAACAACAGGATTGGCAAATTCGCCACTGGCGCCCTGAGCTTTTGACAGATGAAAGCAGGTTCACACTGAGCACATGTGACAGACGTGACAGATTCTGGAGACACTGTGGAGAGCGATCTGCTGCCTGCAACATCCTTCAGCATGACCGTTTTGGCAGAGGGTCAGTAATGGTGTGGGGTGGCATTTCTTTGGAGGGCTGCACAGCCCTCCATGCGCTCACCAGAGGTAGCCTGACTGCTATTAGGTACCGAGATGAGATCCTCAGACCCCTTGTGAAACCATATGCTGGTGTGGTTGGCCCTGGGTTCCTCCTAATGCAGGACAATGCCAGACCTCATGTGGCTGGAGTGTGTCATCAGTTCCTGCAAGTTGAAGGCATTGAAGCTATGGACTGGCCCGCCTGTTCCCCAGACCTAAATCCGATTGAACACATCTGAACACATTCACTGAAGTTAGATCAGCCTGTAACTTCATTTTCCACTTTGATTTTGAGCATCACTCCAACTTCAGACCTCGGTGGGATATTAGTTGTGATTTACGTTGATAATTTTTAGGTTTTATTGTTCTCAACACATTCCACTATGTAATGAATAAAGACTTATAACTGGAATATTTCATTCTGTGATATCTAGGATGTGTCTAGGATGTGGGATTTTAATGTTCCCTTTATTTTTTTGAGCAGTGTATTTCTGAATCTTAATGCTAATATCTTGAAACTAAAAGAATTAAATGGGCAATTAGCCACTTTTATTAACCATATACTTTAACTTATTGGAAGCTCCAATAATTGTGCATGGAGGGAAATATTTTCCATTCAGATCACAAATTCAAGACCTAGCTACAAAAACCGCTCAGCAGGAAGACAGACATTTATGTCATAATCATAGCGGCTCAAAAACAAACAAATAAAGTTGCACTCTCTAGTGCTAAAGCATGTAAATATGAAATATATGAAATGTGAATTGCATTACCTCTCTAGATAATAAGAAAAATGGAGATACTTAGCATATACTTTGGCCAATTCATGCAAGCCCAGCAGCCAACAACAAGGCAATCTCTGGTTTGCTGGGAACCTGCCTAATGTGAATACCATTCTTAGGTTAAAACCTGAATTTATGGGTAGGTATGATCCTGCTGCAATTAAAACAGCCACAGGTTAAAGGGCGTAGTGTTTGGTCTGAGACCCATTATACAAATAACAAAAGACTGACTGGCATTTCCAAAAAAATTACAGGAGTAATGCTATTCAGATTTCATATATTACATATTTACATGCTTTAGGACTACAGAGTGCAACTTGTTATATATAGAGATGGCTGCTCTGCTCCTAGGTCACACACACCGGTTTTCTGTTTTGCAAGTGCTAGTCAGTTTTTTGTTAATTACGACCACAGGGTTTGTCATAAATGTTTGATAGATGCAAGACCTACTTCTAAGACCAGCATCTAGCCCAAAATTGAGAGGCTCCCAAACCCGATTCCAACTAGTGGAATGGCCACTCTTAACACAGATGTAGTTACATAAATGTGGCTCCCTAAATTTACTTCTTTGAGAGTTGTTAGTGCACTTATTGTACCATCACATCCCACCAAGGCCACTGCAACATCCTCCTGTATGCATCCTTCATTCCTCCTCCAATCCATCCTCAGCTCTGTTGGCCTTTTTTTCCACCACTCCTCTTGTTCCTCTACCACTTCACCTTTCTTCTCTTTCTTCTTGTCTCTTCACTTACTACCCATTGTGTAGAAAACACATTTAAAAAATGCTAACAATATTAAAACAATCCCCAATCCGTTTCCCCGGTATATCTCTCCTCACAAGTATTTTTGGTCCTTCTTCTCTTCTCTTTTCTCGCATCATCATCTAAAAGATTTATCCCATGCATCCCTTATAGTCTTTAACTTGTGTCCCCTATCATTAAAACTGTCTCCCACCCTAGACACATTCTAAAGCTACAAGAAATCCCCCTTTTTAGGAAAACTTACATTCTGCAATAACCTTGGCTTTACTACAAAACTATATAAGCAGCTTCTACCTTCATTCTCTTTTCCAGTCAAAGAATTTAAGCCGTTAAGGGCAGTGTCTCCTCTTTCTGTACCAGTCGGTCACTCATATTTTAATCATGAATTCATGTTTTGTACTAGACTCCCTTTATTTTAGATCCGCAAGGCCCTGAATGTGAATAATGTACTAGTATTATATTTTAAATCCTTATTTTAAATGTGCATCAATGTAGAAATTATTTTTTTTTTTACTTTTTGGGCCAACACTTGTCAGCCATCAGCTGACTGCAAAATACAGAAATAAAACACTAGTATAAACAGGAACAGCTTCATATTGAAAACTAATGTTGGAAATGTAGCCTTTTAGAAGGTACACACTTTACATTGTGTCTTGTTTTTATGGAGAGTTATCTAATCATGTTATACAAGAGGAGCGAAGAAGAGAACATCATTAGATACATAATTTTAACTAAAGAATTGTGTCATGACTCTCAGCCTTCTGCATTCAAAGCTTCAAAAGACACAATGACAACGACAAATTCCCAAGTGTACCAATTGCATTTTAATTTCCAAGAGTAAAATAATAAAAAGGAAACAATGAGAGAATGACGATTAAAAAATGTGTGTCATTATTTCTGGCAACAATCTGCAACATTTCTGCTTTAGAGATACGTTCAATGAAATTGTAATATTTTATTAGTGTGTGACTGCTGTGCATTTTTTCCTTTTCTATTATCTAAATAAGTTTTCCCAATTAGAATCTGTCGCATGCAGAAATATTCTCCGGCATCCTAACATGCCTTAGCTGAAGTGCTTTTCCGAAAAGCAAAATGTTTGCAAATAAATATGCCATAAAAATGTTAATGTTGGAACATCAAGCTGCATTACTTTTTTATATTCATATAACAGTTTTATATCAAGTCTCTCCTAAATACCCAGACTTAGTAAACATGAAGATGAAATAGAAAAAGCTTCCTGAATGTTGCCCATAAATCTACTGTGAATCCACAGCAAAATCTGTCACATATTGCAAAGAGAGAAGGTCTTCTACAAAAACAGAAGGCAAATCCGCAATATGATTCCATCAACTTCAAGATACAGAAAAATGGCCTACATGTAAGGGGGATTTAACAACTCAGTTCACATATTTTTTAGTGTACTTTGATTCCATACTGAAAATCCACAACAAATCTTCCATGTCTGAACATAGCCTTACCCAGTTGTAGCTCTTTTTAAGTCAATGTTGCCTAGTTCCTTATTGAGAAGAGGTTATTTGTACATTGGGAATTGGGTATCCTTATTCTTTAGATTGTTGGGTGTCTAGTAGTGATGAGCGAGTATACTCGTTGCTCGGGTGATCTCCGAGTATTTGTAACTGCTTGGAGATTTAGTTTTCCTTGCCTCAGCTGCATGATTTACAGCTGATAGACAGCTTGAATACATGTGGGGATTCGCTAGCAACTAGGCAACCCCCACATGTACTCAGGTTGGCTAGCAGTCGTAAATCATGCAACTGAGGCTAGGAAAACTCAAGCAACGAGTACACTTGCTCATCACTAGTGTCTAGTTTATATGCCACAATATATGATTTTTTAAACTTCATCAAACAGATGTTTACCGTGACTGATCTTGAATATTTGCTAATTGCAAATACACTCCTCACCATTAAAATCGCAACACTAAGAAGGAAAAGTCATGGAACAATGAAAATTACAGGTTCAATAGTCATGTTAGAGATATGCAAAAATGAAAAAATGGAAACAAATTAAAAAAAAAATCTCAATTTATTTAGCTTCGAGCATCGGCACCATGCGCAGAAATACACACATCTGTCGGTCTTGGTATGCTATCAGGGAGGTCTTCGCTCCAGGTACACTAACAATTCAGTGTTACATTGATTTGGATGTGGAACCAGTGATACAGCCATTTCTCCAAAGTGTCTTAGGAGACATTTTCAACAAGACTGCATGTTGATTGTGTTACTTTGAGCAGCCTCCATGGCCTGAACGTGGTACCATGACCTGTATCATCTTCATACTTGTCTCCTAATGGATCATTGGTCGGATATTAAAAAGAGAGCTGCCAGCATGGGATCTTGATGATCTGCATGTCCAAGTGCATTCAGTGTGGCAGAATTTTCCACAGACAAACATTAATAGCCTCATTGATAACATGCCAAAGCGTTTTACTGTGTATATCCCTACCTCAGATTGGACGACAGGGCTGTCACTCACAATCATTTTTTTTATTCTTTTTTTTAATTCTTTTTTTTATTCTTGTTACTGAGACTTTGACAGTCAGTTTCACCAGCACCCCAATTTTTTGACCTGAGTGCACCCCAAAACTCCTTCTTCTACTCACAATACTTCACAGCCCAGCAAGCCCTTGATGCCATAGAGCAGTTGAGCTGTCACTCATAGAGTCCTTTGGACACTGTGAGTGGTGTTTGTGACATCTGTGTTGCAATTTCAATGCCGTGGAGTGTATAATATTAAAGGGTTTGTCCAGTAGTTTTATACTGATGGCCTATCCTTAGGATAGCTCATCAATATTAGATCGGTTGAGGTGTAACACCCAGTACCCCCACTGATCAGCTGTTCCCGGTAATATCAACTTGACTGATCTGATGTTAATTACCTATCCTAAGGATGGAAAAACATCAATGTTCCCTGAAGCAATTTCCTTTTGGAAAACCCAATAGGTTCGGCCGAATTTCAAAGATGTCATGTGCACATATGCTAAATGTTAAATTCAGGCAAAAAAGGAGACAAAAAAAAAAACAGCAATATTTAAATCATATATAGCATATTGCTATAGTAGTAAAGTTTGGCAAGCATTGGTCTATCAATCTCCAGGCAACAGTGGTACAATTGTCACATTAAAACTTCACAATATTATTACTGCATTAACAGGGCTATGTAAATACAATTCATTCCATTAGAAGCTTTAGCAGGAAAATATAATTACCATTGACACTATTTGCTCAATCTACAATGCCGGGGATTATGTGAATACCATTCAGTGCCTTAAAGACTGTGTTAACTATTAGCGATGAGCCTGTCTGGGACTAAAATTCAGCCCTGGCATTTGAAGTTTCACAGGCCCACTTGTCACATGGTGACTGTATAATATCTTTGTACATTTGTAGGTTACAAGAAGTGAGGGGAGTGTAACACGACTATATAACATATAATCACAGCTGTACCCATCATTACAGCTCAGTCCTATTTATTGCTTTTAGTTGCAGTACCAAGAAAAGCCGCTACTTTACCTACATAACTGGATCTCGTAAATAATGAAGGGATTGAGACGACCAAAGGCTTTGAAACCTCATTCAAGATTCAAGATTCAAAGAAGCTTTATTGGCAGGACCAAATACACATCAGTTTTGCCAAAGCAAGTGTATAAAGGCAATAGGGATAGGGACTGTGGGGATGTTGGGTAGGAGCTGTAGGGAAGGTGGATGGGGGCAGATTCATTGTGGGGGCTATAGTCCATGGCATAGGGGAGGTGGATGGGGGCAGATCCAGGGTGGGGGCTATAGTCCATGGCATAGGGGAGGTGGATGGGGGCAGATCCACCTATGGACCATCATTCTGATGGTCCATAAACTCTGACTACAGCCACTTTTGGTTCTGCTGTGCAGCACGAGACATGGTGACTCTGAAGAGAGGTGACATCAGTAACGTCACCGCTCTTCAGATATTCCGGGTCTTGCGCTGAGCTCGGCGACTGTGAAGAGCGGTATTGTTACTACCGTCACTGCTCTTCAGAGTCGCTGGGTCTCGCCAGGTCTGGGCTAGTAGTGGGGGAGTCTGATAGACACCTCTCCATTACTTACACCAGGGATTGATAGCAGCTGACATTACGCAGCTGACATCAACCCTAAAAATCATTACACATTCCAGAATTAAATGCTTTGGTGGCTGGGAAAAGCAGTAGAGTTAACGCTATTCCCAGGCGTCGGATGCTAACTACAACTGTCATCATCCTTGCCTCATCTCCCCGCAAAGCATTTCTGCTGTATTTACATGCACTGATCTCAGGCCACTAAACGAGTGTGATCGACAATATTAAAGCCGTTCACTTGTTTTCCGACCTCTTTACACCAATTGAGAAAGAATGAATCAGCAGCACAACTACAGTTTACACCGGCAATGTGCTGCTGAGAACAAGGATTTCTGTTCCCACATAAACAATCCAACCACTCAATGAATAGGCAGCATTTTGCTTGTTTAGTATAATACACCCCATAGTCCTCCATATATTATAATTTGCACCTCAGTCTTCCATATAGTATAATACACTCCTCACTTCTCCATGTACAATAATGCACTCATCAGTCCTCCATATAGTATAATATACTCCTCATAGTCCTCCATATAGTATAATACAGTCCTCAGTCCTCCATATAGTATAACACACTCCTCAGTCCTCCATATAGTATAATACACTCCTCAGTCCTCCAAATAGTGTAATACACTCCTCATATTCCTACATATATTAAAATACACTGCTCAGTCCTCCATATTGTATAATACACTCCTCATAGTGCTCTATATAGTATAATGCACCGCCATAGTCATCCATGTAGTACAATTCACTTCCCATAGTATAATGCACCCCATAGTTCTTCATATAGTATAATGTATTCCCCATAGTTCTCAATACAGTATAATGTAGCCCACATATAGTATAATGATGCCACCCCAGAGTATAATGCAGCCACCCCACAGAATATATTGTAGCCCCCTGAGAATAATGCAGCCCCCTCATATAGTATCATGCTGCCCCTGCATATATAATATATGGTAGCCCCCTCATAGAGCAGCCCCCCATAGAATATAATGTAGCCCATCCATAGAATACAATGCAGCCCTCCTCATATAGTATAATGCAGCTCCCCATAGAATATAATGTAGCCCCCTCATAGAGTATGATGAAATCACCCCTCATAGAATATAATAAATTTAATACATAGAATACATTTAATATAGAATATAATACAGCCTACCTCCCCATAGAATATAATGTAGCCCCATAAAAGAGTATGATGCAATGTAATACAGTCCCCCCATAGATCATAGAATGTAATACAGCCCCCATAGAATATAATACAACCCCCCATAGAATGTAATACAACCCCCATAGAATGTAATACAGCCCCCATTGAATGTAATACAGCCCCCCCATAGAATATAATACAACCCCCCATAGAATGTAATACAGCCCCCATAGAATGTAATGTACTGCCCCACCCAATAGCCCCACAATCCAGTTATCACTCATTGATATATTAAAAAAAATACTTACACAATCCTCACCTCTCCTCGTGCCCCGCGCTGCTCCTGGCTCCGGTCTCAGCGGCCGCAGTCTGCCTGGCACGCAGCAGGTACGCGATGATATGACGTCATCGCGCACCCGCAGTGTCAGAGGCAGAGTGGGGAATGATGGGAGAGGGAGCGTCAGCAGACGCTCTCTCCTCCCTCATTGCCTTCAACTGTACCGGCGTCATAGACGCCGGAATAGTTGAATGCAGCGGCACTGGAGGGGGGGTGAGTCGGTGCTGGCGCCGCTGACAGCATTTGCCAGAAGTGCCCAATGGCCAGTCCATCCCTGGTGATGAGCGAGCGTGCTTCGGATAAGGTGTTATCCGAGCACCCTCGTGTCTTTATCAAGCATGCTCGAAAAAAAATGCTCAAGTCGCCTTGGCTGCATGTATCAAGCCTGTTTGACAGCTACACATGCATGGATTGCCTAATAAACACAATCCCTGCATGGGTTGCGGCTGTCGAACAGCCACAAGACATGCAGCCGCAGAAACTGAAGCATTTTTTCGAGCATATTTAAAAACCTGATCATCTGTTCACTGTGCAAGTAGCCCATGTGTTTTTGGCTTTATAATTGTTCTCTTGTTTCTACAAGACTGGGGAGTCCACCACTCCTCTGTGGGTCATTTGCATTGTAGCTGTTCCATCCTGCATGTTCTACATGGATATTTTCTCTCTGAACCCTGCTCATACAGGTACTATACAGATGATCAGGTTTTTAAATACATCAGATAGGGATTATATACATTAGATAGGACTGCTCTATTATGGGTATACCTTGGCGATTGGTGGAGCAGCTTAACATACTTTTTTTGCAAAAAAACGTATTAACTAAATACCCTGTATTTTTTCATTTTTTGACTAGCACTTGCTTATTTACTGTGACTTTTTTACAACAGAGTATTTTTTTACCTCTGTGCGCTTTTGTGTCTTCAAGTTCTTTGGTGGTGTGAACAGGTTTCTACAGACTTGTTCACTGTGCAAGTAGCCCATGTGTTTTTGGTTTTATAATTGTTCTCATGTTTCTACAAGACTGGGGAGTCTACCACTCCTCTGTGGGTCATTTGCATTATAGCTGTTCCATCCTGCATGTTCTACATGGATATTTTCTCTCTGAACCCTGCTCATACAGGTACTATACAGATGATCAGGTTTTTAAATACATCAGATAGGACTGCTCTATTATGGGTATACCTTGGCGATTGGTGGAGCAGCTTAACATACTTTTTTTGCAAAAAAACGTATTAACTAAATACCCTGTATTTTTTCATTTTTTGACTAGCACTTGCTTATTTACTGTGACTTTTTTTTACAACAGAGTATTTTTTGACCTCTCTGTGCGCTTTTGTGTCTTCATCTTCTATTTGAAATAGTGAAGGTCTAATATTGTTACAATATGGAAGCCAATGTACTGCTGGAGGAAACTTCATACTAAAGGTTTTCTTTCTAGTGTCGGATCTTGGTTCTTTTGAAGTTTTTTTTCTGTAAATAAAACTTCATGATTTTATGATGCAACTTTCTAATACATAAATTGACAATATAGAGCAGGGCTGCACAACTTTTTTTGGTCCAAGAGCCACATTGTTATACTAAACCAATCCCCAGGGCTGCAATAAAAAATAAAAATGCGATGACTTTCTGTGTAATACACCATTAGTCACCATTAGTGACTGATATGTGCAAATTCTACACACAGAACTCTTACGTCCACCAATCAGCATTCTATTGGCATGTTCACAAAGAACTAGGGCTCATTCAGACATCTGTGTTTTTTTTTCTTAGTTTCAACAGTGTTTTTGATAATAGTTTCATCAGATTTTCATCTGGTGCATGAGAGTCATTAGTTTATTTAATAGGAAACCAAAAAAAATCTCAACTTTCTACTGAAACTTTTTGCCAAAAACAGACAGCACTCTGAGTGATGTCCAATTATTTTTTTGGATCGATAGACTTGCATTCATTGATCCAACATTTTTTTAATCCATCCCTTGGTCCCCTTACTAATATACACAGTTTACATTTTTTAAAAGTTCTTAATAAAATCCAGTCGGAAGTTTATTTGAGTATTTGTATTTTTAGTTGGATTTTGTAGTAAAATCTCTTCTGAATCCTTATAAAAAGAACTATGTGAACATATCCTAATGATGAATGCACATGGCACTTTATAATAGGTTATAGGCTTTGTGCTTGCGGTCTAATACTTAACAACTTCCATAAACTACTGTGGAGAGAGTCGTAGGCATGGAAGAACCACTTGTCTAATTTACATGCTCCTTTCCGGAGTGCCAAATGGCTCACGAGACCCAATTATCCTGATCACTGGTGAACAGAGACAGAAGGGGCCCAGTGGAAGAACAGTATATGGGGTCATTGCAGTGCAATAGACTATCATAATGCCCTATTCTACCTGCTTTGGAGGTAGAGAAGGGCCCCCTTTGCTCCTGGACCCCTGTGCAGACACATAGGCTGCACCAATGATATGTCCGCCCTTGATCCTGATGTATGAGGCATCCAGCGTTGTCCCCAAGTGCACCATTAGAACTTACCAGTCCCTGCTACTCAGCTGCATTAGGCTAGGGTCACATTGCGTTAAGACAGTCCGTTTAGCGCATAGCGCTACGGACTGCGCTAACGCAATGTCCCAAAAGGGATCGCGTTAGCCGATCCCGCTGGCGCAGATCCCCGATCTGTGCTGCTAGCGAGGAACGGACCGCGAACGCTGCAAGCAGTGTTCGCGGTCCGTCACTCAAATGATGGCACATCGCTAGCGCACGCCCAATGTGGGCGTGCGCTAGCGATGCGTTTGCCATTACAATCAATGGCGGCGTTAACGGACTACATTACACCGTGTTATGCTGCGGTGTAACGTAGTCCGTTAAACGGGGTCACATAACGCAATGTGACCCTAGCCTTACACTACTCTTCTGTGTGTGTCTGCTCACTTGTAGTTATCCTGTCAGCACTTTTATGTCCCTTTGGCTGCTGGGCCACGCAGAATGGCATCACGGGTCGCATGTTGAGGATTATAGGATTGTATGTAATGCAGGTACTGCACACTTATTTATGTCACTGTAGGAATGGTGCTGCTCACACAAAATAGGGATTGTTTCACTTGTAAATTAAAGCAACACTCCAGCCTCATTTTTTTTCATAATTCAGCGCTGAAGGCATACTACTAACACAAGATCCCTGCACCTAATATTATACTCAACACCCACCATCTTCAGCTCTAATGGCTCCCTCCGGTCTCGCAGAGCCACCTTGTGACTGCAACTTCTGACTGACAGGAAGTCAGAGGTAATGGTCACAAGCTCTTAATGTAAGTCTATAAAAGCCACAATGAGTCTCTCATAGACTTATATTGAGAAGTGACCCCTGGCTCGCTCCAGCATCACTGGAGAGATCCAACAGGTCACAGACTGTTGGGGACCGACCGAAGCAGTGCTGCTAAAAGATGAGGATGGCGGCAGGTAAGTATAAGGCTTCTTTTACAACTACCGTGTTTTTTGAGGCCCGTTATTGCGGGTCTTTTTTGTAGACCGTATTGCCACAATTTTCACAGTCTGCAGTAATAACGGACAACAAAAAACTTGCTGTTCATCATTTTTCGGGTTTCCAATACTATGGCAAAAGTATTGGGGAAAAAAACGGCATTCCGCAAAACCGGAAGTCATGATGCACAGCAAAAAAAGCTTCCATTGTTTTTGCCGTGTCTGTAAGCCGTGAAAGATATATAATATATAGACTTAGCATTATTTAATGACAGGAACTCAATTCAAGGCATTTTAGAATATGGGATCTGCATAAAGTTTCATGAGGAAGTAGTATGTTATACATTTTTAGAACTACTTCTAGATAAAAATGCTGCATTTTTATTTTAATTGCCCCCAAACATTTGCCAAATGTTGCTTTGCCACTAAAGGATTTCAGTAGCCATTGGGGGAAAAATGTCGGGATGTGATAAATGTCTACAACTGTGTCCCCGCTGTTTTGTCAGATAACTATCTTCATAATCTACGCTGAACATTTTCCTGTTAATAAATGTGATGCAAAAGGCAGAGAAGAAACATCAATAAAAAGCCTTTGGCACATCCAATTAATAAATATACATAAATATCTATATTTACTGGCAATAAACATACATAAAAATGGCACCACAAACTGGTTAAAAACACCTAAAAACGCGCTAATGAGTGCATAAACGCCAGCTGCAGCTTGTAAAAAGCCACACAGCTGCCATGTTAATAAATGGCGGCATTATATGATTACGTAAATGAATTACACCGTCCAAAAATTAAATCAGCAAGAATTATAAAAGTAAAATAGACATCAGTGTAATTACGGATTGTGCCCACAGCACTTAGGTGACATAGGAGCTGTTACACATCTGAGTAGCTCTCCGTCAATTCCATTGTAACATGTGTCCGCATTTTGCACATATTGATATTTTTCTATAATTCTCTATGCAACACAAGCTGCTGTAGTGAATTATCTGTTTAGAAATAATCATTATTTTCTATTAATCTATCATTGTGAAAATATACTAGCTATTTCCTACTTAATGGATATGATAATTGTATTGTGCTATAGAGATTTAGATTGTATCTATAAATTATGAAGAGTTTATATTTACCTTCCATGTTCCCTTTTGTGGGTGCTGCCTTCACACCTTAGAGAGATCCTGGCATTGTGGGGAGGAGGACCAGGTACTGTTACTTATAGGAGATGTGGCTGACATCACAGGACAGGACCACAGCAGGGAGGAGTCTCAGATTTCATCACCTGCTTATTGCAGGTATTCATATTTCTGAAAGTAATACTTATTACTGATGATCACTGGTAGATAAACTATTGGACATATTTCCCCTAAATAGTTCTTGTCATTCATAATCAATTCATAAACAATTATATGATGATTAATGTGAAAAAATAAGAGAAGAAATTGCAGGGTTTCTCTACCAGATAAATAGACTATACATGCTGTGTTAATTCATGTAACCCCTTGTGGGGTAGGGTCACACAACCAGATGTTTGGTCCAAATGATGTCTGTGAAAACAAAATGGCCTGACACGGACAGCACTAGGGCCAATATTATCCATTTGGGCTGTTTAGAAGACTGAACGTCCGGGTTAAAAAAAAATTGCAACATGCACAATTCTCTTCCGTATTTTGGATGAAACTTGCCTATTCAAGTGTGTGGGCGCGCAAAAAAATTTGTATGCCATATTGATGTAAAAAAACGATATCCAGATAGCAGACAGATTGGATACAGATGACATCACAGGTAAAAACACGATATCAGGCTGCTGCAATGAAGAATCCTTAGGATCATAATGAGGTAAATGGTTTTTCTTTACACAACGCATTTTAACACTGGACTAGTGTATTTTTCAAGTAAAAAAACAATTGCGTCTGATTGGAATCAATCGTTTTTTCCACGTTAGTCCAGCATTGAAACAGGTTGTGGAAATAAAAACCATCATGATCCTAAGGATTCTTCATTATAGCAGCCTGATATCATGTTATCGTGCAAATGGGTGAATTATCCGGGAGGAGATCATCCCCCAGCCAGGAGGCACCTGCCGATATTTTCAGGTGCTGATAGGAGTTGTGCCGGCACACAACCTTCTCAGGCGGGCACCTTCCTTTACTTTCCTTGCGCGCAAAAGGGTATCACCTGATAGTCTTGTGCGCTTTTGTTCCCCTACAGTTTTTCTATCATCACAGATGAATAATCATCCAGTTTTTGGGGGACGTAAATCGGACTATCTTTATACACTCATGTGAACTTATCCAAATACATAGTCTAACACTCAACTTCTCTGCAATATGCCCGTACGTCTATACATACACGTGTCAATAAAGTATATAAACCATGCTTGTCATACAATATTTTAGAACTGGGATGTTCACAAATGTGATACAGTTACATAAATGTGACATTCATTGAAGGAAAACTCAGCTGAATTAAATATGGTTGCGTAGTAGCAATGTGCAGTATTCCATTCACAATATATCATATGCATTAAACTAATATACTAATGCAAACACAAAATAAACTAAATATCAAGTATATAAAATAAGAAAT
Source organism: Ranitomeya imitator (assembly GCF_032444005.1). Lineage (NCBI taxonomy): Eukaryota > Metazoa > Chordata > Amphibia > Anura > Dendrobatidae > Ranitomeya > Ranitomeya imitator. The sequence continues at coordinate 421,978,837 of NC_091285.1, read as the reverse complement.
CCCTACTGTATGCTGGGACTGTAGTACCTTATGAAACCAATGCACAGAGTCAGAGGGAGCACAAGAGCTCTAATGCATACTGGGATGTGTGGATTTCAGCACTAGCTGTGTGTGGACAGCACTCTCTACACTTCACACAGCTGCATAGACATGGCTGCTGGTCCAGGATCCCAGGCAGCTGTGCAGTATTTAGCCATTGGTCAATATTCCCTGCTTCTTCATCTTAGATTTTGGATCTCCAAGGCCTTTGGAAACTTTCTGATGACTTAATTTGGGATCTTCCATCACTTGGTCATGATGTGATCTCAGCATCTCTAAACTTGCTCTACATGGGCCTGTAGGCTTCAGAGGCCTTGACTGGCATTTCACATGAGTTTTTTTCCTTCTTCAAAACAAACAGCCTGTTGCAAACACAGCTGCCATATGGTAAAGTGCTTTTGATTAAATCATAAATCCAGTCTATATTCTGTTTTATTACATTTTTTTTCAGCATTGAACAAATAGAAGGTTTAGGGTGCCTGGAAGCCCAGAGTGGCTTGTCTTGATGAAAATCCAGGGAGAGAACCTTCCCCAGATGTCCTACCTTCTGGTCTGCAGATAAAATATGTTGTAAACGTTTCTAACAAAATATTTGAAGAGCAAATATTAACAAATGGAAATCCATGCAAGGCAGCTCACATAGCCTGTTAAATGACTAATTGTCCATCATTAGCCAGACTCTCACACATCTGAGCACTCCACAAAGAATAGAGACTATTTTAAAATACCATATGTTCCAAATTATACATTAACTACGACCAAACCACAGCCTGCTTCTCACTACAATCTTTAATACCAGGTCAGGACAGTTTTATTAAAGGGAAAACAACCCTAATAGTCGCCATTCAGGAGAGCTTCCTAATAAAGATAACACAATAGCACTGTTATGGATGTGTGTGCTCATGTTGTTCACTGGCTTTTATGTTCTGCTTGATAGACTCATGCAGGGCTGTAGTTATTAATGAGAATGGAACCAAGAAGTATTGGTTGTGTAATCTGAATGGATGCAAACCATACCTGGAAAGTCCACAGACAGGCCGAGTCTGTGCCATTCCTGAAGCATCATGTTTGTGAGAAATTCCTGATCTGTTTTTATCATTGTATTAAATGATTATTTAACACAGAGTAACAAGAAAAAAACAAATGTAGATCATTATTTCCAACACTTCTCTGACCATAGTCTACCATTGACAATTGTACCTTACAATATTGTGTTCATTGTGCCAACTCGACAAAGGTACTTGCAGTCTTATTGCATATTCATGTCATAGATGTCATAGATTCATAGTTATATTGCAAAAGAATTTCTATAGAAGTTCTCAAATGAACATATGGTTTCCAGAAAAGATGACATTATTAAGATCCAATGGATCATTAATTATAACTAAGTGTGGGAAGAAGTATGGGAAGAAGATAATGGAGAATGGGAATATTTTGGTTGAACCATCATTTAGTAGGGCTTCTCATAGAAACTGGAACATTACAATAACTATACTGGTCTAATCAAGGTCAATTCCACGATGATCCAATGATTAGCATTTAGTGATGGGTTACATTACCATGGTACCTGAAAAAAATTGGGGTAACACTAAAATGGTAACTAACAAAAAGGGTGATGTTGGCCCGACAGCCGTTCAATGGGCTGCCAAGAGCTATGTTCATACCAAAATATTCAGTAGTCAAAAAGATTGTCATACTGAGAACTTTCTTCTTTCTTCTATGTTTATAAAATAAAATCAATGTATATGTGTCATAATTATTTAGAAATATTAGTTGCCAAAATGTAAGAAGAAACCTCGGAAAAAGGGATTTATATGCTGCTTGGCCTGATGAGCCCCACAATCAAATAACTGTCTTCATATTTTATGACTTGGGTGATTATATCTGAATTCTTCATTTGAACACAAATATATCTTGCTAGAGTTTAACTAATTTGCACTGAAAAAAAAAACAAATGTACACATCAACAAACTACAGGCATGTTATTTTCCATAATTGGGGTCTTCTTTACCACAACACAATGTTAGTGATCGTGATCATCAAAAAAAACATACAAATTCATTGGAGGTCTACATTCACTCCTAATTTTTTGGTTAGCTCTGATATTTATGGCAATTTACAATACTTGAGTAACAACACAAAATTTTCAAAATCCTGGTGATACTATTGAAAGCCCTGAAGATGGTGTAAGGGTGGCATCATTTGTGACATGGGTTTCCCATTGAAAAGATATGGAGACAATTTGTGAATAGTTTTCATCCAGATCTAATGGCACAATGCATACCGTAATGTGAAATTAAAAGTTTAGTTTTCCATTTATACCATCAAGGAATTTTATACCTGATCCTATTTATCAGTTGTTTTCATCACAACCACACTGGGGATCTGATTCAGGTTCAGTGACACTTTTTTTACTCAAGTAAATGTGGTCACATCTGAGAGCCTCTTTTATGTCCCACAGATTCTTTTATGTTGTGATTGCATACTTTGTCCAACACAATCACTCATTAACAATGCATAATCCAGTAGCATATTAAAGTGTGGGACTAGAGACTGATAAGTGCCACAAAGTCATACACAAAAACCACTACACGACATACTGTATATTCAGGATCAAGAACATAGGAGTATATAGGTTTAAAAAACTATTTTTTATTATATGGCAACATAGCCAGAAAAATAGTAAAATTGTGAGAACAAGACATAAAGACAATTATAAGACTCCATAGTGAATATTAAAACATGCTAGTACAAAACATTAAACCATTAGCCAGGGGAGTGATGACAAATTATAGAGACACAGGGAATAGCACTATAGTCTAAGTATATGTCTGCAAGACGCCATTAATATATACACAAGTGCCCCATGGACTAAGGAAATGTATGTAGGAGAGGCATCACATCTTGCCCAGAATGGAAAGAAGAGATCAGAAGACCAAAAAAAGATCGGGTGCACAAATCCCCATCCCCAACGCGCGTTTCATCTGGATATTGTCCTTCACTTTTTGGACCCATAGAAGCATCAGTTAAGACGCAAAATGGCCATAGTCTTTTGTTTCTCTCCTCCCCTGCTAAAACCCTTGTTTTTACTCGCTGGATGCAAATAATGATGTTCATGTATATGAAATAAAGGACTCTTAATTTAAAGGATATGGGTGAGTGCTGCTTTTCTACTTCTACTTTTTGAAGTAGTGCTGATGCATCATGGGGTCGAAATCACAGCTCAGAGTTAGAGAAAGGGTGAATTTAGCAATCTATTGGCTCCCTGCTCTTCCTCTACTGTTGCAGTGCACTGGTCCCTTTGTAAGTTGCACACATTAACTTCTGGCTTCTTCAGTACACACCAATGGCCTCTGACTGCAACCACTGTACAATTGCCTCGGGTTTCTAAAGGACCTTGCCCCACATTACTCACTGTCTGATCAATAGGTCCCATTGGTTTATGGTCTGCTAAGTCTGAAAGGGTGTGTTATTTCTGCTTTATTTGATATGAATATACTTCACCTGATTTGAATTATGCTTTTCTTACTACAAATCCTATGCTGCCTGGCACTGCGTATTGATGCTTTCAGTCTATTTATGTGTAAGACTGATGAAAATGTAGCTAACTGGATAGACATGATAGAAAGCCAGACCCCATTGGAGGGTAAATGTGATGCTCCACCCTAGAACTGAAAACTGACTATACATTTCTCATATATAGTCACCTTACTTGGTGACATCCAGTACCCTACTTCTGACCCCTTCACTAAGACCATTGTTCCTGTCTCTCTGCATCTAAGATGGCCACCATATCGGTATATGGCGTAAACTGGTGAGACTGAATCACACCTTCATCTCTTACCCATGCTGTTGAGGCGTGGTTCAAAATCACCTGCTCCTTAAGCTACTGCAGTGGCCATCTTGGATGCAGGAGGCAGAGGCGTATCTGGGGGGCAGCCGGAGCATGTGCACTGGGCGCAGCCGGCAGGGGGGTGCAGTTGGGCCGCCTAATGTGGCGGTCCATAGTGTCTCCCCCGGCGGCTGCATTCTGCTGCCCCCCAGACTGAGAATCGGCTGTTCTCTGTGCCGACTGTCAAGTTGACAGCCAGCACAGAGAAGCTGCAGCATGCCGGCTCCCAGGGATCAATTGTACTCGCATCTTACAGAAGCAAGTACAATTGAGGCTCTGACTGCTGGGTCAGAGCGACCCAAGCAGCGTGAGCAGATCATGTGATCACGCTACTGACATCACTCGCCCATGCTGCAGAGGTGAACACTGGTGGTAAGTGCTCCATGGGAGCTGAAGACACCAAAGACTAAGTGCACGGGGGGATTTATTATGTTTGGGGAGAATTTGAGTGGGGATGGGGGGATTTATTATGTGTGGGGAGAATTTGAGTGGGGATGGGGGATTTATTATGTGGGGGGAGAATTGGAGTGGGTATTGGGTGATTTATTGGGTGGGGGGAGAATTGGAGTGGGGATGGGGGGATTTATTGCATGAGGGGAGAATTAGAGCGGGAATGGGGGGGATTTTTTGTGTGTATGGAGAATTGGAGTGGGGATGGGGGTGTTTAATTTGTGTGGGGAGAATTGGAGTGGGGATGGAGGGATTTATTGTGTGTGGGGAGAATTGGAGTGGGGATGGGGGATTTATTGTGTGTGGGGAGAATTGGAGTGGGGATGGGGTGTTTAACGTGTGTGGGGAGAATTGGAGTGGGGATGGGGGATTTACTGTGTGGGGAGAATTGGAGTGGGGATGGAGGGATTTATTGTGTGGGGAGAATTGGAGTGGGGATGGGGGATTTATTGTGTGTGGGGAGAATTGGAGTGGGGATGCGGTGTTTAATTTGTATGGGGAGAATTGGAGTAGGGATGGGGGATTTATTGTCCGTGGGGAGAATTGGAGTGGGGAAGGGGGCATTTATTGTGTGTGGGGAGAATTGGAGTGGGGATGGGGGATTTATTGTGTGTGGGGAGAAATGGAGTGGGGATGGGGGATTTATTATGTGTGGGGAGAATTGGAGTGGGGATGGGGGATTTATCGTGTGTGGGGAGAATTGGTGTGGGGATGGAGGTGTTTAATGTGTGGGGGGGATTTGGAATGGGGATGGGGATTTAATGTGTGATGGGAGATTTGGAGTGGAGGTGGGGTTATTTATTGTGTGTGGGGAGATTTGTAGTGGGGATGGGGGGATTTAATGTGTGGGGGAAATTTGAGGACATGAAATGAAGAGCAAAGAGGGAGATGGGGGGCATGTATGAGGAAACAGTGAAGGGGAATTGGGGGCATGTATGAGGAAACAGTACGGGAGAATGGGGGGCATGTATGCCTGTATAAGGAAATGGTATGGGGAATGGGGGGCATGTATGAGGAAACAGTATGGGAGAATGGGGGCATATATGAGTAAACAGTATGGAGGGATGGGTGCAGACAGTATGGGGAGCGAACAGGAGAATGTATGCAGACACAGTATGAGTAGCGATGTGAAAAATGTATGTGGACAGAGTATGGGAGTGAGGGTGATGGGATGTGTGCAGACACAATATGGGGAATCAGGTGAGCAGGTAGTATAGAAAGTTAGGGGGGTAAATATATGAGGAGACAGTATGGTGAACAGGGGGGATGTGAGAGGAGACAGTATGAGGAGGGAGGGGAATAGTGTGAGGAGACAGTATGGGGGAGAAAAGTGAGAGGACACAGAATAGAAACTGAGTAGTGGTGGCGTAGCATGGAGGGTCAGTGTAAGGGCACAGCCAGGAGGGGACAGTATATCAAGGAGGGGCGAGTGTGATGAGAGAGTACAGTATCAATACTGGGCCCTTTAGGGGAAACACAGTATGAGAGGACAATGTGAAGAGGGGGGCAGGTATGCAAATTAGAGGTCAGTGTAAAGAGCATGTACCATAATAGGGACAATGTGGGGGTCATATTTTGTGCAGACAATATAGTGAGGGGCAATTTTTTATTCAGGAGCATTATAATGAAGAAAAATAAGCCAGCTCACCAGTGATGCATAAACCAATCTTCGGGAGCACGGACCCGCTATGTCCAGGTGTATAAAGTCCAAAAAAGAAAAGAATGTCCAGCTTCACCGAATCCGTAAAAAAGAGTTTTCTTTATTCACAAATTAGAACATAGAGGATACAGACTTCAGCACGAACCATATGGGTAAGAATCTCAACGCATTTCTGGAGACTAAGCTCCCTTAATCATGACCATGATTATGTTATGAACCCTGATCCTCCCATTAAATCACCCGAAACACAAGTTATGGTGGACCAGCTTAGAGCCTATGTTATATAGTGGACACTGCCTGTTATGATCTGGTGGCCTTGGAGCAGCATGAGACGTACTCTGGAGAAGGTGGCACCTGTACTGACCGCAAACCCTGAACTAGCAGTGCAACTAGAAGCAGCCGTGGGGGGTACCTAACGCTCCCTAGACCCCTCGACACAGCCTAAGAATTAACTACCCCTAAAGACAGAAACAGGAAACCTATCTTGCCTCAGAGAAAATCCCCAAAGGATAGAGAGCCCCCCACAAATATTGACTGTGAGAGGAGAGGGAAATAACATATGCAGACATGAAATCAGGATTTAGCATAGGAGGCCATACTAGCTAAAAAGAAAGGATAGAACAGAGTACTAAAGACATGGAGGGTATTTCTGCATCTTCAGAGACACAGCTAGGCTGCAAAAAATCCTTTACAACAAAGCTGGACAAGACAAAACATGAAAAATGCACAGAACTATAAGGTCCACAGCAGGTGGACAGCAAAAACAATGCCAGGACTTATCTTTGAAGAAAAGCACAGCGAACAGGAGAGACCAGAAGGGATGTGAATCCTCCATAAACAATGGACAACTGGCACTGACTAAAGGATCAAGCAAGGCTATATAGCCCAGCCCAAATTGCAAAAAATAGATACACCTGATAAATGCTGTGATCCAACTACCGCAGCACTATCACTCATAATCACCGGAGGGAGCCCAAGAGCAGAATTCACAACAGCTGCCATATAGTGCAGCCACCAGATAGCCAGGGTGACACGGGGGTGCAGGATACACAGGGGTGCAGGATACACAGAGAGACACAGGGATGCAGGATACACAGGGTGACACAGGGGTGCAGGATACACAGGGTGACACAGGGGTGCAGGATACACAGGGTGACATGGGGGTGAAAAATATTTAGAGAGACATGGGGTGCAGGATACACAGGGGTGCAGGATACACAGGGGTGCAGGATACACAGGGAGACACAGGGGTGCAGGACACACAGGGAGACACAGGGGTGCAGAATACACAGGGATACACAGGGGTGCAGGATACACAGGGAGACACAGGGGTGCAGAATACACAGGGAGACACAGGGTGACACAATAATTGGGGGCTACATGGAGAATACTACCTAAAGTGGGGGATATCACATACTGAGGGGGGCAGGGCAGGGAGGATTGCTATCAGTGGGGATCACCTACAGGGGATGGCTATATTAAGGGATACCACATATTGGGGGCTACATGGAGAATACTACCTAAAGTGGGGGATATCACATACTGGGGAGGGGGGAGTTTAACATACTGTTTGTTTATGAAAAAATAGCATATGACATATGTATACTATTGGGTAAAAATGAGTTAATTATATTTGTCTGGCCCTCTAAAACCATCCCAATTTCTCATGCGGCCCCATGGCAAAATTAATTGCCCACCCCTGCTCTAAATGCTAATACAGAGGAGGCTGGACAGTAGCTAGTTAAATGGCAAGGTTTAATGCTAGATGATGGCTAGCACAGATATGTAAGTGCAATGAAGAGTAATACAAGTAAATAAGTGAAAGTCCAATCAATACAATATAATAGAGGGAGCCACAGCCAATTTAACCAATTCCTATGCAAAATCCATTGCTCCAAATTGCCACCTCTGACACAAAGACATATGCATACCAAATAGGTAGACAGGAAGAGACAGTAACCAAACAATAACAGTACCAACCTATAAGGTGGACGTGGAAGGAAGGCCACGACACGTATTTCGCTATAATGCTTCTTCGGTGGGGGGCGAAGGAATTAATTAAATTGGCTGTTGCTCCCTATATTTATCGTACTCTGCTCTGTGATTCATTTTTTTGTTTTGGGTAAGTCCCTATTGAAAGTAGCAATCCTAAAAGTCAATATTGACCCTTTAACAAGCGTTGCCGTATGATTTAGGATAAAAGCCAAACCAGAGTCTCAATTTGCAGACACGTTTTTTCGGAGTGTTGCCCCTCATCAGTGCAACGTATGAGATCTGATTTGGCTAGGTGAGAGGCTTAAGAAGCGAGGAGACTTATATGAAATGCATGCTCTACCGGGAAACACCATGTCTGCAAATCAAGTCTTCTTCTCTGAAGAGGCAATTTGCATATTTAATTTCCCAGAGTAGCATGCATGGCATATAAGTCTCCTCACTCTGACATGCCAGGTCTGACTCTCCACAAGGAGAAATGTAATCCTAGAGATCCCAGCCTTAAGCCTCTTACTTAGCCAAATTAGAACTCATACTTTGCACTGACAAAGGGCAATCCCCTGAAACACTGTGTCTGCAAATTGAAATTCCGGTTTGGTTTTTATCCTAAGGCATATGGCAAGGCTCGTTGAAAGGTTGATATTAACTTTTAGGATTCCTACTTCCAATAGGTGACACTAGAGTACAACTCCTCTTCCTCTCCAAAGAGGCAATTTGCATATTGAAATATGCTTGAAATATAAGCCCTACTCCTAAAATAAGCCCTAGGTACAATTAGGGTTGGAATTAGAGGTGTGTAAACAGGAAAATCATACAGAGCCCCCACTTTCTTAGGGGCCCCAGCGTTTTAATTCCGAGGTTAAGAATGCTTAAGGATGTATAGTAACTTCACAGTTCTGTAACCACAATATCACCAAAGGTCTCTTAACTGCAGGAGTCTAGATGAACTGAATAGGTGACAGGCTTGTATGTAGAGCCCGCATTAGAGGGAAGGGGGAGAAAATTGGGCCATTTTCTCAGGGCCGCCACTCTATTGGGGCCCAAAGCATTTTTATTCTGAGGTTAAGATTGCTTAAGGACCTTTGGTGACCTCACGGTCGTATGATCATGATATCACCAAAGGTATCTTAACTGCAGGAATCTACAGCTGAAGAGAAGACATGTATGTGCAGTGTGTGTACATATGGTATGTGTAGTGTGTGTATATACATGTATATGTACATTTCTGCCACAGGTACATGGCCCTTGTAAGATTCCTAATTTATTAAGTGGTATGTGGATTTTAATGAATTGGGTGCATCTTACTCCAGCAGCTCCATTCATTAAGACTGGCATACACAATGCAAGTCTTATTGAATCATGGCAATTGTACTTGTTAGCACATCACCCGGTGAAAACAGGATATGTGCTGCCGATAAGCTGATATCATGGTATGTATGAGGACAGAATGATCTATTAGGGGTCATTGTAGCTCCATCGTTCTTTGTCAGCATGTGTACAGAATAGATTGTTGTACACGGAAAAAAGGAAATAGGATCTCAAGAACTTCAGCATGGAATACAGGGTTTGGAGAGTAATGTTGATGTTCCAGATTGTGATTACATGACTATATTTGAATAAATTATATATTTTTTTCAAGAATAAATGTGGATTGTTATTCATAGAAAAAAAATAAGACATCTCCTGAAAACAAGCCCTAACCCATCTTTCAGAGCAAAAATAATATAGGACCCTGTCTTATTTTCGGAGAAACACGGTAAATAACATGGTTCAAGGATGATAGGAGGGGTGGAATGATGAAAAGCTGTGTTTGCTCCTGCAGTCTTCTTTAAAGTGTACCTCCAACGATGCTTCTGACTGTGTCAAATGGCAGTGGTAAAGGGAGTCTGTCAGCAGTTTTCGACCCCTCATAATTGTTGAAACTCCTATGTAGGTGAGATGTAAAGAAGTTTAAATACTCCAACATGTGTATGGACATACTAGTTGCATGACAAAGATATATATACATTTTAGTCCACCTTGTGTGACAATGCCAAGTGTCCACTGGCAATTCCCTTGCTATGTCCTGGACCCTCTGCACAGAACTCTCCCTAAACACTTGCTGTGAGTGACAGCTGTGTAATGTTCATCACGGAGGCCACTAGATCCATCACTCAAGAGCAAAGGGGCAGTTTGGGGAGTGTTCAGTACACAGAATCTACAAGCTGTTACTAATAAACTAAGAATTATTATTGTGCTTATCGTATTAAGCATTATGTATTCTGATGAGTTCCTTATCAATATAGAAAACAAGTTAAAAAGATGTCAAATCGCAGTTCCCAGGTTCATCCATACTTGTTTCATTTCATTGATATCCATAGAATCTGATTTTGATATTAACATCTATTTACGAACTGTTGGGAAATACATGTTCAGCATTCAATAGAAACTACTAGTTATTACAATATTCAGTTCATTTAATTTTCTAGCACTACACAGTCCAATAAAATATGACATATAATCTATCAGTTGTTTTTGTATAGATGCTACACTTATATAAAATGTTGATGGAAATAAAAGATGGTGTTTATATGGCACAAAAAAAAAATCAACAAATCCATAAATTCATGATTATGATAAGAATAATACATATTCATAGAAAGTACCAGACAGATTGGGATGGTGTCATCTTGCTTTGGTCTTGTGGCTATGCATTTAATCATTTGTACGCTGTTTTCTATCATTCTGCAAAGGACTGCACGTCCTGTGCTAGGCTCAGTTACATAATGTACTAAATACAGTACTCATAGTAATGGGAATTTTTACAGCAACAACCACAGAAAATTGCTTATTTTTCATGTACTTTTAAAGTAAGTGCTGTAATGCCTGTTCGTATAGTTGCTAAATTGTCAAAGCTATTCTTACTAATGGGCACTAATGGGCAGAAATGGTATTGTGGTGATTTTTTTTTTTATAGATTTTTCAAGAATTTATTTGGCTTTGTGGTTAATTCCTAGGACTATATTACTGGTCCTTAGAGAAAAAATGCAAAATATAATAAGTTTATACATGCATATGGTAGTAATACAGTGTGTTATCTAGAGATAATCTAATGTATACTCAAAAGCTAAAAATGAGTGATAAAATATTACTAATTTTTATTCTCATAGGATTATAATGGACCATGTTCTAAACTTTGTATAATTAGACCTGTGAAGATAGTGGGAAACCCCTTTAAAGATGGAAGTACAATAAACAAAGAAAAGATTCTAATTTCACATGTTCATAAGTTTTTTTTTATAGGTGTACCAATGTCAAAAAGATAGGCAATTTAAAGCATAGTATTACTAACCATTGTCTTTATCCTACTTGTTGAATATAATATGGGAAATATGTCAACTTCACAATAGGTAGGGCTGTATGTTACATAAAAAATGTTCGCTAGTCAATATTTTGAAAGAGAAATGCAGTCAAAATGATACCGGTATTGCATGTATCTCAATGGAGATCTTCTCAGAACGCTACATTTTCAGGAGCAGAAGTTTTGCATAGTGCGTTTTATAACACCCTTTCATTATTTCATTATCAGTGGTGGTCTGAAATCATAGACTACAAATGTGATCTTCTCACAGTTACAGTACTGAGCAAGAGTTTTGAGAATGCATGCAAAAATGCTGCAAAGTAAAAATTCTTTAACCCCTTAGGCTATGCGCACACAATGCGGATTGGCCTCTGGAATTTTTTGCGCGGATTCTGCATCTCTTGGCAGAAAACGCAGGTGCGGATTTGATGCATTTTTTTATGCAGATTTTGTGCGGATTTACTGTGGATTTTGTGCGGATTTCATTCGTTTTTACCCCTGCGGATTTCTACAATGGAATGGGTACAAAAACGCTGCAGATCCACAAAAAAGAAGTGACATGCTCCTTCTTTTAATCCGCAGCTTTTCCGTGCTGAATTTTCCGCACCATTAGCACAGCAATTTCTTTTTCCATTGATTTACATTGTACTGTAAATCACTTGCGGACCTGCAGCGTTTCTGCACGGAAAAAATGCTGCGGATCTGCAGTAAATCCGCAACGTGTCCACATAGCCTCAGTGACAGAGCCAATTTTGTACTTAATGACCAAGCCAATTTTTACAATTCTGACCACTGTTAGATTATGAGGTTATAGCTCTGGAACTCTTCAATGTATCCCACGGATTCTGAGAATAATTTTTCATGACATATTGCACTTAATGATTGTGGTAACATTTCTTTGCCATAACTAGAGTTCATTTATGAAAAAACAGAAATCACACAAAATAGTTAATAAATAACATTTCCCACATATAAACTTTACATCAGCACAATTTTGGAAACATAATTTTTTTTTGTTAGGATGTTATAAGGGTTAAAGTTTGACTAGAGGTTTCTCATTTTTCCAACAAAATTTACAAAACCATTTTTTTAGGGACCACCTCACATTTGAAGTGAGTTTGGGAGGTCATTAAAACAGAAAATACCCAAAAGTGACAAGCTGGACCTCTTAAGGTGTGCAAAACCACATCCAAGAAGTTTATTAACCCTTCAGGTTCTTCACGAGAACTAAATCAATGTAACATACATAGTAACATAGTAACATAGTTAGTAAGGCCGAAAAAAGACATTTGTCCATCCAGTTCAGCCTATATTCCATCATAATAAATACCCAGATCTACGTCCTTCTACAGAACCTAATAATTGTATGATACAATATTGTTCTGCTCCAGGAAGACATCCAGGCCTCTCTTGAACCCCTCGACTGAGTTCGCCATCACCACCTCCTCAGGCAAGCAATTCCAGATTCTCACTGCCCTAACAGTAAAGAATCCTCTTCTATGTTGGTGGAAAAACCTTCTCTCCTCCAGACGCAAAGAATGCCCCCTTGTGCCCGTCACCTTCCTTGGTATAAACAGATCCTCAGCGAGATATTTGTATTGTCCCCTTATATACTTATACATGGTTATTAGATCGCCCCTCAGTCGTCTTTTTTCTAGACTAAATAATCCTAATTTCGCTAATCTATCTGGGTATTGTAGTTCTCCCATCCCCTTTATTAATTTTGTTGCCCTCCTTTGTACTCTCTCTAGTTCCATTATATCCTTCCTGAGCACCGGTGCCCAAAACTGGACACAGTACTCCATGTGCGGTCTAACTAGGGATTTGTACAGAGGCAGTATAATGCTCTCATCATGTGTATCCAGACCTCTTTTAATGCACCCCATGATCCTGTTTGCCTTGGCAGCTGCTGCCTGGCACTGGCTGCTCCAGGTAAGTTTATCATTAACTAGGATCCCCAAGTCCTTCTCCCTGTCAGATTTACCCAGTGGTTTCCCGTTCAGTGTGTAATGGTGATATTGATTCCCTCTTCCCTCTTGTGAAAGGAAAAAATTAACATTTTACTTTTTTCTCTAAAAAATTACCTAAACAGTGGAACCCCCCAATTCTAACTCTAACCCAAACACACCACTAACCCTAATCCCAACCCTAACCACAACCTTAACCCTAATACACCCCTAACCATAACATTAACCACAACCCTAACCCCAACACAAACCTAACCCCAACCCTTGCCCCAACCCTAATCCTAGCCCAACTCTAACCCTAGCCTAACCTTAAGACTAGCCCAACCCTAATCCTAGCTCAAGTCCAAACCCTAACTCTAACCTCAGCCCAAACCCTAACCCTAGCCGAAACCAAACCCTAATGGAAAAATGGAAATAAATACTTTATTTTATTTTATTATTTTTACCTAAAGGGGGTTCGATTTACTATTTTTTTATTTCGATCATTATAGAATCCTAGAATGGTAAAGTTGGAAGGGACCTCCTGGGTCATCTGGTCCAACCCCCTGCTCAAAGCAGGATTCACTAAATCATCCCAGACAGATGCCTGTCCAGCCTCTGTTTGAAGACTTCCATGGAAGGAGAACTCGCCACCTCTCGTGGCAGCCTGTTCCACTCATTCCTCATCCTAACTGTCAAAAAGTTTTTTCTAATATCTAATCTGTGTCTCCTCCCTTTCAGTTTCATCCCATTGCTTCTAGTCTTTCCTTGTGCAAATGAGAATAAAGATGATCCTTCTACAATGTGGCAGCCCTTGAGATATTTGTAGACAGCTATTAAGTCTTCTTTTTTGCAAGCTAAACATTCCCAAATCCTGTAAACGTTCCACATAGGACATGGTTTGCAGACCGGTCACCATTCTGGTCGCTCTTCTCTGAACTTGCTCCAGTTTGATTATGTCTTTTTCAAAATGTGGTGCCAAAAACTGGACACAGTATTCCAGATGAGGTCTGACCAAAGAGGAGTAGAGGGCAATAATGACTTCACATGATCTAGACTGTATACTTCTGTTAATACATCCCAGAATTGTATTTTCCTTTTATGCTGCTGCATCACACTGTTGACTCATGTTCAGTTTATGATCTATTATTATACCCAAGTCTTTTTCACATGTGCTGTTGCTTAGCCCTATTCCTCCCATTCTGCATATGCTTTTTTCATTTTTATTGCCCATATGTAGTACTTTGCATTTTTCTCTGTTAAAAAACATTGTTAGTTGCTGCCCACTGCTCCAGTTTATTTATATCTTTTTGAAGCCTCTTTCTTCTCTTGTATTAGCTACAGTGCCTTTCAAAAATATTCGGCCCCCTGGAACTTTTCAACCTTTTCCCAAATATCATGCTTCAAACATAGACACCAAATGTACATTTTTGGTGAAGAATCAACAAGTGGAACACAATTGTGAAGTGTTAAGGACCGGCGGAATGCACCAAGTATAGATAATATGAAACTAGGTGCGTTCGCAGTCTGAGGTCCACCGTGCAGGTAAAAGACCCTGCTGCTAGTAAGACGGACTATATGGCAGTACTAAGTATACACACATGGGTTAACTTCACCCTGCGTGAAGGAAGCGATCCTGTTGCGTCACAGGACCGCAGTACCGCACATAGAGCGCGAGCAAGAAGTCAGCGAACTCAACCCCTACACAGGATTGAAGGCCGATTAGACACTTGCTGGCACACCACCGCAACTGGGTGTGTAAGGAAACTTATAAAATAGAATCTATAGGCACGAGAGTGCGTGCGGTGCCGCACTGACGGACGCCACTAACCACCCAGGCTTGGGTAAGGAAAGCGCAGAGGAAGCGCACGGCGCCGTACTGGCGGGCACAGCAACAGAACACTGTGATGTGTGTTACATGCAGATGGCTACTCGGGCGCTAGATAGCTACCATCATCCGCGAGCAGTCAACAACTCTAGGGAGGGATACTTAGGAGCTTTCATCCATCGACATCCATCCATCTACACACACACATAATATCAAGACAATACTAGCGCATGGCCGTGCGGTCATGCGCAGTTTATATAGCTGCAGCACAGGAAACAGCTACAGAAGTTTTGCCCTTTCAGGACCTGCCAAAAGGACCAATGGGATGTGCTGCAGTACCTGAGCATGTGACCCTCGATCTCCAACGGGAGATCTTGCCCTGGGCATGCTCAGTGCGTGCAAATAAGGACTTAGTCCCAGAGAAGCCCGCTCGCCGCAGATCAGTGCAGGGTACAACAGGAGAGCCAGAAAAGGCAGCAGTAACCCTTTGCACAGAATCAGTCCCAGCAAGACGCTGGGAGCGACGCCTCCGCTGAGCAGAGCCCACTGCGGCCGAAGCAGAATGGGAGACCACAGCAGACACGGATCGAGATTCCCCCTGTGCAGCAGAGGAAACTCGACTCCTAACATTACCCCCCCTCCTAGGGCCCCCCCCCTCCTTGGGCCTCGCTACGTTCGAAGGCAGCAATAAGCTGCGGAGCCCGAATGTGCTCAGCAGGCTCCCAGGACCTATCCTCAGGACCGTAACCCTTCCAGTCCACCCAAAAAAAATTTTTGCCACGTACCACCTTGCACCCCAAGATAGCGTTCACCTCGAAATCGTCCGTAGACGAACCCGATGCCTCGGCAGATGACTCAGAAAACCGGGACATGTATACGGGCTTAAGGAGGGACACATGAAAGGTGTCGGTGATACCAAGGCGTGGAGGAAGGGCCAGACGGTAGACCACAGGATTAACCTGTTCGAGGACCTTGAAGGGGCCCAAGTAGCGAGGAGCAAACTTAGTGGACTCAACTCGCAGCCTGATGTTACGGGTGAAGAGCCACACCAAGTCGCCAGGAGCAAAGGTCGGAGCGGGGCGCCGATGAGCATTGGTGTTGTGAATTCTGTGGCCAAGCTCCCTCCAGTGGTAGAGAGTGGTACTTCGGCTGGTTCTGTCTATGAGCTTCCTTTGGTGGATGAGAGTGGTACTGCGGCTTCTGAGTTTCCTTCCTCAGGTGATGAGGTTAAGTCGTTAGGTGCTGCTCTATTTAACTCCACCTGGTGCTTTGATCCTGGCCTCCAGTCAATGTTCTAGTATTGGTCTTGCTTCCTCCTGGATCGTTCCTGTGGCCTGTCTATCCTGCATAAGCTAAGTTTTGCTTGTGTTATTTTTGCTTGCTATTTTTTCTGTCCAGCTTGCTTAATTGGTTTTTCTTGCTTGCTGGAAGCTCTGAGACGCAGAGGGAGCACCTCCGTACCGTTAGTCGGTGCGGACGGTCTTTTTGCCCCTCTGCGTGGTTGTTTGTAGGTTTTTGTGTTGACCGCAAAGCTATCTTTCCTATCCTCGGTCTATTCAGTAAGTCGGGCCTCACTTTGCTAAATCTATTTCATCTCTGTGTTTGTATTTTCATCTTACTCACAGTCATTATATGTGGGGGGCTGCCTTTTCCTTTGGGGAATTTCTCTGAGGCAAGGTAGGCTTATTTTTCTATCTTCAGGGCTAGTTAGTTTCTCAGGCTGTGCCGAGTTGCATAGGGAGCGTTAGGCGCAATCACGGCTACCTCTAGTGTGGTTGTTAGGATTAGGGATTGCGGTCAGCAGAGTTCCCACGTCTCAGAGCTCGTCCTTTGTTTTTGGTAATTGTCAGGTCACTTTGTGTGCTCTGAACTTCAATGTCCATTGTGGTTCTGAATTACCTGTTCATAACAGTACTGGAGGCCCAAAGTACTAATGCTTCTCAATAGAGGGAAAAGAGAAGTTCTGAGACCATTTTTTTTTCTTTGCACTGTGTTTTGTCTTTCTTTTCCCCTTTACATCAGGGTGATTCAGAACACAGGTGTGGACATGGACATTCAAGGTCTGTTCTCTTTGATGGATAATCTCGCTATAAATGTACAGAATATTCAAGATTTAGTGGTTCAGAATCCTATGTTAGAACCTAAGATTCCTATTCCTGAGTTATTTTCTATCTCCGATTGTCCTAAGCGCACTAAGCGGTTCGCTAGGTCTGCCACCATTGGTACGGTACAGTCGAAATTTCTTTTGTCCGTTACTTTGATCTGCTCTTTGTCTTCCTATTCTGTCATGGCATTTGTGGATTCAGGCACTGCCCTGAATTTGATGGACTTGGAGTTTGCTAGGCGCTGTGGGTTTGTCTTGGAGCCCTTGCAGTGTCCTATTCCATTGAGAGGAATTGATGCTACGCCTTTGGCCAAGAATAAGCCTCAGTATTGGACCCAGCTGACCATGTGCATGGCTCCTGCGCACCAGGAGGATATTCGCTTTCTGGTGTTGCATAATCTGCATGATGTGGTCGTGTTGGGGTTGCCATGGCTACAAGTCCATAACCCAGTATTAGATTGGAAATCAATGTCTGTGTCCAGCTGGGGTTGTCAGGGGGTACATGGTGATGTTCCATCTCTGTCTATCTCATCATCCACCCCTTCTGAGGTCCCAGAGTTCTTGTCTGATTACCGGGATGTATTCGATGAGCCCAAGTCCAATGCCCTACCTCCGCATAGGGATTGTGATTGTGCTATCGATTTGATTCCTGGTAGTAAGTTTCCTAAGGGTCGACTGTTTAATTTATCTGTACCTGAGCACGCCGCTATGCGGAGTTACGTGAAGGAGTCTTTGGAGAAGGGTCATATTTGCCCGTCATCGTCGCCATTGGGAGCAGGGTTCTTTTTTGTGGCCAAGAAGGATGGTTCGCTGAGACCTTGTATTGATTACCGCCTTCTAAATAAAATTACGGTTAAATTTCAGTACCCCTTGCCACTGCTGTCTGATTTGTTTACTCGGATTAAGGGGGCTAGTTGGTTCACCAAGATAGATCTTCGTGGTGCGTATAATCTTGTGCGTATTAAACCGGGCGATGAATGGAAAACAGCATTTAATACGCCCGAAGGCCATTTTGAGTACCTGGTTATGCCATTCGGACTTTCTAATGCTCCATCAGTGTTTCAGTCCTTTATGCATGACATCTTCCGAGAGTACCTGGATAAATTCCTGATTGTATACTTGGATGATATTTTGATCTTCTCGGATGATTGGGAGTCTCATGTGAAGCAGGTCAGAATGGTATTCCAGGTCCTGCGTGCTAATTCTTTGTTTGTGAAGGGGTCAAAGTGTCTCTTTGGTGTTCAGAAGATTTCATTTTTGGGGTTCATTTTTTCTCCTTCTACTATCGAGATGGACCCTGTTAAAGTTCAGGCCATTTATGATTGGACTCAGCCAGCATCTCTGAAGAGTCTGCAGAAGTTCCTGGGCTTTGCTAATTTTTATCGTCGCTTCATCGCTAATTTTTCTAGCATTGCTAAACCGTTGACTGATTTAACCAAGAAGGGTGCTGATGTGGTCAATTGGTCTTCTGCTGCTGTGGAAGCTTTTCAGGAGTTGAAGCGTCGTTTTTCTTCTGCCCCTGTGTTGTGCCAACCAGATGTTTCGCTTCCGTTCCAGGTCGAGGTTGATGCTTCCGAAATTGGAGCAGGGGCTGTTTTGTCGCAGAGAAGTTCTGATTGCTCGGTGATGAAACCATGCGCCTTCTTTTCCAGGAAATATTCGCCTGCTGAGCGAAATTATGATGTTGGCAATCGAGAGTTGCTAGCCATGAAGTGGGCATTCGAGGAGTGGCGTCATTGGCTTGAAGGAGCTAAGCATCGCGTGGTGGTCTTGACTGATCACAAAAACTTGACTTATCTCGAGTCTGCCAAACGGTTGAATCGTAGACAGGCTCGTTGGTTGCTGTTTTTCTCCCGTTTTGACTTTGTGGTTTCGTACCTTCCGGGCTCTAAAAATGTGAAGGCAGATGCCCTGTCTAGGAGTTTTGTGCCCGATTCTCCGGGTTTGTCTGAGCCGATGGGTATTCTCAAAGAGGGGGTAATTTTGTCTGCCATCTCCCCTGATTTGCGGCGGGTGCTGCAAAAATTTCAGGCTAATAGACCTGACCGTTGCCCAGCGGAGAAACTGTTTGTCCCTGATAGGTGGACGAATAAAGTTATCTCTGAGGTTCATTGTTCGGTGTTGGCTGGTCATCCTGGAATCTTTGGTACTAGAGATTTGGTGGCTAGATCCTTTTGGTGGCCGTCTCTGTCGCGAGATGTGAGTTCTTTTGTGCAGTCCTGTGGGATTTGTGCTCGGGCTAAGCCCTGCTGTTCTCGTGCCAGTGGGTTGCTTTTGCCCTTGCCGGTCCCGAAGAGGCCTTGGACACATATCTCTATGGATTTTATTTCGGATCTCCCCGTCTCTCAAAGAATGTCGGTCATTTGGGTGGTTTGTGATCGCTTCTCTAAGATGGTCCATTTGGTGCCCTTGTCTAAATTGCCTTCCTCCTCTGATTTGGTGCCGTTGTTTTTCCAGCATGTGGTTCGTTTACATGGCATTCCAGAGAACATCGTTTCTGACAGAGGTTCCCAGTTTGTTTCGATGTTTTGGCGAGCCTTTTGTGCTAGGATGGGCATTGACTTGTCTTTTTCCTCGGCTTTCCATCCTCAGACAAATGGCCAGACTGAATGAACCAATCAGACCTTGGAAACATATCTGAGATGTTTTGTTTCTGCTGATCAGGATGATTGGGTGTCCTTTTTGCCTTTGGCTGAGTTCGCCCTTAATAATCGGGCCAGCTCGGCTACTTTGGTTTCGCCATTTTTCTGCAATTCTGGGTTCCACCCTCGTTTCTCTTCAGGGCAGGTTGAGTCTTCGGACTGTCCTGGTGTGGATACTGTGGTGGATAGGTTGCAGCAGATTTGGACTCATGTAGTGGACAATCTGACTTTGTCCCAGGAGAAGGCTCAACGTTTCGCTAACCGCAGGCACTGTGTGGGTCCCCGACTTCGTGTTGGGGATTTGGTTTGGTTGTCATCTCGTTATATTTCTATGAAGGTTTCCTCTCCTAATTTTAAGCCTCGTTTCATTGGTCCATATAGGATTTCTGAGGTCCTTAATCCTGTGTCTTTTCGTTTGACTCTTCCAGCTTCTTTTTCCATCCATAACGTGTTCCATAGGTCATTGTTGCGGAGATACGTGGCACCTGTGGTTCCATCTATTGATCCTCCTGCTCCGGTTTTGGTTGAAGGGGAATTGGAGTATATAGCGGAGAAGATTTTGGATTCTCGTGTTTCGAGACGGAAACTCCAGTATCTGGTTAAGTGGAAAGGTTATGGTCAGGAAGATAATTCCTGGGTCTTTGCCTCTGATGTCCATGCTGCCGATCTGGTTCGTGCCTTTCATGTGGCTCATCCTGGTCGGCCTGGGGTCTCTGGTGAGGGTTCAGTGACCCCTCCTCAAGGGGGGGGTACTGTTGTGAATTCTGTGGCCAAGCTCCCTCCTGTGGTCGAGAGTGGTACTTCGGCTGGTTCTGTCTATGAGCTTCCTTTGGTGGATGAGAGTGGTACTGCGGCTTCTGAGTTTCCTTCCTCAGGTGATGAGGTTAAGTCGTTAGGTGCTGCTCTATTTAACTCCACCTGGTGCTTTGATCCTGGCCTCCAGTCAATGTTCTAGTATTGGTTTTGCTTCCTCCTAGATCGTTCCTGTGGCCTGTCTATCCTGCATAAGCTAAGTTTTGCTTGTGTTATTTTTGCTTGCTATTTTTTCTGTCCAGCTTGCTTAATTGGTTTTTCTTGCTTGCTGGAAGCTCTGAGACGCAGAGGGAGCACCTCCGTACCGTTAGTCAATGCGGAGGGTCTTTTTGCCCCTCTGCATGGTTGTTTGTAGGTTTTTGTGTTGACCGCAAAGCTATCTTTCCTATCCTCGGTCTAGTCAGTAAGTCGGGCCTCACTTTGCTAAATCTATTTCATCTCTGTGTTTGTATTTTCATCTTACTCACAGTCATTATATGTGGGGGGCTGCCTTTTCCTTTGGGGAATTTCTCTGAGGCAAGGTAGGCTTATTTTTCTATCTTCAGGGCTAGTTAGTTTCTCAGGCTGTGCCGAGTTGCATAGGGAGCGTTAGGCGCAATCCACGGCTACCTCTAGTGTGGTTGTTAGGATTAGGGATTGCGGTCAGCAGAGTTCCCACGTCTCAGAGCTCGTCCTTTGTTTTTGGTAATTGTCAGGTCACTTTGTGTGCTCTGAACTTCAATGTCCATTGTGGTTCTGAATTACCTGTTCATAACACATCGGCGGAGGACCTCATTCTCTCCTTAGAGGCCCGAATGGCATCCTGAGTGCGGTCCCAAATATCCCGTGCCTCCACAGCCCAGTCTTCCACCCTGGAGTCTGCGGAAGACACGGGCATAGGCACAGGTACCCGTGGATGCTGACCATAGTTGAGAAGGGATGGGGTTTGTCCAGTGGAGTCGGCTACAGCGTTGTTCAGCGCAAACTCTGCCCATGATAGCAAGGATGCCCAGTCATCCTGCCTGGCTGAAACAAAATGTCGCAGGTATGTGACCAAGGTCTGGTTGGCCCTCTCTACCAACCCATTCGTCTCGGGATGATAAGCGGAAGAGAGATTCAACTCGATACTGAGAAGACGACAAAGCTCTCTCCAGAACCGAGACGCAAACTGGGGACCCCGGTCACTGACAATTTTGTCAGGCATACCATGTAGGCGGAAGATGTGTTTAATGAACAACGCTGCCAAGGCCCGTGCAGAAGGTAACCGTGGTAGCGGCACCAAATGCACCATTTTTGAGAAATGATCGGTGATGACCCAAATGATGGTACAGCCGCGAGACTTGGGTAAACCCACGACAAAGTCCATCCCGACCATCTCCCAGGGTCTATCTGCCACCGGCAAGGGATAGAGCAACCCAGCTGGCCTTTGACGCAGAGATTTATTTTTGGCCCAGGAGACACACGCCAGAATATAATCCCTGACATCCCAGACCATATGCGGCCACCAGTACGTCCTCGCCAGTAGCTCAGATATCCTTTTTGTCCCAAAGTGTCCACCCACCCTGGACGAATGAGCCCAAGAGAGAACCTCCGGTCGCAAATTAATGGGCACAAAAGTCTTGCCCGGAGGCACAGACTCTAGCAAAACCGGCGCGACGGTTCTCAGGCTCTCAGAAGGGACAATAAGCCGAGGCTCCTCTTCCTCCTCCTCAGTTGACATAAGGGAGCGAGAGAGAGCGTCGGCACGAATATTCTTCTCCCCGGCGAGATAATGCAGAGTAAAATGGAACCGGGAGAAAAATAAGGACCATCTGGCCTGACGAGAATTCAGCCGCTGGGCTGTGTGTAAATACACCAAATTTTTGTGGTCCGTGAAAACCTGGAAGGGAAACCGTGCACCTTCCAGAAGATGTCTCCACTCTGAAAAGGCCAACTTCATTGCTAGCAACTCCCTATCCCCGATGGAGTAATTTCTCTCCGCTGATGTGAAGGTCTTAGAGAAGAAGAAGCATGGATGCTTCCGACCTTGAGCGTCCTTTTGATAGAGGACTGCTCCAGCACCAACGGATGAGGCATCCACCTCCATTAGGAATGGCTTATCCACATCGGGGCGATGTAAGATGGGAGCGCTAGCAAAATGAGACTTAACAGAAGTGAAGGCCTTGGAGACCTCTTCCGACCACAATTTGGGATTCGCTCCCTTCTTGTTGAGGGCCACCAAGGGAGCTACCAGAGTTGAGAAGTGGGGAATGAACTGGCGGTAATAATTAATGAACCCCATAAAGCGCTGCACCGCCTTAAGAGAATGGGGCTCTTGCCAGTCCATCACAGCCTGTAGTTTGGCAGGATCCATAGCCAATCCCTGGGCGGAGATGATATAGCCCAGGAACGGTAAAGACTCCTGCTCAAACATACACTTCTCCAACTTTGCATAGAGAGAGTTTGCCCGTAAGAGGTCGAAGACTCTGCCAACATCTCTCCGGTGGGAGTCAATATCTGGAGAAAAGATGAGAATATCATCCAGATAGACTACAACCGAGGTGGAAAGCATATCCCGGAAGATGTTGTTGACAAAGTCTTGGAAAACGGCTGGGGCATTACAGAGCCCAAAGGGCATCACCAGATACTCATAATGCCCATCTCTGGTGTTAAACGCCGTTTTCCATTCGTCCCCCTCACGGATGCGAATCAGGTTGTAAGCACCCCGCAGATCTAATTTAGTAAACACTCTAGCTCCCCGAAGCCTATCAAAGAGCTCGGATATCAAGGGCAAAGGATACTTGTTCTTAACTGTGATAGCGTTAAGACCCCTGTAGTCTATGCATGGACGTAGTTCCCCATTCTTCTTCTGTACGAAGAAGAACCCTGCCCCAGCAGGTGACACTGACTTCCTGATGAACCCTCTTGCCAGATTCTCTTGAATGTACTGAGACATGGCCTCCGTCTCCGGGAGAGATAATGGATAAACTCGACCCCGGGGAGGCTCTGCACCAGGCAAGAGATTGATAGGACAGTCATAAGGGCGATGGGGCGGAAGGGTCTCCGCCGCCTTTTTGGAGAACACGTCTGCATAAGACCAGTATTGCTTGGGAAGAGAGGAAAGATCTGCGGGTACCTCAGTAGTAGCAAACTGAACACACTCTCGGTAACACCTACCCCCACATGATTCACCCCATCTCAGAATTCTGCCTGAGGACCACTCGATGTGAGGAGAGTGGAACCGTAACCAAGGTATCCCCAACAGGACCTCATCAATCCCCTTGGGAATGATGAGCAGAGATATAATCTCCTGATGGGATGGTGACATGGACAGAGTAAAAGGGATGGTCTGATGTGTTATCTGTGCGGGGAGTGTTGACCCATTCACCACTCGAACCGTTACTGGTTGAGATAGCATAACCAGGGGTATTGCGTGACGCTGGGCGAAGGCAGAAGACATGAAATTGCCTTCCGCCCCAGAATCCACGCAGAGCTCTACCGAGTGGGAGGATGAGCCAAAAGTTATTGTCCCCTTAAAGGACAATTTGGAGGCAAACGTCGCCGTGTCTAGTGCACCTCCACCTACTACCACTAGACGCTGACGTTTCCTCGACCGCTGGTGACATCTGGTGGCAAGATGTCCTGACTGTTGGCAAACATGGCAAACCTGGAGTGCACGAGCGGTCCGGGACTTAGATCCCGCTCGAGACACTACCTTAGGTTCATGGGACTCAGGAGCCTGGACTGGAGATTCCAAAGGTTTGGTGAAGGTGGGAGCCAGCCGAAACCTCTGCCTACACTGGGCTCGCTCTAACCTCCGCTCGTGAAAGCGGAGGTCAATACGAGTAGACACTGTTATTAATTCTTCCAGTGTGGCGGGAATCTCCCTAGTGGCCAGGGCGTCCTTAACGTGGTCAGCCAGCCCCCTCCAAAATATAGGAATAAGAGGTTTATCCGACCACTCCAGCTCAGATGCTAGAGTGCGGAAGCGGACGGCAAAATGGCTGACCAAGGACGAGCCCTGAGTCAATGCCAACAGTTGGAGCGCCGTATCATGGGTGACACGAGGTCCTAAAAAGACCTGTTTCAGAGTGCTCAGGAATAACGGAGCACTTTGCACCACATAATCGCCACGCTCCCACAGCAGCGTAGCCCACTGCAACGCCCTGTCCGACAGTAAAGATACGATAAAGCCCACCTTAGCCTGCTCTGTAGGGAAACGAGAGGCCAGAAGCTCGAGATGTATTGAGCACTGACTCACGAAACTCCTACAGGACTTACTGTCACCAGAAAATTTCTCTGGTAGCGGGAGGCGAGATAGCGTCGGTACAGGGGCGGCAGTGGACAAGGTAGCTGCAGCCACACTTGCAGCCTGAACAGCGACAGCAGTAACATCCACAGCTGAGGTTGAACGCTCAAGAGCCGCCAACCTTCCCTCCAGCTGCTGGATGTACCGCTGTAAACGCTGATCGTCCGTCATTACTAGCCAGACCTTGGCGCTAGTATTATGTTAAGGACCGGCGGAACGCACCAAGTATAGATAATATGAAACTAGGTGCGTTCGCAGTCCGAGGTCCACCGTGCAGGTAAAAGACCCTGCTGCTAGTAAGACGGACTATATGGCGGTACTAAGTATACACACATGGGTTAACTTCACCCTGCGTGAAGGAAGCGATCCTGTTGCGTCACAGGACCGCAGTACCGCACATAGAGCGCGAGCAAGAAGTCAGCGAACTCAACCCCTACACAGGATTGAAGTCCGATTAGACACTTGCTGGCACAACACCGCAACTGGGTGTGTAAGGAAACTTATAAAATAGAATCTATAGGCACGAGAGTGCGTGCGGTGCCGCACTGACGGACGCCACTAACCACCCAGGCTTGGGTAAGGAAAGCGCAGAGGAAGCGCACGGCGCCATACTGGCGGGCACAGCAACAGAACACTGTGATGTGTGTTACATGCAGATGGCTACTCGGGCGCTAGATAGCTACCATCATCCGCGAGCAGTCAACAACTCTAGGGAGGGATACTTAGGAGCTTTCATCCATCGACATACATCCATCTACACACACACACACATAATATCAAGACAATACTAGCGCATGGCCGTGCGGTCATGCGCAGTTTATATAGCTGCAGCACAGGAAACAGCTACAGAAGTTTTGCCCTTTCAGGACCTGCCAAAAGGACCAATGGGATGTGCTGCAGTACCTGAGCATGTGACCCTCGATCTCCAACAGGAGATCTTGCCCTGGGCATGCTCAGTGCGTGCAAATAAGGACTTAGTCCCAGAGAAGCCCACTCGCCGCAGATCAGTGCAGGGTACAACAGGAGAGCCAGAAAAGGCAGCAGTAACCCTTTGCACAGAATCAGTCCCAGCAAGACGCTGGGAGCGACGCCCCGCTGAGCAGAGCCCACTGCGGCCGAAGCAGAATGGGAGACCGCAGCAGACACGGATTGAGATTCCCCCTGTGCAGCAGAGGAAACTCGACTCCTAACATGAAGTTGAACAAAAGTTATTGGTTATTTGAAATTTTTGTGGAAATTCAAAAACTGAAAAGTGTGGCGTGCAATATTATTCGGCCCCTTTACTTTCAGTGCCGCAAACTCACTCCAGAAGTTCATTGTGGATCTCTGAATGATCCAATGTTGTCCTAAATGCCTAATGATGATAAATATAATCCCCCTGTGTGTAATCAAGTCTCTGTATAAATGCACCTACTCTGTGATAGTCTCAGGGTTCTGTTTGAAGCACAGAGAGCATCATGAAGACCATGGAACACAACAGGCAGGTACGTAATACTATTGTGGAGAAGTTTAAAGTTGGATCTGGATACAAAATGATTTCCAAAACTTTAAAAATCTCAAGGAGCACTGTGCAAGCGATCATATTGAAATGGAAGGAGTATCATACCACTGCAAATCTACCAAGAACCGGCCGTCCCCCTAAACTTTCATCTCAAACAAGGAGAAGACTGATCAGGGAAGCAGCCAAGAGGCCCATGGTCACTCTGGATGAACTGCAGAGATTTACAGCTGAGGTGGGACAGTCTGTCCATAGGACAACAATCAGTCGTACACTTCACAAATCTGGCCTTTATGGAAGAGTGGCAAGAAGAAAGCCATTTCTCAAAGATATCCATAAAAAGTGTTGTTTACAGTTTGCAACAAGCCACCTGGGAGACACACCAAACATGTGGAAGAAGGTGGTCTGGTCAGATGAAACCAAAATCGAACTTTTTGGCAGCAATGCCAAATGATATGTTTGGCATAAAGGCAACACAGCTCATCACCCTGAACACACCATCCCCACTGTCAAACATGGTGGTGGCAGCATTATGGTTTGGCCCTGCTTTTCTTCAGCAGGGACAGGGAAGATGGTTAAAATGGATGGGAAGATGGATGGAGCCAAATACAGGACCATTCTTGAAGAAAACCTGTTGGAGTCTGCAAAAGACCTGAGACTGGGACGGAGATTTGTCTTCCAACAAGACAATGAACGCAAACATAAAGCAAAATCTACAATGCAATGGTTCACAAATAAGCGTATCCAGGTGTTAGAATGGCAAAATCAAAGTCCAGACCTCAATCCAATCGAGAATCTGTGGAAAGAGCTGAAAACTGCTGTTCACAAACGATCTCCATCAAATCTCACTGAGCTCGAACTGTTTGCCAAGGAAGAATTGGCAAGAATTTCAGTCTCTCGATGTACAAAACTGACAGAGACATACCTTAAGCCACTTGCAGCTGTAATCGCAGCAAAAGGTGTTGCAACAAAGTATTAAAGGGAGCCTGTCACCCCCCCCCCCCCAGGCGTTTGTAACTAAAAGAGATACCTTGTGCAGCACTAATGCTGCATTCTGACAAGGTGGCTCTTTTAGTTATGCTCCCTGCACACGCTGAAATAAATGCTTATAAAATGTGCCCCCTCATACCGTGAAATCATCCCGGGGCAGGTCTTTCCCCCCTAATCAGACGCAGCACAACCATCACTCCGGGCCTGTGTGCGCCGGGCGCCGCCTCCTCTTGCTTCATTAGCATTCCCGGCACCTGCGCTGTAAGTATTTTTTCTGGGCATGCGTAGTTGCGCTGCCCTTCGAACTTACAGCGCAGGCGCCGGAGGCGCTAATGAAGCAAGAGGAGGCAGCGCCGGCATGCACAGCCTGGAGTGACAGCTGTGCTGCGTCTGATTAGGGGGGTAAAACCCACCCAAGGGACAATTTCACGGTATGAGAAGGCACATTTTATAAGCGTTTATTTCAGCGAGTGCAGGGAGCATAACTAAAAGAGACACCTAGTCAGAATGCAGCATTAGTGCTGCACAAGGTGGCTCTTTTAGTTACAAAGGCCTGAGGGGGGTGACAGGTTCACTTTAAAGGGGCTGAATAATATTGCACAGCCCCACTTTTCAGTTTTTGATTTTCCACAAAAATTTAAAATAACCAATACATTTCTTTCAACTTCACAATTGTGTTCCACTTGTTGTTGATTCTTCACCAAAAATGTACATTTGGTATCTTTATGTTTGAAGCATGATATGTGGGAAAAGGCTGAAAAGTTCCAAGGGGCCGAATACTTTCCCAAGGCGCTGTATCCCTCCTAGCTTTGTGTCATCAGCAAATTTAATCAGTTTACCCTCAATTCCTTCATGGAAATCATTGATAAAGATGTTGAACAATACAAGGCCCAGGACAGAGCCCTGTGGTACCCCACTTGAGATGTTCTTCCAACTGGATGTGCAGCCATTTACGACCACTCTTTGGGTCCGATCACTAAGCCGCTATGAATCCACCTAACAGTGCCTTGTCCATTCCATACTTAGTCATTTTTTCAATAAGGATTGTGTGAGATACTTTGTCAAATGCTTTGCTGAAGTTTATTTATTATTTTATTTTTTTTTTTTTATATAGCGCTAACATATTCCGCAGCGCTTTACAGTTTGCACACATTATCATCACTGTCCCCTGTGGGGCTCACAATCTAAATTCCCTATCAGTATGTCTTTGGAATGAAGTCAAGATATACTATATCTACAGCATTTCCCTGATCCGCCCAGTCAGTGATTCTGTCATAGAAGTAAATTAAGTTAGTCTGACATGACTTATTAGTTACAAACCCATGCTGTCTCTGTTCAATCACTTCATTCTTATCCAGGTACTTACATACATGTTGTTTAATAATTTGTTCAAAGATCTTTCCTGGTGTAGACGTCAGACTCACCGGCCTATAGTTCCCTGGGTCCACCTTCTTTACCTTTTTGAAGATAGGAACGATATTTGCTCTTCTCCAGTCTTCTGGGACTTCTCCTGTTGTCCAAGAATTTTCAAAGATTATGAAGAGTGGTTCAAAAATTTCTTCTGCTATCTCCTTCAGTTCTCTGGGGTGTAATTCTTCTGGACGTGGAGACTTGAATTCATTTATGTTAGCTAAATGTTTCCTCACTATCTTTCTGTTTATAGATATCCTGGATTATTCTATTCCTTTAATAGGACAGTAAAAATCAGTTGATGTTACATTTCCCTTCGAGAGAAAACAGATGTAAAATAGGTAGTTCGGCCTTCTCAACATCCTTTCTTACCATTTCATAATTTCCATCCTGTAAAAATCCTATAGCATCTTTGACTTTTCTTTTACTTTGACATTGTTAGGGCTGGCGGAACACACCGAGTAATTATAAGAGTAGCATAGGTGCGTTCGCAGCCCGGGGTCCACCATGCAGGAGAGGGACCTGCTGCTAATAAATGGCGGCACTATATGGCGGTATAGACATGAGTTCTGTCACTCGGTCTGATTCTGAATGAACCCTGTTGCTGCAGAGAGTCGTAAGATTCCACATGGGAATAATACCCTAACTAGGGTTGTGCTTGCTCTGGAACTCTTCCATGCTAACCGCACACAGGAAGGAACCAGATGATAAGCCAAGCGACTAATTGCCCCCACTGACGCTAACTGCCTGCCTGAGAGTATTCCCAAAGCTAGACGAACACATATTCTGTAGACAGAATGGTAGTGTATCACCTGGTGACAAGCACATACACAAATGATACTAGCGCATGGATGTGCGGCCATGCGAACCTTTTATAGTTGCAGCAACTTCAGGACCTTCCTAGAGGACCAATGGGAATTTCTGTTGTGAATTCCGCTCTTGGGCTCCCTCCGGTGGTTGTAAGTGGCACTTTTGTGAGTTCTGCTCTTGGGCTCCCTCTTGTGGTTTCTAGTGGTATGGCTGCTCCTTGGAGTTAGCTGTCATCAGCTGCCTCCACTTATCGTCTCTTCTGCTCGGCTATTTAGGTCTGGCTCTTTCTTCAGCCAGTGCCACTTGTAAATGGTTCCTGGTTGGATTCACATCTCTTTGGAGTTCCCTGTTATCCTGACCAGTTCAGCTAAGCTAAGTTTTTGCTTGCTCTTTTCTGTCCATAGATTGTGGACTTATCCATTCTGTGCTTTCTTTGTTTGTCCAGCTTATCAGTGTGAATTAATTCTGTCTTGCTGGAAGCTCTGGGAGGCAGATTTGCCCTCCTGTTGTGGATTCTGTTTTTGGGCTCCCTCTGGTGGTTACAGATGGTACTGGGTGACTTGTGTTCTCTGCGGTCTCTGGTGTCCACCTGTTCTATCAGGATATGGGAGTTTCCTATTTAACCTGGCTTTCTTGTCATTTCCTCGCCGGCTATCAATGTAATCAGTGTGTCTTGTTACCTCTGCTTCCCGCTTCTGTATTCTTCAGGACAAGCTAAGTTTTTGATTTTCCTGTTCCACGTTTTGCTTAATTTTTGTCTTAGTCCAGCTTGCAGGTATGTGATTTCTTTTTGCTGGTTGCTCTAGTGGGCTGATATTACTCCTCATGTTCCATGAGTTGGAACATGAGTTCAAGTAATTTCAGGATGGTTTTTTGTAGGGTTTTTCGCTGACCGCGCAGTTCACTTTTGTATCCTCTGCTATCTAGCTTTAGCGGGCCTCATTTTGCTGAATCTGTTTTCATAACTACGTATGTGCTTTCCTCTCATTTCACCGTCATTACATGTGGGGGGCTGCTATTTCTGTGGGGTGTTTCTCTGGAGGCAAGAGAGGTCTGTGTTTCTTCTAATAGGGAAAGTTAGTTCTTCGGCTGGCGCGAGACGTCTAGAATCATCGTAGGCACGTTCCCTGGCTACAGCTAGTTGTGTGTTGAGGTTCAGGATCGCGGTCAGCTCAGTTTCCATCACCCTAGAGCTTGTTTTGTTTTTTGTGCTTGTCTTTTTGTGATCCCCTGCCATTGGGATCATGACAGTATAGCCGGCCAAAAAGTGGTAATCGTATTGGCTGAAGTAGGAGGAAAAGTAGTCTGAGGAAGTTTTTTTTTTTTTTTTTTCCCCTCAGAGTTTGCTGCATAGCCTTAATTGCAGCCTGGCTGCGTCTTACCTCCTCTTAATCCTTGAATGGCTCTGACCTCAGCTGTTTATCATGGCCGTCCAGAGTTTGGCTTCCAGCCTGAATAATCTTGCTGCTAAGGTTCAAAATATACAAGATTTTGTTGTACATGCTCCTATGTCTGAACCTAGAATTCCTATCCCAGAGTTTTTTTCTGGAGATAGATCTAGTTTTCTGAATTTTAGGAACAATTGCAAGTTGTTTCTTTCTTTGAAATCTCGCTCTTCTGGAGACCCTGCTCAGCAAGTCAAGATTGTTATATCTTTCCTGCGGGGTGACCCTCAGAATTGGGCATTTGCATTGGCACCAGGGGATCCTGCGTTGCTCAATGTGGATGCATTTTTTCTGGCATTGGGTTTGCTCTATGAGGAACCTAACCTAGAGATTCAGGCTGAAAAAGCTTTATTGGCTCTCTCTCAGGGGCAAGATGAAGCAGAAATATATTGTCAGAAATTTTGGAAATGGTCGGTGCTTACTCAGTGGAATGAGTGCACCCTGGCTGCAAGATTCAGAGATGGCCTTTCTGAGGCCATTAAAGATGTCATGGTGGGGTTCCCTGCGCCTGCAGGTCTGAATGAGTCTATGACTATGGCTATTCAGCTTGATCGGCGTTTACGGGAGCGCAAACCTGTGCACCATTTGGCGGTGTCTTCTGAACAGGCACCTGAGACAATGCAATGTGATAGAATTCAGTCCAGAAGTGAACGGCAAAACTATAGGCGGAAAAATGGGTTGTGTTTTTATTGTGGTGATTCAGCTCATGTTATATCAGCATGCTCTAAACGCACAAAAAAGGTTGATAAGTCTGTTGCCATTAGTACTTTACAGTCTAAGTTCATTCTGTCTGTGACTCTGATTTGTTCATTATCAGCCATTTCCGTCGATGCCTATATGGATTCAGGCGCTGCCCTGAGTCTTATGGATTGGTCATTTGCCAACCGCTGTGGGTTTAGTCTGGAGCCTCTGGAAGTCCCTATTCCTTTGAAAGGAATTGACTCTACACCTTTGGCTATGAATAAACCTCAGTACTGGACACAAGTGACCATGCGTATGACTCCCGTTCATCAGGAGGTCTTTCGCTTCCTGGTACTGTATAATTTACATGATGTCTTAGTGCTTGGTCTGCCATGGTTACAAACTCATAACCCAGTCTTGGACTGGAAAACGATGTCTGTGTTAAGCTGGGGATGTCAGGGGGTTCATGATGATGCACCTCCGATTTCTATCGCTTCATCTACTCCTTCTGAGGTTCCGGTATTTTTGTCTGATTATCGGGATGTTTTTGAGGAGCCTAAGCTCAATTCGCTTCCTCCTCACAGGGATTGCGATTGTGCTATAGATTTGATTCCTGGCAGTAAATTTCCTAAAGGTCGTTTGTTCAATCTCTCAGTGCCAGAGCATACTGCTATGCGGGATTATGTTAAGGAGTCCTTGGAAAAGGGACATATCCGTCCATCTTCGTCCCCTTTGGGAGCAGGTTTTTTTTTTGTGGCCAAAAAAGATGGTTCCTTGAGGCCTTGTATAGATTACCGTCTTTTGAATAAGATTACAGTTAAATATCAGTATCCTTTGCCATTGTTGACTGATTTGTTCGCTCGCATTAAGGGGGCTAAATGGTTCACTAAGATTGATCTTCGGGGTGCGTATAATCTTGTGCGGATAAAGCAGGGTGATGAGTGGAAAACCGCATTTAATACGCCTGAGGGCCATTTTGAGTATTTGTTGATGCCTTTTGGACTTTCTAATGCTCCTTCTGTCTTCCAGTCCTTTATGCACGATATTTTCCGTGAATATCTGGATAAATTTATGATTGTGTATTTGGATGATGTTTTGGTTTTTTCGGATGACTGGGAGTCCCATGTTCAGCAGGTCAGGAAGGTGTTTCAGGTCCTGCGGGCCAATTCTTTGTTTGTAAAAGGTTCAAAGTGTCTCTTTGGAGTCCAGAAGATTTCTTTTTTGGGGTATATTTTTTCCCCTTCTACTATTGAGATGGATCCCGTCAAGGTTCAGGCTATTTGTGACTGGATGCAGCCTACATCTCTTAAGAGTTTGCAGAAGTTCTTGGGCTTTGCTAATTTTTATCGTCGTTTCATAACTAATTTTTCTAGTGTTGTTAGGCCTTTGACGGATTTGACTAAGAAGGGTGCTGATGTTGCTGATTGGTCTCCTGCGGCTGTGGAGGCCTTTCGGGAACTTAAGCACCGGTTTTCTTCTGCTCCTGTGTTGCGTCAGCCAGATGTTTCACTTCCTTTTCAGGTTGAGGTTGATGCTTCCAAGATTGGAGCGGGGGCGGTTTTGTCACAGAGAAGCTCCGATTGCTCAGTGATGAAGCCATGTGCGTTCTTTTCTAGAAAGTTTTCGCCCACTGAGCGGAATTATGATGTTGGTAATCGGGAGCTTTTGGCCATGAAGTGGGCATTTGAGGAGTGGCGTCATTGGCTTGAGGGTGCTAGACATCGTGTGGTGGTCTTGACTGATCACAAAAATCTGATTTACCTTGAGTCTGCCAAGCGTCTGAATCCTAGACAGGCTCGTTGGTCACTGTTTTTCTCCCGTTTCGATTTTGTGGTTTCATACCTGCCAGGTTCAAAGAATGTGAAGGCGGATGCTCTTTCTAGGAGTTTTGTGCCTGACTCCCCTGGAAATTCTGAGCCCACTGGTATCCTTAGGGATGGGGTGATTTTGTCGGCTGTCTCCCCAGACTTGCGACGTGCTTTGCAGGAGTTTCAGGCGGATAAACCTGATCGTTGTCCGCCTGAAAGACTGTTTGTTCCGGATAATTGGACCAGTAGAGTCATCTCCGAGGTCCATTCTTCTGCGTTGGCAGGTCATCCTGGAATATTTGGTACTAGAGACTTGGTGGCCAGGTCTTTTTGGTGGCCTTCCTTGTCGAGGGATGTGCGTTCTTTTGTGCAGTCTTGTGAAGTTTGCGCTCGGGCTAAGCCTTGCTGTTCTCGGGCCAGTGGATTGTTGTCACCTTTGCCTATTCCGAAGAGGCCTTGGACGCACATTTCTATGGACTTTATTTCGGATCTCCCTGTCTCTCAAAAAATGTCCGTCATCTGGGTTGTGTGTGACCGCTTTTCTAAGATGGTTCATCTGGTACCCTTGCCTAAGTTGCCTTCCTCCTCTGAGTTGGTCCCTCTGTTTTTTCAGAACGTGGTTCGTTTGCATGGGATTCCGGAGAACATCGTTTCTGACAGGGGATCCCAGTTTGTGTCTAGATTTTGGCGGACGTTCTGTGCTAAGATGGGCATTGATTTGTCCTTTTCGTCTGCATTCCATCCTCAGACGAATGGCCAGACGGAACGAACTAATCAGACCTTGGAAACTTATTTAAGGTGTTTTGTTTCTGCTGATCAAGATGACTGGGTTACCTTTTTGCCGCTGGCCGAGTTTGCCCTTAATAATCGGGCTAGTTCTGCTACCTTGGTTTCTCCTTTCTTTTGTAATTCGGGGTTTCATCCTCGTTTTTCCTCTGGTCAGGTGGAGCCTTCTGATTGTCCTGGAGTGGACATGGTGGTGGATAGGTTGCATCAGATTTGGAGTCATGTGGTGGACAATTTGAAGTTGTCCCAGGAGAGGGCTCAGCAGTTTGCTAATCGCCGTCGCCGTGTCGGTCCTCGACTTCGTGTTGGGGACTTGGTGTGGTTGTCTTCTCGTTTTGTTCCTATGAAGGTCTCTTCTCCTAAGTTCAAGCCTCGGTTCATCGGTCCCTATAGGATCTTGGAAATTCTTAACCCTGTGTCGTTTCGTTTGGATCTCCCGGCATCGTTTGCTATTCATAATGTGTTCCATCGGTCGTTGTTGCGGAAGTATGAGGTACCTGTTGTTCCTTCGCTTGAGCCTCCTGCTCCGGTGCTGGTGGAGGGAGAATTGGAGTATGTTGTGGAGAAGATCTTGGATTCTCGTGTTTCCAGACGGAAACTCCAATATTTGGTCAAGTGGAAGGGTTATGGTCAGGAGGATAATTCTTGGGTGGTTGCCTCTGATGTTCATGCTGCTGATTTGGTCCGTGCATTTCATAGGGCTCATCCTGGTCGCCCTGGTGGTTCTCGTGAGGGTTCGGTGACCCCTCCTCAAGGGGGGGTACTGTTGTGGATTCTGTTTTTGGGCTCCCTCTGGTGGTTACAGATGGTACTGGGTGACTTGTGTTCTCTGCGGTCTCTGGTGTCCACCTGTTCTATCAGGATATGGGAGTTTCCTATTTAACCTGGCTTTCTTGTCATTTCCTCGCCGGCTATCAATGTAATCAGTGTGTCTTGTTACCTCTGCTTCCCGCTTCTGTATTCTTCAGGACAAGCTAAGTTTTTGATTTTCCTGTTCCACGTTTTGCTTAATTTTTGTCTTAGTCCAGCTTGCAGATATGTGATTTCTTTTTGCTGGTTGCTCTAGTGGGCTGATATTACTCCTCATGTTCCATGAGTTGGAACATGAGTTCAAGTAATTTCAGGATGGTTTTTTGTAGGGTTTTTCGCTGACCGCGCAGTTCACTTTTGTATCCTCTGCTATCTAGCTTTAGCGGGCCTCATTTTGCTGAATCTGTTTTCATAACTACGTATGTGCTTTCCTCTCATTTCACCGTCATTACATGTGGGGGGCTGCTATTTCTGTGGGGTGTTTCTCTGGAGGCAAGAGAGGTCTGTGTTTCTTCTAATAGGGAAAGTTAGTTCTTCGGCTGGCGCGAGACGTCTAGATTCATCGTAGGCACGTTCCCTGGCTACAGCTAGTTGTGTGTTGAGGTTCAGGATCGCGGTCAGCTCAGTTTCCATCACCCTAGAGCTTGTTTTGTTTTTTGTGCTTGTCCTTTTGTGATCCCCTGCCATTGGGATCATGACACCCTCCACACCTTTAGTCAGGTGTGGAGATTTTTTGTAAACTCTGCGTGGATTTTTGTAGTGTTTTATACTGACCGCACAGTATTCCATCCTGTCCTATCTATTTAGCTAGACTGGCCTCCTGTGCTCATCCTGGTTTCATTCTGTGTACGTTGTCACGCCCGCACATACTTACCCGGCTTCTCCCATCCCTCGGCACGCTCACGATCCTGTCCCGCGCCGCTCTGCCTCCTCCTTCGCCGGTTCTCGGCGTCTGGTCTCTTCGCGCATGCGCGGTCGCGTCTCCCCCGTCGCTGAGCCTTCTGGGAGGTCGCGACCCGGTGGCTCCGCCCCAACATGGCGGCGCCCATTGGGTATTTCTTCCCGGCGTCTTCCTAGGTAAGACGCCTTTGCTTTGTAGGTGCACTGTCTGCCGTCAGTGTCCCTATGCCCTAGGCTCCCCTGTACCAGTGTCTTTTCTCAGCCCAGTCCTTGCTTTGTCTCTGTATCCTGCCAGTCCGTGTTCCTGCTGTGTCCTGCCAGCCCGTGTTCCTGCTGCATCCTGCCTGTCCGTGTTCCTGCTGTATCCCGCCAGTCCGTGTTCCTGAAGTATTCTGCCAGTCCGTGTTCCTGCTGTATCCTGCCTGTCCGTGTTCCTGCTGTATTCTGCCAGTCCGTGTTCCTGCTGTATCCTGCCAGTCCGTGTTCCTGCTGTGTCCTGCCAGCCCGTGTTCCTGCTGTATCCTGCCTGTCCGTGTTCCTGCTGTATCCCGCCAGTCCGTGTTCCTGTTGTATCCTGCCGGTCCGTGTTCCTGCTGAGTCCTGCCGTTCCGTGTTCCAGACATTCTTTCAGTTAAGTCTTGTTTTCCTATTATTCCCTGCCATCCTTATAGCCTGTGGTTTCCTTCTATATTTTGGGTCGTCCCTTTGGCTCTAGCTGTTGTGTCTCCATTCCCCCGAGGTCCTGCTCCTAACACTCCCTGTATAGGGGGTGATTCCATCTGGTCCGCTCGACCCCGGGGGCTCTAGAGTCACGACCCAGAGGGTCCACTCTCGGATTTCTGTCCGAATACTTACAGGAAGCAAAGGCCATGGACCCCGCTGGGGCCTCTGCTACGCAAAAAGAGCTACTCTTTTTGCGGGAGAATCAGTCCCGTATGATGTCCTTTATGAAGGCTATGGATTCTCGTTTGTCCACGCTCCAGTCCTCCGATCCTGGCAACGCCGCTCTACTCATTGGCTTACAGCAAGAGTTAGCTCAGCAGCGTGACACCCAGGCCCATATACTTAGTTATATGTCTTCTATTGACGATCGGCTGCTTTCCATCCAGACAGCCGCTTCTACGTCTGCTCCTGCTTCCCACCCTCCACCCCGCTTGGCTAAACCGCCTCGGTACAATGGGGATCCTAAGTCCTGCCGAGGATTTCTAAACCAATGCCGTCTTCACTTTGAGCTTCTGCCCCAGCAGTACCCGACGGATCGGTCCAAAGTTGCGTTTTTGATTTCCCATCTAGAGGGTGACGCCTTGGCATGGGTTAATTCACTCTGGGAGCGAGACGATCCCCTAGTCTCCCGGTTGTCTGAATTTTTGGAGACTTTCCGTCTTGTCTTTGACGAACCTGGACGACTGGCCTCTACAACTGAAGCCCTATTCTCTCTCCATCAGGGATCGTTATCCGTAGGCCAGTACGCTATTCAGTTCCGCACCCTCTCCTCTGACTTGGGCTGGAACAATGAGGCGTTGGTGGGTGCTTTCTGGCGGGGTCTCTCTGGGCGCATAAAGGATGAGTTAGCTGGTCGGGACACCCCTACGGTTTTGGAGGAATTAATTTCCTTAGCGACCCGTATTGACCTTCGGTTCCAAGAACGCGCTCGCGAGTGGAGGTCTCTTCGTCCTTCTTCTGCCACCCGTAAGCCACTCAGTCCACAGCCTAGAACCTCCTCTCAGGCGTCCGCACCGGAACCTATGCAAGTGGACCGTCTTAAAATGTCCGAACAACGTCGTAAAGAGAGGCGCACTCAGGGGTTATGTTTTTACTGCGGAAGTGCTGCTCATTTATTGCGCTCTTGCCCTGAACGTCCGGAAAACTCCTCCGCCTAGGTCAGGTAAGAGAGGCCTCCCTAGGTGTGTGTGATTCCTCTCAACCCCTTACTTTGTCCGTTCTTTTGCATATTGCGGGCAAGGGCGTTTCTCTGGATGCGTACGTGGATTCGGGCGCTGCAGGGAATTTTATTAGGTTGGAAGAGGTTTTGAAATTCTCCGTTCCAGTCAGAACCTTAGAGGCTCCTGTGATTCTAGCATCTGTGGATGGTAAACCTTTACAGGAGACCATTACTCAAGTGACACTTGAGGTGGAACTTCAGGTTGGGGCTCTGCACAAGGAGAGAATTGCATTTTATGTTTTAGCGGGTCTGTCTCATCCTATGCTCTTAGGTCTTCCTTGGTTACGGAGCCACGAGCCCATTTTAGATTGGCGCAATGGTAATATCTTGCGCTGGGGTGAGCTTTGTCGGGAACGTTGTCTGCTGCCGGTGCGTCCTGTGGGATATTCTTCTAATTCTTCTCCTTCTTCTTTCTTTCCCGCCTTACCCTCTGTCTCAGCGCTTTTTCTGATGTCTTCAACAAGAAGGAGGCTGAGGAGCTTCCGCCTCACCGTCTCTATGATTGTCCCATAGATCTCGTGCCTGGAACTAACCCGCCCAGGGGCAGAATCTATCCTCTCTCTCCTGCTGAGACTCAAGCTATGTCTGAGTACATTCAAGAAAATCTAGCTAAAGGTTTCATCCGCAAGTCTTCTTCTCCGGCCGGAGCAGGGTTTTTTTTCGTGAAGAAGAAAGACGGTTCCCTCCGTCCCTGTATTGATTATCGAGGCCTAAACAACATCACGGTGAAGAACAAATATCCTCTGCCACTCATTCCGGAACTCTTCGACCGTCTTCGGGGTGCGCAAATCTTTACCAAATTAGATCTACGTGGCGCATACAATCTGGTTCGTATTCGTGCAGGCGATGAGTGGAAGACCGCCTTCAATACTCGTGACGGTCACTACGAATACTTGGTTATGCCGTTTGGTCTCTGCAACGCCCCCGCGGTTTTCCAGGAATTTGTGAACGATGTATTTCGGGATCTTCTCTACTCCTCAGTCGTGGTTTACCTTGACGACATCCTCATCTTCTCTCCGGATCTCTCCACTCACAGGCGAGATGTCCGCCGAGTCCTGCAAAGGCTAAGAGAGAATCATCTGTTCGCTAAGATTGAAAAGTGCGTCTTTGAACAGTCCTCTCTTCCCTTCCTTGGGTATATTGTCTCAAGATCTGGCTTAGAGATGGATCCAGAGAAGGTTTCTGCTGTCCTGAATTGGCCTCGTCCTCTTGGAACAAAAGCAATCCAACGTTTTCTTGGCTTTGCCAGCTACTATAGACAATTTATTCCTCATTTTTCTTCCATGACCAAGCCTATCTCTGCCCTAGTTTGCAAGGGAGTCAATTCCAGCCTTTGGACCTCTGAGGCTGAAGAGTCTTTTTTGTCCCTTAAACAAAGTTTCGCTACGGCCCCTGTGCTTCATCGTCCTGATGCTAATAGACCGTTTGTCCTTGAGGTCGACGCATCTTCTATTGGAGCTGGAGCAGTACTTTTGCAAAGATCTTCGTCCGGACGTTTGGTGACCTGTGGTTTCTTTTCTAAAACTTTTTCCGCTCCTGAGCATAACTACTCTATAGGGGATAAGGAGCTATTGGCTATCAAGCTAGCCTTGGAAGAATGGCGTTATCTTCTTGAAGGGTCTCTTCATCCATTCATCATTTACACTGACCACAAGAATCTGGCCTATATTCAGTCTGCCCAAAGACTAAATCCACGACAAGCCAGATGGTCTTTATTCTTCGGACGATTTGAGTTTGAACTTCATTTCCGACCTGGAAATAAGAATGTCAAAGCAGATGCTCTTTCGAGATCCTTTCAACCTCAGGACATGGAGGATTCTCCGGCTCACATCATTGATCCTGCGAGGATCGTCACTCTTGCTCCTCTAAGAGTGATTCCTACTCCTCCTGGCAAGACTCTTGTGGCTAATCAAGACAAGGAGAGAGTTTTACGTTGGGGTCACTCCTCCAAAATTGCAGGACATGTAGGAGTCAAGAAGACACTGTCTCTTATCTCTCGGCACTACTGGTGGCCATCTCTCCGTCAAGACGTCACCAAATTCATCGCTTCTTGTCCTTCTTGTGCTAAAAATAAAGTCCCTAGGCGGTCTCCTGCATCCTCTGCCTGTGCCTTCCGTTCCATGGAGTCATATCGCTATGGACTTCATCACTGATCCACCTTCTTCCTTGAATTGCTCTGTCATCTTGGTTGTTGTAGATCGGTTCTCTAAAATGGCTCACTTCATCGCTTTGCCTGGTCTGCCTTCCGTTCCTGAGTTGGCAAAGATCTTTTTACACCAAGTCTTCCGTCTTCATGGTTTTCCACATCATATTGTCTCAGACCGTGGAGTACAATTTACCTCACGTTTTTGGAGAGCTCTCTGCAGTCTATTAAAGGTTAACTTGGACTTCTCTTCCGCCTATCACCCTCAGTCCAACGGACAAGTGGAGCGAGTTAATCAAGTTCTGACTACATATCTGCGACACTTCACCAATGCACACCAAGATGACTGGGTCTCTCTTCTCCCTTGGGCTGAATTCTCTTACAACAATCTTCCCAGCGAGTCTTCCTCCAAATCTCCCTTTTTCGTAGTCTATGGTCAACATCCGAACATTCCTCTTCCTGTTTCTCTTTCCTCGGGGGTACCGGCAGCGGATTTCTTGTCCCGGGAATTCTCTACGATTTGGAATGAGACCAAAGTGGCTCTTGAGAAAGCTAGCCTTAATATGAAAAGGTTTGCTGACAAGAAGCGTTTGGATGCTCCGCCATATTCTCCGGGTGATAAAGTTTGGCTCTCCTCTCGCTATATCAAGCTTAAAATTCCCTCTTACAAACTGGGTCCTCGCTACATTGGTCCTTTTCCTATCTTGAGTCGCATTAATGATGTCTCTTATAAGTTGAAGCTACCTGCCTCTTTGCGCATCCCCAATGCCTTCCATGTGTCTCTTCTTAAACCCGCAGTCTTTAATTGTTTTCACTCCGCTACCTCTTCCTCTCCTCAGCTCTGTACTTCTGATGGAATCTTTAATGTTAAAGATATTCTTGCCAAAAAAGAAGTTAGGGGTAAAACTTATTTTTTGATTGATTGGGAGGGATTTGGCCCTGAGGAGAGGTCCTGGGAGCCCCGAGAGAACATCAACGCTCCCCTTATCATGAAAAGATTCCTTTCTAGCCTTAAAAGGAGGGGGACTAAGGAGGGGGGTACTGTCACGCCCGCACATACTTACCCGGCTTCTCCCATCCCTCGGCGCGCTCACGATCCTGTCCCGCGCCGCTCTGCCTCCTCCTTCGCCGGTTCTCGGCGTCTGGTCTCTTCGCGCATGCGCGGTCGCGTCTCCCCCGTCGCTGAGCCTTCTGGGAGGTCGCGACCCGGTGGCTCCGCCCCAACATGGCGGCGCCCATCGGGTATTTCTTCCCGGCGTCTTCCTAGGTACGACGCCTTTGCTTTGTAGGTGCACTGTCTGCCGTCAGTGTCCCTATGCCCTAGGCTCCCCTGTACCAGTGTCTTTTCTCAGCCCAGTCCTTGCTTTGTCTCTGTATCCTGCCAGTCCGTGTTCCTGCTGTGTCCTGCCAGCCCGTGTTCCTGCTGCATCCTGCCTGTCCGTGTTCCTGCTGTATCCCGCCAGTCCGTGTTCCTGCTGTATTCTGCCAGTCCGTGTTCCTGCTGTATCCTGCCTGTCCGTGTTCCTGCTGTATTCTGCCAGTCCGTGTTCCTGCTGTATCCTGCCAGTCCGTGTTCCTGCTGTGTCCTGCCAGCCCGTGTTCCTGCTGTATCCTGCCTGTCCGTGTTCCTGCTGTATCCCGCCAGTCCGTGTTCCTGTTGTATCCTGCCGGTCCGTGTTCCTGCTGAGTCCTGCCGTTCCGTGTTCCAGACATTCTTTCAGTTAAGTCTTGTTTTCCTATTATTCACTGCCATCCTTATAGCCTGTGGTTTCCTTCTTTATTTTGGGTCGTCCCTTTGGCTCTAGCTGTTGTGTCTCCATTCCCCCGAGGTCCTGCTCCTAACACTCCCTGTATAGGGGGTGATTCCATCTGGTCCGCTCGACCCCGGGGGCTCTAGAGTCACGACCCAGAGGGTCCACTCTCGGATTTCTGTCCGAATACTTACATACGTCTTTTCCCTCTCCACTCACAGTCATTATTTGTGGGGGGCTAATCTATCCTTTGGGGATTTTCTCTGAGGCAAGATAGTTTTCCTGCTTCTTTCTTTAGGGGTAGTTAGCTCTTAGGCTGTGACGAGATGCCTAGGGAGAGTTAGGAGCATTCCACGGCTACTTCTAGTGTTGTGTTGAGCTTAGGGACTGCGGTCAGTACAGTTACTACTTCCTTCAGAGCTCGTTCCATGTTGCTCCTAGACCACCGAATCATAACAAATTTCTACAGGACTTGAGCGTGTGGCCCCCGACTTCCAATGAGAAGTCTTCCTTTGGGAATGCTCACAAGGGGAAAAGCAGGACTTAGTCTCAGAGGCGTCTGCTCGCCACTGACCAGTACTGGCTACAATAGCTGAGCCTGGAAGAGCAGCAGCAACCAAGCGCAGAGTATCTGCCTGAGTCAGATGCTGGGACTGACATCTTCGCTGAGCAGACTCCACTGTGGCTGGAGAAGAATGGGAGACCGCAGCAGAGGTGGTTCGAGATTCCCCCTGTGCAGCGGCGGGAACTCGACACCTAACAGACATACCCCCAAAATCCTTTTTTATTGCTTTTGACGTCTCTTGCAAGCCTTAATTCTTTGTCAGCTTTAGCTAATCTGATTCGTGCCTTGCAGGTTCTGCAGACAGCATTATATTCTTCTTTAGATATGCCTCCCTCTTTCCATTCGATAAACATTTCTTTCTTCCTTTTTAGCATGTGTTTAAGTTCTGTGTTCATCCATCCTGGTTTCCTTAAAGTGACTCTGTCACCTGAATTTGGAGGGAATAATCTTCAGCCATAGGGGCGGGGTTTTCGGGTGTTTGATTCACCCTTTCCTTACCCGCTGGCTGCATGCTGGCTGCAATATTGGATTGAAGTTCATTCTCTGTCTTGCCTTGTGCAGGCATGTACTACGCCTCCATGGCTGAAGATTGTTCCCTCCAAATTCAGGTGACAGTGTCCCTTTAAATGCTTCCTATTCATCCTTCTTTTCGGCAATGTTAACGATTGTGCTTTGAGAATCTCATTTTTCAAGATTTCCCATCCTTCCTGGACATTTTTGTCCTTAAGGATATCCAGCCATTGGATCCCTCTGATTCTCTTTCTTAGTCCCTTAAAATCTGCCTTTCTGAAATCTAACCTTGATGTCTGATTCTTCACAGGTCTTCCTCCTCTAGTAATCCAAAATTCTAAAATAGCATGGTCGCTACCTCCTAGGGTCCCAGCCACTCTTACCTCCTCAACCATTTCCTCCCTGTATATAAGGATTAGATCCAAGGTAGCAGATGTCCTTCTTTTCTCCCCTACCTTTGGAAGATAAAATTGTCAGCAAGAGAGGATAAGAATTTGCTTGACCTGTTAGTTTTGCCTGAGAGAGATTCCCATAAAATGTCTGGATAGTTGAAATCTCCCATGATCACTATGTCATATTTTTTGGAGAACTTGGCCATTTGATGCATAAAAAGTTCATCATTATTCCATATCTTCAGCTTGCACAGGCGGCCTGTAGTAAATACCTACAATGGTGTCCTTTCCGTTGTTCTCTCCTTGTATTCTTACCCAGTTTCCACAGAACTCCCAGTCTCTGAAGCTTCAATCTCTGTGCAGAAAAACACGTTTCTAACATACAATGCGACACCTCCTCCTCGTTTATCAAGTCTGTTTCTTGCAAATAAGTTGTATCCTTCTAGCCTTGTATTCCAATCATGTATATTGTCCCACCAAGTTTTAGTGATTCCAATTGACATCATATTTCTTTTCCTGCGTTAGTAGTTCCAGTTCTCCTTGTTTGTTGCCCACGCTTTGTGCATTCGTATACATTTTAGTTTGTGATTGTGTCTCTCCAATATTTTTATTATTTTGATTTTTTTTGTCTTTGTTCTTCCTTTTCACTTCTAATAGCATACTGTAGTTCTCAATAGTATTTGTCAGGTGTATGGCTTTTTCTGGCCTTTTGCTTTCCTTCCCACATCGTTCTAGTTTAAAGCTCTCCTGATAAGTGTAGCAAGGTGACTTCCAAATACATGTTTTCCAGTCTTCGTAAGGTGCACCCCATCCCTAGCAAGTAGTCCATCAAACAGGTAATTCACTCCGTGAT
The DNA here is from genome assembly GCF_032444005.1 of Ranitomeya imitator. Classification (NCBI taxonomy): domain Eukaryota; kingdom Metazoa; phylum Chordata; class Amphibia; order Anura; family Dendrobatidae; genus Ranitomeya; species Ranitomeya imitator. The sequence continues at coordinate 421,934,570 of NC_091285.1, read as the reverse complement.
CCAGAAATCCAAATCCTTGCTGACGGCACCATCGACGTAGCCAGTTGTTAACCTGCAGAATCTTATTCCACCTCCTTGCTCCATGGCCATCCACTGGAAGGATGGAAGAGAAGACCACCTGCGCTCCCCGTTCTTTCACTTTCTTACCTAAGTTTTCAAAGTCACTGCATAAGGTTTCCAGGTCCTTTCTTGGGGTGTTGTTTGTCCCCACATGTATTAGCAGGAATGGGTGGTCGTCTGTAGGTCTGAAGAGTCCTGATATCCTGTCAGACCCATCTTTAATTTTTGCACCTGGAAGACAGCACATTTCTCTTGAGGTTATATCCAGTCTGCAAATAGCGACCTCTGTTACTCTCAACAGGGAATCCCCCATGACCTCTCTCCGTTTCTTCTTCACAACATTTTTCTTTTTCCATTCAGTAGGATGTCCAAGGTGGTTCTTTGTGAGCAATGTCTTATCTTGATGTATTTCTCCTGTGTGAGAGCATGGTATTGGTTCCTGAGGAGTATGGGTGCTGACTGCCTCTTGAGCCTCGTGCTTCTCTGTGTCACATGCTTCCATTCCTCTGTTTCTTCTGGTGCACTTGGAATTTCTTCTCTTTCTGTGACATGAAGAGATAATTCTGCTCTGTCTAAGAACTGTTCACATTCCTTAATGATTTTCAATGTAGCTAACCTCTCTTCTAGATTTTGCAACTTTTCCTCCAACAGGGACACAAGCTTGCATTTCTGGCATATGAAGTTAGGCTTTCCCACTGGTAAGTCTGTGAACATGTAGCAAGAAATGCAGCTCACCAAATGGCTCCTGGTCTCTTCCATATTCTTACTGTAAAAAAGATATCAAAGCGGTGAAAAATATGCCAAAATTCGTGCGCCAGTAGGTTTACTGTTGTTGTCACAGTGATCAAAATGAACTAATAGGAAAAATTTCCTATTGTTGACAGATGCCGGCCAGCAGTTCTCGACGGGTACACTGCACATGCGCCCGCCATCTTCTTCCTGGAAGAAAACATGATTCATTTTGTTCAATATTATTGTACTTGTTTTTATTATGTAAATCCCTTTTTAAATGTAAAGTGCCACAACATGGAATAAATGGGGCAATAATAATAAATAATAATAATAGCAGCATATCATCCCCAAAACACCTTGTCAACAATAAAGTTTGGAGGTGGGAACATCATGGTGTGGGGCTGTTTTTCAGCATTTGTACTGTCAAACGTCATATGATTGAAGGAATGATGAATGAACAAATGTACCAAGACATTCTTTATAAAAAAAATATCCTGCCATCTACCACTATGATGATTAAACAAGGGTGTACATTTCAGTAAGACAATGATCCCAAACACACAGCCAAGGAAACTCTGAATTAGTTTCAGAGAAATAAAATAATGCTGCTAGGATAATCAGCCAAAGAGCTGATCTGAATCCAATAGAAAATGTTTGGAAGGAACTAAAGCTTAGAGTTCAAAGAAGGAGCCCACAGAACCTTCAGGATTTGAAGATTGTTTGTGTGGAAGAATGGGCCAAAATCACACCTGAGCAATGCATTTGACTAGTATCTCCAATGGAGGCCATATCACATATGCACCCGGTGCGCCTGCACCAGGGCCCAGAGGCGGAGGGGGGCCCTGGAAGAGAGCTAATAATGAGGGCAATCTGGACTGTTTCTCTGGTCTCGAGGCTTCGGGGGGGGGGGCCCTGGCCAGATTGCCCTCATTTGCGGCGGGCAGGGAGGGATCCCTGCATCTCCGCTGCCGATAGGAGAAAATGGCAGTGGAGTGGAGCTGCATGGATCCTTTATGCTTCTCCTGCCCACACTTCCTGCCGGCGATGGTGATGCTATGGCTGTGGGAAATGTGCCGAGAGGTGAGTGGTGCTCTGTGTGTGTGTGTGTGTGTGTGTGCGCATGTAGAGGTGAGTGGTCAATGGGCAATGATGGGGTGGTGGGGGAGAAAGTAATGATGGAGGTGATGGAAAGGGCAATGATGGGGGTGAGGGAGAAGACAATGATGGCGGTGGAAAGGGCAATGATGGGGGTGATGGGAAAGAAGGCAATGATGGAGGTGGTGAAAAGGGCAATGATAGAGGGAAAGGTAGAGGGCAATGATGGAGGTGGTGGAAAGGGCAGAGATGGGGTGATAAGGAGAAAGCAATGATGGAGGTGATGAAAGGACAATAATGGGAGTGGTGGGGAGAACAATGATTGGCGTGTTGGAGTGGGAAATGATGGAGGTGGGGAGAGAGAATTTTGATTGGGGTGGTGGAAAGGAAATGATGGAGGTGGTGGAGAAGGCAATGATGGTGGTGGTGGGGGAGAAGGCAATGATGTGGTGGTGGGGGAGAAGGCAATGATGGAGGTGGAAAGAGCAATGATGGGGTGGTGGGGAAGAACAATGTTGGGGTGGGGGAGAGGATGATGATGAGAGTGGTGGGGAGAGCAATGATTAGGGTGTTGGAGAGGGCAATGATGAAGGTGGTGGTCGAGAGGGCAATGATGGAGGTGGTGGGGGAGAAGGCAATGATGGAGATGATGGAAAGGGCAATGATGGGGGAGAAGGCAATGATGAAGGTGGTGGAAAGGGCAATGATGGGTGGTGGGTGAGAAGGCAATGATGAAGTTGATGGAAAGGGTAACGATGGGGATGATGGAAAGAAAAATGATGGGGTGGGGGAGAGGAAAATGATGGGAGTGGTGGGGGAAAACAATGGCATGTTGAAGAGTGCAATGATGAGGTGTTGGGGGAGAACAATGATTAAGGTGGTGGAGAGGAGAATGATGGAGGTGGTGAAGAGGGCAATAAAGGGGTGGTGGAGAGGACAATGATGGATGTGGGGGATTGGGATGGGAGTAAGGGGGACCTATAATTGACTTATGAACAAGAGGAGGGAGAGAAGGACATAAGATATGGATGTGAAATGGAATGGGTAGTGGAGGAGGGTGCTAAGCCCCTGATAGCATCCTCCCCATCTCACAATTCATTGTGATGCTATCAGGAACTTAAAATTTATTGGGTAGAGGAGGCGATAAGGTGCATAGGACATTTTATAATGAACTGAAAGGTGAGAGAAGACACTGTCAGGGACTTGTAATGAATTGGGAGATGGCGGAGGATGCCTCATAATGTCTTCTCCCACCCCCAAATTCATTATGATGCTATAAAGGACTTATAATGAATTATGGGGACAAAGGACAGGGACAACATTTTTGCCATGCTTTTGTTACGTATTTTCCCCCATTAGTACGGGTGAAATACGCTGCAAGAATTGACATTAATGCAGATTTGAATTTGCTGCAAATCTGCAAGGAAAAAATAAGCAGCGTGTGCATAAGACTTCAGGGATCTCATTCACTTTTCTTGTACTGTAAAACCTTGCATATATTCCATGTGCACATAGTCTTACAGGTAATTGAGCAGCGTCACAGACTCAATAATTTCTATTATTGGACAGCAGAGATTATAATTAATGGGGGACACAGTGCTGTTTATCACTTTATATTTTTAATGTTGGGGTACATACCTGTATTGATAAATCTTTATTTTTATATAGCGCTAACATATTCCGCAGCGCTTTACAATTTGCACACATTATCATCGCTGTCCCCAATGGGGCTCACAATCTAAATTCCCTGTCAGTATGTCTTTGGAATGTGGGAGGAAACCGGAGTGCCCGGAGGAAACCCACGCAAACACGGAGAGAACATACAAACTCTTTGCAGATGTTGTCCTGGGTGGGATTCGAACCCAGGACCCCAGCGCTGCAAGGCTGCAGTGCTATCCACTGAGCCACCGTGCTGAGGGGAGAGACACAAGTGTGTATACAATATATGTATGCGATGATCATTGTGACAAGACGAGTCGTGGCTGAGAGATGTCAACATAAAGGTCTGACGGGATGGTGAAGAAACAGGAGAAAGCGGCTCTAATCAGACAAAACATCAGTGGTAAGTGCATGGATTTACTATAGATATTATTCTGTATCTGTTCTATGTGACTTGGGGTAAGAATGTTATCTGTAATATCCCTTATTCTACATTCTCATATTTGTGTGAAATGTCAGTGTGCTTCCAGATTTTTTTTATTGGACTGCACACGGTCTCATAGAGTTTTATAGGTCCATTCACACATACATGAAAATCACGGATCTGAGAATGTTTTGTTCTGATCCGATTTTGAGGATCAGCATAGGACATGCTCAATGCATCTGTAAAAGCGCACCGATGCTGCACACGGATACGGGAATGTAACATTATTTATAGCACAGTCCCTTAGTATATAGTGTACTCACTTATTATGTATAGCATAGTTCCTTAGTATATAGTGTACTTACTTATGTATAGTACAGTCCCTTTACATATAGTGTACTTATTTATTATGTATAGCGCTGTTCTTAGTTACATAGTTTCCTCTTTTATTATGTATAACACTGTCCCTTATTATGTACCATCGTCTCTAGTTATATATGGTGCATCCCTTATTATACAGCTTCCTCTGCTGTAATGTACAGCACTGTCTCTTACATAGTGATAGTGTATTCTTGTTATTCACAGTGCCCTTTTAATACATAGTCCCCTCTCTTAGATATAAAATGACTGCTGATGGAGCAGCCAGTGACCAGACAACCAGTCCATCACCTCCTCCATTAGAAAAGAAGCTTTTACGTGGTACAACAGCCGTCATTGCATTATATACAGTATCTAACAAGAGAGACGTATGTAATTAAGACAGGGATCTATATAATCTGACATGTATATGTGTGGTTATATATACACAGTACAGACCAAAAGTTTGGACACACTTTTTCTTTTAAAGATTTTTCTGTATTTTCCTGACAATGAAAATTGTACATTCACACCGAAGGCATCAAAACTATGAATTAACACATGTGGAATTATATACTTAACAAAAAAGCGTGAAACAACTGAAATTATGTCTTATATTCTAGGTTCTTCAAAGTAGCCACCTTTTGCTTTGATGACTGCTTTGCACACTCTTGGCATTCTTTTGATGATCTTTAAGAAGTAGTCACCTCACCAGGAAGTCTTCCAACAATCTTGAAGGAGTTCCCAGAGATGCTTAGCACTTGTTGACCTTTTGCCTTCACTCTGCGGTCCAGCTCACCCCAAACCATCTCGATTGGGTTCAGGTCTGGTGTGTCATGATCCGTTCCAGGGTTTATTAGTGTCTGCCCTTTTTTGGACGGATGATGTCAAGGGTTAACTTTGCTCTGCCTCATTCTGGGTTCAGCATGTAGAAAAGCCACGGAGACACCATCACGTGTTTCTCAACGCAAACAATAAATAGCCAGGTCTTTCACCGGGAAGGAACAACCACGGGAAGGGCAGCATCCAAAAAGGAAAACCTCCTTTGCCAAAACATGGTATCCATCCATAGACAGCTGCTTTGGGGTATTTGCCCCTCATCAGTGTGGAGTAGGAAACTGGCTATTAGGAGCAGTGAATAGTAAAAGGACTATAAACATAAGGATGAATGACCTCGGGGAGATCAAAACATCAACACCGCGGAGACACCATCACGTGTTTCTCAATGCAGTGATCCACAACACTGCCCCCATCCCTTATGGGAAATATGCAAATGCATGTAGAAAAGCCACGGAGACACCATCACGTGTTTCTCAACGCAAGCAATAAATAGCCAGGTCTTTAACCAGGAAGGAACAATCACGGGAAGGGCAGCATCCAAAAAGGAAAACCACCTATGCCAAAACATGGTATACATCCACAGACAGCTGTTTCGGGGTATTTGCCCCTCATCAGTGTGGAGTAGGAAACTGGCTTTTAGGAGCAGTAAAAGGACTATAAAGATAAGGATGAATGACCTCGGGGAGATCAAAACATCCAACACCGTGGAGACACCATCACGTGCTTTGGTCTTTCTTTCCTGTGAGCCAGTTTCTTTGTAGCGCTTGATGGTTTTTGCCACTGCACTTGGGGACACTTTCAAAGTTTTCCCACTTTTTCGGACTGACATTCATTTCTTAAAGTAATGATGGCCACTCGTTTTTCTTTACTTAGCTGCTTTTAACTTCCCATAAAACAAATTCTAACAGTCTATTCAGTAGGACTGTCCGCTGAGAAGATAATAATCCATTTGACGCGTCTAGCTCTGCTACATACAGATGGCGGGCTGCATTGTCTGCATTGTTGCATGATGTGACTATACATCCTGCTATCCAACAAACACACTGAGCTGCGCATGCTAGCTCAGCGCCTCGCGGTGAACTTTTACCTCACTGACGTCACCATGAGTGTGAGAAAGTTTCATGCTCACGGTGCAGTCAGAAAGGTACTGGGAGTTCACAGCCAATTATTATTATTATAGCCAATTAACTCAGTTCAACTCACTGACATCAACGCTAGCGCTGTTAGAACTTTTTCCACTTTTTGCTCAGACTTCAGTGAGTAGAGCTTACTTCATTGCCTGTGAACTACCAGGACCTTTCTGACGGCACCGTGAGCATCAGAACGTGCTCATGCTTGCAGTGATGTCAGTGAGGTGAAAGGAATCGTGGAGCAAGCATGTGCAGCTCAGTGTCTCTGTTGGATGGGAGGCTGCATAGTTGCATCATGCACCAATGCAGTCTGTCATCTAGATGTAGTAGACAGCTCCTGATGTGACAGCTCTATAGGGGAGATCGTCATGGTACACTCATTATTATATGGACTGCATCGGACCAGGGAGTATTTGTGTTGGTTTATTATTTTTTATTTTTTTTACAGGAGATTGAGGGTATCGCAGGAATTAGGCGTAACAATAAAGATGGCCAAATTGTGTAGTGTTTTATTTCATTAAAATACTTTATTCTGGCTGTGTGTTTATTTAACCCTTTCACAACTGTAGGATTAGTATTGGATAGGTGTCTGATTGACACCTCTCCATTTCTAAGCTGGCTTGATGCCACCTTACAATACAAAGGTGATATCCCCCTATTACCCCATATGCCACCGCTACAGTTCAGTGGGAAGATAGAGCCTAAGTGCCGGAATTGGCACATCTTAGAGATGTGTAATTTCTGGGGCTGCTGTGTGCTGCTGTTTGTAGCCGGAGGGGCAATAACCATGGCCCCTTCCTAGGCTATGAATATCAGCCCACAGCTGTCTGCATAGCATTTTATGGCTATTAATTATAGGGGGACCCCAAGTCATTTTTTGGGGGGCGTCCCCCTATTTTAATAGCAAGTAAAGACTAAAGATACAGCTGCGGGCTGATATTCATAGCCTGGGAATATCCATGGCATTAACCCCTTCCTAATCTAGAAACATCGGCCCCCAGTCGCTGGCTTTCCCTCTCTGGCACAGAAACTTGCGCGGGAGCCCACACCATTTTTTTTTTCAATTTATTAAAAATTAAACAGATATTGCGTTTAAGGTCGTGAGAAACTTGCACGAGTCTCGCACCTCAATACCAGAGTGAACGGCTGCATGTATTTCTATGTAGCTGAACGCTCCAGTCCGAGTGCCGGCGGCAGTGCCAGGTACTGATGTGTGAGACTCGTGCGAGTTTTTCGCAAATGTAACTCTGGCCTAACGCAGATTTTGTGTGTGTGTCTTTATTTAACTATCTATGTACCATAGATTATGTTTATTGCTAAACATCGGGCTTGGTATTATCTATTTATACATGTTAACCAATAATTGGGCTTTTTTAGGTGTCACCATTGGTGATCAGGAATACACGTGCCGGATAAATAATCCTCTGTAGAAAGAGTTGTTTTTCCTTGTATAGGTTAAAAACTGCAGAAGAGTATTTTATTATTTATACAGGTCCTTCTCAAAAAATTAGCATATAGTATTAAATTTCATTATTTACCATAATGTAATGATTACAATTAAACTTTCATATATTATAGATTCATTATCCACCAACTGAAATTTGTCAGGTCTTTTATTGTTTTAATAGTGATGATTTTGGCATACAACTCCTGATAACCCAAAAAACCTGTCTCAATAAATTAGCATATTTCACCCATCCAATCAAATAAAAGTGTTTTTTAATAACAAACAAAAAAACCAACAAATAATAATGTTCAGTTATGCACTCAATACTTGGTCGGGAATCCTTTGGCAGAAATGACTGCTTCAATGCGGCGTGGCATGGAGGCAATCAGCCTGTGACACTGCTGAGATGTTATGGAGGCCCAGGATGCTTCAATAGCGGCCTTAAGCTCATCCAGAGTGTTGGGTCTTGCGTCTCTCAACTTTCTCTTCACAATATCCCACAGATTCTCTATGGGGTTCAGGTCAGGAGAGTTGGCAGGCCAATTGAGCACAGTAATACCATGGTCAGTAAACCATTTACCAGTGGTTTTGGCACTGTGAGCAGGTGCCAGGTCGTGCTGAAAAATGAAATCTTCATCTCCATAAAGCATTTCAGCCGATGGAAGCATGAAGTGCTCCAAAATCTCCTGATAGCTAGCTGCATTGACCCTGCCCTTGATGAAACACAGTGGACCAACACCAGCAGCTGACATGGCACCCCACACCATCACTGACTGTGGGTACTTGACACTGGACTTCAGGCATTTTGGCATTTCCTTCTCCCCAGTCTTCCTCCAGACTCTGGCACCTTGATTTCCGAATGACATGCAAAATTTGCTTTCATCAGAAAAAAGTACTTGGGACCACTTAGCAACAGTCCAGTGCTGCTTCTCTGTAGCCCAGGTCAGGCGCCTCTGCCGCTGTTTATGGTTCAAAAGTGGCTTTACCTGGGGAATGCGGCACCTGTAGCCCATTTCCTGCACACGCCTGTGCACGGTGGCTCTGGATGTTTCCACACCAGACTCAGTCCACTGCTTCCTCAGGTTCCCCAAGGTCTGGAATCGGTCCTTCTCCACAATCTTCCTCAGGGTCCGGTCTCCTCTTCTCGTTGTACAGCGTTTTCTGCCACATTGTTTCCTTCCAACAGACTTACCATTGAGGTGCCTTGATACAGCACTCTGGGAACAGCCTATTTGTTGAGAAATTTCTTTCTGGGTCTTACCCTCTTGCTTGAGGGTGTCAATGATGGCCTTCTTGACATCTGTCAGGTCGCTAGTCTTACCCATGATGGGGGTTTTGAGTAATGAACCAGGCAGGGAGTTTATAAAAGCCTCAGGTATCTTTTGCATGTGTTTAGAGTTAATTAGTTGATTCAGAAGATTAGGGTAATAGGTCGTTTAGAGAACCTTTTCTTGATATGCTAATTTATTGAGACAGGTTTTTTGGGTTATCAGGAGTTGTATGCCAAAATCATCACTATTAAAACAATAAAAGACCTGACAAATTTCAGTTGGTGGATAATGAATCTATAATATATGAAAGTTTAATTGTAATCATTACATTATGGTAAATAATGAAATTTAACACTATATGCTAATTTTTTGAGAAGGACCTGTACATGGGCAATTGATAGGCAAGGGTATATCCATACACATAAAGAGAGAGAAAAAAGCCAGCTCACCAGTCTTCCAGAGAAGCACAGAACTCAGTCTTGATGCCCTGTAAAAATCATGAAAGAAAAAAATCATGAAAGAAAAAAATCATGAAAGAAAAAAATCATGAAAGAAAAAAATCATGAAAGAAAAAAATCATGAAAGAAAAAGCAAATGTTCTAGCTTCATGTGAATAAAATGTAAATCTTTAATCCTAAAATTTAAAAAGGTACACGCTCCTCGGACCTCACCCTGACCCTGTGAGGATAGTGACGCGTTTCCACTGCAACCACAGTCTATATCCAAGCTAGTCTATCCTATGCACAAACCAGTATAAGAGGACCCTTATACCAATCAAAAGATTCATACAAATCACATGGTCAAAAGGTCCTATATATCTGGTAACAACGTGAAAATAAAAAAATAAAAATAAAAAAACGAAAAAAATGAAAACCATATATAATTAAATAAAATAAATAAAATAAAAAATTAAATGAATAACAGAATTTGACAGAATTAAACAAATACTGCAATAAAGCGGATGCTAATAATGAAACATTATTTCATTTCTGCGATTTAAACCATCAGGAAAGCGTGGGCCAAAAATAAAGATCCAGTATGCTTCCCGAGTGAGCAAAAGTCTGTGAATGTCCCCACTTCGATATGGTTTTTTAATTCTCTCCAAACCTGTGACCTGGAAAGATGAGATGTCCTGTGAATGGTGATCAATAAAATGTTTGGCAGCAGAAGATATGCTATGATTATTGTTCCTTGTAATAGAAATGTCATATAAATGTTCCGCAATGCGATTTTTTTAATTTGCGGATAGTACACCCTATGTAAGATTTGTTGCATACAACACAATCAATTTTGTATATAACAGAACGAGTGTTACAATTAATGAATTCTTGTAGATAGAATAAATTTGTGTTGTTATGATCATGAAAAGACTTAGTTACAATCATGTGTCTACATGTGGAGCAATTGGATATATTGCATTTAAAGCTGCCTTTACATTTTAACTATGTTGTTTGCGGTCTGTCTGAGATGAATGTGCTGGGTGACAGAATATTACCTAGAGTGGGAGCTCTTCTAGCAACAATGTTGCAACCATTCTGCAAAATTTTAGCAAGAATAGGATCCTCATATAAGATCGGTATAGATTTAAAACTTATGCTTTTGATGTTATTAAATTGCGGGCTGTACTGTAAATATACAAACGGTTTATCCCCACATTGGCTGTTGCCGGCATTGGTTGCAGCACTGTTGCTAACAGGTGGTGTGATAAGATCATTATGCTTTCTTTTGGACATGATATTTAAAGCTCTATTTAACATCCAGTTGGGATAGCCACGTTATTTAAACTTAGTGCATGAATCAAATCCTGTTTCAGAGCAACATTAACGTTACAGTTGCGTTTCAATCTCGTAAATTCTCCAACCGGGATTGATTGCACAGTGTGTTTTGGATGGCTGCTGTTCGCGTGGAGAATTGTATTCCCTGCTAGTGGTTTAGAAAAAGTCCGTGGGGAAATCAATTGATTGTCAACTCCCGACAGTTCTAAATCCAAAAAAGTAATTTTGGAAATTTCATGAACAAAAGTAAATTTGATGTTGTAATTGTTGTTATTGATATAAATGATGAAATCCTGTATGGCAGACACATCGCCCTTCCAAATGATGAGTATATCGTCGATGTACCTGCCATACCATGAAATAAAGGGTAAAAAACTGTTAGAAGCTGTAAACAAATAACGATATGCCCAAAAAGCCATGACCAGATTGGCTAAAGATGGTGAAAATTTGGCCCCCATCGCCACACCTGTGTGCTGTAAATAATAATCACGGTCAAAAGAGAAAAAATTATGAGTTAACAGAAAAAATGTGACTTGTAAAATGTACTCAATTAAGTCCCGAGAATAACCACTGTATTTGTTTAAATGAAATTGTAAAGCTTCCAATGCTATATTGTGAGGTATACAAGTATATAAAGAAATCACATCGCAGCTCAGCCAAGTGAAACCAGGTAACAATTCCTTGTGTGAAAAAAAATCCAAAATGTCTCTAGTGTCTTTAATGTGGCCATGCACTCTAAGAACTAGCGGCTGCAACAAAGAGTCCAGCCATTGTCCCATAAATTCATTAGTAGAGCCTATACTGGATACAATGGGACGCATGGGTGGAAATGTACTTTTTTTGTGAATCTTAAGCCCCCGTCTCACATAGCGAGATCGCTAGCAAGATCGCTGCTGAGTCACAAGTTTTGTGACGCAACAGCGATCCCAGTAGCGATCTCGCTATGTGTGACACGTAGCAGCGATCAGGCCCCTGCTGTGAGATCGCTGGTCGTGTCGGAATGGCCTGGACCATTTTTTGATCGTTGAGGTCCCGCTGGGTAACACACATCGCTGTGTTTGACACCTTACCAACGACCTCGTTGACAGGATGTCCCATTGAATCATCATGAAATAGCATCGTTCTACAGGTCGCTACAGTTCGTCGCATCGCTGCTGCGTCGTTGGGGAGATCGCACTGTGTGACATCTCACCAGCGACCACATAGCGACGCAGCAACGATCCCTGACAGGTCGTATCGTTGTCGGGATTGCTTAAGCGTCGCTATGTGTGACAGGGCCTTTAGGTAGTCCATGTAAAATCGGCATGACAGGATGAGGAACTTTTAAAAAATCAGCTTGTTTCTTCGAAATGACACCCAGAGAGAAACCCTCATCTATAATGTTGTCCAACTTGTTTTTGCACATGATAGTGGTATCTGTTCTTAATATTTTATAAGTGGTTTCATCGGATAATAGATTCAAAATTTCATTTCCATATAGCGAAGAATCCATGATGACAACTACTCCTCCTGTTGTGAATTCTGTGGCTGAATTCACTCCTGTGGTCACAAGTGGTACTGCAGCTTCTGAGCTTCCTCCCTCAGGTGTTCTGGTGAGCTCGTTAACTGCTTCATTACTTAACTCCGCCTGATGCTGCTATCCTTGCTCCTTGTCAATGTTTCAGTGTTGGATCTGAGCTTCTCCTGATTGTTCCTGTGACCTGCTGCTCTGTATAGCTAAGTGCCTTTTGCTTTTTTGTTGCTTTTTTTCTGTCCAGCTTGTCTTTTGTTTTGCTGGAAGCTCTGAGACGCAAAGGGTGTACCGCCGTGCCGTTAGTTCGGCACGGTGGGTTTTTTTTGCCCCCTTTGCGTGGTTTTGCTTTAGGGTTTTTTGTAGACTGCAAAGTTCGCTTTACTGTCCTCGCTCTGTCCTAGAATATCGGGCCCCACTTTGCTGAATCTATTTCAGCCCTACGTTTTGTCTTTTCATCTTACTCACAGTCATTATATATGGGGGGCTGCCTTTTCCTTTGGGGAATTTCTCTGGGGCAAGTCAGGCCTATTTTTCTATCTTCAGGCTAGCTAGTTTCTTAGGCTGTGCCGAGTTGCCTAGGTAGTTGTTAGGCGCAATCCACAGCCGCTTTTAGTTGTGTTTAGGATAGGATCAGGTGTGCAGTCTACAGAGTTTCCACGTCTCAGAGCTCATTCTTGTATTTTTGGGTATTTGTCAGATCACTGTGTGCGCTCTGATCGCTAAGCACACTGTGTTTCTGGATTGCCTTCATAACACCTGTCATTAGCAAACATAACATCCTCCCTTGTCACTCATTTTTATGACTATTTCCTTCATGTCATGAATTTGTTTGAATTTGTTTGTGCATAGGATAGACTAGCTTGGATAAAGACTGCGGTTGCAGTGGAAACGCGTCGCTATCCTCATGGGGTCATGGTGAGGTCCGAGGAGCGTGTACCTTTTTAAATTTTTGGATTAAAGATTTACATTTTATTCACATGAAGCTGGAACATTTGCTTTTTATATCCATACACGGCTTATAATAAGAAAGCCATTGGTTGCTATACCAACTGCCCACCCTACAATTCGGCTTGTCTATAGCATGGTGTTTATTATGACATTTGCCACTATATTAGGCTATTAGCTAAATACATAGGGTCATAGGCACAGTGACCCATTAGCACTGTCAGCAATTTTTTGCCTTTTCTTTTCCCTCCCCTTTATTCTGTGTTGGTTAGGGTTCACAAATGCACAAGGGTCCTTTCCCTTCCCCTGTTGGTTTTGTGTTTTATGTGAATTGACTTTTTCTGCATACCTATTAAAGGTTAAGTTTTAGATTTATATACAATTGCTAATAGTATTTGATTCCTGTTGGATTAGTTACCCAGCTCTCTCTCTATATATAGATCGACACAGGCAGAGCTACAAGCCCAGGGAGGAAAGACCGTGCCAACACTGTGATCAGGAGGCCATAGAGGATGAAACCCACTTCCTGCTACATTGCTCCAAATACTCAGCAGTGAGGGACCCTCACTTCAGGAGACTCTCACATCTCTTCCCGGACTTCATCACCATGAAGGAGGAAGAGAAAACATATATCCTGCTGGGGGAAGAAGAGAGAGCAGTGGAGATAGCAGTGCGGTATGTGAGCGAATGTCATAGACTGCGAGAAAGAGAACTATGATGCCATGGACTATAGCCCCCAACCTGGACCTGCCCCATCCACCTCCCCTATGCCATGGACTATAGCCCCCACAATGGATCTGCCCCATCCACCTCCCCTATGCCATGGACTATAGCCCCCACCCTGGATCTGCCCCATCCACCTCCCCTAAACCATGGACTATAGCCCCCACCCTGGATCTGCCCCATCCACCTCCCCTATGCCATGGACTATAGCCCCCACAATGGATCTGCCCCCATCCACCCTCCCTACAGCTCCTACCCAACATCCCCACAGTCCCTATCCCTATTGCCTTTATACACTTGCTTTGTCGAAACTGATGTGTATTTGGTCCTGCCAATAAAGCTTCTTTGAATCTTGAATCTTGATCTTTATTTAGCCTACAAAAATGCATACAATCTGCATGAAAAAGCGCATGAAAGTCCGCATCAAATCCATGCAGATTTTTACCTGCTTTTTCTTCCAAGAGATGCAGAATCTGCACAGAAAATTCCACAGGAAAATCTGCAACATATGCACATACCCTTACCCATTTCTCTTTTGTGAGGCTGCCATCACACTAGCAGTATTTGGTCAGTATTTTACATCAGTATTTGTAAGCCAAAACCAGGAGTGGAACAATTAGAGGAAAAGTATAATAGAAACATATGCACCACTTCTGGATTTATCACCAACTCCTGGTTTTGGCTTACAAATACTGATGTAAAATACTGACCAAATACTGCTAGTGTGACGGCAGCCTGAAAATGTAAAGTCTGGGGCTAACACAAAATTTTTGTAGTAAAAATGTAATTATTTTTTATTCAGTGCCCAATGGTACAAAATTATGTGACACCTGTTGGGTCAATATGATCACTGCAACCCTAAATTAATTCTTAAAGAGGTGTAGCTTGTAAAATGGCGTCACTTGCGAGGAGTTCTGCTGCTCTGGCACCTCATGGGCTCTCCAAGTTAGTTATGGCACCCGCAAACTATAACAATAAAATCTGCACTATAATTATTTCCCATTTACATGTAGTGTATTTGTGCACTACAAAAAATGAATGAAGCAACGCAATGGACAATTCAAATTTACCCATAAAAAGATTAAATTCAAGGCAAAAGGAAGCCAGTATAGAGCAGATCCTCATTGAGGCCCCCCCCCCCGGGCGAGACAGACCCAAGTGAATATATCCAACGGGCCTCTAATCTAAGCAACTCTCCCTGTCGATCTATTTTCCGGAAATTGTTTGGGACCTTTTGTAGTCCCAGCACCTGTAGGCCAAGGGTACTGCTAGAATGAACCTGTAGAAAATGCATAGCAACCGTAGAGATATTTTTACCTTTACACAAGTCCTGTCTAGCCAAATTAATGTTTCAAATGTGTTGCTGTACACGTCTGCGTAGTTCCTGCGAGGTCTGCCCCACATAAATCTTTGGACAAGAACATACAATAGCATACACTAAATTTGTAGACTTGCAGTTCATATAATCTTTTAGTGTATAAACTACCGCATCCCTTGGGTTGGTAAAGAAAGAGCACCTGTCCACAAACGGACAGATATTACAATCACCACAAGGATACATGCCACGTAGGGTGAGACCCCTACCAATTCTCGTAGTGGGTCTCACAAAGTAGCTCCTAGACAAAGTATCTTGTAAGTTTGGTGCTCGTCTAGCTGTTAATAATGGAATCACAGGCAAAAGGTCAGACACCCTCGGGTCAGTTTTTAAAATGCCCCAATGTTGCTTAAACAAATCAGAAACTGAATTCCAATGATTATGATACGTGGTGATAAATCTTAATCTCTCATCCGGGCACCTATGAGTAGGTTTTAATAAATCGTCCCTCAGGATAGACTTAGTACGTTGGAACGCATTTGAAATAATGGATCTCGGATACCCCCTCGCACGCAAACGTTCCGAAAGCGATTTAGACTGAGAATTGAAGTCACTTGAACGGGTACAATTTCGTCGAATCCTGTAGAACTGTCCAATTGGTAAATTCCTCTTCAAGTGATATGGATGGAAGCTATTGAAGTCATTGGAGGCCGCCGTACTTTTACGAAAGAGGTCCGTGTAGATAGTGTCATCCTGGGGAGAGAGACTGAGATCCAGAAACTTAACTGTAGACAAGGACATTTGGTAAGTCAGATGGATATTAATTGGGTTCCATTATTGACAGCTAGACGAGCACCAAACTTACGACATACTTTGTCTAGGCGCTTTACAACTCCTGTACCTGGATTAGTTTTATCATTTCATTCCTCTCCATTTACGCCATGACTTTGACAGACTGGAGCCGCTCCATTGCTTAATGATTGCCGGGCACATGGGCTGACAATCATTAGCTTATGAGTAAGTGCACTTACTACTACTTATACCTGACGTGACTAAACCCTCCTCACTTCCCCTGAGGCAGCTACCTGGAGTAGCGATATGCGTGGGGAGCTAGCGGGCTCTGCCATTTCTAGTCAGTATTACCACTTATATATTTTTTCATGTATTTTACATTATCTACCATGCGCTCAATGTGGGATGTCCTCAGCTATATCATGTATTGTTAAGTATCTTTCATTTATTTGTACATATATGAGCTTTTACTATCATTATGTTCCATACGGAATGATATCTTTTCTTTGCTAACCACTATGTGGCAAGATTGTACATTGGATATTTATAGCCTTGTAGGCTTGGGGGGCTTTTTCACTTGAGCCTGTGGTGGATATTTATTTATATCTTTATATCTATTTCCATCTGTGGATAATTATCACTCACTGGAATTTTTCTCTGGCATTATTCATTTCCCAGAGTGCGCATTATTCACATCCTCATAAACAGGGGGTGGTATCTTTGTTTGGGTATGTTTTTTGCAGGTTTTTTAAATGTTTTTATATTTGTTAAGCATTTTGTGTTTCAATAAAGCCTTGTTCACTTTATATGGGTTGTGTGTGCACTTTATTTGCGCTTCTTTTTCTTCTTCTCTTGTATGCTTTTTTGGCGCATTAGTTGCACCCTCCTTTTGATCTTGGTTATATATGTATAGTGGTGCCCGCTTAATCTCTTTTTATTTTATGTGAATAAGGGCAGACAAAAGGACCGGGTCTTGATCTATGGACATCAGTCTGGGGAAGCCTTTAAATGTAATTTCCAGCTCAGGTGAGGGAGGACACACCCCGGCTTGCACAGAATGCAAAAATACAAAGAAAAAACACAAATACTGAGCTTGATTCAAGTTGGTACACATGCAGCACATAAATGCATGCTCACATTGACCATAAAGCATGCAAAACCAACAAAAAACAAAATGATCAAAAACCCTGCTGTATCTAAATAAGTAAAAAGCAAAAGTGCATCTAAATAGCACAGGGTTCTTAGTAATACTGTTTTTGATAAAAAAAAATAGCATAAAAGCCATCCCACCATCAACAAGGTAACCCTGATCGGGACGGTCCTACGCTGTCTAATATTAAAAACCTTACCATCTGTCAGAGTTGGTATCAGTGTGTGAATAAGGGCAGACAAAAGGATGAAGAAGGATGTGATCCTTCGAAACGCATTGGTTTTTGGCCCCATCGAGGCTCCTTAGCCTGGTGACGTCACACACTGCCGAACACTGTCGGTCATTTTTTTTCCCAAGCATCCAGCAACGATGCCGGCCGGGGCACCGCTGGCTCTGCACGGTCTCGTGCATATCTAAGCTAAAGCTATGTAAGAGCCCGGTTTTCTACATAACAGCTTGTTAACAGCCTCATTGCATGATAGTGCTGGTACTGTGACTAAGTGCTTTTATCCTTTGAAATACATTGAGAGCATTAATAAGCAGGATATAGTTGGAATATTAATCAAATGTACCAGATTGGTAGTATTTACTATTAATAGTTTGATTATTTAACGCTTAATATTGTGTTGGTGTGCCATAACAAGCAGTATAAATGAGGCACATATTCAAGTGTGATTTTATGGTACAACAACCATTTTAGTATTGGCCTTTACCTTTAGCGCGATATCTATCTTTATCCATTGAATTTTTAAATTTTTTGACAGAGTTGGCACAGGACTTATCTTGATATCAGCGGCTTCCGGGCTTCTTCCAATTAGCGCCAGTGTGTTTTATTTATATTTTTCTCACTTTGGATCTTAATAGGCTATTGCAGCTAAATTTATTATATGAGGATTGGTGTGTTACAATCAGAGACACTTTCCCTGTTTCTAGGCTCTGTTTCCTTGGGTGTTTTTATGAATCATTCCTTGTCTACCTCACAATTGTGCATGATGTATTTTTGAATTATCATGTATGTTTAATAAAATGTATCATTTTATGAAGTTAGCACCCCTTTTCTTTAGCATAATCATTTAGGCCTATGAAGTTTCTTCTTATAGATATTTTGGAGTATTATTAATCCGGATAGTAAACATGCTATTGGCATTTCTATTGATTTGTTATACTATCACTATTCCTTTGAACCATATAATATTTTGTTCAGTGGATTGGCCAAGGAGAGGACCATTATTTATAGACTATATAAATCCTCCCGCAAACACAGGAGTTGGAGCTCATCCAGAATGCAAACCCTTTATTTGACCAGAAAGTGAAATAAAGCAGAGTGTGATCTGAAGACACTGAATCGCCATCAAGATATTCAAAATAGGAGCAGAACGGTGTTGGATAACGGAGAAAATGGCAATCGGTGAGTATATTAACACACTGACATTACACTAACATTTGCACAGGAATTGAAAAAAAAGAATGGTGCTTTAAGTGGAAACGTTTTAAACCGCCAAGAAGAATGTAACACTTATGTTACAGAACCCCCAGCACCAAGAATATGTTATGCAGTATATATTATGTATAATAGGTTCCATGTGAAATGCATCAGTCCACAGGCTGCGCCCCTGGTCAGAGGGGACAAGATATTCTCCTTCTGACCTCCCCCACCTTTGTAATTCCCACAGTAAATATCAGCAGGCTCCGGCCCCCTGCGGCTATTGGAATGTATGTCTGGCCTGCTTTTTCTATTGGCCTAACCTGTGTATCTGTGTTATATATTGTGTGTGCTGTGAATAAAGTATGTTCTTTTAGACTGGAAATACGTGGCGTAGCAGTCAGCTTTTATATGCTCTCACGTAATCAAGGAATTCCAGCCAGCGTCCTTCATTCAGAATCCAGCAAAAGCAGAGTGGACCTCCTGAAACACGGGGGGTGCTAAAAAAGGTACTACAGCACAGTAGACCCCGTTACACTGGTGGCAGACAGCGGGATGTGATACCCCTTCTACAGGAGGAAAGGAATGAATGGAAGACAACTACCAGAAGTTTAAGAGGACTACATTAAAAGATCTGGTGGAAGCCCGAGGGTTAATCGCCAGCAACAAAACAAAAGTGGATTTGATAGCAGCTATCATGGAACACGACAGTGCAGCGCCCCCCAATGTGAACGTGGAGGAGACTGAATTCCAGAGGGAGGTAAAGAACAGACTGGCGTTCTATGGCCCAAACCCTGCAGTAGAGATCATACGAGAGGTGATGGCTGATGTATGTACTGATCTGAAGGAAGAGATGGCTGAGCGGACCAGGATAGAGCTAACCAAAATGGAGATGGCAGAGCGGACCAAAGTGGAGCTGGCCAAGATGGAGATGGCAGAGCGGAGAGAGGAGAATCAGCGAGCAAGGGGAGCTCTGGCCTCTGCCCAGGTACCTTCAACAGTAAGCCACAAAAAGATCCAGTATAATGCCTTCCGACAGTTGGGGGAGGCAGAGGAAGACATTGATGGCTTTCTGCAGGACTTTGAGCGGCAGTGTGCCCTTCATCAAGTGAAGTCGGAGGAACGGGTTCAGATTCTGGCCAGCAAGCTGACAGGCCGGGCAGCGGACGCCTATCCCACGCTACCTGATGAGGACTGTATGGACTATGAGCGGATCAAAGAAGTGATCTTGGCCCGGTATGCGCTGACACCAGAGGCATACCGTCAAAAGTTCCGTGGACTTATAAAACGAATAACCAATACCCAATGGGCCTGTAAATTACGGCGGTCACTGCTACAGTGGGTACAAGGGAACCAAGCAACCACTAAGGAGGATGTCCTCCAGCTCTTCTTGTTAGAACGATTCTTTAATGGACTAAACCCCGAGACACAGGAATGGCTTCGGGACAGGCGGCCAATGACTCTTGAGGAAGCCGCTCGTCTGGCCGATGAACATCATGACGCCAGGAGGCCTCAGTTGTCCGGATCAAAGATGGTCACTAGGGGCCTGCCCATGGACCTGGAGGGCCCCAAACCACCGAAGATTGTAGGGGGACCAGCTAGAAACCTGGCCTACCACAGTTCCCCTGGGGCGCGATGCCACACCTGCCGTCAGCTGGGCCACCTGCAAAGACAATGTCCCAACCGGACTCAGCATACCCAGTGGCCAAAGGCGGGAACAGCTACCTTCCGCTGGGCTGCTGTACACTGCTACCAAGGCGAAGCTGACCCGGCATTGGGGGCTACAACTAACCAAGGGGTGGAAGACATGGAGGAAGTGCTGCATGAAGTAGACCCCGTGCAGGCAGCCCGGGCAGATAATCGACAACAGCATCGACAGGTTGTGTGGGTTAATGGGAAACGCATGCAGGGACTAAGAGATTCCGGAGCAACTTTGAACCTTGTGAAGCCTCATCTCGTCCGGGACCAAGAGAAGACGGACCAGACAGTGGCAGTCCGTGTAGCAGGGGGAGCCATACATCGACTACCCACTGCCAGGATTCACCTGAACTGGGGAGTTGGGGATGGCCTTGTTGAGGTCGGCTTGATGAAGGATTTGCCTGCAGACGTTTTGCTGGGAAATAACTTGGGGCCCATGTTGTCTGCCTTCTCGGTTGCCCCTCTGGCTGAGACATATCCTGTGACCACCCGGAGAAAAGCTCGAGCTGCGGAGGCGGAATCACACTCAGAGGAGGCCCAGGTAAGACATCCCAGCCCTACACGTATTCCCATTGCCAGACACATTTCTTGGGCCACCCCAGATGAATTTAAGAGGGAGTTACTTGAGGATCCTTCATTGGAGGGATATCGTGGGAAGGCACAGGAGGGGAGAGGGGTACTGGAAGGGGGAACAGTTTATATGGAAGCAGGGACTCCTCTACTGGATCACAGAGCAGCACCACACAGGGACGAGCCCCACTATAAAACGACAGCTGGTAGCTCCCAAGAAGTATAGGCAGGAGTTATTGCGAATCTCTCATGACATACCCTTGGCCGGGCACTTCGGTGTCAGTCGCACCAGGCGTCGTCTGACACAAAACTTCTTTTGGCCAGGGGTAACCTATGATGTTCGTCAATACTGCCAGTCCAGTGACAGTTGCCAGTGCATTGGCAAGAGGGGAGATCGATGCAAGGCCAAATTACGCCCCCTCCCCATTGTGGAGGAACCATATAGCCGAGTAGCGGTTGATATGATAGGGCCGTTAGCCAAACCCAGTCCATCAGGGAAAAGGTATATATTGACAGTGGTAGATTATGCCACACGGTATCCAAAGGCGGTTGTGTTACCTAACATACTGGCAGAGACAGTGGCGGCTGCCCTGTTCCAGGTTTTCTCACGGGTTGGATTTCCCCGGGAGATTATCTCAGACCAGGGTACCCAGTTTACAGCAGAGGTGACCAACCAACTGTGGAAGCTGTGCGGCGTAAATTCCATTAGAAGCGCCCCATACCACCCGCAAACCATTGGGTTGTGTGAACGCTTTAACGGGACGTTAAAACAACTCATTGGGACTTTTACCAGGACCAACAGGGACTGGGAGAAATTCTTGCCTCACCTCCTGTTTGCCTATCGAGAGGTGCCCCAAGAACCACGGGGTTCTCCCCATTCGAACTGGTATACGGGAGACGGGTAAGGGGACCCCTAGACTTAGTGCTAGAACACTGGGAAGGGGAGGGCATCATAGAAGGGGTACCTATTGTACCCTATGTGCTGGAATTCCGGGACCACCTACAGGAGCTGACCCAGGCTGTACGTGGCAACATGCAGGTGGCCCAGCGGCGCCAGCGCGTATGGTACGATCGGAGGGCCAGAGAGCACACCTTGGAAATAGGGCAGAAGGTCCTGGGGTTAGAGCCCACTAGGCAGAACAAGTTCCAAGCTGCATGGCAGGGGCCCTACCAGGTAGTGGGGAAAATAGCCGACACCACCTATAATGTCGCCGATTGTGACGACCCTAGGGTTATCCGCATGTTCTACGTGAATATGCTGAAGCCCTATCGGGAGCGCCCTGAAGAGGTAGTGGCCATCTGTGCACCTGAAGCAGAGGATTTAGCCGGACTTCCCTTGTCTGATGTCTTAGGGGAGAGGACTCAATCTAAGACATGGGACCAGATACACTGGGGTGAAGACTTAGGTCCCCGGGAGAGACAGCAGGCGGAGGAGTTGTTGAGGCAGTGACAGAGGATGTTTTTGGGGAAACCCGGGTACACTCACCTGGCACAACACAAGGTTGAGACCCAGGATCAGACCCCCCTGCGACAACCCCCCTTCCGCGTCCATGAGTCTGTACGAGAAGGGATGCGACAAGAGATACAAGAGATGTTGCATTTAGGGGTCATTGAAGAGTCAGATAGTCCCTGGGCATCCCCCGTAGTGTTAGTGCCCAAGAAGGATGGGACTACACGGTTTTGTGCAGACTATCGTAAGCTCAATGAGAAAACAGTGACAGATGCGTATCCCATCACGCGTGTGGGTGACTTGTTAGACCGGCTGGCAGGGGCAAAGTATTTGACCACCATCGATCTGTGCAAAGGCTACTGGCAGATTCCCCTTAGTCCTGATGCTATTCCCAAGACGGCATTTGTCACCCCGTTTGGCTTAGTCCAGTTTCGAGTTAGGCCATTCGGGATGAAGACTGCCCCGGCGACCTTCCAGAGGCTGGCTGACCGGCTTCTGGATGGTCTCCAGGACTATGCGTGTGCCTACCTGGATGACATCGCCATCTACAGCGCGACATGGCAAGAGCATCTAAATCACCTAGAGACAGTATTAGACAGGATCCACAAGGCCGGAATCACCCTGAACCCAAACAAGTGTCACGTGGGCAAAGCAGAGGTTCAGTATTTAGGGCATTGGGTGGGAAGTGGGAAACAGAGACCAGAACCAGCCAAGATTGAAGCCATAGCCAAATGGCCCATCCCACGCACTAAAACCCAGGTCATGGCGTTTCTAGGGACAGCGGGATATTACAGGAAATTCGTTCCTAATTACAGCAGCATGGCCAAGCCTGTTGTGAATTCTGCTCTTGGGCTCCCTCCGGTGGTTATGAGTGGTAGTGCTGCGGTAGTTGGATCGCAGCATTTATCAGGTGTATCCATTTTTTGCAATTTGGGCTGGGCTATTTAAGTCCTGCTTTATCCTTTAGTCAGTGCCAATTGTCCATTGTTTTTGGAGGATTCACATCCATACTTGGTCTCTCCTGGTCTGCTGTTCATTTCTTCATAGATAAGTTCTGGCCTTGTTTTTGCTGTCCTCCTGCTGTGGACCTTATAGTCTGTGCATTTTCTTGTTTTGTTTTGTCCAGCTTTGTCTGTGAAGGATTTTTTTGCAGCATAGCTTTGTCTCTGGAGATGCAGATATACCCTCCATGTCTTTAGTCAGATGTGGTGTTTGGTATTTTCTGTGGTGGATATTTTCTAGTGTTTTAATACTGACCGCATAGTACTCTGTCCTATTCTTCCTTTCGTAGCTAGTATGGCCTCCTATGCTAAATCCTGATTTCATGTCTGCGTATGTTATTTCCCTCTCCTTTCACAGTCAATATTTGTGGGCGGCTGTCTATCCTTTGGGGATTTTCTCTGAGGCAAGAAAGTTCTCCCGTTTCTGACTTTAGGGGTAGTTAATTCTTAGGCTGTGTCGAGGGGTCTAGGGAGTGTTAGGTACCCCCCACGGCTACTTCTAGTTGCGCTGCTAGTTCAGGGTTTGCGGTCAGTAAAGGTACCACCTTCTCCAGAGTACGTCTCATGCTGCTCTTAGGCCACCAGATCATAACACAAGCCCCTCACTGATCTGACCCGTAAGAACCAACCCCGCCAGGTAACCTGGACCCCAGAGTGTGAGGAAGCCTTCCGCCAGCTAAAGGACGCCCTCACCAATACCCCTGTATTGGCCGCACCCGATCCAACTAAACGTTTCCTTGTTCACACTGACGCTTCTATGTTTGGATTGGGAGCAGTACTAAGCCAAGTCTGTTGTGAATTCTGCTTTTGGGCTCCCTCCGGTGGTTGTAGGTGGTAATGCAGTTGTCTCTGGGCTGCAGTCCTGGACAGGTGTATCTGCTGATTGCAATTCTGACTGGGGTATTTAGGTTTGCAGGACTCATTAGTCCTTTCCAGTTGTCAATGTTTCTTGGGAACTGTTGGATCTCTGTCTGGCTTCTCCTGCTTAGCTGCCAATTCAGCAAAGATAAGTGTCTGTTTCTTTTTCTATGGCACACAGGCTGTGTGCTTGTTTTTTGATTGTATTCCTGCTCTGAGTTTAGTAGTCTCTGGAGTTGTAGATATACATTCCACGTCTTTAGTTAGATGGAGGAATTTTTTGTATAATCTGCTGTGGATATTTTTGGAAGGGTTTTAATACTGACCGCACAGAACTCTATCCTATCCTTTCCTATTTTAGCTAGAGTGGCCTCTTGTGCTAAATCCTGTTTTCTGACTGTGTGTGTCTTTCCTCTCCTACTCACAGCCAATATTTGTGGGTGGCTGCCTATCCTTTGGGGTTCTGCTCTGAGGCAAGGTAGTATTCCTATTTCCATCTTTAGGGGTATTTAGTCCTCCGGCTGTGACGAGGTGTCTAGGGCTTTTAGGTACACCCCACGGCTACTTCTAGTTGCGGTGTTAAGATCAGGATTTGCGGTCAGTATAGTTACCACCTACTCCAGTGAAAGTTTTCATGCTGCTCCAAGGTCACCGGATCACAACACAAGTCGGGCCGGACGGCCAAGAACACCCGGTAGCTTACCTGAGTCGGAAACTACTGCCCCGTGAAGTGAGCTACGCGGCCATCGAGAAGGAGTGCCTGGCAATAGTATGGGCACTCAAAAAGTTACAACCATATTTGTATGGACAACAGTTTTGCCTCCTAACGGACCATAATCCCCTAGTCTGGCTTAATCGGGTCTCCGGAGACAATGCCAGATTACTGCGGTGGAGTTTAGCGCTACAACCTCTGGACTTCACCATCCACTACAGACCCGGCAAACAAAACGGTAACGCCGATGGACTAAGTCGACAAGCGGAACTTGTACCAACCCCATAAACTTCGGTCATCCCCAAACCGATCCGTTAAGGATCAGACTGTGTATGCCGATCGCGTCGCTGAAAAGGGGAGCCGTGTTACAGAACCCCCAGCACCAAGAATATGTTATGCAGTATATATTATGTATAATAGGTTCCATGTGAAATGCATCAGTCCACAGGCTGCGCCCCTGGTCAGAGGGGACAAGATATTCTCCTTCTGACCTCCCCCACCTTTGTAATTCCCACAGTAAATATCAGCAGGCTCCGGCCCCCTGCGGCTATTGTAATGTATGTCTGGCCTGCTTTTTCTATTCGCCTGCCCTCTGTATCTCTGTTATATATTCTGTGTGCTGTGAATAAAGTGTGTTCTTTTAGACTGGAAATACGTGGAGTAGCAGTCAGCTTTTATATGCTCTCACGTAATCAAGGAATTCCAGCAAGCGTCCTTCATTCAGAATCCAGCAAAAGCAGAGTGGACCTCCTGAAACACAGGGGGTGCTGAAAGAGGTACTACAGCACAGTAGACCCCGTTACACCTTGTCTAAGCATTCTCAGGAAGATTTGTAAGGAGGTCCTTCACAACTTTTATGCTAATGGACATTTCTTTGAGAATGTTTCTGTGCACACCTGAAATTAACTGTTTTGTAGTATGGTTGTTTTTTTGCAATTAACAATTATTTGGGGTCTAATATTATTGAAGATCGCCTAAATGCTCTAACCATGTTGGCAATTGAAAGCGATCTTGTAGTAAGGTTTTTAAATTACGATGATATAACGGACCAGTTTGCAACGTAAGAGCATGTTGTTGAAGTTTTAAATATCTGCTTTACAGAATACAGGGATGTCTGCAAAAACTCCACTGCATGTTTTCTTTGTTCACAATTGTACTAGTTGCTGTTCTATACCATTGCTATTGATTAAAGTTAATTGCTTTTGTTAAGTAGAATTATTATTTATTTTCACCATGTGGTTATTGTTGAAGATAGAAAAGAAATTAACAAATTGCACTAGTTGTAGTTATTCTTTATAATTATTTTTATTAATTATTTCCATTGTTGCACATAAACCATTAATATAATTAAAAAATTAATGTTACAGTTGGTCTGCCTTAGACTTTGAATGCTGTGAGAGGGATGGTGTGAGCAGCAGTTAAGGTGCCAGGAGGATCCCTCCTACTCAAAACAGCTTTAAAAAGAAAATTAAAGGGTTAGTCTGCTAGTATTAAATATTAGTAAAAAAAATGGTAGAGAAGATCTAATGCATTTAATGCAAATTTTATTTTTGTAGAATTTTATGAAATTTGTAGGCTCCAGAGAATTCAAACAATTGCACTTTGATTTGCGTGAATTGCCAAAAAAAATGCTCAGAATCATTTTACACTTTGCAGAAGATTGTATCAGCCACAGAAGATTTATATAACTTCTGGCTCAGTCAAGAGTTATCCAATAATGCCTTGCAACTATCACATCAAGCAGTTAAGTGAAGCCAATTAGAGAGGACTATTATAGCCTGTATAAAAGTTGAGGTAGGTAATACAGCAGCCATTTTAATATTATTTAGGATACTGAGAATATATCAGAGCTCAGAAATAGAGATAGAAAGAGAAAGCCCTAAAACATTAGACACATACTTCAGACAGTACTGTGTTGTTCAACTGCAGCAGTGAAGAAGATGAGTGCAATTATTTGTGAATACTGTAATAAAGAGGTTAAATTGATAGAGGGAGAGGAGAGATAGCAGAGGTTCCAGCAGCAGTGCCAGACTCTGTGTTTGATCAGTGATGTGGTGCAGCTGGCATCTATACTTCTGAATTTGAATAATTACACACTTTTTTTCTTCATTCTTCATGCACTTAAAGGGGTTTTCCCACGTACAAAAGTTTGTTTTATTCATCAGATCCTGGTATAATAATAAGTTCCACAAATGTATGTGATTAAAACAAATGTCCCTGAGCTGAGATAATCTTATACATGTGCCCCTGCTGTGTACTGTGTAATGGCCGTGTCTGACCGTACAGGAACATGGTCTGATCATACCACAGGTCCTGGGCAGGGGAGGAAGCAATAGAATATACAGCCAGTGGGACAGCATGGGATCACAGCCTATTCTGTGAAGTTTAAAACCCGTTTAAAATGGATCAGGAAAATATTTTACCTCCCAAAAAGAGTCAGCTGCGATCCCGTGCTGTCCTGTCTGTATACTCATTTGCTTTATCCCCTGCTGCTCAGGAGCTGTAGTATTATCTGACCATGTTCCTGTACAGTCGAGCACAGCCATTACCCAGTACACAGCAGGGGCACATTTATAAGATTATTTCCGCACACATTTTTTTTTATCACTTCCTATTGTGGACCATATTTTCTTTCCAAGATCTAGTGAATAAAATGACAATTTGGTTGTGGGAAAACCCTTTTAAGAGCAGCTACAAGGCAGCACAATATATTTTTAGAGTAAAAAAATAAAATGAAATCAGTGTCAAAGATGGTGTGCTTACTTGTCACAGGCAACTATAATAAGTTTCTGCCTTTCTTGTGAAATTGTGTTTGTGAAGAGGAGAATATATTTTTTAAAATTGGACAAAAGAAAATTTCTTAAAATCCCGACATTTGTGACTCTCACAAAATTTTTTGGGGGACATCTATTTAACTAGTTAGATTTTACATCTCTACATGCCACAACAATATAGCACCCTATCTCATAAGCTGGTTTTTGGACCTAGCATTATTTAGTAGATCATTTTTTAAAAAGACGGTTGAATTTTGTAAAAAAAAATAACTAAAAACATTAAGAGATTTTGAAGCATCTTATTCCTGCACACCCCTCATTAGGACTGGCATACAAATCTTAATGAATCACCGCCTTGGTGTATGTACAATATAGTAACAATTATCAATTACATTTGTGCTCAAAAAATTACATACCCCGGCAGAATTGTTGCTTTCTTGGCATTTTTTCAGAGAATATGAATGATAACACCAAAACTTTTTGTCCACTCATAATTAGTGGTTGGGTGAAGCCTTTTGTTGTCAAACTACTGGGTTTTCTCTTTTTAAATCATAATGACAACGTAAAATATCCTAATGACCCTGATCAAAAGTTCACTTACCCTGTTGATTTTGGCCTGCTGACATGCACAGAAGTTGACACAAATGGGTTTGAATGGCTACTAAAGGTAACATTCTCACCTGTGATCGGTTTGCTTGTAATCAGTGTGTGTGCATAAAAGCTGAGTGAGTTTCTGGGATCTAGACAGATTTTTGCATCTTTCATCCAGCCACTGATGTTTCTGCATTGTCAGTCATGAGGAAAGCAAAAGAATTGTCAATGGATCTACGGGAAAAGGTAGTTGAACTGTATAAAACAGAAATGGGATACAAAAAGATATCCAAGGAATTGATAATGCCAGTCAGCAGCGTTCGTTCAAACTGTGATTAACAAATGGAAAACCAGGGGCTCTGTAAAAACAAATCTAATGTAAGGTAGACCAACAAAAATGTCGTCCTCAACTGCCAGGAAAATTGTTTGGGATTCAAAGAAAACCCCACAAGTAACACCAGCTGAAATACAGAACTCTCTGAAAACTAGCAGTGTGGCTGTTTCAAGATGCATAATAAGGAGGCACTTGAAGAAAAAAGGGACTGCATTTTTGAGTCATCAGAAAAAAGCCATTACTGCACAAATACCACAAAGTATCTCACCTACAGTATGCAAACCAGCACAGAGACAAGCCACAAAACTACTGGAACAAGATAATATGGAGCGATGAGGACAAAATTGAACATTTTGCTCACAACCATAAACGTTATATTTGGAGAGAGGCCCATGATGAAAGAAACACCATTGCTACAGTAAACGACAGAGGTCAATTGCTGATGTTTTGGGGATGCGTGAGCTACAAAGGCACAGAAAACTTTGTCAAAGTTGAACGAAAGATGAATGCAGCACATTATCAGCAAATGCTAAAGGTTAATTTGCACTCATCAGCCCGGAAGCTGCGCATGGGACGCACTTGGACATTTCAACATGACAACGATCTAAAACACAAGGCCAAGTCGACCTGTCATTGGCTACAGCAGAAAAAAAGTGAAGGTTCTGGAGTGGCCATCTCAGTTTATTGACTTTAATATCATTGAGCCACACTGGGGATATCTCAAACGCGCAGTTCATGCTAGACAGCTCAGGAATTTACAGGAACTGGAGGCTTTTTGCCAAGAGGAATGGGCAGCTTTACCATCTGAGAAAATAAAGAACCTCATCCACAATTACCACAAAAGACTTCAAGCTGTCATTGATGTTAGAGGGGGCAATACATGGTATTAAGAAATGGGGTGTGTGAACTTTTGATCAGGGTCATTTGGATGTTTTGGGTTGTTATAATGATTTAAAAAGTGAAAAAACAGTATTTTGACAATAAATTGCTTCACCCAACCACGAACCATGAGTGGAGAAAAAGTTTTGGTGTTGTCATTCATATTCTCTGAAAAAAGGCCAAGAAAGCAAAAATTCTACCGGGGTATGTAGGCTTTTGTGCACAGCTGTATGTGGGTGTGAATAATACTATAATATTATAGCAAACACTGCAGACAGCCTTTACCCACGCTGAAGTTACAAGGAACAAGACTTCACGCTTAACTGTATGGACTATAATGTAAAATAGACATTTCACTGAGTGTCCTAATTGCTCAACAACATGGTGTAATAAATAAATGCTAATAAATCTGGTAGACAACTTTATTATAGTGAAGGGGATGGTTTTATTTTAAGGCAATTATAACAGATGATCCAAGCAAAAAAAGTCCCCATCTGTAAGATCAATCTAATTGGGCAGGAGTCTGTGTGTGTGTAGAGCTGGCCATACACATTAGATGGCTGTTGGCCGATCAATGTTTTGGCAGATCACTGGGCCAACATCCATGACTTTCCCAAGGGGCTTGCTTTGGATTTTCTAACCAACAAACGTTCCTCCTGTAGTTAGAAAATCCAAAGCAAGCCCCTCTTCCACTGCAGCAGAGCTCCAACAGGCCTGGTCACCCCAAGTCCCTGTGTCAACTAGAACAGTTTGTAGGATTCTGTCTTGAAATGGCCTCCATGGTCGAATCAGTGCCCAGAAGCCAGCACTAAACAAAAGGCAAAAAAAATGTGTGGCATTTGCAAAGTCCCACAGTCTAAACAGATGGACGCTGGAAAAGTGGCAGAAGGTGGTTTCTCTGATGAATCTTCTTCAGTAGAATTACACCACAGCCACCTCAAATACTGCAGGAGACCTATTGGAGCCCGTATGGATCCAAAATACACCCAGAAAAGTTAAATTTGGTGGTGGAAAGATCATGGTCTGGGGTTACATTCAGTATGGGGGTGTGCGAAACATTTGCAACGTGGAAGGCAATATCAATAGCCTAAAATATCAAGGAGTATTAGCTACCTCTTATATTCCAAATCATAAAAGGGGTCAAATTCTGCAGCAGGATGGTGCTCCATCTCATACATCCATCTCTACAACAAAGTTCCTCCAGGCAAAAAAGATCTAGGTGCTCAAGCACTGGCCAGCCCAGTCACCAGACATGAACATCATTGAGCATGTTTGGGGTAGGATGAAAGACAAAGCTTGGAAGACATAACCAAAGAATCTAGATGAACTTTGGGAGGCATGTAAGACTGCATTCTTTGCTATTCCTGATGACTTCATTAATAAATTGTATGAATCATTGTTGAACAATATGGATGCAGTCCTTCAAGCTCATGGAAGTCACACAAAATATTAAATATGACTCTAATAGCACCACAACTTCATTCACCAATGTTATGCAACATACAGTATATTTGCATTTTAAGTTAATTATTTGTTTGAATATCACATTACTTTCTGTGGGCGACAAAACTTTTGTCTTGACAAAATCTGACCATTCTGTGTCCATTAACTGATCAATATTTCTGAATTGATACCAATTTATTTTCTTTACTTAAACCACATTTTGTCTGGCATACCGTGTAGGCGAAAGATATGCTTGATGAACAACACAGCCAGAGCCCGTACAGAAGGTAGCCGTGGAAGAGGCACCAAGTGCACCATTTTGGAAAAATGGTCGGTGATCACCCAGATAATGGTGCAGTTACGAGACTTGGGTAAGCCCACTACAAAATCCATCCCGACCATTTCCCAGGGCCTGTCCGCCACCGGCATGGGGTAAAGCAACCCAGCTGGCCGTTGCCGAGGAGACTTGTTCTTGGCGCAGGAAACACATGCCCGAACATAGTCTGCGACGTCACAAGCCATATGCGGCCACCAGTACATCCTCGAAAAGAGCTCAGATGTTCTCTTGGTCCCAAAGTGTCCACCCACCATGGACGAGTGAGCCCAAGAGAGAACCTCCGGTCGCAAATTAGATGGAACGAAAGTCTTGCCTGGGGGCACAGACTCTAGCGAAACCGGAGCCACCGTTCTCAGGCTCTCTGAAGGGACGATAAGCCGAGGCTCCTCCTCCTCCACAGATGACACAACGGAGCGAGAGAGAGCGCCGGCCCAAATGTTCTTCTCCCCAGAAAGAAAATGGAGGGTGAAATGAAACCGGGAGAACAAGGACCATCTGGCCTGGCGAGAATTTAACCGCTGGGCTGTCTGCAGGTACACCAAATTTTTGTGATCTGTGAAGACTTGGAAGTGAAAACGAGTTCCCTCCAAGAGATGTCTCCACTCCGAGAAAGCCAACTTCATGGCTAGCAACTCCCTGTCCCCGATGGAATAATTCCTCTCTGCTGGTGAGAAGGTCTTAGAAAAGAAGAAGCAAGGATGCTTCCGACCTTGAGCATCCTTTTGGAAGAGGACTGCTCCAGCACCAACAGATGAGGCATCCACCTCCATGATAAATGGCTTATCTACATCGGGGCGATGTAGGATGGGAGCGCTAGCAAAGTGTGACTTTATGGAGTTAAAGGCCTTGGAGACCTCCACAGACCACAATTTGGGATTTGCCCCCTTCTTGGTGAGGGCAACCAAGGGAGCTACCAAAGTTGAGAAGTGCGGAATGAACTGGGGATAATAGTTTATGAACCCCATAAAGCGCTGCACCGCTTTAAGAGAATGGGGTTCCTGCCAGTCCATCACAGCCTGTAGTTTGGCAGGATCCATAGCCAATCCCTGGGCGGAGACGATATAGCCCAGGAATGGTAAGGACTCCTGCTCGAACATACACTTCTCCAACTTGGCGTAGAGGGAGTTTGCCCGTAGGAGGTCGAAGACTTTGCAAACATCTCTCCAGTGGGAGTCAATATCTGGAGAATAATCCAAAGAATAATTTATTCAACCAATGGATGAATTTAACGTCAGGTTATAAGCTTTTATTTACATAACATGGACAAGCAGCATAACTTCTGTCAGGGAGTGTACATAGGAGCGCTAGTTTGGCAGACCACTCTTGTGTTCTCTTTGAGAAAGCCACCAGCTGACATGTCGTCCAGCGGTTTATCTCTGGGACAACAATGTAATCAGCAGTATGAAATTGGACATGCGCGGCTAACATCTCTCCTGACCATCAGTTATTTCAATAAAACACCAGCTATCCTGACGTCAGTCCTGTTTACATTACATCCCATTACGCAGGTAATAATATGGATTGTTAGCAATTAAGCTGTACTTACTATTAGGGCTAGCGGAACACACCAAATAATAAGATAGGTAGAATAAGGTGCGTTCGCAGCCCGGGGTCCACCGTGCAGAGATGGAACCTGCTGCCAAGTAATGACGGACTATATGGTGATACAATGTGAATACACACGGGTTAACTTCACCCTGTGTGAAGGAAGCGAACCCTGTTAAGTCACAGGGCCGCGGTACCGCACACAAGAGCACAAGCAAGGAGTCTCCGAGCTCAGTCCAAAGACTTGGGATCTGAGTCTGTGAAGACTACTTGCGGTCGACACCGCAACTGGGGTGTCAGCGTAACCAAAATAATAACAAAGGAATGCACGAGAGTGCGTGCGGTGCCGCACTGGCGGATGCCACTAACCACCCAGGCTTGGGTCAGGAAAGCGCTGTGAAAGCGCATGGCGCCGCACTGGCGGACACAGCAACTAGACGCTGTATTAGTGTGTAACGTGCTGTTGGATAAGTCGGGCGCTAGATAGCAAACATACACCTTCAATGAACAGTCATCCAATAGGGAGGGTTATTTAAAGAGCGACTTTCACTCACAACACACACACTTTTACAAATTATAGAATACACAGTACACCCAATAATCATAAGGATACTAGTAATAACTTATTATAGAAAATAACACGATAGCCAAAACCATCAAGGTGCACTGTGAGAAAGTGCAATGGAAAAACCACTGCGAAAGGAGAACCAACAACCAACGTATTTGGTACACAAAATGAGAATGCTTGGTCTGGGGGAAAATGTGTGTAAATGGGTTAGTAACTGGCTTAGTGATAGAAAGCAGAGGGTGGTTATAAATGGTATAGTCTCTAACTGGGTCGCTGTGACCAGTGGGGTACCGCAGGGGTCAGTATTGGGACCTGTTCTCTTCAACATATTCATTAATGATCTGGTAGAAGGTTTACACAGTAAAATATCGATATTTGCAGATGATACAAAACTATGTAAAGCAGTTAATACAAGAGAAGATAGTATTCTGCTACAGCTGGATCTGGATAAGTTGGAAACTTGGGCTGAAAGGTGGCAGATGAGGTTTAACAATGATAAATGTAAGGTTATACACATGGGAAGAGGGAATCAATATCACCATTACACACTGAACGGGAAACCACTGGGTAAATCTGACAGGGAGAAGGACTTGGGGATCCTAGTTAATGATAAACTTACCTGGAGCAGCCAGTGCCAGGCAGCAGCTGCCAAGGCAAACAGGATCATGGGGTGCATTAAAAGAGGTCTGGATACACATGATGAGAGCATTATACTGCCTCTGTACAAATCCCTAGTTAGACTGCACATGGAGTACTGTGTCCAGTTTTGGGCACCGGTGCTCAGGAAGGATATAATGGAACTAGAGAGAGTACAAAGGAGGGCAACAAAATTAATAAAGGGGATGGGAGAACTACAATACCCAGATAGATTAGCGAAATTAGGATTATTTAGTCTAGAAAAAAGACGACTGAGGGGCGATCTAATAACCATGTATAAGTATATAAGGGGACAATACAAATATCTCGCTGAGGATCTGTTTATACCAAGGAAGGTGACGGGCACAAGGGGGCATTCTTTGCATCTGGAGGAGAGAAGGTTTTTCCACCAACATAGAAGAGGATTCTTTACTGTTAGGGCAGTGAGAATCTGGAATTGCTTGCCTGAGGAGGTGGTGATGGCGAACTCAGTCGAGGGGTTCAAGAGAGGCCTGGATGTCTTCCTGGAGCAGAACAATATTGTATCATACAATTATTAGGTTCTGTAGAAGGACGTAGATCTGGGTATTTATTATGATGGAATATAGGCTGAACTGGATGGACAAATGTCTTTTTTCGGCCTTACTAACTATGTAACTATGTAACTATGTAACTATATTACATCATGGACTAATTTAAAACTTCAATAAAACCAAGGCGGGGAATATGAAAAATATATGGCTTTATTATTAGGGTGCCTATGATTACATATCAATAAAAAGAATTTTATATATCAATCCATTTATATACACAAAAAATTACATAAAAAAATAATATATAAAAAGTAATTAATACGATGCTCACACTGACAAATTATATATGAGGAACAAAATTATATCTCATTATAGTATTAGAACCACCAACAGGATAAAATATATGTCTCCAGCAAAAATTATTTTATAGCTGCACCAGAAGTTTAAATGCAAAAAGAAGGATATATATAAAAAAGAAAAAGAGGGAGAAAAATGGGCTCAGTATTTCATGTGATAGTATAGGGAGACAAAAAAAAGGAATATATGATTGTATACACAGACATATATTTTATCCTGTTGGTGGTTCTAATACTATAATGAGATACAATTTTGTTCCTCATATATAATTTGTCAGTGTGAGCATCGTATTAATTACTTTCTATATATTATTTTTTTATGTAATTTTTTGTGTATATAAATGGATTGATATATAAAATTCTTTTTATTGATATGTAATCATAGGCACCCTAATAATAAAGCCATATATTTTTCATATTCCCCGCCTTGGTTTTATTGAAGTTTTAAATTAGTCCATTATGTAATACGTTGGTTGTTGGTACACTTTTACAAATGTACACTAGCGCATGGCCGTGCGGCCATGCGAGCCTTAAATAGCTGCAGCACGTACAGGACCCTTCAAAGAAGGACCAATGGAATTGCTGCAGTACCAGAGCATGTGACCCTAGATCTCCACTGAGAGATCTTGCCCTGGGCATGCTCAGTGTGCAAAGCAGAACTCAGTCCTAATACTTGCAGGACCTTCCGTGATAAGGACCAATGGAAGTCGCTGCAGTACCTGAGCATGTGACCCTAGAGCTCCACTGAGAGATCTTGCCCTGGGCATGCTCAGTGTGTGCAAAGTAGGACTTAGCCCCAGAAGCGTCTGCTCGCCGTTGCCCAGCACTGGCTTCAATGGCAGAAGCTGGAAAAGCAGCAGTAACCCTATGCACAGAGTGAGACTGAGCAAGACGCTGGGACCGACGTCTGCGCTGAGCAGACTCCACTGCAGAGGCGGGAACTCGACACCTAACACTTACTTTTTCTAGTTTGCAGTGATCTAAGAAAATCACAAACTTTCATGTGAAATATTTTCAGCTCCAAGATGAGAGGTGGTATATATAAATGTATGATCTCCACTATATAGCATACGAAAGTGCAGTCTCCCCCATCTGTACAGAACACAGACTGCAGATTTGAACATCAAATTGCTGCCACCTACAGGCCGCCCTAGAAACACTGCAATTTATGATGGAATACTACTGTTTACGATTATACAAGACACTGGTGCCATCAATTTAGCAATCAATCTATCAAACAAGGTAGTCATCAGTGCTGGAAATAGCATGTATATTTTTTACAGCTGCAGAATACAGCAAAATCTTCACCAAAGCTTCATGTGCTGAGCTGCATTTTGAATTTCTGCCTTTTCTTTGTGGTACTAGGAGTACGGACGTTACAGAGGGGCACAGATTTTTGGTGCTGATTCCCAAAACTCCTCAACAATTTACATGTGGCCTGGGTTCTCCATGCTCCATATACACAGAGAAACAAGTCTAAAGGTACCGTCACACTCAGCGACGCTGCAGCGATATAGACAACGAGCCGACCTAAACTAGATCGCTGGAGCGTCGCTGTTTAGGTCGCAGTAGAGACATCAAACACAGCAACTCCAGAACGATGCAGGAGCGATCCAGTGATGTAACGGCGACTCATTTCTCATTCTCGCTGGTTGTTAGCTCCATGTCAAACAGCCGGAGTGTACCGATCTGACACACATCTAGGGGCCCTATGCTCGTTGCTGGCGTTGTTGCTTTTGATGTCAAACATGACGATACACGCCGACCTGGCGACTAAATAAAGTTCTGGACGTCTAGCTCCGACCAGCGATGGCACAGCAGGATCCAGATCGCTGCTGCGTGTCAAACACAACGAGATCGCTATCCAGGATGCTGCAACATCACGGATCGTTGTCGTTCTCTTTGCAAAGTTGCTGAGTGTGACGGTACCTTAAGATAAAGTCACACAATGCTGCTTACTTTCTATTCGTCAGAATGCTCATTTTTGCTTCGTAATAAAGACAAATTTTCTGTGGATTTGTTATTGATTACTGGCAAAATCCAAAGTGGAAAATAAATGCATGACAGATGTCTATCCAATAGGATGTGTGTGACTGGATCTTTGCATTGAGTTTTTTTTAGAATTTTTTTTGACAGATTGTGTTGGCTACCATATGAGCAAAAAAAAGAGGCATTCTTTATGTGATGACATATAGATACGGTAATTTTTTCCAGTTCAGTCTATAGATACAGTAAAATGCAGATCTACGAGAATTCTCTGGATGGGTAGCATAAGTACTTTTTTGACTCTAGCCTACGGGTACCTCAATGGTAGAACACAACGTGAGCATTCTTATCTGAAATAGCACGCCACGAAGGATTCTAGTTTTTGTCGCTACTTTTGGAGTGGTGCCTAACATTTGGATTTTCTTTCATACTGGAGACACTGAGTTGGCTCCTCTAGGAGAACCTGCACCTTTATTTATATTGGCTGTGCTGTTTTCTAAAATGGCTGAAGATGAAAACAGGGACCATGTTGTACATGTAGGTTGTGTTCACACGTTGCTGTCACATTTTTTTTTGCCATGATTTTGTCCAAAAAGCGCTCAGCAGAAGCAGCATATGAACGCAGCTGTAAGTTTCTGTGTACACCTACATTTTGGCCTCTTTCATAAACATGATGCAGTGGTAGCCGGTTGCATAATGGATGCCTGCAGTGACTAGCCAGCTCAATTAAATTGTTATAGGGTATGTTGAGTTCCACCATGGTCCTCATTAACTGGAATAATAGTGTTACATGGAACCTACTGCACAAATGTGAACAGAGCATTATTGCAGCAAAACTATTAATAATAGCAAATGTAAGTAAGTAGGTTTCTTAACCTCAATCAAATTTATGGTGGAGGGTTAAAGAAATATTTTCTAGCACAATTTTGTCAAACAGACAGGTTTAAAATTCTCCTACTATGATTCTCATCTGAATGTCCCTTTAAAGACCAGACCATGTATAATTCAGACTGTATCCGTAATTTATAATTATCTAAAATTAATGTGTGTCTACTGACTTTGATGTATCTTTTCTATTAATTTTTCTGTTTCTTTTCCTCTGGGTTGAAAGCCTGACTACACAGAAGAAAGTCATTGGCCTCCAGTCTGTCACAGTACGCATGGGACATGAGTGCAGGTACGCATCAGGCTGCATTTCAAATTACCCTTTTATGTTATTATTAGAGTGAAGTTAGTAAAACATTTAAATATCAATGTATTAAAATTTTACAAAACATATTATACATCTTGACCACATGGGCACAGTCATATAGTCTGTCTATTCAAAATGCTATCTGTTTGGATAAAGTACATGTTGTTGCTTTTTGGTTACCATACAACATCAGTGATATTCTATAGAATTTATAAAAACAAAAATAAAATGTATATTGTATTTCATTTTCAATTAAAAGAAAAAGGGTTAATGCAGATGTGGAAATACAGCGGGTACGGAAAGGATTCAGAACCCTTTAAATTTTTCACTCTTTGTTTCATTGCAGCCATTTGGTAAATTCAAAAAAGTTCATTTTTTTCTCATTAATGTACACTCTGCACCCCATCTTAACTGAACAAAAACAGAAATGTAGAAATATATGCAAATTTATTAAAAAAGAAAAACTGAAATATCACATGGTCATAAGTATTCAGACCCTTTGCTCAGTATTGAGTAGCAGCAGCCTTTTGAGCTAGTACAGCCATGAGTCTTCTTGGGAATGATTCAACAAGTTTTTCACACCTGGATTTGGGAATCCTCTGTCATTCTTCCTTGCAGATCCTCTTCAGTTCCATCAGGTTGGATGATGAACATTGGTGGACAGCCATTTTCAGGTCTCTCCAGAGATGCTCAATTTGGTTTAGGTCAAGGCTCTCTGGGCCAGTCAGGAATGGTCACATAGTTGTTCTGAAGCCACTCATTTGTTATTTTAGCTGTGTGCTTAGGGTCATTGTCTTGTTTGAAGGTGAACCTTCAGCCAAGTCTGAGGTCCAGAGCATTCTGGAAGAGGTTTTCATCCAGGATATCTCTGTACTTGGCTGCATTCATGTTTCCTTCAATGGCAACCAGTCGTCCTGTCCCTGCAGCTGAAAAACACCCCCATAGCATGATGCCACCACCATGTTTCACTGATGGGATTGTATTGGGCAGGTTATGAGCAGTGCCTGTTTTTCTCCACACATACCGATTAGAATTATCACCAAAAAGGTCTATCTTCACCTCATCAGACCAGAGAATCTTATTTCTCATCGTCTGGGAGTCCTTCATGTGCTTTTCAACAAACTCTATGCGGGCTTCTTATGTCTTACACTGAGTATAGGCTTCCATCGGGCCAATCAGCCATAAAGGCCCAACTGGTGGAGGGCTGCAGTGATAGTTGACTTTGTGTAGCTTTCTCCCATCTCAATGCTGCATCTATGGAGCTCAGCCAGAGTGATCTTGGGGTTCTTCTTTATCTCTCTCTCCAAGGCTCTACTCCCTTGATTGCTCATTTAGGCTGGACGGCCAGGTTTAGGAAGACTTCTGGTGGTCTTAAACTTCTTCCATTTAAGGATTATGGGGCCACTGTGCTCTTTGGAACCTTGAATACTGCAGAAATTCTTTTGTAACCTTGGCCAGATCTGTGACTTGGCATATTTATGTCTCTGAGCTCCTTGGCCAGTTCCTTTGACCTCATGATTCTCATTTTGTCTGGCATGCAATGTGAGCTGTGTGGTCTTATATAGACAGGTGTGTGCCTTTCCAAATCAAGTCCTATCACTTTAATTAAACACAGCTGGACTCCAATGAAGGAGTAGAACCATTTCAAGGAGGATCACAAGGAAATGGACAGCATGTGACTTAAATATGAGTGTCTGAGCAAAGGGTCTGAATACTTATGACCATTGTCATGATCCGTTCCGGAGTTTAGTCCTGTCTGCTCTTTCTCTGGGTGGATCATGTCAAGGGTTAACTTTGCTCTGCCTCATTCTGGGCTCGGGTTTGCTAGTTAGCTCCCAGGTATCCTGATGGTGGTGTCAGCTATAGCTCTGTCTTTGGCGTGTGAACCTGACTCTGGAAGCCCTTGATTTGTCCTACTGTGAACCCTGACTTGACCTGTGTCTGTTATCTCCCCCTGCCTGCCCTTTCCCAGTGTCTCTTTGTTTGTCTGTAGATCTGCTTGACTCTCTGGCTCTGACCTCCTGGCTTGACTTTTTGACTCTGTTTCAGTTTGTCCCTATTGTACCGTATTTTGCCCGTCCTGGTTTACTGATCCCTTGCTACGTCCTGACTATCCATTCTGTCTAAATCCTTTTGTACATTTGTGCTGTCTTGTGCTCTGACTTATTAATTTTTCTGTTTCTTTTCCTCTGGGTTGAAAGCCTGACTACACAGAAGAAAGTCATTGGCCTCCAGTCTGTCACAGTACGCATGGGACATGAGTGCAGGTACGCATCAGGCTGCATTTCAAATTACCCTTTTATGTTATTATTAGAGTGAAGTTAGTAAAACATTTAAATATCAATGTATTAAAATTTTACAAAACATATTATACATCTTGACCACATGGGCACAGTCATATAGTCTGTCTATTCAAAATGCTATCTGTTTGGATAAAGTAAATGTTGTTGCTTTTTGGTTACCATACAACATCAGTGATATTCTATAGAATTTATAAAAACAAAAATAAAATGTATATTGTATTTCATTTTCAATTAAAAGAAAAAGGGTTAATGCAGATGTGGAAATACAGCGGGTACGGAAAGGATTCAGAACCCTTTAAATTTTTCACTCTTTGTTTCATTGCAGCCATTTGGTAAATTCAAAAAAGTTCATTTTTTTCTCATTAATGTACACTCTGCACCCCATCTTAACTGAACAAAAACAGAAATGTAGAAATATATGCAAATTTATTAAAAAAGAAAAACTGAAATATCACATGGTCATAAGTATTCAGACCCTTTGCTCAGTATTGAGTAGCAGCAGCCTTTTGAGCTAGTACAGCCATGAGTCTTCTTGGGAATGATTCAACAAGTTTTTCACACCTGGATTTGGGAATCCTCTGTCATTCTTCCTTGCAGATCCTCTTCAGTTCCATCAGGTTGGATGATGAACATTGGTGGACAGCCATTTTCAGGTCTCTCCAGAGATGCTCAATTTGGTTTAGGTCAAGGCTCTCTGGGCCAGTCAGGAATGGTCACATAGTTGTTCTGAAGCCACTCATTTGTTATTTTAGCTGTGTGCTTAGGGTCATTGTCTTGTTTGAAGGTGAACCTTCAGCCAAGTCTGAGGTCCAGAGCATTCTGGAAGAGGTTTTCATCCAGGATATCTCTGTACTTGGCTGCATTCATGTTTCCTTCAATGGCAACCAGTCGTCCTGTCCCTGCAGCTGAAAAACACCAGCATAGCATGATGCCACCACCATGTTTCACTGATGGGATTGTATTGGGCAGGTTATGAGCAGTGCCTGTTTTTCTCCACACATACCGATTAGAATTATCACCAAAAAGGTCTATCTTCACCTCATCAGACCAGAGAATCTTATTTCTCATCGTCTGGGAGTCCTTCATGTGCTTTTCAACAAACTCTATGCGGGCTTCTTATGTCTTACACTGAGTATAGGCTTCCATCGGGCCAATCAGCCATAAAGGCCCAACTGGTGGAGGGCTGCAGTGATAGTTGACTTTGTGTAGCTTTCTCCCATCTCAATGCTGCATCTATGGAGCTCAGCCAGAGTGATCTTGGGGTTCTTCTTTATCTCTCTCTCCAAGGCTCTACTCCCTTGATTGCTCATTTAGGCTGGACGGCCAGGTTTAGGAAGACTTCTGGTGGTCCCAAACTTCTTCCATTTAAGGATTATGGGGCCACTGTGCTCTTTGGAACCTTGAATACTGCAGAAATTCTTTTGTAACCTTGGCCAGATCTGTGACTTGGCATATTTATGTCTCTGAGCTCCTTGGCCAGTTCCTTTGACCTCATGATTCTCATTTTGTCTGGCATGCAATGTGAGCTGTGTGGTCTTATATAGACAGGTGTGTGCCTTTCCA
Organism: Ranitomeya imitator; assembly: GCF_032444005.1. Taxonomy (NCBI): domain Eukaryota; kingdom Metazoa; phylum Chordata; class Amphibia; order Anura; family Dendrobatidae; genus Ranitomeya; species Ranitomeya imitator. The sequence goes on along the minus strand of NC_091285.1, from coordinate 421,892,590 downwards.
AATCAAGTCCTATCACTTTAATTAAACACAGCTGGACTCCAATGAAGGAGTAGAACCATTTCAAGGAGGATCACAAGGAAATGGACAGCATGTGACTTAAATATGAGTGTCTGAGCAAAGGGTCTGAATACTTATGACCATTGTCATGATCCGTTCCGGAGTTTAGTCCTGTCTGCTCTTTCTCTGGGTGGATCATGTCAAGGGTTAACTTTGCTCTGCCTCATTCTGGGCTCGGGTTTGCTAGTTAGCTCCCAGGTATCCTGATGGTGGTGTCAGCTATAGCTCTGTCTTTGGCGTGTGAACCTGACTCTGGAAGCCCTTGATTTGTCCTACTGTGAACCCTGACTTGACCTGTGTCTGTTATCTCCCCCTGCCTGCCCTTTCCCAGTGTCTCTTTGTTTGTCTGTAGATCTGCTTGACTCTCTGGCTCTGACCTCCTGGCTTGACTTTTTGACTCTGTTTCAGTTTGTCCCTATTGTACCGTATTTTGCCCGTCCTGGTTTACTGATCCCTTGCTACGTCCTGACTATCCATTCTGTCTAAATCCTTTTGTACATTTGTGCTGTCTTGTGCTCTGACTTGGCTTTCCTGACCTCGCTCTCGCCACTAGGTGGCATCTGTTCAGTTGCTCTGTGTGTGCAGTCTGGCTTCCCAACCAAGCTCCCCCTGGTGGAGGTTGCGCTGTACTGCACTGCAACTGCATGACATTATAGTTGACCTACACATTTAAAGGGATTTCTGCATTTTTTTTCTCTGCTCTGTTTGCTATGAATCCGCTCCATACCTTGGCGGATTAAATGGATAGTTTGACAGTTATGATACAAGACCTGTTTGTGGAACAGAGGGCCTTGTCCTCATCTCATAACCACCTGCAAAGGGAGCTTTCTGACACAGATAAATCATTGCAGACTGACTGTAAGCGCTCTGACACTGTTGATGTCTCTTTGCACTCTCCTGAACCTACAGTCAAGCTCCCAGATACCTTCTATGGGGAGAGGGAGAGATTTTTTACTTTTATGGAGAGTTGCAAGCTTTTTTTCTCTTAGACCCAGATCTTCTGGCGATGAGAGTCAGCGGGTAGGGATAATCATTTCCTTACTGCGGGAGGGACCTCAGTCATGGGCCTTCTCTTTACCTGCTTCTGCCCCTGAACGTGCGTCTGTGGACAAATTCTTTTCGGCTTTGGGACTGATTTATGACAAACCAGACTGGGTCAGGGTAGCAGAGGACATGATCATGAGTCTCTCCCAGAATGAACTCACTGCTGAACAGTATTGTTCTGAGTTTAGGCGGTGGTCCGTTGAGGTGTCTTGGGGTGGTTCTACTCAGAGGCGCCTGTTTGAGAGAGGACATTCAGATCATCTCAAGGACACGCTGGCCCTTCATACGCCACCCAGTTCCCTGGTAGAGGCCATGACCCAGGCCATTTGTATGGACCGGAGGTTACGGGAGAGAAGAATTATCCAGCGTGAGATTCCTGTTTTGCCTGCCAAGTCTGAGGCGATGTCATTCAAGAAGACAATGGAAGTTGGTGCCACCAATTTCAAGGAGAAGGAAAGGAAATGGTGACGTGATGGGAAATTATGTTTTTATTGTGGAGATCCAGGACATTGGAAGAAGGACTGCCCCTCTTGTCCATCGAGTAACAAGCTGCCGAGTCTGGGTGATGGTCTGGGAGGCCATCCAGACTCTCAGGTACCATTTTCATAATTTCAAAAAGTTTTGTTAGAGGTGGAACTGTGTTCTGGAGGTGGTTTTGCATCCACTTCAGTGTTTGTGGACTGTGGATCTTCCATGAACTTCATTGACTATAGTCTGGTGTCCAAGTTAAAGTTAGGGACAGTTAGGCTAGAGACTCCCATCCATATCGTTGCCATTGATAAGACACCATTGGCTCAAAATGTCCTTAAATTTGTCTCTGAGGAGTTCCTCCTCAAGGTGGGGTCCTTGCACCAGGAACGAATTTCATGTTATGTTATGAATAATCTTCCTGCAGGACTGGTGTTGGGGTTCCCCTGGTTGCAGAGGCATAATCCTGTTATAGACTGAGGATCTCGTGATATTGTTAAATGGGGTCCTAATTGTTCCAATGGTTGTCTTTCTGCTGTGTTTGTGTCCACCATAAGTCCGGAGGGTATTCTGAAGTACCTAAAGGACTTTGGGGACATGTTCTCCGAAAAAGAGGTTGAGGTCTTACCACCCCATCGTTCTTATGATTGTACTATCAATCTTATTCCGGGTGCTAAATTGCCCAAAGCCCGTTTGTACAATCTTTCTGGCCCGGAACGTATTGCCATGGAAAACTATATCTCTGAAAGTCTTCGCAAAGGTCACATCCGTTCCTCTGTCTCACCTGTAGCCGCGGGATTTTTTTTTGTAAAGAAGAAAGATGGTGGTTTACGTCCATGCCTCGATTTCCGGGAACTAAATAAAATTACGGTGAGAAATTGTCTGAGGCTAAGTGGTTTTCCAAACTGGATCTTAGGGGAGCATATAACCTTATCCGTATTCAAGAGGGGGATGAGTGGAAAATGGCATTTCTCACCTCCGAGGGTCTGTTTCAGAACTTGGTCATGCCCTTCGGTCTCACTAACGCGCCCGCGGTGTTTCAAAATTTCATGAATGATGTATTTTCTGATTTTTTTGGGCGCTTTATAGTTGTATACCTGGATGATATCCTTGTTTTCTCGCCAGACAAGGAATCCCACATTGGTCATTTATGTGCTGTTCTTCACAGGTTACGGGGAAATTCTCTGTTCGCTAAACCAGAGAAATGTTTGTTTTGTGTCCAGGAGATTTCTTTTCTGGGGATCATCCTTTCTGCCAATGGGTTTCGGATAGATCCCGGAAAGGTACAGGCGATTATTAATTGGGTGCAACCCAGAGACCTCACGGGGTTGTAGCATTTTCTGGGTTTCGCCAATTATTATCGGAAATTCATTAAGGGGTTTTCTCAGGTTGTCAAGCCTCTCACCGATCTCACTCGCAAAGGGGCTGATCTCAATGTTTGGTCATCCTTGGCAGTTGAAGCATTTATTACATTGAAAAAGTGGTTTATGACTGCTCCTGTATTAGTTCAGCCCGATCCATCTGAACCATTCATTGTAGAGGTGGACGCATCAGAGGTGGGAGTAGGGGCGGTGTTGTCTCAGGGACCCATTACTTTGACCAATTTAAGACCATGTGCCTTTTTCTCCCGGAAGTTTTCTGCTGCAGAGAGGAACTATGATGTTGGGAACTGGGAGTTATTGGCCATAAAATTGGCTTTTGAAGAATGGAGGCATTTTTTGGAGGGGGCAGATCATCGGATCACGGTGATTACTGATCACAAGAACTTGTCTTATATTGAAACTGCCAAACGGTTAACTCCTAGACAGGCTAGGTGGTCGCTTTTTTTCTCTCGTTTTCATTTTTCTATCACTTTTCAGCCTGTTTCCAAGAATGTCAAGGCTGATGCCTTATCTCACAGTTTTGATCCGATATCACCCCCCGAACCTCCTTCCTCCATTCTTCAGCACGTGGTGGTTGCTGCGGGGGTATTCTCTGAATTGGAGCTGGAGATTCGAAATACTCAGTCTCTTGCTCCTCCCTCTTTGCCTGACAATAAGCTTTTTGTCCCAGTTCAGTACCGATTGAGAGTTCTCCAGGAGTTCCATGATTTTGCTCTCAGTGGACACCTGGGGATCTCTGCCACCCGGAAAGCCATGGCTGTTTTGGTGGTCCTCCATGACCTCAGATGTCGCTGTGTTTGTGTTTGCTTGTGATACCTGTGCCTGTGCTAAGAGCTCCCATAACCGTCCGGCCGGGGAATTGGTGCCATTGCCAATTCCGGATAGACCTTGGACTCATTTGTCCATGGATTTTATCACTGACCTCCCTCCTTCTAATGGCAAAACTGTAATCTGGGTAATGGTTGACAGATTCAGTAAACAGGCGCATTTTGTACCTCTGGCAGGATTGCCTAATGCTGAAACATTATCTAAGCTGTTTATTGAGCATGTTGTACGGTTGCATGGTGTACCTTTGAATGTGGTTTCTGATAGAGGGGTACAATTTGTGTCCAAATTTTGGAGGGCCTTTTGTAAAAAATTGGGTGTTTGTTTGACATTCTCCTCTGCTTACCATCCTGAGACTAATGGTCAAACGGAGAGGACCAATCAGTCTCTTGAACAGATTTTGAGGTGTCTTGCTATGTCTCGGCAGGATGATTGGTGTTCTTCGTTGCCCCTGGCTGAGTTTGCATTTAACAATCGGATTAACCAGTCCACGGGCAACTCCCCATTCTTCTGTAACTATGGTTTTCACCCCCATTTTGGTGAATTTTCTAGGCTGGATTCAGGATGTCCAGGGGCTGAAACGGCAGTGCAACGTTTGGGGGAGGTGTGGAGTGAGGTCCAGAAGAACATCGGAGAGGCTCAAGGCAAACATAAACTTTTTGCGGATAAGCGACGGTCTGTGGGACCTATATTCCTGGTAGGAGATAAAGTGTGGTTATCTACCAGGAGCATTCGTCTCAAGGTTCCTTCGGCTAAGCTAGGTCCCAGGTGTATTGATCCTTACGAGATCATTGAGGTGATCAATCCAGTTGCCTTTCGCTTATGACTTCCTCCGTTGCTTCGGGTTCCCAATGTGTTCCATAAGTCCCTTCTTAAGTCATTTTTACCATCCTCTGCTGGGCCTCCATCCCCTACACCTCCGGTCTCTGTGGATGGGCAGACCGAGTATGAAGTGGAACAGATTTAGATTCTCGCATGCTCCGTAGTTCTATTCAGTACTTAGTCCATTGGAGGGGTTACGGTCCTGAGGATTGATCTTGGGTCCCGGCACGATCTGTCCATGCTAATCAACTATTCCGCATTTCATGCACGTTATCATGGAAAACCTGGGGGTCAGGTGGCCCCCCTTGTGAGGAGGGTACTGTCATGATCCGTTCCGGAGTTTAGTCCTGTCTGCTCTTTCTCTGGGTGGATCATGTCAAGGGTTAACTTTGCTCTGCCTCATTCTGGGCTCGGGTTTGATTTTTAGCTCCCAAGGATCCCGAGGGTGGTGTCAGCTATAGCTCTGTCTTTGGCGTGTGAACCTGACTCTGGAAGCCCTTGATTTGTCCTACTGTGAACCCTGACTTGACCTGTGTCTGTTATCTCCCCCTGCCTGCCCTTTCCCAGTGTCTCTTTGTTTATCTGAAGATCTGCTTGACTCTCTGGTTCTGACCTCCTGGCTTGGTTTTTTGACTCCGTATCATTTTGTCCCTATTGTACCGTATTTTGCCTGTCCTGGTTTACTGATCCCTTGCTACGTCCTGACTATCTATTCTGTCTAAATCCTTTTGTACGGTTGTGCTGTCTTGTGCTCTGACTTGGCTTTCCTGACCTCGCTCTCACCACTAGGTGGCGTCTGTTCAGTTGCTCTGTGTATGCAGTCTGGCTTCCCAACCAAGCTCCCCCTGGTGAAGTTTGCGCTGTACTGCACTGCAACTGCATGACAACCATGTAATATTTTAGTTATTCTTCCTAAATATACAAAAATGTCTTCATTTCTGTTTTTTTCAGTCAAGATGGGATGCAAAATGTACATTAATGAGAAAAAAACCAACTTTTTTGATTTTACTAAATGGCTGCAATGAAACAAAGAGGGAAAAATTTAAAGAGGTCTGAATACTTTCCGTACGCACTGTATAGTAAGGGTACTATGTACAGCTGCTCAGGGGTCCAGAGAGGGGGATGGGGGCATTCTTTCCCCAGGGATTTTAGCAAATATTCTGTTTTCTCCTTCCTTAAAGTGAACTTGTCATGTGATTCATGCTGCCGAACAACAGGCAACATGAATCAGAGGCTGGTTTCATAATTTCATACTGGTATGCTTTACTCAAAAAAGCTTCAGCTTTTCAGAGAAAACATATTTTGAAAAGCCAGGCAGGGACTCTGCATCTTGGATGAGGTCTAAAGCTCCCTGTAGCATCTCCCTGCCTTTGGTCCCTGAGTCGGACAGGTCTCTTCCTATGTGTATGCATACGGAGAGATCTGTCAGTCAAGAGATGTGGAGGGAAGAAGCTGCTGAAGACCTGCCTTAGACTAGTCATTTCAGATGTCCATCAAAGCTTGATGTGTACATTATGGTTGGGAAGGAGTTCCTGTAAAAGAACGTACATGATATATGGCGTGGTGGTCGGGCAAGCACAAGAGCTGAGACCATCATTATTAGTCAGGTAGCTCGCTTTTATTGATAGACAAGCTGTTTAGCCCTTTAGTTGCTTCAGTCAATGGTGACTGTTGCAGCTAGGTGATTGAGAGGAGGAGGATCACTCCATTGTCACCCTTGTGATCTAATTTTGCTGAGCCAATGGTTGCCTAGAAGTCACACTATTGCCGACATAAGTATTGCAAGGCATTATACCAGAGATCAAGACTTAGTCCCAAGGTAACATAGTAACATAGTTAGCAAGGCCGAAAAAAGACATTTGGCCATCCAGTTCAGCCTATATTCCGTCAGAATAAATCCCCAGATCTACGTCCTTCTGAAGAACCTAATAACTGTAAGATACAATATTGCTACGCTCCAGGAAGACATCCAGGCCTCTCTTGAACACCTCGACTGAGTTTGCCATCACCACCTCCTCAGGCAAGGAATTCCACATTCTCACTGTCCTAACAGTATAGAATCCTCTTCTATGTTGGTGGAAAAACCTTCTATCCTCCAGATGCAGAGAATGCCCCCTTGTGCCCGTCACTTTCCTTGGTATAAACAGATCCTCGGAGAGATATTTGTATTGTCCCCTTATATACTTATACATGGTTAATAGATTGCCCCTCAGTCATCTTTTTTCTAGACTAAATAATCCTAATTACTAAATAATCCTAATTTTGCTAATCTCTCTGGGTATTGTCATTCTCACATCCCCTTTATTAATTTTGTTGCCCTCCTTTGTACTCGCTCTAGTTCCATTATATCTTTCCTGAGCACCGGTACCTAAAACAGTACACAGTACTCCATGTGCGGTCTAACCAGAGATTTGTACAGAGGCAGTATAATGCTCTCATCATGTGTGTCCAGACCTCTTTTAATGCACCCCATGATCCTGTTTGCCTTGGCAGCCGCTGCCTGGCACTGGCTACTCTGGTTAAGTTTATCATTAACTAGGATCCCCAAGTCCTTCTCCATGTCAGATTTACCCAGTGGTTTACCGTTCAGTGTGTAATGGTGATATTAATTCATTCTTCCCATGTGTATAACCTTACATTTATCGTTGTTAAACTGCATCTGCCACCTTTCGGTCCATGGTAGGACTAAGTAAAGAAAAAATTCACTTACATTTTTAAAAATGTTTAAAAAATCAAACTATTTTTTGCAAATAAAATTGTAGTTTTTACGTAAACAAAAGAATCGTCAGAGAGCAAGCCGACATCCATTTTTTTCCTTTTTGCACCATATCGCAATTATTACAAAATGTCCATAGCGCATATATGTTACTTACGAAGATCAAGTTTTCCAAGTTTTCTTTGTTGACCTCTAAGACCCTGGCATTATTACCAGTTGTCCTTGACAATATGTATTGGTGAAGTCTAGCATTTCGACAATGAGATGCCAAGCACTAAGATTGAAATTGACACATGTACATATTTATCACATGAGACAACTCCAGTTGATCTAGATGAAAATCAGTTTATTAGCAATGAACAAAGAGACAGCTTTGATGTTATGCACAAAACACTCCACTTACTAGTAATTGTATTTTCAATTGCTCTGCAGAGTGCGAAGCACAATCCTGCAAGTCTATTTCTGCACCCTGTGATAAGTTTCAGATCTATCAGAAACCAATTCTCTGATAACAATGAAAATTCCATCATTTCTTCCAATAGCTGTGAAGCAGACCACAATTTAGTCGCTCTGAGGGGAAAACAAAATGTAAACTAAGTAAATCATCTGTATTGGCTCTACAGTGTTGTCCACCTTAGAAACTTGATGCTGGGGTTTCTTCAATAGTGTCATTGGATGCAGGCATTTATGATTTAATTAAAAAAGGTGCACGCTTTGTCAAATGTATCGTAATAGAGCAAAATGTAAAGGGTTTGTTCAATGGAATTTTTTAAGTTAAAAGGAGGAGCATCCTCGTCAGGTACGGATGAGCACAGGCGTAGACTGGCCAGCAAGAGAACAGGAGAATCCCCTGGAGGACTCCTGTGTAAGAGGAGGTCACCAGTACTTGGCACAATATACTTGAATCACTATGTACAGACACAGACGACATCTTATTCATTTAACAATTTACCCAGCTCGTTGTTATGTAAATTTGTGATTCAGACTAATATCACATTTACACTTACCGGAAAAGTGGGGCCCAGGAGTTGGTTATTGGTGGGCCCTTGGCACCCTAGTCCGACACTGATAAGCATGTGACTGATGCAGCCAATCAGTAACCACAACAGTAACTAAAGATGAGCACATTTTCTAAAATCTCAAGACAGGTTCGATTTGTTTTAATCTTCTGATTTTGTCTGAAAAATCTGATTCAGACCTAATCAAATTGTAATGAATCAAAAGTGCTCCAAAGCCTCCAATTGCCCTGAAGAGGTGTGTATTACACTCCTAGGACTTTAGCTAAAATCACAAAATATAAATCATAGCTCAGTGGCTTAACATCCTGAAATAAATGAAGTTGTTAAATATAATCAGTCAGAATATATATATATATATATATATATATATATATATAGTCAGAATATAGTTAGAATCCTCTTTTACTTTACAGTGACGCAGCACATGTGTGATTGCATCATTCTCACTGCAGAGGGTGTGCATGGGCACTGTGCAAATCAAATTCGGTTAGAATTTCCAAAAATTTGCAGATTCTATACAAGTGACTCTCCAAGTTTTACCCCCATAAAAGATATGATGTCCACAGATTATTAGTATCCAGATGAATAACCTTACATTTATCCACATTGAACCTCATCTCACAAGTGGATGCCTCAGAAACGCTGCCAGAAGCTGGTGTCTGGTGCCATAAAAAGTGGCATTTTGTATTGAATTCGAAAAAATAATCTTCTATTTTGTGTTGAGCCATTTATAGAGAGTAAGTAAACAACCTGTTTAAGAATATACTGCACTGTTGGATTTATACCACTTTTTAGAAAAAAAAATGGACTTTTCTAGGGACAGATGCCTGACAATATTTATATATCCATGTTGTCTCGGTGCTAACTAGCATGTATCCTCAGCGCTGTGCCACTTACCATGCGATTTCTCCTGGCAGCAGGAACTGAATTTCATTTATTACTCTGTGTTGCTGCTGCTGCATGTGGAATTCATTTGGCCTTAGGGGAGCATGGCCAGTCTCTGCAGGAATTTAACCCTGCTGTGTCCTGCAGAGATTTGGTTCTCTAGCCTATCTCTTGCCAGCAGGCCCTATTTTAGGCAGCTCCACCTACCACTCCTTGCTCAAGCATGTTTCCTGCTCTGTAGGCCCATGTGCCTGCATTCACCTGTATTCAGCTTCCCATTAATGGCCCGGCTTGTGTAACCGTCTTGCTTGACCTCTCCGCTCCTGACCTCGGTTACCTTTTTTGATCGTGTGTTGCCTGCTTCAACCTCTGTCCATCTGACTTCACCTTTGCTTTGCCCCTCTGTACTACGCACCCATGCCCAGGGACTGTCCTGGAGTGGTACCTAGCGACTACCTGCAGCCAAGCCTAACTTCACCATCATAGGCTCTGGTGAACACCTTATAGCCGCTTAGTCATGCCCTTCCAGGGTAAACCTGGCCCGTGGCCCAGAGGGTCCACACCCACCAGTGTTACAGTACAAACCACAAATCGACAGTTCAAGTGCTGTTCGAGGAGCTCCACGCTCATCGCAAGCATCACAACCAATTGATGCAGGCCATCAGTGTGGAGGCAACACAACTACAGTATCTGTACACCACTATGTCCACAGCTAACTTGTCCGGCCAGCCTCCTTCTGGACCATCAACCTCTACGAGGGATCCTGACAGGAGATCTAGAAGGACCCCACTGCTAACACAGAGACATAATAAAGCTAGACTGCAGTTTGCCAAAATGTACATGAGCAAGCAAAAATCCTTTTGGGAAAGCGTCTTGTGGACATATGATACCAAGATAGAGCTTTTTGCTAAAATCCATCATTCTGTTGTTTACCAAAAATGGAAGGAGGCCTACAAAGAAAAGAACACCGTACCTAAAGTCAAAAATAGTGGAGCTTCAAAGATGTTTTGGGGTTGCTTTGCTGCCTCTGGCACTGGGTGTCTTGGCTGTGTGCAAAGCATCATGAAAAATGAGAATACCAAAGAATTTTGGGTCGCAATGTAGTGCCCCGTGTCAGAAAGCTGGGTTTGCATCCTAGCTCATGGGTTTTCCGGCAGGGCAATAACTCCAAACATACTTCAAGTAGCACCTAGAAATGGATGTAAACAAAGAGCTGGTAAGTTCTGAAGTGGCTAGCAATGAGTTTGTATCTAAATCCCATTGAACACCAGAGAGATCGTAATATTGCATTTTGGTTAAGGCACCCTTCACATATGAGAGACCTGGAACAGTTTACAAAAGAACAGTGGTCCAAAATTCCAGTTGAGAGGTATAAGAAGCTTTATGATGGTCATATGAAGAGATTGATTGCAGTTATTTATTCCAAAGTTATTATGCCCACGGCAACAACTTGGTCCGACAAAGCTAGCAGCAGCGCAAACCAGCACCTCTAAGGCGTAAAGGGACAGTTCATGCCGCATGTCCAGTTTGGACACCCAATAGTTGTACAGTAAAGAGTTATCACGGAGAATGCTGGAAACATCGGCTAGGAACTCCTTCACCATCTTCCAAAACTTTTCCTTTCTTCTCAGACTACCGCGCGCATTGGGGCCTGGGCCATGGGAGGATCAAATTAATCTACACCAGACCTTTGATTGTGTACCCCGTGCTCGGTTGGGCTTGGTGTGTGTCTCCCTCATCTCTCCTCCTTGGCTGCCCAAAGAAATATGACCTTTGCAGCCAGAGTTGTCAGATGGGAATTTTTGTACTAATTGTTTCAATAGGGCTTTCTGGTATTGCATCATTTTACTAGACTTCTCCGCCGTAGAAGGAAAGATGGAAAGTTCTCCTTGTAGCATTGGTTGCAGAGGATGAGCAACCAGTAATCAGTGTTGGCCAAAATGCATATTAAAGCTAGGGTTATGGAAAAGGCAGCAAGACATAAAGTCAGCCATATGAGCCAGACTCCCAACAGGCAAGACTTCTCTGTCTTGCTCCTCTTCAGCTCTACTATGCTGAACAGACCAGATGGGATTAATCTGGTGTGGGTAGTACCCTATGTAGCGCAGGCAACCATCTTCTGTTCCTCCTTCTCCTCAGCCTCCTCGTCCTCATTATCACACAATCTGCGCTGAGAAGATGAGATGAGGTTGGGCTGAATAGTATCACCCTGTGCACTTCCTTCCTCCATCTCCACCTGGTCCACATGCAAAGCTTCCTCTTTAATTGTGAGCAGCGAGTGTTTGAGTAGGCACAGAAGCGGGATGGTTATGCTGATTATGGCTTAATTGCCGCTCATCATCTTGGTTGATTGTTTAAAGTTTTGTAGAACCACACAGATATCAGACATACATGCCCAGTCGTTGAATGTTATGTGCCGTGGCTGACCGGAATACCGACGGGCATGTTGTACTGTAGCTGGTATTCAACTACTGCTTTCTGCTGCTCACAAAGCCTTGCCAACATATGTAATGTGGAGTTTCAGTGCGTGGGCACTTTACACACCAGTCTGTGAGCTGGCACTTGCAATGGCTGCTGCAGGACTGCCAGACCAGAGCTAGCTGTAGTTTACTTACAGAAATGGGCGCACATGCTGCATTTTTTCACAAGCATCTCAGGCAAATCAGCCGCCACCAGGTTATGGCCATTATCATACACAACCATGCCTGGTTGTAGGTTCAGCATCAAGAGGTCATTCATCCTTATGTTTATAGTCCTTTTACTAGGCACTGCTCCTAATTGCCAGTTTCCTACTCCACACTGATGAGGGGCAAATACCCCGAAATAGCTGTGTGTGGATGGATACCATGTTTTGGCATAGGTGGTTTCCCTTTTTGGATGCTGCCCTTCCTGTGGTTGTTCCTTCCCGGTGAAAGACCTGGCTATTTATTGCTTGCATTGAGAAACACGTGATGGTGTCTCCGCGGCTTTTCTACATGGTCTACAAGCATAACATGGGCCTGATGGATCTGATGCCGCTAATCCGCTGTTTGAGAAGTTATGATTCATCATAGGTTTGGAGTTTCACTACTAAGAGCCCAGAATAGAGGGACAAGGACCATCATTTCCTGATGGGAAAGCAAGTGACCAACCAAGAGATTAAGTGCTTGTGTGACATGACAACTTCTTCCAGCCAGGACTCGGCTGCAGAGAATACAAGAAAGACACATTTCATTTCTCATATTCCAGCCCCATCACTATCTATTCCCAACCTACACAAACTCATCATGCTGCTGATACCCCAAATACTGAGCCGTTGCTGCCCTATGTGTCCCTATTACTGCACCTGCTGTGTGGTTCTGTGTGCACTCTAAATTCTAAAGCACACCTCTATAATATAGTAATGCCGGGTGCAAGTGCCCTAGAAAACAGTGCCTATCTTTTGCCCCGTAGAAAGTAATAATGCCCTGTGTGCCCCTTTGACAGTCACAGTAACCTGAGTTCCCCTATAACAATAAGTGTCCACTTTACATTTAATAATGTCCTGAGTCTCCCCCTGTACAGCTCCCTTATGCACAGTATGATGCTCTCTTACACACAGTATAATGCCCCCTCACTGTATAGTACCACCTACACAGGACCACCCCTTAATAGCCCCCAAACTGTTTGATGGCTCCAACACTGTATGATGGCCCCTTCACTGTAATCTCTACACTGTACAATGGCCCACTAGATAGCCTCCATATAGTATAATGCACCAGATCGCCCTAAATTTAGTATAATGCACTCCAAATAGGCCTACTCTATATTGTATAATGCACCCCCATAGGCAGACTCTATAGCACAAGGCAGCACCTCATAGGTAGACCCTGTAGTATAAGACAGCACCCCATAGGCAGACTCTGTAGTATAACACAGCACCCCATAGGCAGACCCTGTAGTATAAGACAGCACCCCATAGGCAGACTCTGTAGTATAACACAGCACCCCAAAAGCAGACCCTGTAGTATAAGGCAGCATGCGATAGGCAGACCCTGTAGTATAAGGCAGCACCCCATGGGCAGACCCTCTAGTATAAGGCAGCACCACATAGGTAGAACCTGTTGTATAAGGCAGCACCCACATAGGTAGACCCTGTAGTATAAGGCAGCACCCAATAGGCAGACCCTGTAATATAAGGCAGCACCCCATAGGAAGACCCTGTAGTATAAGGCAGCACACCATAGGCAAACCCTGTAGTATAAGGCAGCACCCCCATAGCAGGATCCTGTAGTATAACATAGCACCCCCATAGGCAGATCCTGTAGTATACGGCAGCACCATCATAGGCAGATCCTGTAGTATAAGGCAGCACCCCCATAGGCAGGCCCTGTAGTATAAGGCAGCCCCATAAAAAAACAATAGATAAATACTCACCTCTCTTCCTCCTTGTTCCAGCAGTGCTCCGAGCTCCTGCTCATCTCGTGACAGCGGCGCCGGGTGATGATGTGATCGGTGATCGGCGTCGGTGACGTCAGACGCTGACAGGGGGATGATGGGAGAAAGAGCGTAGCGCTTCTTCCCTCATCAATGTGGTCAGCTGTATCGGCTAAATGCCGATACAGCTGACCTTGCGGTGACATGCCGGGGGCCCACTGCTGGCACCAGGCCCCCCCACCTGCTCAGGTGCCCCATAGATCGATTCTCCCTGCTCTGCCGCAGAATATAACTGTATCGGCGAGTAACTCCAGGTGGGCCCCCTCTGAGCTCTGGGCCCGGGGCGATGGCCCCCTCATCCCCCCCCCCCCCGGTAGCTATGCTGTGGAGAGACCATACTACATGATACCTTCAACATAATAGTGACGTCAGGTGGAGCTGCGAGGTACGGTCCATCACAGTAATAAAAAGAGGAAAGAAGCGCTTCAAGTATGAAATCGCAAGTGTAAAAGCAAGTGAAGTTAATTGATCACCTGAGTGAGTTGTGACCTAGTACAACTCCTTGACTTGTAATAAGGCACAATAATAGACTGCTGCTCCGACCGCTAACCCATATCTTGGTGGTGAATAAATTGAAGAGACTGAAGAAAACAGCTGCAATTCCAAGGCACTGACAAGAAGAGTAGGAGACTGTGCGATAATGGAGGATTTATTCATACAATGCGTTTCGGAGTCTGTTTGACTGCTTCAGGTGCAATAAAACAAGAAATTCCTCCTCACCTACACCATGTTCCAAATTATTATGAAATGACATTTTTCTCAGATTTTCCTACATGGTCGTTGCAAATGACAGTCAGTCTAATAAAAGTCATCACCCGTTAGAGTATACATCGAATTTTATTGAAGAAACCTCCCAATGATAACAGTATAATCCACAAAATGAATAAAAACTCAAAATGCACTGTTCCAAATTATTAGGCACAGTAGAATTTCTAAACATTTGCTATGTTTTAAATAACTGAAAATGCTCATTTGTGGAATTTGCAGCATTAGGAGGTCACATTCACTGAACAAAAAAACTATTTAACTCCAAAACATCCTAACAGGCCAAGTTACATGACAATATAGGAACCCTTCTTTGATATCACCTTCGCGATTCTTGCATCCATTGAACTTGTGAGTTTTTGAAGCGTTTCTGCTTGTATTTTTTTGCATGAAGTCAGAATAGTCTCCCAGAGCTGCTGTTTTGATGTGAACTGCCTCCCACCCTCATAGATCTTTTGCTTGATGATACTCGAAAGGTTCTCTATAGGGTTGAGGTCAGGGAAAGATGGTGGCCACACCATGAGTTTCAAGCAGCAGAAGAAAAAAAGCAGGATGCACCCACCAATCTTCAAATTGCAAATTTTATTGAGTCTTCACAAATAAAACTTCATGGCCGGGAGAGGAGGAAAGGAGCTCGTGCGAGCAGGGGAGACGACGGCCGTTTCACACGATCCTTGCGCTTCAACGGTCTGCACGGGTGAAGACTCAATAAAATTTGCTATTTTGAAGATTGGTGAGTGCATCCTGCTTTTTTTCTTCTGCTGCTTGGAACACATATACTATTTTATGGTTTTGCACCCGATATCTTTTTTGGTATGGCTATTGCTGATGAGATATAGCTTTTTTGTACCAGTCTTCCTGAAGGTTATGGATTTGTTTGGGGCAGTGCCGTCCATACGCTATTTTTTCTTCTCTAGTCCCACCATGAGTTTATCTCCTTTTATGCCCATAGCAGCCAATGACTCAGAGGTATTCTTTGCAGCATTAGATAGTGCATTGTCATGCATGAAGATGATTTTGCTCCTGAAGGCACGTTTCTGCTTTTTAGACCATGGAAGAAAGTTGTCAGGCAGAAACTCTACATTCTTTGCAGAGGTCATTTTCACACCTTCAGAAACCTTAAAGGGCCCTACTAGCTGTTTCCTCATGATTCCGGCCCAAAACATGACTCCTCCACCTCCTTGCTGACGTTGCAGTCTTGTTGGGACATGGTGACCATCCACCAACCATCCACTACTCCATCCATCTGGACCATCCACAGTGGCTCAACACTCATCAGTAAACAAGACTATTTGAAAATTAGTCTTCATATATGTCTGGGCCCACTGCAACCGTTTCTGCTTGTGAACACTGTTTAGGGGTGGCCGAATAGTAGGTTTATGCACCACAGCAAGCCTTTGAAGGATCCTACACCTTGAGGTTCGAGGGACTCCAGAGGCACCAACAGCTTCAAATAACTGGTTGCTGCTGTGTAATGGTATTTTGGCAGCTGCTCTCTTAATCCAATGAATTTGTCTGGCAGAAACCTTCCTCATTATGTATTTATCTGCATGAACGCTGTCTGTGCTCTGTTTCAGTCACAAATCTCTTCACAGTATGATGATCACTCTTAATTTTTTGTGAAATATCTAATTTTTTTATACCTTGTCAAAGGCATTGCACTATTTAATGCTTTTCAGCAGCAGAGAGATCCTTTTTATTTCCCATAATGCTTGAAACCTGTGGCCTGCTTAACAATGTGGAACATTATTTTAAGTAGTTTTCCTTTAATTAGAATCACCTGGAAAACTAATTATAACATGTGTTTAATAGTAATGAGCGAATATACTCGTTACTCGAGATTTCTCGAGCACGCTTGGGTGTCCTCCGAGTATTTTTTAGTGCTCAGAGATTTAGTTTTCATCGCCTTAGCTGAATGATTTACAGCTACTAGCCAGCATAAGTACATGTGGGGGTTGCCTGGTTGCTAGGGAATCCCCACATGTAATCAAGCTGGCTAACAGATGTAAATCATTCAGCTGAGATGAGGAAAACTAAATCTCCAAGTACTTACAAATACTTGGAGGACACACGAGCGTGCTCGGGAAATCTCGAGTAATGAGTATATTCACTCATCACTAGTGTTTAAGATTGGTTTCAGTGATCCATTGATCCCTAAGACACAATACCATCCACGAGTTTATTTGAAAAACAAAACAATTAAATCTTTATGACACTTAAATCCAATTTGCATAATAATTTGGAACACAGTGTATATAAAAAGCATATACAACATGTCATTAATGAAAATAAATGAGTGAATAATTATTCAAAAAATACTGTATATATAATTGGAAGAGAGTTTCAAGTGAAGTAGCATAAGGCTCTGGTCTGGCCCCAGTGTTCGTCAACATTTTTATAAATGATCTAGACAAGGAAACTGAACGTAAACTAATCAAATTTGCGGACCATGCAAAACTAGGAGGGATAGCTAACATTAGAAAAGATAGAGAAAGGATTCAGAAGGATATAGATAAGCTTGAACAAAGTTCAGTGACTAATAGAATGGTATTTAACAGGGGGAAATGCAAGCTATTATATATCAGGGCAAGAAAAACAAAAATTACATTTACAGAATGGGAGGTATAGAACTAAGCACACAGACTGCACATGAGTAAACAGTGTAATGCAGCAGCAAAAAAGCAGAAGAGAAGCAGAAAGACCAGATCATGCAAAGTAACTATCCCCCTCTACTCCTCCTTGGTCAGCCCTCTTCTGGATTACTAAGTCCAGTTCTGGGCACCATATTTTAAAAAAGACATTGAAAAACTGGAGCAAGTTCAGAAAATACCTACCAGGATGGTGAGCGGACTGTAAAGTATGTCCTACGAGGAACGGTTAAAGGATCTGGCAATGTTTTAGCTTGCAAAAAAAAGAAGGCTAAGAGTAGATTTAATAGTTGTCTACCAATATCTGAAGAGATGTCACCAGGTAGAGGGATCATGTTAAAGGACGGGATTCCCCTCTAACTTATAGTTATCAAAAGGGGAACTCTCCCTGCACCTCTATTGAGGTCTAATATCAACTATTAACGCCAAACTCGACTATTAATAATTATTATCCACTTAATAATGCCTCAACGATATTTTTTCCTTATAATATATACTAGCTGAGACAAAACAGTGTATCAATAAATGATATTCATTACACACACAAGTCTACAGTCTTTTACATACATATATATTTATACCCAAGCTGACAACTATAAATATATATATGGTACACAATACTGATTCCACAGCACTAATACAGTAGTATCACAACAGTACACAGTAATATCACAACAATATCACACAGTAAAAACCCACAATTAACTGCCCGAATTACCTAAATCACACATGCAATATCAGCCCTACCGACTGTGGCCCACTATCCATAAGGCCTAAGAGGTTACATATTATACTCAGCCATGTGGTCGTCATGTTGTTGTCCTGGAAGCGAGAGGCAAGAGAGAGAGCAAAGCACATTGTCTATTTATGACCAGCTAAAAAGAGGTGTGTCCAGCCCCAGGTGTGTGGGGATGATTTCACAGTATATTGTCCACTAAGATACATCCCCTCAATCCTGAATGAAACCTGTTTTACCAGCACATGGCAGGGCCTTAGACACAGCAAGCTTGAGGAGGGGGCCTCTGACTCATGTGGGGGAATGATATATATATTGTCGAGAATACGACAATGAAATTTGAGGGAAGTGTTGGGATTTATTTGCCTAATCAACCCCATTTATAACTTGTGACAGTTCAGGATGGAATGAAGCATAATTCTGCACTTTAGGTACCTAGACATCATCCACACGGCCATCAGCTCTTCCCTGCTGATCACCGTAACCCAACGTTTCCATCCACAGAATACTTTCTTGGAGTCTTATTGTTGTCTTCAGTCTCTTTGCTCCGGCACTTCCCTTCTACAGATAATCATTATTCTCATTTACCGATAAAAACAAGAGGAACAATAGAATGAAATTAAAAGGGAGAAGATACAGAATAGATATTAGAAAAAATAAACATTTTGACAGTGAGGGTGATCAATGAGTGGAACAGGCTGCCACGAGAGGGGGTGAGTTTTACCTTCAATGGAAGTCTTCAAACAGAGGCTGGACAGACATTTGTCTGGGATGATTTAGTGAATCCTACGTTGAGCAGGAGGTTGGACACGATGACCCTGGAGGTTCCTTCCAACTTTAACATTCTATGATTCTATAAACAGAATAAAAAATAATAAATAATTGGAAAAGGTAATTTAATTGGTTGGTCATTGACTTTATTGATCCTTACCTTTGCTGTTCTAACATGTATTTTCAATAGTTTTGTTTAACCCCTTTGGTGCCAATGTAGATAGTTTAAAAATCCAATAGGACATTCGATTTATTCATTTCTGATATTGATTTGGAATATGATCAGGTATTTATTCTAGTTCAGTAATTTGTAAATTTATACTGTTTTATATTCTAATAAAAAATGTTTAAATAAACTATGATTAAGAACTCCATTCTTAATAATACATCTGTGCTTCTTTATTTATTTATTTATTCGACATTGTATGGGCTGTGTAATTCTCTTCAAATACTGCATATTACAATCACATTCCAGCAAGTAAATTACTAAAGATGCTCCACAGTTAATGATTAATATAAAACATCTACTTTTTTATCAATGATTTAACCCCTTTACCCCCAAGGGTGGTTTGCACGTTAATGACCGGGCCAATTTTTACAATTCTGACCACTGTCCCTTTATGAGGTTATAACTCTGGAACGCTTCAATGGATCCTGGTGATTCTGACATTGTTTTCTCGTGACATATTGTACTTCATGACAATGGTAAAAATTCTTTGATAGTACCTGCGTTTATTTGTGAAAAAAACGGAAATTTGGCGAAAATTATGAAAATTTCGCAATTTTCCAACTTTGAATTTTTATGCAATTAAATCACAGAGATATGTCACACAAAATACTTAATAAGTAACATTTCCCACATGTCTACTTTACATCAGCACAATTTTGGAACCAAAATTTTTTTTTGTTAGGGAGTTATAAGGGTTAAAAGTTGACCAGCAATTTCTCATTTCTACAACACCATTTTATTTTAGGGACCACATCTCATTTGAAGTCATTTTGAGGGGTCTATATGATAGAAAATACCCAAGTGTGACACCATTCTAAAAACTACACCCCTCAAGGTGCTCAAAACCATATTCAAGAAGTTTATTAACCCTTCTGGTGCTTCACAGGAATTTTTTGAATGTTTAAATAAAAATGAACATTTAACTTTTTTTCACAAAAAATTTAATTCAGCTCCAATTTGTTTTATTTTACCAAGGGTAACAGGAGAAAATGGACCCCAAACATTGTTGTACAATTTGTCCTGAGTATGCCAATACCCCACATGTGGAGGTAAACCACTGTTTGGGCGCATGGCAGAGCTCGGAAGCGAAGGAGTGCCATTTGACTTTTCAATGCAAAATTGACTGGAATTGAGATGGGATGCCATGTTTCGTTTGGAGAGCCCCTGATGTGGCTAAACATTGAAACCCCCCACAAGTGACACCATTTTGGAAAGTAGACCCCCTTCGGAACTTATCTAGAGGTGTGGTGAGCACTTTGACCCACCAAGTGCTTCACAGAAGTTTATAATGTAGAACCGTAAAAATAAAAAATCATATTTTTTCACAAAAATTATCTTTTCGCCCCCAATTTTTTATTTTCCCAAGGGTAAGAGAAGAAATTGGACCCCAAAAGATGTTTTACAATTTGTCCTGAGTACGCTGATAGCCCATATGTGGGGGTAAACCACTGTTTGGGCGGATGGGAGAGCTCGGAAGGGAAGGAGCGCCGTTTGACTTTTCAATGCAAAATGTGCCTAAACATTGAAACCCCCCACAAATGACACCATTTTGGAAAGTAGACCCCCTAAGGAACTTATCTAGAGGTGTGGTGAGCACTTTGACCCACCAAGTGCTTCACAGAAGTTTATAATGCAGAGCCGTAAAAATAAAACAAAATTTGATCTGACATGCAGCGCTGCAGCCTTCACAGTGCTTGCTCTGAGCAGGCTCTGTGAAGCCACCTCCCTCCCTGCAGGACCCGGATCCGCGGCCATCTTGGATCCGGGGCTCGAGCAGGGAGGGAGGGAGGTAAGACCCTCGCAGCAACGCGGGGGGCTCAGGGAAGCCCGCAGGGAGCCCCCTCCCTGCGCGGTGCTTCCCTGCACCGCCGGCACATCGCGATCATCTTTGATCGCGGTGTGCCAGGGGTTAATGTGCCGGGGGCGGTCCGTGACCGCTCCTGGCACATAGTGCCGGATGTCAGCTGCGATAGGCAGCTGACACCCGGCCGCGATCGGCGGCGCTCCCCCCGTGAGCGCCGCCGATCGCGCTGGACGTACTATCCCGTCCATGGTCATAGGGGCCCACCCCATATGGACGGGATAGTACGTCCGATGTCAGAAAGGGGTTAAACATTGATCAGCTGTGCAGGAACTAAAACGCCTTGCAGCTATCACATTACAGCCAATGAGAAAGGATTATCACAGGTACTGTTACAGATGTGGGCATAAAAAGCTGTGATTATTTTAGGGTTTTATGGCCTAGGGATAGGAGGTAATTTATAGAGCACATCATTGTACATGGGGAAAGGAAGGCCTAAATCAGAGTGTGGTGTACTACTACAGCGATTAAGAAGAATAATATAGAAAATGGGAGCAGTAGTCTCATTGTGTCAATAATAATATACAGATTCTTGTGATAAGTAGAGCTGAGCGAACTGGTTTGGAAAACGTTCGCCAATCTCAAATTTGGCACATATATATCATATTCAGATTTGTGTTCGGCTTCCTGAGCACTTTTTCTCAAAGTCGTCAAAATTTGGTCACAGATCAGTAAATGATTGTTTCCACCAATGCTTTTGCTTTGACTTTGTCTAGGATAATGATGCTGTATGATGCACAGGGAGGGGGATTTGTTATATGAGGAGAGGGGGGGTGTCTAGGTCATAGGAGCAGCGGATTTCAATTTTTTCTTTTTTTTCTGCAATAACTTAATGTGTTTATATTCCGGCAGCCAATCAGGGCACAGAAACCATCCACAACGTCATGTCACAAGGTTTTCTGTGATTGGCTGCTGAAGTCGCATGTCCCTGTCCATATAAAAAGTGGACATCTTGTTTTGCTGGTGCCATTTTCTCAGTGTAATAGTGCACAGAGGCCGCTCCTGCTGCTGCAAGTGAACTTGTCATTTCCTGTATGAAATTCATCTTCCGGTATCTAACTAGATTGTGCTACAATTGTGTTGCAGTCAGAAGGCCGCATTTGCTAATCCAAATCATTTGAGCAAAAACTGTCACAGTGAGGAATCAGGAGGCCCCATTTACTCTTAAAAATCATTAGGCCTAATATAGAGGTTCAGCCAGGAGGCCCTGTTTGCTAATCCAAATCTTTTTGAATAAAACTGTGTTGCAGTGAGGAATCAGCAGGCCCTATTTGCTCATCAAAATTGTTACACTTAATATTGGGATGCAGCAAGGAGGCACTATTTGCTAATCCAAATCGTTTGAGATAAAACTGTGTTGCAGTGAGGATCAGGAGGCCCCATTTTCTCATCAAAATCATTAGGTCTAAGAGTGTTGTTCAGGCACACTGTCTAAGAAAATAAGTAGTGATTGTTCATTTAATGACAGGTGACTGACAGTTGTGGGACTAAGGTTGTGAAACAGCAGGTTAAAAGAGGTGAAGGGAATATACAACATGAGTAGGAAAAAGCGGCAGCCTCATCAACCATATCTGCTGCTTCTCCTTCCTCCTATGTCACCATGCCAAGTGTTCTCACACAGGTCTCTGGCTGCAGAAACGCCACTCCTACAGTCGAGTGTGAATGAGAGCCTGTCAGCTGTTATGGAAGTTGAGATGGCTGCTGTTTTTGTTTCATCACGCACAACACATCTTTTTCAATCCACCATAACATCTCTGCTTGCACCTCACTCACAGTCCAGCAATTTGCCCTGTTCACCCTACTCCACCCTCTCTCAGCACAGCAGCCAGCTCTCGGTCCTGCAGTTGTGGTCACGTAAAAAAACGTTTCCTCCTACACATGCCAAAAGCCAAGAGCTTGAACTCCACCATCTCCAATCTGTTGGCCACAGAAAAGCTGCCTTTCTGCCTGGTGGATACAGACAGTTTCAGAAAGTTGATGAACATCAAAGTCCCCCAGTAACAGTTGTCCAGTCGCCATTACTTCTTTAAGAAAGCTGTTTCTACGCTACACCAGCATGTCGCAGACAACATCACCTGTTCCCTGAAAAAACCTATGTATATACAGTTTATAGGGACCAGTGACCTGTCAGCAGTCTTCATTATGAATACCTAATCAGAGCACCACATGAAAACCCCCCACAGGCCGTCCTGAGGCACGAGCATATCATTAACTCAAAACTGAAAATTAAGATCAAACAACAACCACAAGACAGATTTCATCAACCAAGGTATCATTGTAATCAGTATAATGGCACCGACCTGACACTGTCTGTAGGTTACTGTGCACAATCCTGCTGACAGGTTCCCTTTAAGGTGCTGTGTATACGTTTAGATTTGCCTCCCATTGAATTTAATGAGTTTCGCTTCCAAACCTCATTAAATTCCAAGCTTGGAAGGTTCGATGGTTTCTAGTGATAAGTTCTGCAACTACAACACCTTGTTATGTGGCTATAAATTGATTGATCCATGATATCTTGCAGTCTTGCAGTACAACAGCATAATAACAGATTTTTTTTATTCTTGGTGCACTGCAAAACAAAAAGTCACCTCAGTGCTAATTTTTGCATTTGCTTTACTTCTCGCTTGTGATACAGACATGCCAAAAGCAATAACATTTTTTGCATTTCTTCTGTATTGTTTTAAGGCATGATGTTTTAACATTTTTGAAAAAAGACAAGTTGAAATTTTGCACAATTTTTTTACGACTCCAATTTAACAACTGCACACACCACAACAATATTGCTGGTCTTTGATGCATCTTCCTTTTCATGCGTGTATCTACTGTAAGGCAGCATCCTTTCTGCCAGTCAATTTAGTGAGACAGAAACCCAGGCAAGTTAAGTAACAGCCCTTTATTGTCCAAATACTGCATACATGAAATCGCTCACCTCTGGATCGCAGCCAGGAATGCGTAAATGAAGTCCAGTGCCACAGGCACTTGCACCCCTATAAGATTCTCGGGTGCTACCGTGTTCATCAGGGCTGGTTTTAGACAAATTGGGGCCCTAGGCAAAATTCAAAGTGGGGTCCCCATGTCCATATAAAACACATACCGTATATACTCGAGTATAAGCCGAGATTTTCAGCCCAAATTTTTGGGCTGAAAGTGCCCCTCTCGGCTTATACTCGAGTCACGGTAGCGGTGGGGTCGGCGGGTGAGGGGGAGAGGGCGCTGAGGTATACTTACCTAGTCCCAGCGATCCTGACGCTCCCCCTGCCGTCCCACGGTCTTCTGTGCTGCAGCTTCTTCCCCTCTTCAGCGGGGACCGCTCATTAGAAAAATGAATAGGCGGCTCCACCTCCCATAGGGGTGGAGCCGCCTATTCATTTCTCTAATCAGCGGTGCCGGTGACCGATGACAGGAAGAGCTGCAGCACAGAAGACCGTGTGACAGGCGGGGAGCGCCAGGATCGCTGGGACTAGGTAAGTATGCCATACTTACCTGTCCCCGTTCCAGCCACCGGGCGCCGCTCCATTTTCCCGGCGTCTATCTCCGCTCTGACTGTGCAGGTCAGAGGGCGCGATGACGCATATAGTGTGCGCGGCGCCCTCTGCCTGATCAGTCAGAGCGGAGAGAGACGCCGGGACCGGACGCCGGAACGAGACGCCGGGAGCTGCAATCAAGAGAGGTGAGTATGGCTTTTTTTCTTTTTTATTGCAGCAGCGGCACAGATTTATGTGGAGCATCTATAGGGAAATATGAACGGTGCAGAGCACTGTATGGGGCAGTATGAACGGTGCAGAGCACTATATGGGGCAGTATGAACGGTGCAGAGCACTATATGGGGCAGTATGAACGGTGCAGAGCACTATATGGGGCAGTATGAACGGTGCAGAGCACTATATGGGGCAGTATGAACGGTGCAGAGCACTATATGGGGCAGTATGAACGGTGCAGAGCACTATATGGGGCAGTATGAACGGTGCAGAGCACTATATGGGGCAGTATGAACGGTGCAGAGCACTGTATGGGGCAGTATGAACGGTGCAGAGCACTATATGGGGCAGTATGAACGGTGCAGAGCACTATATGGGGCACAGCTATGGGACAAAAATGAACGGTGCAGAGCATATATGGGGCACAGATATGGGGCAATATGAACGGTGCAGAGCATATAGGGCACAGATATGGGGCAATATGAACGGTGCAGAGCATATAGGGCACAGATATGGGGCAATATGAACGGTGCAGAGCATATAGGGCACAGATATGGGGCAATATGAACGGTGCAGAGCATATAGGGCACAGATATGGGGCAATATGAACGGTGCAGAGCATATAGGGCACAGATATGGGGCAATATGAATGGTGCAGAGCACTATATGGGGCACAGATATGGGGCAATATGAACGGTGCAGAGCATATAGGGCACAGATATGGGGCAATATGAACGGTGCAGAGCACTATATGGGGCACAGATATGGGGCAATATGAACGGTGCAGAGCACTATATGGCACAGCTATGGGGAAATAATGAACAGTGCAGAGCACTATATGGCACAGCTATGGGGAAATAATGATCTATTTTTATTTTTGAAATTCACCGGTAAATGCTGCATTTCCACCCTAGGCTTATACTCGAGTCAATAAGTTTTCCCAGATTTTTGTGGCAAAATTAGGGGGGTCGGCTTATACTCAGGTCGGCTTATACTCGAGTATATATGGTACATGTTACTCCGATATCGGTGTCACCAGTGTTTTCAATCACTGTGCCATCCATGTGCCATCTGTGTTTTTCCGGTATGGATAATGGAAATGAAATTACAAAGCTTCTCATATACTTTCCATGTTAAACAAGGACGGCACACACACAGCTCATGTACGGCATGTTTACACGGACTCATAGACTTGTATTGGCCCTTGTCATCTGTGCTGCTGGGAAAACACGGACATGAGTGCAGCACCATAGGTCAAATAGGGCTCATGTGGTATCTGTGAAAAAGATGATAGGTCGTGTGAAGGGGGCCATATAGTCACATAATAGAAAACAGCAGAATTGCCATCTTTTTCTACATCCTACCTCACAAACAGCAGAAAAGTGATTTAAAAAAAAAAGTCCTACATGTCTCCCAACCTACTCTGCTAAATCTCCTCTGGCTCCGTGGCTGATGGTTCGAGGTCCCGATGGTTATTATTCACTTTGCCTCTATAATATAAGGTGCAGCCACAAGACCCCTGAAGCCCAGTGCTGAGACTGGTGGAGACCCCCAGAGCCACAAGACCCCTGCAGCCCAGTGCTGAGACTGGCAGAGACCCCCGGAGTCACAAGACCCCTGCAGCCCAGTGCTGAGACTAGCGGAGACCCCGGAGCATCAGTGCTGGAGCTGGATTATCATTTCATGCTAATTATTTTTACATTCTCAGAAAACCCTGTAGTGTCGGTTCACACGCACCATTTTTGCTGTGGATTGATCTACAGTGTTGGCAGGAAACATTCAGCATTTTTGCAGCTGCGGGTGTTCGGTGCTGTGGGTGTACGGTGCTGCGGGGGCTCTGCCGACATTTTGTGAAAGGCCAGAGCCCCCGCAGTTGCATGGTTTCCTATGGGGTGGACTCCAGGAAAATGGCTGCCGGGGGCAGCGCATGAGCAGATAGAGATCTTGCCACCAAGATCTTGGGAGATGAGATTTCAGTGCTGAGATCTCATCTCCCGAGATCTTGGTGCCGAGATCTCCATCTGCGCATGCTCCACCCCGGTAGCTATTTTCCCAGGAGTCTACCGCATAGGAAAACATACCATGCAACTTGGGTGGTACGGTGGCTCAGTGGTTAGCACTGCAGCCTTGCCGCACTGGGGTCCTGGGTTCAAATCCCACCAAGGACAACATCTGCAAGGAGTTTGTATGTTCTCCCTGTGTTTGCATGAGTTTTCTCTTGGTACTCCGGTTTCCTCCCACATTCCAAAGATAAGGAATTTAGATTCTGAGCTCCATTAGGGACAGTGCCACTAATGTCTATAAAGCGCTGTGGAATTAATAGTGCTAAATAAATAAATAAACTGCAGGGGTTCTGGCACCGAACACCCGCAGCACCGAACACCAGCAGCGGCGCGCCGCACATCCGAACACCCCTCATCCCAGTCTGCGGCCTGCAGCAACGCTCCACTCTTGCCTCCTCCAGCAGCGACCCCGCTCCACCACAGCCACCACCCCTGGTAAGCAATAAGACGCATGGATTATAAGAAGCACCACCATTTTATTTAAAAAAAAAGTTTTTTTCCTATTTTTCTCCTCAAAATTTGGGATGCATATTATAATCCGGAGCGTTTTATAATCCGCAAAATACAGTAAACTACTGATTCCTATTATAGCGACACTACAATTAATTACAGAACTATATATGTGTTCGTCCATGTCGCTGGCTATGACCTGTGTTAGCTTCACATAGCCAGGCAGAGATCCACCGCAGCTTCAGCACTGCTGCATGTGAAATCCAAACAAAAAACTGATACACTCAAACCTTAACTGCAGGTTTAAATGAAAAATGTGGTCACGAGTGACTTGTAAGAACTGGGCTAGAGGGACATATCTGTCTCACTACAATCCTACAGATCTCTCCAAAAATAAAAGCCCAAGACAGGGTTTCCTGAACTGACTTGGTCAAATAACTTGACCCAGTCCACACTTACATTTATTTCGCATTGTGACCACAGTCGTGGCTGTGCTTACAATGCTCTCCAGCAGTTCTGTATGCTTTTACATTATGGGGGATACATAATGGCCTTCGCATATGATCCCCCTCACCGTCTCAAACTACTTAGCAACGTAGCTTTTTAGTATTATGCAATTTTTGTCAAGTCTGTGTGTAAACATGTGGGTGGATGTAGCAGAACATGAAAACACAGCGGTAACTTGAACCAAGATTATTTATTTACTTGACACAGAAAAAGTTGGGTAACTACGATGCAATATTAATGGGATTGGAATACACTGAAGTATTTACAATATGAATGGATCAATCCTGAGTAAAGAGAGCCAACAATTCAACTCTGCTATGCAGATAAATGTACAATTACGATGGTGCAGACAACAAGGATTCGGATTCCTGGACCACGGTGTGAATTACTTGTACGATGGTCTCCTCGCCAGAGACGGACTACACCTCAACAAACCTGGGAAACACACATTCGCCAGAAGACTTGCTACACTCATCAGGAGGGCGTTAAACTAGAAGAAGAGGGGACGGGAAGAAAAACATTAGACTTGAACAAAGAAGACCCAGGAAAACATACTCAGAAGGGAGGTAAGAACATTTCTAAAACAATCCACAGCGAGGAGATTGGAACAAAACAAAATCCTCTAAACTGCATGCTCGCAAACGCCAGAAGCCTGACAAACAAGATGGAAGAACTAGAAGCAGAAATATCTACAGGTAACTTTGACATAGTGGGAATAACCGAGACATTGTTAGATGAAAGCTATGACTGGGCAGTTAACTTACAGGGTTACAGTCTGTTTAGAAAGGATCGTAAAAATCGGAGAGGAGGAGGGGTTTGTCTCTATGTAAAGTCTTGTCTAAAGTCCACTTTAAGGGAGGATATTAGCGAAGGAAATGAGGATGTCGAGTCCATATGGGTCGAAATTCATGGAGGGAAAAATGGTAACAAAATTCTTATTGGGGTCTGTTACAAACCCCCAAATATAACAGAAATCATGGATAGTCTACTTCTAAAGCAGATAGATGAAGCTGCAACCCATAATGAGGTCCTGGTTATGGGGGACTTTAACTACCCGGATATTAACTGGGAAACAGAAACCTGTGAAACCCATAAAGGCAACAAGTTTCTGCTAATAACCAAGAAAAATTATCTTTCACAATTGGTGCAGAATCCAACCAGAGGAGCAGCACTTTTAGACCTAATACTATCTAATAGACCTGACAGAATAACAAATCTGCAGGTGGTCGGGCATCTAGGAAATAGCGACCACAATATTGTACAGTTTCACCTGTCTTTCACTAGGGGGACTTGTCAGGGAGTCACAAAAACACTGAACTTTAGGAAGGCAAAGTTTGACCAGCTTAGAGATGCCCTTAATCTGGTAGACTGGGACAATATCCTCAGAAATAAGAATACAGATATTAAATGGAAAATGTTTAAGAACATCCTAAATAGGCACTGTAAGCGGTTTATACCTTGTGGGAATAAAAGGACTAGAAATAGGAAAAACCCAATGTGGCTAAACAAAGAAGTAAGACAGGCAATTAACAGTAAAAAGAAAGCATTTGCACTACTAAAGCAGGATGGCACCATTGAAGCCCTAAAAAACTATAGGGAGAAAAATACTTTATCTAAAAACGAAGACTAAGGGGTGATCTTATGTTAATGTATAAATATATGAGGGGACCGTACAAGGACCTTTCTGATGATCTTTTTAATCATAGACCTGAAACCGGGACTAGGGGGCATCCTCTGCGTTTGGAGGAAAAAAGGTTTAAGCATAATAACAGACGTGGATTCTTTACTGTAAGAGCAGTGAGACTATGGAACTCTCTGCCGTATGATGTTGTAATGAGTGATTCATTACTTAAATTTAAGAGGGGACTGGATACCTTTCTGGAAAAGTATAATGTTACAGGGTATATACACTAGATTTCTTGATAGGGCGTTGATCCAGAGAACTAGTCTGATTGCCGTATGTGGAGTCGGGAAGGAATTTTTTTCCCCAATGTGGTGCTTACTCTTTGCCACATGTGGTTTTTTTTGCCTTCCTCTGGATCAACATGTTAGGGCATGTTAGGTTAGGCTATGGGTTGAACTAGATGGACTTATAGTCTTCCTTCAACCTTAATAACTATGTAACTATGAAATGAGTTGTGTTGCAAATCAGAATTCTCATCCGAATTCGAGAAAAAATGTACAGCTTCCAAGCCATGATGGTGTGCAATGCTGGTACACAGTGATTCAACATCGACTGTCACCAGCAATGCCCCCTCTGTAATTTGAGGTCTTACAATTTATGAATCAAATGTAAAGAGTTCCTAAAATAAGATGACAATTTAAGTACAAACGGTTGAAGATAAAAATCAATGTAGGTACAAGCTCTCTCGCCAAGGCCCCCGATGCCCGAGACAATTGGTATTCCAGGGGGGCAAACGTGTTGTGAGTTCTGTTTTTGGGCTCCCTCTGGTGGTTACTGATGGTACTGGGTGACTTGTCTTTCCTGGGTTTCTGGGTTCCACCTGTTCCATCAGCATATGGGAGTTTCCTATTTAACCTGGCTTTGCTGGCATTTCCTCGCCGGTTATCAATGTATCCAGTGTGTCTTGTTACCTCTGCTCCCTGCTCCTAGAACCTTCTGGTCAAGCTAAGTTTGGATTTTCCTGTTTTGGTGTTTTGCTTTATTTGGTTTTTAGTCCAGCCTGCAGATATGTGTTTCTTGCTGCTGGTTTCTCTAGTGGGCTGAAATTGCTCCTCATGTACCATGAGTTGGCACATGAGTTCAAGTAATTTCAGGATGGTTTTTTGAAGGGTTTTTCGCTGACCGCGCAGTTCACTTTTGTATCCTCTGCTATCTAGCTTTAGCGGGCCTCATTTTGCTGAAACTGTTTTCATACTGCGTATGTGCTTTCCTCTCATTTCACCGTCATTATATGTGGGGGGCTGCTATTTCTGTGGGGGATTTCTCTGGAGGCAAGAGAGGTCTGTGTTTCTTCTAATAGGGGAAGTTAGATCTTCGGCTGGAGCGAGACGTCTAGGATCATCGTAGGCACGTTCCCCGGCTACTTTTATTTGTGTGTTAGGTTCAGGGTCGCGGTCAGCTCAGGTTCCATCGCCCTAGAGCTTGTTTGTATCTGTGCTTGTCCTTTAGTGATCCCCTGCCATTGGGATCATGACAGTATAACCGGCCCACAAAGTGTTAATTGTATTGGCTGAAGTAGGAGGATAAGTAGTCTGAGGAAGTTTTTTTTTTTTTTTTTTTTTCTCTTTCCCTCAGAGTTTGCTGCCTAGCCTTATTGCAGCGTGGCTACTTCCTCCTCCTCTTAATCTTTGAATGGCTCTGATCCCAGCTGTTTATCATGGACGTCCAGAGTTTGGCTTCCAGCCTGAATAATCTTGCCACTAAGGTTCAAAATATACAGGATTTTGTTGTACATGCTCCTATGTCTGAACCTAGAATTCCTGTCCCAGAGTTTTTTTCTGGAGATAGATCTCGTTTTCTGAATTTTAGGAACAATTGCAAGTTGTTTCTTTCTTTGAAATCTCGCTCCTCTGGAGACCCTGCTCAGCAAGTCAAGATAATTATATCTTTCCTGCGGGGTGACCCTCAGGATTGGGCATTTGCATTGGCACCAGGGGACCCTGCGTTGCTTAATGCGGATGCGTTTTTTCTGGCATTAGGTTTGCTCTATGAGGAACCTAACCAATAGATTCAGGCTGAAAAAGCTTTGTTGGCCCTCTCTCAGGGGCAAGATGAAGCAGAAATTTATTGTCAAAAATTTCGGAAGTGGTCGGTACTTACTCAGTGGAATGAGTGCGCTCTGGCTGCAAAGTTTAGAGATGGCCTTTCTGAGGCCATTAAAGATGTTATGGTGGGGTTCCCTGCGCCTGCTGGTCTGAATGAGTCTATGACTATGGCTGTTCAGATTGATCGGCGTTTACGGGAGCGCAAACCTGTACATCATTTGGCGGTGTCGTCTGAACCGTCACCTGAGATAATGCAATGTGATAGAATTCAGTCCAGAAGTGAACGGCAAAAGTATAGGCAGAAAAAAGGGTTGTGCTTTTATTGTGGTGATTCAGCTCATGTTATATCAGCATGCTCTAAACGCACAAAAAAGGTTGATAAGTCTGTTGCCATTAGTACTCTACAGTCTAAGTTCATTCTGTCTGTGACTCTGATTTGTTCATTATCATCCATTTCCGTCGATGCCTATGTGGATTCAGGCGCTGCCCTGAGTCTTATGGATTGGTCATTTGCCAATCGCTGTGGGTTTAGTCTGGAGCCTCTGGAAGTCCCTATTCCTTTGAAGGGAATTGACTCTACACCTTTGGCTATGAATAAACCTCAGTACTGGACACAAGTGACCATGCGTATGACTCCCGTTCACCAGGAGGTGATTCGCTTCCTGGTACTGTATAATTTGCATGATGTTCTAGTACTTGGTCTGCCATGGTTACAAACTCATAATCCAGTCCTTGACTGGAAATCAATGTCTGTGTTAAGCTGGGGTTGTCAGGGGGTTCATGATGATGCACCTCCGATTTCTATCGCTTCATCTACTCCTTCTGAGATTCCTGTGTTTTTGTCTGACTATCGGGATGTTTTTGAGGAGCCTAAGCTCAGTTCGCTTCCTCCTCACAGGGATTGCGATTGTGCTATAAATTTAATTCCAGGCAGTAAATTTCCTAAAGGTCGTTTGTTCAATCTGTCAGTGCCAGAGCATACTGCTATGCGGGATTATGTTAAGGAGTCCTTGGAAAAGGGACATATCCGTCCATCTTTGTCCCCTTTGGGAGCAGGTTTTTTTTTCGTGGCCAAAAAAGATGGTTCCTTGAGGCCTTGTATAGATTATCGTCTTTTGAATAAGATTACCGTAAAATATCAGTATCCTTTGCCATTGTTGACTGATTTGTTTGCTCGCATTAAGGGGGCTAAATGGTTCACTAAGATTGATCTTCGGGGTGCGTATAATCTTATACGAATAAAGCAAGGTGATGAGTGGAAAACCGCATTTAATACGCCTGAGGGCCATTTTGAGTATTTGGTTATGCCTTTTGGACTTTCTAATGCTCCTTCAGTCTTCCAGTCCTTTATGCACGATATTTTCCGTGAATATCTGGATAAATTTATGATTGTGTATTTGGATGATATTTTGGTTTTTTCTGATGACTGGGAGTCTCATGTTCAGCAGGTCAGGAAGGTGTTTCAGGTCCTGCGGGCCAATTCCTTGTTTGTAAAAGGCTCAAAGTGTCTCTTTGGAGTCCAGAAGATTTCTTTCTTGGGGTATATTTTTTCCCCTTCTACTATTGAGATGGATCCCGTCAAGGTTCAGGCTATTTGTGACTGGACGCAGCCTACATCTCTTAAGAGTCTACAGAAGTTCTTGGGCTTTGCTAATTTCTATCGTCGTTTTATAACTAATTTTTCTAGTGTTGTTAAGCCTTTGACGGATTTGACTAAGAAGGGTGCTGATGTTGCTAATTGGTCTCCTGCGGCTGTGGAGGCCTTTCAGGAACTTAAGCGCCGGTTTTCTTCTGCTCCTGTGTTGCGTCAGCCAGATGTTTCGCTCCCTTTTCAGGTTGAGGTTGATGCTTCCGAGATTGGAGCGGGGGCGGTTTTGTCACAGAGAAGCTCCGATGGCTCAGTGATGAAGCCATGCGCGTTTTTTTCTAGAAAGTTTTCGCCGGCTGAGCGGAATTATGTTGGTAATCGGGAACTTTTGGCCATGAAGTGGGCATTTGAGGAGTGGCGTCATTGGCTAGAGGGTGCTAGACATCGTGTGGTGGTCTTGACTGATCACAAAAATTTGATTTACCTTGAGTCTGCCAGGCGTCTGAATCCTAGACAGGCTCGTTGGTCACTGTTTTTCTCCCGTTTCGATTTTGTGGTTTCATACCTGCCAGGTTCAAAGAATGTGAAGGCGGATGCTCTTTCTAGGAGTTTTGTGCCTGACTCCCTTGGAAATTCTGAGCCCTCTGGTATCCTTAGGGATGGGGTGATTTTGTCTGCTGTCTCCCCAGACTTGCGACGTGCTTTGCAGGAGTTTCAGGCGGGTAAACCTGATCGTTGTCCGCCTGAGAGACTGTTTGTTCCAGATAATTGGACCAGTAGAGTCATCTCCGAGGTCCATTCTTCTGCGTTGGCAGGTCATCCTGGAATATTTGGTACTAGAGACTTGGTGGCCAGGTCTTTTTGGTGGCCTTCCTTGTCGAGGGATGTGCGTTCTTTTGTGCAGTCTTGTGAGGTTTGTGCTCGGGCTAAGCCTTGCTGTTCTCGGGCCAGTGGATTGTTGTCACCTTTGCCTATCCCGAAGAGGCCTTGGACGCACATTTCCATGGACTTTATTTCGGATCTCCCTGTCTCTCAAAAAATGTCCGTCATCTGGGTTGTGTGTGATCGCTTTTCTAAAATGGTTCATCTGGTACCCTTGCCTAAGTTGCCTTCCTCCTCTGAGTTGGTCCCTCTGTTTTTTCAGAATGTGGTTCGTTTGCATGGGATTCCTGAGAACATCGTTTCTGACAGGGGATCCCAGTTTGTGTCTAGATTTTGGCGGACGTTCTGTGCTAAGATGGGCATTGATTTGTCCTTTTCGTCTGCATTCCATCCTCAGACGAATGGCCAGACTGAACGAACTAATCAGACCTTGGAAACTTATTTAAGGTGTTTTGTTTCTGCTGATCAGGATGACTGGGTTACCTTTTTGCCGTTGGCCGAGTTTGCCCTTAATAATCGGGCTAGTTCTGCTACCTTGGTTTCTCCTTTCTTTTGTAATTCGGGGTTTCATCCTCGTTTTTCCTCTGGTCAGGTGGAACCTTCTGATTGTCCTGGAGTGGACATGGTGGTGGATAGGTTGCATCGGATTTGGAGTCATGTGGTGGACAATTTGAAGTTGTCCCAGGAGAAGGCTCAGCAGTTTGCTAATCGCCGTCGCCGCGTGGGTCCTCGACTTCTTGTTGGTGACTTGGTGTGGTTGTCTTCTCGTTTTGTTCCTATGAAGGTCTCTTCTCCTAAGTTCAAGCCTCGGTTCATCGGTCCCTATAGGATCTTGGAAATTCTTAACCCTGTGTCGTTTCGTTTGGATCTCCCGGCATCGTTTGCTATTCATAATGTGTTTCATCGGTCGTTGTTGCGGAAGTATGAGGTACCTGTTGTTCCTTCGCTTGAGCCTCCTGCTCCAGTGCTGGTGGAGGGAGAATTGGAGTATGTTGTGGAGAAGATCTTGGATTCTCGTGTTTCCAGACGGAAACTCCAGTATTTGGTCAAGTGGAAGGGTTATGGTCAGGAGGATAATTCTTGGGTGGTTGCCTCGGATGTTCATGCTGATGATTTGGTTCGTGCTTTTCATAGGGCTCATCCTGGTCGCCCTGGTGGTTCTCGTGAGGGTTCGGTGACCCCTCCTCAAGGGGGGGGTACTGTTGTGAGTTCTGTTTTTGGGCTCCCTCTGGTGGTTACTGATGGTACTGGGTGACTTGTCTTTCCTGGGTTTCTGGGTTCCACCTGTTCCATCAGCATATGGGAGTTTCCTATTTAACCTGGCTTTGCTGGCATTTCCTCGCCGGTTATCAATGTATCCAGTGTGTCTTGTTACCTCTGCTCCCTGCTCCTAGAACCTTCTGGTCAAGCTAAGTTTGGATTTTCCTGTTTTGGTGTTTTGCTTTATTTGGTTTTTAGTCCAGCCTGCAGATATGTGTTTCTTGCTGCTGGTTGCTCTAGTGGGCTGAAATTGCTCCTCATGTACCATGAGTTGGCACATGAGTTCAAGTAATTTCAGGATGGTTTTTTGAAGGGTTTTTCGCTGACCGCGCAGTTCACTTTTGTATCCTCTGCTATCTAGCTTTAGCGGGCCTCATTTTGCTGAAACTGTTTTCATACTGCGTATGTGCTTTCCTCTCATTTCACCGTCATTATATGTGGGGGGCTGCTATTTCTGTGGGGGATTTCTCTGGAGGCAAGAGAGGTCTGTGTTTCTTCTAATAGGGGAAGTTAGATCTTCGGCTGGAGCGAGACGTCTAGGATCATCGTAGGCACGTTCCCCGGCTACTTTTATTTGTGTGTTAGGTTCAGGGTCGCGGTCAGCTCAGGTTCCATCGCCCTAGAGCTTGTTTGTATCTGTGCTTGTCCTTTAGTGATCCCCTGCCATTGGGATCATGACACAAACGAGGCTCTTGTGTACCTTCGGTAAAAGATAAAAAGTCAGTATGACGGGCTGCTTCACAAACATGTAATCCTTCTCTTGTTTATTAATGATACCTTCCGTGAGGGCGACATTCAAAAGTCGCTCAAATTTGTTATTAAAAATCAAAGTGGGATCGGAAGGTAATTTGGAATAATTGTGAGCATTATTCAGATGTTTGAAAACCTTGCCCGTATACATATGGACCGGCCACAGAACCACATTGCCCCCTTATCAGCCTGCTTTATAACAAACTCCTTGTTAGATTTCAAATCAGAAAGAGCCCTCCTCTTTTCCATTGATAAATTTTGAGCTCTCGTATGATTCACAGGTAAAGTCTGGATTTCATATTTCATAACGTCAAAAAATGTTTTTACTGAAGGTAATAAAGATAAAGGTTGGGAAGTGGTAGATGGTGACCTATGAGGGAAAGGTTTCCTACCTGTCAGTACGTCATTTTCTAATAGTATGTCAAGTAAATCCGAAAAAACTGTCTATCAAGGGCAGAGGAAGAATCAGGGAGCAGATCTGGTTTATTGTGTAATGCCCGTAAAACAATTTTCCTGCAAAAAAGATATAAATCCTTAATGATAGTAAATTTATCAGTCACATACATTGGTGAAAAAGTAATGCCCCTTTGTAAGACTGATCTTTCAGGTTGTGTGAGAACATGTGATGAAAGATTAATTATTTGTAGTTGGTCTCCAACCAGATCTACCGACCAGTTTTCTTCCTCTGTCCCCGGGCAATGAAGGGGTGACGCTGTCTGGTGTTTTGCCCTTCTTCTGCCACGCCTGGTCCTCCGTCCGTGTCGCTTGTATCTGTGGCTAAAAAAACACTAATGCTGTGTTCTGTGGTAGTTCTAGGGACAATACTGGGTGAGACAAATCTACCATTGCCCCTGGGCTTCCACTTAAATGCCACACCCCGCTCATAGTCCTGTCTATCACATTGAAGTTTTTTGTTTTTGCCTTCAATTATTTCTTTCTCATACTTCGTGATAATCTCTTTTAATTTAGCTTGAAAAGGTTGTATTTGTGTAGTCAAATCAAAGCTTAAAAGTTGCATCTCCAAATCCTTGATTTTAAGCTTAAGTGATGTCAAAAAGTCATTATTATGCTGTAACAAAAGATTAATCATGATTTTAGAACACTGTACCAAACCAGTTTCCCACGTGGCTTTGAATGTTGGAGTAACTTCCCAAGCAGGGAATATTTGGACACGCAGACCACGTGGAAAAATTGAAGCCTTCAGGTATTCCTCCAGGCAGCGTATGTTCCACCAAACTCTGGTAATAGATCTATGTGTCTCAATCAATTCTTTTGTCAATTTATCAAAATCTGTATTCTCCACTTTCACTGTATCGAATAACGCCTGTCCAACATTACTATTCCAGGCAGCCTCTCTGGCATTCAGATCAAAAGCCATGGTAAATAAAGCTACTATAAGAAAAACATAAGAAAAATGTATAAATAATAAATATTAAATAGTTCATATATCATACAAATAGTGTGCCACCACCAAGAACCCAAAAGCTGGGAAAGAGAAACTTTATATTGCGTGTAGAAACATCACAGGCACAACTACATTTGTATAGGCGGATGGAAGTAGGGACTACCGGATTGCATGCGATATTTCATGTAGCACCAGCTATGTTGTATACTACGCTCTGTGTACATGCAACTTGATCTATGTGGGTTTTACCTACCGTGAGATCCATATTAGGGTAAGGGGACATGTCAGGAAAATCAGGGTAGCCTAGGACGTCACTGATGTCTCTGACCTCAAGACTATCCCGCGGCATTTCAAGCTGTTCAACAATTGTGACTCAGATACACTCAAAGTGCTGGGCATAGATAGGGTACACTTTGGGATCGGAGGTGGTGACATCAAAAAAATCTTGAAGATACTGTGGATTCTGTCTGGCCTGTGATCCGGTGGTGTCCGTCTTTTTAGGCGTGCACAAAAGCGTGGTCCGCCACAGTTTTGTGCACTTCTGAAAAGGACACCGCTGAACACAGTCTTCCTGCCGAAGCGTTTTGTTTTTTCATTCAGTATGTGTTGGTATTCATTATGCAAACTATAAGGCTGGGTTCACACTGCGTTAGCAGCAGCCCGTTCAGCAC
Source organism: Ranitomeya imitator (assembly GCF_032444005.1). Classification (NCBI taxonomy): domain Eukaryota; kingdom Metazoa; phylum Chordata; class Amphibia; order Anura; family Dendrobatidae; genus Ranitomeya; species Ranitomeya imitator. Next base: position 421,854,904 of record NC_091285.1, on the reverse strand, counting down.
ATACGCTAACGGGCTGCTGTAACGCAAGTGCGGACATTTGCATCACGCTAGCGCAGATAGAGCACCTGCTAGCTCTATCTGCGCTAGCAGTGACGGACCCGGAAACGCTGAAGCCCACGTCTCAGGGTCCGTCACTCAATGACGGCACATCCCTAGCGCACGCCCATTGTGGGCGTGCGCTAGCAATGCATCCGACATTGCTTTCAATGGCGGCGTTAACGGACTACGTTACACCGCGTTATGCCGCGGTGTAACGTAGTCCATTTAGCGGACCACCATAACGCAGTATGACCTAGCCTAAGGAAGGTCACTGAGGAATCAGTGACCTGTCAGCAGTCTGCATTATGAATGTATAATCAGAGCACCACATACACCAATCCCACCTTAGGGCACGAGAATCTCATTAACACATAACTGAAAATAAAGATTAAGAAACAACCGCAAGACGGATTTCATCCACTGGGGTATCATTTTAATCAGTATCATGCACCGAGCTGACAGGGTGTGTAGGTTACTATGCAAAATCCTGCTGACAGGTTTCCTTAAATTCAAAAGTCAACATATGGATAGCAGCCTATTCTTTCTGGCTTGCTAAAAATAGTCATCTGGTTAATAAAGATACAATGATGTGTCTCCACTCTACCCCTTCATAGAATTAATGTATAGGTGTAATTAGCATCTGTATCCCAGAGGTGTTTAACATAATTTTATAGTATTTGTCCAAGAAATTGAAATATTTGTTTTCATACTACTGTAATGCTAAACATGTGAATATTAATTGCCATTTAGGCAAACTGTGGGGCTCAGCAGGGATGAGGGCAGTTGAGAGTGCAGATTGCGCTTGATTTTTTTTTTATGGGGTAGACATGTCGCTTTTCCAGAGGCTTTATGCTACCAGTCACATGGAAACCACCTGTATTTATGTTAACAGATGATGGACCAGAGTGGAGGCTGGTTTTTAGTGGGTTGAGATGAAGTTTTTATTGGCATTTTAGGGTATATCAAATTTCAGATGACTTTTAAGAATAGGTTGACATTTATTGGGGTTTACATAGAAATATCCAAAGTAAGTTATTTAAACGGAAGCCCTGACAGATCCGTTCATTGTAATGAGACAGATTAAAACAAATGGGACTTCCATATAGCTTTTATTCGGTAGTTTCCATCTTTTTAGAAGTGCACAAAACTTAGTCGACTGCGCTTTTGTGCATGCCTAAAGATTGTAGATAGTACATCGCCACAACTGAGGCAATATGGAGTCCAGAATGTCTCCGTCGTCATTTGAGTGAGTGGTTCCATTGGGGGTCTTGTCTGTCGGATATTTCAACAGAAACCATAGGATAGATCACAGGATAAATGTGAACCCGTAGTACCACTAGCCACTACTTATGGAAAATCCATGAGGCTGGGTAGTCAACAGGTCCAGGGTCAGATACCTAGAGGACTCGTCATAAATAAAGGGGTAAGACAAATGCATAATCATGTGACACTTCGAGGTCTGAATTCCGGGAAGGTAGCAAATCAAGACAAGAGGGCAAGGTAAACAAATTGTAAAAGGCAAGGTCCAAGGTCAGGCAACAAAGATCAAATACAGGAACACAGAGAGCAGAGCAAATGCACAACATTTCTGCAAGCTACAACTGGCACTAGTTGGAGGCAGAGAGCCAGTTAAATACCCAGGTAATAACTCGAATAGCAGACACATGGGGAAAGCCCTGGCGAACCCTGGCACTGATTGGACGGCTGAACTATCACTCAGCACACTGACATTTGAGCATACCCCAGCTTCTGCTTGGATGGCTGAGCTGTGCATCATCATACAGAACTCCCTTGTCCTAGATTGGGCAGCTGAGCTGTCACCCTTTGCTTCCAGGCACACTGACAGACAGAATCATGACAGAACCTAGCTATATTGCAATTGTTTTGAGCCGGAATCAACAAATCAGCAGCATTTCAAGTGTCACTATTCTTCCTGAGTGTCTGGATGGAGTGAATGATAGTTCTTCTGCCAATGTAGGAATGGGGCATGCTGAGCTGTTTGTATGGTGATGGAGTGACAGTTTAGCTGTGCAATCAGGACCAAGGTGTGTCGGGCCTCATCCATGTGTCTCTTGTTCAGATTAATTTCCTGGCTATTTAACAGCTCTCTGTCTTTGATTGCTGCCATTTGTAGCTTTGCTCATGAGGTGTGTGATTGCTCTGTGCGCCTTGTCTGGTATTCTGATACTTGTTGCTCAACCTAGCATTTATTTTGATCATTCATATGCCTAGCCGTTTTGACGTGATCCTCTGCCTTCTTGGAATATTGACCTCAGACTGCTTCCTGACTACACCTTCAACTAAGCCCTCTGTCTATGATGTACTCTCTTGACTTTTTTCCTCAGACCTATTGACTACCCAGCCTCACGGCTTATCCATGAGTAGTGACTAGAATCACATAAACTTTTGATCTTATTTTTGTACGTGTTTCATCGTGTGACATAAGTGATAAGTCAGCTTTATTCTTCAGGTTAGTATAATAACAGTAATTTTACATATTAAAAACGCTTTTTTGCAAAAGAAAAAAAAAATTTGTATTGACATTTTGAGAGCTATAATTTTTCTATTTTCTACCGACTGAGCTGTATGAAGGCTTCTTTTTTGTGGGATGAGTTGAAATTTTATTTATGCCATTTTGGGGTACATGACATTTTGTAATTGCTTTCTATTATGAGTTTTGAGAGGCAGAATAATTAAGTCAGTATGATTACAGTGATACCAGAGATATGTAGACTTTTTATGTTTTCCTACTGTTGCACACTAAGAGAATTTTTGTGAAAAGAAACATAACTCTGCCTATTTTTTTACTGTAGAGGTTTAATGTTACAGTTTTATATCTTAGATCATTTCAGAGACAGCAATACCAAATATTCATACTTTTTTATTTTTGTTTTTACCAAAAAATGTGTATTATAGGCGAAACGTTTTTTGTGATTTTCCAATTATTTATATTGCCTTTTTCTTTGTCCTTACTTAGTCCCTTGATAGAATTTGAACCTTTGCTAGTATGATCATTTGTGCAATACTCTGCAACACTTACAGTTTGGAAAATAAGTATTTGATACACTGCCGATTTTGCAATGGGCTGATTCTTGACCATTCTCAGAATCATACTTACCGCACGAGGCGAGATCTTGCATGGAACACTACACCGAGGAAAATTGACAATCATGTTGTGTTTCTTCCCTTTTCCTAATAATTAAGCCAACAGTTGTTGCCTTCTTACCAAGCTGCTTGCCTATTGTCCTGTAGCCCATCTCAGCCTTGTGCAGGTCTACAATTTTGTCACTGGTGTCCTTATTCAGCTCTTTGGTCTTGGATATTGTGGAGAGGTTGGAGTGTGATTGATAGAGTGTGTGGACAGATGTCTTTTATACAGTTAACAAGTTCAAACAGGGGCAATTAATACAGATAATGCGGGCAGAGTAGGAGGGCTTCATAAAGAAAAACTATCATGTTTGTGAGAGCCAGAATTCTTGCTGGTTGGTAGGTGATCATATACTTATTTCATGCAATAAAAAGCAATTTAATTATTTAAAAAGTATACAATGTGATCGGGTTTTTATTTTTAGATTCTGTCTTTCACAGTTGAAGTGTAGCTATGATAAAAATTACAGACTATTCTTTGTAGGTGGGAAAACTTGCAAAATCGGCAGTGTATCAAATACTTATACTCTGCAATGTAATCAGTGGGGAAAATAGCACCTAACAATCGTACACTGACAGGACGCCTATTACACCCTGTTTATGGCAAGGCCTACCATGCCACATATCTGGCAGACCCAGTGGTCCTTATTTGAACCACTGGCTACCCACGATTGAGTAATAAGAGGAAAACATCACTTAGGCTAGGTTCACATTTGCGGTTGAGTCCGCAAACGCATGCAAAAATGCATGCTAATACAGCGTTTTTTAACCACATCAGCTTACGCATGATGGCAAAAAAATGCTGCCTTTGCATGTGTTTTTGCATGCGTTTACTAGGAAAATGATTTTCCAGGAGAATTTCCTTAACACAAGCCATGCCCAATGGGGGAGTCTCATGGGATTTCTGTGTATAGACTTGTGCAGATGAAATCCTCAGATTTTGCTCCTGTATCAAGCGTTAAGATGGATCTTCACATGGAGCGTTTCTATCGAAATCTGGATTTGGATGTCAACTTGTTTCTTGCCTTTGCATTTGCTTGTGACCAAGAATGGAAAAGAGAAAGATGGAGAAGACGCTTTGGGCAACAACCCATTGTTGAAGTACGGGAGAGCCGTGGAGCCTACCAGTCCTTATTCAATGAGCTCCGTGAAAACCCGGAGAAATATTGAGTACACAAGGATGTCTCAGGAGAGCTTCAGGGATTTGCTGCTTCGCGTACAAGGAGCCATCAGCAGGCAGGACACCCAGCTCCGTAGAGTGATTCCTGCTGAGGAACGTCTGCTGGTGGCACTAAGGTGTTATGACCTGGTGGTCAGGACAATAATGGACCTGGTGGTTAAGAGCACACGGAATGACCTGATAGTTACTGATAATAAGGACGAGCTCTGGGACGTGGGAACTCTGCTGACCGCAATCCCTAAACCTATCAAACACACTAGAAATAGCCGTGGATTGCGCCTAACGCTCCCTATGCAACTCGGCACAGCCTAAGAAACTAGCTAGCCCTGAAGATAGAAAAATAAAGCCTACCTTGCCTCAGAGAAATTCCCCAAAGGAAAAGGCAGCCCCCCACATATAATGACTGTGAGTAAAGATGAAAATACAAACACAGAGATGAAATAGATTTAGCAAAGTGAGGCCTGACTTACTGAACAGACCGAGGATAGGAAAGGTTACTTTGCGGTCAGCACAAAAACCTACAAAAAGACCACGCAGAGGGCGCAAAAAGACCCTCCGCACCGACTCACGGTGCGGAGGCGCTCCCTCTGCGTCCCAGAGCTTCCAGCAAGCAAGACAACAAATTAAATAGCAAGCTGGACAGAAAAATAGCAAACCAAAGAAATACAAGCTGGATCTTAGCTTCTGATGGGAAGACAGGTCACAAGAATGATCCAGGAGTGAACAGACCAATACTGGAACATTGATAGGTGACATGGAGCACAGATCTAAGTGGAGTTAAAGAGAGCAGCAGCTAACGAATTAACCTAGTCACCTGTGAAACTCAGAAACACCCACCAGAGGAAGTCCATGGACAGAACCAGCCGAAGTACCATTCATGACCACAGGAGGGAGCCCGACAACAGAATTCACAACAGTACCCCCCCCCCCTTGAGGAGGGGTCACCGAACCCTCACCAGAGCCCCCAGGCCGACCAGGATGAGCCAAATGAAAGGCACGAACCAGATCGGCAGCATGAACATCAGAGGCAAAAACCAAGGAATTATCTTCCTGACCATAACCCTTCCACTTGACCAGGTACTGGAGTTTCCGTCTCGAAACACGAGAATCCAAAATCTTCTCCACCACATACTCCAACTCCCCCTCAACTAACACCGGAGCAGGAGGATCAACGGATGGAACCACAGGCGCCACGTATCTCCGCAATAACAACCTATGGAACACATTATGGATGGCAAAAGAAGCAGGAAGGGCCAAACGAAATGACACAGGATTGATAACCTCAGAAATCTTATACGGACCAATGAAACGAGGCTTAAACTTAGGAGAGGAAACCTTCATAGGAACATAACGAGACGACAACCAAACCAAATCCCCAACACGAAGTCGGGGACCCACACAGCGCCGGCGGTTAGCGAAACGTTGAGCCTTCTCCTGGGACAATGTCAAATTGTCCACCACATGAGTCCAAATCTGCTGCAACCTATCCACCACAGTATCTACACCAGGACAGTCTGAAGACTCAACCTGCCCTGAAGAGAAACGAGGATGGAAACCAGAATTGCAGAAAAACGGCGAAACCAAAGTAGCCGAGCTGGCCCGATTATTAAGGGCGAACTCAGCCAACGGCAAAAAGGACACCCAATCATCCTGATCAGCAGAAACAAAGCATCTCAGATATGTTTCCAAAGTTTGATTAGTTCGTTCGGTTTGGCCATTTGTCTGAGGATGGAAAGCCGAGGAAAAAGACAAATCAATGCCCATCCTAGCACAAAAGGATCGCCAAAATGCATGCTGGAAAAAATAATGGCACCAAATCAGAGGAGGAAGGCAATTTAGACAAAGGTACCAAATGGACCATCTTAGAAAAGCGATCACAAACCACCCAAATGACCCACATCTTTTGAGAGACGGGGAGGTCCAAAATAAAATCCATAGAAATATGCGTCCAGGGCCTCTTCGGGACCGGCAAGGGCAAAAGCAACCCACTGGCACGAGAACAGCAGGGCTTAGCCCGAGCACAAGTCCCACAGGACTGCACAAAAGAACGCACATCCCGAGACAAAGACGGCCACCAGAAGGATCTAGCCACCAAATCTCTGGTACCAAAGATTCCAGGATGCCCAGCCAACACTGAACAATGAATCTCAGAGATAACTCTACTAGTCCATCTATCAGGGACAAACAGTTTCTCCGCTGGGCAACGGTCAGGTCTATCAGCCTGAAATGTTTGCAGCACCCGCCGCAAATCAGGGGAGATGGCAGACAAAATTACCCCCTCTTTGAGAATACCCGCTGGCTCAGGAACACCCGGAGAAACAGGCACAAAACTCCTTGACAGGGCATAAGCCTTCACATTCTTAGAGCCCGGAAGGTACGAAACCACAAAATCAAAACGGGAGAAAAATAATGACCATCGAGCCTGTCTCGGATTCAACCGTTTGGCAGACTCAAGATAAGTCAAATTCTTGTGATCTGTCAAGACCACCACGCGATGCTTGGCTCCTTCCAGCCAATGACGCCACTCCTCGAATGCCCACTTCATGGCCAACAATTCACGATTACCAACATCATAGTTACGCTCAGCAGGCGAAAACTTTCTAGAAAAGAAAGCACATGGCTTCATCACCGAGCCCTCAGAACTTCTTTGCGACAAAACAGCCCCTGCTCCAATCTCAGAAGCATCAACCTCAACCTGAAACGGAAGCGAAACATCTGGCTGGCACAACACAGGGGCAGAAGAAAAACGACGCTTCAACTCCTGAAAAGCCTCTACAGCCGCAGAAGACCAATTGACCACATCAGCACCCTTTTTGGTCAAATCAGTCAACGGTTTAGCAACAGTAGAAAAATTAGCGATGAAGCGCCAATAAAAATTAGCAAAGCCCAGGAACTTTTGCAGGCTCTTCACAGATGTCGGCTGAGTCCAATCGTAAATGGCCTGGACTTTAACAGGGTCCATCTCGATAGTAGAAGGGGAAAAAATGAACCCCAAAAATGAAACCTTCTGAACTCCAAAGAGACACTTTGACCCCTTCACAAACAAGGAATTCTGTTGTGAATTCTGTGGCTGAGTTCACTTCTGTGGTCACAAGTGGTATTGCAGTCTCTGGGCTTCCTCCCTCAGGTGTTTTGGTGAGCTCGTTGGCTGCCTTGCTATTTAGCTCCACCTGAGTCTGTCTTCCTTGCTCCTTGTCAATGTTCCAGTGTTGGATCTGAGCTACTGCATCTTTCCTTGGGCCTGCTGCTCTGCTAGATAAGTGCTTCTAGTTTGTTTTCTGTTTTTTCTGTCCAGCTTGCTGTTAACTTTTGCTGGAAGCTCTGAGAAGCAAAGGGGTGCACCGCCGTGCTGTTAGTTCGGCACGGTGGGTCTTTTTGCCCCTTTGCGTGGTTTTCGTTTTAGGGTTTTTTGTAGACTGCATAGTTCTCTTTGCTATCCTCGCTCTGTCTAGAATATCGGGCCTCACTTTGCTGAATCTATTTCATTCCTACGTTTGTCTTTTCATCTTGCTAACAGTCATTATATGTGGGGGGCTGCCTATTCCTTTGGGGTATTTCTCTGAGGTAAGTCAGGCTTGTATTTCTATCTTCAGGCTAGTCAGCTCCTCAGGCAGTGCCGAGTTGCATAGGTAGTTTTAGGCGCAATCCACTGCTGCTTATAGTTGTGTGAGGATAGATCAGGTACTGCAGTCTACAGAGATTCCACGTCTCAGAGCTTGTCCTATTGTTTTTGGTTATTGCCAGATCTCTGTATGTGCGCTGATTACTGCACGCTGTGTTGCCTGATTGCCAGCCATAACAGTACAAGGAGCCACACCAATGATTCCCAATAGAGGGAAAAAAGAAATCCTGACATCATTTTTTTTTCTTAGCTCTGTCTTCAGTCTTTTTTTTCCCCTAGACATTAGAGTGCTTCAGGACACAGCTGTGGACATGGATATTCAGGCTCTGTGCTCCTCAATGGATAATCTCGTAAATGTACAAAAGATTCAAGATACTATTGATCAGAAATCGATGCTAGAACCAAGAATTCCGATTCCTGATTTGTTTTTTGGTGACAGAACTAAGTTCCTGAGCTTCAGAAATAATTGTAAGCTATTTTTGGCCTTGAAACCTCATTCTTCTGGTAATCCTATTCAACAGGTTTTGATTATTATTTCTTTTTTGCGCGGCGACCCACAGGACCGGGCGTTTTCTCTTGCGCCAGGAGACCCTGCATTGAGTAGTGTCGATGCGTTTTTCCTGGCGCTCGGATTGCTTTACGATGAGCCTAATTCAGTGGATCAGGCTGAGAAAAATCTGCTGGCTTTATGCCAGGGTCAGGATGATATAGAAGTATATTGTCAGAAATTTAGAAAGTGGTCAGTACTCACTCTGTGGAATGAATCTGCACTAGCGGCTTTGTTCAGAAAGGGTCTCTCTGAAGCTCTTAAGGATGTAATGGTGGGATTTCCTATGCCTGCTGGTTTGAATGAGTCCATGTCCTTGGCCATTCAGATCGGTCGTCGCTTGCGCGAGCGTAAATCTGTGCACCATCTGGCGGTATTGTCTGAGAGTAAACCTGAGCCTATGCAGTGCGACAGGACTATGACTAAAGTAGAACGGCAAGAACACAGACGTCTGAACAGACTGTGTTTCTATTGTGGTGATTCTACTCATGCTATTTCTAATTGTCCTAAACGCACTAGGCGGTTCGATAGCTCTGCCGTTATTGGTACTGTACAGTCCAAATTCCTTTTGTCCATTACCTTAATGTGCTCTTTGTCATCGTATTCTGTCATGGCGTTTGTGGATTCAGGCGCTGCCCTGAATCTGATGGATTTGGATTATGCTAAACGTTGTGGATTTTTCTTGGAGCCTTTGCGGTGTCCTATTCCGTTGAGAGGAATTGATGCTACACCTTTGGCCAAGAATAAGCCTCAGTACTGGGCCCAGCTGACCATGTGCATGGCTCCTGCACATCAGGAAGTTATTCGCTTTCTGGTACTGCATAATTTGCATGATGTGGTCGTGTTGGGGTTGCCATGGCTACAAACCCATAATCCAGTATTAGATTGGAACTCTATGTCGGTAACCAGCTGGGGTTGTCAGGGAGTACATGGTGATGTTCCATTTTTGTCTATTTCGTCATCCATTCCTTCTGACATCCCAGAGTTCTTGTCGGACTTTCAGGATGTATTTGAAGAGTCCAAGTCTGATGCCCTACCTCCGCATAGGAATTGTGATTGTGCTATCGATTTGATTCCTGGTAGTAAATTCCCTAAGGGTCGTTTATTTAATTTGTCCGTACCTGAACACACCGCTATGCGCAGTTATGTGAAGGAGTCCCTGGAGAAGGGACATATTCGCCCATCGTCGTCACCATTGGGAGCAGGGTTCTTTTTTGTAGCCAAGAAGGATGGTTCGCTAAGACCGTGTATTGATTACCGCCTTCTTAATAAGATCACTGTTAAGTTTCAGTATCCCTTGCCATTGATTTCTGACTTGTTTGCTCGGATTAAGGGGGCTAGTTGGTTCACCAAGATAGATCTTCGTGGTGCGTATAATCTGGTGAGAATCAGGCAAGGAGATGAATGGAAAACGGCATTTAATACGCCCGAGGGTCATTTTGAGTATCTGGTGATGCCGTTTGGACTTGCCAATGCTCCATCTGTTTTTCAGTCTTTTATGCATGACATTTTCCGTGAGTATCTGGATAAATTCTTGATTGTTTAATTGGATGACATTTTGATCTTCTCTGATGATTGGGAGTCTCATGTGAAGCAAGTCAGAATGGTTTTCCAGGTACTGCGTGCTAATTCCTTGTTCGTGAAGGGATCAAAGTGTCTCTTCGGTGTGCAGAAAGTTTCATTTTTGGGGTTCATCTTTTCCCCTTCTACTATCGAGATGGATCCGGTTAAGGTTCAGGCCATCCAGGATTGGACTCAGCCGACATCTCTAAAAAGTCTGCAGAAATTCCTGGGCTTTGCTAATTTTTATCGTCGCTTCATCTGTAATTTTTCTAGCATTGCCAGACCATTGACCGATTTGACCAAGAAGGGTGCTGATTTGGTTAATTGGTCTTCTGCTGCCGTGGAAGCTTTTCAGGAGTTGAAGCGTCGTTTTTGCTGTGCCCCTGTGTTGTGTCAACCTGATGTTTCTCTTCCGTTCCAGGTCGAGGTTGATGCTTCTGAGATTGGTGCAGGGGCGGTTTTGTCACAGAGAGGTTCTGGTTGCTCAGTGTTCAAACCATGTGCTTTCTTTTCCAGGAAATTTTCTGCTGCTGAGCGTAATTATGATGTGGGCAACCGAGAGTTGCTGGCCATGAAGTGGGCATTCGAGGAGTGGCGTCATTGGCTTGAGGGTGCTAAGCATCGCGTGGTGGTTTTGACTGATCATAAGAACCTTACTTATCTTGAGTCTGCCAAGCGCTTGAATCCTAGACAGGCCCGTTGGTCGTTATTTTTTGCTCGTTTTGATTTTGTGGTTTCATACCTTCCGGGCTCTAAAAATGTGAAGGCGGATGCTCTGTCTAGGAGTTTTGTGCCCGACTCTCCGGGGTTATCTGAGCCGGCGAGTATCCTCAAGGAAGGAGTCATTGTGTCTGCCATCTCCCCTGATTTGCGGAGAGTGTTGCAGAAATTTCAGGCTAATAAACCTGATCGTTGTCCGGCCGAGAAACTGTTCGTCCCTGATAGGTGGACTAGTAAAGTTATCTCTGAACTTCATTGTTCGGTGCTGGCCGGTCATCCAGGAATCTTTGGTACCAGGGAGTTGGTTGCTAGATCCTTCTGGTGGCCATCTCTGTCACGGGATGTGCGTGCTTTTGTGCAGTCCTGTGGAATTTGTGCTAGGGCTAAGCCCTGCTGTTCACGTGCCAGTGGGTTGCTTTTGCCCTTGCCGGTCCCGAAGAGGCCTTGGACACATATTTCGATGGATTTCATTTCTGACCTTCCCGTTTCTCAAAAAATGTCGGTCATTTGGGTGGTCTGTGATCGCTTTTCTAAAATGGTCCATCTGGTGCCCTTGGTTAAATTGCCTTCCTCCTCTGATTTGGTGCCTTTGTTCTTCCAGCATGTGGTTCGTTTACATGGCATTCCTGAGAATATTGTTTCTGACAGAGGTTCCCAGTTTGTCTCGAGGTTCTGGCGAGCCTTTTGTGGTAGGATGGGCATTGACCTATCTTTCTCCTCGGCCTTCCATCCTCAGACTAATGGCCAGACCGAACGAACCAATCAGACCTTGGAAACATATCTGAGATGTTTTGTTTCCGCTGACCAGGATGATTGGGTGTCATTTTTGCCGTTGGCTGAGTTCGCCCTTAATAATCGGGCCAGCTCGGCTACCTTGGTCTCTCCATTTTTCTGCAATTCTGGGTTCCATCCTCGTTTCTCTTCAGGACAGGTTGAGTCTTCGGACTGTCCTGGTGTGGATTCTGTGGTGGACAGGTTGCAGCAGATCTGGACTCAGGTGGTGGACAATTTGACCTTGTCCCAGGAGAAGGCTCAGCTTTTCGCTAATCGCAGACGCCGTGTGGGACCCCGACTTCGTGTTGGGGATCTGGTTTGGTTATCTTCTCGTCATATTCCTATGAAGGTTTCCTCTCCTAAATTTAAACCTCGTTTTATTGGTCCGTATAGGATTTCTGAGATTCTCAATCCGGTGTCTTTTCGTCTGACCCTCCCAGACTCCTTTTCCATACATAATGTATTCCATAGGTCGTTGTTGAGGAGATACGTGGCACCTATGGTTCCATCTGTGGAGCCTCCTGCCCCTGTTTTGGTGGAGGGGGAATTGGAGTATATTGTGGAGAAGATTTTGGATTCTCGTGTCTCTAGACGGAAACTCCAGTATCTGGTCAAATGGAAGGGTTATGCTCAGGAAGATAATTCCTGGGTTTTTGCCTCTGATGTCCATGCCCCAGATCTTGTTCGTGCCTTTCATGTGGCTCATCCTGGTCGGCCTGGGGGTTCTGGTGAGGGTTCGGTGACCCCTCCTCAAGGGGGGGGTACTGTTGTGAATTCTGTGGCTGAGTTCACTTCTGTGGTCACAAGTGGTATTGCAGTCTCTGGGCTTCCTCCCTCAGGTGTTTTGGTGAGCTCGTTGGCTGCCTTGCTATTTAGCTCCACCTGAGTCTGTCTTCCTTGCTCCTTGTCAATGTTCCAGTGTTGGATCTGAGCTACTGCATCTTTCCTTGGGCCTGCTGCTCTGCTAGATAAGTGCTTCTAGTTTGTTTTCTGTTTTTTCTGTCCAGCTTGCTATTAACTTTTGCTGGAAGCTCTGAGAAGCAAAGGGGTGCACCGCCGTGCTGTTAGTTCGGCACGGTGGGTCTTTTTGCCCCTTTGCGTGGTTTTCGTTTTAGGGTTTTTTGTAGACTGCATAGTTCTCTTTGCTATCCTCGCTCTGTCTAGAATATCGGGCCTCACTTTGCTGAATCTATTTCATTCCTACGTTTGTCTTTTCATCTTGCTAACAGTCATTATATGTGGGGGGCTGCCTATTCCTTTGGGGTATTTCTCTGAGGTAAGTCAGGCTTGTATTTCTATCTTCAGGCTAGTCAGCTCCTCAGGCAGTGCCGAGTTGCATAGGTAGTTTTAGGCGCAATCCACTGCTGCTTATAGTTGTGTGAGGATAGATCAGGTACTGCAGTCTACAGAGATTCCACGTCTCAGAGCTTGTCCTATTGTTTTTGGTTATTGCCAGATCTCTGTATGTGCGCTGATTACTGCACGCTGTGTTGCCTGATTGCCAGCCATAACAGAATTCGCACGAAGGACCTGGAACACCATTCTGACCTGCTTCACATGAGACTCCCAATCATCTGAAAAGACCAAAATATCATCCAAATACACAATCAGGAATTTATCCAGGTACTCTCGGAAGATGTCATGCATAAAGGACTGAAATACTGATGGAGCATTGGAAAGCCCGAATGGCATAACCAGGTACTCAAAATGGCCCTCGGGCGTATTAAATGCTGTTTTCCATTCATCGCCTTGTTTAATACGCACAAGATTATACGCCCCTCGAAGATCTATCTTGGTGAACCAACTAGCCCCTTTAATACGAGCAAACAAATCAGACAGCAACGGCAAAGGATACTGAAATTTGACTGTAATTTTATTAAGAAGGCGGTAATCAATACAAGGTCTCAAAGAACCATCCTTCTTGGCCACAAAAAAGAACCCTGCTCCTAACGGTGATGATGACGGGTGAATATGGCCTTTCTCCAAGGATTCCTTTATATAACTCCGCATAGCGGCGTGTTCTGGCACAGATAAATTGAACAATCGGCCCTTAGGAAACTTACTACCAGGAATCAAATCCCTATGAGGAGGTAGGGCACTGGCTTTGGGCTCATCAAATACATCCCGATAATCCGACAAAAACTCTAGAACTTCAGAAGGAGTGGAAGACGAAATAGACAAAAATGGAACATCACCATGTACCCCCTGGCAACCCCAGCTGGACACAGACATAGATTTCCAGTCCAATACTGGATTATGAACCTGTAGCCATGGCAACCCCAAAACGACCACATCATGCAGATTATGCAACACCAGAAAGCGGATATCCTCCTGATGTGCAGGAGCCATGCACATGGTCAATTGGGTCCAATACTGAGGCTTATTCTTGGCCAAAGGCGTAGCATCAATTCCTCTCAATGGAATAGGATACTGCAAGGGCTCCAAGAAAAAACCACAGCGCCTAGCATACTCCAAGTCCATCAAATTCAGGGCAGCGCCTGAATCCACAAATGCCATAACAGAATAGGATGACAAAGAGCAAATCAGAGTAACAGACAATAGAAATTTAGACTGTACTGTACCAATGGTGGCAGACCTAGCGAACCGCTTAGTGCGCTTAGGACAATCGGAGATAGCATGAGTGGAATCACCACAGTAAAAACATAGCCCATCCCTACGTCTGTGTTCTTGCCGTTCAGCTCTGGTCAAAGTCCTATCACATTGCATAGGCTCAGGCCCATGCTCAGATAGTACTGCCAAATGGTGCACAGCTTTACGCTCACGCAAGCGTCGATCGATCTGAATGGCCAAGGACATAGACTCATTCAGACCAGCAGGCATGGGAAACCCCACCATGACATCCTTAAGGGCTTCAGAGAGACCCTTTCTGAAGATTGCTGCCAGGGCACATTCATTCCACTGAGTGAGCACAGACCACTTTCTAAACTTCTGACAATATATCTCCGCTTCATCCTGACCCTGACACAGAGCCAGCAAGATTTTCTCTGCCTGATCCACTGAATTAGGCTCGTCATAAAGCAATCCAAGCGCCAGGAAAAACGCATCAACATCACGCAATGCTGGATCTCCTGGCGCAAGGGAAAATGCCCAGTCTTGAGGGTCACTACGTAACAAAGAAATAATGATCTTTACTTGTTGAACAGGGTCACCTGAGGAGCGAGGTTTCAAGGCAAGAAACAATTTACAATTATTTTTGAAATTCAAGAACTTAGATCTATCACCAAAAAACAAATCAGGAATTGGAATCCTAGGCTCTGACATCGGATTCTGAACCATAAAATCTTGAATGTTTTGTATCCTTGTAGTGAGATTATCCATCCAAGAGGACAGACCTTGAATGTCCATGTTTACACCAGTGTCCTGAACCACCCAGAGGTAAAGGGGAAAATAGAGACAAAACACACTGCAAAGAAAAAAAAATGGTCTCAGAACTTCTCTTATCCCTCTATTGAGATGCATTAGTACTTTGGGCCACCTGTGCTGTTATGACCAGGTGGTCAGGACAATAATGGACCTGGTGGTTAAGAGCACACGGAATGACCTGATAGTTACTGATAATAAGGACGAGCTCTGGGACGTGGGAACTCTGCTCACCGCAATCCCTAAACCTATCAAACACACTAGAAATAGCCGTGGATTGCGCCTAACGCTCCCTATGCAACTCGGCACAGCCTAAGAAACTAGCTAGCCCTGAAGATAGAAAAATAAAGCCTACCTTGCCTCAGAGAAATTCCCCAAAGGAAAAGGCAGCCCCCCACATATAATGACTGTGAGTAAAGATGAAAATACAAACACAGAGATGAAATAGATTTAGCAAAGTGAGGCCTGACTTACTGAACAGACCGAGGATAGGAAAGGTTACTTTGCGGTCAGCACAAAAACCTACAAAAAGACCACGCAGAGGGCGCAAAAAGACCCTCCGCACCGACTCACGGTGCGGAGGCGCTCCCTCTGCGTCCCAGAGCTTCCAGCAAGCAAGACAACAAATTAAATAGCAAGCTGGACAGAAAAATAGCAAACCAAAGAAATACAAGCTGGAACTTAGCTTCTGATGGGAAGACAGGTCACAAGAACGATCCAGGAGTGAACAGACCAATACTGGAACATTGACAGGTGGCATGGAGCACAGATCTAAGTGGAGTTAAATAGAGCAGCAGCTAACGAATTAACCTAGTCACCTGTGAAACTCAGAAACACCCACCAGAGGAAGTCCATGGACAGAACCAGCCGAAGTACCATTCATGACCACAGGAGGGAGCCCGACAACAGAATTCACAACACTAAGGTACGTAATATTTAAAAATAAACACCTCTCATAATTATTGTTCTCCAATGTACTTATTTTTTTTTTTCCTTTTTATGTTTTGCAAAACAAATGTCCTAAATATTATTGTTCTAAAAGCCATGTCCTTGTCCTTTTATTTTGTCTTTCTCTGTTTTGCAAAACCCCTGTCATAAATATTATTGTTCTGAATTGTTTTTTCTTTCTCTGTTCGGCAGATTACTGGCTACCGGAGAGAGTCTATCATCACTCCATTTCCAGTTCCGGATTGGAATTTCTACTATTTCTGGGATTGTCACAGAAATCTGCCGGGCTTTGTGGGATGTTCTCTGTGAGGAATTTATCCCCCTACCCACCATGGAAATCTGGCAGGAAACTGCAGAAAAATTCTTGGAACTTTGTAATTTCCATAACTGTTTGGGAGCAGTGGATGTAAAACATATTCGGATTACCAAACCGGCTGGAACTGGATCTGAGTACTTTAATTATAAAAAATATTTTTCCATAGTGCTTATGGTGATTGCAGCTGCAGACTGTAGCTTTGTCGCAGTGGACATTGGATCTTTAGGCCATGGTAATGACTCCCAGAAATTTAAAAACTCGGACATGGGCCAACAGTTGTATGGGAATCATTTTAATTTCCCCCTGCCATGACCTCTTCCCAACACTGAAGGCTCGCCAATGCCATTTGTTGTGGTTGGGGGTGAGGCCTTTCAGATGTGTGGAAACCTCCTTAAACCATACTCCAGTCGGGACTTGAACCACACAAAAAGGATTTTTAATTAACGACTGACCAGGGCATGAAGAACTGTTGAGTGTGCCTTTGGTATGCTTGTCTCGAAATGGTGCATTTTAGGGACAGCCATTAATCTCAAAATTGAGACAGTCGATGAAGTGGTCAAGGCGTGTGTGGTTCTGCACAACTACATAATGGCTAAAGAGTGACCCAACGTTGAACTTGATGAACATGTTTGTAACCCTGTGCCAGATCACCCTCTGAGGACAAAAGTTGAAGTTGCCCAAATGAGGGATACTTTTGCAGCCTACTTTGTTTCTGAGATTGGACGTGTGGCATGGCAAGATGAAATGGTTTAGTAAAATGTTCTTGTAATGTTATGTAATGTTATGTACCTGGAATGTTAAAATGTACCTTTAATGTTTGCGGACAATAAAATACCTCTAGTGAAACACCTATTCCAAGTGCCCTCTACATTACAATACTTATTTTTAAAGTTTAATAAGGTGATCACTGGTTCACAACTACAGTCTTTTTAACCCCTTCATGACCCAGCCTATTTGACCTTAATGACCTGGCTGTTTTTTGCAATTCTGACCAGTGTCCCTTAATGAGGTAATAACTCAGGAACGCTTCAACGGATCCTAGCGGTTCTGAGAATGTTTTTTCGTGACATATTGGGCTTCATGTTAGTGGTAAATTTAGGTCAATAAATTCTGCGTTTATTTGTGATAAAAACGGAAATTTGGCGAAAATTTTGAAAATTTCGCAATTTTCACATTTTGAATTTTTATTCTGATAAACCAGAGAGTTATGTGACACAAAATAGTTAATAAATAACATTTCCCACGTATATACTTTACATAAGCACAATTTTGGAAACAAAATTTTTTTTTGCTAGGAAGTTATAAAGGTTAAAATTTGACCAGCGATTTCTCATTTTTACAACGAAATTTACAAAATCATTTTTTTTAGGGACCACCTCACATTTGAAGTCAGTTTGACAGGTCTATATGGCTGAAAATATCCAAAAGTGACACCATTCTAAAAACTGCACTCCTCAAGGTGCTCAAAACCACATTCAAGAAGTTTATTAACCCTTCAGGTGCTTCACAGCAGCAGAAGCAACATAGTAACATAGTAACATAGTTAGTAAGGCCGAAAAAAGACATTTGTCCATCCAGTTCAGCCTATATTCCATCATAATAAATCCCCAGATCTACGTCCTTCTACAGAACCTAATTGTATGATACAATATTGTTCTGCTCCAGGAAGACATCCAGGCCTCTCTTGAACCCCCCGACTGAGTTCGCCATCACCACCTCATGGTGGAAGGAAAAAAATGAACTTTTAACTTTTTAGTCACAAAAACGATCTTTTAGCAACAATTTTTTAATTTTCCCAATGGTAAAAGGAGAAACTCAACCACGAAAGTTGTTGTCCAATTTGTCCTGAGTACGCTGATACCTCATATGTGGAGGTAAACCACTGTTTGGGCGCACGGCAGGGCTTGGAAGGGAAGGAGCGCCATTTGACTTTTTGAATGAAAAATTGGCTCCACTCTTTAGCGGACACCATGTCACGTTTGGAGAGCACCCGTGTGCCTAAAAATTGGATCTCCCCCACAAGTGACCCCATTTTGGAAACTAGATGCTCCAAGGAACTTATCTAGATGCATAGTGAGCACTTTAAACCCTCAGGTGCTTCACAAATTGATCCGTAAAAATGAAAAAGTACTTTTTTTCACAAAAAAATTCTTTTAGCCTCAATTTTTTCATTTTCACATGGGCAAAAGGATAAAATGGATCATAAAATTTGTTAGGCAATTTCTCCTGAGTACATGGATACCTCACATGTGGGGGTAAACCACTGTTTGGGCACATGGTAAGGCTTGGAAAAGAAGGAGCGCCATTTGACTTTTTGAATGAAAAAATATCTCCATCGTTAGCGGACACCATGTCGCGTTTGGAGAGCCCCTGTGTTGTGAATTCTGTGGCAGAGCTCCCTCCTGTGGTCACAGGTGGTACTTCGGCTGATTCTCTCTGTGAGCTTCCATTGGTGGAGGAAAGTGGTACTGCGGCTTCTGAGTTTCCTTCCTCAGGTGATGTGGTGAAGTCGTTAGGTGCTGCTCTATTTAACTCCACCTAGTGCTTTGATCCTGGCCTCCAGTCAATGTTCTAGTATTGGACCTGTTTCCTCCTGGATCGTTCCTGTGGCCTGCTGCTCTGCATAGCTAAGTTCCGCTTTTGCTTTTTGTTTGCTGTTTTTTTCTGTCCAGCTTGCTTATTTGTTTTCTCGTGCTTGCTGGAAGCTCTGGGACGCAGAGGGTGTACCTCCGTGCCGTTAGTTCGGTACGGAGGGTCTTTTTGCCCCCTTTGCGTGGCTGTTTGTAGGGTTTTGTGTTGATCGCAAAGTTACCTTTCCTATCCTCGCTCTGTTCAGAAAGTCGGGCCTCACTTTGCTAAATCTATTTCATCTCTACGTTTGTCTTTTCATCTTAACTCACAGTCATTATATGTGGGGGCTGCCTTTTCCTTTGGGGTATTTCTCTGAGGCAAGGTAGGCTTATTTTCTATCTTCAGGCTAGCTAGTTTCTCAGGCTGTGCCGAGTTGCATAGGGAGCGTTAGGCGCAATCCACGGCTGCCTCTAGTGTGGTTGGAGAGGATTAGGGATTGCGGTCAGCAGAGTTTCCACGTCTCAGAGCTCGTTCTATGTTTTTGGGTTATTGTCAGGTCACTGTATGTGCTCTGACTCCTATGTCCATTGTGGTACTGAATTACCAGATCATGACACCCCTGTGTGCCTAAACATTGGAGCTCCCCCACAAGTGACCCCATTTTGGAAACTGGACCCCCCAAGGAACTTATCTAGATGCCTAGTGAGCACTTTAAACCCTCAGGTGCTTCACAAATTGATCCGTAAAAATGAAAGTACTTTTTTTCACAAAAAATTTCTTTTCGCCTCAATTTTTTCATTTTCACATGGGCAACAGGATAAAATGGATCCTAGAATTTGTTGGGCAATTTCTCCCGAGTACGCCGATACCTCATATGTGAGGGTAAACCACTGTTTGGGCACACGGCAGGGCTCGGAAGGGAAGTCGCGCCATTTGAATTTTTGAATGGAAAATTAGCTCCAATTGTTAGCGGACACCATGTCGCGTTTGTAGAGCCCCTGTGTGCCTAAACATTGGAGCTCCCCCACAAGTGACCCCATTTTGGAAACTAGACCCCCCAAGGAACTTATTTAGATGCATATTGAGCACTTTAAACCCCCAGGTGCTTCACAGAAGTTTATAACGCAGAGCCATGAAAATAAAAAATAATTTTTCTTTCCTTAAAAATGATTTTTTAGCCTGGAATTTCCTATTTTGCCAAGGGTAATAGGAGAAATTGGACCCCAAATGTTGGTGTCCAGTTTGTCCTGAGTACGCTGATACCCCATATGTGGGGGTAAACCACTGTTTGGGCGCACGGCAGGGCTTGGAAGGGAAGGCACGCCATTTGGCTTTTTAAACAGAAAATTAGCTCCAATCATTAGCGGACACCATGTCACGTATGGAGAGCCCTTGTGTGCCTAAACACTGGAGATCCCCCACAAATGACCCCATTTTGGAAACTAGACCCCCAAAGGAACTAATCTAGATGTGTGGTGAGCACTTTGCGTTATAAACTTCTGTGAAGCAGTTGGGGGTTCAAAGTGCTCACCACACATCTAGATTAGTTCCTTTGGGGGTCTAGTTTCCAAAATGGGGTCACTTGTGGGGGTTTCTATTGTTTAGGCACACCAGGGGCTCTGCAAATGCAACATGACGCTCACAGAGCATTCCATCAAAGTCTGCATTTCGAAACGTCACTACTTCACTTCCGAGCCCCGGCATGTGCCCAAACAGTGGTTTACCCCCACATATAGGGTATCACCGTACTCAGGAGAAACTGGACAACAAATATTGGGGTCAAATTTCTCCTGTTACCCTTGGGAAAATAAAAATTGCGGGCTAAAAATCATTTTTGAGAAAATAAATTTCTTTTTTTATTTTCATGGCTCTGGGTTATAAACTTCAGTGAAGCAGTTGGGGGTTCAGAGCCATGAAAATAAAATAAAAAATTTATTTTCTCAAAAATGATTTTCAGCAAGCAATCTTTTTATTTTCACAAGGGTAACAGGAGAAATTGGACCCCAATAGTTGTTGCCGAGTTTGTCCTGAGTACACTGATACCCAATATGTGGGGGTAAACCACTGTTTGGGCACATGCCGGATCTTTCCGCAGCGGATTTGATAAATCCGCATTGCTAAACCGCTGCGGAAAAATCCGCAGAGGACCAGAATACATGTGCACATACCGAAACCCTAGCCCTAACCCTAATCCTAGTTCTAACCTCAACCTTAGTGGAAAAAAAATATATAATTTCTTTATTTTATTATTGTCCCTACCTATGGGGGTGACAAAGGGGAGGGTCATTTACTATTTGTTTTATTTTGATCACTGTGATAGGTTTTATCACAGTGATCAAAATGCACATTGGAACGAATCTGCCTGCCGGCAGATTCGGCGGGCGCACTGAGAATGCGCCCGTCATTTTGGAAGATGGCGGCGCCCATGGAGAAGACGAACGGACCCCGGGAGGCTCGGTAAGTATGATGGGGTGGGAGGGGAGCACTGGGGGGTGGATCGGAGCATGGGGGGTGGATCGGAGCGTGGGGGGGTGGATTGGAGCACGGGTGGGTGGATCGGAGCATGGGGGGTGGATTGGAGCACGGGGGTGGATTGGAGCATGGAGGGTGGATCGGAGTACAGGGGGGTTGGATTGGAGCACGGGGGGAGCGGACAAGAGCACGGGGGGAGCGGACAGGAGGACGGAGGGGAGCGGAGCAGTGTACAGGACTGATCGGAGGACTGGGGGGGGGATCGGTGGCGGTGGGGGGTGGGCAGACCAGTGTTTCCAGCCATGGCCGATGATATTGCAGCATCGGCCATGGCTGGATTGTAATATTTCACCAGTTTTAATAGGTGAAATATTGCAAATCGCTCTGATTGGCAGTTTTACTTTCAACAGCCAATCAGAGCGATCGTAGCCACGGGGGGGTGAAGCCACCCCCCTGGGCTGTACTACCACTCCCCCTGTCCCTGCAGATCAGGTGAAATTGGAGTTAACCCTTTCACCGGATCTGCAGGGACGTGATCTTTCCATGATGCCACATAGGCATCATGGGTCGGATTGGCACCGACTTTCATGACGCCTACGTGGCGTCATGGGTTGGGAAGGGGTTAAAATCCACTCCCTGTCTCATGCATATTGCATTGAGACAGGGAGTGGATTATAACCAAATTGAGTTATGTCACCCATGCTTTACACTACACTTCTCTCTGAGGACAGTGTTATGGTAGGTGATGTTGGATTAGCTCCATCTTCTCTTCAGCCTGCATTTCTATAGTCCAATAGATTAATGCAGACTGAAGAGATGATGGAGCTAGTCCACCTCATATCTTTACTCACCTGCCCATGTGTCAGAACTTTGTGTTTTAGCCACCTCATAGCTCCATAACAGAGACAAGAAGCAAAGCTGCAGTGTAAAGCAAATAAAGAAGAGGGTCAGCAGATTGTGTGTCATAGAGCTATGAGGTGGCAAAACCACAGTGTGTGTAGACGGCGACGTGTCTAAATTTGTGGGGTCTAGGAGGTCAAGGATGGAAGTAGACACATTAGGAGTGGAAGCATGGGACGGGAGAGACACATTGGAAGGGAGAGACAAACTGGAAAACACAGACATATTCGGAGGTGAGGGTGGAGGTAGTACGACAGTTCTTGTTTCCCGCTTCTTCTTTTTGTGTTTGCCATGAGTAGGCTGGTAGCTTCTTCATCTCTTTGGGAGGGTAGGAGTGGTGGGATCCGGAACCGGCATGGTGGTGGATGTGGACACCCATGCAGAATCCTTAACCGGCATGGTGGTGGCGGTTGACAGCCATGCAGAATCCGTAACCGGCATGGTGGTGGAGGGGGACGGCCATGCAGTTTCCAGAACCGGCATGGTGGTGGTAGTGCCCGGCCATGCCATAGCAGGACTCAGCATGGTGGTGGAGTAGCTTTCAGCAGCACTCAGCATGGTGCTGGCACTGTAGCGGTGTGCGGCAGGACTGGGCATGGTGGTTGCCGTACAGTGGTATGCAGCAAAACTCCGTATTGAGGTAAAGTGTGTTAGTGGTGGCACAGGTGGAAATACCACCTGCGGCTGCTGTAAGTACCGAGTCTGCTGCATAGTCTGAACATAAGCAGCATTGCAGGCCTGCATCACATTGAGCTGGAGTTCAGGTGTAAGGTGTTCCGACATCTTAGTAAAAAAAATGGTGTGCCGGTCTCTGGAAGTCGGCATCCAGATGGGCAAGGCGTTGGTTGACATCCTGGAAAAGTGTGTTAATATGGGTCAGACCACTTTCCAGTCTATCTCCCAGCGCCTTCCGGCCATACTGGAACACCGAGCTCAAGTGAACAAACTCGGGCATGAGTGACCTGTCCGAGGTCTTCTGCCGCTGGCGGGAAGACCCCCCAAAAAAGGCAGTGGACTGGGACAGGGGAACACCTGAAGGACCAGCTGCCTGTTTCCAGCCTGTGACGCTGGCCCACTTGCTGCATCGCTGGTGGATGGCTGGGAGTGGTCCATGGCTGTTCGATGAGGGACTGCTCCAGAGGACGAACCAGGTTCGAGGGTGCTGCTCCAGGTTCTGTGAAAAGAAAAGAAAAGTAAAACGCCAACTCCTGTGGAATAGAAAAATTCAGATTAGGGAATACAACACAATGGAATACAACACAAAAATACGTTCTCTGAGCAAGGGCATGCCTCAGGAAAGCCAGCATCCAGTGGTATTTATATTTCTCGATCCTTGCTGCAGCAGCACTGCGAACTTGGATCTCCTGTCTCAGGTCCTTGTTGACGCGATCCTTCATCAAACGCCAACGGGTTTTGACTTTGTTCACTGTGAAGGGGGAAAAAAATAAATTGTTAAACAATGCACTTTAGGCGGGGATCACACAACCGTGAGTTTATTGCATCACACACGGTTGTGTGATCCTGGCCTTCAGGTTCACTGCCGCATCAGACCACATTGCAATACTTACGAAAAGCCTTTTGGACTCGTGGCGTTGTCCCAGTCATCCATCAGTGCTTGGGCCACCTCATTCCACAGCCACCAAATCACCACAGCGTCCGAGTGCTGCTGCTCCCGGGTGTCCCACAATGCAACTCGCTCCTGCACTAGTGTGATATGGAGGTAGTTATCCAGGAATTCCTCCTCCCATTGTGGAACCTAGAATTTATAGAAAGAAGTTAATGTTGGAAAGATAAAACAATATTAAAAAAAAAGAGAAAAAAAACAGTAAAGAAAAAAAAACAGTCAAGAATAAGTACAAACAGTCAAGAATACTTACACGCCGTCTTGCCACTGGAACTTGGGCTGGAGTCTGCTGCTCCTGCTCCTTTGCACTTGTTGAAGTGTTCTGTAAAAGAAAATACATGATTTTGCCACATGTGTAAATAATGACAGTGAATACTTACTAATCACTCCCAAATGTACTCACTTCAGTCTCCTGTCCGGTGTGTTCGGTGTGCTCTGGACTTGAGGCCATGGTGATATAGTGATGAATGCTGCAAAAAAGAGACAGAAACGAGTACAGACTGGAGGGAGAGAAAAAAACAGACATTAGCTTGTATACTCATGTACATTTTGTAATAATAGAGCAGTGTCTTCCCACAGAATCAGCTTGCTTCCAATGTGCCACCACTTCCCGTGACGAAGCCCTTTCCACTAGGGCGATATGCGTGGGGCCACTGTCTTCATCTATGCATTTGAGGGGTCTTACCCTCTTTCACACGTAGAGCATTTGGTAATTTAACCCTTTACCTTTCAGGTTTTTACTGAGTTTTCTTGGTTTCATTATGCAGATGACCCTTTATATATATATGTATATATATATATATATATATATATAGATATATATTGTCTTTGGTCATCTTCTTTGGTCTTACCTATAGGGTCCTTCCCTACCTTGGGGGGCCCTTTTCCTTGATGGCATGTTACTGTACACGTTAGGTTTGCAGAGTTTCACCACATAGCCACATGAGCCAGTAGGTCTGAGATTGGTTTATATGCATATACTAGATGGTGGCCTGATTCTAAAGCATCGGATATTCTAGAATATGCATGTCCATGTAGTATATTGCACAGCCCACGTAGTATGTTGCCCAGCCACGTAGTATATTGCCCAGCCATGTAGTATATTGCCCAGTCACATAGCATATTGCCCAGTCACGTAGTATATTGCCCAGTCACGTAGTATATTGCCCAGCAATGTAGTATATTGCCCAGCCACGTAGTATATTGCACAGCGACGTAGTATACAGAACAGAGCCACGTAGTATACAGCACAGACACGTAATATACTTCCCAGTCATGTAGTAACTATAGCAATTGTTACCATCCACCTCTCGTGTCTCCCCTTTTCCTCATAGTTTGTAAGCTTGCGAGCAGGGCCCTCATTCCTCCTGGTATCTGTTTTGAACTGTATTTCTGTTATGCTGTAATGTCTATTGTCTGTACAAGTCCCCTCTATAATTTGTAAAGCGCTGCGGAATATGTTGGCGCTATATAAATAAAAATTATTATTATTATTATAGTATATTGGGCAGTCACGTAGTATAATGCCCAGCTACGTAGTATATTGGCCAGCCAGGTATGTAACAGGTTAAAAAATTAAAAAGAAACATATATTAACCTTCCGAGGGCGCCTTGTAATCCTATCGCCTGTGTGCGGTGCACGCGGCAGCTTCCGGTCCCAGGGTTAGTATGAGCGCAGGACCTGTGATGACGTCGCGGTCACATGACCGTGACGTCATGGCTGGTCCTTCTCGCATACCATCCTTAGCATCGGAACCTGCCGCTTGCACTGCCGAGGACAGGGCGACACGTCGGAGGGTGAGAATAACTTTTTTCTTTAATTATTATTATTTGTAACATTAGATCTTTTTACTATTAATGCTGCATACGCAGCATCAATAGTAAAAAGTTGGTCACACAGGGTTAATAGCTGCGTAACCAGTGTGCGTTACACCGCGCTCCGGTAATGCTGGCATTAACCCTGTGTGAGGGCTGACTGGATGGGAGTATGGAGCGGGCACCGACTGCGGGGAGGAAAGAGCGACCATATTGCCGCCGGACTGTGGCCGTTGCTGATTGGTCGAGGCAATGATCGTGGGCGTTTTGCCACGACCAATCAGCGACTTGGATTCCATGACAGACAGAGGCGGCGACCAATGAATATCCGGGACAGACAGAAAGACGGAAGTGACCCTTAGACAATTATATAGTAGATGTGTATATTGGGCACTATAACATGTACTTTTTTTTCTGAGTGGATTGATTCTTGTCTGGTTTTAATTATGTTTTAATATTTTGTGTGGCGTACCAATAAAATATACTGTTAAATAATTTTCTATACAATTTTGTGGTGTGCATTCATTGCAGTGGCGCTTTCTCTTTTTTGGCTATTATTGTTTACCACTGAGCTTGCACCCCTAGTTTTCCTTTTCCTCTGGTATCTTTGTATATATTCGTGCGCTTGGTTTCTCTATAATCACACAATGTAAAAGATATGAAATGAAGCATGCGGATGTATGCGTCAGAAACGCTGCGGACACAACCACAAATGTGAAACCGGCCTTAATGTTTTATGCTACTTCTCGAGGTATGTGAATACCGAGTATATGGTCGTACACTAATGTTCGGATGAACAGCATGGCTTAGAAACGAAGAAACACCATTTGGAGCTCAAAGTAAGGTACAGAGGAAATTCCCTAAAAGTGACCCCTTATACATCATGTCATTTATCTTTTGGGTGTAGTGATTATTTTGATACAGATAGTGTCTAAAAAATGTTTTCCCCAATTATGGATTATGTTTTTACATTGATACCAAATGTATAGTTTTATTTATGTTTTCCTATGTTTGTACATTAAATACACTTTGGAAAAGACAAAGATATTTTTCTGTTGCCATAGTCTGAGAGACATAACCTTTTTATTTTTTTTATTGGAGGGCTAATTTTATCCAGGATAAGATGTATTTTTATTGCTAGCATTTTGGGGTATATATGACTTCTTGATTGATTTGTACTACATCTCTTTTTAGACACGTGATTTTATAGACATAAAATGATATAAAGATAGCAATTCTGGTATCGTTTTTTTTAAATAGTGTTCACTGGGTGAGATGAAAAGTATGACCATTTTACAGTTTGAGTCATTACAGGAACAGTGATACTTTCAAGGCTACTGGGTTACTATCCTGCAAGGACTTAAAGTCATTGCCAAAAATGTTGGAACCATTGAAATTATTCTAGAAAATGAAAAATTTTGCCCAGAAAATTATTGCAATTACAAATGTTTACACATTACACATGTTTATTGCCTTTGTGTGCATTGGAACAACACAAAAAAAAACTGGAAAAAAAGGCAAATTGGACATAATTTCACAGAAAACTCACAAAATTGGACCGGACAAAATTGTTAGAACCGTTCCAAAAATCTGGCTAAACAACTTTGTTTCAAGCTTGTTCAAACTCACCTGTGGCAAGTAACAGGTGTGGGCAATATGAAAATCAGACCTGAAACCAGATACAAAAGGGGGGAAGTTGACCCAATCTGCACTGTATGTCTGTGTGTGCCACACTAAGTACGGAGAACAGAAAGCAGAGAAGCAGAAAGCAGAGAAACTATTTTTGGACTTGAGAACCAAAATTGTTGTACAATAGCAACAATCTCAACTTTACAATTCCATCTCCAGAGATTTTGATGTTCCTTTGTCCATGGTAAGCAACATAATCAAGAAGTTTACAACTGGGAGTCCTTGCATGTAGGAAGCAGGATTCTTGAGCTCTGTGGGGAAACCAGAGAAAGCGACCTATAACTCAACAAAAAGAAGCTGGTCTCATATGGACCCTCTTTGCGTGGATACAGAACTGCCTGTGGAGAAATCCAAGACCATCTGTGACCCTCTACGTGCTGGCACAGCCGAGATATTCGCTTTGAAACCCAGCAGAGCCGCACCAAAGATCTCTGTGCCTCATTAAAATAGTTCCCTATCCCCAGCTCCTAGCACAGCCATCAGGCAATGGTGGCGACGAAAATATACCCCACTCACTTCTGATCACTAGTGGGACCGTCACCAGCTCACTCTCACCCTTCCAGAAAGTGGCACACCAGAGCAGTATCTGTTCCTACGATCTAACTAGAAGGTCTAGTTTGTATCAGAGATTCATATAAGGGCCCTCTTTTTTTGGCCCATATACCGTCAATATCCACAAAGTAGGTACAGCCCCTGGGTTAGCATTTATCCTACCTAGTTACTGCCCCTGCTGCCACTTGAAGTATTTTTCATCTCTCTGAGGCTCCATAACACCTTGAACCAACTGCCTTCTGAGCCTGCTACTGATGTGAACTTTCTGTTATTTCTGGAGGTCAATGTTACACAGTGATTACTGCTTTTATAACTGCACCTACCTACACATACTTGGATAAATAACGGATAAAGCCCCCCTCCATTGGGGCTCGCCTTCCGAATTGTGGTTGACCTCGCCCTACCTTTGATGTATTTGTGCCTGTTTGTTGCTCGACCCTAATCTATTGTTGATATTTACAAAACAATTTGGATCTAATCCTACCTGGCTTTCTCTGATGTCTAAACCTATTATATAGACTATTTGAGATGCTTCAGCTAAATCTCGGCTGAAGTATCCCCCTCTCTTTTTAAGTGCTTACCTTCTGACTACATACTCCTCTCCATCTCCCATGGATAAATTTATGAACCCTGGTAGCTCTAAATCTGTTAAAACCAGAGCTCAGGTTGCCAAATCTCCTCCTAAAACACCGGACTCTAATACCGTCATGTCTGAGGAATCTCTGCAAGCCATTGCCGCTTCTATTACGATGAAACTCATGCCGGCGATTGACCCCAGTCTTCAGAGTTTCCAATCCTCGCTGGAAACAATCACATCCCAGTTGACTGAACACATTAGTAAAATCTCAGTGGCAGAGCAGCGGATTTCTGATTTGGAGGATACTATACAATCCTACACTGCTCAAGTAAAGGACAGAGGCCATCCAATAGAGCAGCTCCAGGAAAAATTTGATGACTTGGAGAATCGGAGTCGTCAAAACAATCTCCGGATCATTTGCATCCCTGAGTCAGTGAAGGACCTTCATCATTTTACTTCCTCCAGCGGGCACTCAATTTGCCTGACCTGCCTGGCTCTATGGTAGTGGAACAAGCCCACAGGCTGGACCTGAGCATTCCGATCTAAAAGCCCGCTCACGCCCTGTTATTTTTAAGTTGCTCAACTACCAGGACAAAATGCAACTGCTCCGGGTGCTTCAAACCGCCTCCTTGTTGAAGTATGAGGGTCATTCCCTTCTCATGTTTCAGGACTTCTTCGCTTTGGTGGCGGCCAAGCGCTGTGCTTTCTCATCAGTTTGTAGACTGTTACATGACAGGGGTACACGTTTTGCCCTTCTATACCATGCACGCCTCCGGGTAGTACTTCACAGAAAGCCAGTTTTTTGATGATCCTGATAAAGCCTTGTAAGAATTAGAGCTTACCTCCCAGGCATCCTCTCTGGTTACTTGACTTTGGTTTGTGGTCATATGCTTTATTACCTTTAACTATTGGGACCTGGGTGGTGATGTGGTCTTATTGCACAATTATTACCTAGGCTTTTTTTAGTATTGCAAAATATTTGTTCTTATCTTGTAAATTTCCCTTCTAAAAGGATTCGATTAGTCGGCATAATTTAATGTGATGTTAAGTATTGTGGTTTATATGTTGTTTTCAGTTCGTTTGGGGGTGGGTTCCCCTTCCTTGAGCATACTCTGTATTCAGTCTTTTTGGTTAATTTGGGTATTAAGGTTTGCTCGTAGGGACGGACCTTTGCCCATTTGTCCTTTTTTTTTACTATTTCTACTTTTTGGCCTCCATATGGGATAGGCTAACATGGCTAACTTGGATGATATAGCTTCTCATATTAATATAGTCTCTCTCAAACTTTTATCCTGGAATGTGTCTGGTCTTAATTCACCAGTAAAGCGCAGAAAGGTATTAGAGCATATTACCCGCTTACACCGGCATATCGTCTTTTTAAGAGATACTCACTGACTTAGCAGAATTCACCCAGCGCTCCGTAATAGACGGACGAAGCGTGGGGAGGCAATTTTATTTCGTAAGGACCTCAAAAACTCTACATAAGAAGTAGTGAGAGATAAGGCGGGACAATATTTACTAGTCAGAGTTATTGAACAGCTGGAATGTTGCATCATTAATGTTTATGCGCCCAACACTGCAAATCTTTCCTATTTTGCTAGACTCTTGGAAGTTGTTCATGGCTGGCATCCCACTAACATATTATTAGGTGGAGATTTAAAGACCGTTCATGACATCTTTGATAGATATACACCTCTACCTGCATTTCATTCTTTAACTGGAGCGATTTCTACCCTACTAGATAATCTTGATCTAGTTGATGCTTGGAGATGCTGCCACCCTACGGAGAGAGAACATGACGTTCATACTCTTATTGATTATTGATTAATCTCTGCCCTTCTTCTTTCCTTGTTAAAAACAGTTGATCAGTTGATAAACTACCATCAGTTATTTCGGACCACTGTCCGGTTTTACTTACTTTGGAACTCCCCACTAGTAGAACTGTATCTTTTCGTTGGCATTTTCCCTCATTTCTTTAGACTTCAGATGACTTCAAGCGCTATATGACTGGTTGGTGGGAGACTTTCATGGAGGATAACCTGGAACACCTAGACGATATCAACCTATTCTGGGCCACTGCTAAGACAATGCTTAGAGGACACTTTATCTCCTTTGTGTCCCAGAAAAAAAAGAAATTGATGTCCTCCCTGCAGCCTCTCTTAGACTGGCTTACTCAATCATATAGAGATTTTAAATTACATAGTACTCCCTCTTTCAGAGAGGCTTACCTTATGGCTAAACAAAACTTAAACACCCTATTGCATGTTAAACACCCTATTGCATCAAAGCACTCAATATTTTCGATGGGGTAATAAACCAGGCCGTCTTTTGGCATCCCTAACGAAGCCATTCAAAGCGGCTACCAGAGTCTCTAATATTGCATTACCCGATAGCTCTATCACCTGTGACCCAGCTCAAGTCGATGCGTTTTTTAGAGATTTTTACGCAGACCTTTATGGCACATCCCTAGACTCCCCGGAGGATGGATACAAATTTTTACATAAGATTAATCCACCAAAACTTTCCGCTTTCCAAAGGGAAATTTTAAATCAGCCGATCTCTCCTGGGGAGGTGGGATCAGTCATCAAGTCTTCAAAGTTGCTAAAAGCACCTGGCCCGGATGGGTTTTTGGTTGAATTCTATAAAATGTTACAACCCTTACTCACTCCCCACCTTGCTTCTCTTTTAACCCTGCTGTTCTGTTGGTCAAAAATGACCGACTTTGAACTTCAATATTCTTTAAAATATTCAAGATGCGGCTCTGAAACCCGTGGCCGACCGACCCATCCTCATTTAAGTCAATCAACCACAAGTTTCAGAACCGCATCTTGAACACCCCAAAAAATACCAAAGTTCAAAATAGGTCTCCCCAGACCGAACAGAACAGCAGGGTTAAATCATTTTATTGACTTGGGTTCTATGCCTGACCGATTCAAGATGCTTGTCTATCTTTGTTGCTAAAGTCAGGCAGGGACCCGCTTCTCCCTGCCTCGTACCGTCCGATCTCCCTCCTAAACATTGATTTTAAATTGCTTATCAAAATCATGGCTAATAGACCTCAGTGTATACTTCCTGATATTCTCACCTCATCTCAAACGGGTTTGGTCCATGGTCGGTCTATCACTTATAATATTAGGATGGCATTGGCTTCCATTACACATAGTTACCAGGCTAAAGCCAAGCAGCATATACTGGTCAGCCTTTATGCTGATAAAGCCTTCGATCGAGTGTCTTGGTCTCACCTCATTCGAACGCTTAAGTATAGATTGTTTGGATTTACATTTTTCAACTTTGTAAGGACAATTTATACCAACCTCAAATATTTGATTTGGCTTAATGGTATTCAATCAACCTCTTTTTCCATCTTCGGGGGTACGATGCAGGGATGTCCCCTGTCACCTCTGTTATTTAATATTGCCCTGGACCCTTTGCTGAGATACCTGGAGATGATCCCTTCCTTTGGGGGTATTGGCATCAATCACCATACACTTAAAACATTGGCATTTGCTGATGATACTTAACTCATGATAGCCAACCTTGAGAAATCCATTCCTTCTAGAATGGATGCCTTTACCGAGTTTGGAGCAGTTTCACATAAATTATGACAAATCTCATGCTTTGGCTATCTTCAAAACTGCTCAGAAACAGTGGTCATTCCCTTTCCCCTTTCAGTGGAGGAGGGACTCCCTATGTTATCTTGTGGTCTACATACCCTCAAACCCCCATGATATTTCTAAACTGAATGTTCGACCCCTCATTTCTGAGGTTGTACAGGAAATACAATCCTGGAAATCCCTTAAACTGTCATTTGCGGGCAAGGCCCATCTGATTAAAATAATCTCTTTCCCTAAAATACTTTAGGCCTCCTCTGTGGCCTCCCCGCTAACTCTCTTGCACCACTCCAGTCTGTCCTCAACTCTGCTGCCCGACTAATCCACCTCTCTCCTCCCCTGTTTCTCCCCTCTGCAAATCCCTCCACTGGCTCCCAATTCCCCAACGAATTCAGTTCAAACTACTAACACTGATCTACAAAGACATCCACAACCTGTCACCTCCCTATATCTCTGAACGAATCTCCCAATATCTTCTCTCACGTAATCTTCGATCCTCCCAAGACCTACTACTTTACTCCACATTTATTCGTTCCTCACACAAACGACTCCAAGATTTCTCCCAAATATCCCCCATCCTCTGGAATTCCATGCCTCAACACGTCCGATAATCCACCACCCTCGGATCTTTCAGATGGAACCGGAAAACTCATCTCTTCAGGAAAACCTACAGCCTTCAATAACCATTCTGCCGCCTCACCACCACCTGAGCTGCCGCTCCTTCGACCTTCTGTCTCTTCCCCATTATCCGATAGAATGTAAGTCCAAAAGGACAGGGTCCTCTCCCCTATGTACCAGTCTGTCATTGTAAATTTGTATACTGTAAATGATATCTATAACTCTGTACGTAAGCCCTTTATCATGTACAGCACCATGGAATTAATGGTGCTATATAAATAAATAATAATAAAAATAATACATTCTAGCTACAACCGAGAAAGCTGCCGACAACAAAGATGCTGCCGGGATGTGCTGGGGCTGCGGGAAACATTCGGAGAGGTGAGTGGTGCAGTGTGTCTGTCTGCGTGAGAGGTGCTGTGTTGTGTGTGAGAGTGGTGCGGCGCTGTGTGTGTGTGTCTGTGTGTGAGAGTGGTGCAGTGTGTATTGGAGAGGGCAATGTTGTGGGTGATGGAAAGAGTAGTGATGGGGTGGTGGGGTCGAAGGCAAGGGTGGTGGTGGAAAGGACAATGGTGGTGGTGGGGGTAGAGGCAATGATGGAGGTGGTGGAATTGGCAATGATGGGATGGTGGGGGAGAAGGCAATAATGGTTGTGGTGGAAAGGACAATGATGGTGGTGGAAGGGGAGGCAATGATGGAGGGGATGGAAAGGGTAATGATGGGAGTGGTTGGCGAGAAACCAATGATAGAACTGGTGGAAATGGCAATGATGGTTGTGGTGGAAAGGACAACGATGGTGGTGGTGGGAGACGAGGCAGTGATGGAAGTGGTGGAATGGGCAATGATGGGGTAGTGGGGTAGAAAGCAATGATGGAGGTGGTGGAAATGGTAAAGACAGGGGTGGTGGGTGAGAAGGCAATGATGGAGGTGGTGATGAGGACAATGATGGGGTGGAGGGGGAAAACAATGATGCAGGTGGGGGGGCTGCATTATACCCTTTGAGGGGGCTGCATTATACTTTATGAGGGGGCTACATTATATTCTGTGTGGGAGCTGCATTATATTCTGCATGGGGGCTGCATTATTCTCTCAGGGGGCTACATTATATTTTGGGGGCTACATTATACTATATGAGGGGAGGGGGCTACAGTATATTCTATGGGGGGCTGCATTATACCTTATGAGGGGGTTGCATTATACTCTGAGGTGGCTACATTATATTCTGTGGAGGAGCTGCATTATACTACAATTCCTGGCAAAAATTATGGAATCACTGGCCTTGGAGGATGTTCCTTCAGTTGTTTAATTTTGTAGAAAAAAAAGCAGATCACAGACATGGCACATAACTAAAGTCATTTCAAATGGCAACTTTCTGGCTTTCAGAAACATTAAAAGAAATCAAGAACAAAAAATGTGGTAGTCAGTAATGATTACTTTTTTTAACCAAGCATAGGGAAAAAAAATTATGGAATCACTCAATTCTGAGGAAAAAATTATGGAATCATGAAAAACAAACAAATACTCCAAAACATCGTTAGTATTTTATTGCACCACTTCTGGCTTTTATAACAGCTTGCAGTCTCTGAGGAATGGACTTAATGAGTGTCAAACAGAACTCTTCATCAATCTGGCTCCAACTTTCTCTGATTGCTGTTGCCAGATCAGCTTTGCAGATTGGAGCCTTGTCATGGACCATTTTCTTCAACTTCCCCCAAAGATTTTCAATTGGATTGAGATCCGGACTATTTGCAGGCCATGACATTGACCTTATGTGTCTTTTTTCAAGGAATGTTTGATCTCCCCAGAGCCTTTATCTGACATGCAGCCCTATATCATCAATGACTGTGGAAATTTGCATGTTCTCTTCAGGCAGTCATCTTTATAAATCTCATTGAAACGGCACCAAACAAAAGTTGCAGCATCATCTGCCCAATGCAGATTTGCGATTCATCACTGAATATGACTTTCATCCAGTCATCCACAGTCCATGATTGCTTTTCCTTAGCCCATTATAACTTTGTTTTTTTCTGTTTCGGTGTTAATGATGGCTTTCATTTAGCTTTTCTGTATGTACATCCCATTTCCTTTAGGCGGTTTCTTACAATTCGGTCACAGACGTTGACTCCAGTTTCTACCCATTCGTTCCTCATTTGTTTTGTTGTGCATTTCCTATTTGGACACATATTGCTTTAAGTTTCTGGCCTTGATGCTTTGATGTCTTCTTTGGTCTACCAGTATGTTTGCCTTT
Organism: Ranitomeya imitator; assembly: GCF_032444005.1. Taxonomy (NCBI): domain Eukaryota; kingdom Metazoa; phylum Chordata; class Amphibia; order Anura; family Dendrobatidae; genus Ranitomeya; species Ranitomeya imitator. Next base: position 421,819,990 of record NC_091285.1, on the reverse strand, counting down.
AACAACCTTCCCATGTTGCTTGTGTTTGGTCCAGATTTTAGACACAGCTGACTGTGAAAAACCAACATCTTTTGCAACATTGCATGATGATTTACTGTTACTGTTATGTTTATTAATGGTGCGTTTGCAGCCCGGGGTCCACCGTGCAGGAGGAACCTGCTGCTAGTGAATGGTGGCACTATTTCGCGGTATAAGCTAGCTTTGTTAATTTACAGAGTAGCCGTGAAAGGAAAGCACTGCGCCCTATTAGACTCACAGGGGTGCAAGCTAACTGCTGAACTGATAGCAGTCAGTGGTCATGCAAACACAATCTCCTCACCGGAGGAGCCGGTATTCTAGGGGCTTATTTCAGCCGGGTCCCTGAATACATACATACATAACCACACTGGCGCAAAGCACATAACTTAGATTGATACTAGCGCATGGCCGTGTGGTCATGCACACCTTTTATAGCTGCAGCAAGTACAGGACCTTCACAGAAGGACCAATGGGAGGCTGCCACAGAAGTTGAGCACCTTCAGGACCTTCCTAGAGGACCAATGGGGTTTGCTGCAATATCTAAGCATGTGACCCTTGATCTCCAACGAGAGATCTTACCCTGGGCATGCTCAGAAGGGGAAAAGTAGGACTTAATCTTTCGTGTTCGAGCCATGATTAATGTCAGTCCACTTGGTGCAACAGCTCTCCAAGCTGTGATCACTCCTTTTTAGATGCAGACTAACAAGCTGATCTAATTTGATGCAGGTGTTATTTTTGGGTATGAAAATTTACAGGGTGATCCCATAATTTTTTCCTCATAATTGAGTGACTCCGTAATTTTTCCCCTATGCTTGGTTAAAAAAGTAACCATTACTGACTACCACATTTTTTGTTCTTGATTTCTTTTAGTGTTTCTTAAAGGCAGAAAGTTGCCATTTGAAATTACTTTAGTTTTGTGCCATGTCTGTGATCTGCTTTATTTCTACAAAATTATACAACTGAATGAACATCCTCCAAGGCCGGTGATTCCGTAATTTTTGCCAGGGGTTGTATATGAGGAGGGCTGCATTATACCCTATGAGGGGGCTACATTATATGTTGGGCTGCGTTATACCTTATGAGGGGCTTGCATTAAAATTTTTATATTCTATGAGGGGGGCTACTTTATATTCTATGAAGGGGCTGCATTATATTCCATGAGGGAGGCTACATTATATTCTATGAGGGGAGTCTACTTTATATTCTATGAGGGGCTACCCCAACATCGGCTACATAACCTAGATGTGTACTACCTTATATTATACCCTGATATTAGTGTGTTTTACCACACAATTGGTGGTCTTATATTTATTTCTATGTAGCTACATAGTGGGCACCAAGAATGATTTTCTCTGGTGGGTCCAAGGTGCTCCAGTCTGACGCTGGATGAGGCGATGTGTAGACCTTTTAGTCTTTTAGTTCCACCTATGACAAGCCAAGGTCCTAGTGGAGGTTAGGGATAACCCCCTACTGTGGTCAGTAATCTTGGGATGGTGCCATGCTAGACGAATTAATGGACTTGACCCCCATATTTAGGTGTTTCTTCCCTTCTGAGGCAATCTCTCCTTACTACGGGTCAGGCCATCTCCCATCTATTGTGTGTTTGGGAATAATGGATGTAGACTGGTTTGTGACATGTTGGCGGACAATCAATGTCCTCTTACTTTGGAAGACACTGTCTTTAAATACCCAATCCTGGTGGGAGATAACTTTACTATTACTCAAGTTAGACATTATGTAGGCTCGGTACTGCAGGATATACCAGACGACGTTAGAGTGCACCCTCTAAATTTAATCTCCATTAAAGCCCATGCAGGGAATTACTCTGAGTTTTATATACAAGTCACTGAAGCCTTCTATACTGTGGTCAGACTATTTACCGGGCCCAGAGGGAGGAGTATCTCAACTAACTGACTATTAGGTAAAAGATCTCTTGAAAGCCACATTACGTATTAACACTATGTTACCGTGTGATAGTTAAATCAACCATGACTCTCATGATATTCCATAGAGCATATATCTCCCCAGAGGATAAATCCAAAAAGTCACCCTCAGGTGATTTTCCCTGCCCTAAATGATAAAATTCTCCAGCTGATATTTTTCATTGTCTGTGGGACTGTCCAAAAATACGAGAGGTTTGGGATACACTCTTGGAACATCTTCCTAATACCTTTGGTATATCTATTTCTCTTTCTCTGGAGTGTGCCATATTCAACATTCTCCCATAAGATCAGTTGGTGAGCTTTCTGTTCAGCAGCACCGGATTTTATTCATCTGGGCGCCAGCCGCCCTCAAAAGTATTCTTCATTTATGGGCACAAGATAATACTCCTTCTTTGAGCTTAATTACTATGAAGGTAGCCTCTCTCTTTAAGATGGCTATATAGAGTCCATATTGAATAAAGAAAAATACACTGAATGGTTTTTCCTTACATGGTCTTCTTTTAGTAATGCCCAGACATTATCTATTCACCCGGCGATTTATGGTTGTCTCCAATTTACAGACTGGTACATGAGAGAGCAAATTGACAGCAGAATTCCTGTTGGGCTTGATTGATATTTAACGGCACTGTGGCAAAAGTAAATAGCGCCCCCCAGAGCCGGATTTTCTCTGGGGTCTCGGCTGCCGGGGGTAGCCGAGACCCCAGAGAACATGATTCGGGGTTTTTTTTTACCGACCCCGCATTTGCGATCGCCGGTAATTAACCGTTTACCGGCGATCGCAAAAAATAAAAAACGCGATCTCTTTTTAATTTCTCTGTCCTCCGATGTGATCGCACATCAGAGGACAGAGAAAAGGGGTCCCAGATAGCCCCCCGATACTCACCTATCTCCCCCGGTGCTCCTCGTGGCTCTCGGTGGGCGCCGTCATCTTCAAAATGGCGGGCGAATGCGCAGTGCGCCCGCCGGCCAGCATCGGGAGAATCTTTGGGGTCTCGGCTGCCGGGGGTAGCCGAGACCCCAAAGAACATGATCGGGGTCGGTTTTACCGACCCCTGTTTTGCGATCGCCGGTAATTAACTGTTTACCGGCGACCGCAAAAAAAAAAAAAAAATCAAAGTGTAATTCTCTGTCCTCTGATTTGATCACACATCAGAGGACAGAGAAATAGGGGGATTCGGGGACCCTATTATACTTACCGGTGTCCCTGGATCCTCCTGCTGCTCCTCCTGGCTGCCGGGGAAAAGAAAATGGCGGGCGCGTGCGCAGTGCGCCCGCCATCTGCCGGCCGACAGGAGAAGAGCAGTTGGGGCTAAAATTAGGGTTAGGGCCAGGGTTAGGGCTAGGGTTAGGGTTAGGGTTAGGGCTAGGGCTAGGGCTAGGGTTAGGGTTAGGGCTAGGGTTAGGGTTAGGGTTAGGGCTAGAGTTGGGGTTAGGGCTAGGGTTAGGGAGAAATTTAGGGTTAGGGTTGGGGCTAAATTCAGGGTTAGGGTTCTTTCACACTTACGTGGGTACGGGGCCGTCGCAATGAGTCGGCCCGACATACCGACGCACGTTGTGAAAATTGTGCACAACGTGGGCAGCGAATGTAGTTTTTCAACGCATCCGCTGCCCAATCTATGTCCTGGGGAGGAGGGGGCGGAGTTACGGCCACGCATGCGCGGTCAGAAATGGCGGACGCGACGTACAAAAAAACGTTACATTGAACGTTTTTTGTGCCGACGGTCCGCCAAAACACAACTGATCCAGTGCACGACGGACGCGACGTGTGGCCATCCGTTACGATCCGTCGGCAATACAAGTCTATGGGCAAAAAAACGCATCCTGCGGGCACATTTGGAGGATCCGTTTTTTGTCGAAAACGACGGATTGCGACGGATGCCAAACGACGCAAGTGTGAAAGTAGCCTTAGGGCTAGGGTTAGGGTTGGGGCTAAAGTTAGGGCTAGGGTTGGGGCTAAAGTTAGGGTTAGATTTGGGGTTAGGGTTTGGATTAGAGTTGGTATTAGGGTTAGGGTTGGCATTAGGGTTACGCTTGGGGTTAGGGTTAGGTTTGGGATTAGGGTTAAGGTTAGGGCTGTGATTAGGGGTGTATTGGGATTAGGGTTAGGTTTGAGGTTAGGGTTGAGATTAGGATTAGGGGTGTGTTGGATTTAGGGTTTTGATTAGGGTTATGGTTAGGGTTGACATTAGGGTTGTTTTGGGTTAAGGGTTGTGATTATCGTTAGGGTTAGTGATTAGGATTATGGATCGGGTTGGGATTAGGGTTAGGGGTGTGTTGGGGTTAGGGTTGGAGCTAGAATTGGGGGGTTTCCACTGTTTAGTTACATCAGGGGGTCTCCAAACACGACATCCAATTTTGCGCTCAAAAAGTCAAATGGTGCTCCCTCCCTTCTGAGCTCTGCCGTGCGCCCAAACAGTGGGTTACACCAACATATGGGGCATCAGCGTACTCGGGATAAATTGGACAACAACTTTTGGGGTCCAATTTCTCCTGTTACCCTTGTGAAAATAAAAACTTGGGGGCTACAAAATCTTTTTTGTGAAAAAAAAAATATTTTTTTATTTTCACGACTCTGCATTCTAAACTTCTGTGAAGCACTTGGGCATTCAAAGTTCTCACCACACATCTAGATAAGTTCCTTGGGGGGTCTAGTTTCCAAAATGGGGTCACTTGTGGGGGGTTACTACTGTTTAGGTACATCAGGGGCTCTGCAATCGCAACATAACGCCCACAGACCATTCTATCAAAGTCTGCATTCCAAAACAGCGCTCCTTCCCTTCCAAGCTCTGCCGTGCGCCCAAACAGTGGTTTACCCCCACATATGGCACATCAGTGTACTCGGGATAAATTGGACAACAACTATTGCAGTCCAATTTCTCCTGTTACCCTTGTTCCATAAGGGGTCTAGTTTCCAAAATGGTGTCACTTGTGGGGGTTTCCACTGTTTAGGCACATCAGGGGCTCTCCAAACGTGACATGGCGTCCGATCTCAATTCCAGACAATTCTACATTGAAAAAGTAAAACGGCACTCCTCCTCTTCCAAGCTCTGCGGTGCGCCCAAACAGTGGTTTACCCCCACATATTGGGTATCAACGTACTCAGGAGAAATTGCACAACAACTTTAGTGGTCTAATTTCTCCTGTTACCCTTGTGAAAATAAAAATTTTGGGGCAAAAAGATCATTTTTGTAGAAACAATGCGATTTTTTATTTTCACGGCTCAACGTTATAAACTTCTGTGAAGCACATGGGGGTTCAAAGTGCTCACCACACATCTAGATAAGTTCCTTAAGGGGTCTAGTTTCCAAAGTGGTGTCACTTGTTGGGGATTTCCACTGTTTAGGCACATCAGGGGCTCTCCAAACGCGACATGACGTCCAATCTCAATTCCTGCCAATTCTACATTGATAAAGTAAAACGGCGCTCCTTCACTTCCAAGCTCTGCGGTGCGCCCAAACAGTGGTTTACCCCCACATATGGGGTATTGGCATATTCCGGAGAAATTGCATAACAAAATTTATGGTTACATTTCTGTTTTTACACTTGTGAAAATAAAAAAAATGGTTCTGAATTAAAATGTTTGCAAAAAAAGTTAAATGTTCATTTTTTCCTTCCACATTGTTTCAGTTCCTGTGAAGCAAGTAAAGGGTTAATAAACTTCTTGAATGTGGTTTCGAGAACCTTGAAGGGTGTAGTTTTTAGAATGAGGTCACACTTCATTATTTTCTATCATATAGACCCCTCAAAATGACTTCAAATGAGATGTGGTCCCTAAAAAAAAAAGGTGTTGTAAAAATGAGAAATTGCTGGTCAAATTTTAACCCTTATAACTCCCTAACAAAAAAAAATTTTGTTTCCAAAATTGTGCTGATGTAAAGTAGACATGTGGGAAATGTTATTTATTAACTATTTTTTGTGACATATCTCTCTGATTTAATGGCATAAAAATACAAAGTTTGAAAATTGCAAAATTGTAAAAATTTACCATATTTCCGTTTTTTTCATAAATAATCGCAAGTAATATCGAAGAAATGTTACCACTAACATGAAGTACAATATGTCACGAAAAAACAACCTCAGAATCAGCGGGATCCGTTGAAGCGTTCCAGAGTTATAACCTCATAAAGTGACAGTGGTCAGAATTGCAAAAATTGGCTCGGTCATTAAGTACCAAATTGGCTCTGTCACTAAGCTAGTCTCCATCGAAGTGGATGACAGAGAAAAAAGGAGGAAAGGTTGCAAAGCAGAATAGTCCGGATTGTGGATAAGCAGCCCCAATCAAGTTCTAAAGAAATTCAAGCTGTCCTGCAGGCTCAGGGTGCATTAGTGTAAGCACAAACTATCCGTCGTCATTTGAATGAAAATGAAACACTTTAGCAGGAGATCCAGGAGGATCCCACTGCTGACACAGAGACATAAAAAAGCAAGACAGCAGTTTGCTAAAGTGTACGTAAGCCAAAATCCTTCTGGGAAAGCATCTCATAGACAGACGAAACCAAGATAAAGCATATTGGTAAAGCACATCATTCTGCCAAAACCAGAATGAGGTCTACAAAGAAAAGAGCACAGTACCTACAGTCAAACATGGTGGAGGTTCAAAGATGTTTTGGGGTTGTTTTGCTGCATCTGGCACTGGGTGTCTTGGCTGTGTGCAAAGCATCATGAAAATGAAGATTACCAAAGGATTTTGAGTGGCAATGTAGTGTCCAGAGTCAAAAAACTGGGTTTGCGTCCTAGGTCCTAGCAACACAATGACCCAAAACATACTTCAAAAAGCTCCCTGAAATGGATGGAAACAAAGCACTGGAGAGTTCTGAACTGGCCAGCATTGAGTCTGGATCTAAATCCCATTGAACACCTGTGGAGAGATCTTAACCCCTTCTCGACATGTGCCATATATAAACAGCGTTGCGGAAGCGGTGTTCCCACAAATTGATGCATTTACAGCTCTGGCAAAAATTAAGAGACCAGCACATCAAAACCCTGTCATGGGCAGCCCAATCTCCAGACCTAAACCCCATTGAAAACTTCTGGAATGTAATCAAGAGGATGATGGATAGTCTCAAACCATCAAACAAAGAACTGCTTAAATTTTTGCGCCAGAAGCAATGTGAAAGACTGATGTAAAGCATGCCAAGACGCATGAAAGCTGTGATTAAAAATGGTTATTCCACAAAATATTGATTTCTGATCTCGTCCTGAGTTAAAACATTAGTATTGTTGTTTCTAAATGATTATGAACTTGTTTTCTTTGCATTATTTGAGGTCTGAAAGCACTGATTGTTTTTTTTTTATTTTGACCATTTCTCCTTTTCAGAAAAAAAATACAAAATTTATTGCTTGGAAATTCAGAGACATGTTGTCAGAAGTTTATAGAATACAAGAACAATTTACATTTTACACAAAAATATACCTATAAACAGAAAAATCAGACAAACTGAAAATTTTGCAGTGGTCTCTTAAGAGCTGTATACATCGCCATGACCATGCGGGCTCACTCTGAGCGCCGCCGCGATCAAATGTGGGTGTCAGCTCTATATGAGAGCTGACACCCTGCAGCAATACCCAGGATCAGTGTTAGTACCGATTGTGGGCATTTAACCCCTCTGATGCCTCTGATGGTCAATAGTGACTGAGACATCACGGGGCATCACACAGGGAGGAAATTTCCTTTATGCTCCCACAGGCACAACACGATGCGATCATGTTATGCCAATGGTCTCCATGGTGATCCCAGGCCGAAAGATGGCATCAGGGTCATTGAGGGATGAACTGACACACCTCCTCCCTGCATGTCAGACGCTAATCTAATGCTCTGCAGAAGCATTGCAGAGCATTAGATCAGGGATCTGTCAGTGTGAAGTTGATGTCCCATCCTGGGACAATGTAAAAAAAGTTTAAAAAAAATAGAAAATTATTATTATTATTTTTTTTTAATCACAAAATCTAATATATAAAGCTGAATGTGTGTGTGTGTGTGTGTATGTATGTGTGTGTGTATGTCCGGGATTGGCATCTGCACTGTCGCAGCTACAGCCACAAAATGTTGCACAGTCACACGTCTGAACCCCGAGAGCGTCATAGGCTATGTTGTGAAGCGAAATTTTTGTCCCACGCGTTCCAATTCACCAAACAATTTTGCCCCTATCTACATAATTGGGAAAAAGTGAAAGGAAAAGTGTTGGAGGCGTCGCAGCTACAGCCACAAAATTTTGCACAGTCACACGTCTGAACCCTGAGAGCGTCATAGGCTATGTTGTGAGGTGAAATTTTAACCCCGCGCTTTCCAATTCACCAAACAATTTTGCCCTTATCTACACAATGGGGAAAAAGTGAAAGAAAAAGTGTTGGAGGCAAATTGACAGCTGCCAGATGTGAACAAGGGGGACTTAAAGAGTGAGAGCGATGGCGCCAAAGAGTATATACCGTACAGTTGCTAAGGTGGGGCCCCGACATGGGATACTCACCACACATGGTGATATGAACACACACAAAATGTGCCACACACTACCACGTGCTTGAACACATATTACCCTCAACACACATTTCACCACATATACACCAACCTCGCCACATAAAAGTCGAAACACAAAAGTCGCCGCTCAAAACTCGCCACGCGCAAAACTCGCCACATGCAAAAACTAGGCTCACGCAAAACTCGCCACAAGTGCAAAACTCACCTCATGGAAAACTCGCCACACGCAAAACTTGCACACGCGAAAAAATTTCCACATGCACAAAAGTTGCAACATATGCAAAAGTTGCCTCACACAAAACTTGCACATACTCAAAAGGCACCACACATAAAACTCGCCACACGCAACACTTGGCATGCGCAAAACTTGCTCCACACAACTTGCTACACTAACCTGTCACATGCAACTCGACACACAAAAAGTTGCTACACGCATGTCCCCACACAAAACTCATCTCACAAAAGTCGCTACATGCATGTCGCCACACGCAACTCAACACACACAACTTGACACACGAAACGCGCCCTAAATCACACACAAGTCTGGTATTATCCTTCAAAAAAAAAAATCTGATTAATAAGCAGACAAACTACAAGAGCAACAAATGTACCATATAGGAAATACGGCAGCTGTCAGTCACATGACCTGTCTATTATGTGTATGTGTGAGCTAATATATACAGCCAGGGGGAGGGCTTCCTGTTGGCTGGGGATTTATCAGGCTGCCAATTTAGCTTACAAATACTGAGGTAAAAATACTGAGCAAATAACGTGTGAATGAGGTCTAATACAGGAGGAGATGACACACAGGTATATACTATATACAGGGGAGATGACACACAGGTATATACTATATACAAGGAGCAGATGACATACAGGTATATGTTATATATAGAAGATGACATACAGGTATATACTATATACAGGAGGAGATTACACACAGATATATACTATATACAGGGGAGATGACACACAGGTATATACTATATACAGGAGGAGATGACATACAGGTATATACTATATATAGAAGGAGATGACATACAGGTATATACTATATATAGGAGATGATGACATACAGGTATATACTATATACAGGGGAGATGACACACAGCAGGTATATACTATATACAGGTGAGATGACATACAGGTATATACTATATACAGGAGATGACATACAGGTGTATACTATATATATAAGGGAGATGACAAACATGTATATACTGAGGTGAAAATGAGAGGTGTGAGGTAAAAATGAAAAGGTGTAAGTGCAAAATGAGAGGAGTGAGGGAAAATAGTGCAGTGATCGGAAAATGACAGTGACAGATGTGAGGTCGAAATGACAAGTGTTAGGGGGGAATGAGAGGAGTGAGGGAGAAAATGAGAGGTGTGAGGAAGAAAATGAGAGATGTGAAGGGGAAAATGAAAGATGTGATTGGGAAAATGAGAGGCGTGATGGGAAAATAAGAGAAGTGAGGTGCTATAACTAACCACAGATATTTACTATGCCCAGGCAACGCCGGGCTCTTCAGCTAGTCTACTATATAAAGCTGAATGTGTGTGTGTGTGTGTGTGTGTGTGTGTGTGTGTGTGTGTGTGTGTGTGTGTGTGTGTGTGTGTGTGTGTGTATGTGTGTATGTCCAGGATTGGCATCTGCACCGTCGCAGCTACAGCCACAAAATTTTGCACAGTCACACGTCTGGACCCCGAGAGCGTCATAGGCTATATTGTGAGGCGAAATTTTAACCCCGCGCGTTTCAATTCACCAAACAATTTTGCCCCTATCTACATAATGGGGAAAAAAGGTGAAAGAAAAAGTGTTGGAGGCGTCTCAGATACAGCAACAAAATTTTGCACAGTCACACGTCTGGACCCCGAGAGCGTCATAGGCTATGTTGTGAGGCGAAATTTTAACCCCGCGCGTTCCAATTCACCAAACAATTTTGCCCCTATCTATATAATGGGGAAAAAGTGAAATGAAAAGTGCTGGAGGCGTCGCAGCTACAGCCACAAAATTTTGCACAGTCACATGTCTAGACCCTGAGAGCGTCATAGGCTATGTTGTGAGGTGAAATTTTAACTCCGCGCTTTCCAATTCACCAAACTATTTTTCCCCTATCTACATAATGGGGAAAAGTGAAAGGAAAAGTGTTGGAGGCAAATTGACAGCTGCCAGATGTGAACAAGGGGGACTTAAAGAATGAGAGCGATGGCGCAAAAGAGTATATCCCGTACAGTTGCTAAGGTGGGGCCCTGACATGAGATACTCACCACACACGGGGATATGAACACACACACAAAATGCGCCACACACTACCACGTGCTTAAACACATATACCACCCTCAGCACACATTTCACCACACATACACCAACCTCGCCACATAAAAGTCGAAACACAAAAGTCGCCGCTCAAAACTCGCCACACGCAAAACTCGCTACATGCAAAAACTAGGCTCACGCAAAACTCACCACAAGTGCAAAACTCACCTCATGGAAAACTCGCCACACGCAAAACTTGCACACACGGAAAAATTGCCACATGCACAAAAGTTGCAACACATGCAAAAGTTGCCTCACACAAAACTTGCACATACTCAAAAGGCACCACACATAAAACTCGCCACGCGCAAAACTCGCCATGCGCAAAACTTGCTGCACACAACTTGCTACACTAACCTGTCACATGCAACTCGACACACAAAAAGTTGCTACACGCATGTTGCCACACAAAACTCATCTCACAAAAGTCGCTACATGCATGTCGCCACACACAACTCAACACACGCAACTTGACAAACGAAACTCGCCCTAAAACACACACAAGTCTGGTATTATCCTTCAAAAATAAAAATCTGATTAATAAGCAGACAAACTACAAGAGCAACAAATGTACCATATAGGAAATACGGCAGCTGTCAGTCACATGACCTGTCTATTATGTGTATGTGAGAGCTAATATATACTGCCAGGGGGGAGGGCTTCCTGTTGGCTGGGGATTTATCAGGCTGCAAATTTATCTTACAAATACTGAGGTAAAAATACTGAGCAAATAACGTGTGAACGAGGTCTAATACAGGAGGAGATGACACACAGGAATATACTATATACAGGGGAGATGACACACAGGTATATACTATATACAGGAGAGATGACACACAGGTATATACTATACACAGGAGGAGATGACACACAGGTATATACTATACACAGGAGGAGATGACATACAGGTATATGCTATATATAGAAGATGACATACAGGTATATACTATATACAGGAGATGACACACAGATATATACTATATACAGGGGAGATGACACACAGGTATATACTATATACAGGAGGAGATGACATACAGGTATATATAGAAGGAGATAACATACAGGTATATACTATATATAGGAGGAGATGACATACAGGTATATACTATATATAGGAGGAGATGACATACAGGTATATACTATATACAGGGGAGATGACACACAGCAGGTATATACTATATACAGGGGAGATGACATACAGGTATATACTATATACAGGAGATGACATACAGGTGTATACTATATATAAGGGAGATGACAAACATGTATATACTGAGGTGAAAATGAGAGGTGTGAGGTGAAAATGAAAAGGTGTGAGTGCAAAATGAGAGGAGTGAGGGAAAATAGTGGAGTGATCGGAAAATGACAGATGTGAGGTCGAAATGACAAGTGTTAGGGGGGAATGAGAGGAGTGAGGGAGAAAATGAGAGATGTGAGGGGGAAAATGAGAGGCGTGATGGGAAAATAAGAGAAGTGACGTGCTATAACTAACCACAGATATTTACTATGCCCAGGCAACGCCGGGCTCTTCAGCTAGTCTAATATATAAAGCTGAATGTGTGTGTGTGTGTATGTATGTATGTGTGTATGTCCGGGATTGGCATCTGCACTGTCGCAGCTACAGCCACAAAATGTTGCACAGTCACACGTCTGGACCCCGAGAGCGTCATAGGCTATGTTGTGAGGCGAAATTTTAATCCCGCGCTTTCCAATTCACCAAACAATTTTACCCTTATCTACATAATGGGGAAAAAGTGAAAGGAAAAGTGTTGGAGGCGTCGCAGCTACAGCCACAAAATTTTGCACAGTCACACGTCTGAACCCTGAGAGCGTCATAGGCTATGTTGTGAGGTGAAATTTTAACCCCGCGCTTTCCAATTCACCAAACAATTTTGCCCTTATCTACACAATGGGGAAAAAGTGAAAGAAAAAGTGTTGGAGGCAAATTGACAGCTGCCAGATGTGAACAAGGGGGACTTAAAGAGTGAGAGCGATGGCGCCAAAGAGTATATACCGTACAGTTGCTAAGGTGGGGCCCCGACATGGGATACTCACCACACACGGGGATATGAACACACACACAAAATGCGCCACAAACTACCACGTGCTTGCATATATATATATAGTATACAGGAGGAGATGACTTACAGGTATATACTATATACAGGAGGAGATGACACACGTATATACTATATACAGGAGGAGATGACATACAGATATATACTATATACAGGAGGAGATGACATACAGGTATATACTATATACAGGGGAGATGACACACAGGTATATACTATATACAGGAGGACATGACACAGGTATATACTATATACAGGAGGAGATGACATACAGGTATATACTGTTAGGACTGGCGGAACGCACCAAGACAGATGGTATAGATGCGTTCGCAGTCCGGGGTCCACCGTGCAGGTGAAAACCTGCTGCTAGCAATTAGCAGACTATATGGCGGTACACTAGAGTATACACGCGTGGGTTAACCTCACCCAGCGTGAAAGAAGCAATCCTGTTAAGGCACAGGACCGCGGTACCACACCTAAAGCGCGAGCAAGTAGTCAGCGAACTCAACCCCAACTGGGATTGAAGTCCGATTAGACCCTTGCTGGCGCAACACCGCAACTGGGTGTGAAATGAAACAGAAAAGCATGCAGTGCCGCACTGACGAACGCCACTAACCACCCAGGCTTGGGTAAGGAAAGCACAGAGGAAGTGCACGGCGCCGTACTGGCGGTCACAGCAACTGGACGCTATAATGTGTGACTAGTGCTGTAGGATAAGTCGGGCGCTAGGTAGCAGCCATACACCTTCCGCGAACAGTCATACTATAGGGTAGGGGTATCCAAGGACGACTTGCACTCACAACATACACACATTAGCAATTGTTTGACAATACTAGCGCATGGCCGTGCGGTCATGCGCAGTTTATATAGCAGCAGCACAGGAAGTGGCCACAGCACTTTTGCCCTTCTAGGACCTGCCAAGAGGACCAATGGAATGTGCTGCAGAGCCTGAGCACATGACCCTCGATCTCCAACGGGAAACCTTACGCTGGGCATGCTCAGTACGTGCAGACAAGGACTTAGTCCCAGAGAAGTCCGCTCACTGCTGACCAGCACAGACTTTAATAGCAGAGACTGGAGAAGCAGCAGTAACTCTCAGAACAGAGTGAGAATGAGCAAGATGCTGGGACCGACGTCCTTGCTGAGCAGACTCCACTGCGGCTGGACAAGAATGGGAGACCGCAGTGGAGGTGGCTCGAGATTCCCCCTGTGCAGAAGCGGGAACTCGACCCCTAACATATACTATATAAAAGAGGAGATGGCACATAGGTATATAGAGGAGGAGATGACATACAGCAGGTATATACTATATACAGGGGAGATGACACACAGGTATATACTATATACAGGAGGAGGTGACTTACAGGTACATACTATATACAGGAGGAGATGACACACGTATATACTATATACAGGAGGAGATGACACACGTATATACTATATACAGGAGGAGATGACATACAGGTATATACTATATAAAAGAGGAGATGACACATAGGTATATAGAGGAGGAGATGACATAAAGCAGGTATATACTATATACAGGAGGAGATGACATACAGGTATATACTATATATAGGAGATGACATACAGGTATATAGTATATACAGAAGAGATGACAAATATGTATATACTGAGGTGAAAATGAGGGGTGTGAGGTCAAAATGAAAAGGTGTGAGTGCAAAATGAGAGGAGTGAGGGAAAATAGTGGAGTGATCGGAAAATGACAGATGTGAGGTTGAAATGACAAGTGTTAAGGGGGAATGAGAGGAGTAAGGGGGAAAATAAGAGGAGTGAGAGGAAAAACGAGAGGTGTAAGGGAGAAAATGAGAGGCATGATGGGAAAATAAGAGACGTGAGGTGCTATAACTAACCACAGATATTTACTATACCCAGGCAACGCCGGGCTCTTCAGCTAGTAAAGAATAAAAAAAAGAAAAAATAACAATCCAATAAATACACTTATTTAAAAAAAAAAAAAAAAAAAGTACACATTTCATGATACAGCTGTCGGGTGACCTAGGACCAGGGGCTCCTTTTCTGGCCCTAACACTAGGGGGCGGAGTAGCTCATCCTGTTCCTTGGGATACTTCAGATGGCGAAGACGCCAGGGCCTCTGACGAGGATTAGTAATAGAGCACAGATTATATAGGGAAAAGGAGTGGCTAACTGAGTACAGCTGAGCACAGGGAGCCTATTTGATAGAGTTCCCTATTACTAGTATCATAATCTCTCTCTGCTGGTGACAGTTTCTTTGAAAAGTAAGCACATGGTTGTCATTTACCAGGAGATGCACCCTGCGGTAATACAGCCCTCACTCCCACCTCAGACACAGCAAACTCCTCAATGAAAGGCTGAGAGACATTTGGCCAAATAAGAATCAGAGCAGAAGCAAAACACCTTTTTAACAGACTGGTCCATCAGGAGAAGTCCATCCCCTTCTTGGTCATACATATCTGTAAGATGTTTGGCTACTACTGAAAAGTTCTATAAATTATAAATAAATAAAATGTACGGTAGTAGTTGGCAAAATCTAAAAATCTTTGTAATGCCTTCAAATCCTCTGGACGATCCCAATCCAATACCACCCGGACTTTCACTGGATCCATGCGAAAACCGGGGGAAGATAACACATATCCAAGGAAAGGGATCTTCTCAACTGAGAACATACACTTCTCGGGTTTGACATATAATTTATTGTCACAGAGTATAAGTAAGACCTGCCTGACATGTACTCAAGGTCTGGTGAATAAACTAGAATGTCATCCAGATAGACCACAACGAATCTTCCTACCAGGTGACTAAAGATGTCAATAATAAAGTGCTGAAAGACGGTGGGCGCATTTGTCAATCCAATAGACACCAGATTCTCATAGTTTCCTTCCGGCGTATTGAATGCAGTCTTCCACTCATCCCCCTCTTTAATGCAGATGAGGTTTTATGGTCCCCTTCCCCCCCACCGAGGTCCATCTTAGAGAACCATTTTGCCCCTACAATTTGATTAAAGAGGTCAGGGATGAGGGGGAGTGGATGCGGATCACGGACAATGATCGCACTGAGTTTCCGGAAATCCAGGCAAGGATGTAACCCCTATCTTTTTTCTTAACAAAAAAGAACCCCACAGCAATGGGAGACAGACACGGTCTGATATGACCCTTAGCCAGACTTTCCGTGATATACTCCTTCATGGCCTGTCTCTCTGGACCGGAGATGTTTTAGAGCCTGCTCTTGGGCAGCTTGACAATAGGAACAAGATTAATGGTAAAATTATAGGGACAGTGGGGAGGAAGCTCTTGGCTCCCCTGCTCAGAAAACACATCCGCAATGTCTGACAGGTAATTGGGCACAGACTGGGTATCCACCCCAGCCAACCGGGTACCCAAGCAGTGTCCTTGACAGTATGTACTCCACTTAGCTACCTCCTGTGTCTGCCAATCTATTACCGGATTGTGCAGAGCGAGCCAAAAAAGTCCCAGTACCACAGGTGAGGGAAGGCCCTCTAGCACATAGCAGTTTAACACCTCAGTGTGCATGGCCCCCACCTGAAGCAGCAAGTCCCGAACCACCTGCATAAAGTGGCCCTGTCAATGGCAGAGTCAATGGAAATAATGTGTATGGGTCTGCACAGTGTATGTGTGATGAGGCCTTGGTCATGGACGAACCTAGCGTTGAACCCCAACTCACTGTCTAGAAAGGCAGAAATGTCCACAAAAACTCCACCTACGTGTATTATAGCTGGTAAGAAAAACTATGTCCTACCCACCGAGGTGATAAGGGTTGCCAATCTCCTCGCAACCCGGACCCTCTAGTTTTCCGGCGGTTGTTTATATAGAAATCGGGAAGGACATGTGCCCACAAAATGGCCCTTTTTACCACAAATGAAACACACACACCCCCTTACACCGGACCACAGACAATTTGCCCGAATGTGTTGCCACACCCACCTGCATGGCTTCCTCAGCAGGCTCAGTACAGACCACCCTCGACCCCAGACCTCCCGCACCCAGAGGTGACTTCCTATGTCTATAATAATAATAATAATAATATGTCTCTGTTGAAGACAGCGATCAACTCGGATCGCCAGAGACATGGCTGCCTTAAGAGAGTCAGGAGTATCATGCAGAGCTACAGTGCCTTGCGAAAGTATTCGGCTCCCTGGAACTTTTCAACCTTTTCCCACATATCATGCTTCAAACATAAAGATATCAAATGTACATTTTTGGTGAAGAATCAACAAGTGGAACACAATTGTGAAGTTGAATGAAATTGATTGGTTATTTTAAATTTTTGTGAAAAATCAAAAACTGAAAAGTGGGGCGTGCAATATTATTCGGCCCCTTTACTTTCAGTGCAGCAAACTCAGTCCAGAAGTTCATTGTGGATCTATGAATGATCCAATGTTGTCCTAAATGCCTAATGATGATAAATATAATCCACCTGTGTGTAATCAAGTCTCTGTATAAATGCATCTGCTCTGTGATAGTCTCATGGTTCTGTTTAAAGCACAGAGAGCATCATGAAGACCAAGGAACACAACAGACAGGTCCGTAATACTATTGTGGAGAAGTTTAAAGCCGGATTTGGATACAAAATGATTTCCAAAACTTTAAACATCCTAAGGAGCACTGTGCAAGCAATCATATTGAAATGGAAGGAGTATCATACCACCGAAAATCTACCAAGACCCGGCCGTCCCTCTAAACTTTCATCTCAAACAAGGAGAAGACTGATCAGAGATGCAGCCAAGAGGCCCATGATCAGTCTGGATGAACTGCAGAGATCTACAGCTGAGGTGGGACAGTCTGTCCATAGGACAACAATCAGTTGTACACTGCACAAATCTGGCCTTTATGGAAGAGTGGCAAGAAGAAAGCCATTTCTCAAAGATATCCATAAAAAGTGTTGTTTAAAATTTACAACAAGCCACCTGAGAGAAACACCAAACATGTGGAAGAAGGTGCTCTGGTCAGATAAAACCAAAATCGAACTTTTTGGCAACAATGCCAAACCATATGTTTGGCATAAAGGCAACACAGCTCATCACCCTGAACACACCATCCCCACTGTCAAACATGATGGTGGCAGCATCATGGTTTGGGCCTGCTTTTCTTCAGCAGGGACAGGAAAAATGGTTAAAATTGATGGGAAGATGGATGGAGCCAAATACAGGACCATTCTTGAAGAAAACCTGTTGGAATCTGCAAAAGAACTGAGACTGGGACGGAGATTTGTCTTCCAACAAGACAATGATCTCAAACAAAGCAAAATCTACAATGGAATGGTTCACAAATAAACGTATCCAGGTAGAATGGCCAAATCAAAGTCCAGACCTCAATCCAAACGAGAATCTGTGGAAAGAGCTGAAAACTGGTGTTCACAAATGATCTCCATCAAACCTCACTGAGCTCCAGCTTTTTGCCTAGGAAGAATGGGCAAGAATTTCAGTCTCTTGATGTACAAAACTGATAGAGACGTACCCCAAGCGACTTGCAGCTGTAATAGCAGCAAAAGGTGGCGCAACAAAGTATTAAGTTAAAGGGGCGAATAATATTGCACGCCCCACTTTTCAGTTTTTGATTTTCCACAAAAATTGAAAATAACCAATAACCACAGGCAAAACATATTTTGCTGGCACATTCCCTGAGGATCCCCCCCCCTGGTGTGAAGCTAGCTCCTGAGCCCCAACAGAGACCACGAGGAGAGTCTCCTGTTCCTGCCCAAGATCCGAGGCACTGGCCTGGAATTAGGCCCACTGACAGGCACCTACTGAAGGGAACCCATCCGCCTCCACCTTGGGCATCTCCCCGACCGAAGAGTCCCCTGCGGAGACTGGACGGGGCCACATTACCGCGCAGAGATGGCAGATGCATTTACAGCCCAGGAGGCCTGAATGACTTGGCCACCATCTTACCTGGCTGCGACCACACCGTACCTCAGCTGCTGGGAGAGGACGCCGAGTCGTGTTGGAGAGACGCTGCGCTACTTAGGCACTCGACACCTTTGTGTCCCTGGCTGCCAGCATTTGGTAGAGGAGGTGAGAGTAGGGACTGTGGGATAGGAGGCTGGGGAGGTCCCGGGGAACTGAGCACAGGAAGATAGGGGAGAGGTCCCCTCCTCCACTCTCTAATGTCAGTGACAGATTTTGGAGGGACCTGAGTGAAAATCTATAACCCACATCACTAATTACCTTTGGTGGGAGCAACTACCAGGACAGAACTTTCTTGTCCCCCATGTGCATCCCCCCCTAACACTTTAATTGCACATATGAAGCATTCTATACTAGAAGTGTTAAGTTGGAGCTCTGCTGCCATCTACTGGTCACATGGATCTTCTCTAGCCTACTGTCTGGGGATATATGCGGCAAATAAGCATCAGGTCTTACCCAGCTGGATCCCACCATCCAAGACTATGATGTTATAGGACTGAGACAGTCTTCCTACTCCCCAACCCACTGTGGCCTGTAACGTTTTAATTCACTAAGCGCCTTTGCCGCCTACTGACCAGCTATATTCTCCTACTAGTGGGGAGTTGTAATGAACAAATATCTAATGAAAACACAAGCAGAGAAATCCACCCACTTGCAAGTGCCTTCACCGCTCAGTACACAATTGCCATGCACAAAAGTAAACCCACCCGAAACAACCTAAACAACCTGCTAAAGGCTCACGCCACCAACCCACCTGTGTTACTGATGTTTGACAGTTTACCCCTGCCACAGCTTTTTTGTCTGCCAAGCACTCTGAATCCTCTGTGCAATACTCTATAAAGGCGACTTTGGTAGCCCAAGAAGTCTCCAAGCTGCTGATGCTATTATTTGACAAACGGTTTGATGTTCTCCATGCCCCCATCCCTACAGCCATGGCTCAAATTACCACCAATTCTCAAAAAATTGAAGAACTGGAAAACAAAGTCCAGTCTAATTAAACTGAACTTACAGAACTGAGGAACTCTCTCCAAGAAAGTCTAGCCACAGAGCGAGAAATGCGTGATAAGCTAGAGAACTTGGAAAACAGAGATCGCTGCAACAATCTGCGTTTTTTAGGCATCCCGGAGTCAGTGGCTGGTGATCGCCTTATGGAATAACTTACCAATAACCTTTTTGCTGCCCTCCAGTTGGACCTTTGTAAAGACTTGATGATGAAAGAACAGGCACACAGACTAGGTCCCAAGACAATGGAAGTACTAGACCTCTCCAGTTATAGCAAAATTCCTCAATTTAGCCGTGAAAGAACAGGTATAAGAGCCTATCGACAGCAACAAGAATTCACAATCTATGATTCTAAATTATCATTTTCCAGTTTTTCTCTGCGGCTGTAGCTCAGAAACGCAAGGCATTTGTAAATATCTGTCATCTATTGATTGAAGATAACATTAGATTTCAGCTACTCTACTAATCTAAACTGAAAGCCCAAGATGGAGACCGTGTAACTGTTTACAAAAACTCAGAGGTGGCGGAGATAAGATTCCGTCGTGCTGGAGATGTCGTAGTGGGATGATCTTTAGAACTTGTCATACATGCTAAGTTTTATTGTAGGGGGACTGTTGTAATGGAATGGAATGTTCTCTTCTATGATGACATGGTTCACCTGGTATATTCTCGGCAAGCTGCTATCACTGATTCGTAAAGTTGAGTATATTGTTTTCTCTGTTTTCTACTGTTTTTACCTTCCTATACTTTTTCCCTTCTCAGTTCAGGTACTAATCTGTGCTGGACCGAAACTTCACAAGACTTTTACTATTTGTTCATGCCTGCGGCTCACTGGGACCGAAAGGGATGAACACACCTTGTTGCTGTATACTACCTAGATCATGCCCTGGGATCCAGGATGAGTATACCTCAGACACCAGACTCTAACACAACTGTTATGGACCTGGTGGTTAGGAGCACCCGGAACGACCTGATGGTTAAACTCACACAGGACAAGCTCTGGGAAGTGGGATCTCTGCTGACCGCAACCCCTAATCCTATCACACAACTAGAAATAGCCATGGAGCGTACCTAACACGACCTAGACGCCTCTTCACAGCCTAAGAGCTAACTAGCCCTAAAGATAGAAAATAAAGCCTACCTTGCCTCAGAGAAATTCCCCAAAGGAAAAGGCAGCCCCCCACATATATTGACTGTGAGTAAGACGAAAGTCACAAACACAGAAATGAAACAGGTTTTAGCAAAGGGAGGCCAGACTTACTAAACAGACAGAGGATAGGAAAGGTATCTTTGCGGTCAGCACAAAACCCTACAAAAAGACCACGCAGAGTGTGCAAAAAGACCTCCGCACCGACTCACGGTGCGGAGGTGCCACTCTGCATCCCAGAGCTTCCAGCTAGCAGGGCAAAATCATGATAGCGAGCTGGACAAGGAAACAATGAACAAATAAATAACTAGCAGGGACTTAGCTTCTGCTGGAGTAGACAGGTCACCAGAAAGAACCAAGAGCGAACTAAACCAGTACAAGAACATTGACAGCTGGCATGGAGTAACGATCTGAGTGGAGTTAAATAGAACAGCCAGCCAAAGAATAAACTACGTCACCTGTGGAAGGAACCTCAGAAGCAGCAGCTCCACTCACAACCACCAGAGGGAGTCCATGGACAGAACTCGCCGAAGTACCATTCATGACCACAGGAGGGAGTTCGATAACAGAATTCACAACACACAACCTACAACTCACCACACTTGCGGTTCTTGTCATGGAACGTGGTGGGCCCTAACACCCCTGTTAAATGCAAACAAAAGTTTTAATCCACCTGAGACGATTCTTGTCAGATGTGTTCTTTCTTCAAGAGACATATTGGAGGGCTGACTAGCATGGTAAATTAATATCCTGGATAAGCTGCCTTCCATATTTCATCATCACGCAGAGAAGCCATTGTTATTAAGAAGGTCCTGCCATGTTCCATTCAAGATTCTATTAGCGAGAGCCAGGGTAGATATCTAATTCTGAAAGTGAAAATAAACGGCAAAATATACTTCTTGGTCAATCTCTAAGCTCCTAACCATTACCAACATTACTTCCACACATAAATTCTCCAGATTCTTTTGGGACTTGGGCCTAACCACCAAATAGTAGGAGGAGACTTTAAACTTTATACAATCTTGTCATGGGATTTCTGCAACAGAGAGGATCTACAAGAAAGCGACTTCTGATTGCTCCTACTCCTGTGCTGAGAAGAAGCACTTCATTTTAATGGTGTTTATTTCTTCTGGCAAAACAGAGCTTAATCAGCCATGTTGGTGAGCCCAGAGCTCAGTTAGCCACTCCCGTTCCCTTTATAATCTGGGCTCTGATGCAAATCCTTGTCAGAGCTAGCATTTGCTGCATGGCTTCAGGAGGAAGAGGTGTTCATGAGAAGGAGTGTTGGAGGAGTTATCTGTGACTGTTGCATGGTTTGTAAGTGTGGTAATTCCCTTCCCTTCTCCAATTTTGTTTATTCCCCATCCTCCACTCCCTGATGCATTCCTCTGTTATATGTGAGAGAATATTTTGTATGCCTGGAGTTCTGTTAACCCTTGTTTGTGTAACCTTGTTTGTCAGGTTGGTGTACGGCGGTGCACAATAGCACCCCTCTTCCCTGGGTGGGGGAAGAGAACAGATGTAGGGCTAACTCAGGAGATAAGGCAAGAATGGAGGCCCCGACATTTTTACCTTCAGAATTATCACGGGGAGATAGGGCGAGCTAGGGCGCCCCTAGTAGTAGGGTCAGGGAAGGAGCACCTGGTCCTGGGTCACTCGACAGCTGTGTCGTGACATTAGGTACATGTCAGGCAGGTCTTACATATACTCAGAGACAATATATTATTAAATATATTATTATATGTCAAACCCAAGAAGTGTGTGTTCTCAGTTGAGAAGATCCCTTTCCTTGGATGTGTTGTCTTCAGGGCCGGACTGGCCATCGGGCAGTTCTGGCAAGTGCCAGAAGGGCCAGTGGCAGTAGTGGGCCACTTGAGTGTGCCGCTGTCGGCACACTCCCCCCGCTGTGGGCACACTCCCCCCGCACTCGGCACACTCCCCGGCGCCCCGCATTCAACTGTACCGGCGTCTATGACGCCGGTACAGTTGAATGCAATGATGGAGGAGAGAGCGTCTGCTGTCGCTCCATCTCCCATCAATCCCTGTTCTGCCTCTGACACTGCGGGTGCGCAATGACGTCATATCATCGCGCACCTGCTGTGTGTCGGGCGGGCAGACTGCAGCTGCTGAGACCGGAGCCTGGAGCAGCGCAGGGCAAGAGGAAAGGTGAGTAGAGTGGTTTTTTTTTTCTTATACATACATCAATGAGTAATAACTGGATTGTGGGGCTATGGGGGGGGGCTGCATTACATTCTATGGGGGCTGGCTGAATTACATTCTATAGGGCTGTGCTGCATTACATTCTATGGGGCTGTGCTGTATTACATTCTATGGGGCTGTGCTGCATTGCATTCTATGGGGGCTGTGCTGCATTACATTCTATGGGGGCTGTGCTGCATTACATTCTATGGGGCTGTGCTGTATTACATTCTATGGGGCTGTGCTGCATTGCATTCTATGGGGGCTGTGCTGCATTACATTCTATGGGGGCTGTGCTGCATTACATTCTATGGGGCTGTGCTGTATTACATTCTATGGGGCCTGGCTGTATTACATTCTATGGGGGCTGTGCTGTATTACATTCTATGGGGGCTGTGCTGTATTACATTCTATGGGGCTGTGCTGTATTACATTCTATGGGGGCTGGCTGCATTACATTCTATGGGGCTGTGCTGCATTACATTCTATGGGGCTGTGCTGCATTACATTCTATGGGGGATGGCTGCATTACATTCTATGGGGGCTGTGCTGTATTACAGTCTATGGGGGCTGTGCTGCATTACATTCTATGGGGCTGCGCTGTATTACATTCTATGGGGGATGTGCTGCATTACATTCTATGGGGACTGAGCTGTAATGCTGGATACAGCTGTGATTATATGTTATATAGTCGTGTTACACTCCCCTCACTTCTTGTAACCTACAAGTGTACAAAGATATTATACAGTCACCATGTGACAAGTGGGCCTGTGTAACTTCAAATGCCAGAGTTGAATTTTAGTCCCAGTCCGGCCCTGGTTGTCTTCCACCGGTTTTTGCATGGATTCGGCAAAAGTTCGGGCGATATTGGATTGGGATCGTCCTGAGGATTTGAAGGTGTTAAAAAGGTTTTTAGGTTTCGCCAACTACTAACATAAGTTCATAAAAAAACTTTTTGGTAGTAGCCAACCCTCTTACGGATACGACTAGGAAGGGGACGGACTTCTCCAAGTGGTCCAGTCTCCACCAGGGAGGCATTTGATAAGTTGGAGAGGTGTTTTTTATTGGTGCCGATCTTTATACTGACTGTAGTCTCTCACCCTTTTATTGTTGAGGTCGATACATCTGAGGTGGGAATGGGGGCTATATTGTTGCAGGGTGCATCTCCTAGTAAATGGCAACCATGTGCGTATTTTTCTAAAAATCTGTCACCTGCTGAGGTAAATTATTACTTTGTTAACAGGGAACTCTTAGCATTCAAATGGGCTTTTGAAGAGTGGCGTCATTTTTTTGAGGGAGAGGTTCTTCCGGTTATGGTAATCACAGATCATAAATATCTGGTATATTTGGAGTTGGCGAAACATCTAACGCCTCGACAGGCAATGCTTTTTACCAGGCTTAAATTTTTTGTCACTTACCGGCCGGGGAAGATGCCTTATCTCGCTGTTTTCCTGGGGGAGGAGATAAGTGTGAACGGGTACCTATTCTTAAAAATGGGATAGTTATAGCATCTATATGCTCCAATTTGGAAAGAGACATTGTTGACGCTCAAGGGAACGCCCTTGCTGCCTGTCCACTTGGTAAACTATTTGTTCCCGTTAATCTTCGTATTAGAGTCCTTAGTGAACATCATGATTCGGTTTTGACCGGACATCCTGGTAATATAGCCACCTCTGATCTTCTCACTCGGCGTTTTCGGTGGCCAGGTGTTCATCAGGATGTCTGGGAGTATGTAGCCACCTGCTGTATCTGTGCACGTTCTAAGACCTCTCATATTCGTCCGTCAGGGGCTCTCCAACCATTAGAGATTCCCAGCAGACCTTGGACTCACTTATTGGTTGATTTTGTCACTGATCTACCCGTGTCAGCGGGGAATACTGTAATTCTGGTTGTGGTAGATAGATTCAGTAAGATGTCTCATTTTATCGCTTTACCATCCTTACCGATTGCCAAGTTCTTGGTGCAAAATTTAATCAGGGAAATTGTAAGGTTACATGGAATCCAAATGATATTGTTTCAGACCGGGGGGTACAGTTTGTCTCTGTTTTGGAAGGCATTTTGCACCCGTCTGGGGATCCATTTGTCATTTTCCTCGGCATCAGAATCTGGCGTGCTTTAGTGGTAGGGTCAGTCTTCTTTACTCATCATTCGTTCTCCCATATTGATTACTTTCTTATTTGCACACAGCTATTCACCCAACATCAAGATTCCGGCATCCACCCAATACTGATCTCAGATCAAGCTCCTACAGTATTTCACTATTCCTGACTTTAACAAGCCCCTGGATGCGACATTTGAGATTTCCTTCCTACCTGGCAGAATCAGATGACAATAATATCACACTGATAATATCCCTTTGTTCTGGGCCACTTCTAAGGCCATTATGAGAGGCCATATTATCGGTTATCTGTAGAAGGAAAACACACAGAAAGAAATTCAATGCTTTACATAACGGGGCAGCACAGTGGCTCAGTGGATAGCCCTGCAGCCTTGCAGCGCTGGGGTCCTGGGTTTTAATCCAACCTTGGACAACATCTGCAAGGAGTTTGTATGTTCTCCCCGTGTTTGCATGGGTTTCCTCCGGGTACTCCGGTTTCCTCCCACTTACCGAAGACATACTGATAAGGAATTTAGATTGTGAGCCCCATCGGAAACAGTGATGATAATGTGTGCAAACTGTAAAGCGCTGTGGAATATGTTAGCGCTATATAAAAATAAAGATTATTATTTACCTCCCTCCTTCAGACTCAGATGATGCTCGCTCTGACCGCATCCCCTGATGCACAACAAGCTTATTCTATGGCCACATCTCCTGGACTCTTTTATACACTCCCAATCACACTGGCAGGTTCAATTAACCCGAAATAAATGTTACCGCTGGGGAAATAAGAAGGGTAAATTATTAACTATCCTAACTAAATACAAACAACTCTACAAGCCAGTTATTAAACTGTAGAACCAGTAACGGACTCGCAGAAGACTGACCGTGAAGAGATCATGCAAATTTTCAGTGATTATGAGGAGGATCTATACAGAACGTCCCGTGTCAACCTCCTGGCGATCTTGCTAGAGAAAAAAAAAATTCCTCCTTCAAGATGGTGCCGCTGGCGCAATAGCAGCTGGATATTTAATTGGACATTTAAAGCCAGATAAATATACATGCTCTCCAGGGGCCCATAAACTACTACACTTGGTGGTGCCAAATAATCTGTCTTTAGGCTATGTGCACACGTTGCGGATTCTCTGCAGATCTGCAGCATTTTTTGGGGTGCAGAAATGCTGCAGATCTGCAATTGATTTACAGTACAATGTAAATCAATGAGTAAAAAAAAATCCTGTGCACACGTTGCGGAAAATCCGCTGCGGAAGCACTGTGGTTTAAAAGAAGTAGCATGTCACTTCTTTTTTGAGAATCTGCAGCGTTTTTGTACCCATTCCATTATAGAAATCCGCAGGGGTAAAAAACGCAGCAAATCCGCACAAAAAATGCGACAAATCCGCAGCTGCGTTTTCTGCCAGGAGAGGCAGAATCCGCACCAGAAATTCCTAAGGCTAATCCTCAAAGTTTGCACATAGCATGAAAGTATAAAAAAAGTCATTTACTGTATATTTCTACATAGAAGAAACCTACGCGAAACACACGTAGGGGCTGGCACTCTGGTGTCACACTGAGACCGATATGGGTAAGGATCAATCCTCAGCTAGCCATCAGTTTTGCCTCTTAAAGGCACACAAACACAATATATTATGGTTCACTTTTTCATGAACTTGATCCTGCCGGTCTTATACTTTGTAGTTTTGTGTTGAGTTTCAGACTTTTCTTAGCTGTCTCCTTCATATAAAATCTCACCAGTCAAATATGTAATACTAAAGTTTCTAAATATATATATATATATATATATATATATATATATATATATATATATATATTCAAGCAAAAAACAGGCAGCACTCCATTGTATCTTGATTATCTTGTGCAGAGTTTATTCAGACCCACATGTCTTTACCACGACGTTTCGGCTCGAACTGAGCCTTTCTCAAGCCTTGCTGGGTTGAGAAAGGCTCAGTTCGAGCCGAAACGTCGTGGTAAAAACATGTGGGTCTGAATAAACTCTGCACAAGATAATCAAGATACAATGGAGTGCTGCCTGTTTTTTGCTTGAATCTATGGACTGAGGTTAGCCGGTGGACGGGCTTCCTGGAGGCTTTGCACCCACAGATAAGTGAAGCGTTGTGCTGTTCCTTTTTTTTATCACATATATATATATATATATATATATATATATATATATATATATATATATATATATATATATATATATATAAATAATCGTCTAAGGGGCACTTCCGTCTGTTTGTCTGTCTGCCTTTCTTTCTGTGTCACAGAAATCCAACGTTGCTGACCAATCAGCGACGGGCAAAGTCCGGCCGCGAATTTGCCCCTTCCTACTCTGTCAGTGCCCCTCCGGTCAGCGCTCACACAGGATTAATAGCTGCGTTACACTGCGTTATGCCGAGGTGTAACACAGTCCGTTAACGCTGCTATTAACCCTGTGTGATCAACTTTTCACTATTGATGCTGCCTATGCAGCATCAATAGCAAAAAGATCTAATGTTAAAAATAGGAAAAAAGAAAAAAAATCATTAATCACCTTCCAGGGCCTTTCCCGCCTATCTCGTGAGATAATGGCATAGTGGTCTTGCGAGACCGCTAAGTCATCTGGGTAATTTCGCAGTGCATCGCTGGGAACGGAAGCTGGCGGCCGAATCGCGCGCATAGGGACAGCTTCGCTGGACGCCGGAGGGTGAGTATATAACTATTTTTTATTTTCATTCTGTTTTTAACAGGGATATGGTGCCCACAGTGCTATATAGTACTTGGGCTGTGTTATATACTGCGAGGCTGCTATATACTACGTGGGCGGTGTTATATACTGCGTGGGCAATTGTGCTATATAGTACTTGGGCTGTGTTATATACTGCGAGGCTGCTATATACAACGTGGGCGATGTTATATACTGCGTGGGCAATTTTATATACTACGTGGGCAATTTTATATACTACATGGGCATTATTATATACTACGTTTTTGTACCCATTCCATTATAGAAATCCGCAGGGGTAAAAAACGCAAAAAGTTTGTAAGCTTGCGAGCAGGGCCCTCATTCCTCCTGGTATCTGTTTTGAACTGTATTTCTGTTATGCTGTAATGTCTATTGTCTGTACAAGTCCCCTCTATAATTTGTAAAGCGCTGCGGAATATGTTGGCGCTATATAAATAAAAATTATTATTATTATACGTGGGCAATATTATATACTGCATGGATGCTCTATATTATGTGGGCTGTGTTATATACTACGTGGGCAGTGTTACATACTACGTGGCAGTGTTACATACTACGTGGGCAGTGTTATACACTACATGGCAGTGTTATACACTACGTGGCAGTGTTATATACCACGTGGCAGTGTTATATACTACGTGGCAGTGTTATATTATTATTATTTATTTATATAGCACCATTAATTCCATGGTGCTGTACATGAGAAAGGAGTTACATACAGGGTTATAGATATCGATTACAGTAAGCAGGTTTACATTGACAGACTGGTACAGAGGGGAGAGGACCCTGTCCTAGCGGACTTACATTCTATGGGATAGTGGGGAGAGACAGAAGGTAGGGGCGAGGCGGCGGCTCTGGCGATGGCGAGGCGGTGGCTCTGGCGATGGTGAGGTGGCAGAATGGTTATTGCAGGCTGTAGGCTTTCTTGAAGAGATGGGTTTTCAGGTTCCGTCTGAAGGAGCCGAGGGTGGTGGATAGTCGGACATGTTGAGGCATGGAATTCAAGAGGATAGGGGATATTCGGGAGAAATCTTGGAGGCGGTTGTGTGAGGAACGAATAAATGTGGAGGAGAGTAGGAGGTCTTGGGAGGATCGGAGATTATGTGAGGGAAGATATTGGGAGATTAGTTCAGAGATATAGGGAGGGGACAGGTTGTGTATGGCTTTGAAGATCAGTGTTAGTAGTTTGAACTGGATTCGTTGGGGAATGGGGAGCCAGTGGAGGGATTTGCAGAGGGGAGAAGCAGGGGAGTAGCGAGGAGAGAGGTGGATTAGCCGGGCAGCAGAGTTGAGGACAGACTGGAGTGGTGCAAGAGAGTTAGCAGGGAGGCCACAGAGGAGGGTGTTGCAGTAGTCGAGGCGGGAGATGATGAGGGCATGCACAAGAGTTTTGGTAGATTGTGGGCTGAGGAAGGAACGGATTCTGGCAATATTTTTGAGTTGGAGGCGACAGGAGGTGGCAAGAGTTTGGACGTGCGGTTTGAAGGACAGGGCAGAGTCGAGAGTTACCCCGAGGCAGCGGATTTCAGGTGCGGGAGAGAGCGTGATGCTGTTTACCATAATAGATGGGTCAGGTAGGGGGGATACGTGAGATGGGGGAAAGATGATGAGTTCGGTTTTGTCTACATTGAGTTTTAGGAAGCGAGAGGTGAAGAAGGAGGATATGGCTGACAGACACTTCGGGATTCTGGACAGCAGAGAGGTGACATCTGGGCCAGAGAGGTAGATCTGAGTGTTGTCCACATACAGGTGGTACTGGAAGCCATGGGACTTTGAGTTGTCCTAGGCCAAGAGTATAGATGGAAAAAAGTAGGGGCCCTGGGACAGAGCCCTGAGGGACTCCAACAGAGAGAGGGCGGGATGAGGAGGTGGTGTGGGAGTGGGAAACGCTAAATGTGCGGTCGGAAAGGTATGAAGCAATCCAGGACAGGGCAAGGTCTTTGATGCCAAGGGAAGAAAGAATTTGTAGCAGTAGGCAGTGATCGACTGTGTCGAAAGCAGAGGACAGTGTTATGAAAGGTAATTCAGTACCACAATGGACATAGAGGTCAGCGCACATAGAGTGACCTGGCAATAACCCAAAAAACAAGAACGAGCTCTGAGACGTGGGAACTCTGTTGACCGCAATCCCTAATCCTCTCCAACCACACTAAAGGCAGCCGTGGATTGCGCCTAACGCTACCTATGCAACTCGGCACGGCCTGAGAAACTAGCTAGCCTGAAGATAGAAAATAAGCTTACCTTGCCTCAGAGAAATACCCCAAAGGAAAAGGCAGCCCCCCACATATAATGACTGTGAGTTAAGATGAAAAGACAAACGTAGAGATGAAATAGATTTAGCAAAGTGAGGCCCAACTTTCTGAACAGAGCGAGGATAGGAAAGGTAACTTTGCGGTCAACACAAAACCCTACAAAAAACCACGCAAAGGGGGCAAAAAGACCCTCCGTACCGAACTAACGGCACGGAGGTACACCCTCTGCGTCCCAGAGCTTCCAGCAAGCAGTAAAAAACAAATTGACAAGCTGGACAGAAAAAAAACAGCAAACAAATAGCAAAGAGGAACTTAGCTATGCAGAGCAGCAGGCCACAGGAACGATCCAGGAGGAAACAGGTCCAATACTAGAACATTGACTGGAGGCCAGGATCAAAGCACTAGGTGGAGTTAAATAGAGCAGCACCTAACGACTTCACCACATCACCTGAGGAAGGAAACTCAGAAGCCGCAGTACCACTTTCCTCCACCAACGGAAGCTCACAGAGAGAACCAGCCGAAGTACCACTTGTGACCACAGGAGGGAGCTCTGCCACAGAATTCACAACAGGACAGGTCAAGAAGGAGAAGGATGGAGAACTGTCTGTTAGCTTTGGCTGTGAGTAAGTCATTAGTAATTTTTGTCAGGGCAGATTCGGTGGAGTGGTGGGGGCGGAAGCCAGATTGGAGGTTGTCAAGGAGAGAGTTAGATGAGAGGCGGGAGGAAATTTGAGCATAGACATGCTGCTCAAGGAGTTTTGAAGCAAACGGGAGCAGTGATATGGGGTGGTAGCTGGGCATAGCAGTTGGGTCAAGGTTAGTTTTTTTTGAGGATGGGTGTGATGGTGGCATGTTTGAAGGCCGAGGGGAAGGTACCAGAAGAGAGCGATAGGTTAAAGAGATGGGTTAGGGCTGGAATGAGCATGATAGTGACGGGGAGCAGGTGGGAGGGGATGGGGTCAAGTGCACAGGTGGTGAGGTGCGATTTGGAGAAGAGGCGAGTAAGCTCTCCTTCAGTGATGTTGGAGAGGGAGGTTATTAGGGAAGGGCAGAGGTCTGGTATATGGAGTGGTTGGGGTGATGGAGCTGTAAAGGTTAGTCTTGTTTGGTCGATCTTGTTTTTGAAGTAGGTGGCAAAGTCCTCGGAGGAGATGAGGGGAGTTGGAGGTGGCAGTGGTGGGCGGAGGAGGGAGGTAAATGTGCTGAATAGTTGTTTTGGGTTGTAGGATAGTGGAGATACAAGGTTAGTGAAATAGGTCTGTTTAGCGGAGGTGAGGGCAGACTTGAAGTCAAATGTAGCTTGTTTGAAAGCAGTGAAGTCGTCTGGCAAGCGTGTTTTCTTTCAACGCCGCTCCACCACCCTGGATGCTTGTCGCAGTTGTTTTGTGATATACTACATGGCAGTGTTATATACTACGTGGGCAGTGTTATTGTCATGATCCGTTCCAGGGTTTATTAGTGTCTGCCCTTTTTTCTGGACGGATCATGTCAAGGGTTAACTTTGCTCTGCCTCATTCTGGGTTCAGGTTTGCTATTTAGCTCCCTTGAATCTTGCTGCCAGTGTCAGCTATAGTTCTGCCTTCGGTGTGTTAATTTGACCCTGCTGGTAGCTCTTGATTTGCCCTGCTGTGAACCCTGACTTGTCCGGTGTCTGTTAACTCCCTCTGTCTGCCCTTTTCCCAGTATTTCTCTGTCTGTTTGTCTGCTTGATTCTCCAATTCTGATCTCCTGGCTTGTTTATTTACTTCGTTGCTGTTTATCCCTATTGTACCGTATATTGCCCGTTCTGGTTTACTGATCTCTGGCTACGTTCTGACTATCCATCTGTTTAATCCTATTATACTGTCGTGCTATCTCGTGCTTTTGACTTGGCTTGTCTGACCACTCTCTCGCCACTTGGTGGCGTCTGTTCTGCTGTCCTGTGTGCAGTCTCACTTTCCTCTCAAGCTCCCCCTGGTGGAGGTTGTGCTGTACTGCACTGCAGCAGCCTGACAGTTATATACTACGTGGGCAGGATTATTTACTACGTGGGCAGTGTTATATGCTACGTGGGCAGTGTTATATGCTACGTGGGCAGTGTTATATGCTACGCGGGCAGTGTTATATGCTACGTGGGCTGTTATATACTACGTGGGCTGTGTTATATACTACGTGGCTGTCTATGTTACGTGGCCTCTGCTATATGCTCTGTGGCTGCTATATATATATATATATATATATATATATATATATACATACATACATACATACATATTCTAGAATACCTGATGCGTTTGAATCGGGCCACCATCTAGGGGAGTAATGATTTTATTGTATACTTAGACCATAAATTTATGTAGAAATAAAAATGACTGTTTATACTTTAAAGACAGAATCTTTATCTCCAATAATATTTGCATATATGTCTATGGGAGTTTTCAGTCGCATTGTGGCAGATCTGAGAAAGTAATCTCTGACTCAGTCAGATGTTGTATACCGTTAATATTGCTCTGATTTAATGGTCTGCATATATTTGGTGGCAGCAGCCAGTATTAAAGTCATTCTGCAGTTATGGATCCACGACCAAGCTCCTCCTTTCAAGATCTTTCTAGACAAACTGTCATTTCTGCTTCAGATGGATTGGGCTGAGGTCTCTTTGCATAAAGAGGGATGGATGCAGCCCTTTTTTGGAACTTTAGAAAGTTTAAAGGGAACCTGTCACCTGAATTTGGCGGGAACGGTTTTGGGTCATATGGACGGAGTTTTCGGGTGTTTGATTCACCCTTTCCTTACCCGCTGGCTGCATGCTGGCCACAATATTGGATTGAAGTTCATTCTCTGTCCTCCGTAGTACACGCCTGCGCAAGGCAAGATTGGTGAAAGGTTACATTTAAAATCCCTGCTTCCGCAACACATTCAGAATGACTATAGAACTTGTTTTCAACCAACAGTGTGGCATCAATAACAGCTACACTTTTGGGTGTTAAGCTAAGTGTACACATTGCATTTTTTAGGTGTTTTTTTTATGCGCGTAAATGGTCCAATAACACAATGGAATACTTATGCAAGATAAAGCAATGACAATCCTGAAGTGTTGTGCACATGATCAGTAAATGTCCGTCCGTCTTTGCGTTTTATTTTCTGCAGCATGTCAATTCTTTTTGCGTTTCTGCAGCGTTTTTGTCTCATTAACCTCAGTTGAAACAGTCAAATCTGCAGCAAAAACGAAAAAAAGGTTTGCGGATTTGATGCTTATTTGCTGTAGATTTGCTGCCAAAAACGCTGCGATCTGTCAAAGGAAATTATGTCAGAAGGATGAAGAGTGTGTGGGCGGAGAATATGTGTATGTCTGTGTGTTTGGGCGGAGAATATGTGTGCTTCTCTGTGTGTGAGCGGAGAATATGTGCGTGTGTCTGTCTGGGTGTATGTACCCATGCGATGTGTGTACCCAGGCGTCATTTGATGGGACTTCTCCCATCCGGCTACGTCTTTTGTCACATATAGCAGAGACAGCATGAGCCGATGATGGGAAAATAGTCTCATCATCTGGCACCTGTGTTCAATTGTTAAAAAAAAAAAAAAAAAAAAAATCAAAACATTTACATAATTACATACATATTCACATAAAAAATATATACTCAACGAACGCCTAATCCCCGATGCCTGTGTCTCCTGCAAACAATAAAAAATAATAAACCAACATATACTAACCTTTCCGCCGTAGTCCATTTAATACAGAGTGTCTAACATTGATCTCACCTGGCAGCCGGCGATACACTGACAGGAGGTGATCGCTCCCGCAGTATACCACTAAGCCTCCATGAGAGTTCACTGGAGTTCATCAGCTAATCAGCTTCCGTGTTCTCACTTATGGCACCGATGCGTGAGAAAGTTCTCACATAGCGATAGTTTCGTAAGTGAGAGCACTGGAGCTGATGAATTCCGGTAAACTCTCACGGCAGCTCTGTGATACACTGTGGGAGGGATTACCTCCTGTCAATGTGGCACCGGAGGCTGGGTAGAGCGGTCACATATCCCAATGTGACAGTTCTACATGTGAGATCGCCGTGGGACACTAGGTATTACGTGGACTACGTTGGACAGGATAGAATTATATGTTGGTTTATTATTTTTTATTGTTTGCAGGAGACAAGGGTGTCGGGGATTAGGCGTTCAGTAAGTATGGTAAATTTAGATTCAATAAAGTCTGTGTGATTATTTCAAATAAAGGACTTTATTATGAGTATCTTTTTCATAAAATATCACTATGGGTTTAGAAATGGATAGGTGTCTTGTAGACACCTCTCCATTACTGACCTGTGGGCTTGATGTTACCTGACAATACAAAGGTGACATCAACCCCACAAATATGAACTCCACTTGCCACTGCTACAGGGCAAATGGGAAGAGTGAGGCTAAGTGCCAGAATTGGTGCATGTATAAGATGTGCCATTTCTTGGGTGGATGAGAGCTGATGTTTTTAGCCTGGGGGGTGCCAATATCCATGCCCCTTTCCAGGCTATTAACCCCTTCCCGACCTTTGACGCAGCGTATGCGTCATGAAAACCTGTGTCATTCCTGTTGTGAATTCTGCTTTTGGGTTCCCTCCAGTGGTTGTAGGTGGTAATGCAGTTGTCCCTGAGTTGCAGTCCTGGTCAGGTGTTTCTGCTGATTGCAGTTCTGACTGGGGTATTTAGGTGTGCAGGATTCATTAGTCCTTGCCAGTTGTCCATTGTTCTGGGAGGTTTTGGATCTTTGTCTGGTTCCTCCTGCCTTGCTGCCAATTCAGCAAAGATAAGTGTCTGGTTTTTGTTTATGTGGCACACATGCTGTGTGCTTAATAATTCTGTGCTATTCATTTGTTTTCTCTTGTCCAGCTTAGACTGTGTCAGTGTTTTTTCAGTCTTGTTGGATTCTCTGGAGTTGCAGATATACGCTCCACATCTTTAGTTAGATGGTGGAGTTTTTTGTATTTTCTGCTGTGGATATTTTTGGAAGGATTTTAATACTGACCGCTTAGTATTCTGTCCTTTCCTATTTTGCTAGAGTGGCCTCTTTTGCTAAATCCTGTTTTCTGCCTGCGTGTGTCTTTTCCTCTACTACGCACAGTCAATATTTGTGGGGGCTGCCTATCCGTTGGGGTTCTGCTCTGAGGCAAGGTAGAATTCCTTATTCCATCTACAGGGGTATTTAGTCCTCCGGCTGTGTCGAGGTGTCTAGGATTTGTTAGGCACACTCCACGGCTACTTCTAGTTGCGATGTCAGTTCAGGATCTGCGGTCAGTATAGTTTCCACCTACTACAGAGAACGTTCCATGCGGCTCCAAGGTCATCGGATCATAACACATTCCGACCTGTGACGCAGCATATGCGTCATGGCCGGATTGGGCTCCTGCAGGCCGGGTGAAAGGGTTAACTAATTTCACCCAGCCTGCAGGGACAGGAGGAGTTGTACTTTAGCCCAGGGGGGGTGGCTTCACCCCCCCCCCATGGCTACGATCGCTCTGATTGGCTGTTGAAAGTGACGTTTCACTTTCAATCAGAGCGATAGTAATATTTCACCAATGAAAATTGGTGAAATATTATAATCCAGCCATGGCCAATGCTGCAATAGCATCAGCCATGGCTGGAGATTGTGATCTGACCCCCCCCCCCCCCCCACCGCCACAAATCGCCTCCCCTCCGGTCCTCCGTCCTGTCATTTCATGTCCTCTGCTCCCCTCCGTCCTCCTGTCCGCTCCCCCCGCTGTCCGATCCCCCCCATCATACTTACCGACCTCCCGTGTGCCTCCCGGTGTCCATCGCGCTGCTGGGGCGCCGCCATCTTGGAAAATGGCGGGCGCATGCGCAGTGCGCCCGAGGAATCTGCCGGCCGGCAGATTCGTTACAAGTACATTTTGATCGCTGTAATAGGTTCTATCACAGCGATCAAAATGAAAAAAAAATAAAAATAAACCCCCCCTTTATCACCCCCATAGGTAGGGACAAAAATAAAATAAAGAATTTTTTTTTCCCCGTTAGGGTTAGGGTTAGTTCACACTGCGTCTAAGCAGTCCGTTAGACGGACTACGTTACACCACGGCATAAACGCGGTGTAACGTAGTCCGTTACGGCCGCCATTGACAGCAATGTCGGACGCATCACTAGCGCACGCCCACAATGGGTGTACGCTAGGGATGTGCCGTCATTGAGTGACGGACCCGGAGACGCGGGCTGCAGCGTTACCGGGTCCGTCACTGCTAGTGCAGATTGAGCTAGCAGATGCTCTATCTGCGCTAGCGCGATGCAAACGTCAGCACTTGCGCTAGCAGCAGCCCGTTAGCGTATGTGCTGAACAGGCTGCTGCTAGCACAATGTGAACCTGGCCTTAGGGTTAGGGTTTGGGTTATGGCTAGAATTAGGGGTAAAACTAGGGTTAGGGTTAGGCCGGGGTCACACTAGACCGTAATACGGACGAGTGCAATGCGATAAAAAAAAAAAAAAAATCGCATAGCATTCGCCCCAATGTTAATCTATGGGGCAGCTCCCATCATCTGATATTTTCTCTGCCGTATTCAGGATCCGAGTGAAATCGCAGCATGCTGCGATTGTCAGCGTATCTCGGCCGAGAATCGCCAATGAAAGTCTATGGGTGCGAGAAAAAAAATCGGATTACATACGGACCATGCGTGTGCATTGCGAGAAATACGGAAGACTTCTCCAGGTGACAGGAAATTGAATCATCCATTATCAGGAAGCTTTGGCATGCTAATTTCTGGCCCACGCTGGATTGCAAACCAGGAAGCACGCCTCCACGGAGTGTACTGTTGTAGCAGCATGGCCAGGCATATAAATGTGGAGATGCTGATTGCTCTGGTCCATGATAGACCAGAATTATGGGACCAACGCGATGCACATTATGCGGACCGTGCACGTAAAGACGCAGCATGGAGGTCAATATGTCGCCACATGTTCCCCGATTTTGATAAGCGACCTCAAGAGGTTCAGCAAGAAATATGTAAGTACCATTCTTCACCAAAAAATGTGGTTTAATAGTGGGTTCATGATAAAAATAAGCCTGAACCCATCATATGTGTTGTGTTTATGATGGGAGTAAATGATCCATGCTCTTGGTTGAAGAAGCAAAAACATTACCAAGAGACACAAATATGGATGAAATGTCTTTTAGCTATAGTCCGTTAATATAGGGCCAAAGGAATTTTATGTCCCCCTAGCCTCCTGGGCCCATGTGTTCTTGCAAACCCTGTAACGGTTTGAGTTATGTGTGTGATATTTATATCGAATTTTTTTGTATATTTGCAGTAAATGATGTCACTAGACGCTGGCGGAGTTGCCGGGACCAATACCGGCGTGAGCGTCAAGTTCATGGGCGGAGTGGTGATGCAGCCCCCCAAAAAAGGAAATACCTTTATTATGATCGGCTTAATTTTCTGGCACCGGTGATGGAGCTCCGACCGTAAGTGCATGCATGTCTCCAAATATTGTAGACATCTTATTACGTGAATATGTATGTATGTTTTAATATAAATAATATTTTGTGAAATACAGAACAGAGTCCAATCTGACAGAAAGGGAGACTGGATCTGACTCAGAGTTGTTGATTGACCCTGTTGGTGAAGATGCAGAAATGGCTGGACCATCTGGGCAAGCAACAGGCAGCAACCACCCACCACCACAACCAGCAGCAGCGTCTTCTGCTACACAGGAGCCAAATCCTGAGGTTGATGAAGGAGCCCAGAGCAGCAGTCCAACATTGGCTCTGGATACATCACTACAGCCTACTACAAGACCAAACCGTGGTCGGCGCAGAAGGGTGGCTTTGAACATTGGCACCAAGAGGCAAGTGGATACAGGGGTGTTGGACTATTTGCCACGAGCTGCCCATGACAATGGGGAGGAAGCGTACTTCCGCAGTCTTGCCCGCTATTTACGGCCCATTCTACGCTCGCTCAGGCTGCGGACCAGAGGTTGCATACAAATTTTGATAGATGCGGCCACACCCTGTTATGACCTGGTGGTCAGGACAACAATGGACCTGGTGGTTAAGAGCACACGGAATGACCTGATAGTTACTGATAATATAGGACGAGCTCTGGGACGTTGGAACTCTGCTGACCGCAATCCCTAATCCTATCAACCACACTAGAAATAGCCGTGGATTGTTCCTAACGCTCCCTATGCAACTCGGCACAGCCTAAGGAACTAGCTAGCCCTAGAGATAGAAAAATAAAGCCTACCTTGCCTCAGAGAAATTCCCCAAAGGAAAAGGCAGCCCCCCACATATAATGACTGTGAGTAAAGATGAAAATACAAACACAGAGATGAAATAGATTAAGCAAAGTGAGGCCCGACTTACTGAACAGACTGAGGATAGGAAAGGTAGCTTTGCGGTCAGCACAAAAACCTACAAAAAGACCACGCAGAGGGCGCAAAAAGACCCTCCGCACTGACTCACGGTGCGGAGGCGCTCCCTCTGCGTCCCAGAGCTTCCAGCAAGCAAGACAACAATCAAAATAGCAAGCTGGACAGAAAAATAGCAAACCAGAGAAAAACAAGCAGTCACTTAGCCTCTGCTGGGAAGACAGGTCACAAGAACGATCCAGGAGTGAACTAGACCAATACTGGAACATTGACAGGTGGCATGGAGCAAAGATCTAAGTGGAGTTAAATAGAGCAGCCAGCTAACGAATTAACCTCGTCACCTGTGGAAGGAAACTCAGAAACACCCACAGCCACCAGAGAAAGTCCATGGACAGAACCAGCCGAAGTACCATTCATGACCACAGGAGGGAGCCCGACAACAGAATTCACAACAGTACCCTCCCCCTTGAGGAGGGGTCACCGAACCCTCACCAGAGCCCCCAGGCCGACCAGGACGAGCCAAATGAAAGGCACGAACCAGATCGGCAGCATGAACATCAGAGGCAAAAACCCAGGAATTATCTTCCTGACCATAACCCTTCCACTTGACCAGGTACTGGAGTTTCCGTCTCGAAATGCGAGAATCCAAAATCTTCTCCACCACATACTCCAACTCCCCCTCAACCAACACCTGGGCAGGAGGATCAACGGATGGAACCACAGGCGCCACGTATCTCCGCAACAACGACCTATGGAACACATTATGGATGGCAAAAGAAGCAGGAAGGGCCAAACGAAATAACAGGATTGATGACCTCAGAAATCTTATACGGACCAATGAAACGAGGCTTAAACTTAGGAGAGGAAACCTTCATAGGAACATAACGAGACGACAACCAAACCAAATCCCCAACACGAAGTCGGGGACCCACACAACGCCGGCGGTCAGCGAAACATTGAGCCTTCTCCTGGGACAATGTCAAATTGTCCACCCCATGAGTCCAAATCTGCTGCAACCTATCCACCACAGTATCTACACCAGGACAATCCGAAGACTCAACCTGCCCTGAAGAGAAACGCGGATGGAAACCAGAATTGCAGAAAAACGACGAAACCAAAGTAGCCGAGCTGGCCCGATTATTAAGGGCGAACTCAGCCAACGGCAAAAAGGACACCCAATCATCCTGATCAGCAAAAACAAAGCATCTCAGATATGTTTCCAAAGTCTGATTAGTTCGTTCGGTTTGGCCATTTGTCTGAGGATGGAAAGCCGAGGAAAAAGACAAATCAATGCCCATCCTAGCACAAAAGGATCACCAAAACCTCGAAACAAACTGGGAACCTCTGTCAGAAACGATGTTCTCTGGGATACCATGTAAACGAACCACATGCTGGAAAAATAATGGCACCAAATCAGAGGAGGAAGGCAATTTAGACAAAGGTACCAAATGGACCATCTTAGAAAAGCGATCACAAACCACCCAAATGACCGACATCTTTTGAGAGACGGGGAGATCCGAAATAAAATCCATAGAAATATGCGTCCAGGGCCTCTTCGGGACCGGCAAGGGCAAAAGCAACCCACTGGCACGAGAACAGCAGGGCTTAGCCCGAGCACAAGTCCCACAGGACTGCACAAAAGAACGCACATCCCGTGACAAAGACGGCCACTAAAAGGATCTAGCCACCAAATCTCTGGTACCAAAGATTCCAGGATGCCCAGGCAACACTGAACAATGAATCTCAGAGATAACTCTACTAGTCCATCTATCAGGGACAAACAGTTTCTCTGCTGGGCAACGGTCAGGTCTATCAGCCTGAAATTTTTGCAGCACCCGCCACAAATCAGGGGAGATGGCAGACAAAATTACCCCCTCTTTGAGAATACCCGCCGGCTCAGGAACACCCAGAGAGTCAGGCACAAAACTCCTTAACAGGGCATCAGCCTTCACATTCTTAGAACCCGGAAGGTACGAAACCACAAAATCAAAACGGAAGAAAAATAACGACCATCGAGCCTGTCTCAGATTCAACCGTTTGGCAGACTCAAGATAAGTCACATTCTTGTGATCTGTCAAGACCACCACGCGATGCTTGGCTCCTTCAAGCCAATGACGCCACTCCTCGAATGCCCACTTCATGGCCAACAACTCTCGATTACCAACATCATAATTGCACTCAGCAGGCGAAAACTTTCTAGAAAAGAAAGCACATGGCTTCATCACCGAGTCATCAGAACTTCTTTGCGACAAAACAGCCCCAGCTCCAATCTCAGAAGCATCAACCTCAACCTGAAACGGGAGCGAAACATCTGGCTGGCACAACACAGGGGCAGAAGAAAAACGACACTTCAACTCCTGAAAAGCCTCTACAGCTGCAGAAGACCAATTGACCACATCAGCACCCTTCTTGGTCAAATCAGTCAACGGTTTAGCAACACTAGAAAAATTAGCGATGAAGCGCCGATAAAAATTAGCAAAGCCCAGGAACTTTTGCAGGCTCTTCACAGATGTAGGCTGAGTCCAGTCGTAAATGGCCTGGACTTTAACAGGGTCCATCTCGATAGTAGAAGGGGAAAAAATGAACCCCAAAAATGAAAGCTTCTGAACTCCAAAGAGACACTTTAACCCCTTCACAAACAAGGAATTCGCACGAAGGACCTGGAACACCATTCTGACCTGCTTCACATGAGACTCCCAATCATCCGAAAAGACCAAAATATCATCCAAATACACAATCAGGAATTTATCCATCAAAGAGGACAGACCTTGAATGTCCATGTCTACACCTGTGTCTGAACCACCCAGATGAAAGGGGAAAAAAGAGACAAAACATACTGCAAAGAAAAAAAAATGGTCTCAGAACTTCTCTTATCCCTCTATTGAGATGCATTAGAACTTTGGGCCACCTGTACTGTTATGACCTGGTGGTTAGGACAACAATGGACCTGGTGGTTAAGAGCACACGGAATGACCTGATTTTTACTGATAATATAGGACGAGCTCTGGACATGGGAACTCTGCTGTCCGCAATCCCTAATCCTATCAACCACACTAGAAATAGCCGTGGATTGCTCCTAACGCTCCCTATGCAACTCGGCACGGCCTAAGGAACTAGCTAGCCCTAAAGATAGAAAAATAAAGCCTACCTTGCCTCAGAGAAATTCCCCAAAGGAAAAGGCAGCCCCCCACATATAATGACTGTGAGTAAAGTTGAAAATACAAACACAGAGATGAAATAGATTAAGCAAAGTGAGGCCCGACTTACTGAACAGACTGACTAGGGCCAACAGCACTACAGAGAAAAACTGTTTTTTAATTATAGAATTGGGTCCCTGAACCTGGCGGCTTACGCATACGGATGTGCTTTCCGTCAAGTGCCCCAATACAGTGCGGAAACTGGCATGTGTCCTGAAATCCTTGAACAATACGTAACCAGTCTGCAATTTTGGGTTCAGGCATCACCTCTTGATGGAGTCTTCCCCTGATTTCCTTGCATGTATCCCGCACAATCCCAGAAATTGTAGATTTGCCCAATAAAAACTCTAAATGCAGGGCCGCATATGATAGGCCAGTGGCAAGGAAGCTAAAAGACAAAAGAATATTGTTGGAAAATATAAAATGATCACAATACAGGGTTATATGGGCCAAAACCAAAATAAAATAAAAAAACATGATTATTAAAACATTAAGGACATGCTATGGCTTTGATCTTTGGCAAAATTAAATGTTAGAAAAGAAGGCAAAATGATGTTGAAGTTACTTAACCATTTAAGTATCTAATTTGAATAAGGGGGCTCGACCAAAAAATGATTAGAAAGTTGGGACAATTATTATTAACGCATACCGCAAGGTAAGGATAAGGCGCTCCTCAGGTGAAATAGATTTGCGCATCCTGGTGTCCTTCTTCGTGATCCCTGGACGCAAAATCTCCAACAAAATGTCAAAGGTTTGAATCCTCATCCGACAATAGTTGAAGAACTTGTCCGGATTAGTCCTCAGAGCAGCATACAGACGGCTGAAATGGCCTTTATTGATCCGTTGCTTTAGAAGTGGATGTACCCACATCCGTCTCCGCCTCCTCGGATCTACAATAACTGGGTATGGCTGGCCAAAACGTTGGGAAAGTACCCAGTTGTAAAGCACACGCTCTGTGGTGGTAAAAGTGAGTAGATCAGACATGTTGCTCATCAATCCGAAGTGCACCAACACAAGCAGGGACTCTACTGCATAGATTCGTGGGTGGGACCTGTTTTAGGGCCTTTAAATAATGTCCTTGGTGATGATGTAAATGTTTTCTGGTGTAAAATCCGTTATCTGTCCATTTTGCAAGCCTGCGAGAAAATCTCGCCATACGGATGCCATACGGATGTCACACGGATCATTTTATGCGAGAAAATCATAGTAACATAGTAACATAGTAACATAGTTAGTAAGGCCGAAAAAAGACATTTGTCCATCCAGTTCAGCCTATATTCCATCATAATAAATCGCATCCTCGCACTGCACACGGATCACTGTTTTGGTAACATTGGTGCGATTCTCGTCCGTCAAAAACGGAACGTTTATTTATACGTTGTGTGTGTCCCCGGCCTTAGAATTAGGCTTTGTGCACACGGTGCAGATTTGGCTGTGGATCTGCAGCAGATTTGGCTGCGGATCCGCAGCGGATTGGCCGCTGCGGATTCGTAGCAGTTTTCCATCAGGTTTACAGTACCATGTAAAGTCAGAAGAAAATCACTGCACTCATTTGGTTTTCAAAAGCATAAACAAGTAAGTTTATTTGATTTGAATCGGTGAAGAGATATTTAGGCGAATTGACGTTTCGGCCAACCCGTGGCCTTGTTCACAATATCGCTGTAATAAGCAAAGAACAAAACAGTATTACAAACAAGTAAATATATACATATATACAATTATACATAGGGGCAAAAATCCATATCATGTAGCTGCCTTTGATCAGACATATTCTGTAAAGATAAGTACTAAAAGATCGTGCTGTACGATGCCGGGAAGTTCCAAGGAGAAAATATATTGAAGTATCGCTAAACATTATTGGAGGAAGAACATACCCTGTTGGAACTCTGCTGCATATAAAGAAGGACCCTTTACTTTTTGATGAGTCAGAAAGAGTGATATGGCAATATAACCTGAAAAGAACAACATAGCGTGAGGTAACAGCTAAAATCCTATGTCCACCAGGTAGAGGACCTGAACAAACCTCATAGGGTTATATAGTAGTACAAATAATGACTAGATAGTATAGTGTTCTCTTCCTAGTGCCTGGATACAACAATCCCAAGTGAATGGCATAAAATGGAGATACTGACCCAGTTAGTATGCAAGATAGCGTATGCCCCTGCACAAAAGCCGTATCTGTGGCTGGAACGAAACTTGTGGCTGAAATATATGCACATATATATATATGAGAATGAGGCACAACTGTATATATTGACTTGACTGTGAAACATACAAAGTCATGGTAATACCTGTCCTGTAGGTGAAATGAGCAACAAATTCGTCCTGTATATTTTGACGCGTCCCCCAGGGAACATAAAGGTATAGTGCTGTGGGCAGAGCAGAAGGGAGGATACATGTGGGGTCATGTCTTATATAGGGGATAGTAACCAAGCATGCGTGCCATAGATAGGTACCTGTGTTAAGTATGCATATAGAGGACCACATATGTTCTGGCAAATATCCGTAGAGGTAACCTCCCTGTGTGCTAGGGTATGTTGCCAGTGGATAGAGGAAAACCTTCCCTATTGGAAAAGATAGTAGTTCAGTCTAAAATAACTTAACCTAGTGGTGCAAAACTTATCTGCTGATAGCGCTGGAGTCTCACGTTTCCGTTGTTCGTGCAGGCAAGGGGCAAGCGTTGGTGGCGTAGTGGAGGAGGCCGACACAGTCCTGTGTCTTGG
The DNA here is from genome assembly GCF_032444005.1 of Ranitomeya imitator. NCBI lineage: Eukaryota > Metazoa > Chordata > Amphibia > Anura > Dendrobatidae > Ranitomeya > Ranitomeya imitator. The sequence goes on along the minus strand of NC_091285.1, from coordinate 421,775,533 downwards.
CAGTGGAGCGGCTCAGTGTAATGCATGGTGCCCGGCGTTTTATCAGATACCCCAGCAATATACAATGTTGTTATATATATATTTGGAGGATGTGCTTCTCTGTACAAGCAAGGGGTTGGCTGAGACTAGTGCCTTTAATACCCCGATAGAATGTCGGTTATTATCTAACCTCTTTCCTTCCCCTTTTTTTTAGACAAGGAGGGCTTATTTAGGCTATACAACATTTTATCACAGACAATAACCCGTATGAACACCAACTATCACACTAGCGCATACCGATACGCACAGGCGTCATATTCCTGCCTCTGTATACTAGCGCTCTACCCTAAGCATAGTGCGCAGGCGCCGGTCTGGCCGACTATTGGGGCCACATAATAGCGCAGCACCGCCGCCTCTCTGTAGTCAACACAACGCTCTGCCGGGTTAGATGTACGCAGGCGCCGTTTTTGTCCCTTACGCAAGCGCTGTACACAAGCTCCGGATATGGGGCCGTGTGCGCAAGCGCCGATCTGCCGACTCACACAGCAGTGTGAGTGTCTCCTGCGCAGGCGCCGGCGTCCCCTGGAACTTCCGGTCACATGACCGGCTGGGGTATCTGATAAAACGCCGGGCACCATGCATTACACTGAGCCGCTCCACTGCCAAGACACAGGACTGTGTCGGCCTCCTCCACTACGCCACCAACGCTTGCCCCTTGCCTGCACGAACAACGGAAACGTGAGACTCCAGCGCTATCAGCAGATAAGTTTTGCACCACTAGGTTAAGTTATTTTAGACTGAACTACTATCTTTTCCAATAGGGAAGGTTTTCCTCTATCCACTGGCAACATACCCTAGCACACAGGGAGGTTACCTCTACGGATATTTGCCAGAACATATGTGGTCCTCTATATGCATACTTAACACAGGTACCTATCTATGGCACGCATGCTTGGTTACTATCCCCTATATAAGACATGACCCCACATGTATCCTCCCTTCTGCTCTGCCCACAGCACTATACCTTTATGTTCCCTGGGGGACGCGTCAAAATATACAGGACGAATTTGTTGCTCATTTCACCTACAGGACAGGTATTACCATGACTTTGTATGTTTCACAGTCAAGTCAATATATACAGTTGTGCCTCATTCTCATATATATATATGTGCATATATTTCAGCCACAAGTTTCGTTCCAGCCGCAGATACGGCTTTTGTGCAGGGGCATACGCTATCTTGCATACTAACTGGGTCAGTATCTCCATTTTATGCCATTCACTTGGGATTGTTGTATCCAGGCACTAGGAAGAGAACACTATACTATCTAGTCATTATTTGTACTACTATATAACCCTATGAGGTTTGTTCAGGTCCTCTACCTGGTGGACATAGGATTTTAGCTGTTACCTCACGCTATGTTGTTCTTTTCAGGTTATATTGCCATATCACTCTTTCTGACTCATCAAAAAGTAAAGGGTCCTTCTTTATATGCAGCAGAGTTCCAACAGGGTATGTTCTTCCTCCAATAATGTTTAGCGATACTTCAATATATTTTCTCCTTGGAACTTCCCGGCATCGTACAGCACGATCTTTTAGTACTTATCTTTACAGAATATGTCTGATCAAAGGCAGCTACATGATATGGATTTTTGCCCCTATGTATAATTGTATATATGTATATATTTACTTGTTTGTAATACTGTTTTGTTCTTTGCTTATTACAGCGATATTGTGAACAAGGCCACGGGTTGGCCGAAACGTCAATTCGCCTAAATATCTCTTCACCGATTCAAATCAAATAAACTTACTTGTTTATGCTTTTGAAAACCAAATGAGTGCAGTGATTTTCTTCTGACTTTATGAGTTGTGGGATTGAATATCCCGTTCACTGGCACCGTGAACTGTACTGATTGAGTGCTGGCTTTAATTTCCCTTCTACAGTACCATGTAAACCTATGGAAAACCAAATCCGCTGTGCCCATGGTGCGGAAAATACCACGCGGAAACGCTGTGTTGGATTTTCCGCAGCATGTCAATTCTTTGTGCGGATTCCGCAACGTTTTACAGCTATTCCTCAATAGGAATCCACAGGTGAAATCCGCACAAAAAACACTGGAAATCCACGGTAAATCCGCAGGTAAAATGCAGTGCCTTTTACCTGCGGATTTTTCAAAAATGGTGCGGAAAAATCTCACACGAATCCGCAACGTGGGCACATAGCCTTAGGGTTAGGGTTGGAATTAGGGCTAGGGTTGGAAATATTGTTAAGATTAGGCTGTGGTTAGGGTTGTGTTGGGGTTAGGGTTGGGATTTATGGGTGTGTTGGGATTAGGGCTGTGATTAGGGTTATGGCTAGAGTTGAGATTAGGGTTAGCGGTGTGTTGGGGTTAGTGTTGGAGGTAGAATTGAGGGGTTTCCACTGTTTAGGCACATCAGGGGTCTCCAAACGCAACATGGCGCCACCATCGATTCCAGTCAATCTTGCATTCAAAAAGTCAAATGGTGCTCCCTCCCTTCCGAGCCCCGACGTGCACCCAAACAGTGGTTTTCCCCACATATAGGGTACCAGCATACTCAGGACAAACTGGGCAACAATTATTGGGGTCCAATTTCTCCTGTTGCCCTTGTGAAAATAAAAAATTGCTTGCTAAAACATCATTTTTGAGAAAAGAAACATGATTTTTTATTTTCATGGCTGTGCGTTGTAAACTTCTGTGAAGCACTTGGGGGTTCAAAGTGCTCACCACATATCTAGATAAGTTCCTTGGGGGGTCTAGTTTCCAAAGAAGGGTCACTTGTGGGGGGTTTCTACTGTTTAGGCACATCAGGGGCTCTGCAAACGCAACATGACGCCCACAGACCATTCCATCAAAGTCTGCATTTTAAAAGTCACTACTTCCCTTCCAAGCCCCGACGTGTGCCCAAACAGTGGTTCCCCCCCACATATGGGGTATCAGCGTATTCAGGACAAACTGGACAACAACTTTTCGGGCCAATTTCACCTGTTACTCTTGTGAAAATAAAAAATTGTGGGCAAAAAAATAATTTGAGGAAAGAAAAATTATTTTTTATTTTCACGGCTCTGCGTTATAAACTTCTGTGAAGCACTTGAGGGTTTAAAGTGGTCACCACACATCTAGATTAGTTCCTTGGGAGGTCTAGTTTCCAAAATGAGGTCACATGTGGGGAAGCTTCAATGTTTAGGCACACAGGGGCTCTCCAAACGCGACATGGTGTCAGCAAACGATTGGAGCTAATTTTTCATTCAAAAAGTCAAATGGTGCTCCTTCCCTTCCAAGCACTGCCGTGTGCACAAACAGTGGTTTGTGACCACATATGAGGTATCGGTGTACTCAGGAGAAATTGCCCAACACATTTTAGGATCCATTTTATCCGGTTACCCATGTGAAAATGAAAAAAATTGAGGCTAAAATAATTTGTGAAAAAAAAGTACTTTCATTTTTACGGATCAATTTGTGAAGCACCTGGGGGTTCAACGTGCTCACTATGCATCTAGATAAGCTCCTTGGGGGGTCTAGTTTCCAAAATGGGGTCACTTGTGGGGGAGCTCTAATGTTTAGGCACACAGGGGATCTCCAAACACGACATGGTGTCCGCTAAAGATTGGAGCCAATTTTTAATTGAAAAAGTCAAATGGCGCTCCTTCCCTTCCGAGCCCTGTCGTGTGCGCCCAAACAGTGGTTCCCCCCCACATATGGGGTATCGGTGTACTCAGGACAAATTGTACAATAACTTTTGGTGTCCAGTTTCTCTTTTTACTCTTGGGAAAATAAAAAAATTGTTGCTAAAACATCATTTTTGTGACTAAAAAGTTAAATGTTCATTTTTTTCTTCCATGTTGCTTCTGCTGCTGTGAAGCACCTGAAGGGTTAATAAACTTCTTGAATGTGGTTTTGAGCACCTTGAGGGGTGCATTTTTTAGAATGGTGTCACTTTTGGGTATTTTCAGCCATATAGACCCCTCAAACTGACTTCAAATGTGAGGTGGTCCCTAAAAAAAATGGTTTTGTAAATTTCGTTGTAAAAATGAGAAATCGCTGGTCAAATTTTAACCCTTATAACTTCCTAGCAAAAAAGAATTTTGGTTCCAAAATTGTGCTGATGTAAAGTAGACATGTGGGTAATGTTATTTATTAACTATTTTGTGTCACATAACTCTCTCGTTTAACAGAATAAAAATTCGAAATTTGAAAATTGCTAAATTTACCACTAACATGAAGCCCAATATGTCACGAATAAACATTCTCAGAACCGCTAGGATTCATTGAAGCATTCCTGAGTTAATACCTCATAAAGGGACACTGGTCAGAATTACAAAAAACGGCCAGGTCTTTAAGGTCAAAATAGGCTGGGTCATGAAGGGGTTAATATCAACCCGCAGCTGTCTGCCTAGTCTTTGCTGGTTCGATTTAATAGGGGAACCCCATGTCAATTTTTTCTGGGGTTCCACTGTAAACTAGCCAGTAAAGGCTAAGCAAACAGCTGTGAGCTGATATTAATAGCCTGGGAACCTTTGGCTATTGGCTCCTTCTCAGAATATTAACATCAGCCCTCAGCCATCGGCTTTCTCTCTGCTGGTTATGAAAATTAAGCGGAAGCCTACGCAATTTTTTTTAAAAAGAATTAACAGATATTTAATTTCATGCAGATTTCTGACAGTTGCTGTTTTGTTCCACATATGTAGATTAATTATGTTAATGCTGCTACAGACTGGCGACTGTGTGTTTGTCTTTATTTAATATAAATTAGGGTATCTGGCTGAAGAGGTTGAAAGAGGAAATTACATCACAATTCATTTGTTTTCATTCAATTCCCAATACTTATCAGCTGTTTTGAACAGCTGACATGTGCCCGGATCAGCCGCGAGTGGAATCGCTATCGACCAGTGGCTATTAAATCGTTAAATGCCTCTGTGAATCTCTCACAGCGGCATTTAATGCACACTTCTGGCCATCGGGCCGGAAAGCTGCCCACCGGTGACCCCCGTCACGTAATTGCGGGTCACCAGTGAGTTGGCATAACAACCAGAGGTCTCCTGGACAACCAGAGGTCTCCGAGACTATTGTATCATGCCAAAAGTAAAAAAAAAAAGTTTTTAAAAATATTAAAATAATTAAAAGTTTAAATCACACCCTTTTGCCCCATTCAAAATAAAACAATAAAAAAAACAAAAAAAACAAACATACACATATTTGGTATCGCTGCATTCAGAATCACCCTATCAATCAATAAAAAAAGGGTTAACCTGATCGCTAAACGGCATAGCGAGAAAATAGGAAAAATGCCAGAATTACGTTTTTTTGGTTGCCGCAACATTGCATTAAAGTTTAGCACACAAAAAGACAAATAAACATAAATGTTTTGTATCCGCTAGATCACATATTGCCAAAAAATGTGATACACAACCATATATTAAGAGAAATCAAGTATTTATTAATAAATTATTTAACCCTGCTGTTCTGTTGGTCAAAAATGACCGACTTTGAACTTCAATATTCTTTAAAATATTCAAGATGCGGCTCTGAAACCCGTGGCCGACCGACCCATCCTCATTTAAGTCAATCAACCACAAGTTTCAGAACCGCATCTTGAACACCCCAAAAAATACCAAAGTTCAAAATAGGTCTCCCCAGACCGAACAGAACAGCAGGGTTAAAGTACGGTAGATCAGAAAAAAAACTAAAAAACAAAGGATAAAGAAACCAGGTGGCGAAAGAGTGCAGGGCACATTTTTGGGGTGTACATATACATGTGTGTTAACAGATACATGCACCAGAGTCAAATGAACATATCATTAGTCTAGTTTGATGAATAGTGAATATTGACACAGAAAAAAAAAGAAAAGGTATTGAAAAAGTTAAACAATAATCATACTAGAATAAAAGTTTATAAAACCAAAACAAATTGTTGTGTCAAAACACATAGATCTATTAAATCATGGTGCTACAAAAAATGATAAGAATATGATGAACATTAAATTAGCCATGTCAGCGATTAAATTTGTATAAAAAAAAAAAAACTGTATCACCAAACCATGAATGCATAGTGGTATACAGACCACATAAAAATGCTGGATTTCAAATAAATTTGTATCAAATGGTCATAGTCAGTGACATAAAAGAAAATAAACTGATAACCAGCATGGTAAAATGCTCCTGCCTGGAGACGTGATGTTACATACAGTGCCTTCCGAAAGTATTCGGCTCCCTGGAACTTTTCAACCTTTTCCCACATATCATGATTCAAACAAAGATAATAAATGTAACTTTTTGGTGAAGAATCAACAAGTGGAACACAATTGTGAAGTTGAATGAAATTTTTTGGTTATTTTAAATTTTTGTGGAAATTCAAAAACTGAAAAGTGGGGCGTGCAATATTATTCGGCCCCTTTACCTTAATACTTTGTTGCACCACCTTTTGCTGTGATTACAGCTGCAAGACGCTTGGGGTATGTCTTTATCAGTTTTGTACATCGACAGACTGAAATTCTTGCCAATTCTTCCTTGACAAACAGCTCGAGCTCAGTGAGGTTTGATGGAGATCGTTTTCAGCTGTTTCCACAGATTCTCGATTGGATTGAGGTCTGGACTTTGACTTGGCCATTCTAACACCTGGATACATTTATTTGTGAACCATTCCTTTGAAGATTTTGCTTCATGTTTGGGATCATTGTCTTGTTGGAAGACAAATCTTCCGTCCCAGTCTCAGGTCTTTTGCAGACACCAACAGGTTTTCTTCAAGAGTTGTCCTGTATTTTGCTCCATCCATCTTCCCCATCAATTTTAACCATCTTCCATTGTCCCTGCTGAAGAAAAGCAGGCCCAAACGATGATGCAGCCATCACCATGTTTGACAGTGGGGATGGTGTGTTCAGGGTGATGAGATGTGTTGCCTTTACGCCAAACATATCGTTTGGCATTGTTGCCAAAAAGTTCGATTTTGGTTTCATCTGACCAGAGCACCTTCTTCCACGTGTTTGGTGTGTCTCCCAGGTGGATATCTTTGAGAAATGGCTTTCCTTCTTGCCACTCTTCCATAAAGGCCAGATTTGTGCAGTGTACAACTGATTGTTGTCCTATGGACGGACTGTCCCACCTCAGCTGTAGATCTCTGCAGTTCCTCCAGAGTAATCATGGGCCTCTTGGCTGCGTCTTTGATCAGTCTTCTCCTTGTTTGAGATTTAACGTTTAGAGGGAAGGCCGGGGGTCTTGGTAGATTTGCAGTGGTATGATACTCCTACCATTTCAATATGATCGTTTGCACAGTGCTCCTTGGGATGTTTAAAGTTTTGGAAATCATTTTGTATCCAAATCCGGCTTTAACCCCTTCCTGACATGCGCTGTACTAGTACTGCTCTGCGGGAACTGAGTTCCCGCAAACCGCAGTACTAGTACGGCGGCACGATCACGCGGCCTCACGCTGAGCGCCGATCGTGGGCATTTAACCCCTCTGATGCTGCTGTCAATAGTGACAGCGACACAGAGGGGCATCGTGCAGGGACGGGGGCTCCCTACGCTCTCCCACGGGAACAATGCGAAGCGATCGCGTTGTTCCGGTGTCCTGGAAGGAGTCCCCAGATCCAAGATGGCCGCGGGGCTCCTTCCAGGTCCTGAAGTGAGGTGGCTAGCCGGCGCCTGCTCAGAGCTATGCAAAGTGTCAGATCAGCGATCTGATAAAATATTGTGATGTCCCACCCTGGGACAATGTTAGAAAGTAAAAAAAATTAAAAAAAAAAAAAAAAAAGTATAAAAAAAAATCCCCAAATAAGGAAAAAAAAATATTTATTTCCCAATAAATCCATTTATTTATGTAAATAAATAAAAAAAAAGTAAAAGTACACATATTTGATATCGCCGCGTCCGCAACGACCCGCTCTATAAAACTGTCTCACTATTTAACCCCTGCACTGAACACCGCAAAAAAAAAATAAAATAAAAACACGAGGCAAAAAACAATGTTTTATTATCATACCGGCGAACAAAAAGTGGAATAGCGCGCGATCAAAAAGACAGATATGAATAAACATGGTACCGCTGAAAAAGTCATCTTATCCTGCAAAAAAAAGCCGCCATACAGCATTATCAGCAGAAAAATAAAAAACGTATAGCTCTCACGATAAAGCGATGCAAAAACAATGATTTTTTATATAAAATAGTTTTTATTGTGTAAAAGCGGCAAATCATAAAAAAATAATATAAATGAGGTATCGCTGTAATCGTACTAATCCGAAGAATAAAGCTGCTTTATCAATTTTACCACATGCAGAACGCTATAAACGCCCCCCTAAGGGTATGTGTCCACGTTCAGGATTGCATCAGGATTTGGTCAGGATTTTATGCAGGTAAAATCCTGACCAAATCTGCACCTGAGGTCACTGGCAGGTCACCTGCGCTGTCCTTTCGTTTTTTCTGCAATGTAAGGACATGCTGCGTTCTTAAAAGACGCGCCGCATGTGCGTTTTCGCGGGTATGCCGCATGCGTCTTTTAATGCATAGTGTAGACGGGATTTCATGAAATCCCCTCCACTATGCTGTAACATCTGGATGCTGCGTTTTTGACGTTGCGGCTATGGAAACATACCCTAAAGGAAATTCAGGAATTGCTGGTTTTTGTTCATTCTGCCTTCCAAAAATCAGAATAAAAAGCGATCAAAAAATGTCATGTGCCCGAAAATGGTACCAATAAAAACGTCAACTCGTCTTGTAAAAAACAAGACGCCACATGACTCTGGGCCAAAATATGGATAAATTATAGCTCTCAAAATGTGGGGATGCAAAAACTATTTTTTGCAATAAAAAGCGTCTTTTAATGTGCGATGGCTGCCAATCATAAAAATCCACCAAAAAAACGCTATAAAAGTAATTCAAACCACCCCTTCATCACCCCCTTAGTTAGGGAAAAATAATACAATTAAAAAAAGGTATTTATTTCCATTTTCCCATTAGGGTTAGTGTTGAGGCTAAAGTTGGGGTTGGGCTTAGGGTTGGGGGTTAGGGTTGGGGTTTCAGTTAGAATTGGGGGGTTCCACTGTTTAGGCACATCAGGGGCTCTCCAAACGCGACATGGTGTCCGATCTCAATTCCAGCCAATTTTGCGTTGAAAAAGTAAAACAGTGCTCCTTCCCTTCCGAGCTCTCCTGTGCGCCCAAACAGGGGTTTACCCCAATATATGGAGTATCAGCGTACTTAGGACAAATTGGACAAGAAATTTTGGGGTCCAATTTCTCCTGTTACCCTTGGGAAAATACAAAACCGGGGTCTAAAAAATAATTTTTGTGGAAAAAAAAAAAGATTTTTTATTTTCTGCGTTATAAACTGTATTGAAACACTTTGGGGTTCAAAGTTCTCACAACACATTTAGATAAGTTCCTTGGGGGTCTAGTTTCCAAAATGGGGTCACTTGTGGGGGGTTTCTACTGTTTAGGTACATCAGGAGCTCTGCAAATGCAACATGACGCCTGCAGACAAATCCATCTAAGTCTGCATTCCAAACGGCGCTCCTTCCCTTCCGAGCTCTGCCGTGCGCCCAAACGGTGGTTCCCCCCAACATATGGAGTATCAGCGTACTCAGGACAAATTGGACAACAACTTTTGGGGTCCTGTTATGGCTGGCAATCAGGCAACACAGCGTGCAATAATCAGCGCACATACAGAGATCTGGCAATAACCAAAAACAATAGGACGAGCTCTGAGACGTGGAATCTCTGTAGACTGCAGTACCTGATCTATCCTCACACAACTATAAGCAGCAGTGGATTGCGCCTATCACTACCTATGCAACTCGGCACTGCCTGAGGAGCTGACTAGCCTGAAGATAGAAATACAAGCCTGACTTACCTCAGAGAAATACCCCAAAGGAATAGGCAGCCCCCCACATATAATGACTGTTAGCAAGATGAAAAGACAAACGTAGGAATGAAATAGATTCAGCAAAGTGAGGCCCGATATTCTAGACAGAGCGAGGATAGCAAAGAGAACTATGCAGTCTACAAAAAACCCTAAAACGAAAACCACGCAAAGGGGCAAAAAGACCCACCGTGCCGAACTAACAGCACGGCGGTGCACCCCTTTGCTTCTCAGAGCTTCCAGCAAAAGTTAATAGCAAGCTGGACAGAAAAAACAGAAAACAAACTAGAAGCACTTATCTAGCAGAGCAGCAGGCCCAAGGAAAGATGCAGTAGCTCAGATCCAACACTGGAACATTGACAAGGAGCAAGGAAGACAGACTCAGGTGGAGCTAAATAGCAAGGCAGCCAACGAGCTCACCAAAACACCTGAGGGAGGAAGCCCAGAGACTGCAATACCACTTGTGACCACAGAAGTGAATTCAGCCACAGAATTCACAACAGGGTCCTATTTTTCCTGTTACCCTTGGGGGAAAAAATTGCGGGCTAAAAGATCATTTTGTGATAAGAAAAAATGATTTTTTAATTTTCACGGCTCTACATTCTAAACTTTAGTGAAACAATTGGGGGTTAAAAGTGCTCAACACAGAGATAAATTCCTTAGGGAGTCTTCTTTCCAAAATGGGGTCACTTGTGGGGGGTTTCCACTGTTTATGCACATCAGGGGCTCTCCAAACGCGACATAGGTTCCGATCTCAATTCCAGCCAATTTTGCATTGAAAAGTCAAACGGCGCTCCTTCCCTTCCGAGCTCTGCCGTGCGCCCAAACAGTGGTTTACCCCCACACACATCAGCGTACTCAGGACAAATTGCACAACAACTTTTTGGGGTCCAATTTGTCCTGTTACCCTTGGGAAAATAAAAAATTTGGGGTGAAAATATCATTTTTTGTGAAAAAAAACATGATTTTTTTTTACGGCTCTACATTATAAACTTCTGTGAAGCACTTGGAGGTTCAAAGTGCTCACCACACATCTAGATTAGTTCCTTAGGGGGTCTGCTTTCCAAAATGGTGTCACTTTTGGGGGGGGATTTCAATGTTTTAGCACATCAGGGGCTCCCAAATGCGACATGGTGTCCGATCTCAATTCCAGCCAATTTTGCATTGAAAAGTCAAATGGCGCTCCTTCCCTTCTGAGCTCTGCCATGCGCCCAAACAGTGGTTTACCCCAACATATGGGGTATTGGCGTACTCAGGACAAATTGTACAATGACTTTTGTGGTCCAATTTCTCCTGTCACCCTTTGTAAAATAAAACAAATTTAATCTGAAGTAAAAATTTTGTGAAAAAAATAAAAATGTTCAATTTTTTTTAACCCCTTCATGACCCAGCCTATTTTGACCTTAAAGACCTTGCCGTTTTTTGCAATTCTGACCAGTGTCCCTTTATGAGGTAATAACTCAGTAATGCTTCAACGGATCCTAGCGGTTCTGAGATTGTTTTTTCGTGACATATTGGGCTTCATGTTAGTGGTAAATTTAGGTCAATAAATTCTGTGTTTATTTGTGATAAAAACGGAAATTTGGCGAAAATTTTGAAAATTTTGCAATTTTCACATTTTGAATTTTTATTCTGTTAAACCAGAGAGTTATGTGACACAAAATAGTTAATAAATAACATTTCCCACATGTATACTTTACATCAGCACAATTTTGGAAACAAAATTTTTTTTTGCTAGGAAGTTATAAGGGTTAAAATTTGACCAGCGATTTCTCATTTTTACAACGAAATTTACAAAACCATTTTTTTTAGGGACCACCTCACATTTGAAGTCAGTTTGAGGGGTCTATATGGCTGAAAATACCCAAAAGTGACACCATTCTAAAAACTGCACCCCTCAAGGTACTCAAAACCACATTCAAGAAGTTTATTAACCCTTCAGGTGCTTCACAGCAGCAGAAGCAACATGGAAGGAAAAAATGAACATTTAACTTTTTAGTCACAAAAATGATCTTTTAGCAACAATTTTTTTTATTTTCCCAATGGTAAAAGGAGAAATTGAACCATGAAAGTTATTGTCCAATTTGTCCTGAGTACGCTGATACCTCATATGTGGGGGTAAACCACTGTTTGGGCGCACGGCAGGGCTTGGAAGGGAAGGAGCGCCATTTGACTTTTTGAATTAAAAATTGGCTCCACTCTTTAGCGGACACCATGTCACGTTTGGAGAGCCCCCGTGTGCCTAAAAATTGGAGCTCCCCCACAAGTGACCCCATTTTGGAAATTAGACGCCCCAAGGAACTTATCTAGATGCATAGTGAGCACTTTGAACCCCCAGGTGCTTCACAAATTGATCCGTAAAAATGAAAAAGTACTTTTTTTTCACAAAAAAATTCTTTTAACCTCAATTTTTTCATTTTCACATGGGCAACAGGATAAAATGGATCATAAAATTTGTTGGGCAATTTCTCCTGAGTACACCAATACCTCACATGTGGGGGTAAACCACTGTTTGGGCACATGGTAAGGCTCGGAAGGGAAGGAGCGCCATTTGACTTTTTGAATGAAAAATTATCTCCATCGTTAGCGGACACCATGTCGCGTTTGGAGAGCCCCTGTGTGCTTAAACATTGGCGCTCCCCCACAAGTGACCCCATTTTGGAAACTAGACCCCCCAAGGAACTTATCTAGATGCATATTGAGCACTTTAAACCCCCAAGTGCTTCACAGAAGTTTATAACGCAGAGCCATGAAAATAAAAAAATAAAAATTATTTTCTCAAAAATGATCTTTTAGCCTGCAATTTTTTATTTTCCCAAGGGTAACAGGAGAAATTTGACCCCAAAAGTTGTTGTCCAGTTTCTCCTGAGTACGCTGATACCCCATATGTGGGGGTAAACCACTGTTTGGGCACATGCCGGGGCTCGGAAGTGAAGTAGTGACGTTTTGAAATGCAGACTTTGATGGAATGCTCTGTGGGCGTCACGTTGCATTTGCAGAGCCCCTGATGTGGCTAAACAGTAGAAACCCCCCACAAGTGACCCTATTTTGGAAACTAGACCCCGAAAGGAACTTATCTAGATGTGCAGTGAGAACTTGGAACCCCCAAGTGCTTCATAGAAGTTTATAATGCAGAGCCGTGAAAATAATAAATACGTTTTCTTTCCTCAAAAATAATTATTTAGCCCAGAATTTTTTATTTTCCCAAGGGTTACAGGAGAAATTGGACCAAAAAAGTTGTTGTCCAGTTTCTCCTGAGTACGGTGATACCCCATGTGTGGAGGTAAACCACTGTTTGGGCACACGTCGGGGCTCAGAAGGGAAGTAGTGACTTTTGAAACTAGGAGTTAGTCATACCGGTAACGGTATTTCCAGGAGTCCATCATGACAGCACCACAGGAGGTTGCTCTTCATATCCTTGATAGGGACAGGAACACAGAAGAGGTTAAATAGCCCCTCCCTACCTCCACCCCTCAGTGATTTTACAAAGTACCACATCAGGATGGATACAACACAATTTTATTGAACTTCCTCTCTACATGTTCATATCACATATTAGACAAGAGTTCAAGGGGGGGCAAATAATGGGTGCTGTCATGATGGACTCCTGGAAATACCGTTACCGGTATGACTAACTCCTAGTTTCCAGGTCGTCCACATGACAGCACCACAGGAGAAATACCAAATAACTCCTATTAGGGCGGGATTACAGCTTGGAGGACTTTTACCCAAAGCTAGTCTGCTGCTTTGAGAGAACGTCCAGCTTGTAGTGCTTGCAAAAGGTATTTGAGCTAGACCAAGTTGCCGCCCGGCAAATTTGGTCCATGGATGCACCCGCACTCTCTGCCCATGAAGCAGATACTGCTCTCAGTGAGTGGGCTTTTAGGTGATCTGGAGGAGATTCACCGGCTGAAGTATACGCAGCGCAAATGGTAGATTTGATCCATCTAGCCAGAGTCGCTTTTGAGGCTTTTTTGCCTCTATTCTTCCCAGACATCTGGATAATGAGATTTGAGTCAATTCTCCAGCTGTCTGTAAGTTTTAGATACTGCAATACTGTTCTCTTAACATCCAGGGAATGAAGAGAACGTTCTTTTTCGTTATTGTAGTTCTGGCAGAACGTAGGCAAAACTATTTCCTGGTTTCTGTGAAAGTCCATCACAACTTTTGGAAGAAATGAAGGATCCAACTTTAAAACGATGCAATCTTCCTGTATCTTTAAGTATGGATCTGTTATGGACAGGGCTTGAATTTCGCCTATTCGCCTTGCTGTCGTTATTGCGACGAGGAAAACGGTCTTGAATGTCACAGATTTTAGGTCTGCCTGATCAAGTGGCTCGTATGGAGCTTTCCGTAGCTCATTTAGTACCAAAGTGAGGTTCCATGAGGGTACTGAGCTTCGTATTGTTGGTCTAAGACGTTGTGTAGCTTTGATGTATCTCATTATCCAGGGATGATTCGCTAGTGGATAGTCATAAAAGGCAGTTAAAGCTGAGATTTGTACCTTTAGCGTACTAGGTCTCAAGCCCATATCAAAACCTGTTTGGAGAAAATTTAGTATTTGAGGAATATCTGGTTGTTGGAGAACGGATATTGGAGTATTGGTCTGTGCACAAAATTTCTTCCAAATCTTCTGGTATATAGCCGAGGTCACCGGCTTTCTACTTTTTTTTCATAGTTGAGATAACTGACTCAGACAGTCCCTTTGATCTCAAGATCTCCCTTTCAAGATCCATGCTGAGAGTTGTAGCATCTTTAGATTTTGAGGGACCAATGGTCCCTGTATTAGAAGATCCCGTCTCAGTGGTAGTAACACTGGGTCTTCCACCGCCATCCACTTCAGCAGAGGAAACCAGCTCCTCTTGGGCCAATATGGCACTACTAGGATCACTACCGCTAGACTTTCCTGGATTTTCCTCAGAACTCTGGGAATTAGGGCTAGTGGCGGGAACGCGTATGCGAGTTCCATGTCCCAATGTTGAGCCAATGCATCTATGCCAGTTGGATTGTCTCTTGGATTTAGCGAAAATAATTCTTTCGTTTTTGTATTGCTCCTTGAGGCGAATAAATCTATTTGTGGGGTGCCCCACTGTTGGATTAACTGAGTAAAGATGTCTTCGTTTAGAGACCATTCTGACGGCTGTACCTTCTCTCTGCTGAGAAAGTCCGCTATTTGGTTCTGTGAACCTTTTAGGTGTACTGCCGTGATGGACTTTACGGTATTTTCCGCCCAGGAGAATATTTCTTCTGCTAGTGCCTGAAGTGGACGGTGCCTTGGTCCTCCTTGATGTAGGAGAAAAGCTACCGTGGTTGAGTTGTCTGAGAAGACTCGGATGTGGTGTCCCTGAATCTCGTGTTGGCACCTTTTTAGTGCTTCCCAGACCGCTCTGAGTTCCCTGTAGTTGGAGGAACTGTCGCGTATCGATGGTGGCCATGTCCCCTGAAGGTATCGACCTTCTATGTGGGCTCCCCAGCCCCTTGAGCTTGCATCGGTGGTTACATTTATGCATGGAGATATTTTCCATGGTTTTCCTCTTTTGAGGTTTTTTATGTTGATCCACCATGAGAGGGACTGCTTTACCCTGCTGGGTAACCACATCCTGTTGTCTAGTGAATCTTTTCTTCCGTTCCATACCGAAAGAACTTCCCTTTGAAGCGTTCTGGAGTGAAACTGGCTCCACTGTACACTGGGAATGCATGAGGTCATCAGACCTAGAATCCTCATTGCTTTCCTGATGGAGATGTATTTCCGTTTTTTTATTGATTGAAGTTCTTTTTTTATTGACCGTTGTTTTTGGTCTGGTAGGAAGGAGTATTCTAGTTCGGAATTTAGTAGTACCCCTAGAAATATCTTCTGCGTCTCTGGTTCAAGACTCGATTTTTTTGCATTTATTACCCACCCCAGACGTTTCAGGAGTGACGTGGTAATTTCTAAGGATTCTTCCATCTGTTGGGATGAATCTGCGATCAGCAACAGATCGTCCAGATATGGTGCGATGAGAACTTCCTTCTCTCTTAAGTAGGCCATGACCTCCGCCATGAGCTTCGTAAATATCCTTGGGGCAGAGGAGAGACCAAATGGTAGGCACTGAAACTGGAAATGAAGTATTTTCTTGTTGTTTCTTATTGCGAACCTGAGGAATTTTTGATCTGAGGGATGGATGGGAACATGATAGTAAGCATGTTTGAGATCTAGCGTGCACATTACAGAGTTCTTTTTTATTAGCGGTGTAATTGATTTGAGAGATTCCATCTTGAAGCGTTTGTACGCCACCCATTTGTTTAATGGTTTTAAGTTTATTATTGTTCGGTAATCTCCGTTTGGTTTTCTTATGGAGAACAGACTGGAGTAATGCCCCTGAAAATGTTGATGATGGGGTACCGGTATTATGACGTTTAATTCTAAGAGTTCCTGTATGTCTGTTATCAGCCTTTGATGTACTGCTGATGACTCTGTCTGTGTTACGCAGAATCTCTTGGGGGGTAGATGAGTAAACTCTATCCTGTAACCCTGTGCCACTGTCTGTAGAATCCACTGATTCTGAGTTATGTTCTGCCATCCTTCTTGGAAGTATTGTAGTCTCCCTCCTATATTGTTGGCGTCATTGTTTGCTGGGTCCTGTTGATTGGTCTCGAAAGGAACCTCTTCCTCTGCCTCCTTTAGGGTAGCTCCACCTACCGGACTTCCCCTTGCCTCTGTAGTCCTGTCTTGGGTGGGAGCGAGTTTTTCGGAAGAATTGCGGTTTCTTTGGCTTCTCCTCAGGGAAGCCTTTCTTCTTATCAGATGCTTTTTCAAGTAGCTCGTCAAGGACTGGACCAAAGACGTGAGAACCTGAGAATGGAATCGAACACAGCTTGTTCTTGGATTGGGTATCTCCCGTCCACGATCTCAGCCATAATGCCCTTCTTGCTGCGTTTGACAGTGCATTATTCCGGGCAGCAAAGCGTACGGATTCCGCTGAAGCATCTGCCATGAAATCAGTCGCCATCTTTAAAACTGAAAAGGATTTAAGGATTTCTTCCCTTGGAGTTCTATTTTTAATATGACTCTCCAGCTCGTCCACCCAAAGACTCATGGACCTTGCTACAGAGGTAGCCGCTATATTCGTCTTCATAATGGCGGCTGACGATTCCCAGGCTTTCTTAAGAAGATCTTCTGACCTCTTAGCCATTGGGTCTTTTAACCCTGACGAGTCCTCAAAGGGAATAGCCGTTTTCCTTGTGACTTTGGCCACAGGAATGTCGATCTTTGGAACTGACTCCCAGACTTTAGTCTCTTCTGGGTCAAAGGGAAGACGGTATTTGAAGTCTCTCGGGACTACTAATTTTTTCCCTACGTCTTCCCACTCTTCCATTATCATCGCAGTTATGTGATTGTTGACCGGAAAAACTCTATTCCTGCGAGTTCTCATGCCCCCAAACATCTCGTCTTGAACCGATAGAGGCTCAGACGAGTCTTCTATTTTCATCGTGCTTCTTACTGCTTTTAGTAGTATATCCGTATTTTCGGATGAGAACAAGTATTTCTTCCGTTCTTCTGGACGCACAGTAAATGTATTGTCCTGTTCATCCGAGCCCGGATCGGAATAACCTGAGACCTCTCCTTCCTCGGAACTCGCATCTATATCCCATCTAGGCCTTTTAGGCCGCGGAGACTGGGGTGGCACCATTGTAGACACTGTAGCTTGGACTTCGTCTCTAATCATGGATTTGATATTATCCAACAGCAAAGCCTGTTCGTCTTTAAGAAGTTTAGCGATGCATTTTTCGCATAATTTCTTCTTATATCCTTCTGGGAGTTTGGTGGTGCACAATGGGCATCTAATAGTCCATTTTTTAGTAGCTGACCTCTCGGGAATGTCCTTATCCTGAAAATGTAAAGAAGATCCCTGTAGCTACGGAACTAAAGTTCTGTAATGCATCCCATACCACGTACTACTCACATGGTCCGTGGCTAGCTCTAAGGATTGGACGTCTGGGCGAGTAGCACCTTCCATCTTTCTGAGTCAAATGTGCTGTCAGATGTCCGTCATTAAGTAGTCAATCTTACCCAGCTTCAAGACATCTGATTCGTCCTCCTTCCGAGCTCAACTGCTGGCCTTCACGGTGATTTCAGGTCCCCAGCTGTACTGCGCATGCGTCATCTGGAACGCACGCCGACCAGCCTGGGACCTTTCCTGGCGCATAGTCCGGATGCTGTTCCGGTCTTTGTTCTCCCCCCCCCCCGGCCCTCCCGCAGCTTCCCGTCGCCCCGGAAATGCCTTTGCGCTGCTGACCCCGGGAATCCGGCCACGCCCCCCGGAAGTAGTCACTCGACCGGAGCGCCGGACCGGAAGTCCCGGGTACAACGCCAGCACCGGCCGCACGTGGAGCCTGAGGGGAGCGCTCAGCACCGCCGCCGCAGCTGCTGTCTCAGAGCCCCTTGTAAGGGGATGAGGCAGTCTTATGGGGAGCACACAGCTCTACCCGGTCGCGGAGGGACCTCCGTCGGTATCCTGCGACCTCCGGATCCTCGCGGCCAGAGCCCCCTCCAGGAGGATGGGACCGCACACGGGAGCTCCTGCTCGACCGAAACCTGATTTCCTATCAGGTAAAATCTTGATCTTCCTGGAGATCTCTCTCCTGCGTCCGTCCCTGATAGGGACAGGAAAAACACTGAGGGGTGGAGGTGGGGAGGGGCTATTTAACCTCTTCTGTGTTCCTGTCCCTATCAAGGATATGAAGAGCAACCTCCTGTGGTGCTGTCATGTGGACGACCTGGAAATGCAGACTTTGATGGAATGGTCTGCGGGCGTCACGTTGCGTTTGCAGAGCCCCTGGTGTACCTAAACAGTAGAAACCCCCCACAAGTGACCCCATTTTAGAAACTAGACCCCCCAAGGAACTTATCTAGATATGTGGTGAGCACTTTGAACCCCCAAGTGCTTCACAGACGTTTACAACGCAGAGCCGTGAAAATAAAAAATCATTTTTCTTTCCTCAAAAATGATGTTTTAGCAAGCAATTTTTTATTTTCACAAGGGTAACAGGAGAAATTGGACCCCAGTAATTGTTGCGCAGTTTATCCTGAGTATGCTGGTACCCCATATGTGGGGGTAAACAACTGTTTGGGCACACGTCGGGGCTCGGAATTGAGGGAGCACCATTTGACTTTTTGAATACGAGATTGGCTGGAATCAATGGTGGGGCCATGTTGCGTTTGGAGACCCCTGATGTGCCTAAACAGTGGTAACCCCTCAATTCTACCTCCAACACTAACCCCCCCACACCCCTAACTCTAATCCCAACTGTAGCCATAACCCTAATCACAACCCTAACCGCAACCCTAATTCCAACCCTAATCCTAAGGCTATGTGCCCACGTTGCGGATTCGTGTGAGATTTTTCAGCATCATTTTTGAAAAATCCGCGGGTAAAAGGCACTGCGTTTTACCTGCGGATTTTCCGCGGATTTCCAGTGTTTTTTGTGTGGATTTCACCTGCGGATTCCTATTGAGGAACAGGTGTAAAACGCTGCGGAATCCGCACAAAGAATTGACATGCTACGGAAAATACAACGCAGCGTTTCCGCGCTGTATTTTCCGCACCATGGGCACAGCAGATTTGGTTTTCCATAGGTTTACATGGTACTGTAAACCTGATGTAACACTGCATGTGTCCGTGTGCACATAGCCTAATTCTAAAGGTATGTGCACACGCTGCGGAAAACGCTGCGGATCCGCAGCAGTTTCCCATGAGTTTACAGTTCAATGTAAACCTATGGAAAACAAAAATCGCTGTACACATGCTGCGGAAAAACTGCACGGAAACGCAGCGGTTTACATTCCGCAGCATGTCACTTCTTTGTGCGGATTCCGCAGCGGTTTTACAACTGCTCTAATAGAAAATCGCAGTTGTAAAACCGCAGTGAAATGCGCAGAAAAAACGCGGTAAATCCGCCACAAATCCGCAGCGGAAAAATCCATAGAGGAACAGAATACGTGTGCACATACCGAAACCCTAACCCTACCCCTAACCCTACCCCTATTCTAACATTAGTGAAAAAAAAAAATCTTTATTTTTTTATTGTCCCTACCTATGGGGGTGACAAAGGGGGGGGGGGGGTCATTTATTTTTTTTTTTATTTTGATTACTGAGATATAATCTATCTCAGTGATCAAAATGCACTTTGGAACGAATCTGCCTGCCGGCAGATTCGGCGGGCGCACTGCGCATGCGCCCGCCATTTTGGAAGATGGCAGTGCCCAGGGAGAAGACGGATGGACCCCGGCAGGATTGGTAAGTATGATGGGGTGGGGGGGGAATCGGAGCATGGGGGGGTGAATAGGAGCGCGGCAGGGGTGGAACGGAGCACAGGGGCGTGGAACGGAGCACGGGGGGTCTGGAACGGAGCACGGGGGGGCTGGAACGGAGCACGGGGGGGCTGGAACGGAGCACGGGGGGGCTGGAACGGAGCACGGGGGAGCGGACAAGAGCACGGGGGGGAGCGGAGCACAGGACGGAGGGGAGCTGGAGCAGTGTAACGGACAGATCGGGGGGCTGGGGGGGGCGATCGGTGGGGTGGGGGCACATTAGTGTTTCCAGCCATGGCCGATGATATTGCAGCATCGGCCATGGCTGGATTGTAATATTTCACCAGTTATAATAGGTGAAATATTACAAATCGCTCTGATTGGCAGTTTCACTTTCAACAGCCAATCAGAGCTATCGTGAAGCCACCCCCCCCCCCCTGGGCTAAACTACCACTCCCCCTGTCCCTGCAGATCGGGTGAAATGGGAGTTAACCCTTTCACCCGATCTGCAGGGACGCAATCTTTCCATGACGCCACATAGGTGTCATGGGTCGGATTGGCACCGACTTTCATGACGCCTACGTGGTGTAACTTTTGTGCATTTTCTGTCATATAGACCCCTCAAAGTCACCTCAAGTGTGAGGTGGTCCCTAAAAAAAATGGTTTTGCAAATTTTCTTGTAAAAATGAGAAATCGCTGGTCAATTTTTAACCCTTATAACTTCCAAACAAAAAAAATTATGTTTCCAGAATTGTGCTAATGTAAAGCAGACATGTGGGTAATGTTATTTATTAACTATTTTGTATGATATGACTCTAATTTAAGGGCATAAAAACTAAAAGTTTAAAAATTGCAAAGTTTTCAAAAATGTCGCCAAATTTTCATTTTTTTCACAAATAATCGCAAGTCAAATCGAAGAAATTTTACCACCATCATAAAGTAAAATATGTTAGGAGAAAACAATCTCAGAATCACCAGGATCCGTTGAAGCGTTTCAGAGTTATGACCTCAAAGTGAGAAAGGTCAGAATTGAAAAAAATGGCCTGGTCAGGAAGTTGAAAACAGGCTTCGGAGTGAAGGGGTTAAACTTCTCCATAACAGTATCACGGACCTGCCTGTTGTGTTCCTTGGTCTTCATGATGCTCTCTGTGCTTAAAACAGAACCCAAAGACTAGCACAGAGCAGTTGTATTTATACAGAGACTTGATTACACACAGGTGGATTATATTTATCATCATTAGGCATTTAGGACAACATTGGATCATTCAGAGATCCACAATGAACTTCTGGAGTGAGTTTGCTGCACTGAAAGTAAAGGGGCAGAATAATATTGCATGCCCCACTTTTCAGTTTTTGAATTTCCACAAAAATTTAAAATAACCAATAAATTTCATTTAACTTCACAATCGTGTTCAACTTGTTGTTGATTCTTCACCAAAAATTTACATTTGATATCTTTATGTTTGAAGCATGATATGTGGGAAAAGGTTGAAAAGTTCCAGGGAGCTGAATACTTTTGCAAGGCACTGTATATAATGCTAGTGCATACAGGTATATTACTGCATACAAATTATAGAGAAGTGCTGCTGCATAGAAACTGCTAATGCATGTAAAAAGTGCTACTGCATAACCCTGAGTAGAGTGCTGAGCATGTTATACAGACCCCTGATTTGACCCGCACGTGCCTGACGTGCGTCAAAGCCAAGGTGAAACGTGCGATCAATAATGGGCGATCAAAAGATTGTATCTGCACCAAATTCATATCATTAAAAATTTCAGCTCAGCATGCAAAAAAATAAGCCCTCACGCAACCCGATATCACGAAAAATGGCACAATTTTTTTTTTTTTTTTAACAAACTTTTTTTACCACTAGACATGTTTGGTGTCAGTGAACTTGTAATGATATGGAGAATCATAATGGCAGGTCAGTTTTAGCATTTGGTGAACATGGTAAAAAAAATACAAAAGAAACATTGTGGGATTGCACTTTTTTTTCAATTTCACTGCACTTGGATTTTTTTCCCTTTTTTGAGTAAATAATATGGTAAAACTAATAGCGTTTTTCAAAAGTACAACTCGTCCCGCAAAAAACAAGCCCTTACATGGCCATATTGATCAAAAAATAAAAAAAGTTATGGCTCTGGGAAGAAGGGGAGAGAAAAACAGAAATTATAAACGAAAAAGGGCAGGGTCTCTAAGGCCGGCTTCACACTCAGCGTATGAAAATACGGTCCGTATATTACGGCCGTAATACGCTGAAATGTCCTGAAAATAGTGGTCCGTAGCTCCTCCGTAGGCAGGGTGTGTCAGCGTTTTTTGCGCATGGCATCCTCCGTATGTAATCCGTATGGCATCCGCACTGCGTGGTTTTCTCGCAGGCTTGCAAAACCAACATACCGCTATAGAAATGATCCATGTGTCCCAAAAAGAAAAAAATATATATATATATACTGTCATATATATATATATATATATATATATATATATATATGTCATTAGACACATATATGCATATATATTAATATTTTTTCCAGCGCTATACAGCTTGAAAGCCGGTAATTCAATTACCGGCTTTTTCTTTCTCCTTCCTAAAACCCGACATGATTTGAGACATGGTTTACATACAGTAAACCATGTCTTCTCTCCATTTTTTTTGCAGATTCCACACTACTAATGTCAGTAGTGTGTATCTGCAAAATTTGGCCGTTCTAGCTCTTAAAATAAAGGGTTAAATGGCGGAAAAAATTGGCGTGGGCTCCCGCGCAATTTTCTCCGCCAGAGTAGTAAAGCCAGTGACTGAGGGCAGATATTAATAGCCTGAAGAGGGTCCACGGTTATTGGCCCCCCCCTGGCTAAAAATATCTGCCCCCAGCCACCCCAGAACAGGCACATCTGGAAGATGCGCCTATTCTGGCACTTGGCCACTCTCTTCCCATTCCCGTGTAGCGGTGGGATATGGGGTAATGAAGGGTTAATGCCACCTTGCTATTGTAAGGTGACATTAAGCCTAATTAATAATGGAGAGGCGTCAATTATGACACCTATCCATTATTAATCCAATTGAATGAAAGGGTTAAATAAAACACAAACACATTATTTAAAATTATTTTAATGAAATAAAAACAATGGTTGTTGGAGTATTTTATTCTACGCCCAATCCAGTCACTGAAGACCCTCGTTCTGTGAAAGAAAAAACATAATAAACCAACAATATACTTACCCTCCGCAGATCTGTAACGTCCAACGATGTAAATCCTTCTGAAGGGGTTAAAACATTTTGCAGCAAGGAGCTTTGCTAATGCAGGCTGCTCCTCGCTGCAAAACCCCAGGGAATGAGTCTAAATATAGATCAATGAGCTATATTTAGCTTCATTTGCGGTGAGGCGCCCTCTGCTGGATGTTCATAGATCATGGGAAATTTCCTAGAAAGCTCCCAGGCTTTCTAGGCAAGTTCCCACGATCTATAAACAGCCAGCAGAGGGCGCCTCACCGCAAATGAAGCTAAATATAGCTCATTGATCTATATTTAGACTCATTCCCCAGGGTTTTGCAGCGAGGAGCAGCCTGCATTAGCAAAGCTCCTTGCTGCAAAATGTTTTAACCCCTTCAGAAGGATTTACATCGTTGGACGTTACAGATCTGCGGAGGGTAAGTATATTGTTGGTTTATTATGTTTTTTCTTTCACAGAACGAGGGTCTTCAGTGACTGGATTGGGCGTAGAATAAAATACTCCAACAACCATTGTTTTTATTTCATTAAAATAATTTTAAATAATGTGTTTGTGTTTTATTTAACCCTTTCATTCAATTGGATTAATAATGGATAGGTGTCATAATTGACGCCTCTCCATTATTAATTAGGCTTAATGTCACCTTACAATAGCAAGGTGGCATTAACCCTTCATTACCCCATATCCCACCGCTACACGGGAATGGGAAGAGAGTGGCCAAGTGCCAGAATAGGCGCATCTTCCAGATGTGCCTGTTCTGGGGTGGCTGGGGGCAGATATTTTTAGCCAGGGGGGGGCCAATAACCGTGGACCCTCTCCAGGCTATTAATATCTGCCCTCAGTCACTGGCTTTACTACTCTGGCGGAGAAAATTGCGCGGGAGCCCACGCCAATTTTTTCCGCCATTTAACCCTTTATTTTAAGAGCTAGAACGGCCAAATTTTGCAGATACACACTACTGACATTAGTAGTGTGGAATCTGCAAAAAAAATGGAGAGAAGACATGGTTTACTGTATGTAAACCATGTCTCAAATCATGTCGGGTTTTAGGAAGGAGAAAGAAAAAGCCGGTAATTGAATTACCGGCTTTCAAGCTGTATAGCGCTGGAATAAATATTAATATATATACATATATGTGTCTCACTGACATACAGTGGGGCAAAAAAGTATTTAGTCAGTCAGCAATAGTGCAAGTTCCACCACTTAAAAAGATGAGAGGCGTCTGTAATTTACATCATAGGTAGACCTCAACTATGGGAGACAAACTGAGAAAAAAAAATCCAGAAAATCACATTGTCTGTTTTTTTATCATTTTATTTGCATATTATGGTGGAAAATAAGTATTTGGTCAGAAACAAAATTTCATCTCAATACTTTGTAATATATCCTTTGTTGGCAATCACAGAGGTCAAACGTTTTCTGTAAGTCTTCACAAGGTTGCCACACACTGTTATTGGTATGTTGGCCCATTCCTCCATGCAGATCTCCTCTAGAGCAGTGATGTTTTTGGCTTTTCGCTTGGCAACACGGACTTTCAACTCCCTCCAAAGGTTTTCTATAGGGTTGAGATCTGGAGACTGGCTAGGTCACTCCAGGACCTTGAAATGCTTCTTACGAAGCCACTCCTTCGTTGCCATGGCGGTGTGCTTTGGATCATTGTCATGTTGAAAGACCCAGCCACGTTTCATCTTCAATGCCCTTGCTGATGGAAGTAGGTTTGCACTCAAAATCTCACGATACATGGCCCCATTCATTCTTTCATGTACCCGGATCAGTCGTCCTGGCCCCTTTGCAGAGAAACAGCCCCAAAGCATGATGTTTCCACCACCATGCTTTACAGTAGGTATGGTGTTTGATGGATGCAACTCAGCATTCTTTTTCCTCCAAACACGGCAAGTTGTGTTTCTACCAAACAGTTCCAGTTTGGTTTCATCAGACCATAGGACATTCTCCCAAAACTCCTCTGGATCATCCAAATGCTCTCTAGCAAACTTCAGACGGGCCCGGACATGTACTGGCTTAAGCAGTGGGACACGTCTGGCACTGCAGGATCTGAGTCCATGGTGACGTAGTGTGTTACTTATGGTAGGCCTTGTTACATTGGTCCCAGCTCTCTGCAGCTCATTCACTAGGTCCCCCCGTGTGGTTCTGGGATTTTTGCTCACCGTTCTTGTGATCATTCTGACCCCACGGGGTGGGATTTTGCGTGGAGCCCCAGATCGAGGGAGATTATCAGTGGTCTTGTATGTCTTCCATTTTCTAATTATTGCTCCCACTGTTGATTTCTTCACTCCAAGCTGGTTGGCTACTGCAGATTCAGTCTTCCCAGCCTGGTGCAGGGCTACAATTTTGTTTCTGGTGTCCTTTGACAGCTCTTTGGTCTTCACCATAGTGGAGTTTGGAGTCAGACTGTTTGAGGGTGTGCACAGGTGTCTTTTTATACTGATAACAAGTTTAAACAGGTGCCATTACTACAGGTAATGAGTGGAGGAAAGAGGAGACTCTTAAAGAAGAAGTTACAGGTCTGTGAGAGCCAGAAATCTTGATTGTTTGTTTCTGACCAAATACTTATTTTCCACCATAATATGCAAATAAAATGTTAAAAAAACAGACAATGTGATTTTCTGGATTTTTTTTTCTCAGTTTGTCTCCCATAGTTGAGGTCTACCTATGATGTAAATTACAGACGCCTCTCATCTTTTTAAGTGGTGGAACTTGCACTATTGCTGACTGACTAAATACTTTTTTGCCCCACTGTATATATATATATATATATACCTATTCTATGTGTACACATTTATTCTACCTATTCTACTGTAACCTGTCAGTGTGATTTTACTGTACACCGCACTGAATTACCGGCTTTTCTCTCTAACAGCGCTGCGTATTTCTCGCAAGTCACACTGCTTGTCCGTGTGAAATCCGTATTTTTCACACTTCCATAGACTTTCATTGGCGTATTTCTTGCGCAGTACGGTGACAAACGCAGCATGCTGCGATTTTGTACGGCCGTAGAAAGCCGTATAATACTGATCAGTAAAATACGGCAGATAGGAGCAGGGGCATAGAGAATAATTGTGCCGTATTTTTTGCGAGCTTTACGGACGTAGTTTCTGCGCTCTTACGTCCGTAAAACTCGCAAGTGTGAAGCCGGCCTAAGGGGTTAAGGTCACCCACGTTGGGTGATCAATGTGTAAGGGTATGTGCACACGTAGAATGGTCCCCTGCGGATTTTTCCGCAGTGGATTTGATAAATCCACAGTGCAAAAGCACTGCGTTTTTACTGCGGATTTATCGCGGATTTACAGCGGATTTTGTGCTGTTTCCACTGTGGTTTTACACCTGCGGTTTTCTATTATAGACCAGATGTAAAACCGCTGTGGATTCCGCAAAAAGAATTGACATGCTGCGGAATGTAAACCGCTGCCTTTCCGCGCGTTTTTTTCCGCATACTGGGCTCTGAGGATTGCGTTTCCCATAGGTTTTCATTGTACTGTAAACGCATGGGAAACTGCTACGGACCCGCAGCTGCGGAAACGCTGCGGATCAGCAGCAAAATCTGCAGCGTGTGCACATAGCCTAAGAGATGTACCTGTTTCAGACACATTCTTTTCTCGCTTCCTTCCCTCCCCTTCACAGTTTTTGGCTTATTTTCCTTTTGAATCAATGTAATTATGCCTGGAATAGGTATTCTGATAACCACCATCTCATGGCATAGCATGCATATGATAGTAGGCTTCAGGTAATTCTTGCCATTAGTATGTATGCTTCAGGAAATATTTCCATTGATGTATGTACATTTTCTATTCAAAAACAACAAGGTTTTTAAAAAAATAGTCACGATTTACC
Organism: Ranitomeya imitator; assembly: GCF_032444005.1. Taxonomy (NCBI): domain Eukaryota; kingdom Metazoa; phylum Chordata; class Amphibia; order Anura; family Dendrobatidae; genus Ranitomeya; species Ranitomeya imitator. The sequence goes on along the minus strand of NC_091285.1, from coordinate 421,748,315 downwards.
AAAGATGTACCAAAAAGTATGACATGGTCAGGTTTCAGCAAATGAAAGTGAATAATGATAATGAATTTCCCAAGCACCTACATGATCTCTTAAATTATGCATGCTTCCCTAATCTTGCATACGACAATAGGAATTATTGGATGACACATTTTTTTTCCGAAAACAGCGTAATAAAAAAAAGAAGAAATCTTGTGCAGAAATTGCAATGCACACCCCATGCTTATCATGCATGCACACTAGGGGGAGCTAAGTGCATAGGGGTAGATAAAGCTATTACTACAAGAGGAGATCAGAGTCGGGCCCCTTCTCATTAGAGGCCTCATATCAGTAGGGAGGTCTGCCTCCATAGTGAGAATGCCACTGCCATTGACATAGCTTATACAAAAATGTAATGCAATATTAACCTTTCAATTGCAAATACATTTAGGGTATGTGCACACGTTCAGGAATTTTTGAGACTTTTGCGCGTTTTTTTCGTGATAAAAGCACTATAAAAACGCATAAAAAACGCATACATATGCATCCTATCATTTAGAATGCATTCCGCATTTTTTGTGCACGTGAAGCGTTTTTTTCCGCAAAAAAAACGCATTGCAGGAAAATAGGCATCATGTTCATTATTTTTGCGGATTTTATGCGGATTTCCAATTATATTATGGCATTTGGAGTGACTGGGAAAAAACGCAAAAAATCCGCAAAATACGCGCAAAAAATGCGAAAAATACGCATGCAGAATTCCTGCGAAAAACCTCAGGTTTATCTCAGGAAAATTTTGCATGCATTCCGGATGTGTGCACATACCCTTAAAGCCCTACAAGAATCATTTGATACCATTTGCAACTTCTTCATGACCGGAGCTTTTTTCGGTTTTGCGTTTTCGTTTTTCGTTCCCCTTCTTTCCAGAGACATAACTTTTTTATTTTTCCGTCAATATGGCCATGTGAGGGCTTATTTTTTGCGAGACGAGTTGTACTTTTGGACGACACCATTGGTTTTACCATGTCATTTACTCAAAAATGGAAAAAAATTCCAAGTGCAGTGAAATTGCAAAAAAAAAATGCAATCCCACACTTGTTTTTTGTTTGGCTTTTTTGCTAGGTTCACTAAATGCTAAAACTGACCTGACATTATGATTCTCCAGGTCATTAGACACCAAACATGTCTAGGTTATTTTTTATCTAAGTGTTGAAAAAAAATTCAAAATTTGCTAAAAAAAATTGCGCCATTTTCTGAGACCCCTAGAGTCTCCATTTTGGATCCCGGTTTGGGTGAGGGCTTATTTTTGCGCACCGAGCTGATGTTTTTAATGATACCATTTTGGTGCAGATACATTCTTTTGATCACCCTTCATTACATTTTAATGCAATGTTGCGGCAACAAAAAAACCGTAATCCTGGCGTTTTGATTTTTTGCTCGCTATGCCGTTTAGCGATCAGGTTAATCCTTTTTTTATTGATAGATCGGGCGATTCTGAACACGGCGATACCAAATATGTGTACATTTGATTTTTTTATTGTTTTATTTTGAATGGGGCGAAAGGGGGTGATTTAAACTTTTACATTTTTTTTTTTTTTAATATTTTTAAAAATGTTTTTCTTTAAGTTTTGTCATGCTTCAATAGCCTCCATGGGAGGCTAGAAGCTGCCATAGCTCGATCGGCTCTGCTACATAGAGGCGATGCTCAGATTGCCTCTATGTAGTAGAATTACAGACTTGCTATGAGCGCCAACCACAGGGTGGCATTCATAGCAATCCGGCATGAACAACCATAGAGGTCTAGAGGGCGACCTTAGGTTGTCATGCCAACACCCCGGTGACCCGCGATCACGTGATGCAGGTAACAGGTGTGCGTATTTCTGGCTTGATCGCCGGAAGCACTTCTTAAGTGCCGCTGTCAGAGTTTGACAGTGGCATTTAACTACTTAATAGGTGTGGGTGGATTGCGATTCCACCCTTGCCTATTGCGGGCACATGTCAGCTGTTCAAAATAGCTGACATGTCCCGGCTTTGATGTGGGCTCACTGCGAGTGCTGTCCGATTTTTACGCACCCGTGTCCTTAGAAAAGCCGGCAATTCAGCGCAGAGTACAGTAAAATCACACTGACAGGTTAGATGAGAGTAGATATATACACATAGAATAGGTATATATACATATATATATGTCAGGGAGACACCTATATATATATATTTATATTTAATGCAGCGTGAGATAGCTTTAAAGCTGGTAATTCAATTACCGGCTTTTGCTTTCTCCTTCACAAACCCGACATGATATGAGACCTGGTTTACATACAGTAAACCATCTCATATCACCATTTTTTTGGCATATTCTACACTACTAATGTTAGTAGTGTGTATATGCAAAATTTGGGCGTTCTAGCTATTATATTTAAGGGTTAAATGGCGGAAAAAATTGGCGTGGGCTCCCGCACAATTTTCTCCGCCAGAGTAGTAAAGCCAGTGACTGAGGGCAGATATTAATAGCCTGGAGAGGGTCCATGGTTATTGGCCCCCCCCCCTGGCTAAAAACACCTGCCCCCAGCCACCCCAGAAAAGGCATATCTGGAAGATGCGCCTATTCTGGCACTTGGCCACTCTCTTCCCATTCCCGTGTAGCGGTGGGATATGGGGTAATGAAGGGTTAATGCCACCTTGCAATTGTAAGGTGACATTAAGCCTAATTAATAATGGAGAGGCGTCAATTATGACACCTATCCATTATTAATCCAATTGAAAGAAAGGGTTAAAAAATACACACACACATTATTAAAAATTATTTTAATGAAATAAAAACAAAGGTTGTTGTAATTTTTTATTTAACGCCCAATCCACTCAGTGAAGACCCTCGTTCTGTGACAAAAAAAAAATAATAAACCAACAATATACTTACCTTCCACAGATCTGTAAAGTCCAACGATGTAAATCCTTCTGAAAGGGTTAAAACATTTTGCAGCCAGGAGCTTTGCTAATGCAATGCTACTCCTCGCTGCAAAACCCCTGGGAATGAGTCTAAATATAGATCAATGAGCTATATTTAGCTTCATTTGCGGTGAGGCGCCCTCTGCTGGCTGTTCATAGATCGTGGGAACTTTCCTTGAAAGCTACCAGGCTTTCTAGGAAAGTTCCCACGATCTATGAACAGCCAGCAGAGGGCGCCTCACCGCAAATGAAGCTAAATATAGCTCATTGATCTATATTTAGACTCATTCCCCAGGGTTTTGCAGCGAGGAGCAGCCTGCATTAGCAAAGCTCCTGGCTGCAAAATGTTTTAACCCCTTCAGAAGGATTTACATCGTTGGACTTTACAGATCTGTGGAAGGTAAGTATATTGTTGGTTTATTATTTTTTTTTTGTCACAGAACGAGGGTCTTCACTGAGTGGATTGGGCGTTAAATAAAAAATTACAACAACCTTTGTTTTTATTTCATTAAAATAATTTTTAATAATGTGTGTGTGTATTTTTTTAACCCTTTCTTTCAATTGGATTAATAATGGATAGGTGTCATAATTGACGCCTCTCCATTATTAATTAGGCTTAATGTCACCTTACAATTGCAAGGTGGCATTAACCCTTCATTACCCCATATCCCACCGCTACACGGGAATGGGAAGAGAGTGGCCAAGTGCCAGAATAGGCGCATCTTCCAGATGTGCCTTTTCTGGGGTGGCTGGGGGCAGGTGTTTTTAGCCAGGGGGGGGCCAATAACCATGGACCCTCTCCAGGCTATTAATATCTGCCCTCAGTCACTGGCTTTACTACTCTGGCAGAGAAAATTGTGCGGGAGCCCACGCCAATTTTTTCCGCCATTTAACCCTTAAATATAATAGCTAGAACGCCCAAATTTTGCATATACACACTACTAACATTAGTAGTGTGGAATATGCAAAAAAAATGGTGATATGAGATGGTTTACTGTATGTAAACCAGGTCTCATATCATGTCGGGTTTGTGAAGGAGAAAGCAAAAGCCGGTAATTGAATTACCAGCTTTAAAGCTATCTAGCGCTGCATTAAATATAAATATATATATATAGGTGTCTCCCTGACATATATATATGTATATATACCTATTCTATGTGTATATATCTACTCTAATCTAACCTGTCACTGTGATTTTACTGTACTCTGCGCTGAATTACCGGCTTTTCAAAGGAGACCCGTGCGTAAAAATCGGACAGCAATACGGATGTCATACGGATGTTGCGATAAAAAAATCGCATGACACTCGCATGACACTCGCATGGCACTTGCATGGCACTCGCAGACGTTACATCAGTTTTTTCGGTCCATAAATCGGACCGTTTTTTTCTCACACAAGTGGAAAGGGGCCCTTAGAGTGCAATTTCTCCTGTTACCCTTAGTAAAATAAAGCAAATTGGAGCTGAAGTAAATTTTTTGTGAAAAAAAGTTAAATGTTCATTTTTTTTAAACATTTCAAAAATTCCTGTGAAACACCTGAAGGGTTAATAAACTTCTTGAATGTGGTTTTGAGTACCTTGAGGGGTGCAGTTTTTAGAATGGTGTGACACTTGGGTATTTTCTATCATATAGACCCCTGAAAGTGACTTCAAATGTGATGTGGTCCCTAAAAAAAAATGGTGTTGTAAAAATGAGAAATTGCTGGTCAAATTTAACCCTTATAACTCCCTAACAAAAAAAATGTTGGTTCCAAAATTGTGCCGATGTAAAGTAGACATGTGGGAAATGTTACTTATTATGTATTTTGTGTGATATATCTCTGTGATTTAAGGGCATAAAAATTCAAAGGTGGAAAATTGCAAAATTTTCCAAATTTTTGCCAAATTTCCATTTTTTCACAAATAAACGCAGGTAATATCAAAGAAATTTTACCACTATCATGAAGTACAATATGTCACGAGAAAACAGGGTCAGAATCATCAGGATCCGTTGAAGCATTCCAGAGTTATAACCTCATAAAGGGACAGTGGTCAGAATTGTAAAAATTGGCCCGGTCATTAACGTGCAAACCACCCTTGGGGGTAAAGGGGTTAAAGAAAGCTGTGTACAAATAATTGCTTCATGCCGCATGCATCCTAATCTAATATATAGTTCCCACATGTTAAAATGCCCCATGTAGTTCACATTACACAGTACATCCAGCTTAGAAAAAGTTCCAAACTTTTGTATGAAGTTCTAAACTTAAGTATAATTCATAGTTATGTTAATTCAACCCCAAACTTTATTGTCCACATAAGGGGAAAAATATCATCTTCTACTGAAACTGAAACTTTTGCAAATTACATAGGATTCTTCTTCAAGTATTGAAAGGAAATCTCCAAATAGCAGCAATTAATGAGCATATATATTGAAGTGCAATACAGAAACTGGCAAAAAGTGCAAAGTCGAGGTGACTCAATGTCCATTAGGAATATGAAGTGGTTAAACAGTCATCATCTTGAAATATCAGAAGCACCAGTTGAAAACGTAATGAAGTGAATATAAATATCAGAGGAGCAGAGTTGAGTCCCTCGCAGAAAATACAAAGTGGAATTCGCTCTCCAGAAAGGATGAAACTGGAATCCAGATGTGGTTAGTCACATGGATATGTCAAACAACAAACTGGAATTTTTTAAAATAATAATTTAGTCTTTAATTAATGCTAATGGACCAGCCGGGACACAGTATGCAATGGCGGGATGGAGCAGTCCGGGATGCAGTATAGTTTTTTTTTCTTCCACCACCTTGGGCCCATTAAAATTTATTTTTAGAATAGTGGAGAACCCCTTTAAAACTAAAACAAATAGGAAAGAGAATAAGAGCTGGTCTGTAATTATCAACAGTGGCTGTTACACATTGAATGTAGCCGTGCTGTACAGTTACATTCAATGATTGCATCCTGCCACCACCGAAGCCAATAACTGCCACGAAAGAAGCTGCCAGCTCTCTGACCCCAAATAATCTGATGCTGATATTGATGTAATATCCTAAGGATTGGTCATCAATATTTCATGCCCTGATCACCCCTACTAAACTAAATGCATTTGAAACTGATATTTTAGTAAAGCCTTTTTTTACTTTGACAACATAAAGGCTTACAAATCATGAAAATGACTAAAAATATTGCAACACCTAAAACTAGTCTAGCAGCGGGTTAAAGGGTAAATATAAAACTTAACTTTTACTAAGATCCTTATAAAACTCACAAACAGAAACCAAAAGTGAAACACAAGTGCCAGTGTTTTTAAAAAGCCGAGAACGACCACAAAAAACACACAACAAACTACAGGTAAAAACCAAATACAACGATGTTTGTAGATCACTCATATGTTTAGGGCATTGTTACCCATATGGTGCTACAACAATAGATGAGCAAGCTCAGCAGGTAGTAGAAGGCGGGCCGCACCCCAACCTTTTAGATTCAAACCCACCAATAGTACCAGAATACATATATGCCTCAAAAAAATAGATACATATAGGCATATGTTCAATGGGTATCTATGCGTGGATACATATATTAGCAGCGTTCTATTTTATACTCATCCTGTGGGACCAATGCTCTCAGCGATGCCCCTCTCACAGAGTTTCCGGGACTTTGATGCGGATCATGCCATACTATCCATTAATCCCGGCAGAGGTCTATGTCTCCCGACGCGTTTCTTTTTTCAAATCATCAGGGGAGTGATGACATATATTCTCTCATGTATATGAGCGTTGCAACACCTAAAACTAGTGAAATAAGCCAGAGTTAAGAGCTTTTATCTTCACAAGTAAGCTATTTAGACAGAGGAAAAGACGAGGTCAGCATCACTCTGTGAAAAAGAAGCTGAATACATAAACAGGAGATGGATCTACGAATAAGTAGCCCTAAAGGTACCGTCACATTTAGCGATGCTGCAGCGATATAGACAACGATCCGATCGCTGCAGCGTCGCTGTTTAGGTCGCTAGGAGACGTCAAACACGGCAACAGCTGAACGATGCAGGAGCGATCCAGTGACGTACTTATCGTTCTCGCTGGTTGTTCGCTCCATAGAAAAACATTGCAGGCATCGTTGCTTTTGCTGTCAAACATGACGAATCACGCCGACCTGACGACCAAATAAAGTTCCGGACTTTCAGCTCCGACCAGCGATGGCACAGCGGGATCCTGATCGCTGCTGCGTGTCAAACACAACGAGATCGCTATCCAGGACGCTGCAACGTCTCGGATCGCTGTTGTTCTCGTTGGTAAGTTGCTTAAGTTACCTTAAGTCTTTACAGATAATCACCTCAGAATTTTTTTTAGAAATTTACACCTTAAGATACATATGTCTCCTGTGAGCAAGCTCCTTTACGGTCAACTAAGATTGGCACAGGATATGATGTCTCTAAACAGAAAGGTCTTCAATCACCTTTTGGGCTTACCTGAGGACACCAGAACTCCATCAAGTAGGCAATTATTTATTTTACTTCTTAACTACAGTATTCTAAAACTATCGATCTGTTAAAATATTTACATCTCTAGAAATCTAGACATATTTTGTATAATTTGTATTGAGATAAAAAATATACAACATTTTACAACATAAAGCGTTTGATATCAATGAAGGAAACAGAGAAGCACATTGCTAAGGAGAGTAAAACTAATCCCAAACTGTTCTTCAACTATATCAATAGTAAAAGAATAAAAACTGAAAATGTAGGCCCGTTAAAAAATAGTGAGGAAAGAATGGTTGTAGATGACGAGGAAAAAGCTAACATATTAAACACCTTCTTCTCCACGGTATTCACGGTGGAAAATGAAATGCTAGGTGAAATCCCAAGAAACAATGAAAACCCTATATTAAGGGTCACCAATCTAACCCAAGAAGAGGTGCGAAACCGGCTAAATAAGATTAAAATAGATAAATCTCCGGGTCCGGATGGCATACACCCACGAGTACTAAGTGAACTAAGTAATGTAATAGATAAACCATTATTTCTTATTTTTAGGGACTCTATAGCGACAGGGTCTGTTCCGCAGGACTGGCGCATAGCAAATGTGGTGCCAATATTCAAAAAGGGCTCTAAAAGTGAACCTGGAAATTATAGGCCAGTAAGTCTAACCTCTATTGTTGGTAAAATATTTGAAGGGTTTCTGAGGGATGTTATTCTGGATTATCTCAATGAGAATAACTGTTTAACTCCATATCAGCATGGGTTTATGAGAAATCGCTCCTGTCAAACCAATCTAATCAGTTTTTATGAAGAGGTAAGCTATAGACTGGACCACGGTGAGTCATTGGACGTGGTATATCTCGATTTTTCCAAAGCGTTTGATACCGTGCCGCACAAGAGGTTGGTACACAAAATGAGAATGCTTGGTCTGGGGGAAAATGTGTGTAAATGGGTTAGTAACTGGCTTAGTGATAGAAAGCAGAGGGTGGTTATAAATGGTATAGTCTCTAACTGGGTCGCTGTGACCAGTGGGGTACCGCAGGGGTCAGTATTGGGACCTGTTCTCTTCAACATATTCATTAATGATCTGGTAGAAGGTTTACACAGTAAAATATCGATATTTGCAGATGATACAAAACTATGTAAAGCAGTTAATACAAGAGAAGATAGTATTCTGCTACAGATGGATCTGGATAAGTTGGAAACTTGGGCTGAAAGGTGGCAGATGAGGTTTAACAATGATAAATGTAAGGTTATACACATGGGAAGAGGGAATCAATATCACCATTACACACTGAACGGGAAACCACTGGGTAAATCTGACAGGGAGAAGGACTTGGGGATCCTAGTTAATGATAAACTTACCTGGAGCAGCCAGTGCCAGGCAGCAGCTGCCAAGGCAAACAGGATCATGGGGTGCATTAAAAGAGGTCTGGATACACATGATGAGAGCATTATACTGCCTCTGTACAAATCCCTAGTTAGACCGCACATGGAGTACTGTGTCCAGTTTTGGGCACCGGTGCTCAGGAAGGATATAATGGAACTAGAGAGAGTACAAAGGAGGGCAACAAAATTAATAAAGGGGATGGGAGAACTACAATACCCAGATAGATTAGCGAAATTAGGATTATTTAGTCTAGAAAAAAGACGACTGAGGGGCGATCTAATAACCATGTATAAGTATATAAGGGGACAATACGAATATCTCGCTGAGGATCTGTTTATACCAAGGAAGGTGACGGGCACAAGGGGGCATTCTTTGCGTCTGGAGGAGAGAAGGTTTTTCCACCAACATAGAAGAGGATTCTCTACTGTTAGGGCAGTGAGAATCTGGAATTGCTTGCCTGAGGAGGTGGTGATGGCGAACTCAGTCGAGGGGTTCAAGAGAGGCCTGGATGTCTTCCTGGAGCAGAACAATATTGTATCATACAATTATTAGGTTCTGTAGAAGGACGTAGATCTGGGGATTTATTATGATGGAATATAGGCTGAACTGGATGGACAAATGTCTTTTTTCGGCCTTACTAACTATGTTACTATGTTACTATGTAATGAGAAGCCGGGTGAAATGTATCTGTTAGCAGACAGAACAAAGCTTGGGAATATGGTATCCTACACCCTGTTACCATAGAATTCAACATTACTTTTTAAGAATAAGTTGGACATATTACTGATTTTTGCTCAAAATTATGGCATTTTAGCAAATAAAGTATTTGTGCTTATGACAGTGGTTGACCCTGTGATGGGCACTTTCTAATTACTACCCAAAGTGCGTAAAAATCTGAACAACCCTCTGAGCAGCCCTTTGTTGTGGACATAGGCAACACATGCGTGAAATTCTGTATCTATTTACATGTACACATTCAGCGTCCAATACTTACTTAGCCCCTGTTCTTACATGACGACTATCTCTTAATTCAGGAATTTGAAAACCTTGATGTACCAATGCATACTCTGATGGTCCATTGTGTTATGAAGTCACTTCACTCAAATATCAGACCTACCAAGGGGATTGCCGCGGTTTCACACTTTTTGGAGACCCAAGACACAGGAAATCTTTCATCATTGATTTTCTTGATTTTATGTTGTGTCACAATTCTTTAATAATTCACAGGTCTTCATATTGTCAGGTATCTGGGCTTGCAATGGGTGCCCACTGCACTCTCTCTCATGCCAACCTTTTTTTATGTTGGCGGGAGGGTGGTTATTTGTCATCAAATGGTATTGTTTTAGTGATGACTTTCTATTTCTCACCATGGAGACTTGCCAAGATTTCATTACTAATCTGAATCAAAACCCACCTACAATTCCACTAGACATCACACATTTCTACCACTTTTATTGACTTATTAGACCTATAGTTGCATCTCCAAGAACTAAAAGTTCCTCCCAGCCTTTACTACTAAAATAAAAACTATTGCCACTAATAACGTTCTGCACTTCCAGTGCTTCCATCCCTATCACAAAAGATCGTAAGCTTCCATCCCTATCAGATAAGATGTGGAGATCAACTTGTCAATTTCTTCACTGTAGACATATATGTTCAGAAAACAAAGATTTTCAAACGTCTTCTGAACAACTCAGTGAACAACAATATTCATCATATACATTGGCATGTAAAAGTCTGAGCACTCCTGGTCAAAATTACTGTTATTGTGAACAGTTAAGCAAGTTGAACATGAAATGATCTCTAAAAGGCCTAAACTTAAAGATGGCACATTTCCTTTGTATTTTAGACAAAAAAAGTATTTTTTTTATTTTAAAAATAACAAAAAGGAAAATGGCCTGATGCAAGATTTCAAACCTTAATTAGCCTGTTAGGGTACCGTCACACAGTGCAATTTTGATCGCTACGACGGCACGATTCGTGACGTTCGAGCGATATAGTTACGATATCGCAGTGTGTGACACGCTCCTGCGATCAGGGACCCCGCTGTGAATCGTACGTCGTAGCACATCGTTTGAAACTTTCTTTCGTCGTCTAGTGTCCCGCTGTGGCGGCATGATCGCATGGTGTAACAAAGGTGTGCACGATATTGTATACGATGTAAAGGGCGGAGGAGCTGGCTACGTAGGAGCGCTAAATTCTCCACCTCCTGTGTGCTGATTGGGCGGTACAATACTGTGCGCTCATTCGACAGACAAAGGACTATTGTTCCCAGCGGATAAAACCGGAGCTGTCGAGCGCTCTATTCATTTCTCTCTGGAGCACGTGCTGGAAACAGAACTCCTAAATTCGCTGGATTCCCTGGACTTTGATAACTACTATAACTACAGACTTTTACCGCAAGAGGTATGTATAACGCTACAGCGTAGAAGATGTTGCGCTTCAACGGGGATAAACGCTGGAGCGTGGTCAATTGTTCCTTTATGGAGAGTAGGGTAGAAGGCCAGAGAGCCTCAGGTACACAGCTGTAGCGTGGCCCAATTAATTAATCCTTTTTCAGATCGAGCTGTAGCATGGTTGACTGCCCCGTTTATGCCAGTAGTAACATATATAGTTATTAGATCAATGGTCAAAACATTGTTTTGTAAGCACGTGTATTTATTGTACGTTTGTTTTCTTTTTTAGGAAGTATGCTCACTTCCGATGAGAGTTCTGTCGTTGCTGCTGCCCTGTTGTTTGAGGCAGCACGTCTCCAAGAGGAGAGACGTCCTAAACGAAAACGTCGCATGTGGACCCGGAGCTGGCTGCAGAAAAGATCCACATTGTCACACATGGGTCTCATAAGAGAGTTATGTGATAATAACCCTCATGATTTCCGAAACTACCTTAGGATGTCAGAGGAATCATTCAAGATAATACTGGCTGCTGTTACGCCACTCATACAAAGGCGTGATACACCGATGCGTGCAGCTGTGCCCGTGGATGAAAGGTTGGCGGTGACACTGCGGTTCCTGGCTACAGAAAGGACTCTTCAGGATTTGCAGTTTTCCGCAGCTGTTTCCAGACCTTTCCTCAGCGTTGTGATTCCGGAGACATGCGAGGCCATTGTGCTGAGCTTAAGGCATTATATGGAGGTACTACTATTTAATTTGGGATGCTGTGTTATGTTGATATATTATACTAGCTTTGTAACCCGTTCTATGCCCTGGCGGCGCACATTTCTATTGGTATCTGTTCGCCATCCTATCATGAGCTGCTCCCATCCTGCGCCCCCATTCTGACATGTGCTGCTGCGATCCTGCGCCATCCTGCGCCTCCATTCTGACATGTGCTGCTCCCATTTTGCGGCTCCATTCTGACATGTGCTGCTCCAATCCTGCGCCACCCTTCTTTTATTTGCTGCTCCCAACGTAATTTAATAGGTTATATTATTTCGATATATTGTTTAGCACCCCCTCTCAGTCAGTGAAGCCGTCTGATAAAATGGCTGCCTGCATATTCAGGATTGTTGACTTTTTTATACTAATCCATACTGTGCGTCAATCACTCTAGGATGTCCACATGAGAGTGTATGTGCACAACAAGATATTTGACCTAATTTGTACATGTTTCCTTCTCATCTTGCAGTTTCCCAAGACGGCGGAGGACTGGAAGAGGATTGCTTCCGATTTTGATCAGCTGTGGCAGTTTCCAAACTGCGGTGGCGCATTAGACGGAAAGCATGTGCGCATCACGCAACCAGCCAACTCTGGATCCTTTTTTTTCAACTACAAAGGATATTTCAGTGTGATCCTCATGGCCCTTGTCAATGCAAACTATGAGTTCGTAGATGTGGATGTTGGCATGAATGGTCGAGTCTCCGACGGTGGTGTTTTTGAACACACTTCATTTGGGGAAAGCTTGAGGAACAATCAACTGCAGTTGCCAATAAATGAAGACACAAAAGCAAACCTCAATTTTGTTTTCATCGCTGATGAAGCTTTCCCTCTTCATCCACATTTGCTGAAGCCATTTGCGCAGAGAACACTCACACCGGAGCGCCGAATCTATAATTACCGGTTGTCGAGGGCCCGTCGTGTGGTTGAAAATGCCTTTGGGATTATGGCTAATCGGTTTAGAGTGTTCAACACAGCTATCAACTTGAAGCTGCCGTCTATAGACTTTGTGGTTTTGGCATGCTGTGTGCTCCATAATTTCCTGAGACGTCATGATACCAGCTCCTATTCTCCTCCTTCATTCATTGATGCAGTGGACCCAAGAACCGGAGATATTGTGCCCGGGGAATGGCGTACACAACCTGATAATTTAACAGCTCTTCAAGCACTTGAATCTGGCAGACAGGCAGACGATGCAAGGGACTGTCGAGAAAAATACTGTCAGTACTTTAATGGTTCTGGAGCTGTACCCTGGCAGGATCGCGCCGTATAAAAAAATATTTCTTTTTGCTTTGCTGTTTACTCAACAATATGTAGGTTATGCTTTCGTGTCCACAATTTAATATGGCGAGTAGGTCACTGTCTTTTGTGTAATAAAATTAAATTGTATTTATTACTCCCGTAATTCTTGGTTGTTCAGTTTAGATAAAGTGGTCAACTCATATGACGTCCTATGCCGTCAAGGTGTCCTGTGACTCGATAATCCCCATTGACGGGATAGTACGTTATAGCGATCGGTCTAGATTGCATTCCAAAGTCAAATGGCGACTTCCTTCCATTTCAAGCTCTGCCATGCATGCACCCAAATAATGGTTTACCCACACACAATCGTATTTTAAATCATATAAACCTCTCTAAATTACTTTAAATGAGATGAGATGCCTATAAAATGGTGCTGTTAACCCTTATAGCTTGGTAAACATTAAAGAAAGAATGCGAAGATTTTTTGTTTTTTTGTAACAATTTCTTGGTATTTAACTATTTAACAACAATATATTACATAACCAAAAAAAAATTATCTCCTTCCACGGCCCAACAGGTGTCGCAGCGTCACGCCCTGCTGCTCTACTTGAGCCTGGAGGATCGCTGCTGTCTGCTGCAGGAGCGCTGCTGTCCGCTCCAGGCGCAATTGTCTCGCCATGAGCTCTCTCACGGTGGGCGGTTCTGTGGATAGAAGAGGTTGGAGAACTGACGGTGATTCCGCTGAAAATACATCTCGACCTCTGGGGCAGGACCAAATTTAGTGTGTTGTAAATTTCAAATTGGTCTGGCCCCACAGGGCGATGTTTATTTTATTAAATTTTACAGTTTTAGTTGCCTATTGTGACATCCCGCAGATAACCACTCGTATTATCTTGATACTTACGTAGAAGGGACGCCGGTTCTTCATTGCCAGAACCAGAGCTGCTTACTTCCCATCCCAGCGATCTGGCCACTGCTGCAGCACCTAAAAGGAAATAATAACAGATCTGGTTAACTATGGAACACGCCGTTGGGAAGCGCGCGCTGTTTTGGTCACTTACGTATGGTAGCTTCTGGGGAGAATGCCGCCGACCCGGGGGAGGAAGAGGAGTGGCGGAAGGGAGGTGTTGAGGGTGGTGTAGGGGTGCGAGGCCGTCTGCTCTCTAAAGATGGTGGAGGCGTGGTAGGCCGCTGGGTCATTACTGCGTCTGTAATGTATTCAAATATTTCCGCTACCCTCTTATGTCACGTATGCAGGTAAAAAAATTGCTATCAATGATTGTTAACTTACGTGACGTCCCGGGCTGTGGGCTCCCACTGCTGGCGGAAGGTGTTGTACTGCTGGCTATGGCTGGTATACGTTGCCGCCGCTGTCTCTCTACACATAAAGTAAACATACGCAATCTTTAAAAACACATGTAGAGTGCTGCAGATCAAAGCTAACAATATACTGAAACTGAAAATTAATATCACACTTCACAGGGGTGCGAGGGTGCATGGTCGCAACAGATGGTGGAGGTGTGGTAGGCCGCCTGGTCATTACTGCGCCGGTAATGTCTTCAAATATTTCAGCTACCCTCTTATGTCCCGTATGCTGTTAAACAAAAAAGCAATCAATGATTGTTAACTTACGTGATGTCACGGACTGTGGGCTCCCACTGGTGTCAGAAGATGGGGTACTGGTGGCAATGGCTGGTATCACTTGCCGCCGCTGTCTCTCTACACCTAAAGTAAAGAATCGCAATGTTTACACACAAAAGTTGAGTGCTGCAGATCAAAGCTAACAATATACTGAAACATAAAATAGAGATCACACTTTACAGGGGTGCGATACTCTGACATGTCTGTGGGCTCTGGTGTTCAATGGTCTGCCTGTTTTGGAAAACGTATTATTTCATCAGTAGGCCAACCTCCTCAGATAATATTTTTGGTCAATTGAGAAACTAAAAATTACGGACATATTAATAATTTCAAGATGGTGGTTGAGATTAGGGAACCCCTTACCGGACAAGTTTTCTCACGGACAACGCATATTCTGCTTGGACAATAAGTAAATTTTACAAAAACGGGGCATGTTTTTAAATTCATTTGAGGTCAAGTTGGCAACCATGAGCGCAAGCCTCCCTCCAAATCCCCCCCCTCCTGACAGCGTGCATCTCCCAATCCCCCCATACTAGTACTTGCCTCGCCTTGCCTCCGCACGCAACTCAGCAAAAATTTGTGGCGTTTTGTAGCGGAGGTCAGCCCACTTTTTCCGCAGCTGAAGCTGACTGCGGCGGACGCCAAACCTCCTCTTCATCATTCTGCTAATGCGGCCAAGCACCTCCCGCTTGTGGATGTTTGGGTGGGCAGGGCGACTCTCCAGACCCTCATAATCCAGGGCATCCATCTTGCTCACAAAAAAAAGGAGCTCTGGCTGCCCCAGAGGAGCAGAACGCAATCTCGCCGCCATTTTAGATTGAATGACCCTGAACGGCAACGCCCAGAGGAGGAGCTTGACTCCGCCGTCCTGCCGCGCGATCGGCATCGCAATAGCGTTGCCGTTTATGGACAGGGTCACATTTGTGACGGCTGAGCGGTACGGAAGGAACGCACATAGTAAATGCCGTTCGAAGGATGGTTATATAACGCCGGAGCGGCACGTAAATGTACGCTCGTGGTCTATGAAGGCGTGATGACGTTACAGCGTTCCGGCGTGCCTGCGCTATCTTGTTTTGGTTCCCTGACATCCTGATAATGGCTGCCAGTCGCCGTGATCCTCCTATGGGCATCCCAGAGCTCAAGTTCCTTATTGGAACAATGGATCGGATGCAGTACGAAACCACAGGGCTGGTGCTGCACCGCAACCAGCACAAGGAGGAAGTTGTCCGTGTGGTGTCTGAGGGCCTCAGGAAGCGGTTTGGGATAACTCGCAGTAAGGCCCAGATTGTTAAAAAATGGGGCGATCTCAAGTCCAAAAGCCCAGAGCGCCTGCAGGAGCTTCGCCAGGAGATTCGCAGAGGTCAGTACGCAGGTACCCAAAAGTATGGCACGCAGAAGGGTTAATTGGGTGATTCATGGGAATGGGGGGTACGCTGCATGGATTTTTATAGGGCTTTGGGCCAGTATGAACGTTGCAGAGCCACAATGTGCCACAGCTATGGTGTAGTTTGAACGTTGCAGAGCCACTATGTGTCACAGCTATGGGGCAGTTTGAACGTTGCAGAGCCACTATGTGCCACAGCTATGGGGCAGTTTGAACCTTGCAGAGCCACTATGTGTCACAGCTATGGGGCAGTTTGAACGTTGCAGAGCCACTATGTGCCACAGCTATGGGGCATTTTGAACGTTGCAGAGCCACTATGTGTCACAGCTATGGGGCAGTTTGAACGTTGCAGAGCCACTATGTGCCACAGCTATGGGGCAGTTTGAACGTTGCAGAGCCACTATGTGTCACAGCTATGGGGCAGTTTGAACGTTGCAGAGCCACTATGTGCCACAGCTATGGGGCATTTTGAACGTTGCAGAGCCACTATGTGTCACAGCTATGGGGCAGTTTGAACGTTGCAGAGCCACTATGTGCCACAGCTATGGGGCAGTTTTTCTCGTTGCAGAGCCACTATGTGGCACAGCTATCTGCTGACCAAACTTTTTCTTTTCCTTCACAGAGGCAAAGAGACAGCGCCACCGCCACGAGGCATCCCACACAGCCTCTTCTGTATCAGAGCCCTCCGGGTCAACTGTCCCAGTGCCCTCCGGGTCAACGACAACAGATCCTAGTAGGTTCCCACAATTATGTGATTTGGATTTGGTGGCAGGTCCCCTCTTCCCCCCCCCACCTGCAGTCACTGTTGCCATTTATGTGAAAAAACATTTTTTCCCTTCACAGAGGCAAAGACACAGCGCCGCCGTCGACTGTACAAGGCCTTTGACACGGACTCTGAACCAGAGTTGCGCTCCGTGCCTACAGATCCTAGTATGTTACCACAAATATGTGATTTTGATTTGGTTGCAGGTCCCCTATTCCAACCCCCCAAACCCACCAAACCCCCCGCAGTCACTGTTGCCATATCTGAAGTCTGAAGGCCGGAACTTTATTTTTTCCTTCACAGAGGCAAAGACACAGCGCCGCAGCCACGAGGCTTCCCACCCCGCCTCACATGTCCGTACGCCCTCTGGGTCAACGGCTGATCAACCTAGTAGGTTCCCACAATAATGTGATTAGGATTTGGTGGCAGGTCCCCTCTTCCCCCCCCACCTGCAGTCACTGTTGCCATTTATGTTAAATATTTTTTTGTTTTTTTCCCTTCACAGAGGCAAAGAAACATCGCCGCCGTCGACTGTACAAGGCCTTTGACACGGACTCTGAACCAGAGTTGCCCTCCGTGCCTACAGATCCTAGTATGTTACCACAAATATGTGATTTTGATTTGGTTGCAGGTCCCCTATTCCAACCCCCCAAACCCCCTCCCCCCCGCAGTCACTGTTGCCATATCTGAAGTCTGAAGGCCGGAACTTTATTTTTTCCTTCACAGAGGCAAAGACACAGCGCCGCAGCCATGAGGCTTCCCACCCCGCCTCACATGTCCGTGCGCCCTCTGGGTCAACGGCTGAACAACCTAGTAGGTTCCCACAATAATGTGATTAGGATTTGGTGGCAGGTCCCCTCTCCCCCCCCCCACCTGCAGTCACTGTTGCCATTTATGTTAAATATTTTTTTGTTTTTTTCCCTTCACAGAGGCAAAGAAACAGCGCCGCCACCCCGAGGCTTCCCAGTCACCGCAGAACTGGCCCCCTGATGCTCTTCCGGAGAATATGTCCCCAGACGAGGTCTTGCCACGTAAGTTTTTCCAACTCGCTTAAGATTGTCACTCACTGCCTCTCTCTATGTAACCCTGTACAGCAAGGGCCGTTTCAGAGCCTTGCACCGCCTCAGATGTTTCATTCATCCTTTACGCTATTATGGGGATGTGATCACAGCCCACTATCTGGATAATACTGTGGTATTAATGTTATGTTTTTATGCTTTCTCAACAACAGCAGCCGGCAGTGTGACCATCGTCGATGTTAAAGCCAGGATTGAAAGGCTGTGCGTGACTCTGGCGCAGATTCAGGAGCAGCAGAATCTGGCAATCGGAGAGTTGAAGAAGATTAAGGACATGTGCCAACAGTTGGAGGCGGGACAATAATACAGAGTAAACTATGATTCCATTTTTTTTTGTATTAGTTAAATGTACATGACTTTGTTACGTTAATTTGTGCCCTCATACAGTGCTGTGATCGAGACACACCAATCAAACAGTCGTGATTGAATTTCTAAGAAAAGGTTTTATTTAAAACATTATGTTAACAAGACAATAAAAAAAAAAGTAATGTAAAATAAGTTATGAAATCACAAATCGTGATACGCCGATTCTTCCGGCTGATAACTTGGGTGCCTGATGGGCGAAGCCATATGTGAAGGTATTGGCGTGTAGGAGTTAGGGGGTGGCTGGCCGAAGTGGGAAACGGGAACATTGTGTCGCATTGGTGTCTGACACTGTGACCAACCATTATAATATGAGGGCTCTGTCCGCTGCATTGGACGGGAAGAGACCAAACGAGTGTGCTCGTCCAAATTGCCATCTGTACCCTTGTTCACAGCTTCCATAATTAGACGCTCCGCTAGTGTTCTTTGCCTGTCGTCCATTTTGGCAAGTTTGTCAACAACATAGTGTCCAAAACCCTGCAACGCAGGGCTAACATTGTTTGTTAACACCTTTTTTGCAAGGCTCAACAGTTCAAGTGACACGTCTGAGGTGGCTTTCCGTTTCCTTGGACCTTGCCTCCATTGAGTCCTGGCAGGTGCAGCCTCCACTAAATCAGTTGTCGTGCAGTCCTGTGAACAGTCCTGTGTACTGTCCTGTGCACTGTCCTCCTGGGGAGAAAAAAAAATTAAGTTATGAACCCGGCAAAAAAAAGTTTTAACACCATAACCGCATCCAAACTATATATTCGTATTAGGGAAAAAAAGGTTGTAATATATTTTTAGCTTAGTAATATTCTTTAACCTTCCCATTTATTTATTACTTTGAACTACACTGTTCTGACTGCTAGGGGAACCTGATGAATATTTTATTGTCGAAATAGTCTCAACAAGAGTACATCGGCAGCTTGGAGCGATACTATTTTCTATATTGCTTAGATGGTATGGTTTAGAAATGTCGCCATTTCATACATATGAAGTTCGCCATATAATACTTTACTGCGACAGGGTTACTTATGTGTACATGATTTTGTAATAACTTCTAATTGATGGGATAATCTGAGGTATAAAACATAAAATGCAGAGAAATTATATGTAATTATAGGACACATTGGTGAACTGTCGTGCAAAGAGGTACTTACTTGTTGCCCTTGTGAGTCCTGCTCGGCGTGGTTCTCCGATTCAATTTGTTCCACAGGTGCCAACAAGCGAAAACACGTGGATGTCCGTGGCACCTCTTGGTCCCTCAGAAAATTCATATGTTCGAAATACCAAAGCTTAGGCACGTAAACATCTTCGGTGGAAGCTCCGGACTTTGTAGTGTGAAGAACCTTGTTAAGCTCCTTCCTCCACACCGTGCGTAGCGCCTGAATTTTCTTTTTGATTACCGCTTCGTTTGCTGGCTCTTCTGGTGCATGGCGATTGTAAAACTCAATGAGCTTTGAATAACCCTCCTTCTTCTTTTCCCTGTTACAATACTCTGGAGATTTGATCTTCCAGAGGCAGGGAAAAGACTGGTAGATTTCTATGAAATCCCTGATAAATTCCACACGATTTGACATCTGAAAAATAATTATAAAAAAAAGTTACACGGTTGACAAAGAGTCCTTTAAACACTACTTTTACCAGTGTACCAAACGCTTAACAACAGCAGCCACACAAAGCGCTCATGCCGACCATACATTGTTCCATCTGCCACGCCCTAGGCCACCATAACCCAAAACAGTGTACTGCCCGCTTCACTACAGCAGCCGCACAAAGCCCTCATACCGACCATACATTGTTCCATCTGCCACGCCCTAAGCCACCATAACCCAAAACAGTGAACCGCCCGCTTCACTACAGCAGCCGCACAAAGCCCTCATACCGACCATACATTGTTCCATCTGCCACGCCCTAGGCCACCATAACCCAAAACAGTGTACCGCCCGCTTCACTACAGCAGCCGCACAAAGCCCTCATACCGACCATACATTGTTCCATCTGCCACGCACAATGCCACCATAACCCAAAACAGTGTACCGCCCGCTTCACTACAGCAGCCACACTAAACGCTCATGCCGACCATACATTGTACCATCTGCCACGCACAAGGCCACCATAACCCAAAACAGTGTACCGCCCGCTTCGCTACAGCAGCCACACAAAGCGCTCATGCCGACCATACATTGTACCATCTGCCACGCTCTAGCTCACCAGTCACAACCAGTCACAACAGCGTACCATCCGCATCGCTTCAGCGGCGGAACGAAGCGTTCATGCCGATCAAACAGCGTTCCATCTACCACGCTCTAGCCCACCAGTCACAACCAGTCACAACAGCGTACCATCCGCATCGCTTCAGCGGCGTAACGAAGCGCTCATGCCGACCGTACATTGTACCATCTGCCACGCTCTAGCTCACCAGTCACAACCAGTCACAACAGACTACCATCAGCTTCGCTTCAGCGGTGGAACGAAGCGCTCATGCCGACCATACAGCGTTCCATCTACCACGCTCTAGCCCACCAGTCACAACCAGTCACAACAGCGTACCATCCACATCGCTTCAGCGGCGGAACGAAGCGCTCATGCTGACCATACATCGTTCCATCCACTATGCCCAAGCGGTTTAACATACCTCGAAGCTGCGGTGCAAAGCGTGGAATATTCTGTGAAATACTAAATCCGACGTCCAGGTCCAACAAGTGTCCAAGTACAAAGTGAAGAAAGGAAATTTTGAAACCGGTGAGGTGGCTTTGGGAACAATAGCGCTCAGGTGACAAATTTTCCAACCAATTGTGTGCACAGAACCTGTGGCCTATCAGCACATTAGCTACCTGTTATGATAGGCAATTCAGTAACACAATGTACATAGCGATCAGAGCACATACAGTGATCTGACAATAACCCAAAATAATAGAACGAGCTCTGAGACGTGGAAACTATGTAGACCGCAATTCCTGATCCTCTCCAAACACAACTAGAGGCAGCTGTGGATTGCGCCTAACGCTCCCTATGCAACTCGGCACAGCCTGAGAAACTAACTAGCCTGAAGATAGAAAAATAAGCCTACCTTGCCTCAGAGAAATACCCCAAAGGAAAAGGCAGCCCCCCACATATAATGACTGTGAGTAAGATGAAAAGACAAACGTAGGGATGAAATAGATTCAGCAAAGTGAGGCCCGATATTCTAGACAGAACGAGGATAGGAAAGATAACTTTGCGGTCTACACAAAACCCTAAAGAAAACCACGCAAAGGGGGCAAAAAGACCCTCCGTACCGAACTAACGGCACGGAGGTACACCCTTTGCGTCCCAGAGCTTCCAGCAAAACAAATAGACAAGCTGGACAGAAAAAATAGCAACAAATAGCAAAGAATCACTTAGCTATGCAGAGCAGCAGGCCACAGGAATGATCCAGAGAAACACAAGTCCAACACTGGAACATTGACAGGAAGCATGGATCAAAGAATCAGGTGGAGTTAAGTAGAGAAGCAGCTAACGACCTCACCAGATCACCTGAGGGAGGAAACTCAGAAGCTGCAGTACCACTTTCCTCCACAAACGGAAGCTCCCAGAGAGAATCAGCCGAAGTACCACTTGTGACCACAGGAGTGAACTCTGCCACAGAATTCACAACAGTACCCCCCCCTTGAGGAGGGGTCACCGAACCCTCACCAGAGCCCCCAGGCCGACCAGGATGAGCCACATGAAAGGCACGAACAAGATCGGGAGCATGGACATCAGAGGCAAAAACCCAGGAATTATCTTCCTGAGCATAACCCTTCCATTTAACCAGATACTGGAGTTTCCGTCTTGAAACACGAGAATCCAAAATCTTCTCCACAATATACTCCAATTCCCCCTCCACCAAAACCGGGGCAGGAGGCTCAACAGATGGGACCATAGGTGCCACGTATCTCCGCAACAATGACCTATAGAATACGTTATGTATGGAAAAAGAATCTGGAAGGGTCAGATGAAAAGACACAGGATTAAGAACCTCAGAAATCCTATACGGACCAATAAAACGAGGTTTAAACTTAGGAGAGGAAACCTTCATAGGAATATGACGAGAAGATAACCAAACCAGATCCCCAACACGAAGTCGGGGACCCACACGGCGTCTGCAATTAGCGAAAAGTTGAGCCTTCTCCTGGGACAAGGTCAAATTGTCCACTACCTGAGTCCAAATCTGCTGCAACCTGTCCACCACAGTATCCACACCAGGACAGTCCGAAGACTCAACCTGTCCTGAAGAGAAACGAGGATGGAACCCAGAATTGCAGAAAAACGGCAAAACCAAGGTAGCCGAGCTGGCCCGATTATTAAGGGCGAACTCAGCCAAAGGCAAAAAGGACACCCAGTCATCCTGATCAGCAGAAACAAAGCATCTCAGATATGTTTCCAAGGTCTGATTGGTTCGTTCGGTCTGGCCATTAGTCTGAGGATGGAAAGCCGAGGAAAAAGACAAGTCAATGCCCATCCTACCACAAAAGGCTCGCCAAAACCTCGAAACAAACTGGGAACCTCTGTCAGAAACAATATTCTCTGGAATGCCATGCAAACGAACCACATGCTGGAAGAACAAAGGCACCAAATCAGAGGAGGAAGGCAATTTAGACAAGGGTACCAGATGGACCATCTTAGAAAAGCGATCACAGACAACCCAAATGACTGACATCTTTTGAGAAACGGGAAGGTCAGAAATAAAATCCATAGAGATATGTGTCCAAGGCCTCTTCGGGACCGGCAAGGGCAAAAGCAACCCACTGGCACGAGAACAGCAGGGCTTAGCCCGAGCACAAATCCCACAGGACTGCACAAAAGTACGCACATCCCGCGACAGAGAGGGCCACCAAAAGGATCTAGCCACTAACTCTCTGGTACCAAAAATTCCAGGATGACCAGCCAACACCGAACAATGAAGTTCAGAGATAACTCTATTCGTCCACCTATCAGGGACAAACAGTTTCTCCGCTGGGCAACGATCAGGTTTATTAGCCTGAAATTTTTGCAGCACCCGTCGCAAATCAGGGGAGATGGCAGACACAATTACTCCTTCCTTGAGGATACCCGCAGGCTCAGATAAACCCGGAGAGTCGGGCACAAAACTCCTAGACAGAGCATCCGCCTTCACATTTTTAGAGCCCGCAAGGTACGAAATCACAAAGTCAAAACGGGCAAAAAACAACGACCAACGAGCTTGTCTAGGATTCAAGCGCTTGGCAGACTCGAGATAAGTCAAGTTCTTATGATCAGTCAATACCACCACGCGATGCTTAGCTCCTTCAAGCCAATGACGCCACTCCTCGAATGCCCACTTCATGGCCAGCAACTCTCGGTTGCCCACATCATAATTTCGCTCAGCAGGCGAAAACTTCCTGGAAAAGAAAGCGCATGGTTTCATCACTGAGTAACCAGAACCTCTCTGTGACAAAACAGCCCCTGCTCCAATCTCAGAAGCATCAACCTCGACCTGGAACGGAAGAGAAACATCTGGTTGACACAACACAGGGGCAGAAGAAAAACGACGCTTCAACTCTTGAAAAGCTTCCACAGCAGCAGAAGACCAATTGACCAAATCAGCACCCTTCTTGGTCAAATCGGTCAATGGTTTGGCAATACTAGAAAAATTGCAGATGAAGCGACGATAAAAATTAGCAAAGCCCAGGAACTTTTGCAGACTTTTCAGAGATGTCGGCTGAGTCCAATCATGGATGGCTTGGACCTTAACCGGATCCATCTCGATAGTAGAAGGGGAAAAGATGAACCCCAAAAATGAAACCTTCTGCACACCAAAGAGACACTTTGATCCCTTCACAAACAAAGAATTAGCACGCAGGACCTGAAAAACCGTTCTGACCTGCTTCACATGAGACTCCCAATCATCCGAGAAGATCAAAATGTCATCCAAGTACACAATCAGGAATTTATCCAGGTACTCACGGAAGATGTCATGCATAAAGGATTAAAACACTGATGGAGCATTGGCAAGTCCGAACGGCATCACTAGATACTCAAAATGACCCTCGGGCGTATTAAATGCAGTTTTCCATTCATCGCCTTGCCTGATTCTCACCAGATTATACGCACCACGAAGATCTATCTTAGTGAACCAACTAGCCCCCTTAATCCGAGCAAACAAATCAGATAACAATGGCAAGGGGTACTGAAATTTAACAGTGATCTTATTAAGAAGGCGGTAATCTATACACGGTCTCAGCGAACCATCCTTCTTGGCTACAAAAAAGAACCCTGCTCCTAATGGCGACGATGACGGGCGAATATGCCCCTTCTCCAGGGATTCCTTCACATAACTGCGCATAGCGGTGTGCTCAGGCACGGATAAATTAAACAGTTGACCTTTTGGGAATTTACTACCAGGAATCAAATTGATAGCACAATCACAATCCCTATGCGGAGGCAGGGCATCGGACTTGGGCTCATCAAATACATCCCGGTAATCAGACAAGAACTCTGGAACCTCAGAAGGGGTGGATGACGAAATTGACAGAAATGGAACATCACCATGTACCCCCTGACAACCCCAGCTGGACACCAACATGGAATTCCAATCCAATACTGGATTATGGGCTTGTAGCCATGGCAACCCCAACACGACCACATCATGCAGATTATGCAACACCAGAAAGCGAATAACCTCCTGATGTGCAGGAGCCATGCACATGGTCAGCTGGGTCCAGTATTGAGGCTTATTCTTGGCCAAAGGTGTAGCATCAATTCCTCTCAATGGAATAGGACACTGCAAGGGCTCCAATAAAAACCCACAACGTTTAGCATAATCCAAGTCCATCAAATTCAGGGCAGCGCCTGAATCCACAAACGCCATGACAGAATACGACGACAAGGAGCATATCAAGGTAACGGACAGAAGAAATTTTGACTGTACAGTACCAATGGCGGCAGACCTAGCGAACCGCTTAGTGCGCTTAGGACAATCAGAGATAGCATGAGTGGAATCACCACAGTAGAAACACAGCCCATTCAGACGTCTGTGTTCTTGCCGTTCAACTCTGGTCATAGTCCTATCGCACTGCATAGGCTCAGGTTTAATCTCAGGTAATACCGCCAAATGGTACACAGATTTACGCTCACGCAAGCGTCGACCGATCTGAATGGCCAAAGACATAGACTCATTCAAACCAGCGGGCATAGGAAATCCCACCATGACATCCTTAATGGCTTCAGAGAGACCCTTTCTGAAAATGGCTGCAAGCGCAGATTCATTCCATTGAGTGAGCACGGACCATTTTCTAAATTTCTGGCAATATAGCTCTATCTCATCCTGAGCCTGACAAAGAGCCAGCAAATTTTTTTCTGCCTGATCTACTGAATTAGGCTCATCGTACAGCAATCCAAGCGCCAGGAAAAACGCATCGATATCACTCAATGCAGGATCTCCTGACGCAAGAGAAAATGCCCAGTCCTGAGGGTCGCAAAAAAGAAATGACAATCCTAACCTGTTGCGCTGGGTCACCAGAGGAGCGAGGTTTCAAAGCCATAAACAGTTTACAATTATTCTTGAAACTCAGAAATTTAGTTCTATCTCCAAAAAACAAATCTGGAATAGGAATTCTCGGTTCTAACAAAGAATCCTGAACCACAAAATTTTGAATATCTTGAACTCTTGCCGTGAGCTGATCTACACATGAAGACAGACCTTTAATGTCCATTGTAACACCTGTGTCCTGAACCACCCAAATGTCTAGGGGAAAAAAAAGACAAATCACAGTGCAAAGGAAAAAAAATGGTCTCAGAACTTCTTTTTTCCCTCTATTGAGAATCATTAGTACTTTTGGCTTCCTGTACTGTTATGATAGGCAATTCAGTAACACAATGTACATAGCAATCAGAGCACATACAGTGATCTGACAATAACCCAAAATAATAGAACGAGCTCTGAGACGTGGAAACTCTGTAGACCGCAATTCCTGATCCTCTCCAAACACAACTAGAGGCAGCTGTGGATTGCCCCTAACGCTCCCTATGCAACTCGGCACAGCCTGAGAAACTAACTAGCCTGAAGATAGAAAAATAAGCCTACCTTGCCTCAGAGAAATACCCCAAAGGAAAAGGCAGCCCCCCACATATAATGACTGTGAGTAAGATGAAAAGACAAACGTAGGGATGAAATAGATTCAGCAAAGTGAGGCCCGATATTCTAGACAGAACGAGGATAGGAAAGATAACTTTGCGGTCTACACAAAACCCTAAAGAAAACCACGCAAAGGGGGCAAAAGACCCTCCGTACCGAACTAACGGCACGGAGGTACACCCTTTGCGTCCCAGAGCTTCCAGCAAAACAAATAGACAAGCTGGACAGAAAAAATAGCAACAAATAGCAAAGAAGCACTTAGCTATGCAGAGCAGCAGGCCACAGGAATGATCCAGAGAAACACAAGTCCAACACTGGAACATTGACAGGAAGCATGGATCAAAGCATCAGGTGGAGTTAAGTAGAGAAGCAGCTAACGACCTCACCAGATCACCTGAGGGAGGAAACTCAGAAGCTGCAGTACCACTTTCCTCCACAAACGGAAGCTCCCAGAGAGAATCAGCCGAAGTACCACTTGTGACCACAGGAGTGAACTCTGCCACAGAATTCACAACACTACCAGCTCGACACGCCCCTAGTGAACAACGTCACGCACAGATTAGGCAAAATGTGCTCTGAATCGTCTTGTGTGACACGACCGTACGACTGTCCCATACGACTTCTACATCGCAAATACGTCATGAAATTATCGCTCCAGCGCCGTGCATCGTGAAGTGTGACCGCAGTCTACGATGTTAGAGCGATAATTAAGCGACGATGTAACGTCACGAATCGTGCCGTCGTAGCGATCAAAATTGCACTGTGTGACGGTACCCTTAGGGCTATGGCTTGATCGCTATCATCCCTAGAAAAGGTCAGGTGATGCAAATTCCCCAGCTTTATAAAAAACCCAGCCTCCTGTAACCTTGTGCCAAAAAAACAGCAGCCATGGGTTCTTCTAAGCAGCTCCCTAGCACTCTGAATATGAACATGATCGAGTCCCACAAAGCAGGAGAATGCTATAAGAAGACAGCAAAGCGTTTTCAAGTTGCCCTTTCCTCAGATTGAAATGTAATTAAGAAATGGCATTTAACAGGAACAGTGGAGGACAAGATAAGGTCTGGAACATCAAGCAAAATTTTAGTCAGAGCTGCTCGTAGGTTTGCTAGAGGCAAATCAGAACCCATGCTTGACTGCAAAAGATCTTCATAAAGATTTATCAAACTCTACAGTTGTAGTTCATTATTCTACTGTTCAGAGACACCTGCACAAATATGGCCTTCATGGAAGAGTCTTCAGAAGAAAACCTCTCCTGTGTCCTCACCATAAAATTCAGAGTCATAAGTATGCAAAGGAACATCTAGACAAACCTGATACATTTCGGAAACATGTCCTGTGGACCGATGAGGTTCATATACAACTCTTTGTCCACAATGATCAAAGAAATTTCTGGAAAAGAACCTCTAGCCAACCATTAAGCATGGGGGTAGATCAATCATGATTTGAGGTTGTGTTGCAGCCAATGGCACTGGGAACATTTCACAGGTAGAGGAAAGAATGGATTCAATTGAATATCAACAAATTCTTATGTAAACATAACACCATCTGTAAAAAAAAACTGAAGTTGAAAAGAGGGTGACTTCTACAAATGAATAATGACCCTAAACACACATCAAAATTCACAATAGACTACTTCACAAGGCGCAAGTTGAAGGTTTTAGAATGGCTCTCACAGTCCCCTGATCCATCCATCATTGACAATCTGTGGCTAGACCTCAAAATAGCAATGCATACAATACAATCTAGGAATGTCACAGAACTGGAAGAATTTTCCAGGGAAAAATGAATGAAAGTCCCTCAAACAAGAATTGAAAGACTCTTGGCTGGCATCAAAAAGCGGTTATACTTTCAAAAGAGGGTACTACAAGGCACTAATTATACAGGGTGCCCAAACTTTTGCATTGGCCTATTTTCCTTTTTGTAACTTTTAAAATGTAAAAAATGAAAATATATATTTCTTCTTTTTGCTGAAAAAAGGAAATGTGTCATTTTTAACTTTAGACTTTTTAGAGATCATTTCATCTTCAACTTGCTTTACTGTTCACAATAACAGTAATTTTGACCAGGGATGCCCAAACTTTTACTTTTAACTGTACACTAATGAGCAAAAGGGTAACAATGTTTTGAACTTTTGACCTACAGACTCCAGATCTCACCATACACTACTGCTTCAAATGTATAATGTATGACTGCCAACATTTTACAGACAATCATTGTTGGCTAGCTCATACAAAATTTGACTTGCAACTATTTAGTATTTGATTAGTTATGCAGATTCTGGTCATGTCACTGCATTGTTACTGTTTTGCTCCTGGTGGTGGAAAAATATTTTTCTTCCTGTAAGTATGAAAAGTGGACATTAGAATATTGGAATCGGGCGATTTGGAGAGATCTGACGAAAGTCAATAAACTAGGTTCTGATGGGTACAAATGAGTCTGGGAGAAACAAGGGAAAAAGGGGCTAACGAATCGAGAAATTGAAGGAACTGTCAAATTTGGTGGAGGAAGCCTGATGGTATGGGGTTATTTCAAAGCCACAAACGTTAGTTAGATACATGACCAGGATCGATTTTGGTCTCAATGCTGAGTTATATGTGAGTATCCTACAAGACGAGTTATTTCATACACTTGAGTACTATGGGTATGAAAAAGAGAAAATAATGTTTCAGAAAGACAATGAAGAAAGGTTCAGTAACAATGAAGTATAGTTGGTGGATTGACCCCACAGTCCTCAGATCGAACACATGTTGGCAGCATTGAAGAAACAGCTGTATACATACTTAAGTCAGCGCTGAGATCTCATCTCCAGAGATCTTGGTGCTGAGATCTCCATCTACGCATGCACCGCCCCCAGCAGCCATTTTCCCGGAGTCCACCGCATAGTAAACCATGTTAGTGCGGGGGCTCTGGGCTTTCACAAAAAGGTCGACAAAGCCCCCGCAGCACCGAACACCCGCAGCCGCACATCCGAACACCCCCTCATCCCAGGCTGCGGCCTGCAGCAACGCTCCACGCTTGCCTCCTTCAGCAGCGACCCTGGTACCCCGCTTCACGGCAGCCACCACCCCCGGTAAGCAATAAGACACCTGGATTGGAAGAAGCACCACCATCCTATAAAATAAAAGTTTTTTTCCTATTTTTCTCCTCAAAATTTGGGGTGCGACTTCGCCGAACGTGTAATGTGGGTTTAATAGTGTTCTTAATAATATTACTATAACTAAATTTTTTTGCTTTATACATTTATTTTGTTTGTTTTTTAACTTTTGTCCGCCATTCACTATATATACCGCTAATTTTCATCTTAGGCTACTTTCACACTTCCATTTTCTGGGGTCCGTCATGGTGCAGTAAAATGACGTATCGACAGACGTCATGAAAATAGGTAAAAACGTGTGCGATGGATCCAGTGTAATGACGGATCCGTCGTACAGAAATTCCAGGAATTAAATATCCGGGGATAAGAGAGAGAGAGAGATTTTTTTTTTTCCCCAGACTTGAAAATCCTTCCGGGCATGCTTAGAAGGGAAAAACTGGATCCGTAGCTGGATTCCTGTGTGTGACGGTCAGCGACGGATCCTGCGTCCATAGGCTTCCATTGTAGCCGACGACGGGCAGCGCAGGATGCGTCGCCGACCGATTTTCCGACGTGCACAAAAAACGTTCCTCTGAACGTTTTCTCTGCATGACGGACCGCTATTTTACGACGGATCCAGTGCACGACGGATGAAACAGATGGCTATCCGTCGCTAATACAAGTCTATGGGAAAATGCAGGATCCTGCAAATTTTTTTGTGGCGGATTGTGACGGATCTGAAAAGACGGAAGTGTGAAAGTAGCCATACACAACACACTAGTTTTCCTTAAACATGGCACGCTAGTTTGCTACTTTAATCAGCTTTTCTTTATCCTTTTTTCTTGTTTTCTTCCTCTGACATCATGGGATGGAAACGATTTGGACTCTGTTCATAAGTTCACATTGGAACACATGCAGTATGGGAATGCACTATTAGTAAAGCTAGTAAAGTTTGGAAATATTGTCATTTTATAATTACTTAGAAAGAAGGAATATAAATCAGCTCACCCGTGATGCATCAACTAATCTTCGGGAGCACAGACCCGCTGTGTCCAAGCGTATAAAGTCCAAAAAGAGAAGAGAATGTCCAGCTTCACCGAATCCGTAAAAAAGAATTTTCTTTATTCACAAACTTTAAACATGGAGGATACAGACTTCAGCACGAACCATATGGGTAAGAATCTCAACCATGTGTTGAGATTCTTACCCATATGGTTTGTGCTGAAGTCTGTATTCTCCATGTTTTAAGTTTGTGAATAAAGAAAACTCTTTTTTACGGATTTGGTAAAGCTGGACATTCTCTTCTCTTTTTGGATTTTATAATTACACCCATTGTGTATTTTCATTTTGAAATATACATTTTTTTTTCTTAGTCTCTGTTTATAATCAGAAAGCTGCCCTCACCACTGATTTGCAGATTTCTGCCTATGAACAGTTTAGGAAGAAAACTGTTAATCAATACTATGGTTAGAGTTAGCCAGAACTCATAAATGAAATATCTAGCAGACCTGTAGCAAAGAAAACAGTTATTTTATATAAAACCATTTCTAGAACTCCAGTAAGGGACATACAACTGGAATGAGGGTCTCTGTCTCTATTTTATGCTACTCTCAGACTGAGGAACATAACCCTGTTGACAGATTTCCTTTAAAGGGAACTTATTATCAAAAGGTGATCTATTGTTTAAATCAGGGTTTTGTGTTTCATGTATTTAAAAAAATGTTGGGAATGGCTTTATTTTCTTTTTCACAATCTGTACTAAAATTAGTAAGCTTGCAATTTTGGCCACTAGGTCTTTTTAGATTGTCACTTATGTAATTTCAGGAAGAGTTTCCAAAGTTTTGATATTTGTGGAGGCATGATTAAAATGATAGGTAACACCTCTAAACACAGATGATAACACAGGATCCATCAATCAAAAATGGTGATATCACACCTGACTCTGCTCCTGCTTCATTCATAATTACCTTTACACAGGCTCAGTAGATAATTTAATATAAATGATAGGTTCTGGATCTGACTATTGTGGTAATCTACACGTATTGTTTACTGAAACAAAAGCAAGTATGAGTCTAAAAAGCCCCAGTGGCAACATTTCTATTTTTTTTTATTTCAGGTTGTCATATGTAAAAAAAACCCAACTATATATATATATAATGGGTGAAATAAGTATTGAACACGTCAAAAATGTTCTAAGTAAATACAGTCATGGCTGAAAGTGTTGGCACCCTTGAAAATATTTCAGAAAATTAAGTATTTCTCCCAAAAAATTATTGCAATTACATGTTTTGTTGTACACATGTTTATTTCCTTTAGCTGTATTGAAATGGCACAAAAATGAAATAAAGGCAAATTGGACATAATTTAACAAAGACACAAAAAAATGGGCTGTACAAAATTGTTGGCACCTTTCCAAAATTGTGGGTAAACAACTTTGTTTCAAACATGTGATGCTCGTTCAAACTCACCTGTGGCAAGTAACATGTGTGGGCAATATAAAAATCATCCCTAAAACAAGATAAAAAGGTGAGAAATTGACTCAATTTTTGCAT
The DNA here is from genome assembly GCF_032444005.1 of Ranitomeya imitator. Classification (NCBI taxonomy): domain Eukaryota; kingdom Metazoa; phylum Chordata; class Amphibia; order Anura; family Dendrobatidae; genus Ranitomeya; species Ranitomeya imitator. The sequence continues at coordinate 421,716,202 of NC_091285.1, read as the reverse complement.
TTTTTGTTGTGAGTGCCACACTTTAAGTCTCCTTATCTCGGCATGGTTAGATCTCCGGGTTAGGGTTGGGGCTAAAGTTAGGGTTGGGGCTAAAGTTAGAGTTAGGGTTGGGGCTAAAGTTAGGGTTAGAGTTTGGGCTAGAGTTGGGGTTAGGGTTTTTGGATTATGTTTATGGTTGGGGTTAGGGTTGGGATTAGGGGTGTGTCAGGGTTAGGGGTGTGGTTTGGGTTATGTGTTATGAACTGGTGGTTCAGAAACACAATGGACCTGGTGGTTAAGAGCACACAAAGTGACCTGATAGTTACTAATAACATAGGACGAGCTCTGAGACGTGGGAGCTCTGCTGACCGCAATCCCTAATCCTATCACACCACACTAGAGGTAGCCGTGGAGCGCTCCTGACCAGACCTAGGCGCCTCGGGCACAGCCTGAAAAACTAGCTAGCCCTGAAGATAGAAAAATAAGCCTACCTTGCCTCAGAGAAATTCCCCAAAGGAAAAGGCAGCCCCCCACATATAATGACTGTGAGTAAAGATGAAAATACAAACACAGAGATGAAATAGATTTTAGCAAAGTGAGGCCCGACTTACTGAATAGACCGAGGATAGGAAAGATAGCTTTGCAGTCAGCACAAAAACCTACAAACAACCACGCAGAGGGCGCAAAAAGACCCTCCGCACCGACTAACGGTACGAAGGTGCTTCCTCTGCGTCCCAGAGCTTCCAGCAAGCAAGACAAACCAAAATAGCAAGCTGGACAGAAAAAATAGCAAACCAAGAAACACAAGCAGAACTTAGCTTATGCAGGCCACAAGGACGATCCAGGAGAGAGCAAGACCAACACTGGAACATTGACTGGAGGCAAGGAACAAAGAACTAGGTGGAGTTAAATAGAGCAGCACCTAACGACTTAACCTCGTCACCTGAGGAAGGAAACTCAGAAGCCGCAGCCCCACTCACATCCACCAGAGGAAGCTCATAGACAGAACCAGCAGAAGTACCACTCATGACCACAGGAGGGAGCTCGACCACAGAATTCACAACAGTACCCCCCCCTTGAGGAGGGGTCACCGAACCCTCACCAGAGCCCCCAGGCCGACCAGGATGAGCCAAATGAAAGGCACGAACCAGATCGGCAGCATGAACATCAGAGGCAAATACCCAGGAATTATCTTCCTGACCATAACCCTTCCACTTAACCAGGTACTGGAGTTTCCGTCTCGAAATACGAGAATCCAAAATCTTCTCCACTATATACTCCAACTCCCCCTCAACCAAAACGGGCAGGAGGATCAACGGATGGAACCACAGGTGCCACGTATCTCCGCAACAATGACCTATGGAATACATTATGGATGGAAAAAGAAGCTGGAAGGGTCAAACGAAAAGACACAGGATTAAGAACCTCAGAAATCCTATACGGACCAATGAAACGAGGCTTAAACTTAGGAGAGGAAACTTTCATAGGAATATAACGAGACGACAACCAAACCAAATCCCCAACACGAAGTCGGGGACCCACACAGCGCCGGCGGTTAGCGAAACGTTGAGCCTTCTCCTGGGACACTGTCAAATTGTCCACTACATGAGTCCAAATCTGCTGCAACCTGTCCACCACAGTATCCACACCAGGACAGTCCGAAGACTCAACCTGCCCTGAAGAGAAACGAGGATGGAAACCAGAAATGCAGAAAAACGGCGAAACCAAAGTAGCCGAGCTGGCCCGATTATTAAGGGCGAACTCAGCCAAAGGCAAAAAGGACACCCAATCATCCTGATCAGCAGAAACAAAACATCTCAGATATGTTTCCAAGGTCTGATTGGTTCGTTCAGTTTGGCCATTTGTCTGAGGATGGAAAGCCGAGGAAAAAGACAAATCAATGCCCATCCTAGCACAAAAGGCTCGCCAAAACCTCGAAACAAACTGGGAACCTCTGTCCGAAACGATGTTCTCCGGAATGCCATGTAAACGAACCACATGCTGGAAAAACAATGGCACCAAATCAGAGGAGGAAGGCAATTTAGACAAGGGTACCAAATGGACCATCTTAGAGAAGCGATCACAAACCACCCAAATGACCGACATCTTTTGAGAGACGGGGAGATCCGAAATAAAATCCATAGAGATATGTGTCCAGGGCCTCTTCGGGACTGGCAAGGGCAAAAGCAACCCACTGGCACGAGAACAGCAGGGCTTAGCCCGAGCACAAATCCCACAGGACTGCACAAACGAACGCACATCCCGCGACAGAGACGGCCACCAAAAGGATTTAGCCACCAAATCTCTGGTACCAAAGATTCCAGGATGACCAGCCAACACCGAACAATGAACCTCAGAGATAACTCTACTCATCCATTTATCAGGGACAAACAGTTTCTCCGCTGGGCAACGGTCAGGTCTATTAGCCTGAAATTTTTGCAGCACCCGCCGCAAATCAGGGGAGATGGCAGACAAAATTACCCCCTCTTTGAGAATACCTGCCGGCTCAGGCAAACCCGGAGAGTCGGGCACAAAACTCCTAGACAGGGCATCCGCCTTCACATTCTTAGAGCCCGGAAGGTACGAAACCACAAAGTCAAAACGGGAGAAAAACAGCGACCAATGAGCCTGTCTAGGATTCAACCGTTTGGCAGACTTGAGATAAGTCAAGTTCTTGTGATCAGTCAAGACCACCACGTGATGCTTAGCTCCTTCAAGCCAGTGACGCCACTCCTCGAATGCCCACATCATAATTACGCCCAGCAGGCGAAAACTTCCTGGAAAAGAAGGCACATGGTTTCATCACCGAGCCATCAGAACTTCTTTGCGACAAAACAGCCCCTGCTCCAATCTCAGAAGCATCAACCTCGACCTGGAACGGGAGCGAAACATCTGGCTGGCACAACACAGGGGCAGAAGAAAAACGACGCTTCAACTCCTGAAAAGCTTCTACAGCAGCAGAAGACCAATTGACCACATCAGCACCCTTCTTGGTTAAATCAGTCAACGGTTTAGCAATACTAGAAAAATTATTGATGAAGCGACGATAAAAATTAGCAAAGCCCAGGAACTTTTGCAGACTCTTCAGAGATGTCGGCTGAGTCCAATCATAAATGGCCTGAACTTTAACAGGGTCCATCTCGATAGTAGAAGGGGAAAAAATGAAACCCAAAAATGAAACCTTCTGAACACCAAAGAGACACTTTGACCCCTTCACAAACAAAGAATTTGCACGCAGGACCTGGAACACCATTCTAACCTGCTTCACGTGAGACTCCCAATCATCCGAGAAGACCAAAATATCATCCAAGTATACAATCAGGAATTTATCCAGGTACTCTCGGAAGATGTCATGCATAAAGGACTGAAATACTGATGGAGCATTGGAAAGCCCGAATGGCATAACCAGGCACTCAAAATGGCCCTCGGGCGTATTAAATGCTGTTTTCCATTCATCGCCCTGTTTAATACGCACAAGATTATACGCACCACGAAGATCTATCTTGGTGAACCAACTAGCCCCCTTAATCCGAGCAAACAAATCAGATAGCAGCGGCAAGGGGTACTGAAATTTGACTGTGATTTTATTTAGAAGGCGGTAATCAATACAACGTCTCAACGAATCATCCTTCTTGGCCACAAAAAAGAACCCTGCCCCCAATGGCGACGACGACGGGCGAATATGACCCTTCTCCAAGGATTCCTTTACGTAACTCCGCATAGCGGCGTGCTCAGGCACAGACAAATTAAACAGTCGGCCCTTAGGAAACTTACTATCAGGAATCAAATCGATAGCACAATCGCAATCCCTATGCGGAGGTAGGGCACTGGACTTGGGCTCATCAAATACATCCCGGTAATCCGACAAGAACTCTGGGACCTCAGAATGGGTGGATGATGAAATAGACAGAACTGGAACATCACCATGTACCCCCTGACAACCCCAGCTGGACACAGACATAGATTTCCAATCCAATACTGGGTTATGGACTTGTAGCCATGGCAACCCCAACACGACCACATCATGCAGATTATGCAACACCAAAAAGCGAATATCCTCCTGATGCGCAGGAGCCATGCACATGGTCAGTTGGGTCCAGTACTGAGGCTTATTCTTGGCCAAAGGCGTAGCATCAATTCCTCTCAATGGAATAGGATACTGCAAGTGCTCCAAGAAAAACCCACAGCGCCTAGCAAAGTCCAAGTCCATCAAATTCAGGGCAGCGCCTGAATCCACAAATGCCATGACAGAATAGGATGACAAAGAACAGATCAAAGTAACGGACAAAAGAAATTTCGACTGTACCGTACCAATGGTGGCAGACCTAGCGAACCGCTTAGTGCACTTAGGACAATCGGAGATAGCATGAGTAGAATCACCACAATAAAAACACAGCCCATTCCGACGTCTGTGTTCTTGCCGCTCAGCTCTGGTCAAAGTCCTATCACATTGCATAGGCTCAGGTTTATGCTCAGATAATACCGCCAAATGGTGCACATTTTTACGCTCACGTAAGCGTCGATCGATCTGAATGGCCAAAGACATAGACTCATTCAGACCAGCAGGCATAGGAAATCCCACCATGACATCCTTAAGGGCTTCAGAGAGACCCTTTCTGAATATTGCTGCCAGCGCACATTCATTCCATTGAGTGAGCACAGACCACTTCCTAAACTTCTGACAATATATCTCTACCTCATCCTGACCCTGACACAGAGCCAGCAAATTTTTCTCTGCCTGATCCACTGAATTAGGTTCATCATACAGCAATCCGAGCGCCAGAAAAAACGCATCAATATCGCATAATGCAGGATCTACTGGTGCAAGGGAAAATGCCCAGTCTTAAGGGTCGCCACGTAATAAAGAAATAATGATCTTAACTTGTTGAACTGGGTCACCAGAGGAGCGGGGTTTCAAAGCCAGAAACAGTTTACAATTATTTTTGATATTCAAAAACTTAGCTCTATCTCCAGAAAATAAGTCAGGAATAGGAATTCTAGGTTCTAACATAGATTTCTGAACCACAATGTCTTGAATATTTTGTACTCTTGCAGTGAGATGATCCACACAAGAAAACAGACCTTTAATGTCCATCACTACACCTGTGTCCTGAACCACCAAAATGTCTAGGGGAAAAGAAAGACAAAACACAGTGCAGAGAAAAAAAAATGGTCTCAGAACTTCTCTTTTCCCTCTATTGAGAAGCATTAGTACTTTGGGCCTCCAGTACTGTTATGAACTGGTGGTTCAGAAACACAATGGACCTGGTGGTTAAGAGCACACAAAGTGACCTGATAGTTACTAATAACAGAGGACGAGCTCTGAGACGTGGGAACTCTGCTGACCGCAATCCCTAATCCTATCACACCACACTAGAGGTAGCCGTGGAGCGCTCCTGGCCAGACCTAGGCGCCTCGGGCACAGCCTGAGAAACTAGCTAGCCCTGAAGATAGAAAAATAAGCCTACCTTGCCTCAGAGAAATTCCCCAAAGGAAAAGGCAGCCCCCCACATATAATGACTGTGAGTAAAGATGAAAATACAAACACAGAGATGAAATAGATTTTAGCAAAGTGAGGCCCGACTTACTGAATAGACCGAGGATAGGAAAGATAGCTTTGCAGTCAGCACAAAAACCTACAAACAACCACGCAGAGGGCTCAAAAAGACCCTACGCACCGACTAATGGTACGGAGGTGCTTCCTCTCCGTCCCAGAGCTTCCAGCAAGCAAGACAAACCAAAATAGCAAGCTGGACAGAAAAAATAGCAAACCAAGAAACACAAGCAGAACTTAGCTTATGCAGGCCACAAGGACGATCCAGGAGAGAGCAAGACCAACACTGGAACATTGACTGGAGGCAAGGAACAAAGAACTAGGTGGAGTTAGATAGAGCAGCACCTAATGACTTAACCTCGTCACCTGAGGAAGAAAACTTAGAAGCCGCAGCCCCACTCACATCCACCAGAGGAAGCTCATAGACAGAACCAGCCGAAGTACCACTCATGACCACAGGAGGGATCTCGACCACAGAATTCACAACAGTACCCCCCCTTGAGGAGGGGTCACCGAACCCTCACCAGAGCCCCCAGGCCGACCAGGATGAGCCAAATGAAAGGCACGAACCAGATCGGCAGCATGAACATCAGAGGCAAATACCCAGGAATTATCTTCCTGACCATAACCCTTCCACTTAACCAGGTACTGGAGTTTCCGTCTCGAAATACGAGAATCCAAAATCTTCTCCACTATATACTCCAACTCCCCCTCAACCAAAACCGGGCAGGAGGATCAACGGATGGAACCACAGGTGCCACGTATCTACGCAACAATGACCTATGGAATACATTATGGATGGAAAAAGAAGCTGGAAGGGTCAACGAAAAGACACAGGATTAAGAACCTCAGAAATCCTATACGGACCAATGAAACGAGGCTTAAACTTAGGAGAGGAAACCTTCATAGGATTATAACGAGACGACAACCAAACCAAATCCCCAACACGAAGTCGGGGACCCACACAGCGCCGGCGGTTAGCGAAACGTTGAGCCTTCTCCTGGGACACTGTCAAATTGTCCAGGTCTGATTGGTTCGTTCAGTTTGGCCATTTGTCTGAGGATGGAAAGCCGAGGAAAAAGACAAATCAATGCCCATCCTAGCACAAAAGGCTCGCCAAAACCTCGAAACAAACTGGGAACCTCTGTCCGAAACGATGTTCTCCGGAATGCCATGTAAACGAACCACATGCTGGAAAAACAATGGCACCAAATCAGAGGAGGAAGGCAATTTAGACAAGGGTACCAAATGGACCATCTTAGAGAAGCGATCACAAACCACCCAAATGACCGACATCTTTTGAGAGACGGGGAGATCCGAAATAAAATCCATAGAGATATGTGTCCAGGGCCTCTTCGGGACTGGCAAGGGCAAAAGCAACCCACTGGCACGAGAACAGCAGGGCTTAGCCCGAGCACAAATCCCACAGGACTGCACAAACGAACGCACATCCCGCGACAGAGACGGCCACCAAAAGGATTTAGCCACCAAATCTCTGGTACCAAAGATTCCAGGATGACCAGCCAACACCGAACAATGAACCTCAGAGATAACTCTACTCATCCATTTATCAGGGACAAACAGTTTCTCCGCTGGGCAACGGTCAGGTCTATTAGCCTGAAATTTTTGCAGCACCCGCCGCAAATCAGGGGAGATGGCAGACAAAATTACCCCCTCTTTGAGAATACCCGCCGGCTCAGGCAAACCCGGAGAGTCGGGCACAAAACTCCTAGTTAGGGCATCCGCCTTCACATTCTTAGAGCCCGGAAGGTACGAAACCACAAAGTCAAAACGGGAGAAAAACAGCGACCAACGAGCCTGTCTAGGATTCAACCGTTTGGCAGACTTGAGATAAGTCAAGTTCTTGTGATCAGTCAAGACCACCACGCGATGCTTAGCTCCTTCAAGCCAATGACGCCACTCCTCGAATGCCCACTTCATGGCCAACAACTCTCGATTGCCAACATCATAATTACGCTCAGCAGGCGAAAACTTCCTGGAAAAGAAGGCACATGGTTTCATCACCGAGCCATCAGAACTTCTTTGCGACAAAACAGCCCCTGCTCCAATCTCAGAAGCATCAACCTCGACCTGGAACGGGAGCGAAACATCTGGCTGGCACAACACAGGGGCAGAAGAAAAACGACGCTTCAACTCCTGAAAAGCTTCTACAGCAGCAGAAGACCAATTGACCACATCAGCACCCTTCTTGGTTAAATCAGTCAACGGTTTAGCAATACTAGAAAAATTATTGATGAAGCGACGATAAAAATTAGCAAAGCCCAGGAACTTTTGCAGACTCTTCAGAGATGTCGGCTGAGTCCAATCATAAATGGCCTGAACTTTAACAGGGTCCATCTCGATAGTAGAAGGGGAAAAAATGAAACCCAAAAATGAAACCTTCTGAACACCAAAGAGACACTTTGACCCCTTCACAAACAAAGAATTTGCACGCAGGACCTGGAACACCATTCTAACCTGCTTCACGTGAGACTCCCAATCATCCGAGAAGACCAAAATATCATCCAAGTATACAATCAGGAATTTATCCAGGTACTCTCGGAAGATGTCATGCATAAAGGACTGAAATACTGATGGAGCATTGGAAAGCCCGAATGGCATAACCAGGTACTCAAAATGGCCCTCGGGCGTATTAAATGCTGTTTTCCATTCATCGCCCTGTTTAATACGCAGGGTTGGGATTAGGGGTGTGTCATGGTTAGGGGTGTGGTTTGGGTTATGTGTTATGAACTGGTGGTTCAGAAACACAATGGACCTGGTGGTTAAGAGCACACAAAGTGACCTGATAGTTACTAATAACATAGGACGAGCTCTGAGACGTGGGAGCTCTGCTGACCGCAATCCCTAATCCTATCACACCACACTAGAGGTAGCCGTGGAGCGCTCCTGACCAGACCTAGGCGCCTCGGGCACAGCCTGAAAAACTAGCTAGCCCTGAAGATAGAAAAATAAGCCTACCTTGCCTCAGAGAAATTCCCCAAAGGAAAAGGCAGCCCCCCACATATAATGACTGTGAGTAAAGATGAAAATACAAACACAGAGATGAAATAGATTTTAGCAAAGTGAGGCCCGACTTACTGAATAGACCGAGGATAGGAAAGATAGCTTTGCAGTCAGCACAAAAACCTACAAACAACCACGCAGAGGGCGCAAAAAGACCCTCCGCACCGACTAACGGTACGGAGGTGCTTCCTCTGCGTCCCAGAGATTCCAGCAAGCAAGACAAACCAAAATAGCAAGCTGGACAGAAAAAATAGCAAACCAAGAAACACAAGCAGAACTTAGCTTATGCAGGCCACAAGGACGATCCAGGAGAGAGCAAGACCAACACTGGAACATTGACTGGAGGCAAGGAACAAAGAGCTAGGTGGAGTTAAATAGAGCAGCACCTAACAACTTAACCTCGTCACCTGAGGAAGGAAACTCAGAAGCCGCAGCCCCACTCACATCCACCAGAGGAAGCTCATAGACAGAACCAGCCGAAGTACCACTCATGACCACAGGAGGGAGCTCGACCACAGAATTCACAACAGTTATGGTTGGGATTAGGGTTAGGGGTGTGTTGGGATTAGAGATGTGTTGGGGTTAGGGGTGTGGTTAGGGTTGGGATTAGGGTTGTGTCAGGGTTAGGGGTGTGGTTAGGGTTATGTTTAGGATTAGGGGTATTTTGGAGTTAGGGGTGTGGTTAGGGTTGGGATTTTGTTGTGAATTCTGTTGTCAAGCTCCCTCCTGTGGTCATGAATGGTACTTCGGCTGGTTCTGTCCATGGGCTTCCTCTGGTGGTTGTGAGTGGGGCTGCGGCTTCTGAGTTTCCTTCCACAGGTGACGAGGTTAATTCGTTAGCTGGCTGCTCTATTTAACTCCACTTAGATCTTTGCTCCATGCCACCTGTCAATGTTCCAGTATTGGTCTAGTTCGCTCCTGGATCGTTCTTGTGACCTGTCTTCTCAGCAGAAGCTAAGTTCCTGCTTGTTTTTCTCTTGTTTGCTATTTTTCTGTCCAGCTTGCTATTTTGATTGTTGTCTTGCTTGCTGGAAGCTCTGGGACGCAGAGGGAGCGCCTCCGCACCGTGAGTCGGTGCGGAGGGTCTTTTTGCGCCCTCTGCGTGGTCTTTTTGTAGTTTTTTGTGCTCACCGCAAAGTTACCTTTCCTATCCTCTGTCTGTTCAGTAAGTCGGGCCTCACTTTGCTAAATCTATTTAATCTCTGTGTTTGTAATTTTCATCTTTACTCACAGTCATTATATGCGGGGGGCTGCCTTTTCCTTTGGGGAATTTCTCTGAGGCAAGGTAGGCTTTATTTTTCTATCTTTAGGGCTAGCTAGTTTCTTAGGCTGTGACGAGTTGCATAGGGAGCGTTAGGAGCAATCCACGGCTATTTCTAGTGTGTGTGATAGGATTAGGGATTGCGGTCAGCAGAGTTCCCACGTCTCAGAGCTCATCCTATATTATTAGTAACTATCAGGTCATTCCGTGTGCTCTTAACCACCAGGTCCATTATTGTCCTAACCACCAGGTCATAACAGTACAGGTGGCCCAAAGTATTAATGCATCTCAATAGAGGGATAAGAGAAGTTCTGAGACCATTTTTTTTTTCTTTGCAGTGTGTTTTGTCTCTCTTTTCCCCTTTACCTCTGGGTGGTTCAGGATACAGGTGTAGATATGGACATTCAAGGTCTGTCCTCTTGTATGGATAATCTCACTGTAAGGGTACAAAACATTCATGATTTTGTGGTTCAGAATCCGATGTTCGAACCTAGGATTCCAATTCCTGATTTGTTTTTTGGGGATAGATCTAAGTTTCTGAATTTCAAAAATAATTGTAAATTGTTTCTTGCTTTGAAACCTCGCTCCTCAGGTGACCCTGTTCAACAAGTGAAAATCATTATTTCTTTGTTACGTGGCAACCCTCAAGACTGGGCATTTTCCCTTGCGCCAGGAGATCCGGCATTGCGTGATGTTGATGCGTTTTTTCTGGCGCTCGGATTGCTTTATGATGAACCAAATTCAGTGGATCAGGCAGAGAAAATCTTGCTGGCTCTGTGTCAGGGTCAGGATGAGGTAGAGATATATTGTCAGAAGTTTAGGAAGTGGTCTGTACTCACTCAGTGGAATGAATGTGCCATGGCAGCAATTTTCAGAAAGGGTCTCTCTGAAGCCCTTCAGGATGTCATGGTGGGATTTCCCATGCCTGCTGGTCTGAATGAGTCTATGTCTTTGGCCATTCAGATCGATCGACGCTTGCGTGAGCGTAAAGCTGTGCACCATTTGGCGGTATTATCTGAGCATAGACCGGAGCCTATGCAATGTGATAGGACTTTGACCAGTGCTGAACGGCAAGAACACAGACGTCGGAATGGGCTGTGTTTTTACTGTGGTGATTCCACTCATGCTATCTCCAATTGTCCTAAGCGCACTAAGCGTTTCGCTAGGTCTGCCACCATTGGTACGGTACAGTCGAAATTTCTTTTGTCCGTTACTCTGATTTGCTCTTTGTCATCCTATTCTGTTATGGCATTTGTGGATTCAGGCGCTGCCCTGAATTTGATGGACTTGGAGTTTGCTAGGCGCTGTGGTTTTTTCTTGGAGCCCTTGCAGTATCCTATTCCATTGAGAGGAATTGATGCTACGCCTTTGGCCAAGAATAAGCCTCAGTACTGGACCCAATTGATCATGTGCATGGCTCCTGCACATCAGGAGGATATTCGCTTTTTGGTGTTGCATAATCTGCATGATGTGGTCGTTTTGGGGTTGCCATGGCTACAGGTCCATAATCCAGTATTGGATTGGAAATCTATGTCTGCATCCAGCTGGGGTTGTCAGGCGGTACATGGTGATGTTCCATTTTTGTCTATTTCGTCATCCACCCCTTCTGAAGTCCCGGAGTTTTTGTCGGATTACCGGGATGTATTTGATGAGCCCAAATCCAGTGCCCTACCTCCGCATAGGGATTGCGATTGTGCTATCAATTTGATTCCTGGTAGTAAGTTTCCTAAGGGCCGACTGTTCAATTTATCTGTGCCAGAGCACGCCGCTATGCGGAGTTATGTAAAGGAATCCTTGGAGAAGGGTCATATTCGCCCGTCGTCGTCACCATTGGGAGCAGGGTTCTTTTTTGTGGCCAAGAAGGATGGTTCTTTGAGACCTTGTATTGATTACCGCCTTCTTAATAAGATCACAGTCAAATTTCAGTACCCTTTGCCGCTGCTGTCTGATTTATTTGCTCGGATTAAGGGGGCTAGTTGGTTCACCAAGATAGATCTTCGTGGTGCGTATAATCTTGTGCGTATTAAACAGGGTGATGAATGGAAAACAGCATTTAATACGCCCGAGGGCCATTTTGAGTACCTAATTATGCCATTCGGGCTTTCCAATGCTCCATCAGTATTTCAGTCCTTTATGAATGACATCTTCCGAGAGTACCTGGATAAATTCCTGATTGTATATTTGGATGATATTTTGGTCTTCTCGGATGATTGGGAGTCTCACGTGAAGCAGGTCAGAATGGTGTTCCAGGTCCTTCGTGCGAATTCTTTGTTTGTGAAGGGGTCAAAGTGTCTCTTTGGAGTTCAGAAGGTTTCATTTTTGGGTTTCATTTTTTCCCCTTCTACTATCGAGATGGACCCTGTTAAAGTCCAGGCCATTTATGATTGGACTCAGCCGACATCTGTGAAGAGTCTGCAAAAGTTCCTGGGCTTTGCTAATTTTTATCGTCGCTTCATCAGTAATTTTTCTAGTGTTGCTAAACCGTTGACTGATTTGACCAAGAAGGGTGCTGATGTGGTCAATTGGTCTTCTGCGGCTGTGGAAGCTTTTCAGGAGTTGAAGCGTCGTTTCTCTTCTGCCCCTGTGTTGTGCCAGCCAGATGTTTCGCTCCCATTTCAGGTCGAGGTTGATGCTTCTGAGATTGGAGCAGGGGCTGTTTTGTCGCAAAGAAGTTCTGATGGTTCGGTGATGAAACCATGTGCCTTCTTTTCTAGAACGTTTTCGCCTGCTGAGCGCAATTATGATGTTGGCAATCGAGAGTTGTTGGCCATGAAGTGGGCATTCGAGGAGTGGCATCATTGGCTTGAAGGAGCCAAGCATCACGTGGTGGTCTTGACGGATCACAAGAATTTGACTTATCTCGAGTCTGCCAAACGGTTGAATCCTAGACAGGCTCGTTGGTCGCTATTTTTCTTTTGTTTTGATTTTGTGCTTTCGTACCTTCCGGGCTCTAAGAATGTGAAGGCTGATGCCCTGTCAAGGAGTTTTGTGCCCGACTCTCCGGGTGTTCCTGAGCCGGCGGGTATTCTCAAAGAGGGGGTAATTTTGTCTGCCATCTCCCCTGATTTGTGGCGGGTGCTGCAAAAATTTCAGGCTGATAGACCTGACCGTTGCCCAGCGGAGAAACTGTTTGTCCCTGATAAATGGACTAGTAGAGTTATCTCTGAGGTTCATTGTTCGGTGTTGGCTGGTCATCCTGGAATCTTTGGTACCAGAGATTTGGTGGCTAGATCCTTTTGGTGGCCGTCTTTGTCGCGAGATGTGCGTTCTTTTGTGCAGTCCTGTGGGACTTGTGCTCGGGCTAAGCCCTGCTGTTCTCGTGCCAGTGGGTTGCTTTTGCCCTTGCCGGTCCCGAAGAGGCCCTGGACGCATATCTCTATGGATTTTATTTCGGATCTCCCTGTCTCTCAAAAGATGTCGGTCATTTGGGTGGTTTGTGATCGCTTCTCTAAGATGGTCCATTTGGTACCCTTGTCTAAATTGCCTTCCTCCTCTGATTTGGTGCCATTGTTTTTCCAGCATGTGGTTCGTTTACATGGCATTCCGGAGAACATCGTTTCGGACAGAGGTTCCCAGTTTGTTTCGAGGTTTTGGCGATCCTTTTGTGCTAGGATGGGCATTGATTTGTCTTTTTCCTCAGCTTTCCATCCTCAGACAAATGGCCAAACCGAACGAACTAATCAAACTTTGGAAACATATCTGAGATGCTTTGTTTCTGCTGATCAGGATGATTGGGTGTCCTTTTTGCCTTTGGCTGAGTTCGCCCTTAATAATCGGGCCAGCTCGGCTACTTTGGTTTCGCCGTTTTTCTGCAATTCTGGTTTCCATCCTCGTTTCTCTTCAGGACAGGTTGAGTCTTCGGACTGTCCTGGTGTAGATACTGTGGTGGATAGGTTGCAGCAGATTTGGACTCATGTGGTGGACAATTTGAGATTGTCCCAGGAGAAGGCTCAACGTTTCGCTAACCGCCGGCGCTGTGTGGGTCCCCGACTTCGTGTTGGGGATTTGGTTTGGTTGTCGTCTCGTTATGTTCCTATGAAGGTTTCCTCTCCTAAGTTTAAGCCTCGTTTCATTGGTCCGTATAAGATTTCTGAGGTTCTCAATCCTGTGTCGTTTCGTTTGACACTTCCAGCTTCTTTTGCCATCCATAATGTATTCCATAGGTCGTTGTTGCCGAGATACGTGGCGCCTGTGGTTCCATCCGTTGATCCTCCTGCCCCGGTGTTGGTTGAGGGAGAGTTGGAGTATGTGGTGGAGAAGATTTTGGATTCTCGTATTTCGAGACGGAAACTCCAGTACCTGGTCAAGTGGAAGGGTTATGGTCAGGAAGATAATTCCTGGGTCTTTGCCTCTGATGTTCATGCTGCCGATCTGTTTCATGCCATTCATTTGGCTCGTCCTGGTCGGCCTGGGGGCTCTGGTGAGGGTTCGGTGACCCCTCCTCAAGGGGGAGGGTACTGTTGTGAATTCTGTTGTCAAGCTCCCTCCTGTGGTCATGAATGGTACTTCGGCTGGTTCTGTCCATGGGCTTCCTCTGGTGGTTGTGAGTGGGGCTGCGGCTTCTGAGTTTCCTTCCACAGGTGACGAGGTTAATTCGTTAGCTGGCTGCTCTATTTAACTCCTCTTAGATCTTTGCTCCATGCCACCTGTCAATGTTCCAGTATTGGTCTAGTTCGCTCCTGGATCGTTCTTGTGACCTGTGTTCCCAGCAGAAGCTAAGTTCCTGCTTGTTTTTCTCTTGTTTGCTATTTTTCTGTCGAGCTTGCTATTTTGATTTTTGTCTTGCTTGCTGGAAGCTCTGGGACGCAGAGGGAGCGCCTCCGCACCGTGAGTCGGTGCGGAGGGTCTTTTTGCGCCCTCTGCGTGGTCTTTTTGTAGTTTTTTGTGCTCACCGCAAAGTTACCTTTCCTATCCTCTGTCTGTTCAGTAAGTCGGGCCTCACTTTGCTAAATCTATTTCATCTTTGTGTTTGTAATTTTCATCTTTACTCACAGTCATTATATGTGGGGGGCTGCCTTTTCCTTTGGGGAATTTCTCTGAGGCAAGGTAGGCTTTATTTTTCTATCTTTAGGGCTAGCTAGTTTCTTAGGCTGTGACGAGTTGCATAGGGAGCGTTAGGAGCAATCCACGGCTATTTCTAGTGTGTGTGATAGGATTAGGGATTGCGGTCAGCAGAGTTCCCACGTCTCAGAGCTCGTCCTATATTATTAGTAACTATCAGGTCATTCCGTGTGCTCTTAACCACCAGGTCCATTATTGTCCTAACCACCAGGTCATAACAGGATTTGTGTTAGGGGTGTGTTCGGGTTAGGGCTGGAGTTAGAATTGGGGGGTTTCCACTGTTTAGGCACATCAGGGGCTCTACAAACGTGACATCGCGTCCCATCTAAATTCCAGCCAATTCTAAGTTGAAAAAGTAAAATGGTGCTCCTTTCCTTCCGAGCTCTGCCGTCTCCTGTTATCCTTGGGGAAATACAAAACTGGGGGCTAAAAACTAAATTTTGTGGAAAAAAAATATTTTTTATTTTCACGGCTCTGCGCTATAAACTTTAGTGAAACACTTGGGTGGTCAAAATTCTCACAACACATCTAGATAAGTTCCTTAGGGGGTCTAGTTTCCAATATGGGGTCAATTGTGGGGGGTTTCTACTGTTTAGGTACATCAGGGGCTCTGCAAAAGCATTCCAAAACGGAGCTCCTTCCCTTCTGAGCTCTGCCATGCGCCCAAACGGTAGTTCCCCCCACATATGGGAAAGCAGCGTGCTCAAGACAAATTGCACAACAACCTTTGGGGTCCAATTTCTCTGTTACCATAAAGAAAATAAAGAATTAAGGGCTCTACATTAGAAACTTCTGTGAAACACTTGGAGGTTGAAAGTGGTCACCACACATCTAGATAAGTTCCTTAGGGGTCTACTTTCCAATATGGTGTCACTTGTGGGGGGTTTCCACTGTTTAGGCACATCAGGGGCTCTCCAAACGCGACTTGGTGTCTGATCTCAATTCCAGCCAATTTTGCATTAAAAAGTCAAACAGTGCTCCTTCTCTTCCGAGCTCTGCCATGCGCCCAAACAGTGGGTTACACCCACATATGGACTATCACCGTACTCAGGACAAATTGCACAACAACTTCTCAAGTTACCCTTAGTAAAATAAAATAAATTGGATCTGAAGTAATTTTTGTGTGAAAAAAAGTTAAATGTTCATTTTTTTTAAAAACATTCCAAAAATTACAGTGAAGCACCTGAAGGGTTAATAAACTTCTTGAATGTGGTTTTGAGTACCTGGAGGGGCGCAGTTTTTAGAATGGTGTCACTTTTGGGCATTTTCTGTCATATAGGCCCCTCAAAGTCACTTCAAGTGTGAGGTGGTCCCTAAAAAATGTCTTTGCAAATTTTGTTGTAAAAATGAGAAATCAATGGTCAATTTTAACCCTTATAATGTCCTAATAAAAAAAATTATGTTTCCAAAATTGTGCTGATGTAAAACAGACATGTGGGAAATGTTGTTTTTTAACTATTTTGTGTGATATGACTCTCCAATTTAAGGGCATAAAAACTAAAAGTTTGAAAATTGCAAAATTTTCTAAATTTTTCCCAAATTTCACAAATAAACACAAGTCATATCGAAGAAATTTTACCACTATCATAAAATACAATATGTCACGAGAAAACAATGTCAGAATCATCGGGATCCGTTGAGAAAGCTTTTTCCTGGATCCAACTCGGCGTTCGTCGCCTGTTTTTTACTGTTAAGCGCTGCTCTATATGCCAATGAGCTGTTTCGGTGATATTTATTCATTAGTACAAAGACTTTAGTAACAGCAACTCTCTGCCATTATATGTATTGATTTAACTGGCTATCTACACCAGGGATTTTCCTCTTTATGCTATCCTTATGCAGTTTACTGACTTTTGTATTTTGGTATGCACGTTGTTTCAAGTATTGTTAATAAAATATTACTGTTTTAAACCTATATACTCATTCATTCTCCTCTTTTAACCTTTTATAGTTGCAGCCTTCCAGGACCTGGCCAGTGGTCCAATCAGAACCGCTTGAGGACCTGAGCATGTGACCTTTGACCTCCAATGAGAGTTCGTCCCATGGGCATGCTCACTAGACAAAAAGAAGGACTTAGTCCCAGGAGCGTCTGCTCGCCGCTGATTAATGCTGGTTACAATAGCTGGACCTGGGATAGCAACAGTAACGAGACGTACTGCATCAGCTTGAACAAGACGCTGGGACCGATGTCTTTACTGAGCAGGCTCCTCTGTGGCTGAGGACACAAAAGAGAATAGTGAAACCAAAAACACTCAGTTTGAAAAAATGTTGCAGTAATCCGCAAGTGCTAGTAAAAGATGTAAAAAACAGGGTATTTGGTTGATACGTTTTTTGCAAAAAATGTATACTAAGCTGCTCTACCAATCTTCACGGTATACCCTTATCAGAGCAGTCCTAACTAATGTATTTAAAAACCTGATCATCTGTATATAACCTGTGTGAACAGGGTTCAGAGAGGAAAAATCCATGTGTGCATACAGGGTAGAACAGCTTTTGTGCAGATAGCCCAAGAGGAGTGGTGGAACTCCCCAGTCTTGTAGACACAAGAGAACAATTATGGAAACAGGAACACATGGGCTACTTGCACAGTGAACAAGTCTGTATGATCATGTTCACACACCACCAAGAAACCTGAAGACACAAAAGAGAATAGTGAAACCAAAAACACTCAGTTTGAAAAAATGTTGCAGTAATCCGCAAGTGCTAGTAAAAGATGTAAAAAACAGGGTATTTGGTTGATACGTTTTTTGCAAAAAATGTATACTAAGCTGCTCTACCAATCTTCACGGTATACCCTTATCAGAGCAGTCCTAACTAATGTATGCAATCCCTATCTGATGTATTTAAAAACCTGATCATCTGTATATAACCTGTGTGAACAGGGTTCAGAGAGGAAAAATCCATGTGTGCATACAGGGTAGAATGTGTTCCTGTTTCCTCTGTGGCTGAGGAAGTATGGGAGACCGCAGAGGACATGGTTCGAGATTCCCCCTGTGCAGCAGTGGAAACTCAACACGTATGCTGAAAAACAATCCTGCACCATAATGTTCCAAACTTCACTGTTGGTATGGTGTTTTTGGGATGATCTGCAGTGCCTTTGGACTCCAAACATGGTGTGTATTATGGCATCTAAAGAGTTAAATTTTTGGTCTCATCTGACCAGACTATATTCTCCCAGTATTTCACATGCTTGTCTAAATGTTGTTGAGCAAACTTTAAATGTGCTTAAACATGTTTTTGGTTCAGCAACTGTGTCTTGTGTGGTGAGCGAGCATACAGGCCATTGAGGATGAGTGAATTACTCATTGTTTTCTTTGAAACAATTGTACCTTCTGATTGCAGATCTTTCTGTAGCTCTGCACAGGTGGTCCATGGCTCTTAGGGTACCGTCACACTATAACATTTCGATCGCTACGACGGTACGATTCGTGACGTTCCAGCGATATCGTTACGATATCGCTGTGTCTGACACGCAGCAGCGATCAGGGATCCTGCTGAGAATCGTACGTCGTAGCAGATCGTATGGAACTTTCTTTCATCGCTGGATCTCCCGCTGTCATCGCTAGATCGGTGTGTGTGACACCGATCTAGCGATGCGATCCAGCGATGCGTTCGCTTGTAACCAGGGTAAACATCGGGTAACTAAGCGCAGGACCGCGCTTAGTTACCCAATGTTTACCCTGGTTACAAGAGTTAAACTAAAAAAAACCAAACAGCACATACTTACATTCTGGTGTCCGTCAGGTCCCTTGCCGTCTCTGCTTCCCGCACTGTGACTGCCGGCCGTAAAGTGAAAGCAGAGCACAGCGGCTGTGCTTTCACTTTCACTTTACGGCCGGCAGTCACTGAGTGCGGGAAGCAGACGGCAAGGGACCTGACGGACACCAGAATGTAAGTATGTGCTGTTTGTTTTTTTTTAGTTTAACGCTTGTAACCAGGGTAAACATCGGGTAACTAAGCGCGGTCCTGCGCTTAGTTACCCGATGTTTACCCTGGTTACCCAGGGACCTCGGCATCGTTGGTCGCTGGAGAGCTGTCTGTGTGACAGCTCCCCAGCGACCACACTACGATTTACCTACGATCACGGCCAGGTCATATCGCTGGTCATGATCGTAGGTAAATCGTATAGTGTGACGGTACCCTTAGACAACTCTCCTGATAATTATTTTCAGTCCTCTGCCTGAAATCTTGCAGAGAGCACCTGGTCGTAGTTAATGTTGAAATTATGTTCTTTCCACTTCCGGATTATGGCTCCAACAGTGTTCACTGGAACCTTCAGTAGTTTAGAAATTCTTCTGTAACCAATGCCAATAGTAAGTTTTACAACAATAAGGCTGCAAAGGTCTTGAGATAGCTCACTGGTTTTACCCATCATGAGATGTTTCTAGTGTGGCACCTTGGTAATGAGACACCCTTTTATAGACCATCAGTTAAA
The DNA here is from genome assembly GCF_032444005.1 of Ranitomeya imitator. Classification (NCBI taxonomy): domain Eukaryota; kingdom Metazoa; phylum Chordata; class Amphibia; order Anura; family Dendrobatidae; genus Ranitomeya; species Ranitomeya imitator. Next base: position 421,696,888 of record NC_091285.1, on the reverse strand, counting down.
CCTACTGATATTAGTTTTCACCTAGTGGCAGGAATAGTTTATAATTACTGATAAATTTCAGCTGGTGCTTTACATGGCTTTGGACACCTTCATGTGCTCTTATGTTCTATATATTTCTTGTGTGTCATTTCTCTTTATTACAAATAACTTAATTTATTGACATCTATGGTTTGATTTCTTTACCTGTGTGGATTGGATGGGTTGTTACAGACATTTGGTGATAATTTCATGCCAATAGCACCTTCAGTATTTAGTTAGAAAATTGGTCACGTGTTCCATACTTATTTCATCAGCTGTATGTTCAAACATTTATAAAAATATGCTGAATGCAAAAACCTGATTTAATCAATAGGTAATTGTCTGATGATTGCTTCCTTTGAAGTGTCACCTAATAAAGTAGTTCTAAGGAACATTCTCTGGACTATTACTATAGAAATAAATAATAACATTACAGCACTTGCTGCTTGAAATTGTTTGGTTTTCTTGTTAGAATCAATGGGGAAGAACTACTGCAAATTAGCAACAAGAATGCAATAGAAAGGAAATATTGTAATTTAAAACACACAATAACCGTGAAGATGGGAAATAGTGTGATATTTCTTGTTCTTACAACACAAGCAATTTCATGAAAATGTGAAATCAAAGACTTTTTATATGCATGTATGCATGAGATGATTTCAGAACTAAAGTATATGAGTACAGATAGCACAGCGTGTGTGTAGCCACTACTAAATAATGTCTAAATATACTCACATATGAGTAGAAAGGTAGCCCATTCTCAATAATCACCACTAAACTACTACTCCCTTACAGAGGAATGTTTGGAGTTCTATTGGTAGGAATTCTGCTGATAAAAGCCTGTAGAATGCTAATTTGGTTAGCAAAAAGAGAACACAATCTTCACTGATAGGAAATTTGAGCAGTGCTTAGGATACTTTCTTCTAGAATGCAGCATGTGAGTTCATTCCCATGGTAGTAAATTCAGATTAACAACCCCACACTGCGTGTGCTCCTGTGAAGTAAGAATACGACTAAGGGTACCGTCACACTATAACATTTCGATCGCTACGACGGTACGATTCGTGACGTTCCAGCGATATCGTTACGATATCGCTGTGTCTGACACGCAGCAGCGATCAGGGATCCTGCTGAGAATCGTACGTCGTAGCAGATCGTATGGAATTTTCTTTCATCGCTGGATCTCCCGCTGTCATCGCTAGATCGGTGTGTGTGACACCGATCTAGCGATCTAGCGATGCGATCCAGCGATGCGTTCACTTGTAACCAGGGTAAACATCGGGTAACTAAGCGCAGGACCGCGCTTAGTTACCCGATGTTTACCCTGGTTACAAGCGTTAAACTAAAAAAAAACAAACAGCACATACTTACATTCTGGTGTCCGTCAGGTCCCTTGCCGTCTGCTTCCCGCACTGTGACTGCCGGCCGTAAAGTGAAAGCAGAGCACAGCGGCTGTGCTTTCACTTTCACTTTACGGCCGGCAGTCTGTGAGTGCGGGAAGCAGAGGGAAGCAGACTGCAAGGGACCTGACGGACACCAGAATGTAAGTATGTGCTGTTTGTTTTTTTTTAGTTTAACGCTTGTAACCAGGGTAAACATCGGGTAACTAAACGCGGTCCTGCGCTTAGTTACCCGATGTTTACCCTGGTTACCCAGGGACCTCGGCATCGTTGGTCGCTGGAGAGCTGTCTGTGTGACAGCTCCCCAGCGACCACACTACGATTTACCTACGATCACGGCCAGGTCATATCGCTGGTCGTGATCGTAGGTAAATCGTATAGTGTGACGGTACCCTAACATTCTACAGAGCAACTAATTATGTAACAATTTATATTTTTACATATATATATTTTATCTAGATCAAATAACTAATATAATTAAGGACAAATAACTGCAATCTATTTTGATGTTAATTGTTAAGCCATACACTGGAGCACTCGATTGGCCAAATGCTACTGTGTTCTTCATCTGGAAGCTGCTGGCTGATACCTCAGCCCATGGCTTATCATAACTAGAACAGTGCAATCAGAAATCCATAATATGACATACACGATCGACATTTGACCATCAGCGTGCTGACACCCCCATATACATTAGACCATCCGCCGAACCTGTTGATATCGGCTGACATTAGTCTGGATGCCTTTAGGTTTGGCTCTCAATTATCCAAAAAATCTGAAACGACTATACACATATTTTGAATTTCTGATATTCTTAAGGTACCGTCACACTAAGCGACGCTGCAGCGATACCGACAACGATCCGGATCGCTGCAGCGTCGCTGTTCGGTCGCTGGAGAGCTGTCACACAGACAGCTCTCCAGCGACCAACAATCCCGAGGTCCCCGGTAACCAGGGTAAACATCGGGTTACTAAGCGCAGGGCCGCCCTTAGTAACCCGATGTTTACCCTGGTTACCATCGTTAAAGTAAAAAAAACAACACTACATACTTACCTACCGCTGTCTGTCCCCGGCGCTCTGCTTCTCTGCTCTGGCTGTGAGCGCCGGGCAGCCGGAAAGCAGAGCGGTGACGTCACCGCTCTGCTTTCCGGCCGCTGTGCTCACAGCCAGAGCAGGAGGAGTGCAGAGAAGCACAGCGCTGGGGACAGACAGCGGTAGGTAAGTATGTAGTGGTTGTTTTTTTTACTTTAATGATGGTAACCAGGGTAAACATCGGGTTACTAAGCGCGGCCCTGCCCTTAGTAACCCGATGTTTACCCTGGTTACCAGCGAAGACATCGCTGAATCGGCGTCACACACGCCGATTCAGCTATGTCAGCGGGAGAGCCAGCGACGAAACAAAGTTCTGGACTTTCTGCCCCGACCAGCGATATCACAGCAGGGGCCTGATCGCTGCTGCCTGTCACACTGGACGATATCGCTAGCCAGGACGCTGCAACGTCACAGATCGCTAGCGATATCGTCTAGTGTGACGGTACCTTTAGGCTAGTTTGCAGATCTGTAAGGCTTTTTGTGTTTGTACATACTAGTTATACAATTACAGTAGATACTAAAAGCTTTAGTATTTGGTATATCTACTAAACACATTTAAGGTTGCGAAATCTGTTACTGGTCTAGGCAAAAGAGAGGCACTGAAAACTGAGTCCTTAGTAAGGTCACCTACAGGAGAAGGGAACCTGGAGCCAGATAATTTGTTAACAAGTAACTTTACTGTTTACTTAAAGCTCAGTGTTCAGGGGAGAACACTACACGACTTAGCATCATTTTCCTTAATGGTTTCATTCAAGTGCCTTAGAAAATGTCTCTTCTTTCTTCAGATTCTGGTCATAAAATGTAATAATTCAAGTGTACACATCCTATCTCCTGACTAAAACATCATTCAGCATTTCACCATACTACATTTTAGGCTGACTATATATAAGAGGTTTCAATAATACGCCTGCCACTCTCTTACCATCTAGTTCCCCAAGTTATCGTATTGCACACCTTCATGGCATGCACTGTAATGTTAAGTTAATGTTGTGTGACAAAACACTCTGGGATCGCCTTTGCTGGGGTCAAAGGACACGTGGTTTGTGCATTGAATCTGAGGCGTACAGCAGGTTTCTGAGCAGGCTGACCTCAGGTCAGATTTATTAACGTGAAAGCAACACAAAAAACAAAACATAAAAATAAACCCTAGCCTGTCCGGCACTAACTAAACAAATACGTTGCTATCTCAACAACTGGGGGGGCTTCTCCCACCCAGCTAACATCATACAGATCTTGAGCAGAGCTCTTCACTCACGTTTGTCTCACACAGGCAGGCAATCTGTGTGCCCCAGGCAGACACTGGAAACACCCAGCTGGTCATCTTTTATTCCTGCAATCATTAACCCATTAGCACCCTGAAGATACTGAGTGGCCTAATTCACATAGGACAAACACCTGGGCGAGATATACCTGCCTCCATCTACCACACCAGCATGAGTCTTACATATCCCCCCCCCTTGCTCAGACCACTCCAGTCGAGCAAGAACACTTTTGAAACAGTGCACTCGGGATAGGGCATCGGCGTTCCCCATCTGCACCCCAGGTCGGTGCTCCACCGTAAAAGAGTAAGCCTGCAGGGCAAGGAACCACCGGGTTACCCGACTATTACGGTCCTTGTGGAGGTGCATCCACTTGAGAGGGGCATGGTCTGTGACCAGCCTAAACTTCCTACCAGCCAGGTAATACTTGAGGGAGTCGAGAGCCCATTTAATGGCTAGGCACTCTTTTTCAACCACGGCATACCTCTGCTCATGTACATTCAGTTTCCGACTGAGATAGAGGACCGGGTGTTCGACTCCGTCCCTCACCTGGGAAAGTACAGCTCCGACACCAGTATCAGAGGCATCAGTTTGTACCACAAACTCGCTGCTGAAATCAGGAGTCACTAGTACGGGCTGAGAGCACAAAGCCCGTTTCAGGCTGTGGAAGGCCTCTTCAGCAGCTGAGGTCCATTTTACCATGACGGAACCCTTCCCCTTGGTAAGATCCGTCAAGGGAGTAGCCATGGCTGCAAAATTGGGTATGAACCGGCGATAATAGCCGGCAATCCCCAGGAAAGCCTGCACTTGTTTCTTGTTCACTGGTTGTGGCCAGCCCTGAATTGCCTGTATTTTGTCGATCTGGGGTTTAACCACTCCTCGGCCAATCACGTAGCCCAAGTATCGGGCTTCTTCAAGCCCGATGTGGCATTTCTTGGGGTTTGCTGTTAAACCTGCATCTCGCAGGTCATCAATCACGGCTTGTACCTTCTGGAGATGAGTTTCCCAGTCCATGCTGTAAATTACGATGTCATCCAGGTAGGCAGAAGCGTACTGTCTGTGAGGCCTCAAGACTCGATCCATCAATCTCTGGAACGTTGCGGGAGCTCCGTGAAGTCCAAACGGCATATAGACATACTGGAACAGACCTTCCGGTGTAGCAAATGCCGTCTTCTCTCTGGCCGCCTCGGCCAGAGGAATCTGCCAGTACCCCTTTGTTAAATCCAGGGTCGTAATGTATCGGGCTTTACCAAGCCGGTCGATCAACTCATCGACCCGGGGCATAGGGTACGCATCAAATTTAGAAACTGCATTCAGTTTCCTAAAGTCATTACAAAACCGGATGGAGCTTTAGGTATCAACACAATTGGACTGGACCAGGCGCTGTGTGACTCCTCAATGACTCCTAAGTCCAACATTGCCATCACTTCCCGGGAGACGGCTTCACGGCGGGCTTCCGGAATCCGGTAGGGCTTCACATGAACAGTGACGCCAGGCTCTGTGACAATCTCATGTTTCACCAACTTCGTCCGGCCAGGTTTTTCGGAGAAAAACTGTCGGTTCTGTAACAAAAATTGCTTAACCTCAGATTTTTGTCGTTCTGAGAGAGTCTCAGCAACCTGCACCTCTGGTACAGTAGGTGAACAAACCGGACGGGGCAGATCCGCCGTTAGGGCAGAGCGGTCTTTCCAGGATTTTATCAGATTCACATGATAAATCTGTTCCGGTTTTCTCTTACCCGGCTGGTACACTTTATAGTTCACTTCACCAACTCTTTCTCGGACCTCAAATGGGCCCTGCCATTTCGCCAGGAATTTACTATCCACCGTAGGGATTAGGACCAACACCCTATCACCGGGTGCAAATGTACGGATCTTAGCGCCTCTATCATAACTTTGCCTCTGGGCTCCCTGGGCCTGTAACATATGGTCCCTAACAATGGGCATGACAGCAGCAATACGATCCTGCATTTGTGTTACATGGTCGATCACCGTTTTAAAGGGAGTGACTTGACCTTCCCAGGTTTCTTTTGCGACGTCCAGCAGTCCCCGGGGACGACGGGCGTACAACAGTTCGAAAGGCGAAAATCCTGTGGAAGACTGGGGAACTTCCCTAATGGCAAACAGCAAATAGGGTAACAAGTAATCCCAGTTCTTCCCATCTTTGTCTATCGCCTTCCGGAGCATCTGTTTTAAGGTTTTGTTGAAGCGCTCAACCAGGCCATCGGTTTGAGGGTGATAGACAGACGTACGCAACGGGTCTATTTGTAAGAGCCTGCAGAGCTCCTTCATTACCCTCGACATAAAGGGAGTCCCCTGGTCGGTGAGTATCTGTTTTGGAATTCCCACCCGACTAAACACTTGTACCAATTCCTTGGCGATCGTCTTGGTAGCTGTGTTACGCAAAGGGACGGCTTCCGGGTAACGAGTGGCATAGTCCACGATGACGAGGATATGTTGGTGCCCACGTGCGGATCGGGGAAGGGGCCCAACCAAATCCATCCCAATTCTCTCAAAAGGGACCCCGATGATAGGAAGGGGTACCAAAGGGCTACGGAACTGAGATTTAGGGGCCGCGATTTGGCACTCTGGACAGGACTCACAATAGTTACGCACATCACAATGTATTCCAGGCCACACAAAACAATGCAATATCCTTTCTGTGGTTTTCTGTACCCCCAGATGTCCCCCCATTATATGTCCGTGGGCCAAATCCAGTACCTTCTGCCGATAAGGTTTGGGTACCACTAACCGTTGCACTGTGTCTTCCCGTTTTTTTCTACCTGGTAGAGCAAATAATTTTCAAGAACCATATACGGGTACGCTAGCCTAGTGTCAGGTTCTACGGGTACCCCATCTATCATTTTTACATTTTTCCTAGCCGGAGTCAGGGTAGGATCTTTCATTTGCTCGCTGTGGAAGTCATCCACCTGGACTCCCAAATCTGGCAGGCAGGGTGCCGGATGGCTGTCTGCCTCCGCCTCTCGCTGAGGTTCCTCAGTTTCCTCTGTTTCCCCCGCCATGACGGAGAAGGGGTACTGAAGGTTAGATTCACTAACCTCCCCAGCAACATCTTCCTGTGGGGTCTCCTCTAGGGACTCAGGACCTCTAGATGGCATGGGAGAAGATTCACGGGTACAGCTACCGTGAAGGAGTAACTGATTCTCCCACAACTGCCAGAAATAGGGAAAATCCCTGCCCAGGATTACATCATGTAACAATGCGGGAACGAGTCCCACTTTGTGCTGCACTGACCCATAGGGAGTAGAAATCCATATGACCGCTGTTAAGTACGAGCGGGTGTCACCATGCACACACGTCACAGAAAACTTGTCAGACGGACCAGACGGAAGTGCCACCAGACTAGCTTTCACCAGAGTCACCACACTTCCAGAGTCTAGTAATGCCACAACATTTTTCCCATCAACAGATAATTCACACAGGTGTTTCACTGTATCATTTTGACCCGCATTCACACTCACTAGCTGTGTAACCAAAGACATGCGTTTTCTAGAGTCTATAACGTCGCACTGCATGGGTTCAGCGGTAACAGGACAGTTCGCAGAAACATGACCCTTCTCATGGCAGCGGAAACACCTAACAGGTCCCCTACTGAGACCACCGTCCAATACTCTTGGTCTCGGAGTGCGAGCAGTCCCGGACTCCTCCCCCACAGTTTTAAGCGATTTTCCTTCACTCGAGGTCCCTGGAACAGTCTTACCGGTTCCACGAGGAGGAGGCACAGTCCGGGGTTTGGCGGTGTCGTCGGGAAGTCCTTCTGCCACGGAATAACGCTCGACCAACTCCACAAGTTGATCCGCTGTCGTGGGATTTCCTTGGCTTACCCACCTTTTCAGCGCTGGGGGTAGTACTCTCAGGTACTTGTCCAGGACAACCCGCTGGATTATTTCGGGTATTGTCAGTACCTCGGGTTGCAGCCATTTCTTTGTCAAGTAGATCAGGTCGAACATCTGAGACCGCGCTGGTTTATCTTGCTGGTATGTCCACTGATGTACCCTCTGTGCACGGACAGCCGTCGTCACACCCAGCCGGGCCAGGATCTCAGCTTTCAGCTTCTCAAAGTCCTGAGCGACCTCCGGGTCCAAATCATGGTAAGCTTTTTGGGCCTCGCCGGAGAGAAACGGGGCAATCAAATCGGCCCATCGTGCCTTCGGCCACTTCTCTCTCAATGCCGTCCGCTCAAAAGTTGTCAGATATGCCTCGACGTCATCTTCTGCAGTCAGCTTTTGCCAGTATCGACTCACATGGATCCTTCTGGACTCTGCTTCCGGGTCAGCGTCAGGCATGCTCACCAGGCGCTGCGCCACCTGTTGGAGAAGTTGGCGGTCTGCAACCGTCATGTCCAGTAACTCCTTCAGCTGTGCGGCCATCAAGCGATTAGCTTCGTGCTGTGCGGCAGTGGCCTGCTGCTGTACGGCAGTGGACTGTACTAAGGCTTTCACCACGTCTTCCATGCTGTCGCCTGTGCCACGGTATGCCCGCATTCTCCACCACAATGTGACAAAACACTCTGGGATCGCCTTTGCTGGGGTCAAAGGACACGTGGTTTGTGCATTGAATCTGAGGCGTACAGCAGGTTTCTGAGCAGGCTGACCTCAGGTCAGATTTATTAACGTGAAAGCAACACAAAAAACAAAACATAAAAATAAACCCTAGCCTGTCCGGCACTAACTAAACAAATACGTTGCTATCTCAACAACTGGGGGGGGCTTCTCCCACCCAGCTAACATCATACAGATCTTGAGCAGAGCTCTTCACTCACGTTTGTCTCACACAGGCAGGCAATCTGTGTGCCCCAGGCAGACACTGGAAACACCCAGCTGGTCATCTTTTATTCCTGCAATCATTAACCCATTAGCACCCTGAAGATACTGAGTGGCCTAATTCACATAGGACAAACACCTGGGCGAGATATACCTGCCTCCATCTACCACACCAGCATGAGTCTTACAGTTGCCATTTATATTTAGAATTGAGAGTCGTCAGTGGTTGATACCTTTTAATGGCCAACTGAAAAGATGGTAACAAATTGCAAGCTTTCGAGACTACGCAGGTCTCTTCATCAGGTATAGAAATTCTGAAGAATCACATATTTATGCACAACACAGCACAGAAAAATGCCATAGATAAGACAGGTGACTTGAAGCTGAATTACCATTATAAATGTGTCGCATGGATTTATGTATTTTTACATCAACTAAGGAATTTGCTCTTCAGACCATGTGGGATCATCATAACAGAACCAGACCCCAATCAGAGGACAATAAAACATTCATTCCTTATCTATGAACTGTCCCAATATTTATGGACATAACGGTTTATCACTCTCCCATAATGGTAATTCTGCTTCACGTCATCTGTCTTATCTATGGCATTTTTCTGTGCTGTGTTGTGCATAAATATGTGATTCTTCAGAATTTCTTTTAGTCTATGCCTGATGAAGAGACCTGAGTAGTCTCGAAAGCTTGCGATTTGTTACGTTACCATCTTTTCAGTTAGCCATTAAAAGGCATCAACCACTGAGGACTCAATTCTAAATATTTTTCTATCCACTGGCTAACATGGTATATCTTTCCTGTTGCCATTTATGTAATTGCTGCATTTGACAAATCACAATTGTGATGCAAATAAGTGGTGACATCAGAGCTATAGCTAGGGTTTTGGTTCAGGGGGGGGCAAAACTTCTGAGTTGTCCCCCTAAGGCCTCTTTCACACATACGTCTTCTGCTATGCGTTGTTGTGCAGTAAAATGACGTATCGACGGACGTCACAAAAATAGTGAAAAATGTGTGTGACGCATCCAGTGTAATGACGGATGCATCGTTTGTGTTGTTGCCAGAATTTGAATGGAGAAATTCCGGGACTCTAATGTCCGGGGACGAGAGAGAGAGAGAGAGACACTTTTTCCCGACTGGAAAATCCTTCCGGGCATGCTCAGAGGGAAAATCGTGATACGTCGCTGGATTCCTATGTGTGACGGGCAGCGACGGATCCTTCGCCCATAGGCTTCCATTATAGCTGACGACGGACAGCGCAGGACCCGTCACTGACCGATTTTCCGACGTGCAGAAAAAAGTTCCTTGGAACGTTTTCTCTCCACAACGGACCGCTATTTTCCGACGGACCCAGTTCACGATGGATGAAACGGATGGCCATCCGTCACAATCCGTCGCTAATACAAGTCTATGGGAAAATGCAAATTTTCTTGCAGGATCCTGCATTTTCAAAAATCGGCGGATTGCGACGTGACCCAAAAGACGGAAGTGTGAAAGTAGCCTAACCAGGTAACCTTAATAACAACTGGGTGACGCACCCTAACAGTGGATGTAGGAGAACGTCAGCAGATGACCGCACTGTTGCTGAAAATAATCTCTATACAAAAACCAACATTGATCTTACTGCCATATGGTCAGTGGTAAATACTAGTACTACAGAATATATAAGTGATTATAGCACATGGTGACTTACAGCTGACGTTCTTTCTGATGGAATCGTTCACTTTTCCCGTCTTTTCCATTTGGCCTAGACCGACATGACTTCTCCAGCCAGGACTCTGCTGTAGAGATTACAATAAAGACACATTTCACTTATCATATTCCAGCCATTACCATCTATTCCCAAACTGAACAAACTGCTTATCCTGCTGATATCCCAATACTGAGCCGCAGCTGCCGTATGTGTCCCTATTACTGCACCTACTGAGTGGTCCTCTGTGCCCTCTAAATTCTAAAGCAACCCTCTATATATAGCATATGCCAGGTGCAAGTGCCCTAGAAAACAGTGCCTACATTTTGCCCACTAGAAACCTAGAGAGTGATAATTCCCTGTGTGCCTCTTTGACAGTCACAGTAACCCGAGTTCCCCTATAACAATAAGTGCCCACTTTACATTTAATATTATAATGCACTCCCCATAGGCAGACTCTATAGGGTATACTGCACCCTCCATAGACAGACTCTATAGTATTCTGCACTCCCCAGAGGCATATTCTATATAATGTATACTCTAGATAATTTAGACTCTATATAGTATAATGCAATCCCCATAAGCAGACTCTATATTGTATAACACACCTCCTATAGGCAGACTTTATATTGTATAATGCAACTCCCATAGGCAGACGCTATAGTATTCTGCATTCCCCATAGGCAGACTCTATATAATGTATAGTCTAGATAATCAATAAATATAACCCCAGGCTCATAATGCAAAGTGTCCAAGTACCATGTCCTGGGCACTATAAATCACTACTCCAAAAAGTACTGATATAATTAAAGGAGAACAAAAGGAGCATAGAACATACCGACGTAAAAAAGTACAAAATTTATTGAAACATAAACAAAAGACATATACAAACACATACATGAAGATAAGGACACTAAAAAGCACCCCTAACACCCACACTGGTCCTCAAAGGTGTAGAACGTGTATAAGGCACCAGAAAAACGTGTCACGCAAGAGGCACAAAATGGGCAACCGTGTCCATATAGAGCACCCTGGGTCCTAGACTCAGCCCCTATGGTCTTAAGGTATAGACCTAAATGGGGCTGACAGACAATGCTGCAATATAAACAGTCTATGATCCCAGAAACACTCTAGGAAACCGATGGCACTGCCGGTATAAGGAGAGCATATAGCATAATAGACGCAGTGAATTCAGTAACAAAAACGTACCTCTTACCCAGGTGAAGGGATCAAAAGAGTTGGGCGACACCCCTGACGCGCGTTTCGCACTAACGTTCTCTTTGCTTTCTCAAGGGGAAGTGTCTAAAACTCCACCGAAGAAGCCCTATATCCCATACTTCCGGTCACATGAAAAATCATGTGACCCGGAAGTCATTACGGCTGCAAATGAACGGCGCATGCGTCCATGGCCCCCGACGCCGCAACCACCCCGCCCAGCCAGGCTACTGAGCCAAGCGAGTGGGAGCATGGAATAACCATGACACCCAGTCACAAGACCCAGAACGCCGAGCGGCCGGACCGAGGGGGGCGGAGCCAAGGGCAAACGGGCGCATGCGCACTGCAGGCACAGGACCATGTCAGGGCATGGAAACACTGGAAACATGTATATGTAGTGGACACACTATCATGACAATTGAAGTATCCAGCATACCAGAAAAGGTAACAAGATAGAAATAAATGGTCATAATCAAAATATAACCGAATATAATAACAATAATTATACCAGACAGATACAATGGCATACAATTATAGCAGCAAATGTAAAAGCAGTAATTGCAGCGAACATGTATTGAGTCCATCCGGTGCTTCAACATGCCAGTCACAGATCCAGATATGTAAAGGGATATCAGGAACATAATGGAAAATATTCAAAGCATATCAGGAACATAATGAACAACTATAAAAAACACAAAAACAAATAATTAAAAACATGTATTAAAAAGGTGAAGCAGACACCTAAAGAAACAGAGGGAAGATCAAAGATCTTAAAAAGAGGGGCTACAGGAACGGGGTTCTGGGTCTTGTGACTGGGTGTCATGGTTATTCCATGCTCCCACTCGCTTGGCTCAGTAGCCTGGCTGGGCGGGGTGGTTGCGGCGTCGGGGGCCATGGACGCATGCGCCGTTCATTTGCAGCCGTAATGACTTCCGGGTCACATGATTTTTCATGTGACCGGAAGTATGGGATATAGGGCTTCTTCGGTGGAGTTTTAGACACTTCCCCTTGAGAAAGCAAAGAGAACGCTAGTGCGAAACGCGCGTCGGGGGTGTCGCCCAACTCTTTTGATCCCTTCACCCGGGTAAGAGGTACGATTTTGTTACTGAATTCACTGCGTCTATTATGCTATATGCTCTCCTTATACCGGCAGTGCCATCGGTTTCCTAGAGTGTTTCTGGGATCATAGACTGTTTATATTGCAGCATTGTCTGTCAGCCCCATTTAGGTCTATACCTTAAGACCATAGGGGCTGAGTCTAGGACCCAGGGTGCTCTATATGGACACGGTTGCCCATTTTGTGCCTCTTGCGTGACACGTTTTTCTGGTGCCTTATACACGTTCTACACCTTTGAGGACCAGTGTGGGTGTTAGGGGTGCTTTTTAGTGTCCTTATCTTCATGTATGTGTTTGTATATGTCTTTTGTTTATGTTTCAATAAATTTTGTACTTTTTTACGTCGGTATGTTCTATGCTCCTTTTGTTCTCCTTTAATTATAATAGTCTAGATAATGTAGACTCTATATTGTATAATATACTTCCCATAGGCAGACTCTATATTGTATAATGCACCCCACATAGGCAGAATCTATATAGTATAAATTACTCTCCATATTGCACCCCCCAATAGGCAGACTCATAATGCATCCCCATAGGCAGCCTCTATAGTGTAATGCAGCCCCATAGGCAGACTCTATAGTGTAATGCAGCCTCATAAAAACAATAAATACTCACCTCTTCCTCCTGGTTCCTACGAGCGCCCGCACATCTCCGGACAGCGGGCGGCGAGTAGTAACGTCATCACGACCCCTGTCAGTGTCGGCGACATCAGATGCTGAGAGGTGGATGATGAGAGAGGGAGCGCAACACTCCATCTCTCATCAATGCGATCAGCTGTGTATCAGCATCCGGCCGATACAGTTGAACCTGCTATGACGGGCGAGGGCGCCACTGCTGGCACCACCCCGCCTGCTCAGGGGCCCCATAGTGGCCGGGTGACAGTTACATAGCATAGCTCTGGCTGGGCCCCCTCAGAGCGCAGGGCCCGGGGCGACCACCCTCTCTGCAGCTAAGCTACTGGAGCCAGTGTAAGTATGAGAGATATGACCCAAGGCCCAAAAGGCTAAGAACAGGGTGTCACTAGGTAGCAGTGAAAGTCTAAAATGCAGCTTATTAATGTGGCACCCCTAGGGGTATTTGCCACAAAAATAGTTACTGACAGTAAATACAAATACTAAAATAGCAAGACTGCACTACCACTTCAGGCCAGAAGGGGGAGCTCCAGAGACTCCCCTTGATCCATTCTGGTCTGAGAGAGGAAATGGCAGTTGGGCTAAGGAACTGAAAGTGAGAGGTCATACAGCTGAATTTCTAACAGCCCTATGACGGTTTCCAGGCCCAAATCACCGGCCTGAGGAGAAAAGGGACAGAGAAAAAGGACATTGTGAGAACCGGGTAGCATTAATCACTACCCAGAACAGGCGCAAAGACGGATACCGGATCCGTGGCTGTATTCATTATATATAATACAGCAACCGGAAAAACGTGAGGTGATATCAGCTTCACTAGGGCCGGATGCAGCAACAGACACAGAGTTCAGCGGTACTCCTGGAGGGGGTAAGCCGATAAAAGGACTCGGGTTGCCCGTCGAACCAGGACCCGGAGGGGACAGATTGGGCCGGCAGCCAGTTCACATACAGCAGCAGGGCCACACAGAAACTGCGTACAATAAGAGGCGAAGACCCCGGCAGGGTCAAAGTAACTCAGAGTTCCCATACAGACTCCGGTGACAGGACTGGTTGTAAATCCCTTTATGTTGAAGTAAACTGGTTAAACGTTTCAGTGCCTCAGACTTTCATTTGGACAATAGCTATCTATCCAGGATCAGGATCATCACCGCTGGGAGAACCTGCTGCTGATCAAGTAAGTGCCTGTCCCCTCACGATACCCCTTACACTGTGCATTGCCTGAGGCCACAGCACTGGGTCAAGCCACCCGTGACATCTCCCTCAAGAGACAGACCCCATTGGTCCGGTGCTGGGTACCCCGGTCTCCTGGGCGTCACAATTGGCGTCACGAACAGCATACAGCCAGCCCGTATACCGGGTATTGTGTGCCGTGATTGGAGCCCAAAACTGTGAAAACTTGGATGAAAAATCTTGAAAATTGACTTTATTAAAGAAAATTCCATTTCCCATTAAAAACTATTGAAAGTGACTTTTCCCCATTGGTTATAATGGAGTAAAGATGGCCGCCATCACCTCATAACCGTTAGGCACGAGACTGTTAATTGAGCTACGCCATTACCTGAGCCCCAGTCTGACTGAAAAACTTCAGAATCCGCCATTACAGAGCGCGCGGCGGGCGGGAGCAGCAGGGGGCGTGTCATTGTGGGCGGCACCAAGCTGAGCACTCTGACGTCAGAGCAAGGGGAAAACCAATCCTGCTGCACAGCGGAACGAATCTACACTATCCCGACGGAAGCGGAGGACCGGAAGGGTCCGGATTAACTAAGGGGGCACAGTATGTCGCAGCACGGAGACGCCGCAGCACCCGGCGACGCTAATGCAGCTGAAAGACAGAGTGTCAATAGAGAGCCTGGTAGCGCAGCGGTGCAAGGAGTGGCGCCCATCATGCCGGTGCTGATGCCATATACCCCGGGTGGCCCGTGGCTTCCAATGTATGAAGGTGAGCCTAATACCCTTGACGATTTCAGAGAAAAGATGCTGGCCCATTTTGACATGTTCCCCGTGGGTGAAGTTCAGCGTGTTAGTCTCCTGATGATGCAGTTAAGTGGCCATGCTAAGCGAGAAGTCACAGCATGGGCAACTGATCTAAAAGGCACTGTTGAACGCATATTTGCTGGATTAAAAGCTACATTTGAAACCACTGCCGGCAGCAAAGCTAAAGTACGATTCTTTAATTGCAAAAAAAAAGCTAATGAGGGCGTGAGAGACTTTGCCTTAAACCTGCAGGAAGCCCTTAAATCACTTACACTGGCTGAACCCATTTTTAACACCGGAGCGGATAAACTGCTAAGAGATCAATTTATTGAGGGACTCTACACCCCTTCTCACCGGGGGCATGTGAGTATGCTTGTTTTTAAGAACCCTGAATTGACATTTGCCCAATTAAAGGAGAGCGCTATACGTCTCCAGCTGGCAGAGGCACCTCGGGATCAGGATCCTGCGCAACCCATGGCAGAGGCACCTCAACAACAGGGAGTGCAAGTGACATCAGCTATGTCCGGGGCCATTGCTAAGCCCCTGGGGCCCAGTACTAATGAGGCTCTTCAACAAAAGCTTGACTCTTTAACTGATGTTGTTGCTTCAATGGCTAAAACCATGCAGGAGATGAGAGGACCCAAGATGGAGTTGGCAAACTGTAGAGAGGATGTTCCATGGATGAGACCCCGGAAATACCCGACATGGAGAGGACGACCCCGCGACCGCTACCAACCGGATGGACAGCCCATTTGCCGCCGTTGCCAGCAGCCAGGCCACTTTGCACGAGATTGTGATTTAAGCGGGAATCCCCTGGGAATGCGGGCCGCTTCACAGGAATGAACTTTCAAGGCCCAACACCCTGGCATGACAGGTACATCGGAGGACGACCCATTATCCCTATCGTGCTGGATGGAATTCCCCTCAACGCTTTGCTGGACACAGGTTCCCAGATTTCATCTATACCGTATATCCTTTATAAGATGTACTGGGCTGATGCAGATATTGATAAAGGGCCCTCTGATGTTGAACTAGATATATGGGCCAGTAATGGTAAGTTGGTACCGAAACTAGGATTCAGGGAGATGACCATAAAGATTGGTAAAGTAGAATTGAAGAAACAGGGTATAATTGTTGTTGATGTTGACCGGCTGAACTGTGAACCAACTGTATTGATAGGAATGAATGTGTTAGAGAACTGCTTTGCCGAAGTTATTTCTGTCTTACAGCAAATTGCTGAAACTGCCCAATCCTACCAGCAGAGAGTTCTCCGGAGGGAAATAAAAGTATTGATGTTAAGGCAACAGGTAGAAGTTGCAGGTGGAGAAATCGGCAGTGTGAGGGTAAGTGATCCAACGTCTATTGTAATCCCACCAAAAACAGAAATGCTGGTATGGTGTAGAGCAGCCATTGGTACTACGGGACGAGATTATCAAGCCTTAATAGAACCAGTGTACACCGACAGCAGGCCCACTATACTCACAGCACGAGGGGTAGTCGAGGTACACCGGGGACGAGTGCCGGTACGACTTTTGAACTGTGGAGAGGAAGAGGTCACTTTGCCAAGGTATGCTACAGTGGCAAAGCTATATACTGTTGACAACAATGCCATCACAACCATTGAGCCCTTAGAACCAACCTGTCAGGTGGAAGTCAATGGCTCAGATGGAGAATTGGAGGATTGGTGCCAACAGCTACACGTGGGCATAAATTCAACACCTACCCATCAAAAACAAGGGGTGTATAGGCTAGTGACGGAATATGAACAAGTCTTCAGTAAACACCCATTGGACTTCGGACGGATAGAAGGGGTAGAACACACAATCCCCACCGGTGACCATCCCCCAATAAAAGATAGATATAGACCCATACCTCCCGCTCACTATCAATGTGCAAAAGATATGCTGAGGGAGATGAAACAGGCCGGGGTAATAAGAGACAGCTGTAGCCCCTGGGCGGCCCCTCTAGTGATTGTCAAAAAAAAGGACGGAACCATGAGAATGTGCGTAGACTACCGGCGGATTAATAACATCACCCATAAAGACGCCTACCCCTTGCCTAGGATAGAAGAGTCCTTGACTGCTTTGAAATCTGCTAATTATTTTTCCACCTTAGACTTAACAAGCGGGTATTGGCAAGTCCCTGTGGCTGAGAGAGACAAGGAAAAGACGGCATTCACCACACCAATGGGTCTATGTGAATTTAATCGCATGCCATTCGGACTCTGCAACGCATCCGGTACCTTCCAGCGGCTGATGGAATGCTGCCTCGGACACAAGAACTTCGAGACCGTCCTCCTGTACCTAGATGATGTGATTGTCTACTCAAAGACTTACGAACAACACTTAAAAGACCTGGCAGAAGTGTTCGAAGCCTTATCCAGGTATGGCATGAAAATCAAGCCATCCAAATGTCACCTTCTCAAGCCAAAGGTACAGTACCTGGGACACATCGTGAGTTCGGAGGGAGTAGCACCGGATCCCGAGAAAATAAGCGCCATAAGGGATTGGCCAAGACCTACCAACGCAAAAGAAGTGAGGCAATTCCTGGGATTGGTGGGTTACTATCGCAGATTTATAAAAGGATTTACCAAGTTGGCAGCACCCTTGCAAGACGCCTTGGTAGGGCAGACGAAGAAACCTTCAAACCGAAACCCTCCTTTTCAGTGGAACGACGAAAGGGAAGACTCCTTTGAACAACTAAAGAAGGCACTAACCGGAGAAGAGGTTCTGGCATACCCAGATTACCATCAACCTTTCATCCTGTACACCGATGCCAGTAATGTGGGACTAGGAGCGGTGCTGTCACAAAAGCAAGAAGGTCGGGAGAAAGTCATCGCCTTTGCAAGTAGAAAGCTCCGGCCAACTGAAAGAAATTCAGAAAATTACAGCTCCTTCAAATTGGAACTACTGGCAGTAGTTTGGGCTGTGACTGAACGTTTCAAACACTATCTGGCCGCTGCAGAATTTATTGTCTATACTGACAACAATCCGTTGACCCACCTGGACACAGCCAAATTAGGTGCGTTAGAACAGCGATGGATAGCCCGGTTATCTAATTACAACTTCAAGATCAAGTATCGAGCAGGTCGCAAGAATGGAAATGCCGATGCCCTATCCCGGATGCCACACTTGAGAGATGTAGAAGAAGAAACGGGGGAGCTTGAAGAAATTGAACTACCAGCCTTCCATCATCCCAAGGCAAAACATCATCAGTCAAGTACCTATCAGAAACAACAAGAGGTGAATTTTAATCCGTTAGCACACCATAGATGGGCTGACACCCAAGACAGCAATCCGGCTGTGAAGTTGGTGAAGGAACTGTTAACTGAGCAAAGTGCATATCCCGATGAGGATGCCCCAGAAGAGACGCATCAACTCTGGAAAGAGAGAGGCAAAATGTTCCTGTATCAAGGGAAGCTCTGTAGAAGGTACACCAATCCGAAAACACATGAATTGGTTTGGCAGATTATCGTGCCTAAACAAGATGTCAAGATGGTCCTCGAAGCTTACCATAATGGTGCTGGTCACTTCGGTTGGAAAAAGTTAGAAGTACTTCTAAGAGAAAGATTTTATTGGGTTGGGATGAGAAAATCAATCGAACAGTGGTGCAGAAATTGTGGCCCGTGCAACCTCAGAAGAAACGATCAAAAGAACCAAAGAGCACCACTGCAGCCCATAATCACCAAACAACCACTTGAACTTGTAGCCATGGACCACGTGAAGTTGACACCAAGCCGGTCCGGCTATGTCTATGCCTTGACCATCGTGGACCATTATTCACGCTTCTTGGTAGTAGTACCCGTAAAAGATCAGACAGCAAAAACAGCAGCCAAAGCGTTCCAAACATACTTTTGTAGACCCCATGGATATCCGGAACAGGTTCTCACCGACCAAGGTACAGCCTTTGAATCAGAGATCTTCAGAGAATTCTGTAATATGTATGGTTGCAAAAAGATCCGGACGACGGCCTATCATCCACAAACAAACGGCTTATGCGAGAAGATGAACCATATTGTAATAGAACTACTAAAGACTTTACCTGAGACAGAAAGGAATCAATGGCCAGAGAAATTGCCTGACTTGGTGGATCTGTATAATCATGTCCCGGTGAGCTCCACCAATTGCACCCCAGCTTACCTTATGCGTGCAAGACCCGGCCAATTACCAATCGATCTAGAAATGGGAATTCTGAAACCAGACGCAGAAGTCCAAGACTCCAATTGGGATATCATACGGCAAAAGCAGTATCGCCAAGTGCAAGAGAGTGTGGAAAGAAGCCTTCAGCAAACTAGAGAAAGACAAGAGCGAACTTTCAACCAGAATGCTCTAGCGACCCCATTAAGACCGGGTGACCAAGTGCTCAAGAGAAATCGTCGAACCAATAAACTAGACAATCAGTGGGAAGCCGTACCCTACACAGTTTTACCAACAAGAATGGATAATCCTAAAATGTGTCTCATTAGCAAAAACGGAGGCTTAACATCTGTACTAGTGTCAAGAGACAATCTTAAATTATGTCCGGAAGCATTGAAAGAGACAGAAGTTGTCCAGCCAGAACCAGAAGTTATTCAACCCATGCAGGTCCAACCAGTAAAGGAAAAAGAAGAAGAAATGTATCACACCTGTATAGGAGACTTTCCCAAAACTCTACTAACATACCATGGTGCAGAAGTGGTTCCCATGGTGGCCTTTTACCCAACACCGAACCCAATACCAGAAGTCCCAAGACAGGAAGAGGCTGACCCCGTACTACGGGAGGTTCCAGGTCAGGAAGAACAGATTCCTGATCAGAGTAATCCCATTCTCGGTGGACTTGCCAATTCCATAGTCGTGGAATTATCTTTAGCAGAGCGGGCAGATACTACATCCGCAGTAGACAGTAGTACACCACATGAAGAGACACCGCTATTACGTAGATCACAGCGTAGTACCCAGGGTCAATTACCGGCCAGGTATGCAGATTGCCAATTATAAAACTATAGTCATTGTTATCATTCTGCAACGTTTAAGCCCAGTACCTACAGAGACTTGTCTGTATGAACTTCTTGCATATTCTTGAACTTGTTATCAGCCCGGAGGCACTAAATCAAAGCTCCGGAAAGACTTCTTTTTGAACTTTGCTTTTTGCAATTCCTGGACACAAAGTACAGTGCCTTTCCTAGTACCTTCAAGGATAGGACTGTATTAATGGACACTATTTGAAGTGACTTTTTACAGAACTCTATTTTTGTTTCCTTGAGTGGTTTTTGTAACTTTTCATTTTTAAGACTCTGTACATATTAATTGTTATTTCAAAATGTTATCGTCCCACAGTCCCGGAGTACTGTTCTTAACTAAGGGGGAATGTGGCACCCCTAGGGGTATTTGCCACAAAAATAGTTACTGACAGTAAATACAAATACTAAAATAGCAAGACTGCACTACCACTTCAGGCCAGAAGGCACTACCACTTCAGGCCAGAGACTCCCCTTGATCCATTCTGGTCTGAGAGAGGAAATGGCAGTTGGGCTAAGGAACTGAAAGTGAGAGGTCATACAGCTGAATTTCTAACAGCCCTATGACGGTTTCCAGGCCCAAATCACCGGCTTGAGGAGAAAAGGGACAGAGAAAAAGGACATTGTGAGAACCTGGTAGCATTAATCACTACCCAGAACAGGCGCAAAGACGGATACCGGATCCGTGGCTGTATTCATTATATATAATACAGCAACCGGAAAAACGTGAGGTGATATCAGCTTCACTAGGGCCGGATGCAGCAACAGACACAGAGTTCAGCGGTACTCCTGGAGGGGGTAAGCCGATAAAAGGACTCGGGTTGCCCGTCGAACCAGGACCCGGAGGGGACAGATTGGGCCGGCAGCCAGTTCACATACAGCAGCAGGGCCACACAGAAACTGCGTACAATAAGAGGCGAAGACCCCGGCAGGGTCAAAGTAACTCAGAGTTCCCATACAGACTCCGGTGACAGGACTGGTTGTAAATCCCTTTATGTTGAAGTAAACTGGTTAAACGTTTCAGTGCCTCAGACTTTCATTTGGACAATAGCTATCTATCCAGGATCAGGATCATCACTGCTGGGAGAACCTGCTGCTGATCAAGTAAGTGCCTGTCCCCTCACGATACCCCTTACACTGTGCATTGCCTGAGGCCACAGCACTGGGTCAAGCCACCCGTGACATCTCCCTCAAGAGACAGACCCCATTGGTCCGGTACTGGGTACCCCGGTCTCCTGGGCGTCACATTAAGAATGAGGATTTTGCATTCTACTTTAAATATATAAACTGAATTACGGATGACATAGTTGGGTAAAAAGACAAGCTTGGAGTCAGCACCATAAGTACTTTCACGCCCACCGGCAAGGTCCCAGAAAGCATAAGAGTCTTGTTACCTGCCGTTAGAGCTCAGATACAGACAGGAGACTATAGATCTGTGCAGCAGCGAGACACCTGCTCTATAACTAGCTAGCAAGTCAGGGTGACTAGTACTCAAAATGAAAGTGAATCTATATCATCAGTTTTATAAAAATTGCATACATTTCTAAATCAATATATTGCACCTGTTGAGCTAGTGTACTTGTTTTGAAAATATTTCTTAGAATGGGTGTCCAGCTAAAGAGCGAGAAAACTCATAAATCCAGGTGTATTCAGTCTCTGCCTACAGCTGCAGCTTGTGCTGAGCAGTATGAGATTTTAGCAGCAGTAAAGTGGGACACTGCAGAGCTGTCAGCCAGACTAGGTGGACAACAATTGAGTTTAAACTTCAAAATGGAATTACGGCATACACCCAATTTTTTTCAAAGCCAACCTCATCATGTCAAAAAAATATAATTATTTATGTATGTAGTTTGTAGTGTGCAATCTGATAACCGATCCACTTTACAGTTCATTACCCAAAGGCTTAGTTAGGACCAAAGATTTGCATCTATAAACCTATAGTCTGAGATGCAGGCTGTACAGTTTGCCCCATGTGAAAGAGATCAGCTCACCTGCATGAGACAAAAAAACTAAAGAGATGAGCTGTTATATACAGTAAGTTGGTATGCATGCAGAGTTTAGGCAGATATTAACACTCGCCATTAAACAAAGAAAACCCAAGGTAAAAACATAATAAGCAAATACCCTACAGTAAATAAATAAATAAATAGCAATAGTGCATGAAAATAATGTAGGGTGATTAGTTAACATACAGTTAAGTCCATATATATTTGGACAGAGACAACATTTTGATAATTTTGGTTATAGACATTACTACAATGAATTTTAAACAAAACAATTCAGATGCAGTTGAAGTTCAGACTTTCAGCTTTCCTTTGATGGCATCCATATTAAAATTGGATGAAGGGCTTAGGAGTTTCAGCTCCTTAACATGTGCCACCAGGTTTTTAAAGGGACCAAAAGTAATTGGACAATTGGCTCCAAGGCTATTTCATGGACAGGTGTGGGCAATCCCTTCGTTATGTCATTCTCAATGGCTGAAAGTCTGAACTTCAACTGCATCTGAATTGTTTTGTTTTAAATTCATTGTGGTAATGTGTATAACCAAAATTAGAAAAATGTTGTTTCTGTCCAAATATATATGGACTTAACTGTAATTTTGATGAAAAAAAAGTACAGGCCATCTCACCACATCACAGTGGCCCTATTCGGGATGGTCCTAATCTCTAGTATTAAAGCCTTACCATTTGCCAAGTGACGTACACACATGGTCAAAATTGTTGGTACCTCTCGTTTAATGGCAGAAAAACCCACAATGGTCACAGAAATAAATTTAATCTGACAAAAGTAATAATAAATAAAAGATCTATAAAAATGAACAAATGAAACGCAGACAGTGCTTTTCAACCATGCTTCCACAGAATTTAAAAAAATAAAATAAAACTTATGAAATAGGCCTGGACAGAAATGATGGTACCTCTGAAAATAATGTGACAAAAAGGACATGTTAAATCAAGGTGTGTCCACTAACTAGCATCACAGTTGTCTAAAATCTTGGAATCAGTGAGTGGGCCTGTATATAGGGCTACAGATACTCACTGTGCTGTTTGGTGACATGGTGTGTATCACACTCAACATGGACCAGAGGAAATGAAATAAAGAGTTGTCTCAGGAGATTAGAAACAACATTATAGACAAACATGTTAAAGGTAAAAGTTATACTACCATCTCCAAGCAGCTTGATGTTCCTGTGACTACAGTTGCACATATTATTCAGAAATTTAAGATCCATGGGACTGTAGCCAACCTCCCTGGACATGGCCAAGGGAGAAAAATTGATGACAAATCAAAGAGATGGATAACCCAAATGGTAACAAAAGAAAAACTTCTAAACAGATTAAAGGTGAACTTCAAGCCCAAGGAACATTAGTGTTAGATCGCATCATCTGTCGTTGTCTGAGCCAAAGTAGACTTCATGGGAGGCGACCAAGGAGGACATTGTTGAAAAAAATCCTAAAAAAGCCAGACTGGAATTTGCCAAACCAGATGCTGACAAGCCACAAAGCTTCTGGGAGAATGTCCTATGGACAGATGAGACAAAATTGAAACTTATTGGCAAGGCACATCAGCTCTATGTTCACAGGCGGAAAAATGAACCATATCAAGAAAAGAACACTGTCCCTACTGTGAAACATGGAGGAGACTCTGTTATGTTCAAGGGCTGCTTTGCTGCATCTGGCACAGGGTGTCTAGAATCTGTGCAGGGTACAATGAAATCTCAAGACTATCAAGGTATTCTAGAGATAAATGTGCTGCCCAGTGTCAGAAAGCTTGGTCTCAGTCACAGGTCATGGGTCTTGCAACAGGA
This sequence comes from Ranitomeya imitator, assembly GCF_032444005.1. Taxonomy (NCBI): domain Eukaryota; kingdom Metazoa; phylum Chordata; class Amphibia; order Anura; family Dendrobatidae; genus Ranitomeya; species Ranitomeya imitator. The sequence continues at coordinate 421,672,892 of NC_091285.1, read as the reverse complement.
TAATGACCCAAAACACACAGCTAAAAACACCCCAAAATGGCTAAGAGGAAAACATTGGACTATTCTGAAGTGGCCTTCTATGAGCCCTGACCTAAATCCTATTGAGCATCTTTGGAAAGAGCTGAAACATGCCATCTGGAAAAGGCAACCTTCAAACACGAGACAACTGGATCAGTTTGCTCTTGAGTAGTTGGCCAAAATACCTGTCGAGAGGTGCAGTTACAGGAATCATTTGATTGCAGTGATTGCCTCAAGAGGTTGTGCAACAAATATTAAGTTATGGGTACCATCATTTCTGTCCAGGCCTCTTTCAAAAATTTTTATTTTTTTTTTATTCTGTGGAAGCATGGTTGAAAAGCAATGTTTGGCTTTCATTTGGTCATTTTCATAGATTTTTTATTTATTATTACTTTTGTCAGATTCAAGTTATTTCTGTGTCCATTGTGGCTTTTTCTGTCATTAAACGAGGGGTACCAACAATTTTGACCAGGGTCGCCATCAGGGCATTACAGCTGTGACTGGCGTATGGGGCCCGGTGAGCAGAGGGGGCCCGCATCGGGCCCCGTCTCATCTGCTCACCGGGCCCCCCCCTGCAGGCGCTGCGGCACACTATTGACGTGCGGGCCCGCGCCCGCACGTCAATAGTTAACAGCCGCCAGCCAGTCTGAGGCTGGCAGTTGAATAGGGCCGCAGTGCGCACTCGCCGGCGTCTGACGTCATTGTCAGCCGCCGGGCCCGGCGAGTGCGTCTGCGTGGAGCCTGGAGGGAGCTTCGCCCGGCGCAGGAGCATGGCCAGGTAAGAACTCTTGTTTTTTTTTCTTTGAGAGCAGCGATCCCGACACAGTGGGGCAGAATACTATAGACACTGGGGCAGAAAGCTATGGACACAGTGGGGCAGAAATGCTGGACACAGTGGGGCAGAATGCTATGGACACAGTGGGGCAGAATGCTATGGACACAGTGGGGCAGAATGCTATGGACACAGTGGGGCAGAATGCTATGGACACAGTGGGGCAGAATGCTATGGACACTGGGGCAGAATGCTATGGACACAGTGGGGCAGAATGCTATGGACACAGTGGGGCAGAATGCTATGGACACAGTGGGGCAGAATGCTATAGACACTGGGGCAGAATGCTATGGACACAGTGGGGCAGAATGCTATAGACACTGGGGCAGAATGCTATGGACACAGTGGGGCAGAATGCTATGGACACAGTGGGGCAGAATGCTATAGACACTGGGGCAGAATGCTATGGACACAGTGGGGCAGAAATGCTGGACACAGTGGGGCAGAATGCTATGGACACAGTGGGGCAGAATGCTATGGACACAGTGTGGCAGAATGCTATGGACACAGTGGGGCAGAATGCTATAGACACTGGGGCAGAATGCTATGGAAACAGTGGGGCAGAATGCTATAGACACTGTGGCAGAATGCTATGGACACAGTGGGGCAGAAATGCTGGACACAGTGGGGCAGAATGCTATGGACACAGTGGGGCAGAATGCTATGGACACACTGGGGCAGAATGCTATGGACACAGTGGGGCAGAATGCTATGGACACAGTGGGGCAGAATGCTATAGACACTGGGGCAGAATGCTATGGACACAGTGGGGCAGAAATGCTGGACACAGTGGGGCAGAATGCTATGGACACAGTGGGGCAGAATGCTATGGACACAGTGGGGCAGAATGCTATGGACACTGGGGCAGAATGCTATGGACACAGTGGGGCAGAATGCTATAGACACTGGGGCAGAATGCTATGGACACAGTGGGGCAGAAATGCTATGGACCCAGTGGGGCAGAATGCTATAGACACTGGGGCAGAATGCTATGGACACAGTGGGGCACAATGCTATAGACACTGGGGCAGAATGCTATGGACACAGTGGGGCAGAAATGCTGGACACAGTGGGGCAGAATGCTATGGACACTGGGGCAGAATGCTATGGACACAGTGGGGCAGAATGCTATGGACACAGTGGGGCAGAATGCTATAGACACTGGGGCAGAATGCTATGGACACAGTAGGGCAGAATGCTATGGACACTGGGGCAGAATGCTATGGACACAGTGGGGCAGAAATGCTGGACACAGTGGGGCAGAATGCTATGGACACAGTGGGGCAGAATGCTATGGACACAGTGGAGCAGAATGCTATAGACACTGGGGCAGAATGCTATGGAGACAGTGGGGCAGAATGCTATAGACACTGGGGCAGAATGCTATGGACACAGTGGGGCAGAATGCTATAGAGACTGGGGCAGAATGCTATGGACACAGTGGGGCAGAAATGCTGGACACAGTGGGGCAGAATGCTATGGACACAGTGGGGCAGAATGCTACGGACACAGTGGGGCAGAATGCTATGGACACAGTGGGGCAGAATGCTATGGACACAGTGGGGCAGAATGCTAGACACAGTGGGGCAGAATGCTGGACACAGTGACAGGGGCAGTATGCTGGACACAGGGGCAGACTGTGAGACCCGGGGGCAGAATGCTGGACACACTGGGGCAGAATGCTGGACACACTGGGGCAGAATGCTGAACACAGTGACAGGGGCAGAATGCTGGACACAGGGGCAGACTGTGAGACCCGGGGGCATAATGCTGGACATTGGGGCAGAATGCTGGAAATTGGGCAGAATGCGAGACACGGGGCAGAATGGAGATACGGGGCATGATTGGAGACACGGGGCAGGATGAAAGACATGGGGGCATGACTGGAGACAGATGGGGGAGGATTGGAGACAGATGGGACAGAATGGAGACACAGGGGGCATGATTGGAGACAAGTGTCAAGATTGCAGACATGGGGGCATGGTTGGAGACATAGGGGGCAGAATGGAGACATGGGGCATGATTGGAGACACTGGGGCAGAATTGGAGACAGATCGTGCAGGATCATGGGGCAGGATGGATATGATGGAGACAGATGGGGCAGGATGGAGAGATCACATGGGGCGATCATATGGGGCAGGATGGGGAGATCATATGGGGCAGAATGGATATTCATGAGGGCAGAATGGGAGAACATGTGGCTGACGCCAGGAATGAGACACACGGTGGCCAGGATGGGGAATATTATTACCATAGGGGCTAATTTAGGGATATTATTACTGCAGTGATGTATTTATTTTATTTTTTGAGGACACGGTTTTAAATGGGGGGGCGGTCATGTTACTGTGTAGAGTGACACTATGTCGCCTCTTTTTCTTCATGTGGTGTAATGTAGAAGTTGGGAAAAATTAAGTAATGTATTAGACAAGCGGAGTTCGAGATAACTGTGTTATTTCCTGCAGAGAGAAGTCCTGGCTGGATGAAATGATGGCGGTCTGTGCTGGATGAAAGATGAAGGACTTCACCTAGAGACGTCACTGGTGAGTCAGTGTGTTACCTATACACTGACACTATATACTGTATACAGAGCTCCTGTGTATAATTTCACTAGTGATCACTGTATTATCTGTACACAGACACTGCATACTAAGTACAGATCTCCTGTGTATAATGGCATTGATGGTGATAGTATGGTGCTTTTTTTTAATTACTGATCAGAATTGTAGTATTCAGTCACTATGTGGTGGTAATATGTGGTCTGGACATGGTGTTGCAGTATTTGTTCCTTGTATGTGATATTATTCGATCACAGTGGTGGTAATATGCGGTCTGGTCATGGTGTAGCGGTATTTGTTCTTTGCATGTGATATTATTCGATCACTGTGGTGGTAATATGTCATCTGGTCATGGTGTAGCGGTATTTGTTCCTTGTATGTGATATTATTGGTCATTTTAAAAATTGAAAAATAAATAAAAATATACCTAAATTGTATTGCATATTTTAACAAATATTTAATAGGTTACAGTAGAGTAGGGCCCGGCCAAAAGTGTCTACCGTGTTATGGTGGCAGCTTAAAAAATCTTTTGGCCAAAACAAAAGCTGCCGGCTATGTATGTGATCTGGTGATGGGAACTGTTAATGTGTGAAAGGTGAGAAGTGGAGTTTTTCCAAGAGAGAGCGGTGGGACTGTGGATAGTTCAAGGGGTGGAGCCTGGAGGCGGGGCTGGGGTGGAGCCTGGGCGGAGTCTCAAGGGGCCCCGAAAATGTTGCCAGTATGGGGCCCCGAAATTTCTAGTGGCAGCCCTGATTTTGACCCTACGTTGATTGTGAGTTCCCCAATAACTGGCCTAGTAGTGCAAAGAGCCTGGAGCCTCATCCAGCATCCCCTGACAAATTGGTGGCAACGGTGGGATATGCATGATCTCTCCAGTGGTCTCCCCTGACACTAATGACTTTGTAGACAGCATGTTTCTCTCCATGTACTGTAATCATATTCAATGACTGCATTCGTCTTTTTTTTTTTTTTTTTTTTATTCAAATACATTTTTTATTAAGAATAACAAGATAAATGACATGTTACATTCTCATTTTCAATACAAAGCTTCCCCCCCCTTCAAACATTCCCCTTCAATCCCACCACCCCCCAACCCCACCCAACAAAGCAGCTCACCTTGCTTAGCACTTCCATCATTAGACCAATATACTATCTAATCCCTCAGCCAATAATATAAGCCACATTTAACATTACCATTAATTAGGAACCTTAATTACCTCTCCCTCTATAATACCTCTATCCCATAGCAATCCACGGAGACCACATTTTATTGAACATTTCGATTTTCCCTCTTTTTTTATAAAACCCCTTTTCCAGTGTCAGGCCCTGCTTCACATACTGGAGGAATTCTCCTCTTGACGGCGATTCTTCCCTAATCCAATTTCAAGCTATTACCTTCCTAGCCATGTATAACAATCTGGCAATAGCTATCTTTAGGTTGCTATCCACTCCAATCTCATCCACACATCCCAACAAGCACACTATAGGATCCCTTGGCACCTTACATCCATACGCACCTTCCATACGGCTCAAAACTACCACCCAAAAAGCAGCCAGTTTCGGACACGTCCACATCATATGGAGTATATCAGCATCTGCAGTTTTACACCTCGGGCATTCAGAATCATCACGCAAACCAGCCTTATATAGCACCATCGGTGACTTATAAACCCTGTGTATCACATAGAGCTGTGACAGTCTATACGGTTCGCTCAGTGACAATCGTGGGACCCATTCTAGCACCGACTCCCAAGTCTCATTCTCCATTGGACCCAGATCCCTCTCCCACTTAGCTCTCGCCATTATTGGAAACCCCAATAGGAAAGTATGCAACAGATCTTTATACAAAGTAGATATGACTCCCCCAGTAGTCCCTTCATTACACACATACTCCAGTACTATAGCCCTCTGAATTCCAATACCTCCGTTTCTACTCTGAGCTCCAAAAGCATGCCTCATCTGCAAATACCGATACTCCCCTGCAGTCCCAAGACCAAATTCCGCCTGCAATTGGGAAAATGATTTCAATTCACCTCGCTCAATTATTTGATACACGTATTGAATCCCTTTGACTTGCCATTCTGTCAGTACCCCCAGTGCCTCAAACTCCTGTAAGTTGCTGTTATGCCATAGCGGTGAGAATCTAGTCAAATCCGTGACCCCCCCGTATATATGTCTCAGCCTACCCCACAGCCTGCGTATCAACAACACAGTCGGGTATAATTTCCCCAGAGCCCCCAGGGATCCATCCTCCAAACATTGTACTACTGGCCTTCTTTTTGTCACCACTTCCATCAGACGCTGTACCGCCCCAGATGACCCTTCATGCGCCCAGCCTTTTAAATGCTGACTCTGGGCTGCAAGAAAATATATTTCAGGGTTAGGCAATGCCAGTCCCCCATCTTCCTTGGGTCGCTGAAGTGTGTCCAGTTTGATACGCGGATGCTGTCTCCCCTATATCAAATTCCTGAACAGAGAGTTAATCTGTCTAAATCCCCCGCCTGGTATCCAAACTGGTGCATTATGAAGAATATACAGTATTTTTGGCATCAAAATCATTTTAATAAGATTCACCCTACCTACCACAGATAAATGCAGTTTAAGCCAAGCATCCGCTTTCGCTTTAAGAACACCTAAGATTGGAGTCAGATTTCTATGTATATAGTCAGTAACAGGCATAGATATCCATATTCCAAGGTACTTAAATTGGCTAGTCACCTCCAGTCGCCCATCCTCCAGTGGCTCCCCACCATCATCATCCACCTTAAACAAGACAGACTTACTCCAGTTTATCCTAAGTCCCGACACCGATCCGAAACGCTCAATAATCCCAATGGCTCCCTCCAAGGACGTACCTGGGTCAGCCAGAAAGAGCAGAATGTCATCCGCATACAACGCCACCCTTTCTTCAATCATCCCATATTTAAACCCAGTCACCTCATCAGACCGTCGAAGCTTAGCAGCCAGCTGTTCCACAGCCAGAGCAAACAAAAGAGGAGAGAGCGGACACCCCTGTCTCGTCCCTCTAGCCAGTTGTATGGTCCGTGATAACTCCCCATTTACCCTAACCCTAGCCATCGGCATCGAGTACATCAGTCGAATCCAGGATATGAACTGCGGTCCAAACCCCATATTCCGGAGCACCTGCCAGAGATATCCCCACTCCACACTATCGAATGCCTTATGGGCGTCTAAAGATGCAATAACTCTCTGGCCACAGTTGTCGGATCTGAGTTGCAAATTCATATACAGCCTTCGTAAGTTGATCGCAGTGGACCTATCAGGCATAAAGCCGGACTGGTCTGAGTGCACCAGGCCGGAAATAACACTTGTCAACCTCATCGCCAACACCTTAGCCAGAAGTTTAACGTCTGTAGTAAGCAAGGAGATTGGCCGATATGAATCCGGCTGTGTCGGGTCCTTCCCCTCCTTAGGAATCACCACTATTATGGCCTCCCGCATAGATGCCGGTAGACGACCGCCACTCCTAGCCTCCTCCAGAAGTACCCTTAATTTAGGGATCAGCACTTCCCCAAATTTTTATAAATTTCAGCAGGAAATCCATCTACGCCAGGTGCCTTCCCATTAGCCATAGACTGCAGTGCCCGACCCAACTCCTCCTCCGTGATGGGAGCTTCCAAATCTTCTCTATCTATGTCACTCAGCCTTGGGAGCTCCAATTCCTCAAGGAACGCCACCGTGTCCTCCACCAACCCATATACCTGAGAGGAATATAGGTCTGCATAAAAATCCGCAAAAATGTCCAAAATCTCTGAAGTCTCAGAGACAGCCACACCGCTCCCCGATACCAAAGAATGAACAAAGGAAGTGTCTCTCTGGGCAGAAGCCACCATCGATAGCAAATGACCCACAGATTCGCCCTCCTGGTAAAAAGCCAGATTCATGAATTCCCTCTTCCTTTCAGCCTTACCGAGCCATACCTCCTCCAACTGACTCTGAGCTGCCTTTAGCCTCCTCCCAGCTTCCGGAGTACCCGCTATTACCATCTCATCCTCGGCTATCCTCAGCCCTTCAACCGCCAACCTCTCTGTCTCTCTCGATTTCCTCTTACACCTGCTAATATCCCTGAACAGCAGTCCCCTCAAGTACGCCTTCATGGCTTCCCACACAGTAAGAACATCTACACTTCCCTCGTTGATCTCAAAAAATTCCACCAACTCCTTCTTTATCTTTTCCAAGTCCATACTGTGTAGCCAATTAGGGTGAATCTTCCACTCCTTCCTGCTCCCGATCCGTGTCCCCACTGGCCGAAATTCCACCTCAACTGGACTATGGTCTGAAAGAGCCCTAGGTAAATATCTCACGTCCCTTACCATCGTGTCCAGTAAACAGTTACCCAGCGCCAAGTCAATCCTAGACAAAGTACCATGAGCTGGCGAGTAGAATGAGTACGTCCTTTCCCCAATATGTCTAACTCTCCATAAATCAATCATACCTACTTCCCGGACATAGGTCCCAAACGTAGTGATATGTCCCCTTGTTCTATTCTGGGGATTTTTGTTTTTATCCCAAAAGTCAACACAGATATTATTAAGATCGCCAATAATTAGAGATGGTAACGGTCCCCAACGCTCTACCCTCTCCAGCACCTCTCTTATCTTCTTACTTGAGTATGGGGGCGGAATATACATTGCCGCTATACACATCAACACTCCATTTATTTTACATTTCACCACCACATACTGACCATCCACATTCTCTTTTACCATTACCTCCTCATACTGCACCCCCGCAGGTATTAACACAGACATACCCCTAGAGTACGTCGAGAAAGTAGAATGATACGCTCTCTGTATCCAGCGCTTATTCAATACATCCACCCTCTCCCGCACTAAATGTGTCTCTAGCAGACATATCATTGAGACCTTCTGTTCTCGGACATACTGCAGACTTGCCGCCCGCCGTGTTTTATCCGCCAGACCTCTCACATTCCAACTCAATATTTTAATACAATCTCCCATCATGTGGCTCATCATTTCTTAAAGTATCCAATTTCCCAAGTATGAGCTGCCCCAAACCCTCCCACCCCCCCTGCCCCCTCCCAACTTACCCCCCTAACCCCCCATTGTAACGCATTCTTCCTCTCAGCAAGAGTGGGGCTCCACTGCCCACTGCGAACACTCTCCCTTACTTAACCCTCTCCATTCGCGTCCCGCTGCCATAGCAATCACAATTTCCCCCCCCCAACTTTCACTTTATTGTATCTTAACATTTCAACTTATATTAACATATAGAAAAAGTACCAAACCAGTTCACAGTACCCAGCATAACCGTCCTCCCCCGTACTTAGTAGTTGGTACTGTCCCCTCCGGCCATTCCTTCAATATGGCCCAGCAAAACCCCCAACAGTTGCTCAACTCTTTAACCATTGCTAACGAGCGCAGAACTCTCCTCCATCGACAGAGAAAACAAATCCCAACTGGATCTCGCCGAAATGTCAGTCGCCCATTCCCTTAAGTTTTTTCTCATGAATATCAAGCCACTGGGTAGCGTCCTCCGGTGTCAGGAAAAAGTGGGTCTTATTAAAAGCCACCAGTCTCAGCTTGGCGGGAAACATCACTGAGTACTGCACTCCCAGCTCCCTCAGTCGTCGCTTGACTCCAGTAAACTTCATCCGCTGCTTCTGAACCGCAGCGGAATAATCCGGATAAATGGTGATTTTTTTGACCTCCAGCCGTCAGATCCTCCATCTCTCTAGCCTTTCTGAGGATAATGTCTCTGTCCCTGTAGTTCAGTATTTTAGCAAGCATGGTACGGGGATTTGCTCCTGGGGCAGGGGGCTGCGGCGGGACCCTATGAGCCCGTTCAACAGCAAAAACTTTTGTCAACACTGTGCTCCCAATCTTCTCCAGCAGCCAGGTTTCAACAAATTCTGTGGGATTTCTCCCCTCAGTCTTTTCAGGCAGCCCCACTATACGTATATTATTTCTTCTGGATCTATTTTCCAGATCCTCATTTTTGGCCGCGAGCTCGGCTATTGCTTGGGCGAACTTCTTTCCAGCTTTTTGTAGCTTAACTATGTGATCTTTTGCCGTGCTCACCCTCTCCTCCACCACTCCTATACGTTTGTCCATTTTCTGCAGAGCCGCATTAATCTGTGCCGTGTCCCCTTTAACTTCCTGCATCTGCTGGGCCAAGGAGTTCAGGGATTGCTGACATGAAGAGATCAGTGTGATAACATCTCTAAGAGTCGGCTCCTCTCCCTGTGATATGGCTTCAGGTCCCCCACTAGCCCCTGCCATGCTGCCTCTCTCCTTCTCCCTCTGTACCTCATGTGGCTCGGCTGTGCTTGCTTCCTCCTCCTCCTCTTTAGCTCCAGCTCCAGATCCTGGTTCTGCCTCCTCAGCAGCCTCCACTCTGACATACTGCTGCAGCTTTGCGGCCACCTCCATGCGCCGCTGACATGCGGCGTTCTCCTTCTCGGCGTCCTCCCTAGCATCGGAGCCATCTTGGCTGGCTCCTGCATCGCTGGTGCCAGCGTCTTTCTGCGGCCTCCTGGTCATCGCTGCCGACTCCGGACCCGCCGCTCCGCACCGCTGCACTCTCTGGACCTTCAGCCAGCCGGATTTAGGTGAGTTTACCCGAAAATCGGGGTTAAAGCAGGATTTTTGTCCTTCTGGCAGCGGGAGCACTCTTCCCTGCTTCCACTCACATGGCCAGCTAGGACACGCCCCAGACTGCATTCGTCTTTATCCGCTACCCTGTAATTTTTCACAATCTCTGGAAAAGAAACAAATACCGGTATTGAAAAGTATTTTAAGCTAAAGAAGTACATTCAGATGGAAACATAAAATCATCTGAATTATACATGCATCTGTGATCAACAATATAGAGGTTTTATAATATCTGATAAATTTGTTGCATATAAATTAGATGTTCTACAAATCATTTTGTAAATACATATAAGACTCAGGAGCATTACTTCACTACTCAGAGTAGATTATGATAAATATACCCTATGAAGTACTTACTTATTCCGTGTAAGCGACTATGCCCTGCCACAAACAATAAATGCTCTGCTTGTAAGCTTTTATGGTGTTGGCCTGCTGCAATCCTTTCATAGACTTTCCTATGGGTCCCATACCATGTAAACATGTAAAGCACATAAAAAAAACCTTGGAGACCGTGATGACTGTATGCATGTTACAGAGTAACACCACTAACAACAAAGAGGAGACCCAATTCCCATGCTCTCCTCCATTCCAGGAACGCTATACCAACACATCGGAACAAGGGATCCGTTTCATGGTTATAAGATATGTACCATGACTGTTTATTAAATACTAGATGGTGGCCCGATTCTAACGCATCGGGTATTCTAGAATGCACAGCCACGTAGTATATAACACAGCCCACATAGTATATAGCACAGCCACATAGTATATAACATATCCAATAGTATATTGCACAGCCACGTAGTATATAACACAGCCCATGCACTATATAACACAGCCCACGCAGTATATAACACAGCCAGGTAGTATGTAGCACAGCCACGTAGTATATAACACAGCCAACATAGTATATAGCATAGCCACGTAGTATATTGCACAGCCACGTAGTATATAGCACAGCCCACACAGTATATAACACAGCCCATGCAGTACATAACACAGCCACATAGTATATTGCACAGCCCACGTAGTATGTAGCACAGGCACGTAGTATCTAGCACAGCCCACGCAGCATATAACACAGGCACATAGTATATTGCACAGGCACGTAGTATATAGCACAGCCCATGTAGTATATAATACAGCCCACGTAGTATATAACACAGCCCACGCAGTATATAACACAGCCCACGCAGTTTATAACACAGGCCACGTAGTATATAGCAAGGTGGGCACCATATCCCTGTTAAAAAAACGATTAAAATAAAAAATTGTTATATACTCACCTTCTGTCGGCCCCCGGATCTAGCCGAGGCCTTTACCGATGCTCCTCGCGATGCTCCGTTCCCAGTAATGCCTAGCGGCAATAACTCGTGATCATGTAGCGGTCTCGCGAGACCGCCACATGATCTCGGGGCATTGCCGCAATGGATTCTTGGGACCGGAGCGCAAGGAGCGGGAAAGGCTGCGGCGGACTTCGGAAGGTGAGAATATAATGTTTTTTGTTATTATTTTTAACATTCTATGTTTTTACTATTGATGCTGCATAGGCAGCATCTATAGTAAAAAGTGAAGCGGTGTTTAATCCCGCCCCAATATCGCTGATTGGTCGCGGCCGGCTGACCCAGGATTTCCGTTACAGACAGACTGAAGTTAGAAAGTCGCTTGGGGTATGTCTCTATCAGTTTTGTACATCGAGAGACTTAAATTCTTGCCCATTCTTCCTTGGCAAACAACTTGAGCTCAGTGAGGTTTGATGGAGATCATTTGTGAACAGCAGTTTCCAGCTCTTTCCACAGATTCTCTATTGGATTGAGATCTGGACTTTGACTTGGCCATTCTAACACCTGGATATGTTTATTTGTGAACCATTCCATTGTAGATTTTGCTTTATGTTTGTGATCATTGTCTTGTTGAAAGACAAATCTCCGTCCCAGTCTCATGTCTTTTGCAGACTCCAACAGGTTTTCTTCAAGAATGGTCCTGTATTTGGCTCCATCCATCTTCCCATCAATTTTAACCATCTTCCCTGTCCCTGCTGAAGAAAAGCAGGCCCAAACCATGATGCTGCCACCACCATATTTGACAGTGGGGATGGTGTGTTCAGGGTGATGAGCTGTGTTGCCTTTACGCCAAACATATCGTTTGGCATTGTTGCCAAAAAGTTTGATTTTGGTTTCATCTGACCAGAGCACCTTCTTCCACATTTGGTGTCTCCCAGGTGGCTTGTTGCAAACTTTAAACTACACTTTTTATGGATACCTTTGAGAAATGGCTTTTTCTTGCCACTCCTACATAAAGGCCAGATTAGTGCAGTGTACGACTGATTGTTGTCCTACGGACAGACTGTCCCACCTCAGCTGTAGATCTCTGCAGTTCATCCAGACTGATCATGGGCCTCTTGGCTGCATCTCTGATCAGTCTTCTCCTTGTTTGAGATGAAAGTTCAGAGGGATGGCTGGGTCTTGGTAGATTTGCAGTGGTATGATACTCCTTCTTCCATTTCAATATGATCGCTTGCACAGTGCTCCTTGGGATGTTTAAAGTTTTGGAAATCATTTTATATCCAAATCCGGCTTTAAACTTCTCCACGACAGTATCACGGACCTGACTGTTGTGTTCCTTGGTCTTCATGATGCTCTCTGTGCTTCAAACAGAACCCTGAGACTATCACAGAGCAGGTGCATTTATACGGAGACTTGATTACACAGAGGTGGATTATATTTATCATCATTAGGCATTTAGGACAACATTGGATCATTCAGAGATCCACAATTAACTTCTGGAGTGAGTTTGAACATTGCACGCCCCACTTTTCAGTTTTTGAATTTCCACAAAAATTTAAAATAACCAATAAAAATCGTTCAACTTCACAATTGTGTTCCACTTGTTGTTGATTCTTCACCAAAAATTTACATTTGGTATCTTTATGTTTCAAGCATGATATGTGGGAAAAGGTTGAAAAGTTCCAGGGAGCCGAATACTTTCGCAAGGCACTGTAAAACTGTGCTGGCTTCTCAGACACATTGTTCCCGAACACGTCACACTATATACGGTTGGTATTTCATGTTTTTAGTCATCACAACTTTCCTTTTAGCTTGATTTATTGAATGGATAGTGCAAAGTTTGTGGATATTTCATAGAAATTATTAAGGGTTTCTTACAAATGAAAGTGTGTTTCTCAGGCACATTGTTCCCTAACACATATTCTCTCTCTTGCTTCAGATTTTCTGCTGAAATGGAGAAGAAAATGTATGATTTGTCAAAACCCCTTCATGTTGATGAAGTGAAGATACTGTTAGATGATGACGATGATTAAGACCCCACACTGCATGAGGATTTAGGAGAAGAAAGTGAGATTGATTCTCATGATGAGGTGCAAGTATGTGAAATTGATTCTGAAACAGAGCAAGATGGTGAGAGTGATGAGGACAAATAGAGCAATAAGCCACCCATGCAAACTAAACGTAGGGAACCTCAAAACATTCTCACTCACCTTCCGGCAGTTAAAGGAACAGCAAGAAATGCTAAAACTGTAGCTGAATGCTGGAATAGTTCATCATTATTATTATAGCGCCATTTATTCCATGGCGCTTTACATCTGAGGAAGGGTATACATAATAAAAACAAGTACAATAATCTTGAACAATACAAGTCATAACTGGTACAGGAGGAGAGAGGACCCTGCCCGCGATGGCTCACAATCTACAAGGGATGGGTGAGGATACAGTAGGTGAGGGTAGAGCTGGTCGTGCAGCGGTTTGGTCAATCCGTGGTTAGTGCAGGTTGTAGGCTTGTCGGAAGAGGTGGGTCTTCAGGTTCTTTTTGAAGGTTTCGATGGTAGGCGAGAGTCTGATGTGTTGTGGTAGGGAGTTCCAGAGTAGGGGTGATGCACGAGAGAAATCTTGGATGCGATTGTGGGAAGAGGAGATAAGAGGGGAGTAGAGAAGGAGATCTTGTGAGGATCGGAGGTTGCATGCAGGAAAGTACCGGGAGACGAGGTCACAGGTGTATGGAGACAGGTTGTGGATGGCTTTGTATGTAATGGTTAGGCTTTTGCACTGGAGTCTCTGGGTAATGGGGAGCCAGTGAAGGGATTGACAGAGGAGAGGCCGGGGAATAGCAGGGGGACAGGTGGATTAGTCGGGCAGCAGAGTTTAGAATAGATTGGAGGGCTGCGAGAGTCTTAGAGGGGAGGCCACAGAGCAGTAGGTTACAGTAGTCGAGGAGATGAGGGCATGGACTAGAGTTTTTGCCGATTCTTGGTGTAGGAATGTACGGATCCGTGAAATATGTTTGAGTTGAAGGCGGCAGGAAGTGGAAAGGGCTTGGATATGTGGGTTGAAGGAGAGATCAGTGTCAAGGATTACCCCAAAACAGCGAGCTTGTGGGACTGGGGAGAGTGGGCAGCCGTTGCATCTCAGCAAGTACAACCCCTACAAATCATAGACTGGTACGGAGGGGAGAGAACCCTGTCCTTGCGGACTTACATTGTATGGGATAATGGAGAAGAGACAGAAGGTTGGGGGTGCGGCAGCTCTGGTGGTGGTGACGTGGCAGCTCTGGTGGTGGTGACGTGGCAGCTGTTGGTGGTGAAGCGGCAGTTCAGGTGGTGGTGACGCGGAATCTCGGGTGGTGGTGAGGTGGCAGCTCGGGTGATAGTGCGGCAGATGGTTATTGCAGGCTGTAGGTTTTCCTGAAGAGATGGGTTTTCAGATTCCGTCTGAGGGATCTGAGGGTGGTGGATAATCGGATGTGTTGAGGCATGGAAATCCAGAGGATGGGGGATATTCAGGAGAAATCTTGGAGGTGGTTATGTGGGGAACGAATAAATGTGGAGAAGAGTAGGAGGTCTTAGGAGGATCGAAGATAATGTGAGGGAAGATATTGGGAGATTAGTTCAGAGATATAGGAAGGGGACAGGTTGTGGATGGCTTTGTAGATCAGTGGTTAGAACTGGATTCGTTGGGGAATTGGGAGCCAGTGGAGGGATTTGCAGAGGGGAGAAATACGGAGTAGTGAGGAGAGAGGTGGAATAGCCGGTCAGCAGAGTTGAGGACAAACTGGAGTGGTGCAAGAGAGTAAGGCTAGGGTCACATTGCGTTTTAGTGTGAGCGCTAACCGACAGCGTTGCACGGCGAAATTAACGCCATTCAACGCGCCCGTTAGCGCTCCCATAGCCCGCAATGTAACCAGCGCATTGCTAGCGCGTGCCCTTTTCGGCACGCGCTAGCGATGTGCCGGTCTTTTGCAGCGTGCCTCGGACGCTGCTTGCAGCGTCCACGGCGCGCCCGAGGTCCGTTCCCCACTCTCGCAGATCGGGGATCTGCGAGAGCAGGGATGTTAACGCGACCCCGAAATGCGGCCCCTTAAAAACATTGCGTTAGCGCAATCCGCTAGCGCTAGCGCTAAACGGATTGCCCTAACGCAATGTGACCCTAGCCTTAGCTAGGCGGCCACAGAGGAGGGAGTTGCAGTAATCGAGGCGGGAGATGATGAAGGCATGCACAAGAGTTTTAGTAGATTGTGGACTGAAGAAGGGACGGATTCTGGCAATATTTTTGAGTTGGATGCGACAGGAGGTGGCAAGAGTTTGGACATGCAGTTTCAAGGACAGGGCAGAGTCGAGAGTTACCCCGAGGCAGCGGATTTCAGGTGCGGGAGAGAGCGTGATGTCGTTTACCATAAGAGATAGACCAGGTAGGGGGGATACGTTAGATGGGGAAAAGATGATGAGTTCGGTTTTGTTTACACAGAGTTTTAGGAAGCGAGAGGTGAAGAAGGAGGATATGGCTGATAGACACTCCGGGATTCTGGACAGCAGAGAGGTGACATCTGGGCCTGAGAGGTAGATCTGAGTGTCGTCCGCATACAGGTGGTACTGCAAGCCATGGGACTTTATGAGTTGTCCAAGGCCAAGGATATAGATGGAAAAAGTAGGGGCCCTGTCACGATTCCCCTGACCGCTGTCACCAATGGGTCAGGATTCACGCCGTGACCGTCACCCCTACGTCACGGGTTGGGGTGACTTTAGGCCAACAGACGGCTATCACATGTGCAGGGGGGCTTATCTTAGTTATCCCTCCACTGCTAACAATGTGATGAAAAAACCACACACAAGGCTATTGACCTCTTGCTTACAGCAGGGGCTTATTCTAGGTATCCCACTGCTTTTCTATATACCACGAACTGCAGGGATTTATGTATATCCCGCTTACAGTTCCACTTAACACTTGCAGCTCTCTGGCGCCCCCCTTACTCTCAGGTCAGATTAGGTACTGCACCCTGGGTAATTAGTCGCCAGACAGACTGCCTGCTATGTACTGGCTATTGGGCACGCTGCAGCGACGCGATAACTACTCCCACTCAGGCAGGAACAATAATTATTAACGTCGCAGCCGCTACAACATAACCCAAAAGTCTGCACACTTCTCGCTGCCACCAGCTTCGATTAAACGGGTCCGAAGCTAACCCAACACAACAGTAACAGTAGCGTATTTCACTTCAGAAGACAGGGTATGGCTTTTAGAGCATGGAGAAGAACTAATATATAATAGTATATCCCATTCAAAATAACTAGGCAGTGCCTTAACAAAAATAGTTTATAAAGATGTTATACATGAGACAATTGCAAATATGTACAAGGGTAATTATAACATAAAGGGAATAAATGAGAAAAGATAACACTCACATATTAAAAGCATTGCAGGCATCCAGGCTAGTGCAGTTTCCATACATCCCAGTCCATGGGATGTACCAGCTCTTCCAGGACAATAGGACAAAGCAGTCCAGAAGGAGAAATCAGCAAAAAGTGACTCCTCAGAGCCTGCTAGACACTTAAAACATTAAGGCTGTGACATCACAGAAAGGCTGGCTTATCCAGACCCTCCTCTCTCTACATTCTGCCTAAACTTTAAACTATTCTCTCTGATTTCTATAACTTCACTACAAAACATGTCAGCGTCCTAAAAAGCTCATCATTCATCTCAGATTAACGTGAGCATTCTAATGAGATCAAATATGTCCTATCTGGGATACATATTTACAGAGAAATCCCTACTTCTTTACCAGATGGAGTTAGAAACCCGAGTGTCATGAGATGTGTAGCTACACCGAGTGGGACTACGAATATATATTTTCGTATTTCTAGCTTAAATCGTTTGCCTAATATCTAACAAAAACTAAACAAAGAATCTTTCATGGATTTTTGGAGCCATTTTTCCTGTTCTAGCTGGACAAGAGCTTACACAGGAAATGCCAGTCGTAAATTCCGTTCGGCCATAAAACTTCTACCCCCACACTCTCTGAGAAGGAAAGCCAGGAATTTGCAGCTACAAACTGTTACTCCAAGAATGGGGGCTTAGCCCACACAGGCTAGAGAACTACTTATGATATTTCATACCATATCGTGACACCTCCCCCTTTTGGTGTGCGCTAGGGAGGCAGGACCTGATGGTTCTCCTCCATGCGCACCTCAGCAGGTTCACCCTGGTGGGCCAACCCATCACCATTGCCATGATCTGGCTCCATGGTGCCTTCGCCTACCCGGTTTCCCAGGTAGTGAACCTCCCTCATGCCCATCTGACACTTTCCCGGCTTGATAGTCAGTCCTGCTTGGTGAATTCGCCTGAGCACCTCCTCGAGATGCTGCAGGTGTTCCTCCCAGGAGGAACTGAAGATGGCAATGTCATCCACGTACGCCACGGCGTACTTCTCCAGTCCCTGAAGCAGGAGGTTGACCATCCGCTGGAAAGTGGCAGGGGCATTCTTCATGCCGAAGGGCATGACCGTGGACTCGTACAGTCCAAAGGGTGTGATAAAGGCGGACTTCTCCTGCGCCTCAGGGCTCAGGGGAATCTGCCAGTATCCTCGACTCAGATCCATTATTGTTAGGTAATCGGCGCCAGCTAACTTCTCAAGCAGCTCCTCCATGCGCGGCATTGGGTGCGCATCCGAGGCTGTGATGGCGTTGAGCCCCCTGTAGTCCACGCAGAACCGGGTGGTCCGGTCCTTCTTTGGCACGAGAACTACAGGTGATGCCCACGCGCTCTTTGACCGCCGAATCACCCCCAGCTGTAATATCTCATCGATCTCTTGGCGCATAGTCTGCTGCACCTGGTCAGAGATTCGATAGGGTGTTCGCCGTAGTGGGGCGTGATTCCCGGTGTCCAACTCGTGGACTGCTAACTCAGTCCTCCCAGGTCGGTTGGAGAATACGACCCGGAAGGGTTCCAGTGTGGTTTGCAACTGCACCCGCTGGGGTTCAGTTAACGAGGCGCTTACCTCTACATCCTCGATGGACCCATTGGCCTTGGCTTGGGCCAGCAAGTCCAGGAGGGTGTCTTCCTCACCGTCTTCGGGCAAGCTGCAGACCGGTAGGACGAAAGGTTCACGTTCGTGATGAGCCTTCATCATGTTGACGTGAAAGGCCTTTCGCCTACCCCGAGCGTGGTCAAGCGTGACCACGTACGTGACCGGGTTGAGCTGTTGGTGGACGACGTACGGGCCCTCCCAGGCTGCCTGAAGCTTATCCGTTGGTACGGGGACCAGCACCCACACCTTTTGACCCACGTGGTAGGTCCGCTCCCAGGCGTTCTGGTCGTACCAGTGCTTCTGATCAGCCTGAGCCTGCGTCATGTTGTCATGCACCAACTGCGTCAAGGTCTGCATCTTGTCACGGAAGCGCATGACATACTCCACTATGGACACTTCAGAAGGGTTCGGCTCCTCTTCCCAGGATTCTCTTACCAACCCAAGGGGTCCCCGAACTCGCCTGCCGTACAGGAGCTCGAAGGGGGAGAACCCCGTCGAGGCCTGCGGAACCTCTCGGTAAGCGAACAGCAGGTGTGGGAGGTACCGCTCCCAGTCGCGCCCTTGAGTCTCAACCAGCATGCGTAGCATCTGTTTGAGGGTACCATTGAAGCGTTCACACAAGCCATTGGTCTGTGGGTGGTACGCACTCGATACCAGGTGCTTCACCTGCATTTTCTTACAGAGAGCCTCCATTAGGCGAGACATAAATTGGGTCCCTTGATCAGTAAGCATTTCCCTGGGAAATCCTACACGTGAAAAGATGGCCAACAGGGCATCCGCCACCTTATCTGCCCTAGTTGACGACAGAGCTACTGCCTCTGGGTACCGGGTAGCATAGTCTACCACAGTAAGGATGTATTGCTTTCCAGAGCTGCTGGGGACGGCCAGCGGGCCCACAATGTCCACCGCGATCCTCTGGAAAGGCTCCTCTATCACTGGCAAAGGGATCAGGGGAGCCTTAAGAGCAGGCCCCGCCTTCCCCACTCTTTGACAGGTGACACAGGAGCGGCAGTAGTTTGACACATCTGTCCCCATCTTAGGCCAATAGAAGTGTTGAGACAGCCGGGCCTTAGTTTTGCTGATCCCCAAGTGTCCAGCTAGCGGGATCTCATGGGCAATCCGCAACAACTCACCCCGGAATTGCTGTGGGACGACCAGCTGTCTTTCCCTCAACCACTCCTTTTGTGATTCTCCGGGTACTGTCTCCCGGTACAACCTACCTTGTTCCCAGAACACCTTCTCCTTATCAGTCTCGGAGAAGTGCGTCCCGGCAAGTTGTCTCAAACTCTCTAGGCTCGCATCTGTGTGCAGAGCGGCCTGAAACTCCTGGCTAGGGGAAGCCAGAAGCGACGTCAGGGTCCCTTCCCCACGGGAACCCTCTTGGACCTGCTCTGGGTCCACCTCTGGTTCAGTCACAGTGATGACTGAGGAGGGTCCGGAAGGCAGACAGTTATCTGCGTTCCGGGCACTCTGACTGCGGGTGACAGCAGCTACATAGGCTGTCTCCCCGGGGGTTTCTACAGGCCCATCAGCCGGCGCTGCTATGGGCTCTACCTCCCCATCCACCTCCAACACTTCAGGGGCATTGCTACTTATGGGCCAGTTACCTTCCTCGGTGGCACTGGTCACTTTCATGGCGTCACCTTGCTCATGGTTCCCATGCTTCTCCCCATTTCCTGTAGCACCGACACTTGCCCCTGTTAGGGGTTCCTCAGCCGTCTCACTCCGCAGAGCGACGTGGCTGGGCACGCCTGTACCTATGGACACATTAACCTTCACAGAAAAATCATTATCAGGTTCAGCTGGCACAGGTACAACATTTTCACCATCAATCCTAGGGAAAAAATGGTTATTAGATGCATCATTACAAGATAAAGCATGGTCAGGTAACACATGCGATTTCCCATCATCATCATCATCATCATCAGGGTTAACGTTACCCTTATTAGTAGATTGGGGAGGGGTGTCAGGGACGTAGTATGCAAACATCCTCCCCAAATCAGTTCCCAACAAAACATCAGTGGGCAAATTATCCGACAGCCCCACTTCCTTCACCCCGCTCCCAGCACCCCAATCAATAAAAACCCGGGCCATCGGTAAGGGACAGCTGATGCCCCCCAATCCCAGTGACAGTTAGGGTTTTCCCCGGAATGATTTCTTCAGGGGCCGCCAGTTCGGGTCGGATGAGGGTTCGTTCAGCCCCGGTGTCCTTGAGGCCTGTAGCAACATGGCCTCCCACAGTGACGGGCTGCACGTTGTCACACACCCTCCCAACCACACCACCCACAAAAAGAACTGCTGCATTAGGCCCTGGGGCCTTGGCTGGGGTGTTCTTCGGCCTGTCTGGACAGAAGGTACTGATATGCCCAGGCCGCTTGCAGGTGTGACACGTGCGAGGTTCGGTGGTAGGTCTGGTGCTGTTGGCCACAGGGCCAGGACCTCGGGTGTGCTGGCTGGCAGGGGTACTGGCGTTGGTTGCAGGCTTACCCCCTCTCCAGCTGGTGGTGACTGGCTTCCGCACTTCCGATCTACGGTTGGCCTCATAGGCATCGGCAATCTGCGCTGCTTTCGTCACGTCTTTGGGTTCTCTGTCCATCACGAACTGTCGCACCTCAGCTGGGCAAAGATGAAAGAACTGGTCTTTGATCATCAGGTCTCGCAGCTGCGCAAAGGTGGTCACTGACAGTCCTTGGGTCCACTGGTCAAAGTGGGTCCCCAGTCCATGCACCACATCACTGTAACTGTCGTGTGGGCCACGTTGGAGGGTCCGGAACTTTCTACGGTACACCTCGGGTGTAAGCTGGTACTTGGCTATCAGAGCCTTTTTGATGGCCTCATAGTCACCATCTTGTTCTTGAGGGAGGGCAGCAAACGCCTCCAGAGCTTTACCTTTCAGCCCTGGTGTCAGGTATCGGGCCCATTCATCTGTAGGCAGCTGGTACTGCCTGCAGGCTTTCTCAAAGGCCCGCAGAAAAGTGTCCAAATCTCCGTCCTTCTCCATAACAGGAAAGTGATCAGGCCGGGGCTTCGGTGTCTGAGCGCTGCTAGGCTCACAGTTGGTCTGAGACAACCCCTGCATTTGCAGTCGGGCTAACTGCAGCTGGTACTCCCGCTCAGCTTGCCGCTCGGCTCGGGCCTCTTTCTCGGCTTGCTGGGCCTGGGCCTCCTGCCGGTATTGCTGAATCAGCTGCCGACGTCCCTCATGGTCGTCTATGGGGAATTCTTTCAAGGCCGCCTGCAGGTGGGGGTCCAATTCGCCCGGATCGCTAACAGGGCCAGCATTCAGTGGTTGGACCTCTGCTGCAGCACCATGTTCGCTGGTGCTGGCTTCTGCGGCCTCTGAGCTCTGAGATTGGTCTCGAGCGGCTTCCCATTGCACCAGATCTGCGACCAGTTGGGCTTTGTTTTTGCTTGCAGAGTCAATGTGCTGTGACTTGCATAAGGCAACAAGGGTGTCTCTGGTCTGCTGCTCATAAAAGGTTTCTCCCAGCCCAACCATGGTTGCCAAATAAAAGATAGGATAGAAAAACGAAGAGAAAGGGAGGGGATAATTACCAGTACGCAATTGTCTCACAACTAAAAAGCACTGAGTTCGTTCTCCAAACTTATTTGCGCAGAGTCCTCGCAAGAACTTTCTGCAAGTTTTTAGTGAGAGGAATGATTACTCAAACCAAATCACTAATGCTCTAAGATATCCCACCGCTGCCACCAATTTGTCACGATTCCCCTGACCGCTGTCACCAATGGGTCAGGATTCACGCCGTGACCGTCACCCCTACGTCACGGGTTGGGGTGACTTTAGGCCAACAGACGGCTATCACATGTGCAGGGGGGCTTATCTTAGTTATCCCTCCACTGCTAACAATGTGATGAAAAAACCACACACAAGGCTATTGACCTCTTGCTTACAGCAGGGGCTTATTCTAGGTATCCCACTGCTTTTCTATATACCACGAACTGCAGGGATTTATGTATATCCCGCTTACAGTTCCACTTAACACTTGCAGCTCTCTGGCGTCCCCCTTACTCTCAGGTCAGATTAGGTACTGCACCCTGGGTAATTAGTCGCCAGACAGACTGCCTGCTATGTACTGGCTATTGGGCACGCTGCAGCGACGCGATAACTACTCCCACTCAGGCAGGAACAATAATTATTAACGTCGCAGCCGCTACAACATAACCCAAAAGTCTGCACACTTCTCGCTGCCACCAGCTTCGATTAAACGGGTCCGAAGCTAACCCAACACAACAGTAACAGTAGCGTATTTCACTTCAGAAGACAGGGTACGGCTTTTAGAGCATGGAGAAGAACTAATATATAATAGTATATCCCATTCAAAATAACTAGGCAGTGCCTTATCAAAAATAGTTTATAAAGATGTTATACATGAGACAATTGCAAATATGTACAAGGGTAATTATAACATAAAGGGAATAAATGAGAAAAGATAACACTCACATATTAAAAGCATTGCAGGCATCCAGGCTAGTGCAGTTTCCATACATCCCAGTCCATGGGATGTACCAGCTCTTCCAGGACAATAGGACAAAGCAGTCCAGAAGGAGAAATCAGCAAAAAGTGACTCCTCAGAGCCTGCTAGACACTTAAAACATTAAGGCTGTGACATCACAGAAAGGCTGGCTTATCCAGACCCTCCTCTCTCTACATTCTGCCTAAACTTTAAACTATTCTCTCTGATTTCTATAACTTCACTACAAAACATGTCAGCGTCCTAAAAAGCTCATCATTCATCTCAGATTAACGTGAGCATTCTAATGAGATCAAATATGTCCTATCTGGGATACATATTTACAGAGAAATCCCTACTTCTTTACCAGATGGAGTTAGAAACCCGAGTGTCATGAGATGTGTAGCTACACCGAGTGGGACTACGAATATATATTTTCGTATTTCTAGCTTAAATCGTTTGCCTAATATCTAACAAAAACTAAACAAAGAATCTTTCATGGATTTTTGGAGCCATTTTTCCTGTTCTAGCTGGACAAGAGCTTACACAGGAAATGCCAGTCGTAAATTCCGTTCGGCCATAAAACTTCTACCCCCACACTCTCTGAGAAGGAAAGCCAGGAATTTGCAGCTACAAACTGTTACTCCAAGAATGGGGGCTTAGCCCGCACAGGCTAGAGAACTACTTATGATATTTCATACCATATCGTGACAGGCCCTTGGACAGAGCCTTGAGGGACTCCAACAGAGAGAGGGCGGGATGAGGAGGTAGTTTGGGAGTGGGAAACGCTAAATGTGCGGTTGGAAAGGAATGAGGCAATCCAGGACAGGGCAAGGCCTTTAATGCCAAGGGAAGAAAAAATCTGTAGTAGTAGGCAGTGGTCGACTGTGTCGAAAGCAGAGGAAAGGTCGAGGGGGAGGATAGAGAACTGTCTGTTAGCTTTGGCTGTAAGTCATTAGTAATTTTGGTCACGGCAGTTTCGGTGGAGTGGTGGGGGCAGAAGCCAGATTGGAGGTTGTCAAGGAGTTAGATGAGAGGTGGGATTTCTTGTCTCAATGCTTCATGATGATGATACCATCAATCCTGGGTCTGAACCACAAGAAAATGGAAATAATTACATTTTATATTGCAACCAATGGGGGTGTTGATACAGCTGATCAGATGTGCTCAACTTTCAGTGTCAGCAGGAACTCCAGGTGCTGGCCAATGGTCATACTTTTCACTAGGTCGAATTTGGGTGGTATAAACTCACAAGTGATTTACCTTGAAAACCTGCTTGAACCACTCCGTAGAAGAGCCTATCTGAAAAAAATTGGCCAATGAACTAGAGCTTGGAGAGCTACACAGAAATATGAAAACTATTGGTATCCCCTCTAGCCTTCAAGTTTGGCAAAAAAGATTCCGCCCAGAAGATGATAGTGAAAATCCACCACCGCCTCCAAGAAGGAAATGCACCACCTGCACCATCGAAAGTGGACACAGAAGGTTTTCTTAAATTATGTTACAAATGTCATAATGCAATCTGCCTGACATATGCAAAAGTGATGCGCAATTCTTGCTCTTTGCTCTGCAAATGTTTTTTTTCTGGTGAACCTTTAACATCTAATTCTGAATCAATATGTGTCTGAGGGTGGTTTCACATTTGCGTTTTTGCGGCAAAAAAAGCATGCGTTTTTTCCCCCTATATTTAACATTAAAAACGCATGCGTTTTTTTGTATGCTTTTTGACGCGTTTTTACAACGCATGCGTTTTTTTCTGCATGCGTTGTGTTGCAGAAATGCAACATGTAGTATTTTTAGCGGCGTTTTTTTGCCGCAAAAAAACGCATGCTTTTTTTGCGGCAAAAAAATGCATTGCTGTCTATGTAAACTCATGCGTTTTTAACCACATGCGTTTTTAAAAAAAACAACATAAAAACACACTGATAAACCACCCCACACCATAAAATTGATAAAGGGATCCTAACCCTATTCCTAATCCCTTTAAGGGTAGGGTTAGGCCGGTTTCACACTTGCGAGTTTTACGGACGTAAGAGCGCAGAAACTACGTCCGTAAAACTCGCAAAAAATACGGCACAATTATTCTCTATGCCCCTGCTCCTATCTGCCGTATTTTACTGATCAGTATTATACGGCTTTCTACGGCCGTACAAAATCGCAGCATGCTGCGTTTGTCACCGTACTGCGCAAGAAATACGCCAATGAAAGTCTATGGAAGCGTGAAAAATACGGATTACACACGGACAAGCAGTGTGACTTGCGAGAAATACGCAGCGCTGTTAGAGAGAAAAGCCGGCAATTCAGTGCGGTATACAGTAAAATCACACTGACAGCTTACAGTCCAATAGGTAGAATAAATGTGTACACATAGAATAGGTATATATATATATATATATATGTCAGTGAGACACATATATGTATATATATTAATATTTTTTCCAGCGCTATACAGCTTGAAAGCCGGTAATTCAATTACCGGCTTTTTCTTTCTCCTTCCTAAACCCGACATGATTTGAGACATGGTTTACATACAGTAAACCATGTCTTCTCTCCATTTTTTTTGCAGATTCCACACTACTAATGTCAGTAGTGTGTATCTGCAAAATTTGGCCGTTCTAGCTCTTAAAATAAAGGGTTAAATGGCGGAAAAAATTGGCGTGGGCTCCCGCGCAATTTTCTCCGCCAGAGTAGTAAAGCCAGTGACTGAGGGCAGATATTAATAGTCTGGAGAGGGTCCACGGTTATTGGCCCCCACCTGGCTAAAAATATCTGCCCCCAGCCACCCCAGAAAAGGCACATCTGGAAGATGCGCCTATTCTGGCACTTGGCCACTCTCTTCCCATTCCCGTGTAGCGGTGGGATATGGGGTAATGAAGGGTTAATGCCACCTTGCTATTGTAAGGTGACATTAAGCCTAATTAATAATGGAGAGGCGTCAATTATGACACCTATCCATTATTAATCCAATTGTAGTAAAGGGTTAAATAAAACACAAACACATTATTTAAAATTATTTTAATGAAATAAAAACAATGGTTGTTGGAGTATTTTATTCTACGCCCAATCCAGTCAGTGAAGACCCTCGTTCTGTAAGGAAAAAAATATAATAAACCAACAATATCCTTACCCTCCGCAGATCTGTAACGTCCAACGATGTAAATCCTTCTGAAGGGGTTAAAACATTTTGCAGCAAGGAGTTCCGCTAATGCAGGCTGCTCCTCGCTGCAAAACCCCGGGGAATGAGGCTAAATATAGATCAATGATCTATATTTAGCTTCATTTGCGGTGAGGCGCCCTCTGCTGACTGTTCATAGATCGTGGGAACTTACCTAGAAAGCCTGGGAGCTTTCTAGGAAAGTTCCCACGATCTAGGAACAGCCAGCAGATGGCGCCTCACCGCAAATGAAGCTAAATATAGATCATTGATCTATATTTAGCCTCATTCCCCGGGGTTTTGCAGCGAGGAGCAGCCTGCATTAGCGGAACTCCTTGCTGCAAAATGTTTTAACCCCTTCAGAAGGATTTACATCGTTGGACGTTACAGATCTGCGGAGGGTAAGGATATTGTTGGTTTATTATATTTTTTTCCTTACAGAACGAGGGTCTTCACTGACTGGATTGGGCGTAGAATAAAATACTCCAACAACCATTGTTTTTATTTCATTAAAATAATGTGTTTGTGTTTTATTTAACCCTTTACTACAATTGGATTAATAATGGATAGGTGTCATAATTGACGCCTCTCCATTATTAATTAGGCTTAATGTCACCTTACAATAGCAAGGTGGCATTAACCCTTCATTACCCCATATCCCACCGCTACACGGGAATGGGAAGAGAGTGGCCAAGTGCCAGAATAGGCGCATCTTCCAGATGTGCCTTTTCTGGGGTGGCTGGGGGCAGATATTTTTAGCCAGGTGGGGGCCAATAACCGTGGACCCTCTCCAGGCTATTAATATCTGCCCTCAGTCACTGGCTTTACTACTCTGGCGGAGAAAATTGCGCGGGAGCCCACGCCAATTTTTTCCGCCATTTAACCCTTTAGTTTAAGAGCTAGAACGGCCAAATTTTGCAGATACACACTACTGACATTAGTAGTGTGGAATCTGCAAAAAAAAGGAGAAAAGACATGGTTTACTGTATGTAAACCATGTCTCAAATCATGTCGGGTTTTAGGAAGGAGAAAGAAAAAGCCGGAAATTGAATTACCGGCTTTCAAGCTGTATAGCGCTGGAAAAAATATTAATATATATACATATATGTGTCTACTGACATATATATATACATATAGACAGTATATATATATATATTTTTCTTTTTGGGACACATGGATCACTTCTATAGCGGTATGTTGGTTTTGCAAGCCTGCGAGAAAACCACGCAGTACGGATGCCATACGGATTACATACGGAGGATGCCATGCGCAAAAAACGCTGACACACCCTGCCTACGGAGGAGCTACGGACCACTATTTTCGGGACTTTTCAGCGTATTACGGCCGTAATATACGGACCGTATTGTTTTACGCTGTGTGTGACGCCGGCCTTAGGGGTAGGGTTAGGATCCCTTTAGGGTTAGGATCCCTTTAGGGTTAGCGTTAGGATCCCCACCCCTAGCTCTTTCTGTTTATAGTGGGTTTTTTACTTTATTTTGATGATTGGCAGCTGTCACATTTATCTGCATGCGTTTAAAAAACGCAAACACATGAAAAAACACACGCTTTTACATGCGTTTTTTCACCATGCGTTTTTTTTTAAAACGCATGCGTTTTGAAACGCAAGTGTGAAACCAGCCTAATACCATTGTAGGTACCTTAAAATTAAGCTTTTCCCCTATATTTACTTTTTAATAATAGTTATGTGTTGAAAACTGGGGGCTAATTGGCAGGGGTTGTGAAATGTGTTTTTAGAGTTATTACTTTTATGGTAAGTAAATGTTTTGGTTTTTTTTGCACCTGATTATGTGTACTCACTTTATTATATCCTTATGAAGGTCTCTGATCACTTTCAGAGCACTGAAATTAAGAAAATTAGAAATTTTAGTCATTTGACGAGCCTGCGCTTGACAGGCTCATTGCACCTGAACTCGTTAGTGAAGGCATTGCTCCTGATGGAGGGTTAAAACCAATTAAAATGTCCAGGACCTGTTTATTGGTGCCTTTCTGATTTTAAGTACAGTATTTTTCGCTTTGTAAGACACGCTTTTTTCCCCCAAGTTGAGGGGGGTCCATCTTAGAAAGTGAACATGCCTTACCGCGGCGCTGAAATCTCATGAAAATAATGAAATGATGTAACCACTGGGGATCCAGTATGGGTCACTCTGAAGGTCTGTATTAGACCAGAAGACATGACATCGTCGTTCTTCTGTCACAGAGATGCCGATGCCTGTGAATTGCTGCAGTGGACATCTGATGACACACTGTTCTAGTCTCCTAGAGCCAATCCCAGTCTGCGGTAGTCTTGCAACAGAACAATGTTGATTTTATTGGTTTTGGTCTTCTTCCACCTTATTTTCCCCTTTACTCCCTCTTGGTCCCTTTCTCTTCCTTTTTGTGTATCACCCCATCTTTTCCATTTGGTATATATTGATCTATAGGAGAGGATGCCGCCGCTTCCATAGCGATAAGGTCTTAGCCAGGATTGGCTGACCTTAGCTGATGTGAGCATCACCTTGACGTCACTGCTGTTGCGGTCATGTGATGTCAGCTCATGTACGCCAGGCCTGCGCGTCAGGGTAATTGTGGTCACGATTGCTTCCCCTATGACGCGTTTGGCAACATGGACGTAATTGGACGCTTCTCGTGCATGTGCAGTATACGTAAAGGCTTTGGTAGACGATTCGCCCTCGGTCACCAAGGCGATTGGATGCCTTCTGTGGATTGGATGATACGCACCTTCCATTAGATCTCTGCTGTTGAATAACTCACTAATCTACAGTGACTATTTATTACCTGGTAGGATGGGATTGGACCTTTGTAACCGGGACAACGATGCTTTTACATCACTGGTGGATTTGCACACTGGGCATATACAAAGTATGTTTTTATAATCTAAATGGAGTTTTTTCACCTGTTGTATATTGACAAGTGTCATTGATTTTAACTAATGATTGTGACTGTTTTTTGATGAATAGTATGTATAAATGCTGTATTCTATGATGGTAGGCTTGGCTTATATGTTGGTTGGTGCTTTTTGCTCACTTGAAGTCCACCATGTTTTTTAGTGTCTGTGCTTGAATAAGACCCATCATAGGTCGAAAGTTGTGCTATCTATGGAGGAACAATGTCGAATTCAGGACTTCTGATCCAGTGGTGACCTCCGGGAAGGCCTACACTGGACAGCGGGTGAGGATACATCCGTTTGGTGTTTTTACCCTATGCATGCCACAGGCACAACTTTTATCATGGCCGGACAACCCCTTTAAGGGCAGTTTTCCGCGCATACGAGTTTGCACTCGGATTTGTGGCAGTAATTTGCTTTTATAGTACAGGCCTAAATAGCTGGTCCTAAACCAAAGCTCCACCGCTGCCTTGTTACCTATGGCTAGGTCCGGCACTCCGCAGGCACCAGATCTACCAGCTGCTCGGTACTATAATATGCATTGCCATAGTCTCTGCGGCCACGCGTTACATTGAGGAGCCTGTGCCCGACCTGCCCCAGTCACTTCCAAGGAGCAGAATTTGGCGCCACAAAGCTTTCCCGAAACTTCATGCCCAGCACTGTAGGCTCTCGATCACTGCCTGAACACACACGTGCTGACGTGTCCTTCCTACCACAGCGGCCCGGAAGTACACGCCCCCGGTAGGCGGGGAAGCAGCGTCATCGTGAAACCGCTCTATAGCCGCCTTTGTATGTGACGCATGCGCGGTGCACTCGGAGGGGGCGGTTCGATAAATAGCGGCTGTACGGCGAAGTCTCGCTCTCTGAGTCAGTCAGTGTGTGAGGGAAGCAGCAGCTGCAGGTTCCGGCCCGGTTCTTCTTCTCCACGCTTGTCGTTCTGTCTGTCTCGTCATGGCTTCCTCCGGAGCTCAGAGTGTGCCGTCAGTCCCTACATTACAGCGAGGCATTGTGAAGATGGTGAGACAGCCCGTGGACCGGCTGTGGGGGCTGGGGCAGGCGGGGGGCTGAGGTGCAGGGCATGGAATGTGCAGGCTGGCAGCAGGCTGGGGCACTTCCGCATGCGCTGGACAAGGACAAGTTTCTTGGAGGAAGGAAAGTTGTGTGGAGCTCGCTGCCATGGCAGTGGCTGGGTACAAAGGACAAAGCTGCTCACCAGCTGGAGGCTCGGCGTGTGGGACTACAAGTCTCAGACCCAAGTGTGCCCCCTGCACCTGTATATATGCCTGGTACTGAGGCTGTGTAGCCTGTGCCCATTCCTCCTGACTACCCCATCTGGATGGGTACTATTTACTTCCTGCCATGGCTGGCACCATAGATTCTCCCCTAGTGTGCCATGCATCCAGCCTCTGCGGGCACTGTTACTTTCAGTGTAGTTCTATTGTTTACTTTGGCTCCACATAATATATTATGTATAATCTATTACTTTAGCTCCTCCATAATATCCTCATGGAGCAGCCATGTTCCGGCAGTGCTTTGCTTGGTGGTGCCGGACAGGGAGCCTCTCTGGTTAGGACTTGGAGGTTGCAGCCCTTGTGGCACTGAGCAGTAGTTGGCATCATTTAATGGACAATTGATTTGCTTGAAGGTAATGATTTTCCCCAGCCTGTAAAGGGCTTTACCTTAAGTAACCCGTCACGTTATATACAGTCCCATCTGTGCACAGTATAGTGGGGAGAAGACGCTGAGCAGGATCATGTATAGGTTTGTCACAAGTTTCAGTATATAATGTATTTTATTCAGTGAAAACTTCAGGTGTGTATATATACAAGAGTCCAGTGGGCGGTCCTACTCGGTGACTGACAGCTAGCTGTGCATACAGTGAAGAATGTCAATCGCTGTACAAGACCCGCCCACGGGACTCGTACATAGACACCAGGGAGGTCAATGAATAATCTGTAAGTTTACTGAAACTTTTCTCCAAAAAATGTAAATCAATCTGGCTCATCCTACTCCAACCTCCTGGCTGCAGATCAGATACTATTTTCCAAATGAGTCTCTAATCCCTTTTACATATAAAGCAGACTGGGCACCTTTCTGGGGTGGCCGAGTAAAATTGTATGCCTGTGGCACTTATTTTATAAGAGCGTTTGTATTTGTGCAGCTAACAAATGGTTACGACTGTAGACCTGTTCATGTTGAGTTACTTATTCCTGCACTTGAAACAGAAGTCTGCGTTTAGCAAATATTAATTTTATTACAAGTTTTGTTCCTCTTATATAGTGATGTAAATTGGGTGTTTACAAAAACATTTAGACTTGAGTACTCAGCGGTTGATACCTTTTTAATGGCTAACTGAAAAGATGGTAACAAATTGCAAGCTTTCGAGACTATACCGGGCTCTTCATCAGGCTAAGACTAAAATAAATTCTGAAGATGTATATCTTTCCTGTACAAAAATATTATAAGTAGTTCTTCAGTTGTTGACAGTTGTCATGTGATGTGCAGCTTGTCTAGGTGCAGGCAGCTAGTTTCTGGCTCTTTCTATCTTTTGATGTGGTCAGAGGAATAGCTGAGAAACCCTTGTAGTGTTTTCTAATTGGCTGGCGAAGGTAGGATTCTTGAGTGATGCGACTTCTGCTTTCATACATGCATGGACTGATGGTGATGGGAGTGTAACGTTAATTGAGCTTGAGTTGGCTTCTGTACTGCTGTGTAGTAAGGTGCATACAATCTATTTCTTGTTTAGCGGTAATATCTGGCAGATGGGTGTCTGACTGTAGTTACACAGTGGGATTACGGACTGGAAAACAAGAAAAATATCTGCCTTCATGGTCACTACCACAGCTCAAAGTTCTCCAGTTGAAATAAATCCCCAGACATATTTTTTGAAAGTCGTTCTGCATATCTAACTCCTAAGCTGTGGACTGTAGCTTTGCTGCCAATGTTTCCTTGAAGGTATGGGTCTGCAGCTTTATTAAAAAAAAAAAAAAAAAAAAAAAATATATATATATATATATATATATATATATATATATATATATATATATATATATATATATATATATATATATATTCTACACAGCCCTGTAGTAAACTGTTCACTTCTGGTGTTGGTCGAGTTTGTTACAGATGATCAGGGCTCAGTTGTATACAGTATCTGCTAAGCCTAGACCAGTCTAAAGTTCATTTTTTTTTTTTTTTTTTTTTTTCTTCACTTTTTCCACTATTTGTGACCATTAAAGGAGTTGGTTATCCATAAGTAGTGTCATTAGGAATAAACTCCTAAATATCAATTTTCTCCAGGGATCACTATAGATGCCAAATAGCTGCCTTGTTACTGACAAGTGTTGAGTAGTAGAGTATGCAGTAGGAAACTCCACAGTTGTGACCTGGAGATTGCTTGACAGTAGATGATGTAGGCCATGTTCAGGTCACTGCAGTTGGGCTCTCTGCTACTGCACATGCCCTATTGCTATTCTAGGACCAGTTACTCCCAGTGTAACAAGATGGTGCATATTTTAACGATGGATGTTTCTACACATTATATTGTAACAAAAACCTAAAGATGAATTGCAATATTAGGCTACTTTCACACTAGCGTCGGAATCTCCCCGTCGCAATGCGTCGGGCCGAGATTCCAACGCTAGCGTTTGATGCGCCGCACAACGGGGGCAGCGGATGCATTTCTCCGGTGCATCCGCTGCCCCATTGGGAGGTGGGGTCAGAGTTCCGGCCGCGCATGCGTGGTCGGAAAAAGCGGTCCATCGGCAGCAAAAAACGTTACATTTAACGTTTTTTGCTCCCGGCGGTCCCCCACAACACGGCGCAACCGTCACACGACGGTTGCGACGTGTGGCAATGCGTCGCTAATGTTAATCTATGGGGCAAAAACACATCCTGCAAACAACTTTGCAGGATGCGTTTTTTTTTCCATAAACGACGTATTGCAAAAAACGCTAGTGTGAAAGTAGCCTTAGTTTGTGTACATGTAATCGCATGTTCATGCTGCCCACTAAACAGACAAAACCGAAGATGAAAACAAAATGAGCAAAAAGCCTGCAGTAAATAAATGGCAATAGCGCTTGAAAATATAGGGTGCTTCAATAACAAAATTTTAACTAAAAAAAAACAAACTAAACCTGAAAAGCTATCCCACCACGTCAAGGTGACCCTATTTTGGGACTGTCATGCATTCACACCAACTTGTGTTCCAGTCATCTCTTTAGTTTTTTGCTCTGTTTAAATAAGGGGGTGGCCTCCCTTTGCTCTGAACTGGACATTGCATTCATTTAGTTCCCCATGTCTAGCTGTCAATTAGCTGGTTCTCAGTCCTTCTCAGCCCTTATTCACATTTGTCACTCAACATATGATAAAGGTTTGATCTACGCAATCTGGTGAGTGCTGCCGCAGTTCTTCTTTTTTTCATATTTATACTGGATTGTTTGTTTTTTCGTATGCGAGCACCTCCAGTTACTGAAGCCCTACACCCACAAGTGACTGTGTTCTTACCAGTACGTTACATTCAGGCTGTGCAGCAATACTTTTTTTTTCTCTTCATTGATATGATAAGGTTTTAATACTGGAGGTTAGGACAGTCATGAACAGGGTCACCTTGACGTGGTAGGATGGCTTTAACGTTTTTGATCAGTTATGTTAACTATCGTATATACTTGAGTATAAGCCGCCCCCCCCCCCCAATTTTGCCACAAAAAACTGGGTAAACTTAATGACTCGAGTATAAGCCTAGGGTGGGAAATACAACAACAGGTAAATGTCAAAAATAAAGATGCCAATAAAAGTAAAATTAATTGCGACATCAGTAGGCTAAGTGTTTTTGAATATCCATATTGAATCAGATTCCCCATATAATGCTCCATACAGTTCATGATGGGCCCCGTAAGATGCTCCATATTAAAATATGCCCCATATAATTCTGCACAAATGTTGATTATGACCCCATAAGATGCTCCATACAGACAGCCCAATACATTGCTGCACAAATGGTGATTATGGCCCCCATAAGGTGCTCCATAGATATTTGCCCCCATATAATGCTGCACATGGCCCCACAAGATGCTCCATACAGACATTTGCCCCATATGCTGTTGCTGCGATAAAAAAAATCATACTCTCCTCAAGTCGCTCAGGCCCCCGGCACTTGCTATACTCGCCTTTCCCATTCCACCGTCGGCGCCGATGTGTCTTCCGCGTCCTCTCCACTGATGTTCAGGCACAGGGTGGCGCGCACACTAATCGAGTCATCGCACGCTCTGACCTGAGCATCACTGCAGAGGGCGCGGAAGACTGAGTGACACAGACCGTGGAACGTGGGACAGGTTAATATTCCCCCGTTATACACTCATGCTCCCAGCGTGGTCCCTGGTTCTCTGGGCGCTGACTGCTTCTTCCTGTATTCAGCGGTCACATGGTACCGCTCATTACATAATGAATATGCAGCTCCGCCCCTATGGGAGTCCATATTCATTAGTGTAATGAGCGGTACCATGTGACCGCTTAATACAGGAAGAAGCTGTCAGCGCCCGCAGAACCAGGGACGTGCAGGGACCGCGCCAGGAGCAGGTGAGTATTATTAGACAGCTGCCTCTCCCCCTCACCTGCTGACCCCTGGGTATGACTCGAGTATAAGCAGAGAGGGGCAATTTCAGCCTAAAAAATGGGCTGAAATTCTCAGCCTATACTAGTGTGTGTATATACGGTAAGTACCCTATCATTTCATGCACTGTTGCCATTTATTTACTGCATGGTATTTGCTCATTTTGTTAACTTGGGTTTTGTTGTAAATATATTGTAGAAGACTATTGGTTGAACAAACTATGGTTGCATGCTTAACAATTGTATACCATAAACCTTTAGGCCTTATTGTCCCTTGCTGTAATCAGTGGTGCAAGGAGGTGGACTAACATATTTTATGTGAATATTCTTTTACAGAAAACCCTTTTAAGACTAATGGATGCAACTGAGTTCTTTCCAGCAGTGTAATGGTCTGGTACATTTTAGTAAGGAATGATCACTTTTTTTTTTACCTAGTAATAATGTAATCTTGTCTGGGACTTTTACTGATGGCCTATCTCTAGGATAGGTAATCAATATCTGGTAGGAGTGTCATGTTATCCCCACTTATCAATCGGCTGTTCTTAGTGCTTAGGTGTGTCCCCTTCACAGCTCTGTCGATTTAGTGGCCGGTATTGCGTATTGTTGGCGTATTGCTTTGAATAGGGAGCGGATGTGTGGTATCGGACTGCAACCACAAGACCGTTGCTGGTGCTGTGCGGAACTGCAGCTGAGCACTTCCGGATGGCATTGGAATCCATGTATTGCACCCCCACTGATTATATTTTGATGACCTAGCCTATGTTAAAACCATCACTGTGTACAAAGTTTGAAGTGATGTGCAAATGATGCTTTAGATCTGAAGTCTCTAACTCCAATGCCACCTCCTCCTGCTTCACTGACAGCTGCTATCCTGTGTGACTTCAGGAAATGAAAGCTGTCAAGTGGGAAGCCATGGCGCTAGGTGGGGTTTAGAGCTGGAGTGACAGAAGCTTTTTTTAAATTTTTTTGCTGGCATTTTTCAGGATTAGAAAGTTAAGCCTTGCTTCCACCACACAAGCACCAACATGAGCCAAGTGAAAAACATAAAGCTTTATTGGTAAAAGGGAAATTTGACTAATTCTCACCTTCCGGCAGCCCCCGATCTCCTCAGCGGTTCTCCCAGTACGTTCCATTCCCTTGGATGCTTTGCGCGAAGGACCTTTGTGACGTCACGGTCGCTTGACCCCAACATCATTCCACGTGATTTGCGTAATGCATCCCTGGGAACAAAAGCCGCCGCGTGCACCGCTGAGAGGCAGGAGGACTTTGGGGGGCCATCAGAAGTTAAGTATATCCCTATTTTTTTCCTTACAGGAATATGTAGCTCAGGGCCTGGAAGAGTATCCTCTCCTCCAGACTCTGGGTACCATCCGCACATGAAGCGCTCACTTTATGCATGGTGGGCATAGCCACATGTGCGTAAAGTGAACGTTTCAATGCAATCCTATGGTGTCGGAATTGCCGCCATTCAGCAGAAATAATGAACATGCTGCGGATTTTACCAAAAATCTGCAGCATGGGCATAGCAACTGCAGAATCCCATAGGATTGCATGGGAATGCGTTTTTAAGCATTTCCGCTGCAGCGGAAACGCATAAAAAAAGCGATGTGGGCACAATCCGTAATTTCTGTGTGTTTGA